>NC_091284.1:385408354-386855021 GCF_032444005.1 Ranitomeya imitator
ACCTCTATGGGTTACACACATGAACATATGAAAAAAATTGGTCCCATTCTCATCCAGAAAAGTTGGATGACCTTTTTGTCATGTGAGTGCAATGTGAGTGTGAAATTGTTTTCTTGGCTCGGAACCATATGCAATCCATATGTAATGCATTTTTAACATAATCTTTTACATACTGTAATACTCTATACATAAACACAAATTCAGACTGACATGCTTAATGGCCAAATGAAGAGAACCAGGATGTAAACTAAAACAAGCAATCTTTATTAGGTATTTTAAAAACAAAATAAAATACAATAATGATGTAACAAAAACAAAGCGCCCAAAAAGGGGAGACAGTGTGCTATCCTATTAGCCCCTTAGTGACAGAGCCAATTTGGTACTTAATGACCAGGCCAATTTTTGCAATTCTGACCACTGTCACTTTATGAGGTTATAACTCTGGAACGCTTCAATGGATCCCGCTGATTCTGAGATTGTTTTTTCGTGACATATTGTACTTCATGGAAGTGGTAACATTTCTTCGATATTACTTGCGATTATTTATGAAAAAAATGGAAATATGGCAAAAAATTTTAAAATTTTGCAATTTTCAAACTTTGTATTTTTATGCCCTTAAATCAGAGAGATATGTCACGAAAAATAGTTAATAAATAACATTTCCCACATGTCTACTTTACATCAGCACAATTTTGGAAACAAAATTTTTTTTTGTTAGGGAGTTATAAGGGTTAAAAGTTGACCAGCAATTTCTCATTTTTACAACACCATTTTTTTTAGGGACCACATCACATTTGAAGTCATTTTGAGGGGTCTATATGATAGAAAATAACGAAGTGTGACACCATTCTAAAAACTACACCCCTCAAGGTTCTCAAAACCACATTCAAGAAGTGTATTAACCCTTTACGTGCTTCACAGGAACTGAAACAATGTGGAAGGAAAAAATGAACATTTAACTTTTTTTTGCAAACATCTTAATTCAGAACCATTTTTTTTATTTTCACAAGTGTAAAAACAGAAATGTAACCATAAATTTTGTTATGCAATTTCTCCTGAATACGCCAATACCCCATATGTGGGGGTAAACCACTTTTTGGGCGCACCGCAGAACTTAGAAGTGAAGGAGCGCCGTTTGACTTTTTCAATGCAGAATTGGCTGGAATTGAGATCGGACGCCATGTCACGTTTAGAGAGCCCCTGATGTGCCTAAACAGTGGAAACTCCCCACAAGTGACACCATTTTGGAAACTAGACCCCTTAAGGAACTTATCTAGATGTGTGGTGAGCACTTTGAACCCCCAAGTGCTTCACAGAAGTTTATAACGTAGAGCCGTGAAAATAAAAAATCGCTTTTGTTTACACAAAAATGATCTTTTCGCCCACAAATTCTTATTTTCACAAGGGTAACAGGAGAAATTAGACCACAAAGGTTGTTGTGCGATTTCTCCTGAATATGTCGATACCCCATATGTGAGGGTAAACCACTGTTTGGGCGCACCGCAGAGCTTGGAAGTGAAGGAGCGCCGTTTTACTTTTTCAATGTAGAATTGGCTGGAATTGAGATTGGACGCCATGTCGCGTTTGGAGAGCCTCTGATGTGCCTAAACAGTGGAAACCCCCCACAAGTGACCCCATTTTGGAAACTAGACCCCTTGAGGAACATATCTAGATGTGTGGTGAGCACTTTGAACCCCCATGTGCTTCACAGAAGTTTATAATGTAGAGCCGTGAAAAAAAAAATCGCATTTTTTCTACAAAAATGATTTTTTTGCCCACAAATTTTAATTTTCACAAGGGTAACAGGAGAAATTAGACCACAAAAGTTGTTGTGCAATTTCTCCTGAGTACGCTGATACCCAATATGTGGGAGTAAACCACTGTTAGGGCGCACCGCAGAGCTTGGAATAGAAGGAGTGCCGTTTTACTTTTTCAATGTAGAATTGGCTGGAATTGAGATTGGACGCCATGTCGCGTTTGGGGAGCCCCTGATGTGCCTAAACAGTGGAAACCCCCCACAAGTGACACCATTTTGGAAACTAGACCCCTTAAGGAACTTATCTAGATGTGTGGCGAGCACTTTGAACCCCCATGTGCTTCACAGAAGTTTATAACGTAGAGCCGTGAAAAAAAAAATTGCATTTTTTCTACAAAAATGATCATTTTGCACACAAATTTTTATTTTCACAAGGGTAACAGGAGAAATTAGACCACAAAAGTTGTTGTGCAATTTCTCCTGAGTACGTCGATACCCAATATGTGGGGGTAAACCACTGTTTGGGCGCACCGCAGAGCTTGGAAGAGAAAGAGTGCTGTTTTACTTTTTCAATGTAGAATTGGCTGGAATTGAGATCGGACACCATGTCACGTTTGGAGAGCCCCTGATGTGCCTAAACAGTAGAAATCCCCCACAAGTGACCCCATTTTGGAAACTAGACCCCCCATGGAACCCCCATGTGGTGAGAACCTTGAATGCCCAAGTCCTTCACAGAAGTTTATAATGCAGAGCCGTGAAAATAAAAAATATTTTTTTTTCCACAAAAAAGATTTTTTAGCCCCCAAGTTTTTATTTTCACAAGGGTAACAAGAGAAATTTGACCCCAAAAGTTGTTGTCCAATTTGTCCTGAGTATGCTGGTACCCCATATGTGGGGGTAAACCACTGTTTGGGCGCACGGCAGAGCTCGGAAGGAAGGAGCGCCTTTTTGGAATGCAGACTTTGATAGAATGGTCTGCGGGTATTATGTTGCGTTTGCAGAGCCCCTGATGTACCTAACCAGTAGAAACCCTCCACAAGTGACCCCATTTTGGAAACTAGACCCCCCAAGGAACTTATCTAGATGTGTGGCGAGAACTTTGAATGCCCAAGTGCTTCACAGAAGTTTAGATTGCAGAGTCGTGAAAATAAAAAATATTTTTTTTTTCCACAAAAAAGATATTGTAGCCCCCAAGTTTTTATTTTCACAAGGGTAACAGGAGAAATTGGACTGCAATAGTTGTTGTCCAATTTATCCCGAGTACGCTGATGCGCCATATGTGGGGGTAAACCACTGTTTGGGCGCACGGCAGAGCTCGGAAGTGAAGGAGCGCCTTTTTGGAATGCAGACTTTGATAGAATGGTCTGTGGGCATTATGTTGCGATTGCAGAGCCCCTGATGTACCTAAACTGTAGTAACCCCCCACAAGTGACCCCATTTTGGAAACTAGACACCCCAAGGAACTTATCTAGATGTGTGGTGAGAACTTTGAATGCCCAAGTGCTTCACAGAAGTTTAGAATGCAGAGTCGTGAAAATAAAAAATATTTTTTTTTTCACAAAAAAGATATTGTAGCCCCCAAGTTTTTATTTTCACAAGGGTAACAGGAGAAATTGGACCCCAGAAGTTGTTGTCCAATTTATCCCGAGTACGCTGATGCCCCATATGTGGGGGTAACCCACTGTTTGGGCGCACGGCAGAGCTCAGAAGGGAGGGAGCACCATATGACTTTTTGAGCGCAAAATTGGCTGTCGTGTTTGGAGTCCCCCTGATGTACCTAAACAGTGGAAACCCCCAATTCTAGCTCCAACCCTAACCCCAACAAAACCCTAACCCTAATCCCAACCTGATCCATAATCCTAATCACTAACCCTAACCATAATCACAACCCTTACCCCAAAACAACCCTAATGTCAACCCTAACCATAACCCTAATCAAAACCCTAAATCCAACACACCCCTAATCCTAATCTCAACCCTAACCTCAAACCTAACCCTAATCCCAATACACCCCTAATCACAACCCTAACCTTAACCCTAATCCCAAACCTAACCCTAATCCCAAGCGTAACCTAATGCCAACCCTAACCCTAATACCAACCCTAATCCAAACCCTAACCCTAATCCCAGCTCTAACCCTAACTTTAGCCCCACCCATAGCCCTAACTTTAGCCCCAACCCTAACCCTAGCCCTAAGGCTACTTTCACACTTGCGTCGTTTGGCATCCGTCGCAATCCGTCATTTTGGACAAGAAACGGATCCTGCAAATGTACCCGCAGGAAGCGTTTTTTGCCCATAGACTTGTATTGCCGACAGATCGTGACGGATGGCCAAACGTCGCGTCCGTCGTGCACTGGATCAGTTGTGTTTTGGCGCACCGTCGGCACAAAAAAACGTTCAATGAAACGTTTTTTTGTACGTCGCATCCGCCATTTCTGACCGCGCATGCGTGGCCGTAACTCCGCCCCCTCCTCCCCAGGACATAGATTGGGCAGCAGATGCATTGAAAAACTACAGCTTCCCACGTTGTGCACAATTTTCACAACGTGCGTCGGTATGTCGGGCCGACGCATTGCGATGGCCCCGTACCGACGTAAGTGTGAAAGAAGCCTAACCCTAAATTTAGCCCAAACCCTAACCCTAAATTTAGCCCCAACCCTAACCCTAAATTTAGCCCCAACCCTAGCCCTAACCCTAACCCTAGCCCTAACCCTAGCCCTAACCCTAGCCCTACCCCTAACCCTACCCCTAACCCTACCCCTAACCCTACCCCTAACCCTAACCCTACCCCTAACCCTAACCCTACTCCTACCCCTAACCCTAGCCCTAACCCTACCCCTAACCCTACCCCTAACCCTAACCCTACCCCTAACCCTAACCCTAACCCTACCCCTAACCCTACCCCTACCCCTAACCCTAACCCTACCCCTAACCCTAATTTTAGCCCCAACTGCTGTTCTCCTGCCGGCCGGCAGATGGAGACAGATGGTGGGCGCACTGCGCATGCGCCCGCCATTTTCTTCTGCCGGCGGCCAGGAGGAGCAGCAAGAGGATCCAGGGACACAGGTGAGTATTGTAGGGTCCCCGAATCCCCCTATTTCTCTGTCCTTTGATGTGCGATCACATCAGAGGACAGAGAATTACACTTTACTTTTTTTTTTTTTTGCGGTCGCCGGTAAACAGTTAATTACCGGCGATCGCAAAACAGGGGTCGGTAAAACCGACCCCGATCATGCTCTTTGGGGTCACATCGGAGGACAGAGAAATTAAAGAGATCGCTTTTTTTTTTTGTTGCGATCGCCGGTAAACGGTTAATTACCGGCGATCGCAAATGCGGGGTGGGTTGAAAAAACCCCGAATCATGTTCTCTGGGGTCTCGGCTACCCCCGGCAGCCGAGACCCCGGAGAAAATCGGCCTCTGGGGGCGCTATGTACTTTTTCCACAGCGTCGTTAATTAACGGCGCTGTGGTTTAAGTACCCTTAGCGGCCGCCGTTAAAAGGCGTATCGGCGGTCGCTAAGGGGTTAAACCACTTGTGGAGAAAAAGCTGCACCAAGAACTGTGGGATTTAAGTGAACAATTTACACATATGTCCGGGTCAAGAAACCTCGCTAATGATGCTCCCCCTACAAACTGCACAGAAGCCAGGGTAACCTATGACAGGTATTTCAGATATTTAGGCTATAGAAAGAACATGGAATAACCTAGAATTAAATATAAGTAATAAGAATCATAACATGCTATTAGGGGGATCAGTACCAAAACCTACATTAAATGCATGAGTGCAGTAAGTAAACATATTACCAGGGTAGCAGAGTCTAGCACAGCTATGTGGATAGACCTTAGTATCCCTCCCCACCCCGACGTACGCTTCACTTCCTGCTTCTCCCTCTGACATCTCCTGATGGCAGGGTAGAAAGAGATGGTAAATGGGCATGGATTGGTGTGTTGCCAACATTTTCTGCAGTGTACCACATACTTTGTCTCTCTCTCTGTTCTTCAAATGTTGGAAGGCATGCAGCTGTTTGCTTGCAGCAAATAGCTTTGTTTATGCTGATTTATGTCGTGTATTGCCGTGCTGCGTATATTTAGCCAGGGACTATTGATTCCAGTATTATCCTATTCCATTTTTAAGTTGTATATTGATATTCATTATTGCATTATTTATTACAGTTAGATATTATTTTCACAGACAGGCAGACTCCGACAAAAGAGGGCCCCTATGCAAATACAACATATGGGCTCTTTGTAATAATAATAATAATTTTATTTTTATAGCACCAACGTATTCCGCAGCACTTTACATTTTAAAAGGAACTTGTACAGACAATAAAAGACATTACAGCATAACAATGATCACATAAAACAACAGATGAGAAAGAGGAATGAGGACCCTACTCGTAAACTTACAATCTATGAGGAAATAGGGGAAACATGAAAAGAGGATGGCAACAATTGCTTTTATTCTATGGTCAAGCCATCAATGTAATAAATCGGGCGTTCACATAATGCTGCATGAACCAGTAACCAACCAGTGTATGTACAGTACAGAAACAGAGAGCTATTAAATGCATAACGCTATTGAGAACATGATATGAGGATCCTGGTTGTGAAGAGAATTTTGAATGACCAACACAGGGATAGTTAGATAAATGTGCTTAGGCAGTAGGTCAGTCTGCAGAAATGCCTTGCAGTTTTTAGGGCGTGCTTAAAACTGTGTGGATTGGGGATTAATTGTATTAACCTGGGTAGTGCATTCCAAAGAATTGGCGCAGCACGTGAGAAGTCTTGGAGACAGGAGTGGGAGGTTTTGATTATTGAGGGTGTTAACCTCAGGTCATTAGCAGAACGGAGAGCAGGGGTAGAGTGGTAGGCTGAGATGAGGGAGGAGATATAGGGTGGTGCTGAACCGTGGAGCACTTTGTGGGTGAGGGTAATAAGTTTATATTGAACTCTGGAGTGGATGGGTAATTAGTGTAATGACTTGCACAAGGTAGAGGCATCGGTGTACTGGTTGGTGAGGAATAAGATAATGGCTGCAGCATTCAAAACAGATTGGAGAGGGAAGAATTTGGCAAGAGGGAGACCGATTAGTAGAGAGTTACAATAGTCCCGACAAGAATGAATAAGAAAAACAATAAGAAATTTTGTGGAGTCGAAAGTAAGAAAAGTTTGAATTTTAAAAAGGTGTAGAGTAGATAACAAGAGCGAGCCAGTGATCATATGTCTGGGGTGAACCAAAGCTCTGATTCAAGTATGACCCCAAGACAGCGGGCATGTTGCTGGGGACTAATGGTGGAACCACACATGAAAATGGCAATGTCGGGCATAGGTAGGTTAGTGGAGGGAGGAAACACAAGGAGCTCAGTTTTTGACAGGTTTAGTTTCAGATAGAGGGAGGACATGATGTTGGAAACAGCGGTAAGACAATCACTTTTGTTTTGTTATTTTGTGTTTTGTAATAATGCAGGTGTGATGTCAGCAGTAGAGGTGTATAATTGGGTGTCAACAGCATAGAGATGTCTATAATGCATAACTACATGAATCAGAGGAGCGACCAAGATAAATTTTGCCTGACAGAATGCTTTTGATAGCGGATTAGTAGTCTGAAGTGTGAGAAGTTATGGTTGTGTTGTGTCTTTATGAGACCTGCTTGTCATTGGGAGACCTAATGGTGAAATGACATTAGAGCGTGTACCTATATCCCAGTAACTAGTAAGAGTTTATAAAGTCCTGTTTCTTACCAGTACAAATCATATATATCTATTTGGACAAAATGGCAGAACAAAGGAGAACATGGCAGAACTTTGAATGTGTCTGTGTCATAAGTAAGCAGGAAAGTAGGGGTGAGTAACACTCAATAAATACGGTATGTGGGCTATAACAGAGCCACAGAGGAACAAAGCATTACATTTCTTACAGAATTGGGATTTGATTGCTAGAATTAAATTAATAATTAATTATGCAGAATTAAATGTACAAATCTTTAACTAGAGGGCAATCTTACTAGGCTTTTGCTTTTCTGTTACATGGAAACACTGGTGTAGTGATATAATATCTGACACAACAGTAGCATAGTGGCATAATACACAATGTCCCATAAAGCTTATTTGGATTTTCTTGGTAAGAACCCTAATGGGCCTCAAATCTAAAGATTATAATGGAGCTTTATATAGATATTGGCACACACATTCAAGATTCTATTTTAAATAATGGAAAATGTCAGTCAGCTTTTCCATTTTTTTTGCACATACTTTACATATTTTCCCAGGGCATTAAGCAACTAGGAGTTTCTTAAGCTGCTTCACCATTAATTCCAGTGGACTTGCTGTGGGAATGGAAAGCCAGCAGGCATTAAATGCCGAAAGTAGACTTATTGTTTCAGAGAACAATTTAGCTTGATTAAGTCTACAGATATTAATAGCACAATGTATCTTCGATATTATGAAGGAGATGATGCACTTGAAAGAAGCATTTATATATTAAAACAGATGAACAAATGAAACTAATTTCTACATGATACACATAGGTCAGATATTTTTGCTGCTCTTTCCTGTGCACTCAGAAAATATGAAATTTAATTTGGTATGCTGAATATTAAATTGTATTACAGAATTAATCTAAATGTATGTTATTGCCTTATGTTAACTACCTTAGATTAGCACATGAACTGAGTGATTACTTTTAGATGTGCAGTATAAATGAAGAAATACATGTAATACACTTAGCTGTAACATCATCTTCACCCATATAATCAAGTTTCATTGCTAGTGAACTCTGTCCAAAGTAATTTGCAACGTTATTATTCTTTTTTTGCTTTATTTGTGGTCAATTATATATTCTATAAGAATGCACAGGATTCCACATACATTTTTAGTAATACGTTACATAGCCGCTGTGCGATGTAATCTTACAGCAGCATGAGGTAGAAACAGAAAAAAAGCAGGATGAGTCCAGTTGATAGTCCAGCTTCTCTTCTTGGTAGGAACAGATACTCTGATTCCAGCAATGCATCACTTAGTTTACTGGGTTCAACAGTTATAGTAGAATCACAGTTTTCTCTGCTTCAGATCTAGCAGATCTAGCAGCTCAGATGCTGAGCTGTGTATAACCCCACCCACACCACAGTATGTAAGTGACAGAAACTTGACAATCAGTGCTGGCATGGTTGGACTAAGAGGCACAAGGCCAGTTGTCCTCTAGTGAAAATCTCCTGCTGAAAAAAAACATCAATAGTATTAAAATAATTAAAAAATGTTGTCAGGTGTGTTCCATGCTAATCTGTGAGATCTGGGGATAGAAGATCACTGTGTATTGTGAATCAAAGAGATTCCATTTAGCCTGTGTGTTTAGATCCCATATTAAATTAATTTGGTTTCCTTTGGTGCTTAAGAGGTTAATGGCTCTTTCTATGCTGGTCAGAAACATGCAGCTCCATTTCAGTTGCTTCTGATCTAGTTGTTAAAGGGAATCTGTCACCTTATTTTGCCGCTATAAACTGCGGCCATCGCCATTAGGGGCATATCTACAGCATTCTGTAATGCTGTAGATAAGCCCCCGATGTAACCTGAAAGATAAGAAAAGCCGGATTACTTACCGGTAATGCTCTTTTAACGAGACCACAACAGCACCCACTGGAGATAGGGATCCGCCTCATAGGAACTGGAAACCTACAGAAAATAAAAGGGGGCGGCACGCCTCTCCTCCTCAGTTGGGTTTCAGAGTACCAGGAGGATCGCCAGTATTAGGCAAAATACTTATTATTTTATGTTTAAACTTATTTACTCTATATAAAAAAGTAACCTAATTAGTATGTGCTATATTAATCGTTAGGGAGGGAAGTGACTGGGTGCTGTCCGGTAAGTAATCTGGCTTTTTACTCTTCGCCACGACAGCACCCACTGGAGAGATTTCAGAGACCATCACATAGGGGGGACCACCATGCTGAGGACAGCCTTGCCAAAGTCCAGGTCAGAAGTCGATGAGAGGTCAAGCCTATAGTGATTATAGAAGGTAGAAGGAGCTGACCACGTTGCCGCCTTACATACGTAATCAATTGGAATGTTTCCCCTTTCGGACCAGGAAGATGCCATAACTCTGGTGGAATGAGCTTTAATGCCCTCCGGAGGATCTTTATTTTTCACGGAGTAAGCCAGCCGGAGGATAACATCTCTAATCCACCGGAATAAGGTGCCCTTCGTGATTCCATATCTCTTCTTTTGGCCCTGGAAGGATATGAACATAGCCCTACACTGCCTCCAACTCCTAGTCCTTTCAATGTATTGTAATACTATTCTCCTGACATCCAGGGTGTGAAACTTCTGTTCCTCAAGAGTGGAGGGGTCCCTAAAGAAAGTAGGGAGAAGTATATTTTGGGATCGATTAAATTTTCCCGCTACCTTAGGGATGTATGAGGGGTCTGTTTTTAAAACCTATCCTGAAATGTCAGAAGGAAGGGTGGATCTATAGACTGAGCTTGAATGTCGCTGACTCTCCTAGCCGATGTAAATGCTACTAAGAAGGCTGTTTTTAGCAACAGGTGTTTTAGAGATGCTGTATCTATAGGCTCAAATGGAGGTTCTGTTAGAGCGTCTAGGACTAGGTTTAAATCCCATGGATGAACCCTAGGTATGTGAACGGGGCTAATACTTTCACAAGCTGTGATGAATCGGGACACCCATTTATTGTTTGCAACATTATGGCCATAGAGGGCACCTAGTGCAGACACGCAGACTTTTAGTGTATTTACAGAAAGACCTAACTCTTTTCCCTTTTGTAGGAATTCTAAGATGGGTCCTATCGGGACTTCTGTAGAATCAGACACTAACATTGTTTGTAGCCAGGAGAACCAT
This sequence comes from Ranitomeya imitator, assembly GCF_032444005.1. Lineage (NCBI taxonomy): Eukaryota > Metazoa > Chordata > Amphibia > Anura > Dendrobatidae > Ranitomeya > Ranitomeya imitator. The sequence goes on from NC_091284.1 coordinate 385,418,964, forward strand.
GGTCTCTTGGGCCAGAATGGTGCTATTAAAATTATCCTGGCCTCCTCCATTCTGATTTTCCAAATGACTCGTGGCAGTAGAATTATCGGAGGGAAGGCATATGCTAGATTGAATCGCCAAGGTATTTGAAGAGCGTCTGGAATGTCCGGATGGTCTGCCAAGGATAGGGAGTCAAATTTCGGTACTTGTTTTCTCTTGTGGCAACAAGGTCTATCTGAGGATGACCCCATAGTGATGCTATTTTTTGGAAGATGCGATGATTAAGGCACCATTCTCCTTGTTGTAGAGTATATCGACTTAGGAAGTCTGTTTGTTCATTGTTTTCTCCTTTGAGGTGAAGGGCAGGGAGGGACAGAAGATGTCTTTCGGCCAAGTTCAAGATCTTTCCTGCGGAAGACATTAGAGCGTCTGATCGAGTACCCCCTTGGTTGTTTAGATATGCCACTGTTGTAGTGTTGTTTGACAAAATTCTGATATGTTTTCCTCGAAGCTGTGGACGAAAATTATGTAATGCACGATTTATTGCATTTAGCTCTTTTAATTTAGATGAATGTCGGATTTTTCTTTATTCCATATCCCTTGGCAGAAACTATTTCTCATATGGGTGCCCCATCCGCGGGGACTAGCATCAGCAGTTAAACTATGGGATGGTGTTATTACCCAAGGGACACCACCCGCCAAGTGTTTACTATCTAGTCACCACACTAGAGAAGCTAGGACTTCCTGGGATAAGGTTATCTTTTTTCGAGGTGGCCAAGAAGTCGTTTCTCCTCTCGAAGGATCTGATGTTGCATCCAGGTATGGTATTGTGCCCACTGGACAGCTGGGGTACAGGAAGAAAGGGATCCTAACAAGGACTTTGCTTCCCTTAGAGACATTTGTGGTTTGTTTATTGTGGCGGTCACCTTATTTTTAACCCCTTCATGACCCAGCCTATTTTGACCTTAATGACCTGGCCATTTTTTGCAATTCTGACCAGTGTCCATTTATGAGGTAATAACTCAGGAACGCTTCACGAATCCTAGCGGTTCTGAGATTGTTTTTTCATGACATATTGGGCTTCATGTTAGTGGTAAATATAGGTCGATAATTTTTATGTTTATTTGTTAAAAAAATGGAAATTTGGCTAAAATTTTGAAAATTTCGCAATTTTCAAATTTTGAATTTTTATTCTGTTAAAAGAGAGAGTTATGTGACACAAAAAAGTTAATAAATAACATTACCCACATGTCTACTTTACATCAGCGTAATTTTGGAAACAACATTTTTTTTTTTGCTAGGAAGTTATAAGGGTTAAAAGTTGACCAGCGATTTCTCATTTTTACAGCAAAATTTACAAACCCATTTTTTTTAGGGACCACCTCACATTTGAAGTCAGTTTGAGGGGTCTATATGGCTGAAATACCCAAAAGTGACACCATTCTAAAAACTGCACCCCTCAAGATGCTCAAAACCACATTCAAGAAGTTTATTAACCCTTCAGGTGCTTCACAGCAGCAGAAGCAACATGGAAGGAAAAAATGAACATTTAACTTTTTAGTCACAAAAATGATCTTTTAGCAACATTTTTTTTATTTATTTTCCCAAGGGTAAAAAGAGAAACTCGACACCAAAAGTTATTGTACAATTTGTCATGAGTACGCCAATACCCCATATTTGGAGAAGAACTACTGTTTGGGTGCGTGACAGGGCTCGGAAAGAAAGGAGCGCCATTTGACTTTTTCAATGAAAAATTGGCTCCAATCTTTAGTGGACACCATGTCGCGTTTGGAGAGCCCCTGTGTGCCTAAACATTGTAGCTTCCCCACATGTGACCCCATTTTAGAAACTGGACCCCTCAAGGAACTTATATAGATGCATAGTGAGCACTTTGAACCCCCAGGTGCTTCACAAATTGATCCGTAACAATGAAAAAGTACTTTTTTTTCCACAAAAAAATTCTTTTAGCCTCAATTTGTTCATTTCCACATGGGCAAGAGGATAAGATGGATCCTAAAATTTATTGGGCAATTTCTCCTGGGTACACTGATACCTCACATGTGGGGGTAAACCACTGTTTGGGCACACAGCAGGGCTCGGAAGGGAAGGAGCGCCATTTGACTTTTTGAATGAAAAATTAGCTCCCATCATTAGCGGACACCATGTCGCATTTGGAGAGCCCCTGTGTGCCTAAACATTGGAGTTCCCCCACATGTGACCCCATTTTGGAAACTAGACCTCCCATGGAACTATCCTAGATGTGCGGTGACCACTTTAAACCCCCAAGTGCTTCACATACGTTTATAACGCAGAGCCGTGAAAATAAAAAATCATTTTTCTTTCCTCAAAAATTATTTTTTAGCCCGCAAGTTTTTTATTTTCACAAGAGTAACAGGAGAAATTGGACCCCAAAAGTTGTTGTCCAGTTTGTCCTGAGTACGCTGATACCCCATATGTGGGGGGGAACCACTGTTTGGGCACACGTCGAGGCTAAGAAGGGAAGTAGTGACGTTTTGGAATGCAGACTTTGATGGAATGGTCTGCGGGCATCATGTTACGTTTGCAGAGCCACTGATGTGCCTAAACAGTAGAAACCCCCCACAAGTGACACCATTTTGAAAACTAGACCCCCCAAGGAACTTATCGAGATATGTGGTGTTGGGGGTCGAGTTCCCGCCTCTGCACAGGGGGAATCTCGGGCTGTCTCTGCTGCGGTCTCCCATTCTTCTCCTGCCGCAGTGGAGTCTGCTCAGCAGAGACGTCGGTCCCAGCGTCTTGCTCAGTCCCGCTCTGTACAAAGAGTTACTGCTGCTTTTCCTGCTTCTGCCATTGAAGTCAGTGTTAGGCAGCGGCGAGCAGATGCTTTTGGGACTAAGTCCTACTTTTCTCATTCTGAGCATGCCCAGGGCAAGATCTCCCATTGGAGATCGAGGGTCACATGCTCAGGTACTGCAGCACATCCCATTGGTCCTCCAGGAAGGTCCTGAAAGTGCAAAACTTCAGTAGCAGCTTCCCATTGGTCCTTTATTGGAAGGTCCTGAACGTGCTGCAACTATATAAGTTGCGCATGACCGCACGGCCATGTGCTAGTATTGACTTGATATAATGTGTGTGTGTGTAGATGGATGGATGTCGATGGATGAAAGCTCCTAAATCATTCCCATTCTTAGTGTTGTTGACTGTTCGCAAATGATGGTAGCTATCTAGCGCCCGACTAAGCCCTCAGCATGAAACACACATTACAGCGTCTAATTGCTGTGAACGCCTGTGCAGCGCCGTGCGCTTTCCTGACCCAAGTCTGGGTGGTTAGTGGCGTCCGCTAGTGTGGCACAGCATACACTTCTGTGCATAATAGTTACCTCTGATACCCCAATTGTAGTGTCGATCGCAAGAGGTCTACACTAACTCTAATCCTGTGTCCTGGGATAGAGTTCTGTGGTTCCTTGCTTGCGCTCTGTGTGCGGTACCGCGACCCTGTGACTTAACAGGGATCGCTTCCTTCACACAGGGTGAAGTTAACCCGTGTGTGTAGTCACATTGTACCACCATATAGTGCCGCCATTCACTTAGCAGCAGGTTTTCACCTGCACGGTGGACCTCGGACTGCGAACGCACCTAATACCATTACATCTTTAACTTGGTGCGTTCCGCCAGTCCTAACACAATACTAGTGCCAAGGTCTGGCTAGTAAATGGCGGACGATCAGCGTTTACAGCGGTACATCCAGCAGCTGGAGGGAAGGTTGGCGACTCTAGAGCGTTCAACCTCAGCTGTGGATGTCACTGCTGTCGCTGTTTAGGCTGCTAGCGTGGCTGCAGCTACCTTGTCCACTGCCACCCCTGTACCGACTCTATCTCGCCTCTCACTACCAGAAAAATTTTCTGGTGATAGTAAGTCTTGTATGGGTTTCGTGAGTCAGTGCTCTATACATCTCGAGCTTCTGGCCTCTCGTTTCCCTACAGAGCGGGCAAAGGTGGGGTTTATCGTGTCTCTCCTGTTGGACAGGGCGTTGGAGTGGGCTACGCCGCTGTGGGAGCGTGGCGATCATGTTGGGCAGAGTGCTTAGTTATTCCTGAGCACTCTGAAACAGGTCTTCTTAGGACCTCGTGTCACCCATGATATGGCGCTCCAACTGTTGGCACTGACTCAGGGCTCGTCCTTGGTCAGCCATTTTGCTGTCCACTTCCGCACCCTAGCATCTGAGCTGGAGTGGTCAGATAAAGCCCTTATTCCTATATTTTGGAGGGGGCTGGCTGACCACGTTAAGGACGCCCTGGCCACTAGGGAGATTCCCGCCACACTGGAGGAATAAATAGCAGTATCCTCTCGTATTGACCTCCGTTTTCATGAGCAGAGGTTAGAGCGAGCCCAGTGTAGGCAAAGGTTTCGGCTGGCTCCCACCTTCACCAAACCTTTGGAATCTACAGTCCAGGCTTCTGAGTCACATGAGGTCATGGAAGTGTCACGAGCGGGATCTAAGTCCCGGACCGCTGGTGCACTCCAGGTTTGTCATGTTTGCCAGCATTCAGGTCATCTTGACACCAGATGTCCCCAGCGGTCGAGGAAACGTCAGCATCTTGTGGTAGTAGGTGGAGCTACACTAGACATGGCGACGTTTGCCTCCAAATTGTCCTTTAAGGGGACAATAACAATAGGCTCATCCTCCCACTCGGTAGAGCTCTGCGTGGATTCTGGGGCAGAGGGCAATATTATGTCTTCTGCCTTCGCCCAACGTCACGCAATACCCCTGGTTATGCTACCTCAACTAGTAACGGTACGAGTGGTGAATGGGTCGACACTGCCCTCACAGATAACACACCTGACCATCCCTTTTACTCTGTCCATGTCGCCATCCCATCAGGAGATTATATCTCTGCTCGTCATTCCAGAGGGAATTAATGAGGTCCAGTTGGGGATACCTTGGCTACGGTACAACTCTCCTCACATCGAGTGGTCCTAAGGCAGAATTCTGGGATGGGGTGAATCTTGTAGGGATAGGTGTCAGAGGGAGTGCAATCAGGTTGCTACTACAGAGGTACCCGCAGATCTACCCTCTCTCCCCAAGCAATATTGGTCTTATGCAGACGTGTTCTTCAAAAAGGCGGCGGAGACCCTTCCGCCCCATCGCCCCTATGACTGTCCTATTGATCTCTTGCCTGTTGCTGAGCCTCCTCGGGGTCGAGTCTATCTGTTATCTCTCCCGGAGACGGAGGCAATGCATCCGTACATTCAAGAGAATCTGGCAAGAGGGTTCATCAGGAAGTCAGTGTCACCTGCTGGGGCAGGGTTCTTTTTCGTGCAGAAGAAGAATGGGGAACTACGTCCATGCATAGACTACAGGGGTCTTAACGCTATCACCGTTAAGAATAAGTATCCTTTGCCCTTGATATCTGAGCTCTTCGATAGGCTTCGGGGAGCAAGGGTGTTTACTAAACTAGATCTGCGGGGTGCTTACAACCTGATTCGCATCCGTGAGGGTGACGAATGGAAAACGGCATTTAACACCAGAGATGGGCACTATGAGTATCTGGTGATGCCCTTCGGGCTCTGTAATGCCCCAGCCGTTTTCCAGGACTTTGTCAATGACATCTTCCGGGATATGCTTTCTACCTCGGTCGTAGTTTATCTGGATGATATTCTCATCTTTTCTCCAGATATTGACTCCCACTGGAGAGATGTTGGCAAAGTCTTCGACCTCCTATGGGCAAACTCTCTTTATGCAAAGTTGGAGAAGTGTATGTTTGAGCAGGAGTCTTTACCTTTCCTGGGCTATGTCATCTCCGCCCAGGGATTGGCTATGGATCCTGCCAAACTACAGGCTGTGATAGACTGGCAAGAGCCCCATTCTCTTAACGTGGTGCAGCGCTTTATGGGGTTCATTAATTATTATCGCCAGTTCATTCTGCACTTCTCAACTTTGGTAGCTCCCTTGGTTGCCCTCACCAAGAAGGGAGCAAATACCAAGTTGTGGTCTGAAGAGGTCTCCAGGGCCTTTTCTTCTATTAAGTCTCATTTTGCTAGCGCTCCCATTCTACATCGTCCCGATGTGGATAAACCGTTTATAATGGAGGTGGATGCCTCTTCCGTTGGTGCAGGAGCAGTCCTCTTCCAAAAGGATGCTCAAGGTCGGAAGCATCCTTGCTTTTTCTTCTCCAAGACCTTCACACCAGCGGATAGGAATTATTCCATCGGGGACAGGGAGTTGCTAGCAATGAAGTTGGCCTTTTCGGAGTGGAGACATCTCTTGGAGGGGGCTCGCTTTCCCTTTCAAGTTTTTACTGACCACAAAAATTTGCTATATTTGCAAACAGCCCAGCGGCTAAATTCTCACCAGGCCAGATGGTCCTTGTTCTTCTCTCGGTTCCACTTCACCCTCCATTTTCTTGCTGGGGAGAAGAACATTCATGCTGACGCCCTTTCTTGCTCTGTTGTATCATCTGAGGAGGAGGAAGGAGAGCCTCGGCTTATTGTCCCCTTTGAGAGCCTGAGAACCGTAGCTGCGGTGTCATTAGAGTCTGTGCCTCTGGGCAAGACTTTTGTGCCCATAAATTTGCGACTGGAGGTTCTCTCTTGGGCTCATTCGTCCAGGGTGGGTGGACACTTTGGGACAAAGAGGACATCTGAGCTGCTGGCGAGGACGTACTGGTGGCCGCATATGCTCCGAGATGTCAGACATTATGTTCTGGCGTGTGTCTCCTGCACCAAAAATAGGTCTCCTCAACAACGGCCAGCTGGCTTGCTCCATCCCTTGCCGGTGGCAGATAGGCCCTGGGAGATGGACGGGATGGACTTTGTGGTGGGTTTGCCCAAGTCTCGTGCCTGTACCATCATTTGGGTTATTACCGACCATTTCTCGAAAATGGTGCATTTGGTGCCGCTTCCACGGTTACCTTCTGCACGGGTCTTAGCAGTGTTGTTCATTAAACACACCTTCCGCCTACACGGCATGCTGGACAAAATTGTCAGTGACCGGGGTCCCCAGTTTGCGTCTCGGTTCTGGAGAGAGCTGTGTCGTCTTCTCAGCATTGAGTTAAATCTCTCTTCCGCATATCATCCCGAGACAAATGGGTTGGTAGAGAGGGCCAATCAGACTCTAGTCACATATTTATGACATTTTGTTTCTGCCAGGCAGGATGACTGGGCATCCTTGTTACTAAGGACAGAATTTGCCCTCAACAACGCTGTAGCCTACTCCACCAGTCAGACTCCTTTCCTCCTTAATTACGGCCAGCATCCGCGGGTTCCTGTGCCTATGCCCGTGTCCTCTGCTGACTCCAGGGTGGCAGACTGGGCTGTGGAGGCACGGGACATTAGGGACCGCACTCAGGATGCCATCCGGTTCTCCAAGGAGAGAATGAGGTCCTCCGCCGATGCACATCGGCGCCCTGCCCCGACCTTTGCTCCTGGCGATTTGGTGTGGCTCTCCGCCCGTAACATCAGGCTGTTTGTAGAGTCCACTAAGTTTGCACCTCGCTACTTGGATCCCTTCGAGGTCCTCGAACAGGTTAATCCTGTGGTCTACTGTCTAGCCCTTCCTCCACGCCTAGGTATCACCGACAACTTTCATGTGTCCCTCCTTAAGCCCGTATACATGTCCCGGTTTTCTGAGTCATCTGCTGGGACATCAGGTTCGTCTACGGACGATTTCGAGGTGAACGCTATTTTGGGGAGCAAGGTGGTACTTGACAAAAAATTTTATTTGGTGGACTGGAAGGGTTACGGTCCTGAGGATAGGTCCTGGGAGCCTGTTGAGCACATTCAGGCTCCGCAGCTCATTGCCACCTTCGAGCGTAGCGAGGCCCAAGGAGGGGGGGACCCTAGGAGGGGGGTAATGTTAGGGGTCGAGTTCCCGCCTCTGCACAGGGGGAATCTCGGGCCGTCTCCGCTGCGGTCTCCCATTCTTCTCCTGCTGCAGTGGAGTCTGCTCAGTTGAGACGTCGGTCCCAGCGTCTTGCTCAGTCCCACTCTGTACAAAGAGTTACTGCTGCTTTTCCTGCTTCTGCCATTGAAGTCAGTGTTGGGCAGCGGCGAGCAGATGCTTTTGGGACTAAGTCCTACTTTTCTCTTTCTGAGCATGCCCAGGGCAAGATCTCCCATTGGAGATCGAGGGTCACATGCTCAGGTACTGCAGCACATCCCATTGGTCCTCCAGGAAGGTCCTGAAAGTGCAAAACTTTGGTAGCAGCTTCCCATAGGCCTTTATTGGAAGGTCCTGAACGTGCTGCAACTATATAAGCTGCGCATGACCGCACGGTCATGCGCTGGTATTGACTTGATATAATGTGTGTTTGCAGATGGATGTATGTCGATGGATGAAAGCTCCTAAATCATTCCCATTCCTAATGTTGTTGACTGTTCGCGAATGATGGTAGCTATCTAGCGCCCGACTAAGCCATCAGCACGAAACACACATTACAGCGTCCAGTTGCTGTGACCGCCAGTGCGGCGCCGTGCGCTTTCTCAGCGCTTTCCTGACCCAAGTCTGGGTAGTTAGTGGCATCCGTTAGTGTGGCACAGCATACACTTCTGTGCAGAATAGTTACCTCTGATACCCCAATTGTGGTGTCGATCGCAAGAGGTCTACACTAACTCTAATCCTGTGTCCTGGCATAGAGTTCTGTGGTTCCTTGCTTGCGCTCTCTGTGCGGTACCGTGACCCTGTGACTTAACAGGGATCGCTTCCTTCACACAGGGTGAAGTTAACCCGTGTGTGTAGTCACATTGTACTGCCATATAGTGCCGCCATTCACTTAGCAGCAGGTTTTCACCTGCACGGTGGACCTCGGACTGCGAACGCACATATTTAACTTGGTGCGTTCCGCCAGTCCTAACATGTGGTGAGCACTTTGAACCCCCAAGTGCTTCACAGAAGTTTACAAGGCAGAGCCGTGAAAATAAAAAAATAATTTTTCTTTCCTCAAAATGATGTTTTAGCAAGCAATTTTTTATTTTCACAAGGGTAACAGGAGAAATTGGACCCCAATAGTTGTTGCCCATTTTGCAGTGAGTATGCTGGTACCCCATATGTGGGGGTAAACCTCTGTTTGGGCACACGTCGGGGCTCGGAAGGGAAGTAGTGATGCTTTGAAATGCAGACTTTGATGAAATGGTCTGCGGGCGTCATGTTGCATTTGCAGAGCCCCTGATGTGCCTAAACAGTAGAAACCTCCCACAAGTGACCCCATTTTGGAAACTAGACCTCCCAGAGAACTTATCTAGATATGTGTTGAGCACTTTGAACCCCCAAGTGCTTCACAGAAGTTTACAACGCAGAGCTGTGAAAATAAAAAAATCATTTTTCTTTCCTCAAAAATGATGTTTTAGCAAGCAATTTTTTATTTTCACAAGGGTAACAGGAGAAATTGGACCCCAATAATCGTTGCACAGTTTGTCCTGAGTATGCTGATACCCCATATGTGGGGGTAAACTACTGATTGGGCACACATTGGGGCTTGGAAGGGAAGTAGTGGCGTTTTGAAATGCAGACTTTGATGGAATGGTCTGCGGGCGTCACGTTGCATTTGCAGAGCCCCTGATGTGCCTAAACAGTAAAAAAAACCACAAGTAACCCTATTTTGGAAACTAGACCCCCAAAGGAACTTATCTAGATATGTGGTGAGCACTTTGAACCCCCAAGTGCTTCACAGAAGTTTATAACGCAGAGCTGTGAAAATAAAAAAATAATTTTTCTTTCCTCAAAAATGATGTTTTAGCAAGCAGTTTTTTATTTTCACAAGGTTAGCAGGAGAAATTGGACCCCAATAGTTGTTGCCCAGTTTGTCCCGAGTATGCTGGTACCCCACATGTGGGAATAAACCACTGTTTTGGCGCACGTCGGGGCTCGGAAGGGAGGGAGCACCATTTGACTTTTTGAACGCAAGATTGGCTGGAATCAATGGTGGCGCCATGTTGCGTTCGGAGACCCCTGATGTGCCTAAACAGTGGAAACCCCTCAATTCTAACTCCAACACCAACCCCAACACACCCCTAACCCTAATCTCAACTCTAGCCATAACCCTAATCACAACCCTAACCCCAACACACCCCTAACCACAGTCCTAACCCCAACACACACCTAACCCTAATCCCAACCCTAACCATAAACTTAACCCTAATCCAAACCCTAACCCCAACACACCCCTAACCACAACCCTAACCCCAACACACCCCTAACCACAACCCTAACCCCAACACACCCCTAACCATAACTCTAACCACAAGCCTAATCTTAACCCTATTTCCAACCCTAGCCCTAATTCCAACCCTAACTCTAATTCCAACCCTAACCCTAAGGTTATGTGCCCACGTTGCGGATTCGTGTGAGATTTTTCCGCACCATTTTTGAAAAATCCGCGGGTAAAAGGCACTGCGTTTTACCTGCAGATTTACCGTGGATTTCCAGTGTTTTTTGTGCAGATTTCACCTGCGGATTCCTATTGAGGAACAGGTGTAAAACACTGCGGAATCCGCACAAAGAATTGACATGCTGCGGAAAATACAAAACAGTGTTCCCGTGCGGTATTTTCTGCACCATGTGCACAGCGGATTTGGTTTTCCATAGGTTTACATGGAACTGTAAAGCTAATGGAAAACTGCTACGAATCCGCAGCGGCCAATCTGCTGCGGATCTGCAGCCAAATCCGCACCGTGTGCACATAGCTTAATTCTAAGGGTATGTGCACACGATGTGGAAAACGCTACGGGTCCACAGCGTTTCCGCTGCTGCGGGTCCGCAGCAGTTTCCCATGAGTTTACAAAAAATGCTGCGCACATGCTGTGGAAAAAACTGCGCGGAAACGCAGCGGTTTACATTCCGCACATATCACTTCTTTCTGCGGATTCCGCAGTGGTTTTACAACTGCTCCAATAGAAAACCACAGTGAAATCACCAGAAAAACCACGGTAAATCCACGATAAATCCGCAGCGGTTTTGCACTGCGGATTTATAAAAACCGCTGCGGAAAAATCTGCAGAGGACCAGAATATGTGTGCACATTCTCTAACCCTAACCCTAACCCTAAACCTAGTTCTAACTGTAGTGGGAAAAAAAAAATCTTAATTTTTTTTATTGTTCCTACCTATGGGGGTGATAAAGGGGAGGTTCATTTAGTTTTCTTTTATTTTGATCACTGTGATAGGTTTTATCACAGTGATCAAAATGTACATGTAATGAATCTGCCGGCCGGCAGATTCGGCGGGCGCACTGCGCATGCGCCCGCCATTTTGGAAGATGGCGGCGCCTATGAAGAAGACGGACGGACACCGGGAGCCTCGGTAAGTATGAGGGGGGGAGATCAGGGCACGGGGCGGCGTCGGAGCACGGGGGAGCGGGCAGGAGGACGGGGGAGCGGAGCACAGATCGGAGGACTGGGGGGGGCGATCGGTGAGTTGTGGGCACATCAATGTTTCCAGCCATGGCCGATGATATTGCAGCATCGGCCATGGCTGGATTGTAATATTTCACCAGTTTTTTAGGTGAAATATTACATATCGCTCTGATTGGCAGTTTCACTTTCAACAGCCAATCAGAGCGATCGTAGCCACGGGGGAGTGAAGCCACCCCCCCTGGGCTGAACTACCACTCCCCCTGTCCCTGCAGATCGGGTGAAATTGGAGTTAACCCTTTCACCCGATCTGCAGGGACGCGATCTTTCAATGACGCCACATAGGCGTCATGGGTCGGATTGGCACTGACTTTCATGACGCCTACGTGGCGTCATGGGTCGGGAAGGGGTTAATGAGCAATATCCTCACCTGAGGAAGTAGACACCTTTGGCTTGTGGAATCTAGATGGAACCCTAAAAACATCTGGAGGGAATGTGGGATAAGTCTGGATTTCTTGAAGTTGATGATCTAGCTTAGATCCTGTAAAGATGAGACAGTGTAAGCTAAATGTTTATACACTGGGCACTGGACAGCCGAATTCCTGACAACTAAAAAGTCATCCAGGTAAGGGTCTTTTTGAGGAAGATAAGCCATCACCTCTAACATCACTTTGGTGAAGATCCTTGGTGTTGTAGAGAGGCCAAAGGGCATGGCCATGTACTGGAAGTGAAGGATTTGGCCTTCAAATGTCACTGCAACCCTTAAGTATCTTTGGTATCTGTCATGGATAGGGAGATGGTAATATGCATCTTTTAGATCAGTGCCCCATCATGCAATTTGGGAAAAGGAGCTTAATGGTGGATCTGAATGATTACATTTTAAATTTATGATTTCAAATGAATGTATTAACCTTTTTTAGATATGTAATTGTTCGGAACGAACCATCGGGCTTAGAGATTAGGAATAAAGGAGAGTAAAACCCTCTACCTTTTTGCCTCTCTGGAACTTTAACTAAGACTCTTTTGTTTAATAGGCTTTGAATTTCTATTTCAAGGGCTTTCTGTTGTATTGGCGAGCTGAGGGATGTTATAATAAATGAGTCGTTGGGAATTTGAAGGAATTCTATTTTAATTCCTTCCCTAATAATATTCAAGATCCACAAACTAGCTGTTATTTTTGCCCACTGTGGGAAGAATTATTTTAGTCTACCCCTTACTGGGGTGACCAGTACTTTAGTATTTATTGTCTTTGCGGAAGGCAGGTTCTCTAAACATAGTGGCCCATCTCGTTGTTCTTTCTGCTTGCCTCCTTCTTCCGAATGGCCTCCTTTTAAATATTCTCCTAAAGAAAGGAATTGAGGGGTCAAAAAAAGCCTTCTTTCTTTCTTTTGCCTTTTTGAGTATGTCATCTAGGGCTTTCCCAAAGAGAAACTCACCCTCACATGGGATAGCGCAGATTATTGATTTCGACTGCCTGTCCCCTTTCCAACTCTTCATCCACAAAGCTCGTCTGGCATTATTTACTAAAGCGGCTGATCTTGCTGCTAGGCGTAGTGTATAAGCTGATATGTCAGCCATAAAGGCTGCTGCCCCTTTAATTAAAGGAATAGTATCCTGCAGTTTTTCTATAGAGACCCTCTGTTCAATCTGTTGGTCTAGTTGATCAGTCCATATGAGCATTGATCTGGCGGTGCATGTACTTGCTGCTGTTGGTTTAAATATGCCCGTTGAAGCTTCCCATGACCTTTTTAAGTGTTTCTTATTGACTTTACTAAATTATTCACACCATCTAGGGGGAAGCATGATTGACCTCCAATATCTGATGGTGATGATGATGAAGACGATGCGTGTGAGAAGTCCGAGGCTACTATTTGGTCATTATCAGACTCTGAGCTGGAAGACACTCTTTTCCTGCTTTTACTTTCTAGGGGTGTACAGGCCTGGGTAATTGCTTGCAACTCATCTCTAATTAGAGAACGTATAACCATGACTGACATTGTTGCACCTTGCATGGTTTCACTGATAAATTTGTTAGAGTTTCTTGGGGTAAGAATCAGGGAGAGGCTGACTGCATACGGCGCACTGCTTATGCTTGGATTTTTTGCTTCTTTTTGGCCTGCAGGGGGAATATGGAAAGACAGAAAAGATGTGTCAGCTTAATAGGTAGAGATTATACAATAACCCAGTGAAGGTTTTGGTACCGAATCAGGTGGCCGAGGTACAGTCCTGGATCTGGAGTTCACTGTATCACTCTTGCGGCAGATATCTGTAGACCCTCTGCCGGAGCAGTCCCTGCCTGCTGAGTCCCCTGCTGGGTTCATGATCTGGCCTGGGGATGACATAATTGCATCGCCGACTGCCAGCAATGCTCTTACTTTTATAGGCCATAAAAGACAATCCTTCTCTTTTTTTTGACCCAGAGGTTCCCTCTTAGTTCCGGTCTAATTGTTGCAGTATACTGCGCATGCGCCTGCTAGCGCTTCCCCCACCTCTGTCTGTGTGCCCAGGAAGTCCTATTCTCACTTCCAGGGCAGGAGTTTCTGCACAGCCCGGCTTCACACACAGGCCGGCATACGGGAACACCGCTCTTACTTTTTCAGCGATCGCTGCTACAGGAACCTCTGTGCTGGTTGGCGCATGGGCGGACCCAGCTTCCCACACCAGCTGGCATCCGGGAATGGCACTCCACAATTTAGCCCCTGCACTGCTCCATACCTGGGGATGCACTCCTTTCACCACCAACTACGCAGCTCCTGAATGAGACAGGGCACCTCCCCCGGACCCGGCCCTCATTGTATCCATCAAAAGAGGGGGAGGCCATCAAACAGAACTCCCCTGATGCTGCCTCAGGACCGCAGCCCCTGCTGTTCCCACAGATACCGCACAGGCGGCATGCACTGGCCCAGGTACGTTCTTCTGTAAGATAGTCCTGCGGTTCCCTTAGGAACAGGAACCCAACAGAGGAGGAGAGGCAGACCGCCCTCTTTTATTTTCTGTAGGTTTCCTGTTCCGATGGGGCAAATCCCTCTCTCCAGTGGGTGCTGTCGTGGTGAAGAGTAAAAAAACAAGTTAGATTATACTCACATAGGGGCAGTCCCGGTTCGGGTCCGATGGGCATCGCAGGATGCTGTCATCCTCCTTGCTTCTATCGCGGCTCCTGCACAGGTGTACTGATTTAACCTGTTGAGGGCAGTGTAAAGTACTGCAGTGCACAGGCGCAAGGCCTCTCTGACCTTTCCCGGTGCCTGTGCACTGCATTGCTTTGCTCTGCCCTCAACATGGCAGAAAATTACGCCTGCGCAGGAGCTGTGACAGAAGCAAAGAAGAAGACGTCATCGTATGAAGATGGGAGACGCCGGACCCGGACCGAGACGCCCATCGGACCCGGACCGCACCAGACCGCCCCCGGGTGAGTATTTTTCTAATTTTGGCTATAGACATTACCACAATGAATTTTAAACAAAACAATTCAGATGCAGTTGAAGTTCAGACTTTCTGCTTTCATTTGAGGGTATCCCCATTAAAATTGGATGAAGGGGTTAGGAGTTTCAGCTCCTTAACATGTGCCACCATGTATTTAAAGGTACCAAAAGTAATTGGACAATTGACTCCAAAGCTATTTCATGGACAGGTGTGGGCAATCCCTTCGTTAAGTCATTCTCAATTAAGCAGATAAAAGCCCTGGAGTTGATTTGAGGTGTGGTGCTTGCATTTGGAAGGTTTTGCTGTGAAGTAAACATGCGGTCAAAGGAGCTCTCCATGCAGGTGAAACAAGCCATTCTTAAGCTGCGAAAACAGAAAAAACCCATCTGAGAAGTTGCTACAATATTAGGAGTGGCAAAATCTACAGTTTGGTACATCCTGAGAAAGAAAGAAAGCACTGGTGAACTCATCAATGCAAAAAGACCTAGGCGCCCACGGAAGACAACAGTGGTGGATGATCGCAGAATAATCTCCATGGTGAAGAGAAACCCCTTCACAACAGCCAACCAAGTGAACAACACTCTCCAGGAGGTCGGCGTATCAATATCCAAATCTAACATAAAGAGAAGACTGCATGAAAGTAAATACAGAGGGTTCACTGGACGGTGCAAGCCACTCATAAGCATCAAGAATAAAAAGGCTAGACTGGACTTTGCTAAAAAACATCTTAAAAAGCCAGCACAGTTCTGGGAGAACATTCTTTGGACAAATGAAACCAAGATCAACCTCTACCAGAATGATGGAAAGAGAAAAGTATGGCGAAGGCGTGGTACAGCTCATGATCCAAAGCATACCACATCATCTGTAGAACCCGGCGGAGGCAGTGTAATGGCTTGGGCTTGCATGGCTGCCAGTGGCACTGGGTCACTAGTGTTTATTGATGATGTGACACAGGACAGAAGCATCCAAATGAATTCTGAGGTATTCAGAGCCATACTGTGTGCTCAGATCCAGCCAAAAGCAGCAAAACTGATTGGTCGTCGTTTCATACTACAGATGGACAATGACCCAAAACATAAAGCCAAAGCAACCCAAGAGTTTATTAAAGCAAAGAAGTGGAATATTCTTGAATGGCCAAGTCAGTCACCTGATCTCAACCCAATTGAGCATGCATTTCACTTGTTAAAGACTAAACTTCAGACAGAAAGGCCCACAAACAAACAGCAACTGAAAACCACCGCAGTGAAGGCCTGCCAGAGCATCAAAAAGGAGGAAACACAGCGTCTGGTGATGTCCATGAGTTCAAGACTTCAGGCAGTCATTGCCAACAAAGGGTTTTCAACCAAGCAGTAAAAATGAACATTTATTTAAAATGATTTAATCTGTCCAATTTCTTTTGGTCCATTTAAAAACAGGGTGGCACATGTTAATGAGCTGAAACTCCTAAACCCTTCATCCAATTTTAATGTGGATACCCTCAAATGAAAGCTGAAAGTCTGAACTTCAACTGCATCTGAATTGTTTTGTTTAAAATTCATTGTGGTAATGTCTATAACCAAAATTAGAAAAATGTTGTCTCTGTCCAAATATATATGGACCTAACTGTATATATGTATATATATTTATCCTTTTGGGGTGCAACATACAGCAGGATGTCCCTTCATGGGAAATAGGAACTTGCCTGTGAGCTCCAAAAAACAGTTGATCAGGTAAGGAAGCCAGTTATGGAACATAGAAACATAGTTTGGGTTTAAAACAAGACAAAAATCCATTAAATGTAACCTGAAGTAACAAGTTATGAAAGTTACACAACTTCCTTTAAAGAACTATGGATACACATATGTGTACACTTAAAAGAAAATGATTAAGTAGGACAGACCTCTTTAAATTTAGGCTTGCTCTCGCTAAAGGGCCTCCTAAAATACTAATCTCAGCTGAGTGTGCGTAAATAGTGCAAATTGTCAGCACACACATTAGTTCTTTGCCTACTTATGAATTATATTAATCCCAAACCTTAGAATTTATATGGATCATGCCACATTTACACTAGCATCTTTCTTTAGACTAAAGAACGTGTATGTTTTTATATACTGAAGAAATTGATGCTCTTTTATATCACTTGTCAGTTGTCCAAACCCTGACATAAATACTTACAGGTTCAAAAGATACCGGTGTGCGCACGCCTTCATATTGTCACACGGCACTGCTGGCTACGCTCTAGATACTGTGAAACCCAGAACATTTTAAGTAAACAAAGAAATAAAGATCTCTAAAACATCAGGACTCAATCCTATTTGCTATGCTTGATGCACATGGTTCCAGGTAATGATACAGGTCCCTGCCATGTTAAAAGATATAACAGCTGAGAAGGTGAATAATAAGTGACATTTTCTGCAAACTCTAATGCTTCCAATGTCACACATGGTATCAGATCTCAGTCAATAGACTCCAGGGCAGGATGCTTACTGTTAATACACTACTCCTTACTAAAAAAAAGTCAAAAGCACAAAAATATATTTGTATCTTTCATTAAATTATACAGTGTTTATCTCTTTTGAAGAGTTTGAGCATTTATGGCTTAAATGCATTTTGTAGGTTCACCATAAATTCAGCAGTCAAATACTGAGAGTTTGTAATAGGCACACTGTCAGGATCCCTCTCTATTTCCAGGTTGAGCAACAAGTATGTGACTGGCATCTGCTTCTCTTAGTAGAACATTGGGAGAAGCAAATTAGAAGCTAGATGGCACAAATCACATACCAGTGGACACGTGACTACCTGCTTTATCTGGAATTAGAGGGGAATCCTGACAGAGTGCATGTTGCACGCTGGCAAATATTCATCAACCTGCAGTCTCAAGGAGAGACAGCAAATACATTAAGCCTGGAAAAGCTCTTTAACATTGCCATAGAAAAATAAGAAGTAAAGCCGTAAAAAAATAAGGAAAAACATCAGTGGACTTTCTGATGCAAATTGGAGTCTCGGGGTACCATACATCCATTCTATAGTCAGGTGGTGCATTAGGAATTCTGAAGGAAACTCTCCTCCAACTAGTGTGATAAAACCAATCCAAGCAGTAACCAAATGTATACCACGAGCCTGAGCAAGACGCTGGGACCGACGTCTGTGCTGAGCAGGAATCTCAGCAGCCGAACCTGAATGGGAGACCGCAGCACCAGATAATGCTTGGGATCTATCCAGCGCAGCGGGAGAGTCCTGATGCCTAACACACTCTCTGCTATATCAGCAGAGTTAAAATGTGCCACAGACCGAACTGAGATCCCCATAAAAGCCATAAAAGCCTAACCCTGGCTGTATTCAGGCTACATGTGGCTTTATACAGTCATATGCAACTGGATTAATTAGAGAAAAAGAGAACAAACGACACATAATTAGGTAGTTTTGACAACTCCTGTGCAGAAAGTAATATCAGCCATGTTCATCCCTTTCCAATTAACTGCTATAACTATGAAATAGGTTAATATAACTTTCATAATTGTAGAAGAGGAAAGGACAATTATATGGAGTGGCAAACTCTGAATAAAAAATTACTGTGCATACACCCCACTGATTCTTCTCTCTGCTTCTCAGTGTCTTAATTTATTTGTAGATATTCACTGTCACAATCATTTTACATCATGATTTGTTTGTTCTGATGATAATTTTAACGTGCCAGAACAAACAGATGGATTCCCCATTGTTAATAGACTCAATAATGCCAACACCGTAATTATTTATGTCAAATACTACGCAATACACCCTTATGTATAAAAAAACGTATTCATCTCAATAGGATTTTCTGCCATTCTGTTATATGCTATCCACTAATTAGATCAATAATATTTGTAATATATTTTGTTATTATCATGATAAAATAGTAAAGTAATTAGGAAACAAAATCCAGAAATATTGTAAATTTGTCACGACTTTATGCAGTGCTAGCACAAGAAAGCATACTGTATGTTGAAAGGCTAAGGTCTTATTTGCTCCCATGATTCATGATTAGTCATGTGCTACATTGTTGCATGCTCCTTTGTTTGTACAATATTATCAAAACTATCCTCTTCCAGCCCTCATTGGTCATTTAATACCAGAGGTATGCATTATTTGCCTTCAAAATATCTGCTGCTTCTAAAAAAAATTCCCTTAGCTATTCCATCTAAAGCCCCCCAAAATGGGATTTAGACAAAAGACCCTGAGGAAAACTTTCACTATAATAAGGCAACCCAAGAATAGAGAAGATGAACATGTGATTAAAAAACAATACGGGACAAGAAAGCACAGTATATAAAGATAAACTACCTTTTTTGACAAAAAGGTAAAGGAAAGCACTGCATACAAGAGGTGCCCACACCATAAAAAAATGAGAACATATCTACTATATAATTGTCTAAGGGTCACTTCTGTCTGTCCTTCTGTCTGTCTGTCACGGATATTCATTGGTTGCGGCCTGTCTGTCGTGGAAATCAAAGCCGCTGATTGGTCGCGGCAAAACAGTCACGACCAAACAGCGACGGGCACAGTCCAGAAGAAAATGGCCACTCCTTACTCCCCGCAGTCAGTGCCCGGCGCCCGCATACTCCCCTCCAGTCACCGCTCACACAGGGTTAATGCCGGCGGTAATGGACCATGTTATGCCACGGGTAACGCACTCCGTTACCGTTGCTATTAACCCTGTGTCCCCAACTTTTTACTATTGATGCTGCCTATGCGGCATCAACAGTAAAAAAATGTAATGTTAAAAATAATAATTAAAAAAAACATGCTATACTCACCCTCCGTTGTCCAACGAACCGCTCGCACCAGCCGCCATCTTCCATTCCCGGCGATGCATTGCAAAATTACCCAGAAGACTTAGTGGTCTCGCGAGACCGCTAAGTCATCTGGGTAATTTTGCAATGCATCCTGGGAAATCAAAGATGGCGGCAGCCGCGTGCATATCGCCGGAGCTTCGGTGGATCCCTGGGGGTGAGTATATAACTATTTTTTATTTTAATTATTTTTTTAACAGGGATATGGTGCCCACACTGCTATATACTGTGTGGGATGTGTTAGATACCGCGTTGCTGCTATATGCTACATAGGCAGTGTGCAATATACTACGTGGCTCTGTGCTGTATACTACATGGTTCTGTGCTGTATACTATGTCGCTGGCCAATATACTACATGACTGGACAATATACTACAGTGGGGCAAAAAAGTATTTAGTCAGTCAGCAATAGTGCAAGTTCCACCACTTAAAAAGATGAGAGGCGTCTGTAATTTACATCATAGGTAGACCTCAACTATGGGAGACAAACTGAGAAAAAAAATCCAGAAAATCACATTGTCTGTTTTTTTAGCATTTTATTTGCATATTATGGTGGAAAATAAGTATTTGGTCAGAAACAAAATTTCATCTCAATACTTTGTAATATATCCTTTGTTGGCAATGACAGAGGTCAAACGTTTTCTGTAAGTCTTCACAAGGTTGCCACACACTGTTGTTAGTATGTTGGCCCATTCCTCCATGCAGATCTCCTCTAGAGCAGTGATGTTTTTGGCTTTTCGCTTGGCAACACGGACTTTCAACTCCCTCCAAAGGTTTTCTATAGGGTTGAGATCTGGAGACTGGCTAGGCCACTCCAGGACCTTGAAATGCTTCTTACGAAGCCACTCCTTCATTGCCCTGGCGGTGTGCTTTGGATCACTGTCATGTTGAAAGACCCAGCCACGTTTCATCTTCAATGCCCTTGCTGATGGAAGGAGGTTTGCACTCAAAATCTCACGATACATGGCCCCATTCATTCTTTCATGTACCCGGATCAGTCGTCCTGGCCCCTTTGCAGAGAAACAGCCCCAAAGCATGATGTTTCCACCACCATGCTTTACAGTAGGTATGGTGTTTGATGGATGCAACTCAGTATTCTTTTTCCTCCAAACACAACAAGTTGTGTTTCTACCAAACAGTTCCAGTTTGGTTTCATCAGACCATAGGACATTCTCCCAAAACTCCTCTGGATCATCCAAATGCTCTCTAGCAAACTTCAGACGGGCCCGGACATGTACTGGCTTAAGCAGTGGGACACGTCTGGCACTGCAGGATCTGAGTCCATGGTGGCGTAGTGTGTTACTTATGGTAGGCCTTGTTACATTGGTCCCAGCTCTCTGCAGTTCATTCACTAGGTCCCCCCGCGTGGTTCTGGGATTTTTGCTTACCGTTCTTGTGATCATTCTGACCCCACGGGGTGGGATTTTGCGTGGAGCCCCAGATCAAGGGAGATTATCAGTGGTCTTGTATGTCTTCCATTTTCTAATTATTGCTCCCACTGTTGATTTCTTCACTCCAAGCTGGTTGGCTATTGCAGATTCAGTCTTCCCAGCCTGGTGCAGGGCTACAATTTTGTTTCTGGTGTCCTTTGACAGGTCTTTGGTCTTCACCATAGTGGAGTTTGGAGTCAGACTGTTTGAGGGTGTGCACAGGTGTCTTTTTATACTGATAACAAGTTTAAACAGGTGCCATTACTACAGGTAATGAGTGGAGGAAAGAGGAGACTCTTAAAGAAGAAGTTACAGGTCTGTGAGAGCCAGAAATCTTGATTGTTTGTTTCTGACCAAATACTTATTTTCCACCATAATATGCAAATAAAATGTTAAAAAAACAGACAATGTGATTTTCTGGATTTTTTTTTTCTCAGTTTGTCTCCCATAGTTGAGGTCTACCTATGATGTAAATTACAGACGCCTCTCATCTTTTTAAGTGGTGGAACTTGCACTATTGCTGACTGACTAAATACTTTTTTGCCTCACTGTACGTGGCTCTGTGCCTGGGCAATATACTATGTGGCTGGGCAATATAATACGTGACTGGGCAATATACTATGTGGCTCTGTGCCTGGGCAATATACTACGTGGCTGGGCAATATAATACGTGACTGGGCAATATACTACGTGGCTGGGCAATATACTACGTGCGTGGGCAATATACTACGTGTCTGTGCTGTATACTACGTGGTTCTGTGCTGTATACTATGTCGCTGTGCAATATACTACATAGCTGGGCAATATACTACGTTACTGGGGAATATACTACGTGGCTGGGCAGCAAACTACGTGGCTGGGCAATATACTACGTGGCTGGGCAATATACTACGTGGCTGGGCAATATACTATTTGGACATACATATTCTAGAATACCCGATGTGTTAGAATCAGGCCACCATCTAGTAAACATAATAAAATGATATTACAAAGTCAACTCCAAGGTAACAGATATATATTGACTTGCCATTAAATGGAATACTACAAAGCCTCCAATTGCCATGGAAAGAAGTTCATAACTCTAGTGTCTCTTAGGACTGTATTCAAACCCTTTCAAGCTCTTGAACTGAAACACAACTTTAATGTCAAAGTCACAAAGTGATCTCACCATAGAAATAAATGGTGACTGATATTAGTCAAAATCTCATTTGCGAACAACCCAGCACTGACAGACTTTTTATGTTTTTAGAATTTAAAAAAAACTGTACAAAAATGATTACACTTATTCATTTGTGATCACACAGACCATTCTTTATTACATAGTAACATAGTTAGTAAGGCCGAAAAAAGACATTTGTCCATCCAGTTCAGCCTATATTCCATCATAATAAATCCCCAGATCTACGTCCTTCTACAGAACCTAATAATTGTATGATACAATATTGTTCTGCTCCAGGAAGACATCCAGGCCTCTCTTGAACCCCTCGACTGAGTTCGCCATCACCACCTCCTCAGGCAAGCAATTCCAGATTCTCACTGCCCTAACAGTAAAGAATCCTCTTCTATGTTGGTGGAAAAACCTTCTCTCCTCCAGACGCAAAGAATGCCCCCTTGTGCCCGTCACCTTCCTTGGTATAAACAGATCCTCAGCGAGATATTTGTATTGTCCCCTTATATACTTATACATGGTTATTAGATCGCCCCTCAGTCGTCTTTTTTCTAGACTAAATAATCCTAATTTCGCTAATCTATCTGGGTATTGTAGTTCTCCCATCCCCTTTATTCATTTTGTTGCCCTCCTTTGTACTCTCTCTAGTTCCATTATATCCTTCCTGAGCACCGGTGCCCAAAACTGGACACAGTACTCCATGTGCGGTCTAACTAGGGATTTGTACAGAGGCAGTATAATGCTCTCATCATGTGTATCCAGACCTCTTTTAATGCACCCCATGATCCTGTTTGCCTTGGCAGCTGCTGCCTGGCACTGGCTGCTCCAGGTAAGTTTATCATTAACTAGGATCCCCAAGTCCTTCTCCCTGTCAGATTTACCCAGTGGTTTCCCGTTCAGTG
The DNA here is from genome assembly GCF_032444005.1 of Ranitomeya imitator. Classification (NCBI taxonomy): domain Eukaryota; kingdom Metazoa; phylum Chordata; class Amphibia; order Anura; family Dendrobatidae; genus Ranitomeya; species Ranitomeya imitator. The sequence goes on from NC_091284.1 coordinate 385,442,001, forward strand.
TGTAATGGTGATATTGATTCCCTCTTCCCATGTGTATAACCTTACATTTATCATTGTTAAACCTCATCTGCCACCTTTCAGCCCAAGTTTCCAACTTATCCAGATCCATCTGTAGCAGAATACTATCTTCTCTTGTATTAACTGCTTTACATAGTTTTGTATCATCTGCAAATATCGATATTTTACTGTGTAAACCTTCTACCAGATCATTAATGAATATGTTGAAGAGAACAGGTCCCAATACTGACCCCTGCGGTACCCCACTGGTCACAGCGACCCAGTTAGAGACTACACCATTTATAACCACCCTCTGCTTTCTATCACTAAGCCAGTTACTAACCCATTTACACACATTTTCCCCCAGACCAAGCATTCTCATTTTGTGTACCAACCTCTTGTGCGGCACGGTATCAAACGCTTTGGAAAAATCGAGATATACCACGTCCAATGACTCACCATTGTTTATTGAACAATGACTAACACTGATGGTGTTGCTATCAGAGGTAACATCATCCTGCTGTGGCTGAGACAAATGATGTGCCAAAAATTCCATAGTACCCTCTACGTCTTCCGCAGTAAAATGCTTTCCAGTGGAAAATTATTATAATTGTGATCTTCATTTGGTATTACTATTGTCTGGAAAGCTGGTACCGGAGGTAGTGCTTCTCGTGCTGCTAGCAGCTCCCACATTCTTAGATCTTTCAAAATATATTTTGTGAAACACTGTAATTAACCTTTGATAATCTTTTCAACCCCAATTAGTTCAACCCTAGGTAGGTAGGTATATAGCAGGCTGCTGTATAGGTGAGGTGTCTAAACTAATAAAAGAGGTGTGCAAAAACAGACATGCACAGGTAAATGTTTATTTGTTTTTTCATAAAATGCAACTCTCTTCACAAAATGACACAAGAAATACTAGGTACATCGGGCCTAGCACTGCTTGCAAATCTATCCCCTGAATCTTTGTATTATTCACAGACTAATACACTAATCACTTCTGTTGCGGTTGTACAAAACATTACTGTTCTAGAGTTTTCTTTCTCTATCTCCATTACTGATCTGTGAGCACTGATGTTCACTCATTATACAATCACCCTAAAGTGTTACTGCATTTCCTACCTATGCTTTACAGGCTGACAGTGCTCTATAAGCAAAGCAGAATAAATAAATAAGAGACTATCATATTCCGCAGCGATTTACATACATTATCATTACTGTCCCCAATGGTGCTCACAATCTAAATTCCCTATCAGTATGTCTTTGGAATGTGGGAGGAAACCGGAGAACCCGGAGGTGGTGGGATTTGATCTCAGGACTCCAGTGCTGTAATGCTAACCATTGAGATACCATGCTGTCCATCTGATTAAATACATTACAACATGAGATAGCTGAAAGGCATTATGGTCATGCCTATGCAGTCACGTGAGCCTTCTGTGGATGATGTAATCTAGTGCAATGTGCAAAAAGTTGGTTGGAATTTTATTGACAATTCAAGCAAATATAATTGCAAATTGATTGAATTCCCCGGGACATCTGAATTTCATGAAATTTATCGCACATTCGATTTGCATCAAATCAATTTTCTCATCTTCAGCATTTATCTATGAGAGGTGCCAAAAGTTTCTTTCACTGTCATATCTTTCAGTGGTGCTTGAAAGTTTGTGAATTGTGATCCCTTCAGATTTGTCCAAGTTTCTGCAAAAATGTGAACTAAAACTACATCAGATTTTCACACCTAAACGTAGATAGAACAAAATAAAACAAAATTGTGAAACATAGTAAATTTTTTCCTTTCTTATTGAGGATAATGATCCAATGTGAAGGTGAAATTCAAGTCTACTGTTTTCAATCCATGGGATTACAATCAGGTTTCTGTTTACTTAAATATATTGTATATTACTTTTACATTGATGATGGATCTATCAGATGTTTCCAACACATGTTTGTAGAAATATATTATGGGACGAACAAAGGAGATTTCTGAGGACATCAGAAGAAGAGATGTTGATGCTCATCAGTCTAGAAAAGGTAAACTATCTCTAAAGAATTTGGGCACCACCAATCCACAGTCAGACAAACTGCATATAAATGGAGTAAATTCATAATTATTATTACTTTCCGTAGGAGTAGTTGACCAACAAAAATCAAAGAGAAAGCACTAGGCTACATTCCCACAATAAGATTTTTGGTGAGTTTTTGAGGCTGTATATTTTTTTATTCCATTAACTTATTTTACTTAAAGGGTGCAGAAATGGTGCTGAAAATCTGCAATATAAAAAACTCACCAAAGACTTCACTCTGGAAATATAGCCTTATGGTTTGCAAGGTCATAAAAGAACCAAAGGTAAGTGCTAAGCAACTAATGGCTTCCTATTAGCTAACGAAAATGTTCATGAGCCCACCAGCAAGAGGACACAGAAAAACAATGACAGCATAGTTTGTCAGTGTCCTCTTGCTGGTAGACTCATGAATATTTTCATGTTTTACTTTCATGGTAAGAATGCAAGGAGAGTCACTGCTCCCAAAAAGAACATTTCTGCCCATCTGCAGCTTTCCGAAGATCAACAAAACAAGCCAGAAGGCTATTGGATCAAAGCTTTTAGACGGATGATACCAAGATAAAGCTTTTGGTTTTAAATTAAAAGAGTTATATTGGAAGAAAGAAAAATACTTTAATAACTTTAACACAAGATAAAAGCCTCATACCATCTATGAAACATGATGGTGGTAGCATTGTTTTTGCCCATTTGGCTGCATCTGGTTTAGGACTGCTTGCTATCAGTGATTGAACAATGAATTTGAAATTTTATCAGCAAATTCTAAAGGAAAATATCATGATGTCTGTCCATGAGATGAAGTGCATAAGTCATTGCACAAAAGTATGTTAAAGAAGAATAAAGTTAAAGTTTTTGAATGGCCAAGTCAAATTTCTGACTTTGATCGTATAGAAATGTTCCAGAAGTAGTTGAAGCAAGTACTCACCAACGTAACAGAGTAGAACATATTTTGTAGGGAGTAATGAGCTAAAAATCCTCCAAGTCGATGTAAAGTAATAATCAAGAATTACTGGGAACATTTAGACACAGTTATTCCTGGACACGGGGTCATACCAGACACTGAAAGTAAAGGTTCATATACTTTTTGCCACTCACAGCATGTGATATTAGTTAATTTTCTTCAATATAGATATGACAAAGTGAAAAAGTCTAATATTTGACTCATTAGTTTAATATGTTCTCTATATCTACTTTTAGGACTTGGTTAAACAATGCAGAAACATTTTGAAGAGTTCACAAACTTTCGAACGCCACTGTGTATATTGTTTCTAAAATATTTTTATAGCCAGTTGCAATCAATATTTCTCATAATTTACAGCTACAGCAATCATTGTTTGAACTCAAGTTTATTGGGGTTTTCTTCACATTTGGTACTTGTGCTTGCTAGGGTGATAGTACACCCACAATTTGACCAGATTTTTCTTGATTTCAACACAAGATAGGGTATTTCCTTCAGGATATGTAAATTATAACTGAAAATATAGTAATTTTATATACAAGTCAGAGTTCAGACACTTAGTTTGCCTGTTTGTTGTACTTTTCATATAAATCTCTAAGTGGCAGAGGAAATAATTAACAAACAACCTGTAGCAAAACCTGTAGTTTCTCCTGGTCTTGGGGCAAACTCTGTTTTGTCTAAGGCACCATCAATCATACTATAAGAAAGCTGTTACACATACTGGCTGGTTGACTAAGAAGAGATGAGGTACAGTCTAGTAATTTGGAAGTGGTATTCACTAGATATTGCAGCATCAAGAAACATCAGTTAACTGCAAGTTCATTTGCCCGGGCTTTTTATTAGTTTTGATATCATTATAGTTGGAGGTTCTTTTTTTAACATAGTTTCAGGATTTGTCAAATGTGATTTTTACATATTGTCCTTCCCGATTGTTTTTTCCCATGAAGTAAATGGGGAGAAATTGCCATAAAACACCACACTTCTGCCAAGCAATGTTACATAACGGCCCTTTATTATTATTTATTATTAACATTATGACTTCCCAGCCCTCCACTTCCAAAACCAACTTCTCCACCATTACAGAAGATTGACTCTCCACTCTACTCTCAAGATCACATCTCACCACCTGTGCACTTGACCCGATCCCATCCCACTTCATCCCAAACCTCACCACAGTCTTCATCCCAACCCTAACCCATCTCTTCAACCTATCACTAACAACTGGTGTTTTCCCCTCAAGCTTTAAACATGCCTCCATCACAACTACCCTCATAAAGCCCTCTCTTGACCCATCCTCTGTATCTAGCTATCGCCCTATATCACTTCTCCCCTATGCCTCCAAGCTACTGGAACAGCACGTCTACCTTGAACTGTCCTCCCATCTCTCTTCTTGCTCTCTCTTTGACCGCTTACAATCTGGCTTCCGGTCACACCACTCCACTGAAACTTCCCTAACAAAGGTCACCAATGACCTCTTAACCGCCAAGATCAAGCGACACTACTCTGTCCTCCTCCTCCTGGACCTGTCGACTGCCTTTGACTAGGGTTGAGCGAAACGGGTCGTTCATTTTCAAAAGTCGCCGACTTTTGGCAAAGTTGGGTTTCATGAAACCCGATCCGACCCCTGTGCGGGGTCGGCCATGCGGTACGCGACTTTCGCGCCAAAGTCGCGTTTCAATGACGCGAAAAGCGCCATTTCTCAGCCAATGAAGGCAAACGCAGAGTGTGGGCAGCGTGATGACATAGGTCCTGGTCCCCACCATCTTAGAGAAGGGCATTGCAGTGATTGGCTTGCTGTCCGCGGCGTCACAGGGGCTGTAAAGGGGCGTTCCCGCCGACCGCCATGTTACTGCTGCTGATCTGAGCTTAGGGAGAGGTTGCTGCCGCTTCGTCAGAAGCAGGGATAGCGTTAGGCAGGGTCCATTAACCACCAAACCGCTTGTGCTGTAGCGATTTCCACAGCCCAACACCACCTTCGGTGTGCAGGGACAGTGGAAGCCACATTTTTTTTTTTCCTCAGCGCTGTAGCTTATTGGGCTGCCCTAGAAGGCTCCCTGATAGCTGCATTGCTGTGTGTACGCCGCTGTGCAAACCAACTGCTTTTTTCAAAGCACAAATCCTCTTGTTCCTTCCTTTCTGCACAGCTATCTTGTTTGTTTGTCCACACTTTTTATTTAATTTGTGCATCAGTCCACTCCTTATTGCTGCCTGCCATACCTGGCTGAGATTACTGCAGGGAGATAGTAATTGAAGGACAGTTCCTTTTTTTTTTTTTTTTTTTTTTGTGGGAGATTAAGATTGGCATTTCTGCTAGAGTGCCATCCCTGTCTGTGTCATCTCTCACTCAGTGGGCCATAGAAAGCCTATTTATTTTTTTGCTTGATTTGGGTTTTAAAATCTACCTGAAAAAATCACTACATCAATCAGTGGGAGAAAAATATTGGCCTCAGGGCTTGTGTGCCACTCCTTACTCCTGTGTGTGCCATCTCTCACTCAGTGGGCCATAGAAAGCCTATTTATTTTTTTGCTTGATTTGGGTTCCAAAATCTACCTGAAAAAATCACAACATCAATCAGTGGGAGAAAAATATTGGCCTCAGGGCTTGTGTGCCACTCCTGACTCCTGTGTGTGCCATCTCTCACTCAGTGGGCCATAGAAAGCCTATTAATTTTTTTGCTTGATTTGGGTTCTAAATTCTACCTGAAAAAATCAATAAATCAATCAGTGGGAGATTAATATTGGCCTTTGGGCTTGTGTGCCAGTCCTAAGCGTGCCATCTCTCTCTCTCAGATAGTGGGCCATAGAAAGCCTATTTATTATTTTTTTTATTGGGTTTATAAATTTTCCCTGGGAAAAAAAAAAAAGTGGGAGATTAATATTGGCCTCTGGGCTTGTGTGCCAGTCCTGAGCGTGCCATCTCTCTCACAAATAGTGGGCCATAGAAAGCCTATTTATTTTTTGGGTTGATTTGGGTTCTAAATTCTACCTGAAAAAATCAATAAATCAATCAGTGGGAGATAAATATTGGCCTCTGGGCTTGTGTGCCACTCCTGACTCCTGTGTGCGTCATCTCTCACTCAGTGGGCCCTAGAAAGCCTATTTTTTGTTTTATTTGTTTTCTAAATTCTCCCTGAAAAAATAATTTTACTTTATTTGGTTTCTAAATTCTTCCTGAAAAAATCATTTTTTTTGTATTTTTTTTTTCTAAAGTCTCCCTGAAAAAAAAAAAAAAAATCAAATCAGTGGGAGATTAATATTGCCCTTTCTGCTTGTGTGCCAGTCTTGACTCCTGGGTGTGCCATCTCTCTCTCTCTCTCCAATTGTGGGCCATAGAAAGCCTATTTATTTTTTTGCTTGATTTGGGTTCCAAAATCTACCTGAAAAAATCACTAAATCAATCAGTGGGAGATAAATATTGGCCTCTGGGCTTGTGTGCCACTCCTGACTCCTGTGTGCGTCCTCTCTCACTCAGTGGGCCCTACAAAGCCTATTTTTTTTTATTTGTTTTCTAAATTCTCCCTGAAACAATCATTTTATTTTATTTTGTTTCTAAATTCTTCCTGAAAAATTCATTTTTTTGTATTTTTTTTTCTAAAGTCTCCCTGAAAAAATAAATAAAAATCAAATCAGTGGGAGATTAATATTGCCCTTTCTGCTTGTGTGCCAGTCTTGACTCCTGGGTGTGCCATCTCTCTCTCTCCAATTGTGGGCCATAGAAAGCCTATTAATTTTTTTTCTTGATTTGGGTTCCAAAATCTACCTGAAAAAATCACTAAATCAATCAGTGGGAGATAAATATTGGCCTCTGGGCTTGTGTGCCACACCTGACTCCTGTGTGCGTCCTCTCTCACTCAGTGGGCCCTACAAAGCCTATTTTTTTTTATTTGTTTTCTAAATTCTCCCTGAAACAATCATTTTATTTTATTTTGTTTCTAAATTCTTCCTGAAAAATTCATTTTTTTGTATTTTTTTTTCTAAAGTCTCCCTGAAAAAAAAAAAAAAATCAAATCAGTGGGAGATTAATATTGCCCCTTCTGCTTGTGTGCCAGTCTTGACTCCTGGGTGTGCAATCTCTCTCTCTCCAATTGTGGGCCATAGAAAGCCTATTAATTTTTTTGCTTGATTTGGGTTCCAAAATCTACCTGAAAAAATCACTAAATCAATCAGTGGGAGATAAATATTGGCCTCTGGGCTTGTGTGCGACTCCTGACTCCTGTGTGCGTCCTCTCTCACTCAGTGGGCCCTACAAAGCCTATTTTTTTTTTATTTGTTTTCTAAATTCTCCCTGAAACAATCATTTTATTTTATTTTGTTTCTAAATTCTTCCTGAAAAATTCATTTTTTTGTATTTTTTTTTTCTAAAGTCTCCCTGAAAAAAAAAAAAAAAATCAAATCAGTGGGAGATTAATATTGCCCTTTCAGCTTGTGTGCCAGTCTTGACTCCTGGGTGTGCCATCTCTCTCTCTCTCTCCAATTGTTGGCCATAGAAAGCATATTTATTTTTTTGCTTGATTTGGGTTCCAAAATCTACCTGAAAAAATCACTAAATCAATCAGTGGGAGATAAATATTGGCCTCTGGGCTTGTGTGCCACTCCTGACTCCTGTGTGCGTCCTCTCTCACTCAGTGGGCCCTACAAAGCCTATTTTTTTTTTATTTGTTTTCTAAATTGTCCCTGAAACAATCATTTCATTTTATTTGGTTTATAAATTCTTCCTTAAAAAATCATTTTTTTTTATTATTTTTTTTTTCTAAAGTCTCCCTTTAAAAAAAAAAAAAAAAATCAGTGGGAGATTAATATTTACATTTGCGCTTCAGTGACAGTCCTGCGTGTGTGGCATCTCTCTCATTTGTTGCCACCAACAACAGAGTGTGTAACATTGTGCCTGATTTTCGTTGTGGTCTCACCCACCTGTAAAGGGGTAGCTAAATCATACTGAAGTTATAGCTCACCGTGTAAGTTGTGTGACAGCAACAAATACCGTTAGTTTGGTAACGTTTTTAAAACAATGAGGAAGTCTGGTGGAAGAGGTCGTGGCCGGGGGCGTTCATTGTCAGCTGGTAATGAGGGTAGTGGTAGTGGTGGAGCATCAGGTGGTCGTGGGAAAAAAAATATTGCACCTAAGTCTGGAGCTGTGGAGCCAGGTTCGTCGTCTGGCTACACAAGGCCTCGAACGCTCCCTTTTCTGGGAGTAGGAAAACCGCTTTTAAAGCCGGAGCAGCAAGAGCAAGTTTTGGCTTATCTTGCTGACTCAGCCTCTAGCTCTTTTGCCTCCTCTCGTGAAACTGGTAAAAGTAAAAGCAGCGCGTCGTTAGTGGATGTTCATGGTCAGGGACAAGTCGCTTCCTTGTCCTCTTCAGCAAAAACAACAACAGAGAAGAATGCAGCAGGCGACACAACGGGTTACTCCATGGAGCTCTTTACACATACCGTCCCTGGCTTAGAAAGTGAAGCAGTTAACAGTCCATGCCCATTACAAGTTGAATCTGACATGGAGTGCACTGATGCACAGCCACAGCCAGACTACTATGCTGGTCCTTTGACTCAGACCACAACATTGCCTCGCAGGGTGCTGATCAAGAATCAGACCCTGATGAGACTATGTTGCCCCATCACGAACGCTATACCACCGACCGACACGGTGACACAGACGAAGTTGCACACGAGCTACAAGAAGAGGTAATAGATGACCCAGTTCTTGACCCCGATTGGCAGCCATTGGGGGAACAGGGTGCAGGCGGCAGCAGTTCTGAAGCGGAGGAGGAGGGGCCGCAGCAGGCATCAACATCGCAACAGGTTCCATCTGCCGGGCCCGTATCTTGCCCAAAACGCGTGGCAAAGTCAAAACCTGTTGGAGGACAGCGTGGCCATCCGGTTAAAGCTCAGTCTGCAATGCCTGAAAAGGTATCCGATGCTAGAAAGAGTGCAGTCTGGCATTTTTTTAAACAACATCCAATTGATCAGCGCAAAGTCATCTGTCAAAAATGTTCAACTACCTTAAGCAGAGGGCAGAATCTGAAAAGTCTCAATACAAGTTGCATGCATAGACATTTAACCACCATGCATTTGCAAGCTTGGACTAACTACCAAACGTCCCTTAAGGTTGTAGCACCCTCGGCCAATGAAGCTAGTCATCAACGCAACATCCCTTCCGGCAGTGTAGGGCCACCATTTTCTGCACCACCTGCAGTATCTGTGCAGGTTTCTTTGCCAGGCCAAAGCAGTCAGGGTCAGGGAATCACCAGTTTCGTAGTAGGAAACACTGCATCTAGGGCATCGGCGGCAACAATACCATCTCCCACCGTCTCTCAGTCTGCCATGTCCACTGGCACCCCCGCTAGTTCCACGATCTCCAGCTCTCCAGTCCAGCTCACCCTACATGAGACTATGGTTAGAAAAAGGAAGTACTTAGCCTCGCATCCGCGTACACAGGGTTTGAACGCCCACATAGCTAGACTAATCTCGTTAGAGATGATGCCCTACCGGTTAGTTGAAAGCGAAGCTTTCAAAGCCCTGATGGACTACGCTGTACCACGCTACGAGCTACCCAGTCGACACTTTTTTTCCAGAAAAGCCATCCCAGCCCTCCACCAGCATGTTAAAGAGCGCATCGTCCATGCACTCAGGCAATCTGTGAGCACAAAGGTGCACCTGACAACAGATGCATGGACCAGTAGGCATGGCCAGGGACGTTACGTGTCCATCACGGCACACTGGGTAAATGTGGTGGATGCAGGGTCCACAGGGGACAGCAAGTTTGGGACAGTTCTGCCTAGCCCACGGTCTAGGAAACAGTTGGCTGTAGCCGTTCGCACCCCCTCCTCCTCCTCCTCGTCCTCCTGCAGAAGCGAGACCTCGTCCACAGACCGCAGTCGCACAACCACTCCATCCGCAGCTGCCACTGTTGCACACCAGGTCTCCCATTATGGGGCAGCTACTGGCAAACGTCAGCAGGCTGTATTGGCTATGAAGTGTTTGGGCGACAACAGACACACCGCTGAAGTTCTGTCCGAGTTCTTGCAGAAAGAAACGCAGTCGTGGCTGGGCACTGTAGATCTTGAGGCAGGCAAGGTAGTGAGTGATAACGGAAGGAATTTCATGGCTGCCATCTCCCTTTCCCAACTGAAACACATTCCTTGCCTGGCTCATACCTTAAACCTGGTGGTGCAGTCCTTCCTGAAAAGTTATCCGGGGTTATCAGACCTGCTCCTCAAAGTGCGTGGACTTTGCTCACATATCCGCCGTTCGCCCGTACACTCCAGCCGTATGCCGACCTATCAGCGTTCTTTGAACCTTCCCCAGCATCGCCTAATCATAGACGTTGCAACAAGGTGTAACTCAACACTGCACATGCTTCAGAGACTGTGTGAACAGAGGCGGGCTGTAATGTTTTTGTGGGAGGATACACATACACGGGCAGGCAGTAGGATGGCAGACATGGAGTTGTCAGGTGTGCAGTGGTCGAAGATTCAAGACATGTGTCAAGTCCTTCAGTGTTTTGAGGAATGCACACGGCTGGTTAGTGCAGACAACGCCATAATAAGCATGAGCATCCCCCTAATGCGTCTGCTGATGCAAAGTTTGACGCACATAAAGGATCAGGCGTCTGCAGCTGAGGAAGAGGAAAGCCTTGATGACAGTCAGCCATTGTCTGGCCAGGGCAGTGTACAGGACGAGGTAGCGGGCGAACAGGAGGAGGAGGACGAGGAGGATGATGGGGATGATTATATTTTTAATGAGGAAGCTTTTCCGGGGCCAGTGGAAATTGTTGGCGCGGCAAGGCCGGGTTCTGGTTTTTGGAGGGACACAAGTGACGTGGATTTCCTGAAACTGCCCCTCAACCAAGCACAACCACAGATTTGAGAACTGGAACTTTGGGCCACATGGCGGATTATGCCTTACGTATCCTCAAAAGGGACACACGCATAACAAAAATGATGAACGATGACGATTACTGGTTGGCCTGCCTCCTTGATCCTCGCTATAAAGGCAAATTGCAAAATATTATGCCACATGAGAACTTGGAACTAATATTAGCAACCAAACAATCAACTCTTATTGACCGTTTGCTTTTGGCATTCCCTGCACACAGCGCCCGTGATCGTTCTCACACGAGCTGCAGGGGCCAGCAGACCAGAGGTGTTAGAGGGGCAGAAATCAGAAGTGGCGTTGGCCAGAGGGGTTTTCTGACCAGGTTGTGGAGTGATTTTGCTATGACCGCAGACAGGACAGGTACTGCAGCATCAATTCAAAGTGACAGGAGACAACATTTGTCCAGTATGGTTACTAACTATTTTTCATCCCTTATCGACGTTCTCCCTCAACTGTCATTCCCATTTGATTACTGGGCATCAAAATTAGACACCTGGCCAGAATTGGCAGAATATGCATTGCAGGAGCTTGCTTGCCCGGCAGCTAGTGTCCTATCAGAAAGAGCATTCAGTGCTGCAGGTTCAATACTAACAGAAAAAAGGACTCGTCTGGCTACCCAAAATGTAGATGATCTAACCTTCATTAAAATGAACCACAACTGGATTTCGAAATCTTTTGCCCCACCTTGCCCGGCTGACACCTAGCTTTCCTATGAAAAGGTCTTGCCTGTGGACTATTCTGAACGACTTTTCCAATCTCGTAATTTGCAGCACCTGATTGTCCAGCATCCGACATGTTAACACCTCCCTAAATGGCCAAAGTCCCCACACGGGGCCGTGGTATCGCCACTTGGCGCCAGCACCCGTGAGAGTACTGTTTGTCTGAAGAGGTGGGTGTGCCCGCTTTTGGTCGACGGCACTGCCACTAGGTCCCTCATAGTACAATAAAGTGTCTGGCGGTGGTGGTGCGCACCCAACGTCAGACACACCGTTGTAATATGAGGGGCCCTGGGCCTGTACCGCCGGCCACAAGACAGTCCCCCACCCCCAGGTCAAACAGTGCTCTACGACTTGCAAAATTATCTCTCACAGCTCCACCAATGTTTAGTCTATGCGCTGACATCCTTCAATGCCTGGCACTGTCAATACCATTGTATTGATATTTTTCTTATGTTAGGCCTTCGAAGCCTGTCTGCGGTCCCTCCTTCCACTAGGCCTCCACTGACATGTCTACTGCCGCCCTTGTTCCCCTGGAACCAATTTTAAATTGCCTACAGCCCAATTTTTGTTATGTTAGGCCTTCGAAGCCTGTCTGCGGCCCGTTCTTTCCACTACTACTACACTGACCTGGCTACTGCCGCCCGTGTTCCCCTGGAACCAATTTTAAATTGCCTACAGCCAGCCCAATTTATTATGTTAGGGCTTCGAAGCCTGTCTGCGGTCCCTCCTTCCACTAGGCCTCCACTGACCTGTCTACTGCTGCCCGTGTTCCCCTGGAACCAATTTTAAATTGCCTACAGCCAGCCCAATTTATTATGTTAGGGCTTCGAAGCCTGTCTGCGGTCCCTCCTTCCACTAGGCCTCCACTGACCTGTCTACTGCTGCCCGTGTTCCCCTGGAACCAATTTTAAATTGCCTACAGCCAGCCCAATTTATTATGTTAGGGCTTCGAAGCCTGTCTGCGGTCCCTCCTTCCACTAGGCCTCCACTGACCTGTCTACTGCCGCCCGTGTTCCCCTGGAACCAATTTTAAATTGCCTACAGGCCAATTTTTGTTATGTTAGGCCTTCGAAGCCTGTCGGCGGCCCGTTCTTTCCACTACTACTACACTGACCTGGCTACTGCCGCCCGTGTTCCCCTGGAACCAATTTTAAATTGCCTACAGCCAGCCCAATTTATTATGTTAGGGCTTCGAAGCCTGTCTGCGGTCCCTCCTTCCACTAGGCCTCCACTGACCTGTCTACTGCTGCCCGTGTTCCCCTGGAACCAATTTTAAATTGCCTACAGCCAGCCCAATTTATTATGTTAGGGCTTCGAAGCCTGTCTGCGGTCCCTCCTTCCACTAGGCCTCCACTGACCTGTCTACTGCTGCCCGTGTTCCCCTGGAACCAATTTTAAATTGCCTACAGCCAGCCCAATTTATTATGTTAGGGCTTCGAAGCCTGTCTGCGGTCCCTCCTTCCACTAGGCCTCCACTGACCTGTCTACTGCCGCCCGTGTTCCCCTGGAACCAATTTTAAATTGCCTACAGCCAGCCCAATTTATTATGTTAGGGCTTCGAAGCCTGTCTGCGGTCTCTCCTTCCACTAGGCCTCCACTGACCTGTCTACTGCTGCCCGTGTTCCCCTGGAACCAATTTTAAATTGCCTACAGCCAGCCCAATTTATTATGTTAGGGCTTCGAAGCCTGTCTGCGGTCCCTCCTTCCACTAGGCCTCCGCTGACCTGTCTACTGCTGCCCGTGTTCCCCTGGAACCAATTTTAAATTGCCTACAGCCCAATTTTTGTTATGTTAGGCCTTCGAAGCCTGTCTGCGGCCCGTTCTTTCCACTACTACTACACTGACCTGGCTACTGCCGCCCGTGTTCCCCTGGAACCAATTTAAAATTGCCGACAGCAAGCCCAATTTATTATGTTAGGGCTTCGAAGCCTGTCTGCGGTCCCTCCTTCCACTAGGCCTCCACTGACCTGTCTACTGCCGCCCGTGTTCCCCTGGAACCAATTTTAAATTGCCTACAGGCCAATTTTTGTTATGTTAGGCCTTCGAAGCCTGTCTGCGGCCCGTTCTTTCCACTACTACTACACTGACCTGGCTACTGCCGCCCGTGTTCCCCTGGAACCAATTTTAAATTGCCTACAGCCAGCCCAATTTATTATGTTAGGGCTTCGAAGCCTGTCTGCGGTCCCTCCTTCCACTAGGCCTCCACTGACCTGTCTACTGCTGCCCGTGTTCCCCTGGAACCAATTTTTAATTGCCTACAGCCAGCCCAATTTATTATGTTAGGGCTTCGAAGCCTGTCTGCGGGCCCTCCTTCCACTAGGCCTCCACTGACCTGTCTACTGCTGCCCGTGTTCCCCTGGAACCAATTTTAAATTGCCTACAGCCAGCCCAATTTATTATGTTAGGGCTTCGAAGCCTGTCTGCGGTCCCTCCTTCCACTAGGCCTCCACTGACCTGTCTACTGCCGCCCGTGTTCCCCTGGAACCAATTTTAAATTGCCTACAGCCAGCCCAATTTATTATGTTAGGGCTTCGAAGCCTGTCTGCGGTCTCTCCTTCCACTAGGCCTCCACTGACCTGTCTACTGCTGCCCGTGTTCCCCTGGAACCAATTTTAAATTGCCTACAGCCAGCCCAATTTATTATGTTAGGGCTTCGAAGCCTGTCTGCGGTCCCTCCTTCCACTAGGCCTCCACTGACCTGTCTACTGCTGCCCGTGTTCCCCTGGAACCAATTTTAAATTGCCTACAGCCCAATTTTTGTTATGTTAGGCCTTCGAAGCCTGTCTGCGGCCCGTTCTTTCCACTACTACTACACTGACCTGGCTACTGCCGCCCGTGTTCCCCTGGAACCAATTTAAAATTGCCGACAGCAAGCCCAATTTATTATGTTAGGGCTTCGAAGCCTGTCTGCGGTCCCTCCTTCCACTAGGCCTCCACTGACCTGTCTACTGCCGCCCGTGTTCCCCTGGAACCAATTTTAAATTGCCTACAGGCCAATTTTTGTTATGTTAGGCCTTCGAAGCCTGTCTGCGGCCCGTTCTTTCCACTACTACTACACTGACCTGGCTACTGCCGCCCGTGTTCCCCTGGAACCAATTTTAAATTGCCTACAGCCAGCCCAATTTATTATGTTAGGGCTTCGAAGCCTGTCTGCGGTCCCTCCTTCCACTAGGCCTCCACTGACCTGTCTACTGCTGCCCGTGTTCCCCTGGAACCAATTTTAAATTGCCTACAGCCAGCCCAATTTATTATGTTAGGGCTTCGAAGCCTGTCTGCGGGCCCTCCTTCCACTAGGCCTCCACTGACCTGTCTACTGCTGCCCGTGTTCCCCTGGAACCAATTTTAAATTGCCTACAGCCAGCCCAATTTATTATGTTAGGGCTTCGAAGCCTGTCTGCGGTCCCTCCTTCCACTAGGCCTCCACTGACCTGTCTACTGCCGCCCGTGTTCCCCTGGAACCAATTTTAAATTGCCTACAGCCAGCCCAATTTATTATGTTAGGGCTTCGAAGCCTGTCTGCGGTCTCTCCTTCCACTAGGCCTCCACTGACCTGTCTACTGCTGCCCGTGTTCCCCTGGAACCAATTTTAAATTGCCTACAGCCAGCCCAATTTATTATGTTAGGGCTTCGAAGCCTGTCTGCGGTCCCTCCTTCCACTAGGCCTCCGCTGACCTGTCTACTGCTGCCCGTGTTCCCCTGGAACCAATTTTAAATTGCCTACAGCCCAATTTTTGTTATGTTAGGCCTTCGAAGCCTGTCTGCGGCCCGTTCTTTCCACTACTACTACACTGACCTGGCTACTGCCGCCCGTGTTCCCCTGGAACCAATTTAAAATTGCCGACAGCAAGCCCAATTTATTATGTTAGGCCTTCGAAGCCTGTCTGCGGTCCCTCCTTCCACTAGGCCTCCACTGACCTGTCTACTGCTGTCCGTGTTCCCCTGGAACCAATTGTAAATTGCCTACATCCCAATTTTTGACATGTTAGGCCTTCGAAGCCTGTCTGCGGCCCGTTCTTTCCACTACTACTACACAGACCAGGCCACTGCTGCCCGTGTTCCCCTGGAACCAATTTTAAATTGCCTACAGCCAGCCCAATTTATTATGTTAGGCCTTCGAAGCCTGTCTGCGGTCCCTCCTTCCACTAGGCCTCCACTGACCTGTCTACTGCTGCCCGTGTACCCCTTGAACCAACATCAGAAAATATAAAAATAAGTATTTTGCTTATAAAAAAGAAAATACTGGAGAGATATCAAATGCAGACATTTTAACATTAAAAACAAACACATACAACAAAAATCTGGTACAGTACTAAAAATGGCCACTAGCTACAATAACTTTCTCCTGCAAGTAGTTAACTGAAAGTTTTTTTCAATTTAAAACACAGATATGGCATCCACCGAGTGTTGTCCTGTCGCGTCTTCTTTATATTATTGCCAAGAAGATGCAAAACAATGAAAATAATAAAATCATTATTTACCAAAAAAATAGAGTAAGTCAAAACCACATTGCAAATAAACATTCATTACAAATAAAGAAGCAGGGCGCGACCGAGGGTGAGTATATACCTAATAAGAATATAATCACCCTCGGACGCGCCCTGCTTCTTTCCGACAGCCTTCCTTCCTAAGAATCAGCCCTTCCGTGGTGTAGAGAGAGGGTGTGTTACACTCCAAGGTGTTCCCCAGGTTGCCTTTCCTGAGCTTCGATCTTCATGCTCTCATTTAGTAGTTGTCGGAAAGTAGGCTGCATTAGGCCTACAAATTGGGTATGGGGTGGAGAGAGATGGTGTGTTACACTCCAAGGTGTTCCCCAGGTTTCCTTGCCATTGCTTCGGTCTTCCGACTCTCGTTTAGTAGTTGTAGAAAACTACACTGCATTAGGCCTACAAAATGGGTATCGGGTGGAGAGAGATGGTGTGTTACACTCCAAGGTGTTCCCCAGGTTTCCTTGCCATTGCTTCGGTCTTCAGACTCTCGTTTAGTAGTTGTAGAAAACTACACTGCATTAGGCCTACAAAATGGGTATCGGGTGGAGAGAGATTGTGTGTTACACTCCAAGGTGTTCCCCAGGTTTCCTTGCCATTGCTTCGGTCTTCCGACTCTCGTTTAGTAGTTGTACAAAACTACACTGCATTAGGCCTACAAAATGGGTATCGGGTGGAGAGAGATGGTGTGTTACACTCCAAGGTGTTCCCCAGGTTTCCTTGCCATTGCTTCGGTCTTCCGACTCTCGTTTAGTAGTTGTACAAAACTACACTGCATTAGGCCTACAAAATGGGTATCGGGTGGAGAGAGATGGTGTGTTACACTCCAAGGTGTTCCCCAGGTTTCCTTGCCATTGCTTCGGTCTTCCGACTCTCGTTTAGTAGTTGTAGAAAACTACACTGCATTAGGCCTACAAAATGGGTATCGGGTGGAGAGAGATGGTGTGTTACACTCCAAGGTGTTCCCCAGGTTTCCTTGCCATTGCTTCGGTCTTCCGACTCTCGTTCAGTAGTTGTAGAAAACTACACTGCATTAGGCCTACAAAATGGGTATCGGGTGGAGAGAGATGGTGTGTTCCACTCCAAGGTGTTCTCCAGGTTGCCTTTCCAGAGCTTCGATCTTAATGCTCTCGTTTAGTAGTTGTTGGAAACTACACTGCATTAGGCCTCCAAATTGGCTATGGGGTGGAGAGAGATGGTGTGTTACACTCCAAGGTGTTCTCCAGGTTTCCTCGCCATTGCTTCGATCTTCCGACTCTCGTTTAGTAGTTGTAGAAAACTACACTGCATTAGGCCTACAAAATGGGTATCGGGTGGAGAGAGATGGTGTGTTACACTCCAAGGTGTTCCCCAGGTTTCCTTGCCATTGCTTCGGTCTTCCGACTCTCGTTTAGTAGTTGTAGAAAACTACACTGCATTAGGCCTACAAAATGGGTATGGGGTGGAGAGAGATGGTGTGTTCCACTCCAAGGTGTTCTCCAGGTTGCCTTTCCTGAGCTTCTATCTTCAGGCTCTCGTTAAATTGTGGTTAAATGGAACAACTGCATTTGGCGTACTAGTTGGTTTGGGGCCTACTAACAGTGTCTGCCGCTCCTTGCTGTTCTCCTGGTTTCCTGTCCTGAAATTCCGTTTTCAGGCGCTTGTTAAGTAGTTGTTAATGTTAGACTGCATTTGGCCTACTAGTTGGGTTGGGGCCTACTATCGGTGTCTGCCACTCCTTGCTGTTCTCCTCCACTGAACAAAGCTGTGCCGCCTGTTTACTACGGTTGCCAATTTTGAACTGCATTTCGACTACTTACTGATTTGGGCCTACTCTCTGTGTCAGCCTCTCATTCCAGTTGTCCTCCACTGCAATGCCCCCTGGTTATTCCTGTGTTACCAATTTTGAACTGCATTTAGCCAACTTTATTCTTTGGGCCTATATCTGTGTTTCCTTCTCATCCTGCCCATTGCCCAGCCAGTGATAGATGAGTCTGCTGGTACATTGACCCATAAAGCAACATTCCCCGTGCACGCTACACAACAACATTGTGACCCTGCTGAAAGTCAGGTTGCTCTTCCCGCATACCAAACCACCTTACACGGGGACAAAGAGGAAGGTGCAGATGAAAGTGCAGGTTCCTTCATCAGGTGGGGGGAGGAATACTAGTTGGCGACGTCACTGGCACAGGGCCTCTCATAGTACGCAAAAGTGTTGCTGCCGGTGGGAGGCGCCCCCGCCGTGCAAACACACCGCTGTACTTTGAGGGGCCCTGTGCCAGTGCCAATGCCAATGAGTGGGCCCCCCCTGCTTGCTCAGGTTCACAGCACTTGCAAAGTTGAAATACTTACCTCTCCCTGCTCCACTGCCGTGACGTGGTCCAGATTTCCTGGGCCCACTAATTACTTGAACCAGCCCTACCCACCACAACTTTAGCCAAATGACCCCCAATTTCAAATGCCTTCCAATTATTATAAGGTAAATTACGCTTGACAAGCTTCATTAAGAAGAATGGATGGTTTTGACATTAAAATGGGCACTCTAGGTGTTTTCCTGGCCCCCACTCACTGCCGACTATGCTGCCCCATTGACTTGCATTGGGTTTCGTGTTTCGGTCGATCCCGACTTTACGTCATAATCGGCCGATTTCACTCGACCCGACTTTTGAGATAGTCGGGTTTTGCGAAACCCGGCTCGACTCTAAAAAGGTCAAGGTCGCTCAACTCTACCTTTGACACAGTGGACCATTCCCTATTATTACAGACCCTCTCATCCCTTGGCATCACAGACTTGGCCTTATCCTTGATCTCATCATACCTAACAGACCGGACATTCAGTGTCTCCCACTCACACACCACCTCCTCACCTCGCCCCCTATCTGTCGGAGTCCCACAAGGTTCAGTCCTAGGGCCCCTGCTCTTCTCCATTTACACCTTTGGCCTAGGACAGCTCATAGAATCTCAAGGCTTTCAGTATCATCTTTATGCTGATGACACACAGATCTACATCTCTGGACCAGATATCACCTCCCAACTAACCAGAATCTCTCAATGTCTATCCGCTATTTCATCCATCTTCTCCGCTAGATTTCTGAAACTTAACATGGACAAAACAGAATTCATCATCTTTCCCCCATCTCACGTGACCCCCCAATGAACCTATCCATTACAGTAAATGGCTGCCCACTCTCCCCAGTCTCCCAAGCTCGCTGCCTTGGGGTAATCCTTGACGCTGATCTCTCCTTCAAACCACATATCTAAGCCCTTTCCACTTCCTGCCGACTTCAACTTAAAAATATTTCACGAATCTGTTCATTCCTCAACCAAGTATCTGCAAAAACCCTAGTCCATGCCCTCATCATCTCTCACCTTGACTACTGCAACCTCCTGCTCTGTGGCCTCCTCTCGAACACTCTTGCACCCCTCCAATCTATTCTAAACTGCCCGACTAATCCACCTGTCCTGTCAATCCCTTCACTGGCTCCCCATTGCCCAAAGACTCCAGTACAAAACCCTAACCATGACATACAAAGCCATCCACAACCTGTCTCCTCCATAAATCTGTGACCTCGTCTCCCGGTACTTACCTACACGCAACCTCCGATCCTCGCAAGATCTCCTTCTCTACTCCCCTCTTATCTCCTCTTCCCACAATCGTATACAAGATTTCTCTCGCGTATCACCCCTACTCTGGAACCCTCTACCACAACACATCAGACTCTCGCCTACCATCGAAACCTTCAAAAAGAGCCTGACGATCCACCTCTTCCGACAAGCCTATAACCTGCAGTAATCACGGATCGACCAAACCGCTGCATGACCAGCTCTACCCTCGCCTACTGTATTCTCACCCATCCCTTGTAGATTGTAAGCCCTCGCGGGCAGGGTCCTCTCTCCTCCTGTACCAGTTATGACTTGTATTTTTTAAGATTATTGTACTTGTTTTTATTATGTATACCCCTCCTTACATGTAAAGCGCCATGGAATAAATGGCGCTATAACAATAAATAATAATAATAAAGGGCTATACATATAATTATAGATGGGTTCCTTACTAACCTTCTGTATATAGGACTATAAAAACACATTCTATGAGTCAATACATATTATTTGGGAGGCACTTTTTTTTAGATCCTGCTCTAAGGAGAGTTATAACTAGAGATGAGCAGACTGATCTGTAGTCAAACTTCTTAATATCTGCACATCCCCGCAAAATCAAACCTAATGCGATTTGATTTTTTGAGGAACA
This sequence comes from Ranitomeya imitator, assembly GCF_032444005.1. Classification (NCBI taxonomy): domain Eukaryota; kingdom Metazoa; phylum Chordata; class Amphibia; order Anura; family Dendrobatidae; genus Ranitomeya; species Ranitomeya imitator. Next base: position 385,462,319 of record NC_091284.1, read on the forward strand.
ATCCCTTAAATAACAAGTTCAGTGAAAACATTAGTCTACTAAGGGCTTGTGCTCACAACAGTATTTTCGGTCCCGGTGATGCCGGTTAAAAAAAAAACAGATTGCACTTGCTGCTTTTTAGTGAATGGAACTTTATTGAACATGTACTGTAGACAAATGACACTTGTCATCTGCATCAAAAACACAGCAAAACATGTTTTTTGCATGCAGCGTTTTACTGCCAAGAGAGCAGGTTTTGGCTGCAGCAAAAAAAGCAAGGTGTGAACATAGCCTTTATAGTGTACTTCCATATTACCCATCATTTTATAGTCAATTCTTTTGATTCTAGTAAGTCATTGAATCCAAAAAAGGATTTGACACACCCTTGTTCATCTTTTTCTCCACATTATCCAAATTTATCAACGGCCAATTACTTTCTTTTTGTTATACAATGGGGAAAAATGGTTGTTCTCCTATTAACAGTGCCTAATAGTTCATCTTTACTCCCCTCTTCCTCGCGGAAAACATTTTCAGCATTACATTTTTTCTAGCTCTTTTTGGTTTACTGCCAAGTGAAAATTCCCTTGTGAATTGATTCCAATGCAGAGATAATGACGGAGTCAAGGTTATCCGCATTATCCATGCAGAATAATTGGAAATTTAGCAAAGCCTCACAAATAAAGTTTATTCTCCATGAAATAAGCCGTAAAATTTGGTCATTTTTGACTAGGTGTATAAAATGTGCAGTCTCTACATTTCTATGAGAGATCCTAACTTTTTTAGCACATTCCTCATTCATAACACAGCCATTGAAAACTTTACAATATCTTTGTTATTGCCCTTCTGTACACAAAAGGCACTTTCTAAGGGAAGATACGCCAGTTAGTTAAACTAATACATAATACACATACTGTACATTTCACTGTATTTGTGAAGAGGACACATAATTAGATGAATTGCATGAAAATAGGTCTTTTGCTTTGTACAAAAACAAACAGTAGGCCCAATTTTTCACATCTTTTCAGCAGGCAGGATAACAGGCAAAGGTGAATTTGCGAAAAGTGCAGCTACTATCTATGCAGTTCATTACACTGCGAGATAATAGTGAACGAGCATTGCTATAAATGCTTGCTTCATGATTATCTTGCCATGTAAACAGGCAGCTGGTTACCCGAGGAACTAGTAAAATTCTCATTCATTGGGTGAAAGGATCTTTTATGCTGCATAAAAGATCATTGTTCTTAGCGGTACATCGTCCTGTGTAAAACCGGTCTCACACTGCTGAGAACCATGGCAGCTTATATGCACTGAGCAATCTAGTATAGGATATTTATGACTTCGAACATATAGAGCATGAGCAATTAGATATTAAAGACACACCTTAACTATGCATATCACCCAAAGAAAAGTAGGTGACATAGTCTCTTTAAAAAACTATTTCTTTAATGTTTATTGGAAAATTAAACTGTCATGATCCAGGCCGGTTTTTGTATCCTGTCTCTCTTTCCCGGATGGATCATATCAAAGGTTAACTTTGCTCTGCCTCATTCTGGGTTCAGGTTTGCTATTTAGCTTCCCTGCATCCTGCAGGGAGTGTCAGTTATAGTTTCTGTCTATGGCGTGTGTAGCTGACTCTGCGTACCCTGATTCGTCCTGCTGCTTTTGCTGACTGTACCCATGTCTGTTTATTCCCCTCTTCCTGTCCCCAATCTGTGTTCCCCTTTTCTGTTTGGACTCCCTGGTACCCGACCTGGCTTGGACTCTGACTTGCTGTTTTGTTTCTTGTCTTTGGCATATCTGCTCCTGACCAGTATTGACCCATTTGGCTTGTTTCTGGCTCTGTACTTGATTATTCCTTTGGTAATGCACTACAGACTAAGGCTAGTTTCACATTTGCATATTTTGGCGCTGTGTTTTAGCGCAAAAAAAGCATGCATTTTTTTCCTATATTTAACATTAAAAACGCATGTGTTTTTTTGTATGCGTTTTGCCGCGTTTGATGACGCATGCGTCGTTTCTATGCTTGCGTTTTGTTGCAGAAATGCAACATGTAGTAATTTCTAGAGGCTTTTTTTGCCGCAAAAAACTCATGCTTTTTTTGCGGCAAAAAAACGTATTGCTGTCTATGTAAACGCATGCGTTTTTAAGCACATGCGTTTGGTTGCGTTTTTAAATGCATGAAACAGCAAAACACGGCAGAGGTTCTTACCTGTCTAGGCCTCCAAACAAATTGTGGTGTCTGTGCACATGGGGTGCATTTGGATAGCGCTGGGCAGGCCCGCCTGATCTAATAGAAGGGTGTCACTACTAGGCCTGCCTGGATGCTGTGCATCTCCATTGTGTGAACAGCGCCACATACAAGTTTTTATGTGCAGCTATGTGCCAAGCAGCCACCCCCTCCATTAGTTTGGTAGCTGGTGAGTGGCTGCGTCATCGGTTATGCTGCACCTGTGTTTCTATTTTACCACATGGGTCCACTGCATCCTGTTAGTGCATTTGTTTGGAGGCCTAGGCAGGTAAGAACCTCTGCCGTGTTTTGCTGTTTTTTCTAATTTTTGGAGGATCTCTGAATCCTCATTTTGTGCTTTTGCTGTTTTTAAATGCATGCATTTCCATAGAAAAAAACAAGTCTACACACTGATAAGCCACCCCCCACCATCAAGGTGATAAAGGGATCCTAACCCTAACCCTAACCCCCCCCATCAAGGTGATAAAGGGATCCTAACCCTAACCCTAACCCCCCACCATCAAGGTGATAAAGGGATCCTAACCCTAACCCTAACCCCCCACCATCAAGGTGATAAAGGGATCCTAACCCTAACCCTAACCCCCACCATCAAGGTGATAAAGGTATCCTAACCCTAACCCCCACCATCAAGGTGATAAAGGGATCCTAACCCTAACCATAACCCTAACCCCCACCATCAAGGTGATGAAGGGATCCTAACCCTAACCCTAACCCTCACCATCAAGGTGATAAAGGGATCCTAACCCTAACCCTAACCCTAGGGATCCAAACCCTAACCCTAACCCTAGGGATCCAAACCCTAAAGGTACCGTCACACTTAGCGACGCTGCAGCGATACCGACAACGATCAGGATCGCTGCAGCGTCGCTGTTTGGTCGCTGGAGAGCTGTCACACAGACCGCTCTCCAGCGACCAACGATGCCGGTAACCAGGGTAAACATCGGGTAACTAAGCGCAGGGCCGCGCTTAGTAACCCGATGTTTACCCTGGTTACCATCCTAAAAGTAAAAAAAACAAACAGTACATACTTACCTACAGCCGTCTGTCCTCCAGCGCTGTGCTCTGCACTCCTCCTGTACTGTCTGTGTGAGCACAGCGGCCGGAAAGCAGAGCGGTGACGTCACCGCTCTGCTTTCCGGCTGACCGACGCTCACAGCCAGTGCAGGAGGAGTGCAGAGCACAGCGCTGGAGGACAGACGGCTGTAGGTAAGTATGTACTGTTTGTTTTTTTTACTTTTAGGATGGTAACCAGGGTAAACATCGGGTTACTAAGCGCGGCCCTGCGCTTAGTTACCCGATGTTTACCCTGGTTACCAGCGAAGACATCGCTGAATCGGTGTCACACACGCCGATTCAGCGATGTCTACGGGGAGTCCAGCAACCAAATAAAGTTCTGGACTTTCTTCCCCGATCAGCGACAGCACAGCAGGGGCCTGATCGCTCCTGCCTGTCACACTGGACGATATCGCTAGCGAGGACGCTGCAACGTCACGGATCGCTAGCGATATCGTCTAGTGTGACGGTACCTTAACCCTAACCCTAGGGATCCAAACCCTAACCCCAACCCTAACCCTAGCTATTTCTATTTATAGTGGGTTTTCTAGTTGATTTTGATGATTGGCAGCTGTCACACACTTCTCATCATGCGTTTCAAAAATGCAAACGCAGGAAAAAACGCATGTAAACGCGTCAAAACGCCGTGTTTTTTTACCGCATACGAAAACGCATGTGTCTAAAAAACGCAGCGTTTGCATCCATTTACATGCGTTTTTTTCACCACCTGCTTTTGCATTTTAAATGCTGCATTTTTAAACGCAAATGTGAAACTAGCCTAATATCGACCCGGCTTGTTTACTGGCTGCGCTGCGCTGCAGGTCTGCTCCTGCTGTGTGCAGTCCTCTCTCCACTCTATTGCCATCTAGTGGAGCTGAACCTACCTGCATAGCAGCAGCGTGACATAAACAATTTAAAATACATATAACTTCAACAGAGAAATGCAATGGAGGACCACATGTTGCATTTGCATAGATATATCCAATCAATATGGAATTTTACAAATTGCATAATAAAGATATACATTTATTAATATACACAAACTTAGCCTACAGAGCTATATTATAAATATTTGCATAGTGCACAAGTATTTTTGGTACGGATTATCTTTAATGATATACCATTAACAACAAGATAACTCACTTATTTTCTCAGGCTAATGTGGAATGTGGTCCTGGTGCCCCGGCGTATGGTTCACCCTTTGCTTCATCAAACATACGCCTTGTGCGGCATTCAAACAACTGCTTATAGGTAAATGTTTATTGATTGTATTGTACCTCCAGTCAGTCAGTCTAAACGGACTCTTAGGACCACTTGGAATGAAGTGGGGAGTTTAAGGGTCCACCTCACCTTCATCACTCTGCAACAAAGTTTGGACTGAAAAAGAATGTGTCACATAGTTTTTTGTCAACTAATCTGAGTGCAGCATAATGTAAAGACTTATGGGATTCATCAATGCTTTCTCTCAAAAAATCTGGTGAAAAAAAGCGCTAAAAAGTTTAAAAAAAATGTGCAAATGTGAGGTTTAAAAAAATAAATACAATTTTTTGGCATGGTGTCCCCATTCTCGTCCCAGCTCTGACATAGCTGTCAGAGCTGGGGTGGGACAGGAGCAAGGCAACACAAAATCCATGACGGTAGGAGCTAGAGTAAGAGTTGGGACAGATTGCACACAGCTGTGCAAAGCACTACTCATCTCCCCTGATTCATTAAGAGATGTGAGACTCTTAACCCCTTCACTCCAAAGCCTGTTTTCAATTTTGACCAGTGTCCTTTTATGAGGTAACACTGGAACACTTCAAGGTATCCCAGTGATTCTGAGAACGTTTTTTTTTCATGTCATGTTGTTCTTCATGTTCGTGGTAAATTTCAGTCTACCTGATTTGCCTTAATTTGTGAAAATATCGTAAATTAAATAAAAATTTAGAAAATTTTATAATTTTCAAACTTTGAATTCTTATGCTCTTAAACAAGACAGTTCTATCATATAAAATAGTTAATAAATAATATTTACTACGTGCTTACTTTACATGTACATCATTTTTGAAGCATAATTTTTTTGTTAGGAAGTTAGAAGAGTTAAAGGTTTATCACCAAAATTTAAGTAACCAATTTTTTAGAGGGACCACACCACATTTGATTTGACTTTGAGGGACCTACATTATAGAAAATACCTAAAAGTTACCCCATTTTGAAAACTACACCCACAAAGTGCTTAAAACCACATTAAGAAATGTATTAACTCTTTAGGATTTTCTCCACAATTAAAGCAAATTGGAAGGAGAAAAATGGAAATTTTACTTTTTCCCACAAAAATATTTGTTGTACAGTTTCTCCTGAGCACACTGATACCCCATACTGTATGTAAAGGAAAACTACTGCTTGGCCACAAGGCAGGGCTCGAAAGGGAAAGAGCACAATTTAACTTCTGGAACAATAAGAGAGGACAGCCAATACCATTGTATAAAGATGAGCACACCTAATTTATATACAGTGGGGCAAAAAAGTATTTAGTCAGTCAGCAATAGTGCAAGTTCCACCACTTAAAAAGATGAGAGGCGTCTGTAATTTACATCATAGGTAGACCTCAACTATGGGAGACAAACTGAGAAAAAAAAATCCAGAAAATCACATTGTCTGTTTTTTTAACATTTTATTTGCATATTATGGTGGAAAATAAGTATTTGGTCAGAAACAAAATTTCATCTCAATACTTTGTAATATATCCTTTGTTGGCAATGACAGAGGTCAAACGTTTTCTGTAAGTCTTCACAAGGTTGCCACACACTGTTGTTGGTATGTTGGCCCATTCCTCCATGCAGATCTCCTCTAGAGCAGTGATGTTTTTGGCTTTTCGCTTGGCAACATGGACTTTCAACTCCCTCCAAAGGTTTTCTATAGGGTTGAGATCTGGAGACTGGCTAGGCCACTCCAGGACCTTGAAATGCTTCTTACGAAGCCACTCCTTCGTTGCCCTGGCGGTGTGCTTTGGATCATTGTCATGTTGAAAGACCCAGCCACGTTTCATCTTCAATGCCCTTGCTGATGGAAGGAGGTTTGCACTCAAAATCTCACGATACATGGCCCCATTCATTCTTTCATGTACCCGGATCAGTCGTCCTGGCCCCTTTGCAGAGAAACAGCCCCAAAGCATGATGTTTCCACCACCATGCTTTACAGTAGGTATGGTGTTTGATGGATGCAACTCAGTATTCTTTTTCCTCCAAACACGACAAGTTGTGTTTCTACCAAACAGTTCCAGTTTGGTTTCATCAGACCATAGGACATTCTCCCAAAACTCCTCTGGATCATCCAAATGCTCTCTAGCAAACTTAAGACGGGCACGGACATGTACTGGCTTAAGCAGTGGGACACGTCTGGCACTGCAGGATCTGAGTCCATGGTGGCGTAGTGTGTTACTTATGGTAGGCCTTGTTACATGGGTCCCAGCTCTCTGCAGTTCATTCACTAGGTCCCCCCGCGTGGTTCTGGGATTTTTGCTCACCGTTCTTGTGATCATTCTGACCCCACGGGGTGGGATTTTGCGTGGAGCCCCAGATCGAGGGAGATTATCAGTGGTCTTGTATGTCTTTAATTTTCTAATTATTGCTCCCACTGTTGATTTCTTCACTCCAAGCTGGTTGGCTATTGCAGATTCAGTCTTCCCAGCCTGGTGCAGGGCTACAATTTTGTTTCTGGTGTCCTTTGACAGCTCTTTGGTCTTCACCATAGTGGAGTTTGGAGTCAGACTGTTTGAGGGTGTGCACAGGTGTCTTTTTATACTGATACCAAGTTTAAACAGGTGCCAGGTAATGAGTGGAGGAAGGAGGAGACTCTTAAAGAAGAAGTTACAGGTCTGTGAGAGCCAGAAATCTTGATTGTTTGTTTCTGACCAAATACTTATTTTCCACTATAATATGCAAATAAAATGATAAAAAAACAGACAATGTGATTTTCTGGAATTTTTTTTCTCAGTTTGTCTCCCATAGTTGAGGTCTACCTATGATGTAAATTACAGACGCCTTTCATCTTTTTAAGTGGTGGAACTTGCACTATTGCTGACTGACTAAATACTTTTTAGCCACACTGTATATAAAGTTGAGTGTATGTGTCTGTGTGCATGTATCAAGCCACACCTACTCCACATAGCCTCGCCCACTCCACATAGCGACACTCACTCCACACATATATGTCACACACTGACATCTACCCCACTGTGTGTTATAGGCAGAGTGTCAGCATGTGCAGAGGAGGTGACTGCGCACCATGTGCCATAGTTCTCGCCCATAGCACCATCTGTTCTGACCGGTGCCCGGCAGCACCCGCCCTGTGCCAGCAGCAGGGGGAGTCACCACTGGCAGCTCTCACTTCCTGGTCGCTCACTGCCTCTGTGTTCATAAGGATGGAGGGTTCTGGGAGGCCGCTGACAGGATGTGTAGGAGTGGTGGCATTGTTGGCCATGGTGTTGGTACTGTGCTGGGTGCCCGGGCTGTTTGAAGTGATGCAGGAGGAGAGCGTTGGCTCTGGGAGGCTGCGGACAGGACATGTAGGAGCAGGGGCATTGCTGACAGTAGTGTCAGTGCTGTGCTGGGTGCCCGGGCTGTGTGAAGTGATGCAGTAGGAGGGCGCATTGAGGATGGTCATCTCCCCCTCTCACTGAGCGCACTCCCCCATTTCCTCACATGACTCCACTGCCCTCACCATGTCACAGCCCTGTCATGGCCGATGCGCAAGCTGGGCTCACACTGCTAGGGAAGGGGGGCTCACACTGCAAGGGGAGGGGGCTCACACTGCAAGGGGAGGCTCACAGTACACAGGGGGTCTAACACTGCAAGGGGACAGGTGCTCTCAATACACAGGGGGTCTCACACTGCAAGGGGAGGGGTGGTCACAATACACAGGAGGTCTCACAGTGTAAGGGGAGCGGGGCTCACAATGCACAGGGGGTCTCACACTGCATGAGGGTGCAAGGGAAATACCTAAATAATGATTTACCGCACTGAGTGCGTGCAGCGCCGCTCTGGCAAACACCGCTAACCGCCTTAACTAGGGACAGGTAAGCACACTGGTTGCGCATGGTGCCGTACTGGCTAACTCTGCTGTTAGACGCTATAGACTGTGCCTGGTGCTGGATGGCACTAACTGGCGCTAGACACCTCTAACATTCGCAAGCATTCATCAACACTAGGGATGGGAATGATTCGGAGCTTTCACCAGAACAGGCACACATCAACACACACACAATAACTGATTTATACTAGCGGATGGCCGAGCGGCCATGCAAACCTTTTATATCTGTAGCCTTCCAAGACCTTCCTAGTGCTCCAATCGCAGCCGCTACAGGACCTGAGATTGTGACCCCCAACCACTAATGAGAGGTTGTCCCATGGGCATGCTCAGCAGAAGAAAAGCAGGGCTTGGTCCCTGGAATGTCTGCTCGCCTCTGATCAATGCTGGTTACAAAAGGCTGAGCCTGGAATGGCAGCTGTAACCAAACGCACAGTATCCGCTTGAGCCAGACGCTGGGACCGACGTCTCTGCTGAGCAGACTCCACTGCAGCTGGAGGAGAATGAGAGACTGCAGCGGACATGGTTCGAGATTCCCCCTGTGCAGCAGTGGGAACTCAACACCTAACATACAACATAGTAATACACACCCCTGAGTATAAAATAGATAAAAAAAGATAACCATGGGAAGTACATGACTATAGGGTTGAGCGAAACGGGTCGTTCATTTTCAAAAGTCGCCGACTTTTGGCAAAGTCGGGTTTCATGAAACCCGATCCGACCCCTGTGCGGGGTCGGCCATGCGGTACGCGACTTTCGCGCCAAAGTCGCGTTTCAATGACGCGAAAAGCGCCATTTCTCAGCCAATGAAGGTAAACGCAGAGTGTGGGCAGCGTGATGACATAGGTCCTGGCCCCCACCATCTTAGAGAAGGGCATTGCAGTGATTGGCTTGCTGTCTGCGGCGTCACAGGGGCTATAAAGGGGCGTTCCCGCCGACCGCCATGTTACTGCTGCTGATCTGAGCTTAGGGAGAGGTTGCTGCCGCTTCGTCAGAAGCAGGGATAGCGTTAGGCAGGGTCCATTAACCACCAAACCGCTTCTGCTGTAGCGATTTCCACTGCCCAACACCACCTTCGGTGTGCAGGGACAGTGGAAGCTACATTTTTATTTTTTTTTCCCTCAGCGCTGTAGCTCATTGGGCTGCCCTAGAAGGCTCCCTGATAGCTGCATTGCTGTGTGTACGCCGCTGTGCAAACCAACTGCTTTTTTCAAAGCACAAATCCTCTTGTTCCTTCCTTTCTGCACAGCTATCTTTTTGGTTTGTACACACTTTTTATTTAATTTGGGCATCAGTCCACTCCTTATTGCTGCCTGCCATACCTGGCTGAGATTACTGCAGGGAGATAGTAATTGAAGGACACTCCCTGTTTTTTTTTTTTTTTTTGTGGGAGATTAAGATTGACATTTCTGCTAGAGTGCCATCCCTGTCTGTGTCATCACTCACTCAGTGGGCCATAGAAAGCCCATTTTTTTTTTTTTTTGCTTTATTTGGGTTCTAAATTCTACCTGAAAAAATCAATAAATCAATCAGTGGGAGATTAATATTGGCCTTTAGGCTTGTGTGCCAGTCCTAAGCGTGCCATCTCTCTCTCTCAGATAGTGGGCCATAGAAAGCCTATTTTTTTTTTTTTTTTTTTAATGGGTTTATAAATTTTCCCTGGAAAAAAAAAAAAAAGTGGGAGATTAATATTGGCCTCTGGGCTTGTGTGCCAGTCCTGAGCGTGCCATCTCTCTCACAAATAGTGGGCCATAGAAAGCCTATTTATTTATTTTTTTTTGGTTTTATAAATTCTCCCTTAAAAAAAAAGGGAGATTAATATTGGCCTTTGGGCTTGTGTGCCAGTCCTAAGCGTGCCATCTCTCTCTCTCAGATAGTGGGCCATAGAAAGCCTATTTATTTTTTTATTTTTTTAATGGGTTTATAAATTTTCCATGGAACAAAAAAAAAAAGTGGGAGATAAATATTGGCCTCTGGGCTTGTGTGCCACTCCTGACTCCTGTGTGCGTCATCTCTCACTCAGTGGGCCATAGAAAGCCTTTTTTTGTTTTATTTGTTTTCTAAATTCTCCCTGAAAAAATCATTTTATTTTATTTGGTTTCTAAATTCTTCCTCAAAAAATAATTTTATTCTATTTTTTTTTTCCTAAAGTCTCCCTGAAAAAACAAAAAACAAAAACAAATCAGTGGGAGATTAATATTGAACTTTCTGCTTGTGTGCCAGTCTTGACTCCTGGGTGTGCCATCTCTCTCTCTCTCTCCAATTGTGGGCCATAGAAAGCCTATTATTTTTTTAGCTTGATTTGGGTTCCAAAATCTACCTGAAAAAATCACTACATCAATCAGTGGGAGATAAATATTGGCCTCTGGCCTTGTGTGCCACTCCTGACTCCTGTGTGCGTCATCTCTCACTCAGTGGGCCATAGAAAGCCTTTTTTTGTTTTATTTGTTTTCTAAATTCTCCCTGAAAAAATCATTTTATTTTATTTGGTTTCTAAATTCTTCCTCAAAAAATCATTTTATTCTTTTTTTTTTTTTCCTAAAGTCTCCCTGAAAAAAAAAAAAAATCAAATCAGTGGGAGATTAATATTTACATTTGTGCTTCAGTGACAGTCCTGCATGTGTGGCATCTCTCTCATTTGTTGCCACCAACAACAGAGTGTGTAACATTGTGCCTGATTTTCGTTGTGGTCTCACTCACCTGTAAAGGGGTAGCTAAATCATACTGAAGTTATAGCTCACCGTGTAATTTGTGTGACAGCAACAAATACCGTTAGTTTGTTTACGTTTTTAAAACAATGAGGAAGTATGGTGGAAGAGGTCGTGGCCGGGGGCGTTCATTGTCAGCTGGTAATGAGGGTAGTGGTAGTGGTGGAGCATCAGCTGGTCGTGGGAAAAAAAATATTGCACCTAAGTCTGGAGCTGTGGAGCCAGGTTCGTCGTCTGGCTACACAAGGCCTCGAACGCTCCCTTTTCTGGGAGTAGGAAAACCGCTTTTAAAGCCGGAGCAGCAAGAGCAAGTTTTGGCTTATCTTGCTGACTCAGCCTCTAGCTCTTTTGCCTCCTCTCGTGAAACTGGTAAATGTCAAAGCAGCGCGTCGTTAGTGGATGTTCACGGTCAGGGACAAGTCGCTTCCTTGTCCTCTTCAGCAAAAACAACAACAGAGAAGAATGCAGCAGGCGACACAACGGGTTACTCCATGGAGCTCTTTACACATACCGTCCCTGGCTTACAAAGTGAAGCAGTTAACAGTCCATGCCCATTACAAGTTGAATCTGACATGGAGTGCACTGATGCACAGCCACAGCCAGACTACTATGCTGGTCCTTTGACTCAGACCACAACATTGCCCTCGCAGGGTGCTGATCAAGAATCAGACCCTGATGAGACTATGTTGCCCCATCACGAACGCTATACCACCGACCGACACGGTGACAAAGACGAAGTTGCACACGAGCTACAAGAAGAGGTAATAGATGACCCAGTTCTTGACCCCGATTGGCAGCCATTGGGGGAACAGGGTGCAGGCGGCAGCAGTTCTGAAGCGGAGGAGGAGGGGCCGCAGCAGGCATCAACATCGCAACAGGTTCCATCTGCCGGGCCCGTATCTTGCCCAAAACGCGTGGCAAAGCCAAAACCTGTTGGAGGACAGCGTGGCCATCCGGTTAAAGCTCAGTCTGCAATGCCTGAAAAGGTATCCGATGCTAGAAAGAGTGCAGTCTGGCATTTTTTTAAACAACATCCAATTGATCAGCGCAAAGTCATCTGTCAAAAATGTTCAACTACCTTAAGCAGAGGACAGAATCTGAAAAGTCTCAATACAAGTTGCATGCATAGACATTTAACCACCATGCATTTGCAAGCCTGGACTAACTACCAAACGTCCCTTAAGGTTGTAGCACCCTCGGCCAATGAAGCTAGTCAGCAACGCAACATCCCTTCCGGCAGTGTAGGGCCACCATTTTCCGCACCACCTGCAGTATCTGTGCAGGTTTCTTTGCCAGGCCAAAGCAGTCAGGGTCAGGGAATCACCAGTTTCGTAGTAGGAAACACTGCATCTAGGGCACCGGTGGCAACAATACCATCTCCCACCGTCTCTCAGTCTGCCATGTCCACCGGCACCCCCGCTAGTTCCACGATCTCCAGCTCTCCAGTCCAGCTCACCCTACATGAGACTATGGTTAGAAAAAGGAAGTACTTAGCCTCGCATCCGCGTACACAGGGTTTGAACGCCCACATAGCTAGACTAATCTCGTTAGAGATGATGCCCTACCGGTTAGTTGAAAGCGAAGCTTTCAAAGCCCTGATGGACTACGCTGTACCACGCTACGAGCTACCCAGTCGACACTTTTTTTCCAGAAAAGCCATCCCAGCCCTCCACCAGCATGTTAAAGAGCGCATCGTCCATGCACTCAGGCAATCTGTGAGCACAAAGGTGCACCTGACAACAGATGCATGGACCAGTAGGCATGGCCAGGGACGTTACGTGTCCATCACGGCACACTGGGTAAATGTGGTGGATGCAGGGTCCACAGGGGACAGCAAGTTTGGGACAGTTCTGCCTAGCCCACGGTCTAGGAAACAATTGGCTGTAGCCGTTCGCACCCCCTCCTCCTCCTCTTCGTCCTCCTGCAGAAGCGAGAGCTCGTCCACAGACCGCAGTCGCACAACCACTCCATCCGCAGCTGCCACTGTTGCACACCAGGTCTCCCATTATGGGGCAGCTACTGGCAAACGTCAGCAGGCTGTATTGGCTATGAAGTGTTTGGGCGACAACAGACACACCGCGGAAGTTCTGTCCGAGTTCTTGCAGAAAGAAACGCAGTCGTGGCTGGGCACTGTAGATCTTGAGGCAGGCAAGGTAGTGAGTGATAACGGAAGGAATTTCATGGCTGCCATCTCCCTTTCCCAACTGAAACACATTCCTTGCCTGGCTCACACCTTAAACCTGGTGGTGCAGTGCTTCCTGAAAAGTTATCCGGGGTTATCCGACCTGCTCCTCAAAGTGTGTGGACTTTGCTCACATATCCGCCGTTCGCCCGTACACTCCAGCCGTATGCAGACCTATCAGCGTTCTTTGAACCTTCCCCAGCATCGCCTAATCATAGACGTTGCAACAAGGTGGAACTCAACACTGCACATGCTTCAGAGACTGTGTGAACAGAGGCGGGCTGTTATGTTTTTGTGGGAGGATACACATACACGGGCAGGCAGTAGGATGGCAGACATGGAGTTGTCAGGTGTGCAGTGGTCGAAGATTCAAGACATGTGCCAAGTCCTTCAGTGTTTTGAGGAATGCACACGGCTGGTTAGTGCAGACAACGCCATAATAAGCATGAGCATCCCCCTAATGCGTCTGCTGATGCAAAGTTTGACGCACATAAAGGATCAGGCGTCTGCAGCTGAGGAAGAGGAAAGCCTTGATGACAGTCAGCCATTGTCTGGCCAGGGCAGTGTACAGGACGAGGTAGCGGGCGAAGAGGAGGAGGAGGACGAGGAGGATGATGAGGATGATTATATTTTTAATGAGGAAGCTTTTCCGGGGCCACTGGAAATTGGTGGCGCGGCAAGGCCGGGTTCTGGTTTTTTGAGGGACACAAGTGACGTGGATTTGCCTGAAACTGCCCCTCAACAAAGCACAACCGCAGATTTGAGTACTGGAACTTTGGCCCACATGGCGGATTATGCCTTACGTATCCTCAAAAGGGACACACGCATAACTAAAATGATGAATGATGACGATTACTGGTTGGCCTGCCTCCTTGATCCTCGCTATAAAGGCAAATTGCAAAATATAATGCCACATGAGAACTTGGAACTAATATTAGCAACCAAACAATCAACTCTTGTTGACCGTTTGCTTCTGGCATTCCCTGCACACAGCGCCCGTGATCGTTCTCACACGAGCTGCAGGGGCCAGCAGACCAGAGGAGTTAGAGGGGCAGAAATCAGAAGTGGCGTTGGCCAGAGGGGTTTTCTGACCAGGTTGTGGAGTGATTTTGCTATGACCGCAGACAGGACAGGTACTGCAGCATCAATTCAAAGTGACAGGAGACAACATTTGTCCAGTATGGTTACAAACTATTTTTCATCCCTTATCGATGTTCTCCCTCAACCGTCATTCCCATTTGATTACTGGGCATCAAAATTAGACACCTGGCCAGAATTGGCAGAATATGCATTGCAGGAGCTTGCTTGCCCGGCAGCTAGTGTCCTATCAGAAAGAGTATTCAGTGCTGCAGGTTCAATACTAACAGAAAAAAGGACTCGTCTGGCTACCCAAAATGTAGATGATCTAACCTTCATTAAAATGAACCACAACTGGATTTCGAAATCTTTTGCCCCACCTTGCCCGGCTGACACCTAGCTTTCCTATGAAAAGGTCTTGCCTGTGGACTATTCTGAATGCCTTTTCCAATCTCGTAATTTTCTGCACCTGATTGTCCAGCATACGACATGTTTACACCTCACTAAATGGCCAAACTCCCCACACGGGGCCGTGGTATCGACACTTGGCGACAGCACCCGTGAGAGTGCAGTTTGTCTGAAGAGGTGGGTGAGCCCGCTTTTGGTCGACGGCACTGCCACTGGGTCCCTCCTAGTACAATAAAGTGTCTCTGGTGGTGGTGGTGCGCACCCAACGTCAGACACACCGTTGTAATATGAGGGGCCCTGGGCCTGTACCGCCGGCCACAAGACAGTTTCCCCCCACCCCAGCTCAAACAGTGCTCTACCACTTGCAAAATTATCTCACAGCTCCACCAATGTTTAGTCTATGCGCTGACATCCTTCAATGCCTTCCACTGACAATACCATTGTATTGACATTTTTGTTATGTTAGGCCTTCGATGCCTGTCTGTGGTCACTCCTTCCACTAGGCCTCCACTGACCACACCACTGCTGCCCGTGTACCCCTGTAACCAATTTAAAATTGCCTACAGCCATGTGTTATTATTTTAGGCCTTCGATGCCTGTCTGCGGTCACTCCTTCCACTAGGCCTCCACTGACCACACCACTGCTGCCCGTGTACCCCTGTAACCAATTTAAAATTGCCTACAGCCATGTGTTATTATTTTAGGCCTTCGATGCCTGTCTGCGGTCACTCCTTCCACTAGGCCTCCACTGACCACACCACTGCTGCCCGTGTACCCCTGGAACCAATTTAAAATTGCCTACAGCCATGTGTTATTATTTTAGGCCTTCGATGCCTGTCTGCGGTCACTCCTTCCACTAGGCCTCCACTGACCACACCACTGCTGCCCGTGTACCCCTGTAACCAATTTAAAATTGCCTACAGCCATGTGTTATTATTTTAGGCCTTCGATGCCTGTCTGCGGTCACTCCTTCCACTAGGCCTCCACTGACCACACCACTGCTGCCCGTGTACCCCTGGAACCAACATCAGAAAATATAAAAATAAGTATTTTGCTTATAAAAAAGAAAATACTGGAGAGATATCAAATGCAGACATTTTAACATTAAAAACAAACACATACAACAAAAATCTGGTACAGTACTAAAAATGGCCACCAGCTACAATAACTTTCTCCTGCAAGTAGTTAACTGAAAGGTTTTTTCAATTTTAAACACAGATATGGCATCCACCGAGTGTTGTCCTGTCGCGTCTTCTTTATATTATTGCCAAGAAGATGCAAAACAATGAAAATAATAAAATCATTATTTACCAAAAAAATAGAGTAAGTCAAAACCACATTGCAAATAAACATTCATTACAAATAAAGAAGCAGGGCGCGTCCGAGGGTGAGTATATACCTAATAAGAATATAATCACCCTCGGACGCGCCCTGCTTCTTTCCGACAGCCTTCCTTCCTAAGAATCAGCCCTTCCGTGGTGTAGAGAGAGGGTTTGTTACACTCCAAGGTGTTCCCCAGGTTGCCTTTCCTGAGCTTCGATCTTCCGGCTCTCGTTTAGTAGTTGTTGGAAACTACGCTGCATTAGGCCTACAAATTGGGTATGGGGTGTAGAGAGATGGTGTGTTACACTCCAAGGTGTTCCCCAGGTTTCCTCTCCATTGCTTCGATCTTCCGGCTCTCGTTTAGTAGTTGTTGGAAACAACGCTGCATTGGGCCTACAAATTGGGTATGGGGTGTAGAGAGATGGTGTGTTCCACTCCAAGGTGTTCTCCAGGTTGCCTTTCCTGAGCTTCGATCTTCCGGCTCTCGTTTAGTAGTTGTTGGAAACTACGCTGCATTAGGCCTACAAATTGGGTATGGGGTGTAGAGAGATGGTGTGTTCCACTGTAGAGAGATGGTGTGTTCCACTCCAAGGTGTTCCCCAGGTTTCCTCTCCATTGCTTCGATCTTCCGGCTTTCGTTTAGTAGTTGTTGGAAACTACGCTGCATTAGGCCTACAAATTGGGTATGGGGTGTAGAGAGATGGTGTGTTACACTCCAAGGTGTTCCCCAGGTTTCCTCTCCATTGCTTCGATCTTCCGGCTCTCGTTTAGTAGTTGTTGGAAACTACGCTGCATTAGGCCTACAAATTGGGTATGGGGTGTAGAGAGATGGTGTGTTACACTCCAAGGTGTTCCCCAGGTTTCCTCTCCATTGCTTCGATCTTCCGGCTCTCGTTTAGTAGTTGTTGGAAACTACGCTGCATTAGGCCTACAAATTGGGTATGGGGTGTAGAGAGATGGTGTGTTACACTCCAAGGTGTTCCCCAGGTTTCCTCTCCATTGCTTCGATCTTCCAGCTCTCGTTTAGTAGTTGTTGGAAACTACGCTGCATTAGGCCTACAAATTGGGTATGGGGTGTAGAGAGATGGTGTGTTACACTCCAAGGTGTTCCCCAGGTTTCCTCTCCATTGCTTCGATCTTCCAGCTCTCGTTTAGTAGTTGTTGGAAACTACGCTGCATTAGGCCTACAAATTGGGTATGGGGTGTAGAGAGATGGTGTGTTACACTCCAAGGTGTTCCCCAGGTTTCCTCTCCATTGCTTCGATCTTCCGGCTCTCGTTTAGTAGTTGTTGGAAACTACGCTGCATTAGGCCTACAAATTGGGTATGGGGTGTAGAGAGATGGTGTGTTACACTCCAAGGTGTTCCCCAGGTTTCCTCTCCATTGCTTCGATCTTCCAGCTCTCGTTTAGTAGTTGTTGGAAACTACGCTGCATTAGGCCTACAAATTGGGTATGGGGTGTAGAGAGATGGTGTGTTACACTCCAAGGTGTTCCCCAGGTTTCCTCTCCATTGCTTCGATCTTCCGGCTCTCGTTTAGTAGTTGTTGGAAACTACGCTGCATTAGGCCTACAAATTGGGTATGGGGTGTAGAGAGATGGTGTGTTCCACTGTAGAGAGATGGTGTGTTCCACTCCAAGGTGTTCCCCAGGTTTCCTCGCCAATGCTTCGATCATCATGCTCTCGTTTAGTAGTTGTTTGAAACTACGCTGCATTAGACCTACAAATTGGGTATGGGGTGTAGAGAGATGGTGTGTTCCACTCCAAGGTGTTCTCCAGGTTGCCTTTCCTGAACTTCTATCTTCAGGCTCTCATTAAATTGTGGTTAAACGGAACAACTGCATTTGGCGTACTAGTTGGTTTGGGGCCTACTATCGGTGTCTGCCGCTCCTTGCTGTTCTCCTGGTTTCCTGTCCTGAAATTCCGTTTTCAGGCGCTCGTTAAGTAGTTGTTAATGTTAGACTGCATTTGGCCTACTAGTTGGGTTGGGGCCTACTATCGGTGTCTGCCACTCCTTGCTGTTCTCCTCCACTGAACAAAGCTGTGCCGCCTGTTTACTACTGTTGCCAATTTTGAACTGCATTTCGACTACTTACTGATTTGGGCCTACTCTCTGTGTCAGCCTCTCATTCCAGTTGTCCTCCACTGCAATGCCCCCTGATTAGTCCTGTGTTACCAATTTTGAACTGCATTTAGCCCACTTTATTCTTTGGGCCTATATCTGTGTTTCCTCCTCATCCTGCCCATTGCCCAGCCAGTGATAGATGAGTCTGCTGGTACATTGACCCATAACGCAACATTTCCCGTGCACGCTACACTGCAAGATTGTGACCCTGCTGAAAGTCAGGTCCCCCTTCCCGCATACCATACCACCTTACACGGGGACAAACAGGAAGGTGCAGATGAAAGTGCAGGTTCCTTCATCAGGTGGGGGGAGGAATACTAGTTGGCGACGTCACTGGCACAGGGCCTCTCATGGTACGCAAAAGTGTTGCTGCCGGTGGGAGGCGCCCCCACCGTGCAAACACACCGCTGTACTTTGAGGGGCCCTGTGCCAGTGCCAATGCCAACGAGTGGGCCCCCCCTGCTTGCTCAGGTTCACAGCACTTGCAAAGTTGAAATACTTACCTCTCCCTGCTCCACTGCCGTGACGTGGTCCAGATTTCCTGGGCCCACTAATTACTTGAACCAGCCCTACCCACCACAACTTTAGCCAAATGACCCCCAATTTCAAATGCCTTCCAATTATTATAAGGTAAATTACGCTTGACAAGCTTCATTAAGAAGAATGGATGGTTTTGACATTAAAATGGGCACTCTAGGTGTTTTCCTGGCCCCCACTCGCTGCCGACTATGCTGCCCCATTGACTTGCATTGGGTTTCGTGTTTCGGTCGATCCCGACTTTACGTCATAATCGGCCGATTTCACTCGACCCGACTTTTGAGATAGTCGGGTTTCGCGAAACCCGGCTCGACTCTAAAAAGGTCAAGGTCGCTCAACTCTACATGACTAGATATACTAGTGTACAATACAGGCAATGATGGCCCTGGGTATTGTTATAAATCCATATAGGTGATCACATAAGTGAGGATTCTAAATAATGATAACGCTGGGTGCGGCGGGGACACGCTAATGAATGATACCACATATCTGTAAGTATATTACCTGTATCCAGGTCTTTCCTATCTAAAGTTAACCCCCTCTATTTCTGTGTTACAATAGGACAGACTTTTGAAATACAGGTGTATTATACATAGACTTTTGCATTTTGTACCTATGAGTGATTATGCCTGCATCAGTGTTCAGCAGCCTTTGTGCTATTACTGTTCATTCATCTATTTAATTACATATTTGATAACTTTTTTAAAGGCTATATACTCTGCGAGTTTCATATGACCCTCATTTTTGTGTTATATACATAGCATATGAGTTCTTTTCCTGAAAATCAATGTTATATGGGTAATTTTGCTATATACAATGGCGTCAGAGTTACATTATTCTTACATTTTTTATGGGTTTAATAGAGAAGAAAAGTAAATCCAACATTTCTTTACATCATTTACCTATTACTGCAAATAATCTAATTGCTGTATTGTGCATAATGTTACGATTACAGGGACACAAAAACAAACATTATTTGCTAGTTTGTGATGTTTATTATTTTTTAAGAAGACGCAGGAAAAATGACATTATTGTAATTGTTTGTCATTATTTTTTAGTAATTTTGTAGGAATGAAAAATCTCTTTCATTTTCCCTCTCCGGACATAAAAAAATACACTGCTACGTACAGATGTGTCTCTATGTACCAGTATAATCTGTCTGTGGGTTCAGAACCTTCAACCTCTCAATGGAGTAACTGGAGGCTGTGGATCATAGGTTTAGTTGCTGCCTGCAATGATAGGGGTTGTGTGTTTAATTCCTGGGGAGACCAGATCAGTCAGTGGGTGAGTTATACAGAGCTGAGTAGTGTTGAGCATTCCAATACCGCAAGTATCGGGTATCGGCCGATACTTGCGGTATCGGAATTCCGATACCGAGATCCGATATTTTTGTGGTATCGGGTATCGGTATCGGAGGTGTAAAATAAAGAATTAAAATAAAAAATATTGTTATATTCACCTCTCCGGCGGCCCCTGGAACATCACCGCGAGTCACCGGCGTCCGGCAGGCTTCTTTATTCAAAATGAGCGCCTTTAGGACCTGCGGAATGACGTCGCGGCTTCTGATTGGTCGCGTGCCGCCCATGTGACCGCCACGCGACCAATCAGAAGACGCGACGTCATTCCTCAGATAAATTCCTAGAATGAGCGCCTTTAGGACCTGTGGAATGACGTCGCGGCTTCTGATTGGTCGCTTTTTATTTTAATTCTTTATTTTACACCTCACTATGGATCCCAGGGCCTGAAGGAGAGTTTCCTCTCCTTCAGACCCTGGGAACCATCAGGATACCTTCCGATACTTGGTGTCCCATTGACTTGTATTGGTATCGGATATCGGTATCGGCGATATCCGATACTTTTCGGGTATCGGCCGATACTATCCGATACCGATACTTTCAAGTATCGGACGGTATCGCTCAACACTAGAGCTGAGCTTTCAGAGAACTGATAGATCTGCAGCAGATAAAATAGGGATTTTATGAAAAATACAGTATATAGCACAAAGCCCAGTAATTGACAGACCATTACAGTCAGGGTTTCTGCCCTTACATGATGCTGCAGTCAGATGGGGTGATAGATTGCCCTTACCCAGTTGGTTGCTCAGGTCATGGTTCTGGCGAGATCTGTAATCCAGATGAATATACAAAATGGTGAAATTTAAAAGGCCAAGACACAAGGCAAAATCCAGAAACAGATAAACATGAAAACACAGGTAACTTTATGTAGAATAAAGCAGTCTAGCAGCAGAGTAACTGATGCACAGACAATGGTGAAGAGGCTTTTACCTTTTTACATAGACTGACAGAATTGGTTTGTGTCTCATTGCCATAGCAACTGAACACTAAGGTGGTGACATTATTATCAAGTGCCTGGTTACCAACGCAATGTGGCATGTAGGTCAGTAAGACGTGGACGAGAGGCAATGGTTTGGGAAAAGGTATTTAACAGTCTGAAATTCTGTGGGTCACAAAAGTAACGATAAATGATCTAAAACCTGCATTAGTTTGTATCAGAATTTACTGGACATCAATGATGGCAACATTGATCATGGCATAGGCTTCATGCCTAATAACCGATTATTGCAAAACTGTGCACATTTCTAACCCAAACGGTTGTAGTACTGCAAGTCACGTTAATCACGCTAATATGATATATATAGTATAACAATATTTTTATTTCTATAGTGATAACATATTCAGCAGCACTTTACATTTCAGAAGGAACAATATCAGACGTTACAGAATAACACATAATTCTGCAGATAAGAGGAGTGGGAGCCTGTTCACAAGTTTACAATTTATTAGGAAATAGGGGAGGCACGAAAGGTAAATGGTAAAAAGTGCTTGTATTGTATGGTCCTGTCATCAGTAGAATAAATAGTGTATTCACATAACGCTGCATGAAGCGGTCACCAGCCAGTATCTGTACAAGTATCAGCACAGAGTGCCATTAAGTACATGGAGAGTAAGCAAACAGTTGCTATGAGGGTCTTAATTTGGAAGAAAATTTTGTAAAGCCAAAATTGGAATAGCCATATAAGTGAGGTGAGGCGATAGGCCAGTTTAAAGAAATACATTAGGCAACGCTTAAAACTGTTGGTATTGAGAATTAATCAAATTATCCTGGGTAGTGCATTCAAGAGAATTGGCGCAGTACGAGAGAAGTCTTAGAGATGAGAGTGGGAGGTTCAGATTATTGAGAATGTTAGCCTTAAGTTATTAGCAGAATGATGGGCATGGGTAGGGAATTGGACAAAGATGATGGAGGAGATGCAGGGTGGTGCTGAACTATGGAGTGCTTTGTGGGTGAAAGGGATGTTTATTTTGGATCCTGTAGTAGATGGGCAACGAGTGCAATGCTGCGCACAGGGAAATGGCAATGGTGTAGAGGTTGGAAAGGAAATTATCCTAGCTGCTGCATTCAGGAAAGATTGAAGGGGGAGAAGTTTATTAAGAATGAGACCAATTAGTAGAGAGTTGCAATAGTCCAGATGAGAATGAATAAGCGCAACAGTAAGAGTTTTTGCAGAGTCAAAGGTATGAAAAGACCAAATGACATGTAGATGACATGAGCAAGACAGTGATTGGACGTTGGGAATGAATGACGGATCTAAATCAAATATGACCCCAGGACAGCGGGCATGTTGCTCAGGAGTAATGGTAGAACCACTCATGGAAATATTATCTATAGGTAAGTTGGTAGAGGGAGAAAACACAAGGGGTTCAGCTTTTGAAAGATTCAGTTTTAGATAGTGGGAGGATATAATGTTACAGGCAATCACTGGTACTTTGTAGTAATGCAGGGGTGATGTCAGGAGTAGAGGTGTATAATTAGGTATCATCAGTATATAGATGGTACAGAAAACCGAATCTACTGACGGTTTGTCCAATAGGGGCAGGGTATAGGGAGAAGAGGAGTGGACTTAGAACTAACAACGGAGAAACCCCAACAGTAAGGGGAAGAGTAGTCAGCAAAAGATACAGTGAAGGAGCAGGCAGACAGCAAAGAGGAGATCCATTAGAGAGTAGTATCCTTAAAATTGATAGAGCAGAGCAAAGTGGGGAGGTGCTGGTAATCCACAGTGTCGAATGCTGCATAGAGATCTAGGAGAATCAGTAGGGATCATTAGATACTTTAGTAAGGGCAGGTTTAGTAGATTAGGAGCAGAAACCAGATTGAAAAGGGTCAAGAAGAGAGATATAGCAGATTACACTGGAGTGGACCAAGCATACCAGAAGTTTAGAAGTGAAGTGAAGATTAGATACAGGTCAGTATACATATGTTGTATTATATTATATTTAGTGTTGAGCGATACCGTACGATATTTGAAAGTATCGGCATCGGATGGTATCGGCCGATATCCGAAAAATATCGGATATCGCCGATACCGATATCCGATACCAATACAAGTCAATGGGACACAAATATCGGAAGGTATCCTGTAATGGATCCCAGGGTCTGAAGGAGAGGAAACTCTCCTTCAGGCCCTGGGATCCATATTCATGTGTAAAATAAAGAATAAAAATAAAAAATATTGATATACTTACCCTCTGACGCACCCTGGTCGTAACCGCTGCCACCGCCTTGCTTTCGTTCCTAAGAATGAGAGCGTTAAGGACCTTCGATGACGTCGCGGCTTGTGATTGGTCGCGTGAGCGGTCACATGACCGCTCAGTGACCAATCACAAGCCGCGACGTCATCGAAGGCCCTTTACGCGCTCATTCTTCGGAACGAAAGCAAGGCGGTGGCAGCGGTTACGACCAGGGCGCGTCAGAGAGTAAGTATATCAATATTTTTTATTTTTATTCTTTATTTTACACATTAATCTTAATCCCGATACCAATTCCCGATATCACAAAAATATCGGAACTCGGTATCGGAATTCTGATACAGCAAATATCGGCCGATACCCGATACTTGCGGTATCGGAATGCTCAACACTAATTATATTATATACACATACATACACAAACACACTGTACAACTCCCTTAAAAAAAGGAACATTGTAAACTGTAAAGCAAGAAAAATGCAATGACCTGGAAATCTCTTGTAGCCATATTGTCTCCCCAACAGAACAAAGAACACATATGAGAAGGGAAAAGTTAGACATTCTTTAATTTGAAAAAAAAAACCTCATGTAAAAATTGAAGACAGTAGCACATATTTAAAAAGTTTGAACACGGCCATGTTTACATATCTACTTATTTTTACTGTAGAGAGATGGTTAAGAGTGACTGAGTAACTGTAAGCAAAGACCGTCATCTGCTGGATCAAACTGAATGTTAAAATAAACAAAATAAAGAATTGTGTTAGCTAAAACCAAATTGTGCTGGGAGATTTGCAGGGGGGTTTTTAACTTGCCTGCTGAACCTGATCAGGTGACACACAGTAAGGACTTCAGTAATATAAAAGGCCTGGCTAGCCTGAGAAGATGAGTTGGCGCCAGAACCTGCATCAGGGTAGGGTGTATATCTGCGAGGTGGGCTTGCAGCAACCATCAAAGTAGAATATTCCGAGAGCGGTCAAAGGCCGGAAAAGGTTTGAGTTGTGAGGAAGATCCATGATCCGCTCCAGTGGAAAGCCATGATCAGAGACAAACCAGGCCCAAGGGATGCTGCGGTCAAGTTACCAGGACATGCTTGGAGAGCAAGACTGGTGGGACATCATGAGCCAATTAGTGAGATTCGGATGACTCCAGTCGAGGCCTGGAATCCAGACTATGCAGGTCAAATACCGAAGACCAGAGCAACACCAGTCAAGACCCAGAACCCAGATGACACCACTTTACCTGATCGAGATGATGCATGTCGGCGGTCAAACACTGAAGATACCCGATGAATATGCGACCAGAGACTCTCACCTCAGCTGGTGATCAGAGAACATGAGTGAGCAGGGCCGTTGCTTTCATCACAGACTCATGGTACTGGGTGTGGGCATGGGGGAGGCTGCAGAAGAGACAGGGCCTGGCTGGAGGTAAAGCGGTCCAGAAAGCGTTATTAGACTTTTTCAGTGCCCAGAAAGCTGACAGGGTGCCCTAGAGACTGTTCCTAAATATAGCATTTGCACCCTTCCCGGTAAGAGCAAGGTTGGACTGTAGATCCCGAACTGATCTCGGGGACGTATCTCTTGCAATGTGCTAACCAATATATCTCAATGCATATAATTGCCTGTTGCCTGTAAATTATACTGTGAATATTGTTTTGTGAGATTTATGTGCGATAATAATCTTTTCCGCATTTAACTCTGTGAAGTGAATAAAGTCATATAATTAAGTGAATAAAGTTAAAATAGATTGTTGATCCCGAGAGAAATGTTGTCCCTTTCTTTTCTGATGTAGGATTCTAGCTGCTCAATAATCCTGGGTCTTCTTTGCCAGATTTTATTAGTATTGAAAGATAGGAGACAAAAAAAGCGCAAATAGGGTCTTATCCCCAGGATTGTTCTTAATCAATTGTGAGAGAACTGCTCACCTGGTAGTACACAGTACAAGCGTGTAGTTGTCAGCTGCTGCAGATCCACAGGTCGGCGTTGCGACCTCTCAGAACCGTTATAATAAATGAAATGTGGATTACATCTGCGCTGCTGCGACAAATAATAGATCCAGATATACTGTTAGGGTGTTCGGGTGGTTTATTCAACGCGTTTCAAAGCTCAAAGGCTTCTTCTTCAGGAAGTTTCCACACAAAGATATCCAGAGATTGCCAGATTTTATATTCCATAGTGCGCCAACTGTTCTCTATTGGTGAAAGGTCTGGACTGCAGAGGGCCAGTTCATTACCCCAACTTTTCTTCTGTGAAGCCAAGCTGTTGTGATGGATGCAGTATGTGGTTTAGTATTGTCTTGCTGAAAAGCACTAGTGATAAGTCCCGCTTTTGTCCTAGTTGCAGTGATAGCCAGAGATTGACCTGGACACCATGTGAACAACACTATAAAGAGGCCTTCGCAAGGAAATATCACAGTGATCCCACTCCTGGGATTAGGGTATGGGGTGTGTAGGAATTCTTATTCTCAGGTAGAGCTCACACAGGCACTGGATTCTTGTATCAAAACAATGTGATATTTGTTTTTCACTGGTTGCACCGTACCAAATAAAATCATAAACATAAATCCTTAGCCTTGTCCAGGCACTAACTTAAAAAACAGACCCTAGCTACTTAAACACGGCTGAACAAGTCCCAATCAGATCAAAGAAAACAGCTATCGTCCATAGAAACCAATTATACATGCAGTTTGGTGCACATGGCCTGTGTAGTCTCTTCTCAGAAAGAGATTTCAGCTTCTCTATCTTCAGCACCAACACAAATCCACACTAGCCATCTTCCCCAGCAGACTGATTTAGATGAACACCTAGCCTGTTTGTATGCAGAGCTAGCCAGGTGCACCTAATTAGAGCCTGAAGAACTAGGATTTAACTGTAGCCTACCTGGCATTGCTACAGGTGGTATAATGTACAATCCCTCTTTTCCTCATTCAAGATATACCACCAACTTGGCATTTCCTTGAATTGGTCTGGCCATTTCCTCAAAGTGTCCCACAAACTTACACAAAGGGTTGCCCAAGTAATGTTTCATTTTTACTTGACAGCTTCTCAAAAAACCAAATACAGTAATATATAATATATCACATAAAATACATATACTGCCTATTACAATAATGTGGCCATACATATACATAGTGACAGGGTCACTGGCGCCGTGTGTTTTGTGGAGGGAGATATGTGTCGCAAAAGATGCTATTCTGTGTGATGTAGAACCCATATGTTTTCCTCCAGCATGAAATGTGGTGGTCCAGAACCAGTCATTACCAGGGTCTGGGTTTTGTTGTGAGTAGGTGTAAGAGATGGGCGGTATGCCTACTCACCATATCTCCACCTCAAGGGTGTGGTGGTAGGGAGTTAAATGTTCAGCCACTGTTTTTTTTCCTCTGGTCTGTTTTGAGAAAGGAAGCCACCAGGCTGAAGCTCCAGTGAGAGCTGCCATTTGTGTTTGCCCAGAAGGCTGGAGCCATCCTGGGGAGGTCTTTGGCAGGGACTTTTATTTTCAGTTGTACCTGAAAAGCAGTTTTCGTGTTACTATTTTGACTGTATGGCTTATGAAGTAATGAACCACCCAGAGATTTGACTATAAAGTGTTCCTGTGTCTACCTCAGGAAGCAGCTGAGTGAGCCGACCTTCTAATATATACAGCTCTTGCAAAAGTTAAGAGACCACCACATCAAAACCTCTGTCATGGCAGCCCAATCTCCAGACCTGAATCCCATTGAAAACCTCTGGAATGTAATCAAGAGGATGATGAATAGTCACAAGCTAATTTTTGCACCACAAGCAATGTGAAAGACTGGTGGAAAGCATGTCTAGACGCATGAAAGCTGTGATTAACCCCTTCCCGACCCATGACGCCACGTAGGCATCATGAAAGTCGGTGCCATTCCGACCCATGACGCCTATGTGGCGTCATGGAAAGATCGCGTCCCTGCAGATCGGGTGAAAGGGTTAACTCCCATTTCACCCGGCCTGCAGGGACAGGTGGAGTGGTAGTTTAGCCCAGGGGGGGTGGCTTCACCCCCTCGTGGCTACGATCGCTCTGATTGGCTGTTGAAAGTGAAACTGCCAATCAGAGCGATTTGTAATATTTCACCTATTATAACTGGTGAAATATTACAATCCAGCCATGGCCGATGCTGAAACATCATCGGCCATGGCTGGAAATACTAATGTGCCCCCACCCCACCCCACCGATCGCCCCCCAGCCCCCCGATCTGGCCGGTACACTGCTCCGGCTCCCCTCCGTCCAGTGCTCCGCTCCCCCCCGTGCTCTTGTCCGCTCCCCCCGTGCTCCAATCACCCCCCCGTGCTCCAATCACCCCCCCTGCACTCCGATCCACCCCCCCCGGTGCTCCGTTCCACCCCCCGTGCTCCATTCCAGCTCCCCCGTGCTCCGTTCCACGCCCCCCGTGCTCCGTTCCACCCCTCCCGCGCTCCGATTCCCCCCCCCGTGCTCCGATCCCCCCCCCGTGGTCCCCCCCCACCCCATCATACTTACCGATCCAGCCGGGGTCCCGTCCGTCTTCTCCCTGGGCGCTGCCATCTTCCAAAATGGCGGGCGCATGCGCAGTGCGCCCGCCGAATCTGCCGGCCGGCAGATTCGTTCCAAAGTGCATTTTGATCACTGAGATAGATTATATCTCAGTGATCAAAATAAAAAAAATAATAAATGACCCCCCCCTTTGTCACCCCCATAGGTAGGGACAATAAAAAAATAAAGAAATTTTTTTTTCCACTAATGTTAGAATAGGGTTAGGTTTAGGGGTAGGGTTAGGGGTAGGGTTAGGGTTAGGGGTAGGGTTAGGGCTAGGGTTAGGGGTAGGGTTAGGGGTAGGGGTAGGGTTAGGGGTAGGGGTAGGGTTAGGGGTAGGGTTAGGGTTAGGGGTAGGGTTAGGGCTAGGGTTAGGGCTAGGGGTAGGGGTAGGGTTAGGGGTAGGGTTAGGGTTTCGGTATGTGCACACGTATTCTGGTCCTCTGCGGATTTCTCCGCTGCGGATTTGATAAATCCGCAGTGCTAAACCGCTGCGGATTTATGGCGGATTTACCGCATTTTTTTCTGAGCATTTCACTGCGGTTTTACAACTGCGATTTTCTATTGGAGCAGTTGTAAAACCGCTGCGGAATCCGCACAAAGAAGTGACATGCTGCGGAATGTAAACCGCTGCGTTTCCGTGCAGTTTTTCCGCAGCATGTGTACAGCGATTTTTGTTTCCCGTAGGTTTACATTGAACTGTAAACTCATGGGAAACTGCTGCGGATCCGCAGCGTTTTCCGCAGCGTGTGCACATACCTTTAGAATTAGGCTATGTGCACACGGTGCGGATTTGGCTGCGGATCCGCAGTGGATTGGCCGCTGCGGATTCGCAGCAGTGTTCCATCAGGTTTACAGTACCATGTAAACATATGAAAAACCAAATCCGCTGTGCCCATGGTGCGGAAAATACCGCGCGGAAACGCTGCGTTGTATTTTCCGCAGCATGTCAATTCTTTGTGCGGATTCCGCAGCGTTTTACACCTGTTCCTCAATAGGAATCCGCAGGTGAAATCCGCACAAAAAACACTGGAAATCCATGGAAAATCCGCAGGTAAAACGCAGTGCCTTTTACCCGCGGATTTTTCAAAAATGGTGCGGAAATATCTCACACGAATCCGCAACGTGGGCACATAGCCTTAGGGTTAGGGTTGGAATTAGGGTTGTGGCTACAGTTGGGATTAGGGTTAGGGGTGTGGGGGGGTTAGTGTTGGAGTTAGAATTGAGGGGTTACCACTGTTTAGGCACATCAGGGGTCTCCAAACGCAACATGGCGCCACCATTGATTCCAGCCAATCTAGTATTCAAAAAGTCAAATGGTGCTCCCTCACTTCCGAGCCCTGACGTGTGCCCAAACAGTGGTTTACCCCCACATATGGGGTACCAGCATACTCAGGACAAACTGCGCAACAATTACTGGGGTCCAATTTCTTCTGTTACCCTTGTGAATCTAAAAAAATGCTTGCTAAAACATAATTTTTGAGGAAAGAAAAATGATTTTTTATTTTCACGGCTCTGCGTTGTAAACGTCTGTGAAGCACTTGGGGGTTCAAAGTGCTCACCACATATCTAGACAAGTTCCTTGGGGGGTCTAGTTTCTAAAATGGGGTCACTTGTGGGGGTTTCTACTGTTTAGGCACATCAGGGGCTCTGCAAACGCAACGTGACACCCGCAGACCATTCCATCAAAGTCTGCATTTCAAAAGTCACTACTTCCCTTCTGAGCCCCGACGTGTGCCCAAACAGTGGTTTACCCCCACTCATGGGGTATCAGCGTACTCAGGAGCAACTGGACAACAACATATGGGGTCCAATTTCTCCTGTAACCCTTGGGAAAATAAAAAATTCTGGGCTAAATAATTATTTTTGAGGAAAGAAAACGTATTTATTATTTTCACGGCTCTGCATTATAAACTTCTATGAAGCACTTGGGGGTTCAAAGTGCTCACCACACATCTAGATAAGTTCCTTTCGGGGTCTAGTTTCCAAAATGGGGTCACTTGTGGGGGGTTTCTACTGTTTAGGCACATCAGGGGC
This sequence comes from Ranitomeya imitator, assembly GCF_032444005.1. Lineage (NCBI taxonomy): Eukaryota > Metazoa > Chordata > Amphibia > Anura > Dendrobatidae > Ranitomeya > Ranitomeya imitator. The sequence goes on from NC_091284.1 coordinate 385,492,139, forward strand.
TCTGCAAACGCAACGTGACACCCGAAGAGCATTCCATCAAAGTCTGCATTTCAAAACGTCACTACTTCAAGTCCAAGCCCCGGAATGTGCCCAAACAGTAGTTTACCCCCACATATGGGGTATCACCGTACTCAGGAGAAACTGGACAACAAATATTGGGGTCAAATTTCTCCTGTTACCCTTGGGAAAATTAAAAAATTCTGGGCTAAATAATTATTTTTGAGGAAAGAAAACGTATTTATTATTTTCACGGCTCTGCATTATAAACTTCTATGAAGCGCTTGGGGGTTCAAAGTGCTCACCACACATCTAGATAAGTTCCTTTGGGGGTCTAGTTTCCAAAATGGGGTCACTTGTGGGGGGTTTCTACTGTTAAGCCACATCAGGGGCTCTGCAAACGCAACGTGACGCCCACAGAGCATTCCATCAAAGTCTGCATTTCAAAACGTCACTACTTCACTTCCGAGCCCCGGCATGTGCCCAAACAGTGATTTACCCCCACATATGGGGTATCAGCGTACTCAGGAGAAACTGGACAACAACTTTTGGGGTCAAATTTCTCCTGTTACCCTTGGGAAAATAAAAAATTGCAGGCTAAAAGATCATTTTTGAGAAAATAATTTTTTTTTTTTTATTTTCATGGCTCTGCGTTATAAACTTCTGTGAAGCACTTGGGGGTTCAAAGTCCTCACCACACATCTAGATTAGTTCCTTTGGGGGTCTAGTTTCCAAAATGGTGTCATTTCTGGGGGATCTCCAATGTTTAGGCACACAGGGGCTCTCCAAACGTGACATGGTGTCCGCTAATGATTGGAGCTAATTTTCCATTTAAAAAGCCAAATGGCGTGCCATCCCTTCCGAGCCCTGCCGTGCGCCCAAACAGTGGTTTACCCCCACATATGGGGTATCAGCGTACTCAGGACAAACTGGACAACAATATTTGGGGTCCAAAATATAGGAAAAATATAGAAACCGCGCTGGAGGACAGGCAGAGTAATGGTACACGATAAATACACCAAAATGCAGTACAGGACCTCCAAAAAGATAAATGTCCCGCAGGACAACAAAGTCACTTAACCCGATGAACTAATAGATGCCAAAATCGAAGAACCAGGCTACAGTTACCCCCCGCACAGAGATATGTACAGCTGCCGGCTTACCTATACCGGATGCAAAATATGGCATGCGATGTGCTGCTGGATCGTGGTGCACAGAATGCTGGTGTCGGCTGCGTGCAGAGGGTATAGTATTGTCCGTGCCCGGTGGCGAGGTGCAAAGTGGTGGCCAGGCGCGCTCCGGCCGGTAGCGCGTCCCGGGAACCACGAGGAATCGAAGGGAAAAGTAGCTCCTCCTACTAGTGACGTCACTCAGTATGGAGCGCTCAAGCGCTCAACAAAGCCAGGGGGAAGGAAGCAGGAATCAACCAACGCGTTTCAAAGCGACTGCGCGCTTCTTCGTCAGGGTTACCACTGCTCTCGCTCCCCGGCCATATAAACCCTTCCATCCTGATTATGCACCTCCCACATTATTAACCCCGGACATTCCAATAGGTGCTCGCCCCTCTATGATGGAATGCGAAGAATCTGCCTGACTCCAGCCATAAGTGACCGCTAAGTGTATGCGGTCACTGTGCCCATACTTCTGCTTAAAAACATGTGCAAATATACTGATAACACCCAATAAACTTTAATAGCGCTACCAAATCAAAAAATAGAATAAAATAAAATAAAGTAAAACGTGCACGTTAAAATATCTTAAACCCCTTACTTCCACATGCATGTATATACACCCTATAAAAACCTATTCCAATTCCATAGTTAGCAAGGCCAAGGCCATATAGATAGGGTATGTTGGCAATGTCGTCATTAGGGGTAAAGTGACTAGACAATACATTTATGATGTTCAAAATACATTGAAAATACATTTTACAATCTAAAAAGTCTAGAAAGGACCCTATAAATACTAGTGGCCCTCTCTTTTTCTCTTTTTCACACACATATAGGGTTATTACAAAGATTTTATAATATTTTTACTATCTCTATAATTAAAATCGTTAAGATTATTAAAAAGCAAACAGCTCTAGTTCTTGATTAAGGCCCCTAGGGGCCAAACTGTCCAATGTGAAGATCCACTGTGTCTCCACCCTGGACATACTTTTGATAAAATCCCCCCCTCTTGGATTTTTGCGGACCTGTTGGATGCCAGTAAAGAATACCCCTTTAGTGGATTTGTTGTGTTTCTCCACAAAGTGCCGTGATAAAGGATGACCAATGTGGCCCTTCTGGATGTTCTTCAAATGCTCCTTGATCCGTGTCGTGAGGCAGCGTTTCGTTCGCCCCACATATAATTTATTACAGGGACACTGGATCACATAAATGACCCCTGTTGAAAAACAGGTGATGCTTTCCTTGATCATGAATTCCCTGTTACCACTTGCGTCCCTAAACGTTGTTTGTTGCGTTTTTTTAAAACCGGTGTTAATGCAACTAAAGCAGCTACCACAAGGTGCGAACCCTCCATTCCGTGGGGTAGTCCTCGGCCCTCTCAATCGATTACCCATAAACAGTTTGGTGGTAGGGGCAATCATATGGCCTAGAGTTTGGGCTTTCCTATAAATGAACCTCGGGCGGATGGGTAGATGGTCCCCCACTATTTTGTCGCCTCGTAGAACTGCCCAGTGTTTTTCGATTATTCTTCTATAGAACTTGTGTCCTGCATGGAATTGGGATATAAATGGCAGTTGGCCAATTTGGTTTCTGATGTTACCATTATCTGGAGTTGGTAGTTTAACTTTATGTACCAACTGGTTTCTTGGCAAGGATTCTATTTCTATTTTCGCTTGTTCCATTATATTTATAGGATATCCCTTATCCAGGAATTGCTGAGTTAGCGTCTCTGCCTCCCTATAGTAGTCCTCCTCCTTAGTGCAGTTCCGTTTGATACGTATAAACTGGCTTTTGGGTACACTAGTAAGCCATATAGGGAGGTGGCAACTGGTTATGTGAATAAAACTATTCACATCTACTTCCTTATGGTAGCACCGGGTAAGCAGTTGGTTCCCTTCTACATAAATATCAAGGTCCAAGAAATTGACATTCGTGCTACTTGTTGTGGGGGTAAACTCCAAGCCATATTCGTTAATATTTAGACTAGATAAAAATGTGTCAAGGTCATCCTGGGTACCTTCCCAAATGAACACAATGTCGTCGATAAATCGACGACAAAAAAACAGACCTTTTTGGAGTTGTCCTGCTTGATATATCTGAGACTCCTCCCACTTGGCTACATATAAGTTGGCGTAGCTTGGGGCAAATCGTGTCCCCATAGCTGTACCCCACTTTTGTACAAAAAATTGGTCCTCAAATAGGAAGTAGTTATGTTGTAGAATGAACTTAATACATTCCTGTATGAACTGGGTCTGAGTCTGCGTGTAAATACCTAGTAGCTCAAGGTAGTAACCTGCCACTTGGCAGCTTATATCCTGGTTGATAACCGTATATAGGGATTTAATATCCAGTGTACCCAGAATATAATTGGGTTTCCAGTTTACATTTTCGAGTACCTGTAGTACATGGCCTGTATCTTTCAGGTATGCCGGAATAAGAGTCATACATTTCTGCAGATGGATATCGACATACCTAGAGAGATTAGATGTGAGGTTGTTGATACCCGAAATTATCGGTCTCCCTGGGGGGCACATCGGGTTCTTGTGTAGTTTAGGGATATGGTAAAAAACCGCTATACTCGGAGTGCGGTTCATCACAAACTCAAACTCTTTCTTATTGAGAATACCCATGGATTTCCCTCTAGAGCAGAAGATGTTTAATTTTTTAACCAAATAGGTAGTTGGATCACTTTGCTATAAGTGATTTCATCACTAAGGAGTCGGATTGCCTCCTCCCGATACATGGATCTTTTCAGTACAACTATCCCCCCTCCCTTGTCCGCCGGTCGGACTATAATGTCATTATTATCTTGCAGAGCCTTGATAGCTATCCTTTCCTGCGCCGTCAGGTTATGGGATACGTTCTTAGTTAGTTTCCGGCCCATTTTTCGGATGTCGGTAGTGACAAGTGTATCAAATGTATGGAAAGCGTTAGAAAACTCCTGAACAGGAGTAAATTTGGAGGGGTTAGATAGCGATGTATGAATGTATCCCGCTCCGGATGTACTAGGGTCGCTGGTGATGGTACCTTCCCTTTTTAAAAAATACTTTTTTAGGGCTAGATTACGTAAATATTTTTTCATGGAGATATATAGATTAAACGGGTTCGGCGTAGATGTGGGTGAGAATTTCAAACCCTTCTGTAATAGAGATATTTCGTTTTTTGATAGATGGTAGTCACTTAAATTGTATATTTTTTGCTCATTGCCAGTTCCCTGGCTCTCTATTTTATTTTTGGGGCGTTTCCCCCCCCTCCTGCCTCTTTTAGTTTTGTAGACCTTGCACAGAAAAAATCCCGATTGATGGAGGGACGATATGGTAGTGTTTTGGATCCTCTTGGGTGCCTCCCCAACGTGCCATTACCTACTATGGTTTTACCTCCTCTGACCTTTTTGTTGTTAATTAGCGGTGGAAGGGGGCCCCTGGAGTTCTCAATCTGAGGGTCCCTTTTTGCTGTCTGTTTCTTATGGCCAGTGAATGTATCACATTCCTGGTGCTCACTAGCACAGGGATCATCTTGATAAAAAAGTGGTCTATCCCTGTTGTCCCCTTCGGTTGGTGTAAGGGGTGAATATCTATTAGATGTAGTGATCGGGTACTGGGATACTTCACTCGGTGCTGTCTGCGTGTCATTAGGCAGCGGGGTGTCAGGATATACGGAAATATCTAGTAAGTTATGACAGTTTACCGAAAGGGAATCCAAGTTCAAAGTCAGAGGTTCCCGACGACCTGAAACCGGTGTATATTGGGTGGAATTTGAATTAGCGTAGACCGAGAACTCCATAGAGTTCTCAAGATCACCATGAGATTGAGTGACGTTACATTCGTCCAATGTTACCATTTCATTGGATTCAAGGCGTGGGCTCCTCGAAGGTGTAACGTTCGAGCCCTTCAAAGATAAATGCTCCGGCACATTGTCCCTTTTAAATTTCTTCATTTTCCTTGAAATGATCTCTTTTTCTTTTTCTTTTAGCCTTAACAGAATATTGTCTACTAGCTCTTTACATCCATCCATATTGGTACAGCTTTTTAATTGCTCAAATATATCCATAATGGACTCACTGGTTCTGCTCAGATTGGACGATCTCTTATTAATAATAAATTGGACTGTTTTTAACGAGAAATCTCTAAACATGCAGTCCCATTCAGCCTGGATATTAGGATCCCCAAAGTCGCCTGCAAGCGTCTTATATATGGTTAATCCTTTCGGGGCTGATTGGGCTTGCAGGTATTTCTCTAGTGAGGCTATTTCCCACATATCCCGCATCTCAATGAAAAGCAATTTTTCCAATGTTTTTAATAGTCCTCTCGTTATATTATACTCCGCTCTAGGAGCTTCCTTCTGCAAAAATCGCTCCTTAATAAAGGATATGCGATGATTCCTGTCTTGCCATAACATGCTAAAAGCCATTGGAAATACAAGACAATATGTACACAGCACAAAAAAGAGGGGCTGCCTACGTGAAAAAGCACTGAACGAAAAAACAAATTATTGGGAAGACACTGGCGCTCACCCTGAAACACGACCTCCTCAGCTGCTGGATTTCAACCAGGGTAGTGCCAACCCCTGTACACAAAATCAAAATATAGGAAAAATATAGAAACCGCGCTGGAGGACAGGCAGAGAAATGGTACACGATAAATACACCAAAATGCAGTACAGAACCTCCAAAAAGATAAATGTCCCGCAGGACAACAAAGTCACTTAACCCGATGAACTAATAGATGCCAAAATCGAAGAACCAGGCTACAGTTACCCCCCGCACAGAGATATGTACTGCTGCCGGCTTACCTATACCGGATGCAAAATATGGCATGCGATGTGCTGCTGGATCGTGGTGCACAGAATGCTGGTGTCGGTTGCGTGCAGAGGGTATAGTACTGTCCGTGCCCGGTGGCGAGGTGCAAAGTGGTGGCCAGGCGCGCTCCGGCCGGTAGCGCGTCCCGGGAACCACGAGGAATCGAAGGGAAAAGTAGCTCCTCCTACTAGTGACGTCACTCAGTATGGAGCGCTCAAGCACTCAACAAAGCCAGGGGGAAGGAAGCAGGAATCAACCAACGCGTTTCAAAGCGACTGCGCGCTTCTTCGTCAGGGTTACCACTGCTCTCGCTCCCCGGCCATATAAACCCTTCCATCCTGATTATGCACCTCCCACATTATTAACCCCGGACATTCCAATAGGTGCTCGCCCCTCTATGATGGAATGCGAAGAATCTGCCTGACTCCAGCCATAAGTGACCGCTAAGTGTATACGGTCACTGTGCCCATACTTCTGCTTAAAAACATGTGCAAATATACTGATAACACCCAATAAACTTTAATAGCGCTACCAAATCAAAAAATAGAATAAAATAAAATAAAGTAAAACGTGCACGTTAAAATATCTTAAACCCCTTACTTCCACATGCATGTATATACACCCTATAAAAACCTATTCCAATTCCATAGTTAGCAAGGCCAAGGCCATATAGATAGGGTATGTTGGTAGCAAGGCCAAGGCCATATAGATAGGGTATGTTAGTTTTTATAGGGTGAACTATGGAATTGGAATAGGTTTTTATAGGGTGTATATACATGCATGTGGAAGTAAGGGGTTTAAGATATTTTAACGTGCACGTTTTACTTTATTTTATTTTATTCTATTTTTTGATTTGGTAGCGCTATTAAAGTTTATTGGGTGTTATCAGTATATTTGCACATGTTTTTAAGCAGAAGTATGGGCACAGTGACCGTATACACTTAGCGGTCACTTATGGCTGGAGTCAGGCAGATTCTTCGCATTCCATCATAGAGGGGCGAGCACCTATTGGAATGTCCGGGGTTAATAATGTGGGAGGTGCATAATCAGGATGGAAGGGTTTATATGGCAGCGAGAGCAGTGGTAACCCTGACGAAGAAGCGCGCAGTCGCTTTGAAACGCGTTGGTTGATTCCTGCTTCCTTCCCCCTGGCTTTGTTGAGCGCTTGAGCGCTCCATACTGAGTGACGTCACTAGTAGGAGGAGCTACTTTTCCCTTCGATTCCTCATGGTTCCCGGGACGCGCTACCGGCCGGAGCGCGCCTGGCCACCACTTTGCACCTCGCCACCGGGCATGGACAGTACTATACCCTCTGCACGCAGCCGACACCAGCATTCTGTGCACCACGATCCAGCAGCACATCGCATGCCATATTTTGCATCTGGTATAGGTAAGCCGGCAGCTGTACATATCTCTGTGCGGGGGGTAACTGTAGCCTGGTTCTTCGATTTTGGCATCTATTAGTTCATCGGGTTAAGTGACTTTGTTGTCCTGCGGGACATTTATCTTTTTGGAGGTCCTGTACTGCATTTTGGTGTATTTATCGTGTACCATTTCTCTGCCTGTCCTCCAGCGCGGTTTCTATATTTTTCCTATATTTTGATTTTGTGTACAGGGGTTGGCACTACCCTGGTTGAAATCCAGCAGCTGAGGAGGTCGTGTTTCAGGGTGAGCGCCAGTGTCTTCCCAAATATTTGGGGTCCAATTTCTCCTATTATCCTTGGCAAAATAGGAAATTCCAGGCTAAAAAATCATTTTTGAGGAAAGAAAAATTATTTTTTATTTTCATGGCTCTGCGTTATAAACTTCTGTGAAGCACCTGGGGGTTTAAAGTGCTCAATATGTATCTAGATAAGTTCCTTGGGGGGTCTAGTTTCCATAATGGGGTCACTTGTGGGGTTGCTCCAATGTTTAGGCACACAGGGGCTCTCCAAACGCGACATGGTGTCCGCTAACAATTGGAGCTAATTTTCCATTCAAAAAGTCAAATGGCGCGCCTTCCCTTCCGAGCCCTGCCGAGTGCCCAAACAGTGGTTTACCCCCACATATGAGGTATCGACTTACTCGGGAGAAATTGCCCAACAAATTTTATGATCCATTTTATCCTACTGCCCATGTTAAAATGAAAAAATTGAGGCGAAAAGAATTTTTTTGTGAAAAAAATGTACTTTTTCATTTTTACAGATCAATTTGTGAAGCACCTGAGGGTTTAAACTGCTCACTAGGCATCTAAATAAGTTCCTAGGGGGGTCTAGTTTCCAAAATGGGGTCACTTGTGGGGAAGCGCCAATGTTTAGGCACACAGGAGCTATCCAAACGCGACATGGTGTCCGCTAACGATGGAAATAATTTTTTATTCAAAAAGTCTCAATTGGCGCTCCTTCCCTTCCGAGCCTTACCATGTGCCCAAACAGTGGTTTACCCCCACATGTGAGGTATTGGTGTACTCAGGAGAAATTGCCCAACACATTTTAGGATCCATTTTATCCTGTTGCCCATGTGAAAATGAAAAAATTGAGGCAAAAAGAATTTTTTTGTGAAAAAAAAGTACTTTTTCATTTTTACGGATCAATTTGTGAAGCACCTGGGGGTTCAAAGTGCTCACTATGCATCTAGATAAGTTCCTTGGGGCGTCTAGTTTCCAAAATGGGGTCACTTGTGGGGGAGCTCCAATTTTTAGGCACACGGGGGCTCTCCAAACGTGACATGGTGTCCGCTAAAGAGTGGAGCCAATTTTTGATTCAAAAAGTCAAATGGCGCTCCTTCCCTTCCAAGCCCTGCCGTGCGCCCAAACAGTGGTTTACCCCCACAAATGAGGTATCAGCGTACTCAGGACAAATTGGACAACAACTTTCGTGGTTCAGTTTCTCCTTTTACCATTGGGAAAAAAAAAATTGTTGCTAAAAGATAATTTTTGTGACTAAAAAGTTAAATGTTCATTTTTTCCTTCCATGTTGCTTCTGCTGCTGTGAAGCACCTGAAGGGTTAATAAACTTCTTGAATGTGGTTTTGTGCACCTTGAGGGGTGCAGTTTTTAGAATGGTGTCACTTTTGGGTATTTTTAGCCATATAGACCCCTCAAACTGACTTCAAATGTGAGGTGGTCCCTAAAAAAAATGGTTTTGTAAATTTCGTTGTAAAAATGACAAATCGCTGGTCAAATTTTAACCCTTATAACTTCCTAACAAAAAAAAATTTTGTTTCCAAAATTGTGCTGATGTAAAGTAAACATGTGGGAAATGTTATTTATTAACTATTTTGTGTCACATATCTCTCTGGTTTAACAGAATAAAAATTCAAAATGTGAAAATTGCAAAATTTTCAAAATTTTCGCCAAATTTCCGTTTTTATCACAAATAAACGCAGAATTTATTGACCTGAATTTACCACTAACATGAAGCCCAATATGTCACGAAAAAACAATCTCAGAACCGCTAGGATCCGTTGAAGCGTTCCTGAGTTATTACCTCATAAAGGGACACTGGTCAATATTGCAAAAAACGGCAAGGTCTTTAAGGTCAAAATAGGCTGGGTCATGAAGGGGTTAAAAATCATGGTTATTCCACAAAATATTGATTTCTGATCTCTTCCTGAGTTAAAACATTAGTATTGTTGTTTCTAAATAATTAAGAACTTGTTTTCTTTGCTATATTTGAGGTCCTTTTCAGAAAAAAATACAAAATTTAATGCTTTGAAATTCGGTGACATGTTTTCAGAAGTTTATAGAATAAATGAACAGTTTACATTTTACTCAAAAATATACCTATAAAGAGAAAAATCATACAAGCTGAACAATTTGCAATGGTCTCTTAATTTTTGCCAGAGCTGTATATATTATATTATATATATATATATATATATATATATATATATATATATATATATATATATTCACTGCTCAAAAAATAAAGGGAACACTAAAATACCACATCCTAGATATCACTGAATGAAATATTTCAGTTGCAAATCTTCATTCATTTCATAGAGGAATGTGTTGAGAACAATTCAACATAAAAATGATCAATGTAAATCATGAATATCCCATGGAGGTCTGGATTTAGAATGAAACTCAAAATTAAAGTGGAAAATCAAATTACAGGCTGATCCAACTTCAGTGGAAACGTGATGTTGGTGGATGGTGCGAGACATGATGTCCAGATGTGTTCAATCGGATTCTGGTATGAGAAACGGGCTGACAAGTCCATAACTTCAATGCCTTCATCTTGCAGGAACTGCTGACACACTCCAGCCACATGAGGTCTGGCATTGTCCTGCATTAGGAGGAATCCAGGGCCAACCGCACCAGCATATGCTCTCAAAAGGAGTCTGAGGATTTCATCTCGGTACCAAGTGGCAGTCAGTCTACCTCTGGCGAGCACATGGAGGGCTGTGCGGCCCTCCAAGGAAATGCCACCCCACACCATTACTGACCCACTGTCAAACCGGTCATTCTGAAGGATGTTGCAGGCAGCAGATCGCTCTCCACGGCGTCTCCAGACTCTGTCACATCTGTCACATGTGCTCAGTGTGAACGTACTTTCATCTGTGAAGAGCACAGGGCGCCAGTAGCGATTTTGCCAATCCTGATGTTCTGTGGCAAATGCCAATCGGCCTGCACTGTGTTGGGCTGCAAGCACAACCCTCATCTGTGGACATCAGGTACTCAGACCATCCTCATGGAGTCGATTTCTAACCATTTTGCAGACACATGGACATTTGTGGCCTGCTGGAGGTCATTTTGCAGGGCTCTGGCAGTGCTCCTCCTATTCCTCCTTGCATAAAGGCTAAGGTAGCGGTCCTGCTGCTGGATTGTTGCCCTCTTATGGCCCCCTCCACGTCTACTGGTGTATTGGCCTGTCTCCTGGTAGCGCCTCCAGCCTCTGGACACTACGCTGACAGACACAGCAAGCCTTCTTGCCACAGCTCACATTGATGTGCCATTCTGGATAAGCTCCACTATCTGAGCCACTTGTGTGGGTTGTAAAGTCTGTCTTATGCTACCATGAGTGTGAAAGCACAACCAACATTCAAAAGTGACCAAAACATTAGCCAGAAAGCATTGGTACTGAGATGTGGTCTGTGGTCCCTATCTGCAGAACCTCTCCTTTATTGAGTGTGTCTTGATAATTGCCAATAATTTCCATCTGCTGTCTACTCCATTTGCACAACATCATGTGAAATTGATTGTCAAACAGTGTTGCTTCCTAAGTGGACAGTTTAATTTCACAGAAGTTTGATTTACTTGGAGTTATATTCTGTTGTTTAAGTGTTTCCTTTATTTTTTTGACTGAGCATCATTTCCTTGTCTTGAGGTATTTCTACTGAAGTTGGATTAGCCTGTAACTTCATTTTCCACTTTGATTTTGAGCATCGTTTAAACTCCAGACCTCCGTGGGACATTAGTTGTGATTTACGTTGATCAATTTTAGGTTTTATTGTTCTCAACACATTCCACTATGTAACGAATAAAGATTTGCAACTGGAATATTTAATTCAGTGATATCTAGGATGTGGGATTTTAGTGTTCCCTTTATATTTTCGAGCAGTGTATATGCAGTATGCTATGTATGGTACAGTGCATTGCCTGTAATGAATAAAGATTTACAACTGGAATATTTCATTCAGTGATATCTAGGATGTGTCATTTCAGTGTTCCCTTTATTTTTTTGAGCAGTGTATATATATATATATATATATATATTTATATATATATATATATATATATATACATATACATATATATATATACACAGTTGTCCTCAAACGTTTACATACCCCAGAGGAATTTTTGCTTACTTTGCCTTTTTAAAGAGAATATGAATTATGACACCAACATTTTTCTCCACTTGTCAAACTACTGTGTTTTCTCTTTTTAAATCATAATGACAACCCAAAACATTCAAATGACCCTGATCAAAATTTCACATCACCTGGTGATTTTGGCCTGATAACGTGCACAGAAGTTGACACAAATGGGTTTGAGTGGCTACTAAAGGTAAAATCCTCACCTGTGACCTGTTTACTTGTAATCAGTGTGTGTGCATAAAAGTTGAGAGAGTTTTTGGGATCCAGACAGACTCTTGCATCTTTCATCCAGCCACTGACATTTCTGGATTGTGAGTCATTGGCAAAGCAAACGAATTGTCAATGGATCTACGGGAAAAGGTTAGTGAACTGTATAAAACCAGAAAGGGATACAAAAAGACATCCAAGAAATTGATAATGCCAGTAAGCAGCGTTCAATCTGTGATTAACAAATGGAAAATCTGGGGCTCTGTAAAAGCAAAATGACAGTCAGGTAAACCAACAAAAATTTGGTACATAACTGCCAGGAAAATTGTCCGGGATGCAAAGAAAACCCCCAAAATAACATCAGTTGAAATACTGGACTCTCTGAAAGCTAGCAGTGTGGCTGATTCAAGATCTATAATATAACGCTGGGAGTGTCACTCTGTCCGAAGCCTTTATAGACTGCGCAGGCGCAAGCGCCAGCGCAGTCTGGTCCCCACAGAGTGACGCTCCTAGGAGATCGCGGTATGCGTAAGCACTGAACGCCTACCGTGATCTCCACCGGAGAGTCAGGGACCGCCAGGAGGGTAAGTATATTCACCTTTCCCCTTTCCAGCGCTGCGTGCGGCTCCGTCTCCCGGCTCCTCTGCTGTGACAGTTCAGAGGGCGTGATGACGCGCTTAATGCGCGCCGGTGCTGCCCTCTGACTTACCAATCACAGGCAGAGGAGCCGGAGTGTGTCTTCAAGAAAATGGCGCCGGAAAGCGCGGACTGCGCAGGCGCCGATTCCTGCTGCCGGAATCGGCGCCTGCGCAGTCCGCACTTTCCGGCGCCATTTTCTTGAAGACACACCTGCAGTGGAGCCGGACGATAGGTGAGTATGGTATTTTTTTTTTTTATATGGCAGCAGCATACGGGGGCATACACACTGGAGCGTCTTATGGGGGGCATATAATACAATGGTGGCGCAGGATGGGAGCAGCACATGACAGAACGGGCGCAGGATGGCAGCAGCACATGACAGAACGGGCGCAGGATGGGAGGAGCACATGACAGAACAGGGGAGCAGAATGGGAGCAGCACATGATAGGATGGGAGCAGCAAATGACAGAATGGAGGCGCAGGATGGCAGCAGCACATGACAGAACGGGCGCAGGATGGCAGCAGCACATGACAGAACGGGCACAGGATGCGAGCAGCACATGACAGAACGGGGGCGCAGGATGGGAGCAGCACATGACAGGATGGGGATGCAGGATAGAGCAGCACATGACAGAATGGGGGCGCAGGATGGAGCAGCACATGACAGGATGGGGACGCAGGATGGAGCAGCTCATGACAGGATGGAGACCATATACCAATATAAATGCTCGCCACCTGGGCGTAGAACGGGTTCAATAGCTAGTGCACAATAAGGAGGCACTTGAAGAAAAATGGACTGCATGGTTGAGTCGCCAGAAGAAAGCCATTACTGTGCAAATGCAACAAAGTATCACACCTACAATATGCAAAACACCACAGAGACAAGCCTCAAAATCATTGGAACAAGATAATTTGGAGTGATGAGACCAAAATTGAACTTTTTGGCCACAGCCAAAAATGTTACATTTGGAGAGAGGTCAATAAGGCCTATGATAAAAGAACACCATATCTACTGTTAAGCATTGAGGTGGATCGTTGATGTTTTGGGGATGTGTAAGCTACAAAGGTACCGGATACATGGTCAAAGTTGAAGAAAAGACGAATGCAGCCCATTATCAGCAAATACTGGAGGCAAATTTGCAATCATCGCCTGGAATCTGCACATGGGATATACAACATGACAACAATCCAAAACACAAGGCCAAGTTGACCTGTCAATGGCTACAGCAGAATAAAGTAACAGTAACATAATTATTAAGGTTGAAGGAAGACTTTAAGTCCATCTAGTTCAACACATAGCCTAACCCTAATATGTTGATCCAGGGGAAGGGAAAAAAACCCATGTGGCAAAGTGTAAGCTCCGCATTGAGTAAAAAAAATCCTTCCCGATTCCAAATACAGCAATCAGACTAGTTCCCTGGATCAACACCCTATCAAGGAATCTAATATATATAACCTGTAGCATTATACTTTTCAAGAAAGGCATCCAGTCCCCTCTTAAATTTAAGTAATGAATCACTCATTACAACATCATACGGCAGAGAGTTCCATAGTCTCACTCCTTTTACAGTAAAGAATCCGCATCTGTTATTATACTTAAACCTTCTTTCCTCCAGACGTAAAGGATGCCCCCTTGTCCCTGTCTCAGGTCTGTGATTAAAAAGATTATCAGAAAGGTTTTTGTACTGTCCACTCATATATTTATACATTAAAAGAAGATCACCTTTTAGCCTTCGTTTTTCCAAACTCAATAGCCCCAAGTGTAATAACCTATCTTGGTATTGCACCCCCCCCCCCCCCCGAGTCCTCAAATAACCTTGGTCGCTCTTCTCTGCACCCGTTCTAGTTCAGCTACAGTGGGGCAAAAAAGTATTTAGTCAGTCAGCAATAGTGCAAGATCCACCACTTAAAAAGATGAGAGGCGTCTGTAATTTACATCATAGGTAGACCTCAACTATGGGAGACAAACTGAGAAAAAAAAATCCAGAAAATCACATTGTCTGTTTTTTTAACATTTTATTTGCATATTATGGTGGAAAATAAGTATTTGGTCAGAAACAAAATTTCATCTCAATACTTTGTAATATATCCTTTGTTGGCAATGACAGAGGTCAAACGTTTTCTGTAAGTCTTCACAAGGTTGCCACACACTGTTGTTGGTATGTTGGCCTATTCCTCCATGCAGATCTCCTCTAGAGCAGTGATGTTTTTGGCTTTTCGCTTGGCAACACGGACTTTCAACTCCCTCCAAAGGTTTTCTATAGGGTTGAGATCTGGAGACTGGCTAGGCCACTCCAGGATCTTGAAATGCTTCTTACGAAGCCACTCCTTCGTTGTCCTGGCGGTGTGCTTTGGATCATTGTCATGTTGAAAGACCCAGCCACGTTTCATCTTCAATGCCCTTGCTGATGGAAGGAGGTTTGCACTCAAAATCTCACAATACATGGCCCCATTCATTCTTTAATGTACCCGGATCAGTCGTCCTGGCCCCTTTGCAGAGAAACAGCCCCAAAGCATGATGTTTCCACCACCATGCTTTACAGTAGGTATGGTGTTTGATGGATGCAACTCAGTATTCTTTTTCCTCCAAACACGACAAGTTGTGTTTCTACCAAACAGTTCCAGTTTGGTTTCATCAGACCATAGGACATTCTCCCCAAACTCCTCTGGACCATCCAAATGCTCTCTAGCAAACCTCAGACGGGCCCGGACATGTACTGGCTTAAGCAGTGGGACACGTCTGGCACTGCAGGATCTGAGTCCATGGTGGCGTAGTGTGTTACTTATGGTAGGCCTTGTTACATTGGTCCCAGCTCTCTGCAGTTCATTCACTAGGTCCCCCCGCATGGTTCTGGGATTTTTGCTCACCGTTCTTGTGATCATTCTGACCCCACGGGGTGGGATTTTGCGTGGAGCCCCAGATCGAGGGAGATTATCAGTGGTCTTGTATGTCTTCCATTTTCTAATTATTGCTCCCACTGTTGATTTTTTCACTCCAAGCTGGTTGGCTATTGCAGATTCAGTCTTCCCAGCCTGGTGCAGGGCTACAATTTTGTTTCTGGTGTCCTTTGACAGCTCTTTGGTCTTCACCATAGTGGAGTTTGGAGTCAGACTGTTTGAGGGTGTGCACAGGTATCTTTTTATACTGATAACAAGTTTAAACAGGTGCCATTACTACAGGTAATGAGTGGAGGAAAGAGGAGACTCTTAAAGAAGAAGTTACAGGTCTGTGAGAGCCTGAAATCTTGACTGTTTGTTTCTGACCAAATACTTATTTTCCACCATAATATGCAAATAAAATGTTAAAAAAAACAGACAATGTGATTTTCTGGATTTTTTTTTCTCAGTTTGTCTCCCATAGTTGAGGTCTACCTATGATGTAAATTACAGACGCCTCTCATGTTTTTAAGTGGTGGAACTTGCACTATTGCTGACTGACTAAATACTTTTTTGCCCCACTGTATGTCTTTCTTATACACCGGAGACCAGAACTGTACACAGTATTCTAAGTGTGGTCAAACTAGTGACTTGTATAGAGGTAGAATTATGTTCTCCTCATGAGCATCTATGCCTCTTTTAATGCATCCCATTATTTTATTTGCCTTTGTAGCAGCTGCCTGACACTGGCCAATAAATGTGAGTTTGTCATCCACCCATACACCCAGGTCTTTTTCATTGACGGTTTTGACCAGAGTTTTAGAATTAAGCACATAATTATACATCTTATTACTTCTACCCAAGTGCATGACCTTACATTTATCCCCAATAAAGCTCATTTGCCATTTATCAGCCCAAGCTTCTAGTTTACATAAATAATCCTGCAATATAACATTGTCCTCCTCTGTATTGATTACCCTGCAGAGTTTAGTGTCATCTGCAAATATTGAAATTCTGCTCTGTATGCCCCCTACAAGATCATTAATAAATATGTTAAAAAGAAGAGGGCCAATACTGACCCCTGTGGTACCCTACTGCTATCCACGACCCAATCAGTGTGTGCTCCATTAATAACCACCCTTTGTTTCCTATCCCTGAGCCAGCTCTTAACCCACTTACACATATTTTCACCTATCCCCATTATTCTCATTTTATGTATCAACCTTTTGTGTGGCACCGTATCAAAAGCTTTTGAAAAGTCCATCTACACTACGTCCACTGGGTTCCCTTGGTCCAGTCTGGAACTTACCTCTTCATAGAAATTGATCAGATTAGTAAACCCATGTTGGTATTGGGTCATGAGGTTATTCCTCTTCAGATACTCCAGTGTTGTGAATTCTGTTGTTGAACTCCCTCCTGTGGTCGTGAATGGTACTTCGGTGAGTTCTGTCCATGGACTCCCTCTGGTTGCGGTGAGTGAAGCTGCTGCTTCTGAGGTTCCTTACACAGGTGACGTGGTTTATCCTTTGGTTGGCTGCTCTATTTAACTCCACTCTGATCGTTACTCCATGCCAGCTGGCAATGTTCCTGTGCTGGTTCAGTTCGCTCTTGGATCTTTCTGGAGACCTGTCTCTTCCTGCAAGAAGCTAAGTCCCCGTTTGTTATTTTCTGTTCATGGTTTTCTAGTCCAGCTTGCTTTCATGATTTTGTCTTGCTAGCTGGAAGCTCTGGGATGCAGGGTGGCGCCTCCGCACCGTGAGTCGGTGCGGGGGTCTTTTTGCACACTCTGCGTGGTCTTTTGTAGTTTTTGTGCTGACCGCAAAGATACCTTTCCTATCCTCTGTCTATTTAGTTAGTCTGGCCTCCCTTTGCTAAACCTGTTTCATTTCTGTGTTTGTGACTTTCATCTTAACTCACAGTTAATATTTGTGGGGGGCTGCCTTTTCCTTTGGGGAAATTTCTCTGAGGCAAGGTAGGCTTTATTTTCTATCTCTAGGGCTAGCTAGTTCTTAGGCTGTGCCGAGGCATCTAGGCCTGTTAGGTACGCTCCACGGCTATTTCTAGTGTGTGTGATAGGATTAGGGATTGCGGTCAGCAAAGTTCCCACTTCCCAGAGCTTGTCCTGTGAGTTTAACCATCAGGTCATTCCTGGTGCTCCTAACCACCAGGTCATAACACTCCAGCAAGTGAAGGTTCTGGAGTGGCCATCTCAGTCTCCTCATCCACAACTACCACAAAAGACTACAAGCTGTCATTGATGTTAGAGGGGGCAATACACGGTATTAAGAAATGGGGTATATGAACTTTTGATGAAGGTCATTTGAATGTTTTGGGTTGTCATTATGATTTAAAAAGAGAAAACAGAGTAGTTTGACAATAACTGGCTTCACCCAACCACTAACCATGCGTGGAGAAAAAGTTTGGGTGTTATAATTCTTATTCTTTAAAAAAACGTCCAAGAAAGCAAAAATTCTGCCTGGTTATGTAAACTTTTGGATACAAATGTATATACTGCCTATTACAATAATTTGGCCATTTTAGGTAGGCTATTCCTCCTTTTTCAAAATGACAACAAAGTAACATTAATATTAACCCCTTTCTGCCATCCAACTAACTATCCCATCCATGTGCCCTGGGCCCGTATGCCCATGGATGGGATAGTACATCATGTGCGATCAGCCGCTCTCACGGGGGGAACACGGCTGATTGCGGCCCGGTGTCATCGGATTCTCACAGCTGACACCTGGCACTAAGTGCAAGGAGCAGTCACTGACCGCTCCCGGCACTTTAACCCCCGGAACACTGCAATCAAACATGATGATCGCAGCATTCCTGAGCTGGCAGAGGGGCTGATAGTCCCTTTGCCTTTGAATCGGAGAACCCGTGGCACGACGATCGCTGCCATGGAGACCCAATGTCGTCATGACGACATCCAGGTCTCCTAACCTGAGAGACTTCCTATTATGCGCAGTGATGACCAGGAAGTCTCTTGGGTCAGTGTAATAGAAGCTGCAGCGCTGACAGCTTCTATAGCATGCAGATCTACATGCTATAGAAACGATAAGCCTGCACAAAATGAGTGTCCCATTGTGGAACAAAGTATAAAACTTAGAATGAAATAAAAAATGTTTTTTAAAATAATTGTAAAAATATTAAAAATGAAAATAATAATAATAATAATAATAATGCATAAATATTTATTTGATCACTAAATAAATGTTTGAATACAAAAAATCTAAACAATAACAGTACACATATTTGGAATTGCCGCATCTGTAATGATCCGACCTATAAAACTGTCCCACTAGTTAACCCCTTTAGTGAACCCCATAAAAAAATAAAAAAACAACTCAAAAAGCAATGCCTTATCATCATACTGTAGAACAAAAAGAGGAATAACACGCGATCAAAAAGACTGATGTAAATAAACATGATACCATTGGAAACGTTATCTTGTCCTGCAAAAAATGAGCCACAATACAGCGTCATCAGTAAAAAGAGAAAAAAGTTATAGCTGTCAAAATAAACTGATGCAAAAACAATTATTTTTTTCTATAAAATAGTTTTTATTATATAAAAGCGCCAAACATAAAAAAAAATAACTAAGGTATTGCTGTAATCATTCTGACCTGAAAAATAAAAATGCCTCATCAATTTTACCACATGCGGAACGGTGTAAATTTCCATAAAGAAATTCATGAATTGCTGGTTTTTGCTCATTCTGTCTTCCAAAAATCAGAATAAAAAGTGATAAAAAATGGTGTCAATGAAAACGTCAACTTGTCCCGCAAAAAACAAGAGCTCACATGATCCTGTGGGGCATAATATGGAAAAATTATAGCTGTCAAATGTGGTGATGCAAAACTAGTTTTTGCAATATAAAGTGTCTTTCAGTGTGTGACAGCTGCCAAACATAAACCCCCCCCCCCCACTATAAATAGTAAATCAAACCCCCCTTTATCATCCCCTTAGTTAGGGAAAAATAATAAAATAAAAAAAGTATTTCAATTTTCCTATTAGGGTTAGTGTTAGGGTTAGGGCTAAAGTTAGGGTTAGGGTTTGGGCTAAAGTTAGTGTTAGAGTTGATACTAAAGTTAGAGTTGGGGCTAGAGTTGGGGTTAGGGTTTGGATTAGGGATAGGGGTGTGCTAGGGTTAGGTTTATGGTTAGGGTTATGGTTGGCATTAGGGTTAGGGGTGTGTTGGGGTTAGTGTTGCAATTAGAATTTTGGGGATTCCATCGTTTAAGCACATCAAGGGCTCTACAAAGGCGACATGGCGTCTGATCTCAGTTCCAGTCAATTCTGTGTTGAAAAAGTCAAACGGTGCTCCTTCCCTTCTGAGCTCTGCCATGCTCCCAAACAGTGGTTTACCTGCATATATGGGGTATCAGCGTACTCAAGTCAAATTGTACAACATATTTTGGGGTCCAATTTCTCCTGTTACCCTTGGTAAAATAAAACAAATTGGATCTGAAGTAAATGTTTTGTGAAAAAAAGTTAAATGTTCATTTTTTTTAACCTGAAGGGTTAATGAACTTTTTGAATTTGGTTTTGAGCACCTTGAGGGGTGCAGTTTTTAGAATGGTGTCACACTTGTTTATTTTCTATCATATAGACCCCTCAAAGTGACTTCAAATGTGATGTGGTCCTTAAAAAAAATTGGTGTTTTAAAAATGAGAATTCGCTTGTCAACTTTTAACCCTTATAACTTCCTAACAAAAAAAAATGTGGTTCTATAATAGTGCTGAAGTAATGCAGACATGTGGGAAATGTGACTTATTAAGTATTTTGTGTGGCATATCTATTTAAGGGCATGAAAATTTAAATTGTAAAATTGCAAAATTTTCAAAATATTTGCAAAATTTCAGTTTTTTTCCACAAATAAACGCAAGTCATATCAAATAAATGTTACCACTATCATGAAGTACAATATGTCTCGAGAAAACATTGCCAGAATCACCAGGATCTATTGAAGCGTTCCAGAGTTATAACCTCATAAAGGGACAGTGGTCAGAATTGTAAAAATTGGCCCGGTCATTAACGTGCAAACCACCCTTTGAGGTAAAGAGGTTAATGACTTAATTTTTGCCCACTCTCATATTTGATACAAAGGTACAATATTTAGTTTAATATTTGCTGGGTCACCAATGCACTGTACCATATATCGCATATAGTGTATTGTGTACTATATCCTATCAACAGGAGACCCATATAATAACAAAATTGCTGAGCTTAACCATAGGGGTGGAGCCGCATATTCATTCCTCTAATGAGCAGTAACGGTGACCGCTGATAGAGGAAGAGGCTGTGGCACCGAAGACCAGCTGTCCAAGGGAAGGAGCGGGACGCCGGGAGCAGGTAAGTATTACATATTCACCTGTCCGCATTCCACCCGCCGGGCGCCGCTCCATCTTCCCGTCCTCTGGCTCTGACTGTTCAGGTCAGAGGGCGCGATGACGTACTAGTGTGCGCTGCCCTCTGCCTGAACAGTCAGTGCGGAGAGACGCCGAGACGGGACGCTGAGGAGGTGCAAGCAAGAGAGGTGAGTATGGCATTTTTTTTTTTATTGCAGCAGCAGCATTATATATACCGGTAGCACAGTTTTATATGGCACATCTATGGGGCAATAATGAAAGGTGCAGAGCATTATATGGCACAGCTTTATATGGCACATTTATGGGGCAATAATGAACGGTGCAGAGCACTATATGGCACAGCTTTATATGGCACATCTATGGGGCAATATTGAACGGTGTAGAGCACTATATGGCAAAGCTTTCTATGGCACATCTATGGGGCAATAATCAATAGTGCAGAGCACTATATGGCAGAGCTTTATATGGCACATTTTTGGGGCAATAATGAACGGTGCAGAGCACTATATGGCAGAGCTTTCAATGGCACATCCATGGGACAATAATGAACAGTGCAGAGCACTATATGGCACAGCTTTATATGGCATATCTACGGGGCAATAATGAATGGTGCAGAGCAATATATGGCACACGTTTATATGGCACATCTATGGGGCAATAATGAACACTATGGAGCATTATATGTGGCACAGCTTTATACAGAGCATCTATGGGGCAATAATGAACAGTATGCAGCATTATATGGGGCACAGCTTTATACAGAGCATCTATAGGGCAATAATGAACAGTATGCAGCATTATATATGGCACAGCTTTATATGGAGCATCTTATGGGGCAATAATGAACGGTGCAGAGCATTCTATATGGCACAGCTTTCTATGGCACATCTATGGGGCAATAATGAACGGTGCAGAGCACTATATGGCACAGCTTTATATGGCACATCTATGGGGCAATAATGAACGGTGCAGAGCACTATATGGCACAGCTTTATATGGCACATCTATGGGGCAATAATGAACGGTGCACAGCACTATATGGCACAGCTATGGGGCAATAATGAACGGTGCAGAGCATTATATATGGCACAGCTTTATATGGCATATCTATGGGGCAATAATGAACGGTGCAGAGCACTATATGGCACAGCTTTATATGGCACATCTATGGGGCAATAATGAACGGTGCAGAACATTATATATGGCACAGCTTTATGTGGCATATCTATGGGGCAATAATGAATGGTGCAAAGCACTATATGGCACAGCTTTATATGGCACATCTATGGGGCAATAATGAACAGCATAGAGCATTATATATGGCACAGCTTTACATGGAGCATCTATGGGGCAATAATGAACAATATGGAGCTTTATATGTGGCACAGCTTTATATGGAGCATCTATGGGGCAATAATGAACAGTATGGAGCATTATATGTGGCACAGTTTTATATGGAGCATCTTATGGGGCAATAATGAACGGTGCAGAGCACTTTAAGGCAGAGCTTTCCATGGCACATCTATGGGGCAATAACGGTGCAGAGCACTATATGGCAGAGCTTTCTATGGCACATCTATGAGGCAATAATGAACGGTGCAGAGCACTATATGGCAGAGCTTTCTATGGCACATCTATGGGGCAATAATGAACGGTGCAAAGCACTATATGGCACAGCTTTATATGGCACATCTATGGGGCAATAATGAACGGTGGAGAGCACTATATGGCACAGCTTTATATGGCACATCTATGGGGCAATAATGAACGGTGCAGAGCACTATATGGCACAGCTTTATATGGCACATCTATGGGGCAATAATGAACGGTGCACAGCACTATATGGCACAGCTATGGGGCAATAATAAACGGTGCAGAGCACTATATGGCACAGCTTTATATGGCACATCTATGGGGCAATAATGAACGGTGCAGATCACTATATGGCAGAGCTTTCTGAGGCACATCTATGGGGCAATAATGAACGGTGTAGAGCATTATATATGGCACAGCTTTATATGGCATATCTATGGGGCAATAATGAACGGTGCAGAGCACTATATGGCACAGCTTTATATGGCACATCAATGGGGCAATAATGAACGGTGCAGAACATTATATATGGCACAGCTTTATATGGAGCATCTTTGGGGCAATAATGAATGGTGCAGAGCACTATATGGCACAGCTTTATACAGAGCATCTATGGGGCAATAATGAACAGTATAGAGCATTATATATGGCACAGCTTTACATGGAGCATCTATGGGGCAATAATGAACAATATGGAGCTTTATATGTGGCACAGCTTTATATGGAGCATCTATGGGGCAATAATGAACAGTATGGAGCATTATATGTGGCACAGCTTTATATGGAGCATCTTATGGGGCAATAATGAACGGTGCAGAGCACTTTATGGCAGAGCTTTCCATGGCACATCTATGGGGCAATAACGGTGCAGTGCACTATATGGCAGAGCTTTCTATGGCACATCTATGAGGCAATAATGAACGGTGCAGAGCACTATATGGCAGAGCTTTCTATGGCACATCTATGGGGCAATAATGAACGGTGCAAAGCACTATATGGCACAGCTTTATATGGCACATCTATGGGGCAATAATGAACGGTGGAGAGCACTATATGGCACAGCTTTATATGGCACATCTATGGGGCAATAATGAACGGTGCAGAGCACTATATGGCACAGCTTTATATGGCACATCTATGGGGCAATAATGAACGGTGCACAGCACTATATGGCACAGCTATGGGACAATAATAAACGGTGCAGAGCACTATATGGCACAGCTTTATATGGCACATCTATGGGGCAATAATGAACGGTGCAGATCACTATATGGCAGAGCTTTCTGAGGCACATCTATGGGGCAATAATGAACGGTGTAGAGCATTATATATGGCACAGCTTTATATGGCATATCTATGGGGCAATAATGAACGGTGCAGAGCACTATATGGCACAGCTTTATATGGCACATCAATGGGGCAATAATGAACGGTGCAGAACATTATATATGGCACAGCTTTATATGGAGCATCTATGGGGCAATAATGAATGGTGCAGAGCACTATATGGCACAGCTTTATACAGAGCATCTATGGGGCAAAAATGAACAGTATGCAGCATTATATGTGGCACAGCTTTATATGGAGCATCTTATGGGGCAATAATGAACGGTGCAGAGCACTTTATGGCAGAGCTTTCCATGGAACATCTATGGGGCAATAACGGTGCAGAGCACTATATGGCAGAGCTTTCTATGGCACATCTATGAGGCAATAATGAACGGTGCAGAGCACTATATGGCAGAGCTTTCTATGGCACATCTATGGGGCAATAATGAACGGTGCAAAGCACTATATGGCACAGCTTTATATGGCACATCTATGGGGCAATAATGAACGGTGCAGAGCACTATATGGCACAGCTTTATATGGCACATCTATGGGGCAATAATGAACGGTGCAGAGCACTATATGGCACAGCTTTATATGACACATCAATGGGGCAATAATGAACGGTGCAGAGCACTATATGGCACAGCTTTATATGGCACATCTATGGGGCAATAATGAACGGTGCAGATCACTATATGGCAGAGCTTTCTGAGGCACATCTATGGGTCAATAATGAACGGTGTAGAGCATTATATATGGCACAGCTTTATTTGGCATATCTATGGGGCAATAATGAACGGTGCAGAGCACTATATGGCACAGCTTTATATGGCACATCAATGGGGCAATAATGAACGGTGCAGAACATTATATATGGCACAGCTTTATATGGAGCATCTATGGGGCAATAATGAATGGTGCAGAGCACTATATGGCACAGCTTTATATGGCACATCTATGGGGCAATAATGAACAGTATGGAGCATTATATATGGCACAGCTTTACATGGAGCATCTATGGGGCAATAATGAACAATATGGAGCTTTATATGTGGCACAGCTTTATATGGAGCATCTATGGGGCAATAATGAACAGTATGGAGCATTATATGTGGCACAGCTTTATACAGAGCATCTATAGGGCAATAATGAACAGTATGCAGCATTATATATGGCACAGCTTTATATGGAGCATCTTGTGGGGCAAAAATGAATGGTGCAGAGCACTATATGGCAGAGCTTTCTATGGCACATCTATGGGGCAATAACGGTGCAGAGCACTATATGGCACAGCTTTATATGGCACATCTATGGGGCAATAATGAACGGAGCAGGGCACTATATGGCACAGCTATGGGGCAATAATAAACGGTGCAGAGCACTATACGGCACAGCTTTATATGGCACATCTATGGGCAATAATGAACGGTGCAGAACATTATATATGGCACAGCTTTATATGGAGCATCTATGGGGCAATAATGAACGGTGCAGAGCACTATATGGCACAGCTTTATATGGCACATCTATGGGGCAATAATGAACGGTGCAGAACATTATATATGGCACAGCTTTATATGGAGCATCTATGGGGCAATAATGAATGGTGCAGAGCACTATATGGCACAGCTTTATATGGCACATCTATGGGGCAATAATGAACAGTATAGAGCATTATATATGGCACAGCTTTACATGGAGCATCTATGGGGCAATAATGAACAATATGGAGCATTATATGTGGCACAGCTTTATATGGAGCATCTATGGGGCAGTAATGAACAGTATGCAGCATTATATGTGGCACAGCTTTATATGGAGCATCTTATGGGGCAATAATGAACGGTGCAGAGCACATTATGGCAGAGCTTTCCATGGAACATCTATGGGGCAATAACGGTGCAGAGCACTATATGGCAGAGCTTTCTATGGCACATCTATGAGGCAATAATGAACGGTGCAGAGCACTATATGGCAGAGCTTTCTATGGCACATCTATGGGGCAATAATGAACGGTGCAAAGCACTATATGGCACAGCTTTATATGGCACATCTATGGGGCAATAATGAACGGTGGAGAGCACTATATGGCACAGCTTTATATGGCACATCTATGGGGCAATAATGAACGGTGCAGAGCACTATATGGCACAGCTTTATATGGCACATCTATGGGGCAATAATGAACGGTGCACAGCACTATATGGCACAGCTATGGGGCAATAATAAACGGTGCAGAGCACTATATGGCACAGCTTTATATGGCACATCTATGGGGCAATAATGAACGGTGCAGATCACTATATGGCAGAGCTTTCTGAGGCACATCTATGGGGCAATAATGAACGGTGTAGAGAATTATATATGGCACAGCTTCATATGGCATATCTATGGGGCAATAATGAACGGTGCAGAGCACTATATGGCACAGCTTTATATGGCACATCAATGGGGCAATAATGAACGGTGCAGAACATTATATATGGCACAGCTTTATATGGAGCATCTATGGGGCAATAATGAATGGTGCAGAGCACTATATGGCACAGCTTTATACAGAGCATCTATGGGGCAATAATGAACAGTATAGAGCATTATATATGGCACAGCTTTACATGGAGCATCTATGGGGCAATAATGAACAATATGGAGCTTTATATGTGGCACAGCTTTATATGGAGCATCTATGGGGCAATAATGAACAGTATGGAGCATTATATGTGGCACAGCTTTATATGGAGCATCTTATGGGGCAATAATGAACGGTGCAGAGCACTTTATGGCAGAGCTTTCCATGACACATCTATGGGGCAATTACGGTGCAGAGCACTATATGGCAGAGCATTATATGGCACATCTATGGGGCGATAATGAACGGTGCAAAGCACTATATGGCACAGCTTTATATTGCACATCTATGGGGCAATAATGAACGGTGCAGAGCACTATATGGCACAGCTTTATATGGCACATCTATGGGGCAATAATGAACGGTGCAGAGCACTATATGGCACAGCTTTATATGGCACATCTATGGGGCAATAATGAACGGTGCAGAGCACTATATGGCACAGCTATGGGGCAATAATAAACGGTGCAGAGCACTATATGGCACAGCTTTATATGGCACATCTGTGGGGCAATAATGAACGGTGCAGATCACTATATGGCAGAGCTTTCTGAGGCATATCTATGGGGCAATAATGAACGGTGTAGAGCATTATATATGGCACAGCTTTATTTGGCATATCTATGGGGCAGTAATGAACGGTGCAGAGCACTATATGGCACAGCTTTATATGGCACATCAATGGGGCAATAATGAACGGTGCAGAACATTATATATGGCACAGCTTTATATGGAGCATCTATGGGGCAATAATGAATGGTGCAGAGCACTATATGGCACAGATTTATATGGCACATCTATGGGGCAATAATGAACAGTATGGAGCATTATATATGGCACAGCTTTACATGGAGCATCTATGGGGCAATAATGAACAATATGGAGCTTTATATGTGGCACAGCTTTATATGGAGCATCTATGGGGCAATAATGAACAGTATGGAGCATTATATGTGGCACAGCTTTATACAGAGCATCTATAGGGCAATAATGAACAGTATGCAGCATTATATATGGCACAGCTTTATATGGAGCATCTTGTGGGGCAAAAATGAATGGTGCAGAGCACTATATGGCAGAGCTTTCTATGGCACATCTATGGGGCAATAACGGTGCAGAGCACTATATGGCACAGCTTTATATGGCACATCTATGGGGCAATAATGAACGGTGCAGAGCACTATATGGCACAGCTATGGGGCAATAATAAACGGTGCAGAGCACTATATGGCACAGCTTTATATGGCACATCTATGGGGCAATAATGAACAGTATAGAGCATTATATATGGCACAGCTTTACATGGAGCATCTATGGAGCAATAATGAACAATATGGAGCTTTATATGTGGCACAGCTTTATATGGAGCATCTATGGGGCAATAATGAACAGTATGGAGCATTATATGTGGCACAGCTTTATACAGAGCATCTATAGGGCAATAATGAACAGTATGCAGCATTATATATGGCACAGCTTTATATGGAGCATCTTGTGGGGCAAAAATGAATGGTGCAGAGCACTATATGGCAGAGCTTTCTATGGCACATCTATGGGGCAATAACGGTGCAGAGCACTATATGGCACAGCTTTATATGGCACATCTATGGGGCAATAATGAACGGTGCAGAGCACTATATGGCACAGCTATGGGGCAATAATACACGGTGCAGAGCACTATATGGCACAGCTTTATATGGCACATCTATGGGGCAATAATGAACGGTGCAGAACATTATATATGGCACAGCTTTATATGGAGCATCTATGGGGCAATAATGAACGGTGCAGAGCACTATATGGCACAGCTTTATATGGCACATCTATGGGGCAATGATGAACGGTGCAGAACATTATATATGGCACAGCTTTATATGGAGCATCTATGGGGCAATAATGAATGGTGCAGAGCACTATATGGCACAGCTTTATATGGCACATCTATGGGGCAATAATGAACAGTATAGAGCATTATATATGACACAGCTTTACATGGAGCATCTATGGGGCAATAATGAACAATATGGAGCATTATATGTGGCACAGCTTTATATGGAGCATCTATGGGGCAATAATGAACAGTATGGAGCATTATATGTGGCACAGCCTTATACAGAGCATCTATGGGGCAATAATGAACAGTATGCAGCATTATATGTGGCACAGCTTTACATGGAGCATCTTATGGGGCAATAATGAACGGTGCAGAGCACTATATGGCAGAGCTTTCCATGGCACATCTGTGGGGCAATAACGGTGCAGAGCACTATATGGCAGAGCTTTGTATGGCACATCTATGGGGCAATAATGAACGGTGCAGAGCACTATATGGCAGAGCTTTCTATGGCCCATCTATGGGGCAATAATGAACGGTGCAGAGCACTATATGGCACAGCTTTATATGGCACATCTATGGGGCAATAATGAACGGTGCAGAGCACTATATGGCACAGCTTTATATGGCACATCTATGGGGCAATAATGAACGGTGCAGAGCACTATATGGCACAGCTATGGGGCAATAATAAACGGTGCAGAGCACTATATGGCACAGCTTTATATGGCACATCTATGGGGCAATAATGAACAGTGCAGAGCACTATATGGCAGAGCTTTCTGAGGCACATCTATGGGGCAATAATGAACGGTGTAGAGCATTATATATGGCACAGCTTTATATGGCATATCCATGGGGCAATAATGAACGGTGCAGAGCACTATATGGCACAGCTTTATATGGCACATCTATGAGGCAATAATGAACGGTGCAGAACATTATATATGGCACAGCTTTATATGGAGCATCTATGGGGCAATAATGAATGGTGCAGAGCACTATATGGCACAGCTTTATATGGCACATCTATGGGGCAATAATGAACAGTATGGAGCATTATATATGGCACAGCTTTACATGGAGCATCTATGGGGCAATAATGAACAATATGGAGCTTTATATGTGGCACAGCTTTATATGGAGCATCTATGGGGCAATAATGAACAGTATGGAGCATTATATGTGGCACAGCTTTATACAGAGCATCTATAGGGCAATAATGAACAGTATGCAGCATTATATATGGCACAGCT
Organism: Ranitomeya imitator; assembly: GCF_032444005.1. Classification (NCBI taxonomy): domain Eukaryota; kingdom Metazoa; phylum Chordata; class Amphibia; order Anura; family Dendrobatidae; genus Ranitomeya; species Ranitomeya imitator. The sequence goes on from NC_091284.1 coordinate 385,521,650, forward strand.
TTATATGGAGCATCTTGTGGGGCAAAAATGAATGGTGCAGAGCACTATATGGCAGAGCTTTCTATGGCACATCTATGGGGTAATAACGGTGCAGAGCACTATATGGCACAGCTTTATATGGCACATCTATGGGGCAATAATGAACGGTGCAGAGCACTATATGGCACAGCTATGGGGCAATAATACACGGTGCAGAGCACTATATGGCACAGCTTTATATGGCACATCTATGGGGCAATAATGAACGGTGCAGAACATTATATATGGCACAGCTTTATATGGAGCATCTATGGGGCAATAATGAACGGTGCAGAGCACTATATGGCACAGCTTTATATGGCACATCTATGGGGCAATAATGAACGGTGTAGAACATTATATATGGCACAGCTTTATATGGAGCATCTATGGGGCAATAATGAATGGTGCAGAGCACTATATGGCACAGCTTTATATGGCACATCTATGGGGCAATAATGAACAGTATAGAGCATTATATATGACACAGCTTTACATGGAGCATCTATGGGGCAATAATGAACAATATGGAGCATTATATGTGGCACAGCTTTATATGGAGCATCTATGGGGCAATAATGAACAGTATGGAGCATTATATGTGGCACAGCCTTATACAGAGCATCTATGGGGCAATAATGAACAGTATGCAGCATTATATGTGGCACAGCTTTACATGGAGCATCTTATGGGGCAATAATGAACGGTGCAGAGCACTATATGGCAGAGCTTTCCATGGCACATCTATGGGGCAATAACGGTGCAGAGCACTATATGGCAGAGCTTTGTATGGCACATCTATGGGGCAATAATGAACGGTGCAGAGCACTATATGGCAGAGCTTTCTATGGCACATCTATGGGGCAATAATGAACGGTGCAGAGCACTATATGGCACAGCTTTATATGGCACATCTATGGGGCAATAATGAACGGTGCAGAGCACTATATGGCACAGCTTTATATGGCACATATATGGGGCAATAATGAACGGTGCAGAGCACTATATGGCACAGCTATGGGGCAATAATAAACGGTGCAGAGCACTATATGGCACAGCTTTATATGGCACATCTATGGGGCAATAATGAACAGTGCAGAGCACTATATGGCAGAGCTTTCTGAGGCACATCTATGGGGCAATAATGAACGGTGTAGAGCATTATATATGGCACAGCTTTATATGGCATATCCATGGGGCAATAATGAACGGTGCAGAGCACTATATGGCACAGCTTTATATGGCACATCTATGAGGCAATAATGAACGGTGCAGAACATTATATATGGCACAGCTTTATATGGAGCATCTATGGGGCAATAATGAATGGTGCAGAGCACTATATGGCACAGCTTTATATGGCACATCTATGGGGCAATAATGAACAGTATGGAGCATTATATATGGCACAGCTTTACATGGAGCATCTATGGGGCAATAATGAACAATATGGAGCTTTATATGTGGCACAGCTTTATATGGAGCATCTATAGGGCAATAATGAACAGTATGGAGCATTATATGTGGCACAGCTTTATATGGCACATCTATGGGGCAATAATGAACAGTATAGAGCATTATATATGGCACAGCTTTACATGGAGCATCTATGGGGCAATAATGAACAATATGGAGCTTTATATGTGGCACAGCTTTATATGGAGCAACTATGGGGCAATAATGAACAGTATGGAGCATTATATGTGGCACAGCTTTATACAGAGCATCTATAGGGCAATAATGAACAGTATGCAGCATTATATATGGCACAGCTTTATATGGAGCATCTTGTGGTGCAAAAATGAATGGTGCAGAGCACTATATGGCAGAGCTTTCTATGGCACATCTATGGGGCAATAACGGTGCAGAGCACTATATGGCACAGCTTTATATGGCACATCTATGAGGCAATAATGAACGGTGCAGAGCACTATATGGCAGAGCTTTCTATGGCACATCTATGGGGCAACAATGAACGGTGCAGAGCACTATATGGCACAGCTTTATATGGCACATCTATGGGGCAATAATGAACGGTGCAGAGAACTATATGGCAGAGCTTTCTATGGCACATCTATGGGGCAATAATGAACGGTGCAGAGCATTATATATGGCACAGCTTTATATGGCATATCTATGGGGCAATAATGAACGGTGCAGGGCACTATATGGCACTGCTTTATATGGCACATCTATGTGGCAATAATGAACGGTGCAGAGCACTATATGGCACAGTTTTATATGGAGCATCTATGGGGCAATAATGAACAGTATGGAGCATTATATATGGCACAGCTTTATATGGAGCATCTATGGGGCAATAATAAACAATATGGAGCATTATATGTGGCACAGCTTTATATGAAGCATCTATGGGGCAATAATGAACAGTATGGAGCATTATATGTGGCACAGCTTTACACAGAGCATCTATGGGGCAATAATGAACGGTATGCAGCATTATATATGGCACAGCTTTATATGGAGCATCTATGGGGCAATAATCAACAGAATGGAGCATTATATGTGGCACAGCTTTATATGGAGCATCTATGGTGCAATAATGAACAGTATGGAGCATTATATGTGGCACAGCTTTATACAGAGCATCTATGGGGCAATAATGAACGGTGCAGAGCACTATATGGCAGAGCTTTCTATGGCACATCTATGGGGCAACAATGAACGGTGCAGAGCACTATATGGCACAGCTTTATATGGCACATCTATGGGGCAATAATGAACGGTGCAGAGCACTATATGGCAGAGCTTTCTATGGCACATCTATGGGGCAATAATGAACGGTGCAGAGCATTATATATGGCACAGCTTTATATGGCATATCTATGGGGCAATAATGAACGGTGCAGGGCACTATATGGCACTGCTTTATATGGCACATCTATGTGGCAATAATGAACGGTGCAGAGCACTATATGGCACAGTTTTATATGGAGCATCTATGGGGCAATAATGAACAGTATGGAGCATTATATATGGCACAGCTTTATATGGAGCATCTATGGGGCAATAATAAACAATATGGAGCATTATATGTGGCACAGCTTTATATGAAGCATCTATGGGGCAATAATGAACAGTATGGAGCATTATATGTGGCACAGCTTTACACAGAGCATCTATGGGGCAATAATGAACGGTATGCAGCATTATATATGGCACAGCTTTATATGGAGCATCTATGGGGCAATAATCAACAGAATGGAGCATTATATGTGGCACAGCTTTATATGGAGCATCTATGGTGCAATAATGAACAGTATGGAGCATTATATGTGGCACAGCTTTATACAGAGCATCTATGGGGCAATAATGAACGGTGCAGAGCACTATATGGCAGAGCTTTCTATGGCACATCTATGGGGCAACAATGAACGGTGCAGAGCACTATATGGCACAGCTTTATATGGCACATCTATGGGGCAATAATGAACGGTGCAGAGCACTATATGGCAGAGCTTTCTATGGCACATCTATGGGGCAATAATGAACGGTGCAGAGCATTATATATGGCACAGCTTTATATGGCATATCTATGGGGCAATAATGAACGGTGCAGGGCACTATATGGCACTGCTTTATATGGCACATCTATGTGGCAATAATGAACGGTGCAGAGCACTATATGGCACAGTTTTATATGGAGCATCTATGGGGCAATAATGAACAGTATGGAGCATTATATATGGCACAGCTTTATATGGAGCATCTATGGGGCAATAATAAACAATATGGAGCATTATATGTGGCACAGCTTTATATGAAGCATCTATGGGGCAATAATGAACAGTATGGAGCATTATATGTGGCACAGCTTTACACAGAGCATCTATGGGGCAATAATGAACGGTATGCAGCATTATATATGGCACAGCTTTATATGGAGCATCTATGGGGCAATAATCAACAGAATGGAGCATTATATGTGGCACAGCTTTATATGGAGCATCTATGGTGCAATAATGAACAGTATGGAGCATTATATGTGGCACAGCTTTATACAGAGCATCTATGGGGCAATAATGAACAGTATGCAGCATTATATGTGGCACAGCTTTATATGGAGCATCTTATGGGGCAATAATGAACGGTGCAGAGCACTATATGGCAGAGCTTTCCATGGCACATCTATGGGGCAATAACGGTGCAGAGCACTATATGGCACAGCTTTATATGGCACATCTATGGGGCAATAATGAACGGTACAAAGCACAATATGGCAGAGCTTTCTATGGCACATCTATGGGGCAATAATGAACGGTGCAGAGCACTATATGGCACAGCTTTATATGGCACATCTATGGGGCAATAATGAACGGTGCAGAGCACTATATGGCACAGCTTTATATGGCACATCTATGGGGCAATAACGGTGCAGAGCACTATATGGCACAGCTTTATATGGCACATCTATGGGGCAATAATGAACGGTGCAGAGCACTATATGGCACAGCTTTATATGGCACATCTATAGGGCAATAATGAACGGTGCAGAGCACTATATAGTACAGCTATGGGGCAATAATAAACAGTGCAGAGCACGATATGGCACAGCTTTATATGGCACATCTATGGGGCAATAATGAACGCTGCAGAACATTATATATGGCACAGCTTTATATGGAGCATCTATGGGGCAATAATGAATGGTGCAGAGCACTATATGGCACAGCTTTATATGGCACATCTATGGGGCAATAATGAACAGTATAGAGCATTATATATGGCACAGCTTTACATGGAGCATCTATGGGGCAATAATGAACAATATGGAGCTTTATATGTGGCACATCTTTATATGGAGCATCTATGGGGCAATAATGAACAGTATGGAGCATAATATGTGGCACAGTTTTATACAGAGCATCTATGGGTCAATAATGAACAGTATGCAGCATTATATGTGGCACAGCTTTACATGGAGCATCTTATGGGGCAATAATGAACGGTGCAGAGCACTATATGGCAGAGTTTTCCATGGCACATCTATGGGGCAATAACGGTGCAGAGCACTATATGGCAGAGCTTTGTATGGCACATCTATGGGGCAATAATGAACGGTACAAAGCACTATATGGCAGAGCTTTCTATGGCACATCTATGGGGCAATAATGAACGGTGCAGAGCACTATATGGCACAGCTTTATATGGCACATCTATGGGGCAGTAATGAACGGTGCAGAGCACTATATGGCACAGCTTTATATGGCACATCTATGGGGCAATAATGAACGGTGCAGAGTACTATATGGCACAGCTTTATATGGCACATCTATGGGGCAATAATGAACGGTGCAGAGCACTATATGGCACAGCTATGGGGCAATAATGAACGGTGCAGAACATTATATATGGCACAGCTTTATATGGAGCATCTATGGGGCAATAATGAATGGTGCAGAGCACTATATGGCACAGCTTTATATGGCACATCTATGGGGCAATAATGAACAGTATGGAGCATTATATATGGCACAGCTTTACATGGAGCATCTATGGGGCAATAATGAACAATATGGAGCTTTATATGTGGCACAGCTTTATATGGAGCATCTATGGGGCAATAATGAACAGTATGGAGCATTATATGTGGCACAGCTTTATACAGAGCATCTATAGGGCAATAATGAACAGTATGCAGCATTATATATGGCACAGCTTTATATGGAGCATCTTGTGGGGCAAAACTGAATGGTGCAGAGCACTATATGGCAGAGCTTTCTATGGCACATCTATGGGGCAATAACGGTGCAGAGCACTATATGGCACAGCTTTATATGGCACATCTATGAGGCAATAATGAACGGTGCAGAGCACTATATGGCAGAGCTTTCTATGGCACATCTATGGGGCAATAATGAACGGTGCAGAGCACTATATGGCACAGCTTTATATGGCACATCTATGGGGCAATAATGAACGGTGCAGAGCACTATATGGCAGAGCTTTCTATGGCACATCTATGGGGCAATAATGAACGGTGCAGAGCATTATATATGGCACAGCTTTATATGGCATATCTATGGGGCAATAATGAACGGTGCAGGGCACTATATGGCACTGCTTTATATGGCACATCTATGGGGCAATAATGAACGGTGCAGAGCACTATATGGCACAGCTTTATATGGCACATCTATGGGGCAATAATGAACGGTGCAGAGCACTATATGGCAGAGCTTTCTGTGGCACATCTATGGGGCAACAATGAACAGTATGGAGCATTATATATGGCACAGCTTTATATGGAGCATCTATGGGGCAATAATAAACAATATGGAGCATTATATGTGGCACAGCTTTATATGAAGCATCTATGGGGCAATAATGAACAGTATGGAGCATTATATGTGGCACAGCTTTACACAGAGCATCTATGGGGCAATTATGAACGGTATGCAGCATTATATATGGCACAGCTTTATATGGAGCATCTATGGGGCAATAATGAACAGTATGGAGCATTATATGTGGCACAGCTTTATACAGAGCATCTATAGGGCAATAATGAAGAGTATGCAGCATTACATGGCACAGCTTTATACAGAGCATCTATGGGGCAATAATGAACGGTGCAGAGCACTATATGGCAGAGCTTTCTATGGCACATCTATGGGGCAATAATGAACGGTGCAGAGCACTATATGGCACAGCTTTATATGGCACATCTATGGGGCAATAATGAACGGTGCAGAGCACTATATGGCACAGCTTTATATGGCACATCTATGGGGCAATAATGAATGGTGCAGAGCACTATATGGCACAGCTTTATATGGCACATCTATGGGGCAATAATGAACGGTGCAGAGCACTATATGGCACAGCTTTGGGGCAATAATAAACGGTGCAGAGCACTATATGGCACAGCTTTATATGGCACATCTATGGGGCAATAATGAACGGTGCAGAGCACTATATGGCACAGCTTTATATGGCACATCTATGGGGCAATAATGAACAGTATAGAGCATTATATATGGCACAGCTTTACATGGAGCATCTATGGGGCAATAATGAACAATATGGAGCTTTATATGTGGCACAGCTTTATATGGAGCATCTATGGGGCAATAATGAACAGTATGGAGCATTATATGTGGCACAGCTTTATACAGAGCATCTATGGGTCAATAATGAACAGTATGCAGCATTATATGTGGCACAGCTTTATATGTAGCATCTTATGGGGCAATAATGAACGGTGCAGAGCACTATATGGCAGAGCTTTCCATGGCACATCTATGGGGCAATAACGGTGCAGAGCACTATACGCAGAGCTTTCTATGGCACATCTATGGGGCAATAATGAACGGTACAAAGCACTATATGGCAGAGCTTTCTATGGCACATCTATGGGGCAATAATGAACGGTGCAGAGCACTATATGGCACAGCTTTATATGGCACATCTATGGGGCAATAATGAACGGTGCAGAACATTATATATGGCACAGCTTTATATGGAGCATCTATGGGGCAATAATGAACGGTGCAGAGCACTATATGGCACAGCTTTATATGGCACATCTATGGGGCAATAATGAACGGTGCAGAGCACTATATAGCACAGCTATGGGGCAATAATAAACGGTGCAGAGCACTATATGGCACAGCTTTATATGGCACATCTATGGGGCAATAATGAACGGTGCAGATCACTATATGGCAGAGCTTTCTGAGGCACATCTATGGGGCAATAATGAACAGTGTAGAGCATTATATATGGCACAGCTTTATATGGCATATCTATGGGGCAATAATGAACGGTGCAGAGCATTATATATGGCACAGCTTTATATGGCACATCTATGGGGCAATAATGAACGGTGCAGAACATTATGTATGGCACAGCTTTATATGGCACATCTATGGGGAATAATGAACAGTGTGGAGCATTATATATGGCACAGCTTTACATGGAGCATCTATGGGGCAATAATGAACAGTATGGAGCATTATATGTGGCACAGCTTTATACAGAGCATCTATAGGGCAATAATGAACAGTATGCAGCATTATATATGGCACAGCTTTATATGGAGCATCTTGTGGGGCAAAAATGAATGGTGCAGAGCACTATATGGCAGAGCTTTCTATGGCACATCTATGGGGCAATAACGGTGCAGAGCACTATATGGCACAGCTTTATATGGCACATCTATGAGGCAATAATGAACGGTGCAGAGCACTATATGGCAGAGCTTTCTATGGCACATCTATGGGGCAATAATGAACGGTGCAGAGCACTATATGGCACAGCTTTATATGGCACATCTATGGGGCAATAATGAATGGTGCAGAGCACTATATGGCACAGCTTTATATGGCACATCTATGGGGCAATAATGAACGGTGCAGAGCATTATATATGGCACAGCTTTATATGGCATATCTATGGGGCAATAATGAACGGTGCAGGGCACTATATGGCACTGCTTTATATGGCACATCTATGGGGCAATAATGAACGGTGCAGAGCACTATATGGCACAGTTTTATATGGAGCATCTATGGGGCAATAATGAACAGTATGCAGCATTATATATGGCACAGCTTTATATGGAGCATCTATGGGGCAATAATGAACGATATGGAGCATTACATGTGGCACAGCTTTATATGGAGCATCTGTGGGGCAATAATGAACAGTATGGAGCATTATATGTGGCACAGCTTTATACAGAGCATCTATAGGGCAATAATGAACAGTATGCAGCATTACATGGCACAGCTTTATACAGAGCATCTATGGGGCAATAATGAACGGTGCAGAGCACTATATGGCAGAGCTTTCTATGGCACATCTATGGGGCAATAATGAACGGTGCAGAGCACTATATGGCACAGCTTTATATGGCACATCTATGGGGCAATAATGAACGGTGCAGAGCACTATATGGCACAGCTTTATATGGCACATCTATGGGGCACTAATGAACGGTGCAGAGCACTATATGGCACAGCTTTATATGGAGCATCTATGGGGCAATAATAAACAATATGGAGCATTATATGTGGCACAGCTTTATATGGAGCATCTATGGAGCAATAATGAACAGTATGGAGCATTATATGTGGCACAGCTTTATACAGAGCATCTATGGGGCAATAATGAATGGTATGCAGCATTATATGGGGCACAGCTTTATATGGAGCATCTTATGGGGCAATAATGAACGGTATGGAGCATCTATTTTTATTTTTGAAATTCACCGGTAGCCTCTGCATTTCTTGCCCTAGGCTTATACTCGAGTCAATAAGTTTTCCCAGTAATTTGTGGCAAAATTAGGGGAGTCGGCTTTACTCGGGTCAGCTTATACTCGAGTATATACGGTAACTTAATAGGCTACGTATACATATGGTAAAAAATGGAGGCTGCTAAACACACATGCAGAAAAACAGGCATATGCAGGAGGTGAAATGCAGACAGTGGGAATTCTGCAGGCAGCTGGTGATATCAATATGTGAGATTTTTCTGTTCTAGCTCCCTTTCTGTTTCATACATGTTTTGGAAAGTTGTATCCCATTGATTACAGTGTATATTCAGGGAGTTATGCTATACTCATATTATACTTCCCATGCATTTCACCTCCTGCATATGCCCATATGCCTATGTTTCTCTGCATGTGTGCTTAGCATTTTCTTTTACCTTTTGTATAACTAATGTATTAACTTAATAAAGTATTTTTTATTGGGTATATACTGCATACTCTGTAGGTCTTTTTTCAATACCCTTGTTCTGTTGTGTACTATATCCTGTATATAAGCTGTTCTTGAAGCAGAAGAGCACATTCAGCAGCCATCTAATCCTACTAAGGTACTAAGGTGCAAGAAGGAGAAATTCAGGAAATCGTTTGTACCTACTACTGGGGATGTCTAATAATTTCCTAAGGGTGATAGACAATAATGACTGATTGCTGGTGTACTAATGTCAATTAACAGTGATTTATATACTTGAAGCAACCACGTTTATTTGCTATGTAATGATGGTATACCTGTGCAAGATTTGTGTCCAAATATTTAATGTACTGCTGTTTGTATTGCTGCTGTAATACTGTAATTTCCCCCCGGGATCAATAAAGTGTATTGTATTGTATCGCATCGTATATAATGCACAATGCATTATTGTGTATATATACACTGCTCAAAAAAATAAAGGAAACCCTTAAACTACAGAATATAACTCCAAGTAAATCAAACTTCTGTGAAATCAAACTGTCCACTTAGGAAGCAACACTGATTGACAATCAATTTCACATGCTGTTGTGCAAATGGAATAGATAACAGATGGAAATTATTGGCAATTATCAGGACACACTCAATAAAGGAGTGGTTCTGCAGGTGGGGACCACAGATCACATCTCAGTATCAATGCTTTCTGGCTGATGTTTTGGTCACTTTTGAATGTTGGTTGTGCTTTCACACTCGTGGTAGCATGAGATGGACTCTACAACCCACACAAGTGGCTCAGGTAGTGCAGCTCATCAAGGATGGCACATCAAAGAGCTGTGGCAAGAAGGTTTGCTGTGCCTGTCAGCGTACTGTCCAGAGGCTGGAGGCGCTACCAGGAGACAGGCCAGTACTCCAGGAGACAAGGAGTGGGCCAAAGAAGGGCAACAACCAGCGGGACTGCTACCTCAGCCTTTGTGCAAGGAGGAACAGGAGGAGCACTGCCAGAACCCTGCAAAAAGACATCCAACAGGTCATAAATGTGCATGTGTCTGCACAAATGGTTAGAAACTGACTCCATGAGGATGGTCTGAGTGCCCGACGTCCACAGATGGGGGTTGTGCTCACAGCCCAACACAGTGCAGGACGCTTGGTATTTGCCACAGAACACCAGAATTGGCAAAATTGCTACTGGTGCCCTGTGCTCTTCACAGATGAAAGCACGTTCACACTGAGCACATGTGACAGACGTGACAGAGTCTGGAGATGCTGTGGAGAGCGATCTGCTGCCTGCAACATCCTTCAGCATGACCAGTTTGGCAGTGGGTCAGTAATGGAGTGGGGTGGCATTTTTTGGGAGGGCCGCACAGCCCTCCATGTGCTAGCCAGAGGTAGCCTGACTGCCATTAGGTACCGAGATGAGATCCTCAGACCCCTTGTGAGACCATATAATGGTGTGGTTGGCCCTGGATTCCTCCTAATGCAGGACAATGCCAGACCTCATGTGGCTGGAGTGTGTCAGCAGTTCATGCAAGATGAAGGCATTGAAGCTATGGACTGGCTCGCCTGTTCCCCGGACCTGAATCCGATTAAACACATCTGGGACATCATGTCTCGCACGGTCCTCCAATGTCACGTCGCAAAACAGACTATCCAGGAGTTGGTGGATGCTTTAGTCCAGGTCTGGGAGGAGATCCCTCAGGAGTCCAGCCTCCACCTCATCAGGAGCATGCCCAGGTTTTGAACGAAGGTCATACAGGCACTTGGTCGCCACACACACTACTGAGCATCATTTCCTTGTCTTGAGGCATTTCCACTGAAGTTGGATCAGCCTGTAATTTGATTTTCCACTTTGATTTTAACTATCATTCCAAATTCAGACCCCCATGTGATATTAATTTTGATTTACATTGATAATTTTAATGTTTTATTCTTCTCAACGCATTCCACTATGTAACGAATATAGATTTGCAACTGGAATATTGAATTCAGTGATATCTAGGATGTGGGATTTTAGTGTTCCCTTTATTTTTTGAGCAGTGTATATACAGTATGCTATGTATGGTACAGTGCATTGGTAAGCCAGCGAATATTCAATTAAATATTGCACCTTTGTATCAAATATGATAGTGCGCAAATATTAAGTGATTTTATTCAGCCATAATCCATAGACGGATTGATGTTTAATGAAATCCAAGGCAAAATATAGGTCCAAGCATGGCAAAAAAAAGCATGAAAAAAAATTTGATTCCATGCAAAAGGTACACAACTTTCGGCTAAAGGTGTCATACGAAATGTTGTGTACCTTTTGCATGGAATAAAAAATTTACACTGTTTTTTGCAGTGTTTGAAGCGCAACCTATCTTTCTCCTATATATACTGTATATATATATATATATATATATATATATATATATATATATATATAAAATATCTGTACAATCTACAATAGTAGATTCATTTCCTCTTGGGGATATTCCCACATGAAGTTCAATGGTCATAATTTTATAGCAAGGCCTGCCCATTTACTTTCACTTCATAAATTTCACTTTTTATTACATTTATTCAGTGAATTTAAACATAAAAAGCAGATTTCCATTATTTGTTGAGACTAATTTAAAGAATAACCCATTGATTTCTCTTCTGCACCCCCTAAGGTCAGATATTGAATGCCTATAGTCTAGCTGTGCATGCAGTCAGAAAATACCCATCAATGCTCACTTAGCACATTGACATGCAAAGTGAAGACTACTGTTATTGAAAATGACTTGCTACCTGCAAGATGGTAGGCTTTGGTACATGGCAAAGACCTTAAGTTGATTTTTATCATGTCTTGATGCAGTTGCAGGTGTCCTGACTTCCTTATAAATGGATAAGATGTTCTTACTGCTATTATTCATCACCACCATTTGTGTTTTAGTGATTGTGACTAGAGATGAGCGAAACGGGTCGAAATTTTTCAAAAGTCGCCGACTTTTGGCAAGGTCGGGTTTCATGAAACCCGACCCGACCCCAGTGTGGGGTCGGCCATGAAGTCGGCGATCTTTTGAATCTAGAATCGGAATTCCGATACCGATACCCGATATGTTTATACCTAATAGGAATATACTCACCCTCGGACGCGCCCTGCTTCTTTCCGGCAGCCTTCCTTCCTAAGAATCAGCCCTTCCAGGACCTTCGGTGACGTCGCGGTGACGTCGCGGCTTGTGATTGGTCGCGCGAGCGGTCACATGGGCGGCCGCGCGGCCAATCACAAGCCGCGACGTCACCGCGACGTCACCGCAAGGTCCTGGAAGGCTGATTCTAAGGAAGGAAGGTTCCCGGTTAGTACCAGGGCGCGTCAGAGGGTAAGTATTGCGATATTTTTTATTTTTATTTTTTATTTTACACTAAAATATGGATCGCAGGGCCTGAAGGAGAGTTTCCGCTCCTTCAGACCCTGGGAACCATGGAAACCCAATGCATTGCATTGGGTTTCGAGTCTCGGCCGACCCCGACCCCGACTTTTTTATAGGATCGGCCGATTTCACTCGACCCGACTTTTGAAAAAGTCGGGTTTCTTGAAACCCGACCCGATCCTATAAAAGTAAAGGTCGCTCAACCCTAATTGTGACATTATTTGAATCTGCTGATGTTATAGTGAATTGTGCTAGCAACTTACGTGCTTCCATTTTGGTGTATTCAATACTGCTGATATATTCTTTGTCTAATGAACCAGACCTTCTCAATTCATAACTTGACCTGTCTTGAATGTAGCACTTTTTGGCCTTTGCATTCTTGCTTATATTGCCTTTGGCCAGTACAGATTTGATGAAGTTCTCAGTTTTTAAAGCTTCAGCTCTTTCATCCATAACTTGACTACTATTTTCTTTGATGCTCAATCGACTGAAATTCTCACATGGACTCTCAATGATCAGGTTCATATTCTCCTGTTCAATCATCCTAGAGATGTCATTCTTTGTACTGTCGCCATGTTCTGACCTAACACAGAAAAATAATTAATAAGGTATTAGCAAATGATACATTAGTGGGGTTCTCCTGGTTCAGCATTATATCTGCCAAAGTGTCCATAATACTATTCCAATAAACTTTCATATTGGTTCTTAATTGCACCATGATGACATCAATGATTCCTGTGTAATACTCTACTGATGTCATTGGTGGCTGAAGATTCAATGACTCCAAATCAATGCACTGTCAATGGGTCATCAGTAGTGTTGAGCATTCCGATACCGCAAGTATCGGGTATCGGCCGATACTTGCGGTATCGGAATTCCGATACCGAGTTCCGATATTTTTGTGATATCGGGAATCGGTATCGGATCCATATTAAGGTGTAAAATAAAGAATTAAAATAAAAAATATTGATATACTTACCTCTCCGGAGGCCCCTGGACATCACCGCTGGTAACCGGAAGCCTTCTTTGTTTAAAATGAGCGCGTATAGGGACTTCCATGACATCACGGCTTCTGATTGGTCGCGTGCCGCTCATGTGACCGCCACGCAACCAATCAGAAGCCGCGACGTCATTCTCAGGCCCTAAACTCCTCATTCTAGGAATTTAGGACCTGAGAATGACGTCGCGGCTTCTGATTGGTCGCGTGGCGGTTGCATGAGCGGCACGCGACCAATCAGAAGCCGCGACGTCATTCTCAGGTCCTAAACGCGCTCATTTTAAGCAAAGAAGGCTGCCGGTTACCAGCGGTGATGTCCAGGGGCCTCCGGAGAGGTGAGCATATCAATATTTTTTATTTTAATTCTTTATTTTACACATTAATATGGATCCCAGGGCCTGAAGGAGAGTTTCCTCTCCTTCAGACCCTGGGAACCATCAGGATACCTTCCGATACTTGGTGTCCCATTGACTTGTATTGGTATCGGATATCGGTATCGGCGATATCCGATACTTTTCGGGTATCGGCCGATACTATCCGATACCGATACTTTCAAGTATCGGACGGTATCGCTCAACACTAGTCATCAGCTAAGACGTTCCTTCACCTCAACATGTTTAGCGTAAAATTTGCACATATGCACAGACTCAGTGCGGGCACATAAACGTAAGGATGAATGACCTCGGGGAGATCAAAACATCCAACACCGTGGAGACATCATCACGTGTTTCTCAACGCAGTGATCCAGAACACTGCCCCCATCCCTTATGGGAAATATGCAAATGCACGTAGAAAAGCCGCGGAGACACCATCACATGTTTCTCAACGCAAGCAATAAATAGCCAGGTCTTTCATCGGGAAGGAACAACCACGGGAAGGGCAGCATCCAAAAGGAAAACCACCTATGCCAAAACATGATATCCATCCACAGACAGCTGTTTCGGGGTATTTGCCCCTCATCAGTGTGGAGTAGGAAACTGGATATTAGGAGCAGTGCCTGGTAAAAGGACTATAAACGTAAGGATGAATGACCTCGGGGAGATCAAAACATCCAACACCGCGGAGACACCATCACGTGTTTCTCAACACAGTGATCCAGATCACTGCCCCCATCCCTTATGGGAAATATGCAAATGCATGTAGAAAAGCTGCAGAGACACCATCACGTGTTTCTCAATGCAAGCAATAAATAGCCAGGTCTTTTACCGGGAAGGAACAACCACGGGAAGGGCAGCATCCAAAAGGAAAACCACCTATGCAAAAACATGGTATACATCCACAGACAGCTGTTTCGGGGTAATTGCCCCTCATCAGTGTGGAGTAGGAAAATGGCTATTAGGAGCAGTGCCTGGTAAAAGGACTATAAACGTAAGGATGAATGACCTCGGGGAGATCAAAACATCCAACACCACGGAGACACCATCACGTGTTTCTCAGCGCAGTGATTCAGAACACTGCCCCATCCCTTATGGGAAATATGCAAATGCATGTAGAAAAGCCGCGGAGACACCATCACGTGTTTCTCAACACAAGCAATAAATAGCCAGGTCTTTCACCAGGAAGGAACAACCACGGGAAGGGCAGCATCCAAAAGGTAAACCACCCATGCCAACACATGGTATCCATCCACAGACAACTGTTTCGGGGTATTTGCCCCTCATCAGTGTGGAGTAGGAAACTGGCTATTAGGAGCAGTGCCTGGTAAAAGGACTATAAACGTAAGGAAGAATGAACTCGGGGAGATCAAAACATCCAACACCGCGGAGACACCATCACGTGTTTCTCAATGCAGTGATCCAGAACACTGCCCCCATCCCTTATGGGAAATATGCAGATGCATGTGGAAAAGCCGCGGAGACACCATCACGTGTGTAACAACTCTGCTGGCATCACGGCATGGCCTCACATCTCTCACACAATCTTACCCACTGCTCCAGGCCATGATGTGGTTTCTGTTTCATGCCAGCTCCATGTTCTGTGTCTCTGCCCTGTGCATGCTTCATGGCTATGTGTATAAGGGGCCGGCGCCTGAACTCTCTGGTTCTTATAGGAATCAGGTGCATCTGTCTAATCAGTTCCTGACCAATTACCAAGAGGCCTCCTGTATATAGTGCAGCTCCACCCTGTGGTCTGGGCCTGTGCAACTTACTCCCTCAGTCAGTTCTTAGCTGCTGAGGTGCCAGGTCCTGTCTCGGTTACTCTCTCTTGTCTGCCACCCAGGGGGCATTGTACCCTGGTCTGTGTCCTGTGTAGTCACCCAACGGGGCTTCGTACCCTGGCCTATGTTTGCCATCCAGAGGGGCATCATACCCTGGCTTGTGTCTATGTCTCTGTGTCTTGTCTCGTTCCTGACTCTGTCTTAGTCTAGTCCTATTCCACTGTCTGTTTATATCTGTCTTGGTTTGCCTTTTCTGCTCTCTTCGCCACTGTCTGTGGCTCTGCTTCTCTTTGCTCAGTTCTACCACAACCTGTGCTTCTGTGTCTCTCAGCTTTTCCCTCAGCTCTGCTCTCTGTAACTTTGCTCTGCACTCTGACCTTGCTTTACACTCTTTGGCTTTGCTCTCAGCTCTGCACTCAGACCTTGCTCCGCACTCTGTGGCTTTGCTCTGTGGCTCCGCTCTTTGCGGTTCTATCTGGCTCCGCTCTTTGCGGTTCTACCTGGCTCCTCTCTTTGCGGTTCTACCTGGCTTCGCCGCCTGCGTTTCTGCACTTGGCTCCGTCGCCGCACTTGGCTCCGCTTCCAGCGTCTCCGCTCTTGGCGTTACCTCCAGCGTCTCCGCTCTTGGCGTTACCTCCAGCATCTCTGCTCTTGGCGTTACCTCCAGCGTCTCCGCTCTTGGCTCCGCCTCCAGCGTCTCCGCTCTTGGCTCCACCTCCAGCATCTCCGCTCTTTGCTCCGCCTCCAGCATCTCCGCTCTTGGCTCCGCCTCCAGCGTCTCCGCTCTTGGCTCCGCCTCCAGTGTCTCCGCTCTTGGCTCCGCCTCCAGCGTCTCCGATCTTGGCTCTGCCTTCTCCTTCTCTTCTCTTAGTTCCACCTTCTACTCGTACTCAGCCTCCTGCGTTTCTGTTCTTGGTTCAAGCTCTTGTGCTTTCGCTCTGCATCCGCTCTTGCGGTCTTTCTCTACTTGTTACTTAGTACTCCTGTCTGAACAGGTTCCTACCTGTTTCACATACCTGCCTGCAGACCGGTCCCTACCGGTTCTTCCTATGTTCCAGCCGTAACCGCCTGCCTACAAGAGAGCCAGCCGTGTCCGCCTACCCGCCAGTGTCTCTGTTGTACCCGTCTGCCTGCCTGTGTCCCAGCCGTGCCCGCCTGTCAGCCATAGTGCCAGCCGTGCCCGCTCCGTTCCTTAGTGGGATCAGCAGCCACAGCCAGACATCACCCTGGAGTGGCACCTGGTAGCTTCCTATTGCACAAGTCTGACCTCATCATCAGAGGCTCCAGCGAGCACCTAGGAAGCTACTTAGTTACGCCCCTTCCAGGGCGGTTTGGTCTGTGGTCCAATGGGGCCACACCCCCGTATGCCCGCGCCAACCAGTCTGGGCGCGTGCGTGACAACGTGTTTCTCAATGCAAGCAATAAATAGCCAGGACTTTCACGGATAGTAGAGAGCCCCTTTATGAGAACAGTATATGGGCCATTTGTAGTCCAGTAGCTCATCATAATGCCCAATTTCACCTGTTTTTGGAGCTGGAAATGGGTCCCCTTACTTCTTGGGCCCCTGTGCGGCTGCACAGTTTGCGCCAATGATATGTACGCAGAGTGATCACACAATGGCTGGGTCCACACATACGTGCTTACATTTGTCCCCAATTTGAATTTTAAGTGATGATGTAGTCTTTAGCATGAAGTAGAAACTGCTGACACCCCTCATTGCTACAAACCGTAGTAAATGAGCAGCAGGGGTGACGTGGCGAATGTACACAGCATGGAGCTGAAAAAATAAGGCTATATAGAAGTTCTATGAAAGTTTACTGGGTAGCTGAAAAATGAAAACTCATCTAAGTTAATATAATTAAACTAAGTGTGAAATCACAGAAGTACTTGATGGTTAGCACTGTTGCTTTTTAGTGCCTGGATAAATACTACAAATACCACAATCTATAACACACATGATATTTGTATGCTATTATTATATGGCAAGGACATATTCTGCAGCACTGTCATTAATCATATCGGTCCATGTACCCAGTGGGTCACACAGTCTGCAATCCCCACTTAGGACTCAAACAGTAGGTCAGTATATTTTTGGAGTGTGGCAAGAAACCAAAGTACCTAAAGAAAACTCATAAATCTTGGAGAGTATATACAAACTTCATGCCGATGCTGCCCCCAGTCAATATTAATACCCGCTTAGTGCTGCAAGGCAGCAATGCTAATCAGTGAGCTACCCCATCGTGTGGGTTCCTCCAGACACTCCACATTCCTCTCAAACTACAAAAGCTTAGTAGTACTTTTATAAGCTTCCTATCAAATTGTGTCCTATGCATATATCAACTTGGTGAGCACCATTGGGACAGAGACTGATGTGACTGATAATTATCTAGTCCAGTCTTCCCTTTTTCCGGTCTGATCATGTCAGGGGTAAACTTTTCTCAGCCTCAGTCTGGTTTCAGGTTTTGCTATTTAGCTCTGTTGCATCCTGCAAGTGGTGTCAGTTATAGTACTGCCTACGGCATCTGTAGCTGACTCTGGTATATCCTGACTTGTCCTGCTGTGTTATCTGCCTGAGCCCATGTCTCTGTTTTCCCCATTCCCAGTCTTGACTCAGTGTTCCCCTTTAATGCATTTACTCCCTGGTTTTGACTTGGCTTGTATCCTGACCTGCTTCTGTCTTCTGTCTTTGGCTTATCCGCTCCTGACTGTTACTGACCCTTTGGCTTGTCTCTGACTCTGTGTTTTGTCTATTTTTTTAGTACTGCGCTACTGACTATATCTTCTCACCTTGCTTGTCTTTCCTGCAACCACCTAGTGGTAGCCTCGCTGCTGCACGACAGGCCTGCTTTGTCTAGGTGCAGCCCTCCTTCCATTCTATAGCCATCTAGTGGAGCTTGCACCTACCTGCATTGCAGCAGCATGACACTAAACATATAAAGCAGGGGTGGGGAATCTTTTTTCTACCAAGGGCTATTTGGATATTAATACCATCCTTCAGGGGCCATACAAACTCCACCCACAAAATGCATCCTGACTCTGCCACTGGTGTCAGTACATAATCTTTCATTGCATGCCCTTCAGTGTTCAGTAGTGAGCACTATGTGGGTGTGCTAACAGCACAAGATGAAATTAATGAGCTGGTGGCAATCAAAATACACCTCCCCACCCAAGAATATGGTCCCTGAGAATCTGCCTGGGGGCCTGATAAAAGGTTATCAAGGGCTGTTAAATGGCCCTGGGGCCTGAGGTTCCCCTCCCCTGATATAAAAGGATAAGCAATTCTTTTTTCAGTTGACTCTGCATTCAACCTACTCATGGCTACACTATTCCTAACAGAAAAGACAACTATACATTCTCTCCACACTCCAGGAGTATGTTTTATAGTTTATCACTATTAACAAGATAACTCTCCCATCTATCCTACTTTATGAAACACAAACATAAAGATAAAACCTCTTTTAGTAACCATCTTAAAAAATACATCTTTACCTATGTTGTATGTACCAAGCTAAGCTATAATTAATGACCAAAGGAAAGCAAATAATAATTGAAATTGGGAATACTAAAATATAGTTTACAGAACATTAACTGTGAATTTAATATTTTCTTTTACCAGCATAGGGAATCCTGTAGAAAAATCCCTGACTGAGAAGAAAACATTGAATGTAAAGCAATATATTAAAATACATAATAACATATTAAAAGGACGTCATAGCAACAGTTAGTAATTTAATGTACTTAATTAGAGATAAATGCAAAGCTAATTGTAATGTAGAGGCAAAGCATTCAACAGGGTAAACAATAAAATGTTTTGATAAAAAAAACATTTTTTTTTCTAGATTACTGTTGCCATGGCTTTGTTTGCTTTAACAGAAATTGTTAAAGGGGTTGTACCCTACTTTAAAACTTATGCTTAGTGGGCCCACAGGAGATTAAGAAAAAAATTACATGTACGAACATCCCAAACCAGCATCACCTCTCTGTAGTCATTTCTTTCTTCCCCCTTCAGTCTGCTTGCATCAATAATGAGGGGCATCAGCTTACTGCTGCTACCAATCAGCTGGCACTAATTGCCTGCAACCTTTTAATTCCATCTGAATATTTTGTCCAAGAGCCCATTCAAGAAGTGCATGCATGGCTTACCTTTCATACCACTCATTGATTTTCACTGGCCATATACTTGCGATAGCTGTTGGTGGAACACTCACTTGGCTGACAGGTTCTGTATCACACCCTACTTCCCTTACTTGACTTTCATCCACGTTGTATGGAGGCCTTCAAGTTGTTTCATGATTACAACCTATCACCATTTTGTATTATGTACAGTTAGGTCCAGCAATATTTGGACAGTGGCCGAATCTTTGGAATTTGGGCTCTGCATGCCACTATTTTTTATTTTGAATGAAACAACTGAGATGCAATTGAAGTGAAAACTTTCAGGTTTAATTAAGGAACAACAATTAAACAAAAATATCCTGTGAAATGTTTAGGAATTGCAACCATTTTTCTACAAAGTCTGATCATTTTGGAATCTCAAAAATAATAGGACAAATTGACTTTACCATAAATAACGTTATTAATTTTAACCCCTTCCCGACCCATGACGCCACGTAGGCATCATGAAAGTCGGTGCCAATCCGACCCATGACGCCTATGTGGCGTCATGGAAAGATCGCGTCCCTGAAGATCGGGTGAAAGGGTTAACTCCCATTTCACCCGATCTGCAGGGACAGGGGGAGTGGTAGTTTAGCCCACGGGGGGTGAAGCTTCACCCCCCCGTGGCTACGATCGCTCTGATTGGCTGTTGAAAGTGAAACTGCCAATCAGAGCGATTTGTAATATTTCACCTATTAAAACTGGTGAAATATTACAATCCAGCCATGGCCGATGCTGCAATATCATCGGCCATGGCTGGAAACACTAATGTGCCCCCACCCCACCGACCGCCCCCCCCAGCCCTCCGATCTGTCCAGTACACTGCTCCGGCTCCCCTCCGTCCTGTGCTCCGCTCCCCCCCCCCGTGCTTTTGTCCGCTCCCCCGTGCTCCAATCACCCTCCCCGTGCTCCAATCACCCCCCCTGCACTCCGATCCACCCCCCGTGCTCCTTTCCACCCCCCTGTGCTTCGTTCCACCCCCCCGTGCTCCGTTCCACCCCCCGTGCTCCGTTCCACCCCTCCCGCGCTCCGATCCACCCCCCCATGCTCCGATCCCCCCTGTGCTCCCCTCCACCCCATCATACTTACCGATCCTGCCGGGGTCCGTCCGTCTTCTCCCTGGGCGCCGCCATCTTCCAAAATGGCGGGCGCATGCGCAGTGCGCCCGCCGAATCTGCCGGCCGGCAGATTCGTTCCAAAGTGCATTTTGATCACTGAGATAGATTATATCTCAGTGATCAAAATAAAAAAAATAATAAATGACCCCCCCCCCTTTGTCACCCCCATAGGTAGGTACAATAAAAAAATAAAGAATTTTTTTCCCACTAATGTTAGAATAGTGTTAGGGGTAGGGTTAGGGGTAGGGTTAGGGTTAGGGCTAGGGTTAGGGGTAGGGTTAGGGGTAGGGTTAGGGCTAGGGTTAGGGCTAGGGTTAGGGTTAGGGCTAGGGTTAGGGCTAGGGCTAGGGTTAGGGCTAGGGTTAGGGTTTCGGTATGTGCACACATATTCTGGTCCTCTGCGGATTTTTCCGCTGCGGATTTGATAAATCCGCAGTGCTAAACCGCTGCGGATTTATGGCGGATTTACCGCGTTTTTTCTGCGCATTTCACTGCGGTTTTACAACTGCGATTTTCTATTTGAGCAGTTGTAAAACCGCTGCGGAATCCGCAGAAAGAAGTGACATGCTGCGGAATGTAAACCGCTGCATTTCCGTGCAGTTTTTCCGGAGCATGTGTACAGCGATTTTTGTTTCCCATAGGTTTACATTGAACTGTAAACTCATGCGAAACTGCTGCGGATCTGCAGCGTTTTCCGCAGCGTGTGCACATACCTTTAGAATTAGGCCATGTGCACACGGTGCGGATTTGGCTGCGGATCCGCAGCAGATTGGCCGCTGCAGATTCGCAGCAGTGTTCCATCAGATTTACAGTTCCATGTAAACCTATGGAAAACCAAATCCGCTGTGCCCATGGTGCGGAAAATACCGCGCAGAAACGCTGCGTTGTATTTTCCGCAGCATGTCAATTCTTTGTGCGGATTCCGCAGCGTTTTACACCTGTTCCTCAATAGGAATCCGCAGGTGAAATCCGCACAAAAAACACTGGAAATCCGCGGAAAATCCGCAGGTAAAACGCACTGCCTTTTACCCGCGGATTTTTCAAAAATGATGCTGAAAAATCTCACACGAATCCGCAACGTGGGCACATAGCCTTAGGGTTAGGGTTGGAATTAGGGTTGTGGTTAGGTTTAGGGGTGTGTTGGGGTTATGGGTGTGATTAGGGTTACGGCTACAGTTGGGATAAGGGTTAGGGGTGTGTTGGAGGTAGAATTGAGGGGTTACCACTGTTTAGGCACATCAGGGGTCTCCAAACGCAGCATGGCGCCACCATTGATTCCAGCCAATCTCGTATTCAAAAAGTCAAATGGTGCTCCCTCACTTCCGAGCCCCAACGTGTGCCCAAACAGTGGTTTACCCCCACATATGGGGTACCAGCATACTCAGGATAAACTGCGCAACAATTACTGGGGTCCAATTTCTCCTGTTACCCTTGTGAAAATAAAAAAAATGCTTGCTAAAACATCATTTTTGAGGAAAGAAAAATGATTTTTTATTTTCACGGATCTGCGTTGTAAACGTCTGTGAAGCACTTGGGGGTTCAAAGTGCTCACCACATATCTAGATAAGTTCCTTGGGGGGTCTAGATTCTAAAATGGGGTCACTTGTGGGGGGTTTCTACTGTTTAGGCACACCAGGGGCTCTGCAAACGCAACGTGACGCCCACAGACCATTCCATCAAAGTCTGCATTTCAAAAGTCACTACTTCCCTTCTGAGCCCCGACGTGTGCCCAAACAGTGGTTTACCTCCACACATGGGGTATCAGCATACTCAGGAGAAACTGTACAACAACATATGGGGTCCAATTTCTCTTGTAACCCTTGGGAAAATAAAAAATTCTGGGCTAAATAATTATTATTGAGGAAAGAAAGCGTATTTATTATTTTCACGGCTCTGCATTATAAACTTCTATGAAGCACTTGGGGGTTCAAAGTGCTCACCACACATCTAGATAAGTTCCATTCGGGGTCTAGTTTCCAAAATGTGGTCACTTGTGGGGGGTTTCTACTTTTTAGCTACATCAGGGGCTCTGCAAATGCAACGTGACGCCCGCAGAGCATTCCATCAAAGTCTGCATTTCAAAACGTCACTACTTCAATTCCGAGCCCCGGCATGTGCCCAAACAGTAGTTTACCCCCACATATGGGGTATCACCGTACTCAGGAGAAACTGGACAACAAATATTGGGGTCAAATTTCTCCTGTTACCCTTGGGAAAATTAAAAAATTCTGGGCTAAATAATTATTTTTGAGGAAAGAAAACTTATTTATTATTTTCACGGCTCTGCATTATAAACTTCTGTGAAGCACTTGGGGGTTTAAAGTGCTCACCACACATCTAGATAAGTTTCTTTCGGGGTCTACTTTCCAAAATGGGGTCACTTGTGGGGGTTTTCTACTGTTAAGCCACATCAGGGGCTCTGCAAACGCAACGTGACGCCCACAGAGCATTCCATCAAAGTCTGCATTTCAAAACGTCACTACTTCACTTCCGAGCCCCGGCATGTGCCCAAACAGTGGTTTACCCCCACATATGGGGTATCAGCATACTCAGGAGAAACTGGACAACAACTTTTGGGGTCAAATTTCTCCTGTTTCCCTTGGGAAAAAAAAAATTTGCAGGCTAAAAGATCATTTTTGAGAAAATATTTTTTTATTTTTATTTTCATGGCTCTGCGTTATAAACTTCTGTGAAGCACTTGGGGGTTCAAAGTGCTCACCACACATCTACATTAGTTCCTTTGGGGGTTTAGTTTCCAAAATGGGGTCATTTCTGGGGGATCTCCAATGTTTAGGCAAACAGGGGCTCTCCAAACCTGACATGGTGTCCGCTAATGATTGGAGCTAATTTTCCATTTAAAAAGCCAAATGGCGTGCCTTCCCTTCCGAGCCCTGCCGTGTGCCCAAACAGTGGTTTACCCCCACATATGGGGTATCAGCGTACTCAGGACAAATTGGACAACAACATTTGGGGTCCAATTTCTCCTATTACCCTTGGCAAAATAGGAAATTCCAGGCTAAAAAATCATTTTTGAGGAAAGAAAAATTATTTTTTATTTTCATGGCTCTGCGTTATAAACTTCTGTGAAGCACCTGGGGGTTTAAAGTGCTCAATATGCATCTAGATAAGTTCCTTGGGGGGTCTAGTTTCCAAAGTGGGGTCACTTGTGGGGGAGCTCCAATGTTTAGGCACACAGGGGCTCTCCAAACGCGACATGGTGTCCGCTAACAATTGGAGCTAATTTTCCATTCAAAAAGTCAAATGGCGCGCCTTCCCTTCCGAGCCCTGCCGAGTGTCCAAACAGTGGTTTACCCCCACATATGAGGTATCGTCATACTCGGGAGAAATTGCCCAACAAAGTTCATGATCCATGTTATCCTATTGCCCATGTGAAAATGAAAAAATTGAGGCGAAAAGAATTTTTTTGTGAAAAAAAAGTACTTTTTCATTTTTACAGATCAATTTGTGAAGCACCTGCGGGTTTAAAGTGCTCACTAGGCATCTAGATAAGTTCATTGGGGGGTCTAGTTTCCAAAATGGGGTCACTGATAAATGTAAGGTTATACACATGGGAAGAAGGAATCAATATCACCATTATACACTGAATGGGAAACCACTGGGTAAATCTGACAGGGAGAAGGACTTGGGGATCCTAGTTAATGATAAACTTACCTGGAGCAGCCAGTGCCAGGCAGCAGCTGCCAAGGCAAACAGGATCATGGGGTGCATTAAAAGAGGTCTGGATACACATGATGAGAGCATTATACTGCCTCTGTACAAATCCCTAGTTAGACCGCACATGGAGTACTGTGTCCAGTTTTGGGCACCGGTGCTCAGGAAGGATATAATGGAACTAGAGAGAGTACAAAGGAGGGCAACAAAATTAATAAAGGGGATGGGAGAACTACAAAACCCAGATAGATTAGCGAAATTAGGATTATTTAGTCTAGAAAAAAGACGACTGAGGGGCGATCTAATAACCATGTATAATTATATAAGGGGACAATACAAATATCTCGCTGAGGATCTGTTTATACCAAGGAAGGTGACGGGCACAAGGGGGCATTCTTTGCGTCTGGAGGAGAGACGGTTTTTCCACCAACATAGAAGAGGATTCTTTACTGTTAGGGCAGTGAGAATCTGGAATTGCTTGCCTGAGGAGGTGGTGATGGCGAACTCAGTCGAGGGGTTCAAGAGAGGCCTGGATGTCTTCCTGGAGCAGAACAATATTGTATCATACAATTATTAGGTTCTGTAGAAGGACGTAAATCTGGGGATTTATTATGATGGAATATAGGCTGAACTGGATGGACAAATGTCTTTTTTCGGCCTTACTAACTATGTTACTATGTTACTTGTGGGGGAGCGCCAATGTTTAGGCACACAGGGGCTCTCCAAACATGACATGGTGTCCGCTAACGATGGAGATAAATTTTCATTCAAAAAGTCAAATGGCGCTCCTTCCCTTCCGAGTCTTACCATGTGCCCAAACAGTGGTTTACCCCCACATGTAAGGTATTGGTGTACTCAGGAGAAATTGCCCAACAAATTTTAGGATCCATTTTATCCTGTTGCCCATGTGAAAATGAAAAAAATGAGGCTAAAAGAATTTTTTTGTGAAAAAAAGTACTTTTTCATTTTTACGGATCAATTTGTGAAGCACCTGGGGGTTCAAAGTGCTCACTATGCATCTAGATAAGTTCCTTGGGGCGTCTAGTTTCCAAAATGGGGTCAATTGTGGGGGAGCTCCAATATTTAGGCACATGGGAGCTCTCCAAACGTGACATGGTGTCCGCTAAAGAGTGGAGCCAATTTTTCATTCAAAAAGTCAAATGGCGCTCCTTCCCTTCCAAGCCCTGCCGTGCGCCCAAACAGTGGTTTACCCCCACATATGAGGTATCAGCGTACTCAGGACAAATTGGACAACAACTTTCGTGGTTCAGTTTCTCCTTTTACCATTGGGAAAATAAAAAAACTGTTGCTAAAAGATAATTTTTGTGACTAAAAAGTTAAATGTTCATTTTTTCCTTCCATGTTGCTTCTGCTGCTGTGAAGCACCTGAAGGGTTAATAAACTTCTTGAATGTGGTTTTGAGTACCTTGAGGGGTGCAGTTTTTAGAATGGTGTCACTTTTTGGTATTTTCAGCCATATAGACCCCTCAAACTGACTTCAAATGTGAGGTGGTCCCTAAAAAAAATGGTTTTGTAAATTTCGTTGTAAAAATGAGAAATCGCTGGTCAAATTTTAACCCTTATAACTTCCTTGCAAAAAAAAATTTTGTTTCCAAAATTGTGCTGATGTAAAGAATACATGTTGAAAATGTTATTTATTAACTATTTTGTGTCACATAACTCTCTGGTTTAACAGAATAAAAATTCAAAATGTAAAAATTGCAAAATTTTCAAAATTTTCGCCAAATTTCCGTTTTTATCACAGATCAACGCAGAATTTATTGACCTAAATTTACCACTAACATGAAGCCCAATATGTCACGAAAAAACAATCTCAGAACCGCTAGGATCCGTTGAAGCGTTCCTGAGTTATTACCTCATAAAGGGACACTGGTCAGAATTGCAAAAAACGGCAAGGTCTTTAAGGTCAAAATAGGCTGGGTCATGAAGGGGTTAATACCTTGTAGGGAATCCTTTGCGAGCCATGGACATAATCAAACACTGGGATTACTCATTTGTGATGCTTTGCCAGACCATTTCTGCAGCTGACTTCAGTTGTTGTTAGTCTGTGGGTCTTTCTGCCTTCATTTATGGCTTAAGTATGTGAAATGCCTGCCCAATGGGGCTGAGATTTGAGGATGGACTAGGCCAATGCAGAATACTCCAGTTCTCCTGGGTTGCTTTCACAGTATGTTTGGGGTCATTTTCCAGCTGTACTGTGAAACTGCGTCCAATCAACCGAGCTGCATTTCATTGAATCTGAGCAGAAAGTATAGTCCTGAATATTTCTGAGTTCATGTGGCTTCTTCTGTCCTCAGTCACATCATCAATAAACACTAGTGACCCAGTTCCATTGGAAGCCATACATGCCCATGCTATCATACTGCCTCCACCATGTTTTACAGAGGGTGTGGTGTGCTTTGGATCATGAGCCTTTCCAAGCCTTCTCCATACTTCTTCTTCCCATCATTATGGTACAGGTCGATCTTAGTTTCATCTGTCCAAATAATGATTTTCCAGAGCTATTATATGATATTGCTGTAAATCCTAAACCCTCACTTCAATTAGGAGCCCTCAAATTAAAGCTTAGAATCTGCACTTTAAACCCATATTAATTACATAGCTCTATCTTTCATATGCATTGGTAAACGGCTAAAATACCAAGGTTGCGTCTCTGTCCAAATATTTATGGACAGCAATGTAGAGCTCTATACGAAAGTCTTAGGCATCTATGAAAAAAATGCTGCAAAGTAAGAATGCTTAAAAAAATGTAAGTGTCAATAAATTATTTTTATCAACTAACAAAATTCAAAAGTGAATGAGCAAAATAGAGATCTAAAGCTAATCAATATTTAGTATGACCAGTCTTTGCCCTCAAAACAGCATGAAATAGCATGAAAGCATAAATTCTTCTAGGCACACTTGCACTCAGATTTTGAAGATACTCGGCAGGGAGGTTGTTCCAAATATCTATGAGAACTAACAACAGGTCTTTTGTGGATGTGAGCTTATGCAAAGTCTTCTATATTTTCATGTAGTGTCAGGCAGACTCAATGATGCTCAGATCAGTTCTCTGTGGGGGCCAAGTAATCAATTCCAGGATTCCTTGTTCTTCTGCTGAAGATAGTTTTTAATTACGTTGTGTGTATGTCTGATTTTGTTGTCCTGTTGCAAGATAACTATAGAACTTCTGCAGAACAAATATAGAGCCAATCAAATGCCTCCCTGATGGTATTTAATGATGGATAATTATCTGTCTCTCTTAGACTTGGGTCACACAGAGTTTTCTCCAATGTTCAGTGACTTCGGGGGTTCAGACATATGCTCCGATGGAGCCATTAAACATTCAAGAAAACATTGTGTGAATCCAGCCTTAGGCCTTAAGGATACAATTAATTTTAACCAAATTCCCAGCTCCATTTGCTGAAATGCAGCTAAAGTGTTGCAAGATACCTCCACCATGTTTGATAAAGAGTTCTGGAAGTGATGATATGCCCTCCCACAGAGCAATTATCTCAACATCATCAAGTCTGTCTCAGATTCCATGAAAAGACAAAAAGGCTACATTCACAGAAGTGTGAAAGTAATGCTTTGATAGGTTATGCTATGATATGAATAAAAAAAAGTAGTTACACCAAATCTTAATTAGATTTTGATTTATTTTCTGTTCATTCACTTTGCATTATGTTACTTGACAACAAAAGTTGATTATTAACTCTTCTTTTATTGATAACATTTTTTGTTTGCAGCATTTTTCAACAGCAGCCTAAAACTTTTGCACAGTACTGTATGCTTCTCCTAGACCAAGGGCCAATAATT
Source organism: Ranitomeya imitator (assembly GCF_032444005.1). Taxonomy (NCBI): domain Eukaryota; kingdom Metazoa; phylum Chordata; class Amphibia; order Anura; family Dendrobatidae; genus Ranitomeya; species Ranitomeya imitator. The sequence continues at coordinate 385,550,677 of NC_091284.1, forward strand.
TACTAATATTTTTCGGCAAATATCATCTTAACAGGGAAAGGAGACTAGAACTTTAGTACCACCAATTGAACAAAGCGGGAGATTTAGCTACTTCAGAAAGGAAGAGGACCAGAACTCCAGTGACACTAATTGGGTTAGCAATCGTAAAAGTCAATAGTGACCCTTTATTGAGCCCTGCCACATGACTTAGAATAAAAAGCCAAACCAGATACCCCATTTACAGACATGTGTTTCGGGGATTTTGGCTTTTATCATAAAAAAGAAGGAGGTCTGCCTTGAACTCAGGTTAAAAGGTTCACATCTTCTCACAGCTTACTGTAGATTCTGACAAGTTTCTTCACTAACACATACTGTTATATATTTTAAAAAGATACAACAGTTTTTGATGCAGCTTCTTGAGCCAGAGAAGTGGATCCAGAACGAATGAAACAGATAACTCCTACCTCTATATATCTTATTCCTTTCAAATGCATTCCTGGATTTTGGGGAAAAACTGTACTAAAAACTGCACTGTTTTTTGTCTAAAAGTAATACCGTATCTGTAAAACTACCCTTAAAGATGTTGTCCAGGTACAAGTATTTGATTACCTATTTCCAGGATAGGTAATCGACAGCAGTTTGGTGAAGGTCCAATGCCCATATCTCCCATGGTCAGCTGTTTTTTTTTCTTCAGCGGTGGCTGGATGTAATCAATGCACAACTCAACAAAATATGGTGTGACTGTTGCAGCAAATCTTCTATCAAAAGAATAAGAGCTGTGTTGCAGTAGTCAGTAATAGCCGGCACCGGATTCTATGCTTTCATTGGAGGTATAGACACTTTGACTTGACCCAATCTGATCCAATATTGATGACTAGGGTTGATCGATCACCCTAAAAATCGGATCGGAAAGGATCGGTCCAATCACACTTGAAAATCAGTGATTGGGAATTCCGATTCCCGATCCTCATTGAAGTCAATGGGGATAAAAAATTGTAATTCCTAAAACACCTATTATACATTGTGATGTTTTCGAAGTGACTAAAAACGCCAAAATAACATGTAGAATTGGTAATCGGAGGCAGCGGAGCCAGAGAAATGAAATAATTATGGGCACAAGTACTGTTTTTAGTATGAATAGCGGTTATAATTGGGCACATTTGGTCTTCGTGTCAAAATAATAACGTAATGCTTGGCAAACTCTTTGGAATTTACTTTTTCTTCATTCATTTCATTTTATTCTTCAACGGTGGGCACGGCATTGTAGATACCATTATCACGCCTGTGGATCTCCCAGGCCAAGATGCCTGCTTCTCTCTTTTTTCAGCTGAGATCAAGGGCAAAAACTGTTCTTAAATGATTGTCTGTCACTTCCGCTGCAATCTACGCCTGAGATGCAGGGAGGCCATACACTGGAACCAGCGGGGAAAACCACAAAATTCACTATAGATACTGATCACCCGAAATCACACCAACATCTTTCTGACCCACGTCGCACACGACAAGATGCTGGAAGGCTCTAGTCTACAGCTAACGCCCAGTCGCCACAGTCAATAAAAATGTTGAAGAGATCAAAAGCTGCGCACCACAAACCAAAATAGAGTGCGCTGTAGCAAGAGTCCTGCCTACATTTTTGTCTGCACATCATTCTGCAGCAGCAGCATTGATGCCATGTTTGTTGTTCCTTGCCCTGGGTACAATAAATGGTACCGAGTTCTACCCACTATTAATTTCAATTTTTTTTTTTTGGTTACCTTTCATCCTTCTTTTTTAAATAGCTCATCCTGATAGCTTTTTTAAGAAAAAAATGTGTTTATTGTTAAACAAAAATGTTTTAATAATTTTGCTTGCCCTATTTCTCTGTTGTGTCAGAGTAGGTTTAAATATAAGAACTTTGCATGGTTTAGCGACATTTGAAAAATACACCTGCCGGAAGGCCTGTCTCAGGGGACTCTCACCGGGAGGAGTCCGCGTTCAGCTTGTCCTGCAGCAGCAGGGAGTCTCCAGGGGTACCACGAGGAGGAATGGACTCACCCCCATACACTGTTTTGTCTTCTTCTGCTTAGACTTATCTTCTGCATTTTATCATTCTGCTTATTCTTATTCTGCTTATTCTTTTTTTTTTCCTGGTCTTATGGTATCTGGTTCTTCTGGTTCTGGTGCTTTGGGTACTGGTGCTTCTGGTTCTTCTATTTCCTAAACCTTCATCTTCTTCTTCCTCTAGTTCTTCGTCTTCTTCTGGGTCTTCTTCCTCTTGTACCGGTTCTTCATCCGCTTCTTCTTCCTCTGGTTCTTCTTCCTCTGGTTCCGGTTCTTCTTCTTCCTCTGGTTCTTCTTCCTCTTGTTCCGGTTCTTCTTCTTCCGGTTGTTCTTCTTCCTCTGGTTCTGGTTCTTCTTCTTAGTCTGGTTCCAGTTCTTCTTCTTCCGGTTGCTCTTCTTCTTCTAGCTCTTCTTGTTCTTCTTCTTTTGGTACCTGTATTTATAATTGTAATTTGTGAAGCATGTAGTTCAGGTGCAAGGAGGAACAGCAAGAAGTACCAGTTTCCGAAAGCACATTCGTGGACCAGCTGATGTTAATGGAACCCAGATACACAGTAGAAGGAACCTGTGGCAAAGACATTATCGAGAACCAGCTGGTGGTGCTGGGACTTTGTTATTAAGCAGAAGGTATAAGTGTCATTGCCACTCGCGAGAACCATCTGGTGCTGCTGGAACCCTGTTACTAAGCAGAAGGTATAAGTGCCATTGGCACTAGCGAGAACCATCTGGTGCTGCTGGAACCCTATTACTAAGCAGAAGGTATAAGTGCCATTGGCACTAGCGAGAACCATCTGGTGCTGCTGGAACCCTGTTACTAAGCAGAAGGTATAAGTGCCATTGGCACTATCGAGAACCATCTGGCGGTTCTGGAACTCGTATTGGACTGCAGGGTTAACATGTGTTACTAACCTCCAAAATAAAGGACAGCTTCTGTTACTGGAACCCAGAGCCACAGCAGGAGCTGCCTGGACTACCTGCACTCTGGAGACACAGCTAACTCTACTGGGGCACGGAGCAGAAGCAGATCAATTTGTGCATCTCCCCGATTACCAGTCTACGTTACCGGAACCCGGACCAAGCTAGGAGGCAACTGTCCTGCCGGGATTCTTGTGAACCAGCTAACAGAGGAAACAGTGCAGGGCAACAACGGGTGGTGCTGAGGCCCAGTGGTACAGGATTCATTGTAGGTGGACAGCAGAATTTGAATTGCCAGTAGTACAGCCAGAGTCCAGCTTGCGTTGCTGAACCCCGACAACACGGCAGCGGGTGCTCACTGTGCTACTGACACTTCCGAGCAACAGCTGACGGTGCTGAAGCCCAGGTGGGCTGATCAATCTAGTGGTGCCAGAGAGCCAAGTGTGGACCTGGAGACTGTTGCCAGATATGTGTTTATTCAGTCTCATCTGGCGCAGGGCTTGCAAAGTCTGGTGAGATCCAGGCCTGGTTCATGTTTATAAAAGTTAGGTGGTCAACATTATCTGTGGATAGGCGTGTGCGTTGGTCTGTTAGGCCTCCACCAGCGGCGCTAAAGACACGCTCCTATGACACACAGGCAGCGGGGCAGGCCAGCACCTCCAAGGCATACTGGCTAAGCTCTGGCCATATATCAAGCTTGGAGACCCAAAACTTAAAGGGGGCAGAACCATCCTGGGACACACTGACATGGCTGGACATGTAGTCTGCCACCATCTGACGGTGATGCTGCATCCTGCTGAATGGAACCGTATGGGATGGTGCATGACGTGGTTGCGGGCACACAAAACTTTGCCACATTTTGGCAAGACTGAACTGGCCTTCTGCAGAGGTGCTGCTCCTGCTCTGTGGATGGCTTCCTTCCCATCCTGGAGGCACTGAGCTGCCATGTGAAACACTCGAAGTAGTCCTCTCAGGTGGAAATGAGGACATCATTGAATGTACCAGTGTGTCTTGGAACTCTTGCGTTTTACGATCCCGGTTCAATGGTGTTATCAGGGTTTGTAGGTTGTCCCAGTAGCGAGGATCCAGAAGGCTGGCCACCCAGTTATCATCAGTGTTGAGAATGCGAGCGATACGGCGGAAATTTTGAAGGCACTGCAGCATGAAATCACTCATGTGTTGCAGACTGCCGACTGGCCACTCCCCACTGTCCCCTGCTTGAGGCATGCTCTCTGTCTCCTCTGCATCCCCCCATCCTCGCTGCAAATGATGACTACCAGTGTGTGGTGTACCACCCTCCTCTGGCCATACTACTTCCTCCTCCAATTCTTCCTCCTCCTCTTCATCAAAAAGTGTCCCCTCTCTGGACCTTTGTGAGTTGCCGTGTTGCCTGGCTAACAACCCACCCGTAGAGCTGTGGGTAGACTGACTCGATACAGAAGGCATTGTCTGCATTTGTTCCTCCTCCTCATCCAAAACTGCATCCCTGATCCCTAGCATAGTTTTTTTCAAGGAGGCAAATGAGGGGTACAGTTATGCTGACTATGGCATCATCCACGCTCGACATGAGAGTGGAATCATGAAAAGGCCACAAAACACAGCAGATGTCTTTCATGTAAGCCCACTCGGCACATGTGAAGTGTGGCCAGCGAACTGTGCGACTCGTTTGTGCCTGATGCAGCTGAAATTCCATTACTGCCTACTGCCACTCACACAACCTCTCCAGCATATGCAACGTGGAATTCCACCTAGTGCGGACCTCACATATGAGGCGGTGTTCAGGCAGGTTAATTCTTAGCTGCAGAGCTGCAATGCGCGCATTTTGTACGCTCGAATGGCACAAGTGAGCACACTCACCACGGACCTTGTGCAGAAGATTTTCAAGATCCGGATAGCTTTTAAGAAAACTCTGCATGACCAAATTAACACATGTGCCAGGGATGGAATGTGAGTCAGTTTGGCTAGACCCAGAGCTGCCACCAGGTTTCGCCCATTATCACACACCACTAGGGTTGAGCGAAACGGGTCATTCATTTTCAAAAGTCGCCGACTTTTGGCAAAGTCGGGTTTCATGAAACCCGATCCGACCCCTGTGCGGGGTCGGCCATGCGGTACGCGACTTTCGCGCCAAAGTCGCGTTTCAATGACGCGAAAAGCGCCATTTCTCAGCCAATGAAGGTAAACGCAGAGTGTGGGCAGCGTGATGACATAGGTCCTGGTCCCCACCATCTTAGAGAAGGGCATTGCAGTGATTGGCTTGCTGTCTGCGGCGTCACAGGGGCTATAAAGGGGAGTTCCCGCCGACCGCCATGTTACTGCTGCTGATCTGAGCTTAGGGAGAGGTTGCTGCCGCTTCGTCAGAAGCAGGGATAGCGTTAGGCAGGGTCCATTAACCACCAAACCGCTTGTGCTGTAGCGATTTCCACTGCCCAACACCACCTTCGGTGTGCAGGGACAGTGGAAGCTACATTTTTTTTTTCCCCCTCAGCGCTGTAGCTCATTGGGCTGCCCTAGAAGGCTCCCTGATAGCTGCATTGCTGTGTGTACGCCGCTGTGCAAACCAACTGCTTTTTTCAAAGCACAAATCCTCTTGTTCCTTCCTTTCTGCACAGCTATCTTTTTGGTTTGTACACACTTTTTATTTAATTTGTGCATCAGTCCACTCCTTATTGCTGCCTGCCATACCTGGCTGAGATTACTGCAGGGAGATAGTAATTGAAGGACACTCCCTGTTTTTTTTTTTTTTTTTGTGGGAGATTAAGATTGACATTTCTGCTAGAGTGCCATCCCTGTCTGTGTCATCTCTCACTCAGTGGGCCATAGAAAGCCTATTTATTTTTTTGCTTGATTTGGGTTATAAAATCTACCTGAAAAAATCACTACATCAATCAGTGGGAGAAAAATATTGGCCTCAGGGCTTGTGTGCCACTCTTGACTCCTGTGTGCATCATCACTCACTCAGTGGGCCACAGAAAGCCTATTTATTTTTTTGCTTGATTTTGGTTCTAAAATCTACCTGAAAAAATCACTACATCAATCAGTGGGAGAAAAATATTGGCCTCAGGGCTTGTGTGCCACTCCTGACTCCTGTGTGCATCATCACTCACTCAGTGGGCCATAGAAAGCCCATTTTTTTTTTTTTTGCTTTATTTGGGTTCTAAATTCTACCTGAAAAAATCAATAAATCAATCAGTGGGAGATTAATATTGGCCTTTGGGCTTGTGTGCCAGTCCTAAGCGTGCCATCTCTCTCTCTCAGATAGTGGGCCATAGAAAGCCTATTTATTATTATTGTTTTTTATTGGGTTTATAAATTTTCCCTGGAAAAAAAAAAAAAAGTGGGAGATTAATATTGGCCTCTGGGCTTGTGTGCCAGTCCTGAGCGTGCCATCTCTCTCACAAATAGTGGGCCATAGAAAGCCTATTTATTTATTTTTTTTTGGTTTTATAAATTCTCCCTTACAAAAAAAAGGGAGATTAATATTGGCCTTTGGGCTTGTGTGCCAGTCCTAAGCGTGCCATCTCTCTCTGTCTCTCAGATAGTGGGCCATAGAAAGCCTATTTATTATTTTTTTTATTGGGTTTATAAATTTTCCCTGGAACAAAAAAAAAAAGTGGGAGATAAATATTGGCCTCTGGGCTTGTGTGCCACTCCTGACTCCTGTGTGCGTCATCTCTCACTCAGTGGGCCATAGAAAGCCTTTTTTTGTTTTATTTGTTTTCTAAATTTCCCTGAAAAAATCATTTTATTTTCTTTGGTTTCTAAATTCTTCCTGAAAAAATCATTTTATTCTATTTTTTTTTTTTCCTAAAGTCTCCCTGAAAAAAAAACAACAAAAAAACAAATCAGTGGGAGATTAATATTGCCCTTTCTGCTTGTGTGCCAGTCTTGACTCCTGGGTGTGCCATCTCTCTCTCTCTCTCCAATTGTGGGCCATAGAAAGCCTATTATTTTTTTAGCTTGATTTGGGTTCCAAAATCTACCTGAAAAAATCACTACATCAATCAGTGGGAGATAAATATTGGCCTCTGGGCTTGTGTGCCACTCCTGACTCCTGTGTGCGTCATCTCTCACTCAGTGGGCCATAGAAAGCCTTTTTTTGTTTTATTTGTTTTCTAAATTCTCCCTGAAAAAAATCATTTTATTTTATTTGGTTTCTAAATTCTTCCTGAAAAAATCATTTTATTCTATTTTTTTTTCCTAAAGTCTCCCTGAAAAAAAAAAAAAACAAAACAAATCAGTGGGAGATTAATATTGCCCTTTCTGCTTGTGTGCCAGTCTTGACTCCTGGGTGTGCCATCTCTCTCTCTCTCTCCAATTGTGGGCCATAGAAAGCCTATTATTTTTTTAGCTTGATTTGGGTTCCAAAATCTACCTGAAAAAATCACTACATCAATCAGTGGGAGATAAATATTGGTCTCTGGGCTTGTGTGCCACTCCTGACTCCTGTGTGCGTCATCTCTCACTCAGTGGGCCATAGAAAGCCATTTTTTGTTTTATTTGTTTTCTAAATTCTCCCTGAAAAAATCATTTTATTTTATTTGGTTTCTAAATTCTTCCTGAAAAAATCATTTTATTCTATTTTTTTTTTCCTAAAGTCTCCCTGAAAAAAAAAAAAAAAAACAAATCAGTGGGAGATTAATATTGCCCTTTCTGCTTGTGTGCCAGTCTTGACTCCTGGGTGTGCCATCTCTCTCTCTCTCTCCAATTGTGGGCCATAGAAAGCCTATTATTTTTTTAGCTTGATTTGGGTTCCAAAATCTACCTGAAAAAATCACTACATCAATCAGTGGGAGATAAATATTGGCCTCTGGGCTTGTGTGCCACTCCTGACTCCTGTGTGCGTCATCTCTCACTCAGTGGGCCATAGAAAGCCTTTTTTTGTTTTATTTGTTTTCTAAATTCTCCCTGAAAAAATCATTTTATTTTATTTGGTTTCTAAATTCTTCCTGAAAAAATCATTTTATTCTATTTTTTTTTTCCTAAAGTCTCCCTGAAAAAAAAAAACAAAAAAAAAACAAATCAGTGGGAGATTAATATTGCCCTTTCTGCTTGTGTGCCAGTTTTGACTCCTGGGTGTGCCATCTCTCTCTCTCTCTCTCTCCAATTGTGGGCCATAGAAAGCCTATTATTTTTTTTAGCTTGATTTGAGTTCCAAAATCTACCTGAAAAAATCACTACATCAATCAGTGGGAGATAAATATTGGCCTCTGGGCTTGTGTGCCACTCCTGACTCCTGTGTGCGTCATCTCTCACTCAGTGGGCCATAGAAAGCCTTTTTTTGTTTTATTTGTTTTCTAAATTCTCCCTGAAAAAATCATTTTATTTTATTTGGTTTCTAAATTCTTCCTGAAAAAATCATTTTATTCTATTTTTTTTTTCCTAAAGTCTCCCTGAAAAAAAAAAAAAAAAAAACAAATCAGTGGGAGATTAATATAGCCCTTTCTGCTTGTGTGCCAGTCTTGACTCCTGGGTGTGCCATCTCTCTCTCTCTCTCCAATTGTGGGCCATAGAAAGCCTATTATTTTTTTTAGCTTGATTTGGGTTCCAAAATCTACCTGAAAAAATCACTACATCAATCAGTGGGAGATAAATATTGGCCTCTGGGCTTGTGTGCCACTCCTGACTCCTGTGTGCGTCATCTCTCACTCAGTGGGCCATAGAAAGCCTTTTTTTGTTTTATTTGTTTTCTAAATTCTCCCTGAAAAAATCATTTTATTTTCTTTGGTTTCTAAATTCTTCCTGAAAAAATCATTTTATTCTATTTTTTTTTTCCTAAAGTCTCCCTGAAAAAAAAACAAAAAAAAAACAAATCAGTGGGAGATTAATATTGCCCTTTCTGCTTGTGTGCCAGTCTTGACTCCTGGGTGTGCCATCTCTCTCTCTCTCTCTCCAATTGTGGGCCATAGAAAGCCTATTATTTTTTTAGCTTGATTTGGGTTCCAAAATCTACCTGAAAAAATCACTACATCAATCAGTGGGAGATAAATATTGGCCTCTGGGCTTGTGTGCCACTCCTGACTCCTGTGTGCGTCATCTCTCACTCAGTGGGCCATAGAAAGCCTTTTTTTGTTTTATTTGTTTTCTAAATTCTCCCTGAAAAAATCATTTTATTTTATTTGGTTTCTAAATTCTTCCTGAAAAAATCATTTTATTCTATTTTTTTTTTCCTAAAGTCTCCCTGAAAAAAAAAAAAAAAAAAAACAAATCAGTGGGAGATTAATATTGCCCTTTCTGCTTGTGTGCCAGTCTTGACTCCTGGGTGTGCCATCTCTCTCTCTCTCTCTCTCCAATTGTGGGCCATAGAAAGCCTATTATTTTTTTTAGCTTGATTTGGGTTCCAAAATCTACCTGAAAAAATCACTACATCAATCAGTGGGAGATAAATATTGGCCTCTGGGCTTGTGTGCCACTCCTGACTCCTGTGTGCGTCATCTCTCACTCAGTGGGCCATAGAAAGCCTTTTTTTGTTTTATTTGTTTTCTAAATTCTCCCTGAAAAAATCATTTTATTTTCTTTGGTTTCTAAATTCTTCCTGAAAAAATCATTTTATTCTATTTTTTTTTCCTAAAGTCTCCCAGAAAAAGAAAAAAAAATCAAATCAGTGGGAGATTAATATTTACATTTGTGCTTCAGTGACAGTCCTGCGTGTGTGGCATCTCTCTCATTTGTTGCCACCAACAACAGAGTGTGTAACATTGTGCCTGATTTTCGTTGTGGTCTCACTCACCTGTAAAGGGGTAGCTAAATCATACTGAAGTTATAGCTCACCGTGTAATTTGTGTGACAGCAACAAATACCGTTAGTTTGTTTACGTTTTTAAAACAATGAGGAAGTATGGTGGAAGAGGTCGTGGCCGGGGGCGTTCATTGTCAGCTGGTAATGAGGGTAGTGGTAGTGGTGGAGCATCAGCTGGTCGTGGGAAAAAAAATATTGCACCTAAGTCTGGAGCTGTGGAGCCAGGTTCGTCGTCTGGCTACACAAGGCCTCGAACGCTCCCTTTTCTGGGAGTAGGAAAACCGCTTTTAAAGCCGGAGCAGCAAGAGCAAGTTTTGGCTTATCTTGCTGACTCAGCCTCTAGCTCTTTTGCCTCCTCTCGTGAAACTGGTAAATGTCAAAGCAGCGCGTCGTTAGTGGATGTTCACGGTCAGGGACAAGTCGCTTCCTTGTCCTCTTCAGCAAAAACAACAACAGAGAAGAATGCAGCAGGCGACACAACGGGTTACTCCATGGAGCTCTTTACACATACCGTCCCTGGCTTAGAAAGTGAAGCAGTTAACAGTCCATGCCCATTACAAGTTGAATCTGACATGGAGTGCACTGATGCACAGCCACAGCCAGACTACTATGCTGGTCCTTTGACTCAGACCACAACATTGCCCTCGCAGGGTGCTGATCAAGAATCAGACCCTGATGAGACTATGTTGCCCCATCACGAACGCTATACCACCGACCGACACGGTGACACAGACGAAGTTGCACACGAGCTACAAGAAGAGGTAATAGATGACCCAGTTCTTGACCCCGATTGGCAGCCATTGGGGGAACAGGGTGCAGGCGGCAGCAGTTCTGAAGCGGAGGAGGAGGGGCCACAGCAGGCATCAACATCGCAACAGGTTCCATCTGCCGGGCCCGTATCTTGCCCAAAACGCGTGGCAAAGCTAAAGCCTGTTGGAGGACAGCGTGGCCATCCGGTTAAAGCTCAGTCTGCAATGCCTGAAAAGGTATCCGATGCTAGAAAGAGTGCAGTCTGGCATTTTTTTAAACAACATCCAATTGATCAGCGCAAAGTCATCTGTCAAAAATGTTCAACTACCTTAAGCAGAGGACAGAATCTGAAAAGTCTCAATACAAGTTGCATGCATAGACATTTAACCACCATGCATTTGCAAGCTTGGACTAACTACCAAACGTCCCTTAAGGTTGTAGCACCCTCGGCCAATGAAGCTAGTCAGCAACGCAACATCCCTTCCGGCAGTGTAGGGCTACCATTTTCCGCACCACCTGCAGTATCTGTGCAGGTTTCTTTGCCAGGCCAAAGCCGTCAGGGTCAGGGAATCACCAGTTTCGTAGTAGGAAACACTGCATCTAGGGCACCGGTGGCAACAATACCATCTCCCACCGTCTCTCAGTCTGCCATGTCCACCGGCACCCCCGCTAGTTCCACGATCTCCAGCTCTCCAGTCCAGCTCACCCTACATGAGACTATGGTTAGAAAAAGGAAGTACTTAGCCTCGCATCCGCGTACACAGGGTTTGAACGCACACATAGCTAGACTAATCTCGTTAGAGATGATGCCCTACCGGTTAGTTGAAAGCGAAGCTTTCAAAGCCCTGATGGACTACGCTGTACCACGCTACGAGCTACCCAGTCGACACTTTTTTTCCAGAAAAGCCATCCCAGCCCTCCACCAGCATGTTAAAGAGCGCATCGTCCATGCACTCAGGCAATCTGTGAGCACAAAGGTGCACCTGACAACAGATGCATGGACCAGTAGGCATGGCCAGGGACGTTACGTGTCCATCACGGCACACTGGGTAAATGTGGTGGATGCAGGGTCCACAGGGGACAGCAAGTTTGGGACAGTTCTGCCTAGCCCACGGTCTAGGAAACAATTGGCTGTAGCCGTTCGCACCCCCTCCTCCTCCTCTTCGTCCTCCTGCAGAAGCGAGAGCTCGTCCACAGACCGCAGTCGCACAACCACTCCATCCGCAGCTGCCACTGTTGCACACCAGGTCTCCCATTATGGGGCAGCTACTGGCAAACGTCAGCAGGCTGTATTGGCTATGAAGTGTTTGGGCGACAACAGACACACCGCGGAAGTTCTGTCCGAGTTCTTGCAGAAAGAAACGCAGTCGTGGCTGGGCACTGTAGATCTTGAGGCAGGCAAGGTAGTGAGTGATAACGGAAGGAATTTCATGGCTGCCATCTCCGTTTCCCAACTGAAACACATTCCTTGCCTGGCTCACACCTTAAACCTGGTGGTGTAGTGCTTCCTGAAAAGTTATCCGGGGTTATCCGACCTGCTCCTCAAAGTGCGTGGACTTTGCTCACATATCCGCCGTTCGCCCGTACACTCCAGCCGTATGCAGACCTATCAGCGTTCTTTGAACCTTCCCCAGCATCGCCTAATCATAGACGTTGCAACAAGGTGGAACTCAACACTGCACATGCTTCAGAGACTGTGTGAACAGAGGCGGGCTGTTATGTTTTTGTGGGAGGATACACATACACGGGCAGGCAGTAGGATGGCAGACATGGAGTTGTCAGGTGTGCAGTGGTCGAAGATTCAAGACATGTGTCAAGTCCTTCAGTGTTTTGAGGAATGCACACGGCTGGTTAGTGCAGACAACGCCATAATAAGCATGAGCATCCCCCTAATGCGTCTGCTGATGCAAAGTTTGACGCACATAAAGGATCAGGCGTCTGCAGCTGAGGAAGAGGAAAGCCTTGATGACAGTCAGCCATTGTCTGGCCAGGGCAGTGTACAGGACGAGGTAGCGGGCGAAGAGGAGGAGGAGGACGAGGAGGATGATGGGGATGATTATATTTTTAATGAGGAAGCTTTTCCGGGGCCACTGGAAATTGGTGGCGCGGCAAGGCCGGGTTCTGGTTTTTTGAGGGACACAAGTGACGTTGATTTGCCTGAAACTGCCCCTCAACCAAGCACAACCGCAGATTTGAGAACTGGAACTTTGGCCCACATGGCGGATTATGCCTTACGTATCCTCAAAAGGGACACACGCATAACTAAAATGATGAATGATGACGATTACTGGTTGGCCTGCCTCCTTGATCCTCGCTATAAAGGCAAATTGCAAAATATAATGCCACATGAGAACTTGGAACTAATATTAGCAACCAAACAATCAACTCTTGTTGACCGTTTGCTTCTGGCATTCCCTGCACACAGCGCCCGTGATCGTTCTCACACGAGCTGCAGGGGCCAGCAGACCAGAGGAGTTAGAGGGGCAGAAATCAGAAGTGGCGTTGGCCAGAGGGGTTTTCTGACCAGGTTGTGGAGTGATTTTGCTATGACCGCAGACAGGACAGGTACTGCAGCATCAATTCAAAGTGACAGGAGACAACATTTGTCCAGTATGGTTACAAACTATTTTTCATCCCTTATCGATGTTCTCCCTCAACCGTCATTCCCATTTGATTACTGGGCATCAAAATTAGACACCTGGCCAGAATTGGCAGAATATGCATTGCAGGAGCTTGCTTGCCCGGCAGCTAGTGTCCTATAAGAAAGAGTATTCAGTGCTGCAGGTTCAATACTAACAGAAAAAAGGACTCGTCTGGCTACCCAAAATGTAGATGATCTAACCTTCATTAAAATGAACCACAACTGGATTTCGAAATCTTTTGCCCCACCTTGCCCGGCTGACATCTAGCTTTCCTATGAAAAGGTCTTGCCTGTGGACTATTCTGAATGCCTTTTCCAATCTCGTAATTTTCTGAACCTGATTGTCCAGCATACGACATGTTTACACCTCACTAAATGGCCAAACTCCCCACACGGGCCGTGGTATCGACACTTGGCGACAGCACCCGTGAGAGTGCAGTTTGTCTGAAGAGGTGGGTGAGCCCGCTTTTGGTCGACGGCACTGCCACTGGGTCCCTCCTAGTACAATAAAGTGTCTCTGGCGGTGGTGGTGCGCACCCAACGTCAGACACACCGTTGTAATATGAGGGGCCCTGGGCCTGTACCGCCGGCCACAAGACAGTTTCCCCCCACCCCAGCTCAAACAGTGCTCTACCACTTGCAAAATTATCTCACAGCTCCACCAATGTTTAGTCTATGCGCTGACATCCTTCAATGCCTGCCACTGACAATACCATTGTATTGACATTTTTGTTATGTTAGGCCTTCGATGCCTGTCTGTGGTCACTCCTTCCACTAGGCCTCCACTGACCACACCACTGCTGCCCGTGTACCCCTGGAACCAATTTAAAATTGCCTACAGCCATGTGTTATTATTTTAGGCCTTCGATGCCTGTCTGCGGTCACTCCTTCCACTAGGCCTCCACTGACCACACCACTGCTGCCCGTGTACCCCTGTAACCAATTTAGAATTGCCTACAGCCATGTGTTATTATTTTAGGCCTTCGATGCCTGTCTGCGGTCACTCCTTCCACTAGGCCTCCACTGACCACACCACTGCTGCCCGTGCACCCCTGGAACCAATTTAAAATTGCCTACAGCCATGTGTTATTATTTTAGGCCTTCGATGCCTGTCTGCGGTCACTCCTTCCACTAGGCCTCCACTGACCACACCACTGCTGCCCGTGTACCCCTGGAACCAATTTAAAATTGCCTACAGCCAGCCCAATTTTTTTATTTTAGGCCTTCGATGCCTGTCTGCGGTCCATTCTTTCAACTACTACTACACTGACCAGGGCACTGCTGCCCGTGTACCCCTGGAACCAATTTAAAATTGCCTACAGCCATGTGTTATTATTTTAGGCCTTCGATGCCTGTCTGTGGTCACTCCTTCCACTAGGCCTCCACTGACCACACCACTGCTGCCCGTGTACCCCTGGAACCAATTTAAAATTGCCTACAGCCATGTGTTATTATTTTAGGCCTTCGATGCCTGTCTTCAGTCACTCCTTCCACTAGGCCTCCACTGACCACACCACTGCTGCCCGTGTACCCCTGGAACCAATTTAAAATTGCCTACAGCCAGCCCAATTTTTTTATTTTAGGCCTTCGATGCCTGTCTGCGGTCCATTCTTTCAACTACTACTACACTGACGAGGGCACTGCTGCCCGTGTACCCCTGGAACCAATTTAAAATTGCCTACAGCCATGTGTTATTATTTTAGGCCTTCGATGCCTGTCTGTGGTCACTCCTTCCACTAGGCCTCCACTGACCACACCACTGCTGCCCGTGTACCCCTGGAACCAATTTAAAATTGCCTACAGCCTTGTGTTATTATTTTAGGCCTTCGATGCCTGTCTGCGGTCACTCCTTCCACTAGGCCTCCACTGACCACACCACTGCTGCCCGTGTACCCCTGTAACCAATTTAGAATTGCCTACAGCCATGTGTTATTATTTTAGGCCTTCGATGCCTGTCTGCGGTCACTCCTTCCACTAGGCCTCCACTGACCACACCACTGCTGCCCGTGTACCCCTGGAACCAATTTAAAATTGCCTACAGCCATGTGTTATTATTTTAGGCCTTCGATGCCTGTCTGCGGTCACTCCTTCCACTAGGCCTCCACTGACCACACCACTGCTGCCCGTGTACCCCTGGAACCAATTTAAAATTGCCTACAGCCATGTGTTATTATTTTAGGCCTTCGATGCCTGTCTGCGGTCACTCCTTCCACTAGGCCTCCACTGACCACACCACTGCTGCCCGTGTACCCCTGTAACCAATTTAGAATTGCCTACAGTCATGTGTTATTATTTTAGGCCTTCGATGCCTGTCTGCGGTCACTCCTTCCACTAGGCCTCCACTGACCACACCACTGCTGCCCGTGCACCCCTGGAACCAATTTAAAATTGCCTACAGCCATGTGTTATTATTTTAGGCCTTCGATGCCTGTCTGCGGTCACTCCTTCCACTAGGCCTCCACTGACCACACCACTGCTGCCCGTGTACCCCTGGAACCAATTTAAAATTGCCTACAGCCAGCCCAATTTTTTTATTTTAGGCCTTCGATGCCTGTCTGCGGTCCATTCTTTCAACTACTACTACACTGACCAGGGCACTGCTGCCCGTGTGCCCCTGGAACCAATTTAAAATTGCCTACAGCCATGTGTTATTATTTTAGGCCTTCGATGCCTGTCTGTGGTCACTCCTTCCACTAGGCCTCCACTGACCACACCACTGCTGCCCGTGTACCCCTGGAACCAATTTAAAATTGCCTACAGCCATGTGTTATTATTTTAGGCCTTCGATGCCTGTCTGCGGTCACTCCTTCCACTAGGCCTCCACTGACCACACCACTGCTGCCCGTGTACCCCTGGAACCAATTTAAAATTGCCTACAGCCATGTGTTATTATTTTAGGCCTTCGATGCCTGTCTGCGGTCACTCCTTCCACTAGGCCTCCACTGACCACACCACTGCTGCCCGTGTACCCCTGGAACCAATTTAAAATTGCCTACAGCCAGCCCAATTTTTTTATTTTAGGCCTTCGATGCCTGTCTGCGGTCCATTCTTTCAACTACTACTACACTGACCAGGGCACTGCTGCCCGTGTACCCCTGGAACCAATTTAAAATTGCCTACAGCCATGTGTTATTATTTTAGGCCTTCGATGCCTGTCTGCGGTCACTCCTTCCACTAGGCCTCCACTGACCACACCACTGCTGCCCGTGTACCCCTGGAACCAATTTAGAATTGCCTACAGCCATGTGTTATTATTTTAGGCCTTCGATGCCTGTCTGCGGTCACTCCTTCCACTAGGCCTCCACTGACCACACCACTGCTGCCCGTGTACCCCTGGAACCAATTTAAAATTGCCTACAGCCATGTGTTATTATTTTAGGCCTTCGATGCCTGTCTGCAGTCACTCCTTCCACTAGGCCTCCACTGACCACACCACTGCTGCCCGTGTACCCCTGGAACCAATTTAAAATTGCCTACAGCCAGCCCAATTTTTTTATTTTAGGCCTTCAATGCCTGTCTGCGGTCCATTCTTTCAACTACTACTACACTGACCAGGGCACTGCTGCCCGTGTACCCCTGGAACCAATTTAAAATTGCCTACAGCGATGTGTTATTATTTTAGGCCTTCGATGCCTGTCTGTGGTCACTCCTTCCACTAGGCCTCCACTGACCACACCACTGCTGCCCGTGTACCCCTGGAACCAATTTAAAATTGCCTACAGCCATGTGTTATTATTTTAGGCCTTCGATGCCTGTCTGCGGTCACTCCTTCCACTAGGCCTCCACTGACCACACCACTGCTGCCCGTGTACCCCTGGAACCAATTTAAAATTGCCTACAGCCATGTGTTATTATTTTAGGCCTTCGATGCCTGTCTGCGGTCACTCCTTCCACTAGGCCTCCACTGACCACACCACTGCTGCCCGTGTACCCCTGGAACCAATTTAAAATTGCCTACAGCCAGCCCAATTTTTTTATTTTAGGCCTTCGATGCCTGTCTGCGGTCCATTCTTTCAACTACTACTACACTGACCAGGGCACTGCTGCCCGTGTACCCCTGGAACCAATTTAAAATTGCCTACAGCCATGTGTTATTATTTTAGGCCTTCGATGCCTGTCTGCGGTGACTCCTTCCACTAGGCCTCCACTGACCACACCACTGCTGCCCGTGTACCCCTGGAACCAATTTAAAATTGCCTACAGCCATGTGTTATTATTTTAGGCCTTCGATGCCTGTCTTCAGTCACTCCTTCCACTAGGCCTCCACTGACCACACCACTGCTGCCCGTGTACCCCTGGAACCAATTTAAAATTGCCTACAGCCAGCCCAATTTTTTTTATTTTAGGCCTTCGATGCCTGTCTGCGGTCCATTCTTTCAACTACTACTACACTGACGAGGGCACTGCTGCCCGTGTACCCCTGGAACCAATTTAAAATTGCCTACAGCCATGTGTTATTATTTTAGGCCTTCGATGCCTGTCTGTGGTCACTCCTTCCACTAGGCCTCCACTGACCACACCACTGCTGCCCGTGTACCCCTGGAACCAATTTAAAATTGCCTACAGCCTTGTGTTATTATTTTAGGCCTTCGATGCCTGTCTGCGGTCACTCCTTCCACTAGGCCTCCACTGACCACACCACTGCTGCCCGTGTACCCCTGTAACCAATTTAGAATTGCCTACAGCCATGTGTTATTATTTTAGGCCTTCGATGCCTGTCTGCGGTCACTCCTTCCACTAGGCCTCCACTGACCACACCACTGCTGCCCGTGTACCCCTGGAACCAATTTAAAATTGCCTACAGCCATGTGTTATTATTTTAGGCCTTCGATGCCTGTCTGCGGTCACTCCTTCCACTAGGCCTCCACTGACCACACCACTGCTGCCCGTGTACCCCTGGAACCAATTTAAAATTGCCTACAGCCATGTGTTATTATTTTAGGCCTTCGATGCCTGTCTGCGGTCACTCCTTCCACTAGGCCTCCACTGACCACACCACTGCTGCCCGTGTACCCCTGTAACCAATTTAGAATTGCCTACAGTCATGTGTTATTATTTTAGGCCTTCGATGCCTGTCTGCGGTCACTCCTTCCACTAGGCCTCCACTGACCACACCACTGCTGCCCGTGCACCCCTGGAACCAATTTAAAATTGCCTACAGCCATGTGTTATTATTTTAGGCCTTCGATGCCTGTCTGCGGTCACTCCTTCCACTAGGCCTCCACTGACCACACCACTGCTGCCCGTGTACCCCTGGAACCAATTTAAAATTGCCTACAGCCAGCCCAATTTTTTTATTTTAGGCCTTCGATGCCTGTCTGCGGTCCATTCTTTCAACTACTACTACACTGACCAGGGCACTGCTGCCCGTGTACCCCTGGAACCAATTTAAAATTGCCTACAGCCATGTGTTATTATTTTAGGCCTTCGATGCCTGTCTGCGGTGACTCCTTCCACTAGGCCTCCACTGACCACACCACTGCTGCCCGTGTACCCCTGGAACCAATTTAAAATTGCCTACAGCCATGTGTTATTATTTTAGGCCTTCGATGCCTGTCTTCAGTCACTCCTTCCACTAGGCCTCCACTGACCACACCACTGCTGCCCGTGTACCCCTGGAACCAATTTAAAATTGCCTACAGCCAGCCCAATTTTTTTATTTTAGGCCTTCGATGCCTGTCTGCGGTCCATTCTTTCAACTACTACTACACTGACGAGGGCACTGCTGCCCGTGTACCCCTGGAACCAATTTAAAATTGCCTACAGCCATGTGTTATTATTTTAGGCCTTCGATGCCTGTCTGTGGTCACTCCTTCCACTAGGCCTCCACTGACCACACCACTGCTGCCCGTGTACCCCTGGAACCAATTTAAAATTGCCTACAGCCTTGTGTTATTATTTTAGGCCTTCGATGCCTGTCTGCGGTCACTCCTTCCACTAGGCCTCCACTGACCACACCACTGCTGCCCGTGTACCCCTGTAACCAATTTAGAATTGCCTACAGCCATGTGTTATTATTTTAGGCCTTCGATGCCTGTCTGCGGTCACTCCTTCCACTAGGCCTCCACTGACCACACCACTGCTGCCCGTGTACCCCTGGAACCAATTTAAAATTGCCTACAGCCATGTGTTATTATTTTAGGCCTTCGATGCCTGTCTGCGGTCACTCCTTCCACTAGGCCTCCACTGACCACACCACTGCTGCCCGTGTACCCCTGGAACCAATTTAAAATTGCCTACAGCCATGTGTTATTATTTTAGGCCTTCGATGCCTGTCTGCGGTCACTCCTTCCACTAGGCCTCCACTGACCACACCACTGCTGCCCGTGTACCCCTGTAACCAATTTAGAATTGCCTACAGTCATGTGTTATTATTTTAGGCCTTCGATGCCTGTCTGCGGTCACTCCTTCCACTAGGCCTCCACTGACCACACCACTGCTGCCCGTGCACCCCTGGAACCAATTTAAAATTGCCTACAGCCATGTGTTATTATTTTAGGCCTTCGATGCCTGTCTGCGGTCACTCCTTCCACTAGGCCTCCACTGACCACACCACTGCTGCCCGTGTACCCCTGGAACCAATTTAAAATTGCCTACAGCCAGCCCAATTTTTTTATTTTAGGCCTTCGATGCCTGTCTGCGGTCCATTCTTTCAACTACTACTACACTGACCAGGGCACTGCTGCCCGTGTGCCCCTGGAACCAATTTAAAATTGCCTACAGCCATGTGTTATTATTTTAGGCCTTCGATGCCTGTCTGTGGTCACTCCTTCCACTAGGCCTCCACTGACCACACCACTGCTGCCCGTGTACCCCTGGAACCAATTTAAAATTGCCTACAGCCATGTGTTATTATTTTAGGCCTTCGATGCCTGTCTGCGGTCACTCCTTCCACTAGGCCTCCACTGACCACACCACTGCTGCCCGTGTACCCCTGGAACCAATTTAAAATTGCCTACAGCCATGTGTTATTATTTTAGGCCTTCGATGCCTGTCTGCGGTCACTCCTTCCACTAGGCCTCCACTGACCACACCACTGCTGCCCGTGTACCCCTGGAACCAATTTAAAATTGCCTACAGCCAGCCCAATTTTTTTATTTTAGGCCTTCGATGCCTGTCTGCGGTCCATTCTTTCAACTACTACTACACTGACCAGGGCACTGCTGCCCGTGTACCCCTGGAACCAATTTAAAATTGCCTACAGCCATGTGTTATTATTTTAGGCCTTCGATGCCTGTCTGCGGTCACTCCTTCCACTAGGCCTCCACTGACCACACCACTGCTGCCCGTGTACCCCTGGAACCAATTTAGAATTGCCTACAGCCATGTGTTATTATTTTAGGCCTTCGATGCCTGTCTGCGGTCACTCCTTCCACTAGGCCTCCACTGACCACACCACTGCTGCCCGTGTACCCCTGGAACCAATTTAAAATTGCCTACAGCCATGTGTTATTATTTTAGGCCTTCGATGCCTGTCTGCAGTCACTCCTTCCACTAGGCCTCCACTGACCACACCACTGCTGCCCGTGTACCCCTGGAACCAATTTAAAATTGCCTACAGCCAGCCCAATTTTTTTATTTTAGGCCTTCAATGCCTGTCTGCGGTCCATTCTTTCAACTACTACTACACTGACCAGGGCACTGCTGCCCGTGTACCCCTGGAACCAATTTAAAATTGCCTACAGCCATGTGTTATTATTTTAGGCCTTCGATGCCTGTCTGTGGTCACTCCTTCCACTAGGCCTCCACTGACCACACCACTGCTGCCCGTGTACCCCTGGAACCAATTTAAAATTGCCTACAGCCATGTGTTATTATTTTAGGCCTTCGATGCCTGTCTGCGGTCACTCCTTCCACTAGGCCTCCACTGACCACACCACTGCTGCCCGTGTACCCCTGGAACCAATTTAAAATTGCCTACAGCCATGTGTTATTATTTTAGGCCTTCGATGCCTGTCTGCGGTCACTCCTTCCACTAGGCCTCCACTGACCACACCACTGCTGCCCGTGTACCCCTGGAACCAATTTAAAATTGCCTACAGCCAGCCCAATTTTTTTATTTTAGGCCTTCGATGCCTGTCTGCGGTCCATTCTTTCAACTACTACTACACTGACCAGGGCACTGCTGCCCGTGTACCCCTGGAACCAATTTAAAATTGCCTACAGCCATGTGTTATTATTTTAGGCCTTCGATGCCTGTCTGCGGTGACTCCTTCCACTAGGCCTCCACTGACCACACCACTGCTGCCCGTGTACCCCTGGAACCAATTTAAAATTGCCTACAGCCAGCCCAATTTTTTTATTTTAGGCCTTCGATGCCTGTCTGCGGTCCATTCTTTCAACTACTACTACACTGACCAGGGCACTGCTGCCCGTGTACCCCTGTAACCAATTTAGAATTGCCTACAGCCATGTGTTATTATTTTAGGCCTTTGATGCCTGTCTGCGGTCACTCCTTCCACTAGGCCTCCACTGACCACACCACTGCTGCCCGTGTACCCCTGGAACCAATTTAAAATTGCCTACAGCCATGTGTTATTATTTTAGGCCTTCGATGCCTGTCTGCGGTCACTCCTTCCACTAGGCCTCCACTGACCACACCACTGCTGCCCGTGTACCCCTGGAACCAACATCAGAAAATATAAAAATAAGTATTTTGCTTATAAAAAAGAAAATACTGGAGAGATATCAAATGCAGACATTTTAACATTAAAAACAAACACATACAACAAAAATCTGGTACAGTACTAAAAATGGCCACCAGCTACAATAACTTTCTCCTGCAAGTAGTTAACTGAAAGGTTTTTTCAATTTTAAACACAGATATGGCATCCACCGAGTGTTGTCCTGTCGCGTCTTCTTTATATTATTGCCAAGAAGATGCAAAACAATGAAAATAATAAAATCATTATTTACCAAAAAAATAGAGTAAGTCAAAACCACATTGCAAATAAACATTCATTACAAATAAAGAAGCAGGGCGCGTCCGAGGGTGAGTATATACCTAATAAGAATATAATCACCCTCGGACGCGCCCTGCTTCTTTCCGACAGCCTTCCTTCCTAAGAATCAGCCCTTCCGTGGTGTAGAGAGAGGGTTTGTTACACTCCAAGGTGTTCCCCAGGTTGCCTTTCCTGAGCTTCGATCTTCCGGCTCTCGTTTAGTAGTTGTTGGAAACTACGCTGCATTGGGCCTACAAATTGGGTATGGGGTGTAGAGAGATGGTGTGTTCCACTCCAAGGTGTTCCCCAGGTTGCCTTTCCTGAGCTTCGATCTTCCGGCTCTCATTTAGTAGTTGTTGGAAACTACGCTGCATTAGGCCTACAAATTGGGTATGGGGTGTAGAGAGATGGTGTGTTCCACTGTAGAGAGATGGTGTGTTCCACTCCAAGGTGTTCCCCAGGTTTCCTCGCCAATGCTTCGATCATCATACTCTCGTTTAGTAGTTGTTGGAAACTACGCTGCATTAGGCCTACAAATTGGGTATGGGGTGTAGAGAGATGGTGTGTTCCACTCCAAGGTGTTTTCCAGGTTGCCTTTCCTGAGCTTCGATCTTCCTGCTCTCGTTTAGTAGTTCTTGGAAACTACACTGCATTAGGCCTACAAATTGGGTATGGGGTGTAGAGAGATGGTGTGTTCCACTCCAAGGTGTTCCCCAGGTTTCCTCGCCAATGCTTCGATCTTCATGCTCTCGTTTAGTAGTTGTTGGAAACTACACTGCATTAGGCCTACAAATTGGGTATGGGGTGTAGAGAGATGGTGTGTTCCACTCCAAGGTGTTCTCCAGGTTGCCTTTCCTGAGCTTCGATCTTCCGGCTCTCGTTTAGTAGTTCTTGGAAACTACACTGCATTAGGCCTACAAATTGGGTATGGGGTGTAGAGAGATGGTGTGTTCCACTCCAAGGTGTTCTCCAGGTTGCCTTTCCTGAACTTCTATCTTCAGGCTCTCATTAAATTGTGGTTAAACGGAACAACTGCATTTGGCGTACTAGTTGGTTTGGGGCCTACTATCGGTGTCTGCCACTCCTTGCTGTTCTCCTGGTTTCCTGTCCTGAAATTCCGTTTTCAGGCGCTCGTTAAGTAGTTGTTAATGTTAGACTGCATTTTGCCTACTAGTTGGGTTGGGGCCTACTATCGGTGTCTGCCACTCCTTGCTGTTCTCCTCCACTGAACAAAGCTGTGCCGCCTGTTTACTACGGTTGCCAATTTTGAACTGCATTTCGACTACTTACTGATTTGGGCCTACTCTCTGTGTCAGCCTCTCATTCCAGTTGTCCTCCACTGCAATGCCCCCTGGTTATTCCTGTGTTACCAATTTTGAACTGCATTTAGCCAACTTTATTCTTTGGGCCTATATCTGTGTTTCCTCCTCATCCTGCACATTGCCCAGCCAGTGATAGATGAGTCTGCTGGTACATTGACCCATAACGCAACATTCCCCGTGCACGCTACACAACAACATTGTGACCCTGCTGAAAGTCAGGTTGCTCTTCCCGCATACCATACCACCTTACACGGGGACAAAGAGGAAGGTGCAGATGAAAGTGCAGGTTCCTTCATCAGGTGGGGGGGAGGAATACTAGTTGGCGACGTCACTGGCACAGGGCCTCTCATAGTACGCAAAAGTGTTGCTGCCGGTGGGAGGCGCCCCCGCCGTGCAAACACACCGCTGTACTTTGAGGGGCCCTGTGCCAGTGCCAATGCCAACGAGTGGGCCCCCCCTGCTTGCTCAGGTTCACAGCACTTGCAAAGTTGAAATACTTACCTCTCCCTGCTCCACTGCCGTGACGTGGTCCAGATTTCCTGGACCCACTAATTACTTGAACCAGCCCTACCCACCACAACTTTAGCCAAATGACCCCCAATTTCAAATGCCTTCCAATTATTATAAGGTAAATTACGCTTGACAAGCTTCATTAAGAAGAATGGATGGTTTTGACATTAAAATGGGCACTCTAGGTGTTTTCCTGGCCCCCACTCACTGCCGACTATGCTGCCCCATTGACTTGCATTGGGTTTCGTGTTTCGGTCGATCCCGACTTTACGTCATAATCGGCCGATTTCACTCGACCCGACTTTTGAGATAGTCGGGTTTCGCGAAACCCGGCTCGACTCTAAAAAGGTCAAGGTCGCTCAACTCTACACACCACCATACCTGGCTGGAGGTTGAGCGGCCCAAGCCACTGGTCGCGCTGCTGCTTGATGTCATTCCACAGCTGCTCTGCAGTGTGGATTGTATCTCCCAAACTAATTAATTTCAACACGGCCTGTTAACGTTTGGCTACGGCAGTGCTCAACTTGGTCGTGTCAGTGGACGGTTCACCAATCCTTGTGGATGTAGATGGTGCCAGCTGCCATATGGAGGAATCTGAAGAAGTGGAGTAGGAGGAAGAGGCAATGCGAACAGATGAAAGTCCAGCAAACCTTGGCATTGTCAGGACCTGCGCAGTGCCACTATCCACTTCTGTACCCGGCTCCACCACATTTACCCAATGGGCAGTGAGGGAAATGTAGCGTCCCTGACCGTACTTACTGTTCCACGCATCGGTGGTCAGGTGGACCTTCCTGCTGATGGCATTAAGTAGCGCACACTTAATTTTCTTCTCCACGTGCTGTTGCAGGGCAGGGATTGCTTTTCGACTAAAATAGTGGTGGCTAGGAACACAGTATTGTGGAACTACCAATGCCATGAGGTTGCGAAAGGCGCCCGTGTCCACCAGCCTGAATGATAGCAGTTCAAGGGCCAGCAGTTTTGAAATGCTAGCATTGAGGGCCTGTGCTCGGGGGTGGCTTGCCGGGAATTTCCTTTTTCGAGCCCATAACTGTGGGACGGATGGCTGCAGGCTAGACTGGGACTGTAAAGATAACCGGGATTATGAGGTTGGTGGCGGTGTGACAGTGACGATGGCTGTCTGTACACTACTGCAGGAGGACGTTCCCTCTCTCTCTTGGGAGGAACAAGCTACAACGTTAGCGGAAGAGGTGGCACATGGAGCTGCAGGTTGGGCAAGAATTTTTATGTGACTTGCCCACTCCGAAACGTGCTTGTTCCTCAAATGCCTCAACATATTGGTGGTATTGAGGTTGTGGACGTTTTTCCCTAGCTTCAGAGTTAGATGACACAGATTGCATCTGACTGTTGTAATGTCGTCGGCAAAATGGTCAAAAAAAGGCCCAGGCACCACATCTCTTTGGAGCACCCATTGCACTAGTTTTTGCATGGGTCCTGCTCCATCCGGGTGCTGAAGTGGAGGCTACAGGCAACCAACTCTCACCCCTCACTCTACTCCCTTTTTTAACCCTCTGCTGCTGTACTGTTTTTGGAATCTCTTCCTCTGAGCTGCTACCACCACTTTGCTGTCACTCACACCATGATGGATCAAGGACCTCATCATCTGTTGAACCCTCTTCCAACTCTTCAGATGATTGCTCCTCCCAGATCGTTTGTATACTGCAGGACGCACCAGCTAATGCCACCTGAGTTTCATCATCTGATGCGTACTGTGGTCAGCTGACTATGTGCACAGGGCTACCTGCCTCTTCTTCTTCTGAGAGAAATAAAAGTTGGGCATCACTGCTTAAAAGCTCTTCTTCCTGTTGTCGAATACTGCCTGACTGGCCCCCTGATCCACAGCCAGCAGATTCTTTAAACAGAAGTAAAGATGGTTCCTGTTCTGGTCCCTTTAACTGCCTGGGTAATTTGGCAGGTGGTGGTGAAGCAGAGCGGTGCTCTACACTGACATGAGCAGACTCCGTGCTCTGTATCTGGGAGGATGAGGAACGAATTGAAGTCGATGTCGCAGCTGCCATCCATCCAACTACAGTTTCAATTTGTTCCTCCCCCTGCAATGGGATACCAAGACCTCCAACAAAGCTGCGCATGAAGGACTGTTCCCGGGAATAGCTAGTGGCTGAGTCACTTGTGCCCGCAGCAGGCAAAGATTTTCCACGTCCTCTCCCTGCAACACCTCTGCGACCGCGGCCGCGACCACGTCCCTTACTTCCTGCCTTCCTCATCTCTCTAGACTTAGATGGGGGGAAGGGCAGAAGTTTTCTCCTATTTAGTGTGCCTAAATCTGTAAAGCTGCAGACCGGTGTCATAAACACTAATTGGATCTAGTTTGGCGTAAGCTTCAATAGAAACTGGTGTGGCCTAAACGAATATGAACTGGTGTTGTGTGAACTGTATTTATCAAAATCTGAAAGTATCACAGAGTTTTTGTAGCAGTTGCACCATGGGGGCATAATCTACGGTGCAAAAGGGGAATCTCAATCTACAAATATTCTGCGAATACTAGGTGAGAATGTGCAAGGCGGCACAATCCCACAGCAAAAATACGATAGTGTGATTACACCTCGACTGCTGCACAGAGGTGTAAACCAACACTTATTGGAAGTATTGTGGTGATTCCAATTAGAGTGCAATCACATACAAAATGCAGTTGGTAGTATTAGGAATTTTTTGTAGCAGTTGCAACGTGGGGCGTAATCTACGGTGCAAAAGTGGAAGCTACAAATATTCTGCTAATACTAGGTAAGAATATTTACCAATTCCCACACCTCTCCCATCCCCAGTCCTCACTAAGAGGTATAGGATCACCCAACTAAATAACTTTTGTTCCCTCTATCTATCTATAGATCCAATTCTCAACGGCTGCAGTCCGAACAAAATAAAAGATTGGTGGATCGTGTGCTGAAACAGCAAAAAGACAGGCGCTGCAATCTGCAGAGAATGCAGTAAGCAGACCAGTGTATGCCGCACAGTGACGCTGATGGCTCCACAGAACTCTGCGCAGGTCTTAAGAAAAAAAGCACAGGGTAGTGAAGCAGTCAGTGAAGGTACTTTAACACAGGATGTGTTAAAATAGATAGGACAAAAACGCTAATAGAGACACAATATTTTCGCTCTCTCTCTAATGACAGAGACAAGCTCTCCCTAACTGAATTCACAGTAGAGTGAACACAAAATGGCGGCGACAGTCTTTTATAGTGCCTGATCACAGCCAATCACAGTCATGCCAGTAGTTAAAATGCCTATTAGCGTTTCAGGATGTGTCCACACTTCACAGGCTCTTCATTGGGTGGTTCATGTGTCAATCACAAGCATTGTGCAAAAATAATACATACTTTCGATTTCCGATTTCCGATCACATTTAAAGATCGGAATCGGGATTCGGAATTCCGATCATAGTGAAAATCGGTATAATTCCGATTTTACATGATCGGATCGAGCAATCCTATTGATGACTTATCTTGTACCATACCTGGAGTTTAGGCTTTGAAGATCCTTAGAGTAGTTGCCCACTCCTTAAATGGTGAAGCCTTCCAGATAAAATAAAGAAATACATTTACTCATCTCCCAGACTGGTGCTGTTCCAATTATGTTGGCGCTGCTACCCCTGGGGTTTACATAACATTATGTCACATGACCGCCGCAACCTTCACATTTCCGTCAAACAGACCTGTTCCGTGTGGTGGTTAGTATATGTATTTTTTATTTTATCTGGGGGTCTTTAGTGTCTAATTAAAGGGAACTGATGTGTGTTCATGGTCTTAACCCAGCGCATGCTCTAACCAGCCAATCACGTCCTTTTGCCTTGATTCGTGTGAATGATGCTTTCTGTGTTATCGGCAAAGCCCTAAAAATTTTGTTCTTCTGCAGCGGAAGCATCGACCTGCACAGACGCACCTTGCTCTGCTACTGTCAACACATGTGCATTACATGAGTTTGCTCGACACTTAGTAGGGACGAGAAAAGTGCTCCTGCGCAGGCTTCAACTTCTACTCTGTCCTTTACTCGCCATTACTTAACTCCTGATAAAGCCACAGGTTTAGTGGCGATATGTGTGGGGCTTCCTTCTCCCTCCTCAGCCTCAACTTATAAGTCCTTCAGATACTGATGGCCAACTCTGCTGGTTTTTCCATGACAGATCTTTTTGTGCTTATTTCCCCATTACAGACTTTATCATTACAATTGTGTTCTATGTACAGTATAAGTTATCTCTGATATTCTATTTATTGAACTGAGTATATTATTTGCTATATTGGGGTATTCTTACTGGACCAGATTTTTGTTTATTGCTTGAAAGTTTATACATTGTTTGAAGCTAGCACTTACGGTTCTTTGGGTCAGTACTTTATTTAATTCTAAGGGTACTCTGTTATGTGATACATAGTTGACGTAGGTTGCTACCTTATTAAGGGTATTGTACTGAAGGCTGCCATTGGCTTTTTCCACTGTTTTATCCTTATCTTTTCTGTACAATTTTTTTTTTAAATTGGAGGTCTTTCTGTGTTAAAGGCATGGGCTTCAACATCACAGGCGTGAGATCTACAGCACTGTGTGGATAATACACCACAGAAAAACAGGCAAAGGTGCTTACCTGTCTAGGCCTCAAATCAAATGCACTCTCATGGTGCAGTGGGCCCAAGTAAAGGACTGGCAAGCGTGAGGACCCGTGACGTGGGTTGCCAGCTTATGTATTGTGGCCATAATATTAACTAATACCTTACATATTTTGATATGTTCTTGTGCACTTTTTTAACTTTTACTTTTTGAGGTGCAGTTGGGCTCTGATGGCTTTGTAAGTTGTAGCCTCTGTTCACACGGGACGCATTACAGTTAGTGCTGGTCAGCCCGCCACATGGCGTTACTAATAGGCTAGGGTCCAGTTGCTGTGCATACTCTGTGTGAACACTGCTGCAGATTATTCATTTGCACTGGTGTGCCAAGCAGCCATTCCCTGATTGTAGGCTGGCTGTCTTATTTGGTATTATCACACCTGTGTAGTCGCCATCTTTACTTGGGCCCACTGCACCATGAGAGTGCATTTGATTTGAGGCCTATACAGGTAAGCACCTTTGCCTGTTTTTCTGTGGTGTTTTTTCTAGAATAGTGGAGGTTTTTTCCTCCTTTTTTCCCTCCTGTTGCAGTTTTTACTGTGTGGATAATATAGGATGAATCAGGACAGTAGAAGGCGATTGCAGA
Source organism: Ranitomeya imitator (assembly GCF_032444005.1). Taxonomy (NCBI): domain Eukaryota; kingdom Metazoa; phylum Chordata; class Amphibia; order Anura; family Dendrobatidae; genus Ranitomeya; species Ranitomeya imitator. The sequence continues at coordinate 385,579,728 of NC_091284.1, forward strand.
TGAGGCGCAAGACAAAGACCAACATCCAGCGGATTGGACCGTACACATTTCATACAGCACAAAATAATTTTAAAAGGTATTTTTTGAACATGCATGAGGATTTGAGAACTTATATACGTACAGACTGATGGACTGTGGAACAAGAGGTGTTAAAGGTAGGGGTTCTAGATTATATTGGGAAAACCAACTTACTGGTTTCGGGAACCAGCCACCATGTTTTTCCCATAAGGTAAGGCCAGTACCTTTCAGCCCTGATATACAGCATTCTAATATGCTGTATATCTGCCCCCAATCTGGCCTGCAATATAAGAAAAGGTTTATTATTATATTCACCCATGAGGTGGCCATGTCCCAGGGGTGTTGCTGGTTTTGGTCCATCACCTCCCATCATCTAGCAGTGCTGTCCTCCTTCTTGCTTCATGTGGATGATGCTTCGTATGTCATCCACACAGTCTCCCCGCCATCGTGCTCCTGAGCTAGAGTACTTCTCTATGCTGACCAGAGCAGACTAAAGTACTTCAGTGGGCATAAGCCGGGGCTCTTTGGCCTTTTTCCTGCGCATATCCACTGCAGTACTTTGCACGTTTGTGAACTCTGGAGCTTTGCTGTTCTAGCATGAGCAGCCATTCTGAACGCTACATTATTATAATAAGAGAACTGTTTCTTGCTTCCTTTACCCCTTTTTTTCCTTTTTCAATGCATTCAGCAAATACCAAGTGATTTTAAGCTTGCTTTTTATAAGCATTATTTGGCACATGTATTTTTTTCTGTTTTTCAAGCCTATGGGAAGATCACTAACTATAACCTATAGCTAGAACATGTCGCATTTTGAAAAATGAAATAACAGACACTGCTATAGCATCTTACAGATATAATGTAGCACTCAACGAAACACTCCAAAGATAATCTATTTTTTTTCTGCACGCTTCAATTCAAAGTTGCTGGAGAATGTTTGATTTACAGCAATGATTGTATTAGTAAAACAAAACACGGAGCAAACGCATAAAATATTATTGGAAGTCATACTTAGGGAGAATGATTTAAATGGATCTTTTGATGTAAATCTACAATATTGTCTTTATTGAATACGCAAGAGGAAAACTACATGACTGCATTACATGTGATGAAACAACGAGGTTGTTTGAGGAAAAGGTCATCTTAGTACAAAACCATGTTGATATTTAATTTATCCTAGAACACGTATGATAAAATTGTATTAGTGATAGCCATGATCATAATATTTTTGTTGATTTTGTCTTTATCGCAGTAAGACTAGGCTACTGTACTCAATTGTTCTCACGAGGGAGCCATAATTAACTTGTACTTGATCTACTGATTGGCCGAAAGGGATCATCTGATTCAATTCTTGAGAATGCTAAGGGTCCAGATCATTATTGAACTTCCACCAGTTTTTTAACGTGAATACCTCTCAATTAGTGATTTTGTGATTGGCAATAAATTTATCAAATGATTTGCACTTATTTTGCAAATTGTCTTTTATGATTTTGATAGTTTACTGATTTTTACGCCAATTTGACAATTCCTGGTATTTTAGACCGATTCTGGAAATACGTTTTTTTGTAAAAGTTACAAACTTTAACACAAATCTGCTCAAATCCTTCCCCCTAGTTATTTTATGTATGCCGCTGCCAGTTAAAATGGCACATTTTTGAGACAGAATGCAAAACATGTGACTTTTTATGCAATGGGTTAATGACCAGGCTTAGACATGCCTTAATTATTTTTTTCATTTTTTCAGCAGCCATAATTTTTATATTAATTCACTGACATGGCAGTGTGAGTTTGTTTTTTTTGTAAGACACATTGTACTATTTTTTAAGTGATATTTTCAGCTACTTAGAAATTAATGTTTACAACAAAACCAGAACACATGTTTGAAAAGAAGGGGCTATTAGCACTAAATAGTGACAAGAGACCCGAAGCCTGAAACAAAGGCAACCCACTCCATACTAATAGAGATATGAAGAGAAAAAGGAGTATATCGGTGTCAATGCCCTGATTATGAACCAATCTGACAGAAATCAGCTGCTGGTAGTAAAATAACTGCTAGTAGCTGCTGCTAATAGTAACATGGAATCCTGACAAAAAGTCTAAAGTCATATCAAAGTATTAAGCAGCGCTTACCGCTAAAGTGGCGGGCGGGAGAACACACCGGACTGGAACCGTGGCAAGAAGAGAGACCCCCGACGCGCGTTTCGCTTCTGGTGTTTATGCTTTCTCAAGGGGAAGGGAATTAATTAATTTGTAAGTCCAGGGCTAACAATCTCAGTCTCAGTGGGTAGGTGACTGAAAGGGGTCTTTTGGGGGCAGCAATATTATCAACTGGAGGTGCATCCTCGAATGCACTTCCATTTGAAAACTATTGTGGAGCACAGAATCACTGGCTCACTGCCCCGTGCTTACTGTTCATAGTGAAGTTTGTGCATAATGATGTTGGGCAGGGCTTACAATGCAACACTGGCATGATGAGACTATTCGCCTGCAACATGAACGAATGCTCTCCAGCCGATAGGCCTTTGGCTTTAGGGTAAGTATGGGAAAGAGTGCCAGTCAGAAGAAGAAAAAGGACAAAGGCACTTGGCATGGGAGCATGGAGAGGTGGGAGATTAGGGTTTTTTTTTAATGGTATAGCCCTCAAAGGCCACACAGGAGATCAATATTAGTCTATGAGGGTGCCAGAATTTGGGGAAATTACTACAATAATGGGGGACCATTATTAATAGTATACAGTATCTTGTATTAAAAAAAAACAGATTTCTCCAGTTTATTATGTTTTCTTGTTTTTTGTGATGGTATTGTTTTATTTTTCATAGATCTTGTGTAATTTCTCTGAGATATTATATATATTTATTTAGTTTAATTGCTAATGTAGCGCCATTAATTTCACAGCACTTTATAGATATTATCATCATTGTCCCTACTGGGGCTCACAATCTAAATACCCTATACAGTATGTACTTCTTTGAAGGGTAAGAGGAAATCATTGCAAATACAGGGAGAACATAAAAACTCCTTGAAGATATTGTCGTTGTTGGGATTTGAACCCAGGACCCTAGTGCTACAAAGTTACTTTGTTGCCCCCACAGTGAGATATCAGGCTTCCCATATGTACTTATCTTTTACATATAATGATGTTCCGTGCACGATGAAAGACAAGTACAGAGAGGTTGCTTTTATGGTAGCACATTTAGGCCACCCAGACTGCTCACAGTAGCATGAACAACAAGCGGCCTAGCATTGTTGTGTTGAAAAACTGCTCCTTAGGTCGTGAACACAGGAGCGTATGGTCTTTCATGGGAGAGAATCAGGTCGATTATACTAATGACACTCAGCTCAAATTCTGTCAGAGATTGACCCGAGCATCATCTGAGTGTGATACGATTCTTTTGCATGAGAGAATCACAGCACACGTGGGGAGAAGACCGATAAATTAATTTCTCCATCTCCTCCCTTGTGCACGTATGTCAGACTGCAATCGGCTGACATTAAAGTTCTGTCTGATGTTTCACACACACCCATAGACTTGTATCTCATGTCATATCGGTTTGAGAAGAAAATCACAGATCTGCACTGCCCCTTAGTATAGCAAATGAGCCGAGTACTATCCTATAAAACATCGGATAGCACTCGGCCATGTTGAACGGTCATATGAACGAGCCCTTATAGTGAGAACCATCTTTGCATGATGACTTCTGCAGAGTGTATGTTTAGTTTTTACGTTTATTTATTTTTACCTTATTGTGCAGTTTTTCCTCTGCAATTGGGGAATTCAAAGGAGCCTGAGTTACAGAGGATAACAGTCCCTATTGTTTGACGACCCTGCTGGCAGAACTGATATAGGTCTGGTAAGTGCCAGTAGCTCTGCTTTTTCTTGCAGATGCCAGTTGACCATATGATCAGCAGGTCCTACAGAAGCATTGGCATTGCAGTGAGTACTATGCAGATGGCAGAGAAGAAAACAGAAGCTCTGATAACTTGCTTCTGTCTCCTCTTCTGCATCCACAGCTGTCTCGGCAGCAAGAGACCCAACCTGCTCCTGTTTGATTGGGAGCTTTAATCCCCCACCATAAGTTTAGAAGTGGGATTAACCCCTTTACCCCCAAGGGTGGTTTGCACGTTAATGACCAGGCCAATTTTTACAATTCTGACCACTGTCCCTTTATGAGGTTATAACTCCGAAACGCTTCAACGGATCTTAGCGATTCTGAGATTGTTTTCTTGTAACATATTGTACTTCATGATAGTGCTAAAATTTCTTCGATATAACTTGCGTTTATTTGTGAAAAAAACGGAAATTTGGCGAAAATTTTGAAAATTTCACAATTTTCCAACTTTGAATTTTTATTCTGTTAAACCAGAGAGTTATGTGACACAATATAGTTAATAAATAACATTTCCCACATGTTTACTTTACATCAGCACAATTTTTGAAACAAACTTTTTTTTTTCAAGGAAGTTATAAGGGTTAAAATTTGACCAGCAATTTCTCATTTTTACAACCAAATTTACAAAACCATTTTTTTTAGGGACCACCTCACATTTGAAGTCATTTTGAAGGGTCTATATGGCAGAAAATACCCAAAAGCGACACCATTCTAAAAACTGCACCCCTCAAGGTGCTCAAAACCACATTCAAGAAGTTTATTAACCCTTCAGGTGATTCACAGCAGCAGAAGCAACATGGAAGGAAAAAATTAACATTTTACTTTTTAGTCACAAAAATGATCTTTCAGCAATAATCTTTTTAATTTCCCAAGGGTAAAAAGAGAAAATGGACCTCAAAAGTTGTTGTCCAATTTATCCTGAGTACGCTGATACCCCACATGTGAGGGGGAACCACTTTTTGGGCGCATGGCAGGGCTCAGAAGGAAAGGAGCGCCGTTTGACTTTTTCAAGCTAAATTTGGCTGGAATTGAGATCGGACGCCATGTCGCGTTTGGCGACCCCCTGATGTGCCTAAACAGTGGAAACCCCCCACAAGTGACCCTATTTTGGAAACTAGACCCCCTAAGGAACTTATCTAGATGTGTCATGAGCACTTTTATCCCCCAAGTGCTTCACGAAAGTTTATAACGCCCGGGCGTGAAAAAAAAAAATCCTATTTTTTCCACAAACATGATCGTTTAGTCCCCAATTTTTTATTTTCTCAAGGGTAAAAGGAGAAATTGGACCCCAAAAGTTGTTGTCCAATTTGTCCTGAGTACGCTGATACCCCATATGTGGGGGGGACCACTGTTTGGGCGCATGGCAGGGCTCAGAAGGAAAGGAGCGCCGTTTGACTTTTTCAAGCTAAATTTGGCTGGAATTGAGATCGGACGCCATGTCGCGTTTGGCGACCCCCTGATGTGCCTAAGCAGTGGAAACCTCCCACAAATGACCCCATTTTGGAAACTAGACCCCCTAAGGAACTTATCTAGATGTGTCATGAGCACTTTTATCCCCCAAGTGCTTCACGAAAGTTTATAACGCCCGGGCGTGAAAAAAAAAAATCCTATTTTTTCCACAAACATGATCGTTTAGTCCCCAATTTTTTATTTTCTCAAGGGTAAAAGGAGAAATTGGACCCCAAAAGTTGTTGTCCAATTTGTCCTGAGTACGCTGATACCCCATATGTGGGGGGGACCACTGTTTGGGCGCATGGCAGGGCTCAGAAGGAAAGGAGCGCCGTTTGACTTTTTCAAGCTAAATTTGGCTGGAATTGAGATCGGACGCCATGTCGCGTTTGGCGACCCCCTGATGTGCCTAAACAGTGGAAACCCCCCACAAATGACCCCATTTTGGAAACTAGACCCCCTAAGGAACTTATCTAGATGTGTCATGAGCACTTTTATCCCCCAAGTTATTCACGAAAGTTTATAACGCCCGGGCGTGAAAAAAAAAATTCCTATTTTTTCCACAAACATGATCGCTTAGTCCCCAATTTTTTATTTTCTCAAAGGTAAAAGGAGAAATTGGACCCCAAAAGTTGTTGTCCAATTTGTCCTGAGTACGCTGATACCCCATATGTGGGGGGGGGACCACTGTTTGGGCGCATGGCAGGGCTCAGAAGGAAAGGAGCGCCGTTTGACCTTTTCAAGCTAAATTTGGCTGGAATTGAGATCGGACGCCATGTCGCGTTTGGCGACCCCCTGATGTGCCTAAGCAGTGGAAACCTCCCACAAATGACCCCATTTTGGAAACTAGACCCCCTAAGGAACTTATCTAGATGTGTCATGAGCACTTTTATCCCCCAAGTGCTTCACGAAAGTTTATAACGCCCGGGCGTGAAAAAAAAAATTCCTATTTTTTCCACAAACATGATCGTTTAGTCCCCAATTTTTTATTTTCTCAAGGGTAAAAGGAGAAATTGGACCCCAAAAGTTGTTGTCCAATTTGTCCTGAGTACGCTGATACCCCATATGTGGGGGGGGACCACTGTTTGGGCGCATGGCAGGGCTCAGAAGGAAAGGAGCGCCGTTTGACTTTTTCAAGCTAAATTTGGCTGGAATTGAGATCGGACGCCATGTCGCGTTTGGCGACCCCCTGATGTGCCTAAACAGTGGAAACCCCCCACAAATGACCCCATTTTGGAAACTAGACTCCCTAAGGAACTTATCTAGATGTGTCATGAGCACTTTTATCCCCCAAGTGCTTCACGAAAGTTTATAACGCCCGGGCGTGAAAAAAAAAATTCCTATTTTTTCCACAAACATGATCGTTTAGTCCCCAATTTTTTATTTTCTCAAGGGTAAAAGGAGAAATTGGACCCCAAAAGTTGTTGTCCAATTTGTCCTGAGTACGCTGATACCCCATATGTGGGGGGGGACCACTGTTTGGGCGCATGGCAGGGCTCAGAAGGAAAGGAGCGCCGTTTGACTTTTTCAAGCTAACTTTGGCTGGAATTGAGATCGGACGCCATGTCGCGTTTGGCGACCCCCTGATGTGCCTAAACAGTGGAAACCCCCCACAAGTGACCCCATTTTGGAAACTAGACCCCCTAAGGAACTTATCTAGATGTGTCATGAGCACTTTTATCCCCCAAGTGCTTCACGAAAGTTTATAACGCCCGGGCGTGAAAAAAAACATTCCTATTTTTTTCCACAAACATGATCGTTTAGTCCCCAATTTTTTATTTTCTCAAGGGTAAAAGGAGAAATTGGACCCCAAAAGTTGTTGTCCAATTTGTCCTGAGTACGCTGATACCCCATATTTGGGGGGGACCACTGTTTGGGCGCATGGCAGGGCTCAGAAGGAAAGGAGCGCCGTTTGACTTTTTCAAGCTAACTTTGGCTGGAATTGAGATCGGACGCCATGTCGCGTTTGGAGAGCCCATGATGTGCCTAAACAGTGGAAACCCCCCACAAGTGACCCCATTTTGGAAACTAGACCCTCTAAGGAACTTATCTAGTTGTGTGGTGAGAATTTTGAACCCCCACGTGCTTCACTAAAGTATATAATGCCCAGGCGTGAAAATAAAAAATCCTATTTTTTCCTACAAAAATGATATTTTAGTCCCCAATTTTTAATTTTCCCAAGGGTACCAGGAGAAATTGGACCCCAAAAGTTGTTGTCCAATTTGTCCTGAGTACGCTGATACCCCATATGTGGGGAGGAACTACTGTTTGGGCACACGTTGGGGCTCGAAAGGGAAGTAGTGACGTTTTGGAATGCAGACTTTGATGGAATGTTCTGCTGGCATCATGTTCCATTTGCAGAGCCCCTGATGTGACTAAACAGTAGAAACCCCCCACAAGTGACCCCATTTTGGAAACTGTACCCCCTAAGGAACTTATCTAGGTGTTTGGTGAGAAATTTGAACCCCCACGTGCTTCACTAAAGTTTATAATGCCCAGGCGTGAAAATAAAAAATCCTATTTTTTCCCACAAAAATGATATTTTAGTCCCCAATTTTTAATTTTCCCAAAGGTAACAGGAGAAATTGGACATCAAAAGTTGTTGTCCAAATTGTCCTGATTACGCTGGTACGCCATATGTGGGAAAAAACTGTTTAGGCACACGTTGGGGCTCGAAAGGGAAGTTGTGACGTTTTGGAATGCAGAAATTGTCTGCGGTCATCATGTTCCGTTTGCAGAGCCCCTGATGTGCCTAAACAGTAAAAAAAAACCACAAGTGACATCATTTTGGAACCTAGACCCCCCCCCCCAAGGAACTTATCTAGATGTGCCCCCTTTTTGGAACTAATGTACGCTTTCTTGTAAAGTAAATTAGTAGTGCATGGAGGTGTGGTACAATCTGAAGCAATCCTTCATACACAGGCCAGGTTTTTCGGGGCAGGTGTCGCATTGATAAATGGTGTCCTTGCGTATTCCCCTTTTGTAACACACTCGGCACCTTTTTTGCGGCTTACCTTTTCTGCCGGTTGGCGGGACCACCCCCGGAAAATGCTGGCCTGGTACGATACGAGCACCTTCAGTTCCGGAAGTACTGGGGCCCTCTCCTTCCGGAGTACCAAATATCAGGGCCTTAACCACTACCTCCTGGAACTGAAGGTACGACGTATCGGTGTGGCGTGCACATCGTAACAGCAGGAAAGCGTTGAGCATTGCCATTTGTACGATGTGGACGGCCAACTTTTTGTACCACACCTTGGCCTTTCTCAAAGCACTGTATGGTTGGAGGAGTTGATCAGAGAGATCAACCCCCCCCATGCTTTTGTTGTAGCCCAGTACACAGTCCGGTTTGCAGACCTGTGTAGAGGTACCCCGTACAGTGCTGAGGGCTCTGCCATCACCATGTATGGTGGTCAAGAGAAGGACATCCCTCTTGTCCTTGTACTTGACCACCAGCAGGTGGTCGCTACATTGGGCCTTGCTCTCACCTTTTCTGAGCATCTGCCGAAGTAGCGTCTTTGGGAGGCCTCTCTGATTTTTGCGCACAGTACCGCAGGCTGCGGTACCTCGCGCAGAGAGGGATTTGTAGAGTGGGATGCTGGTATAAAAGTTATCAGTATAGAGGTGATAACCTTTATCCAGCAGTGGGTGCACCAAATCCCACACGATCTTCCCACTCACTCCCAGGACAGGAGGACACTCAGGGGGTTCAATCCTGCTGTCCTTCCCTTCATACACTCTAAACCTGTGGATGTACCCTGAGGCACTCTCACACAGCTTGTAGAGTTTGATTCCGTACCTGGCCCTTTTGTTGGGCAGGTATTGACGGAATCCGAGCCGCCCCTTAAAATGGACCAAGGACTCATCCACGCAGATGTCCCTTTTGGGCACGTACACTTCAGAAAACTTTTTGTTGAAGTGTTCGATGACCGGCCGAACTTTGAACAGACGGTCAAAGTTGGGGTCATCTCGTGCGGGACACTGTGCATTATCGGAATAATGCAGGAATTTATGGATGGCCTCAAAACGTCTCCGAACCATGGCCATTCGGAATACTGGAGTGTTATATAAAACATCTACACTCCAATATTGCCGCATTTCTGGCTTCTTCACGATCCCCATGTGGAGGACCAGGCCCCAAAACTGCATCATTTCAACTGCGTCTACAGGAGACCAGTTGGAAAATGATGTACCGGGGTTTTGCTCCAAAAATTGACGAGCATACAAATTAGTTTGCTCCACCATGAGGTTAATAAAATCCTCAGAGAAAAAGACTTTGAAAAAGTCTGTTTCTGTGAGGCCCGTGGTGTCAAACTTGATTCCTGATTCTGCCACAAAATCAGGAATCAGTGGCTCGTAATTTTCAGGGGGCGAGGTCCATGTGGGTTCCGCAGTGGGGAGCGCTGGTTCAGGAGTGGTGGGGGCTGCCTCATCTTCTGTCCTGGGGCGTCTGCGTGGTGGTTCCGCAGGACCCGAGGAGGAAGAGGAGGAGGAGGAGGAAGAGGATGAAGAATCAGAAAAGTGAAGAAAAGTGGGATCCTCTCCCTCGCTATCAGTGTCGGAGGCAAGGAAAGCATATGCCTCCTCCAATGAATAGCGCTGTTGGGACGAACGGGACGAGCGGGACATTTTTGTGTGAATATGGTGATTGGGTGCACTTTATTGATAACTGTATGTGTATGTGTGGGGGGATAGTGATTTGTGCAAACTTATCTGAAAAGAAAATGCTAAAAGGAGAAGAAAAACCTGTAAAAAAAAAAAAAAAGGCAGGCACAAACTCTGATAAGAGAACTGCGTCACTTATCAAAGTTTGGCGGCTGCGGGATGTGTGTACGGAGGTTGCGCAAAAAGGCTGAAGGGAAAAAAGCGAGCGCGAGAGTTGATCAGTGAACTGCGTCACCAATCAACGCTCGGCGGCTGTTAAATGGGCGCACGGAAGGAGGTGCAAAGGGGGGTAAAAAGAGGGGGAAGGGAGATGGGGGTGGAAGTGGGGATTGGGCAGGAATCAGTGATCAAAACGTACGGTTGTAGTCAGGTGGCGCAAAAGGGGGGTGAAAAAAAAAAAAAGGAAAACGGCAGGCACAAACTCTGATAAGTGAACTGCGTCACTTATCAAACTTTGGCGGCTGCGGAATGTGTGTACGGAGTTGGCGCAACGGGGGTGAGGGAAAAAAAGCGAGCGCGAGCGTTGATCGGTGAACTGCGTCACCAATCAACGTTCGGCGGCTGTTAAATGGGAGCACGGAAGGAGGTGCAAAGGGGGGTAAAAAGAGGGGGAAGGGAGATGGGGGTGGAAGTGGGGATTGGGCAGGGATCAGTGATCAAAACGTACGGTTGTAGTCAGGTGGCGCAAAAGGGGGGTGAAAAAAAAAAAAGGAAAACGGCAGGCACAAACTCTGATAAGTGAACTGCGTCACTTATCAAACTTTGGCGGCTGCGGAATGTGTGTACGGAGTTGGCGCAACGGGGGTGAGGGAAAAAAAGCGAGCGCGAGCGTTGATCGGTGAACTGCGTCACCAATCAACGTTCGGCGGCTGTTAAATGGGCGCACGGAAGGAGGTGCAAAGGGGGGTAAAAAGAGGGGGAAGGGAGATGGGGGTGGAAGTGGGGATTGGGCAGGGATCAGTGATCAAAACGTACGGTTGTAGTCAGGTGGCGCAAAAGGGGGGTGAAAAAAAAAAAAGGAAAACGGCAGGCACAAACTCTGATAAGTGAACTGCGTCACTTATCAAACTTTGGCGGCTGCGGAATGTGTGTACGGAGTTGGCGCAACGGGGGTGAGGGAAAAAAAGCGAGCGCGAGCGTTGATCGGTGAACTGCGTCACCAATCAACGTTCGGCGGCTGTTAAATGGGCGCACGGAAGGAGGTGCAAAGGGGGGTAAAAAGAGGGGGAAGGGAGATGGGGGTGGAAGTGGGGATTGGGCAGGGATCAGTGATCAAAACGTACGGTTGTAGTCAGGTGGCGCAAAAGGGGGGTGAAAAAAAAAAAAAGGAAAACGGCAGGCACAAACTCTGATAAGTGAACTGCGTCACTTATCAAACTTTGGCGGCTGCGGAATGTGTGTACGGAGTTGGCGCAACGGGGGTGAGGGAAAAAAAGCGAGCGCGAGCGTTGATCGGTGAACTGCGTCACCAATCAACGCTCGGCGGCTACTAAATGTGCGCACGGAGGCGGCACAAATGGGGGTGGAGGGGGTAAAAAGAGGGGGAAGGGGGGATTGGGGTGGATGAACGGGGATTGGGGTGGATGAACGGGGATTGGGGTGGATGAACGGGGATTGGGGTGGATGAACGGGGATTGGGCAGGGATCAGGGATAAAACTTACGTTTAGTTGTCTTCTTTCTTTAGCAGGGATTGTGGTGCTACAGGCTGCTGTGGCACCACAATACCCAGCACGGCAGGGAGATCCAGGCACAAAATCCAGCAGGGAGATCCAGCAGTATGACCGCTCTGTAGGAATCCTCAGCTAGAATGAGGACCCTGCAGAGCGGTCATACACAGGTCAGGCAGGTGACACAGACAGGTCACAGAGCGGTCATGCTGCTGCTGTGACCTGTCATTGGTGGGATCGACCATAACATCGATCCCACCAATCAGAGCTTTCCTGGTGACCTGGCTGTGACCTGCCTAGGATCGGATCTGTTCGCGCCATCCTAGGCAGGTCACAGCCAGGTCACCTGCAGGGCACAGAGCGGTCACAGCGTGATCGCCGCTGCGCCCTGTGATTGGCGCGATCGACGATGACATCGATCGCGCCAATCGGCTCCTGCAGGCCCTGCTGGGCCTGCACTGTGTCCTATCCTAGGATCGGTGCTATTAGAGCACCGATCCACGCAGGTTCCGGCAGGGCACAGCGCGGTAATACCGCGCGGTGCCCTGCGATTGGCGCGATCGATGCGATCGGCGATCGCGCCAATCCGGGGTGTTCTTGCCGGTGCCTGGCGTTGCCAGGCACCGGACCTAGGATCGAGTACATCGGTACTCGATCCTAGCCTGTGACCTCATTGTTTCAGCCGCTCCGATTGGCTGAAACAATGAGAATGGCTGTGATTGGCTGTTCAGAATTGAACAGCCAATCACAGCGATCGAGAGGGCGGGTGGGCGGCGACAATGCCCTGGATGCCGAGGCCATCTCCCCCCAGGTGAGATGGCGTCGGAATTTTAATGCGATCACCGCGACTTAAGTCGCGGTATCGCATTAAAGGGCAGGACGTACTATCCCGTCAAGGGTCAGATAGGCCCAGGGCACCTCGACGGGATAGTACGTCCAAGGTCACAGAGGGGTTAAAGCCCAGGTCTATGTGCCATAAATATATGGTGCTTGGTCATTACCAGGATAAATCTCACATAAAATATTAATATATTTGTCTGTTTGAGAACACTGTAACAAAAAACTAAAGCACAGAAAATAAAGCAACTCTTTTTTGCTAATGAGGAGTTCAGTGCTGGCATTAACCAGACTCATCTATTTACCGGACAAAAGAATAAAAGAATAAAGAATAAAAAAGGTTTGCGACAGTGTAGCTAAACTACTTTTTAATATTCATCTCATTAAATTGAATCTGTGTTTCCCAAGAAATAGAAGCAGAATAACACAACAATACAGAGGTTGTAAATAATTAAATACACATTTCCTACGTATATGCAGTCATTATAGATCCTTTCCAAAAGCTCAATGCCGGTATCAACCACACTGAATACGATTCTTGTATTTAATTGCACTTAGAGACTGACGAGAATGCAAACAGCACTTAGAAATTGATTCTGCAGAAACATAAACCTTCATTCTATTAACACTGTTTGAGCCATTCCAAATCCGCATGGAAAATCCGCAGCATTACCATCCATGTGCACAAGGCCTGGGAAAGCAACATTGTTTATACCCTTTCATTAAAAATTGCAGAAATTAGAGGCAATAAGTTGTCATATTTTCCAAATCTATTCAGGTGAGACATATTTTGTGTTATTCAGTTACACATCTTTATTTTTGGAAAAATGAAACTGTGGGAACAGTCAGTATTGAAATCATACTGCATACCTGGTGCATGTTGTGACCAGAGTGGGAGCTGCAGAAGGTTTTCTATCACCCTACACAAGTCCATTATTTAAATACTTCTGTAGGGTCATAACATAGGCTTTATTTTAATCTTATTTTCAAATATGACCTTGACTTGTGCCAATACTTTGCTCTATTCTAGAGATGAGCGAACCTGAACTGTATAGTTCTGGGCTTGTACTGGTTACACTTACTGTTCGGTGCTGAACTCAGAAAATGGACTTCTAGAAATTTGTTTTACAGTTCAGGGAGGAAAGAGAGGGAGAGTGAGAGATTCTCCAGCTCTTAAGTTTGGATCCCCAATGATTACTATGGGATTCGGGTTTAAGTTCAAGCTCAGGTTCAGTTCTGCTACCCGAGCCGAACTTGGTCTAAACTTTGGTCTAAAGTTCAGTCGAACCCAACGAACCCGAACATCTATGGGTCTGCTCATCCATACTCTATTCTCTAACTCTATTCTGCTTACGGGAATACAAGAAACACTCTCTTTCTGACCGATCTACCTTTTCTCTGGGGGTCTGTTGAATAATTGATTCAGCCCGCTCAGGTGGCTTTACAGGTACATGGGACATGTATGTTGTGATAGGTTATCTCTGCATAGCAAATGCAGCAATTTTGCCTCATGAGCAGGAACCCAAAGCCTGTTGGGTGCAGCAGGACTTCTACACACAGTGGCAGCAAAATCCCAGATTAGTGCAGAGTGGATTGGTGGCATCCCCAATATTACCTAACCTAGTATTCCCTCATTTGTTTTCATTGGCAACCCAAAGTTTTTTTTTTATAAATCATCAGTAAAGCTTTGTGCCTGTACTCTAGATGTGCGTAATCTACTCTACTAGAGAAGCTTATTAATGTGGAAAACAAACTCATACTCTCCATCTTTAATCTACAGACACTTAATCACTGAGGTCTTGCTTTTCTTGCTATGCCTTTTTTAAAGTCACATTTTAGCCTTGTCTTTCCTTTACTGTCAGATATTGCTCCTAATTCATCAAAATGGGAGCACAGTGGTTGATGAATTGTGCAAATATGATTACTTTTTGTACTGTTGTGTCTTTTAGAGGAAAAGTTGAACAATGCATTCAATAAGCTTCAAAATGTCACACAATAGTCTCCAAAAAAGCAGATTTTGTAGTCCACTACGATACTGAAATATAAGTGCGCAAAGATTTGGCAACATTTTGAAAATTCATAAATGATTAACGAGAATAAAATATCTGGAAAAACAAAACTAATACCCCTAAAACAGGCAATATCAAATAAAGATAAAGGGGTTGTCCAGTGAAAACATGTTATTACTAAGTGATAACTTACTGATTGGTGGAGTCTGACTATTAGGACTCGTCATTGGCAGAACAAGGAATTTATATCCCTACTTTTATCATCATTGAAAACTGGAGCAGCAGTTCGGATTCTTGACTGCCTCTCCATCAATTTTCTAGGGCTGACAGAAAAAGCAGAGGACAGAGCTTGGCAACCCCAAAGGGAATGAATGCAGGTCCGGTAGAGCATACTTTATTCTTATTGAGATAAGAGTGCTTGTCAGAGTAGTCGGACCCCAACCAATGAACAAGTTTTACGCATCAATCATGCGAATAGAAGAAAATTAGTTTTCACTGGTCAACCCCTTTACCTTTAAAATAGGTGCCAATTATATTATGAATAAGGTGCAAATACAAAATGACTATCAAAACTATTTTTACTGCAGCAAAAAAAAAAGAAGCAAAAGCAATGAGGAATCAGCCCCTGAGTTTCAACATCATTATCTTTTTTGCCTAATTGTGTCCTTGCATTAAATCATATTTTCCAACCAGGTGCAGCCTGACAAGACCAATGCCATTTTAACTATGACTGATATATGGCCTTTCAAGGCTAGAACTAAACAAACTCCACATTGCTCCAATGACTCCAGATGTTCTTCACCATTTGAAGGCTAATAAACATCATCACGCATTGTATTGGTTACCGGAGTCATGTTCTCTCGATCCATATTCATTCTTTGGACAGCTATTTGACATTGATAAATGGACCTTTCTCCATATAGGTCCGAAAATTACTGAGAAATCTTAAAACAATGGAGACCAGGGGAACTCACTGATCAACTATTTGTAACTAAATCTCAAAACGTGAAACAAAAACTGTGTTCCCAGTGACTATCAATAATTGTAATTGAACCTGGTAGTCCAGCCTCTCGGATTAGCATTTCCAATTTGGTTTCTAAAAGACTAGGGTATGCAGATCTTCAATCATTTGATTATTGTGATGTTTATTTGCTGAAAACATCTCGCTTAGGGAATAAATCAAAGGTGGCTAAATTAGGCATGGGTCATCGTTAGCTGGATATTATCCATAATGTTATTTATGAAGACAAATTAATACAGCTATAATGAATGCAAAACAGATGCTCCATTAGATCCGTCTTTCATCTTCTAACAAATACATGCTTTTCAGATGTAAATCTGTCTGTTTGTGAAGATGGAATGTCTTAAACAAATACTTACAATTATGTTAAAAAGTAAGATGCATTATATGAGGGGAAAAATACCTTGCCGGTTGCTGCTATTACAATCTGCTTGAGAGCCATTCTGAAACTCAATTTCACAGTTCTCCAGATAAAAAGTAGCTATTGATTTATCATGCCTATTGATTTTCTTAAATGATTAGGTTAACTCATAAAGCATGTGATTCTTAATGAATTCTTTACTCAGCAAACATTCCATGTCTTTTGGCCGGGCAATCTTCTGGCATTATTGTACAGATAAAGCGTTTTATGGCAGTTGGTCTTAGTGGATGATTTTTATGTATCCACTTACAGCATACATTTTTTTCTTAATGGCAAACCAGGCCCTCGGACCATGCAATGCCTCTGTAGCATCTGTTTCTTTGTGCCTTAACAATATGCTATCAAAATATTATAAAATGTGCCAGATTTAGAGGGATTATTTAAAATTTTTCAAATTGAAAATATTCTGTTATTATAATATTCGATCAAGTGGGGTCCAACTTTTGATACACCTCCAGGTAGCTGTATGAAGGGTCTTCGAGGCTCGGGAAAGTGCCGCAGCCTCTTCATTGATCACATTGTGTTTACTTTTGTCGGTACTTTACACCAAGGTCGAATGTATCATTGATGCACCTGTGCAGCTGCACAAAGGCCCAAGAGGTGAGGAGACCCATCTCCACCTACAAAGCAGGTGGAATTTTGCATTATTATGAGCAATTGGACTACAAAGGACCCATATATTGTTCTTGCACAGGGGCCCTTTTCTGCCTGTGTCCACCAGTGCCCCACACACTGAACTTTTGAAAGTGGCTATTCTAGTTATTGAAGTTTTGCATTAAAGCTAATAAGGCAATACCCTGTACCGCCACTAGAAAAGTACGCTATGTACAGTACGGACCAATGTAAACTAAAATGAGGGCACTAACTCAGCACAGCTCCTTTAAATAACTGATCGTCAGAGGTGAAGAAAAGTTGAACCTCCCCCACTCCCCAAATATTAAGGCTAGATTATCAATATTAGAAATCTTGATAATCTTGTTTATGAAGTAAAGTGAACAATTTTTAGGACCCATGAGCTATTTATGGCTCCTGCACATAGTCAGTCTCTATCCCTACACAACTTGCATTTACACAGAGGGCAACTAGGGAACATGATTACTCCTGAAATAACCAGGCTATCAGATTTGACACTGATCTGAATGGCAGTGATGGTACATTGCACATACAGAGAGTTTATCATAGGTGCAATCAGGATTGAGTGTCGCTGCAGTCAGTAATATCAGTTATATTTCAATAATTGATTATACATAGGGTCGATCATTGATATTGTCAGTCACCCATTATTACATAACTCCAAATGCTGGACAATAAGATTCCAAGGAACGCCCTATACTTACGGCCTGAAAATATTAGCAGTGTCTGATATAAAACTGATACTGTCTATGGAAGAGTATCTGGATGTGTGATGCACTCTAATCCCCAGAATACATACAGTTTAACAAATCCACTGATCAAACGAGCAAAAGAGCTCACAGAAGAAGAGGAACCAGACATTCATTACATAAAGGGGTTGTCCAGGATTTTAAAAATGGCTACTTTCTTTAAGAATCAAGCCAACCTCTGTCTAGGTGTTATACCTGGAATTGATGCTCCATACCAGACACGGGTGAAACTGTTTCTGAAAGAAAGCAGCTATGTTTTTCCAATTCAAGACAACTGCTTTACCATTATATTTAAAGCCTGCAATCTGACCTCTGACTGTACAACCGACTATCAGTGATCGATGTGATTGTGACTATTCCACTGGCTAAAGAGTGCTGGACCTCTAAGTTCTAAAACAGACAAAACTGCATCTACTAATGACCACCATGTACTGTGCTGTGAATACACAGATTGCAGCTTCTGGAGTTACTATACGGCTTGAGGTTTGAATTATATATTTTTATTGATGGGGCATAATTAGTTAGACCGTGATCTGTGACATCATTTTGTGTACATTAATTTTTTTCTACCTTGTGTTATCATTGTATTCTGATGCATTGTTGTAACCTCCTGATATTCACTGCATGTAAAAGTCAAAATTACTGTTATTGTGAACAGTTAAGGAAGTTGAAGATGAAAGATCCCTAAAAGGCCTAAAGTTAAAGATGACACATTTCCTTTGTATTTTAGGCAAAACAATATACCGTATATACTCGAGTATAAGCCAACCCGAGTATAAGCCGACCCCCCCTAATTTTGCCACAAAAAACTGGGAAAACTTATTGACTCGAGTATAAGCCTAGGGTGGAAATGCAGCATTTACCGGTGAATTTCAAAAATAAAAATAGATCATTCTTGCCCCATAGCTGTGCCATATAGTGCTCTGCATGTTCATTATTGCCCCATAGCTGTGCCATAGAGTGCTCTGCACCGTTCATATTTCCCCATCGCTCTGCCGTATAGTGCTCTGCACCGTTCATATTTCCCCATAGCTCTGCCATATAGTGCTCTGCACCATTCATATTGCCCCATAGCTCTGCCATATAGTGCTCTGCACCGTTCATATTGCCCCATAGCTGTGCCATATAGTGTTCTGCACCGTTCATATTTCCCCATAGCTGTGCCATATAGTGCTCTGCACCGTTCATATTGCCCCATAGCTCTGCCATATAGTGCTCTGCACCGTTCATATTTCCCCATAGCTGTGCCATATAGTGCTCTGCACCGTTCATATTTCCCCATAGCTCTGCCACATAGTGCTCTGCACCGTTCATATTGCCCCATAGCTCTGCCATATACTGCTCTGCACCGTTCATATTTCCCCATAGCTCTGCCATATAGTGCTCTGCACGTTCATATTTCCCCATAGCTGTGCCCCATATAGTGCTCTGCACCATTCATATTGCCCCATAGATGCTCCACATAAATCTCTGCCATTGCTTCTGCTGCAATAAAAAAAATGAAATACTCACCTTTCTTGCTTGCAGCTCCCAGCGTCCGGTCCCGGCGTCTCTCTGCTCTGACTGATCAGGCAGAGGGTGGCGCGCACACTATATGCATCATCGCGTCAGTGCAGATAGACGCCGGGAAGATGGAGCGGCGCCGGGAAGATGGAGCGGCGCCCGGCGGCTGGAACGTGGACAGGTAAATATGCGATACTTACCTGCTCCCGGCGTCCGGCTCCTTCTCCCGGACAGCTGGTCTTCGGTGCCGCAGCTTCTTCCTCTATCAGCGGTCACCGTTACTGCTGATTAGAGAAATGAATATGTGGCTCCACCCCTATGGGAGGTGGAGCCGCTTATTCATTTCTCTAATGAGCGGTCCCATGTGACCGCTGAACAGTGGAAGAGCTGCAGCACCGAAGACCGTGGGACAGGCGGGGAGCGCCAGGATCACTGGAAGCAGGTAAGTATGCCTCAGCGCCCTCACCCCCTCACCCGCCGACCCTGACACCCACCTTGACTCTAGTATAAGCCAAGAGGGGCACTTTCAGCCCAAAAATTTGGGCTGAAAATCTCGGCTTATACTCGAGTATATACGGTATACATTTTGTATATATATATATATATTCTTTTTTTTTCATTTTAAAAATTACAAAAAGGAAAATGGGCCAAAAGCAAAAGTTTGGGCATCCTTGGAGATTTGTGTGCTCAGATAACTTAGATCAATCATGCTATGGGGTTGTGTTGCAGCCAAAGGCACAGGGAACATTTCATGGGTAAAGGCAAGAATGGATTTAATGAAATTTCAACAAATTATTATTATTATTATTTGTTGTTATAGCGCCATTTATTCCATGGCGCTTTACAAATTCTTCAGGAAAACATAACACCATCTGTAAAAAAGCTGAAGTTGAAAAGAGGATGGCTTCAACAAATGGATAATGATCTTAAACACATGTCAAAATCCACAATAGACTACTTCAAAAGACACAAGCTGAAGATTTAACAATGGCCGTCACAGTCCCCTGATCTGAACATCATTGAAAATCTGTGGCTAGACCTTAAAATAATTGTGCATGCAAGATGACCCAGGAATCTCACAGAACTGGAACAATTGTCGAGGAAGAACGGATGAAAATCCCTCAAACAAGAATTGGAAGACTCTTATCTGGCTACAAAAAGCGTTTACAACCTGTGATGCTTTCAAAAGGGTGCTACTAGGTACTAAACAGTGGAGCCTGCTCAGCGGAGATGTCGGTCCCAGCATCTGGCTCAGCCTGATACGTTAAAAGGAAATATGCAAAGGAAAAGATACACGTGGTAGTGAAAATATTGCCTGTATAAAGAAATTAATATAATCTATAAATGCTACCACCGCGCGAAGGACTGATATATTTTCCCATGGACAGTCGGACCAGAAAACATTGAAAACCAGGAGAAAGCACAACTAACCGACCAAATAGTCCAAAAAATATAATTTTTATTGCGTTACAATCATGACAAGAATAATAAGAGTATAGTAGCGGGAAAAATTACAGGTAATTAAAATTTATATGGGATGTAAAATATAGGTATAGTTAACCCTGTTACAGAAAAAGGATGCATTCAGGAGGCTAATATACATGTAAATATTGGAGCACAAAAAAACCATGGCTAGATAACGGCAACAAGATTAACAACAAATGCTGCTGTCATAACGATGACATGATTATTCCATAGTGATCCATAGTGGTGCCATAAAACAACGTGGCAGTGAAATAAAATACAATAGAATCCAATAAGTATCAGCAAACATATAGTGAAAATAGATAACAATACAATGATATGCATGTGTAAAAAATCAAAGTGAAACAATCAAAACTGGTGGTTATAATTGTGGCACAGCAGGAACACTAACAAGTTGGGCAGCAGCAGAAAAATAAGAGTATGAGCACTGCTGTGTGAGCCTTGAATAGGGCCGTGAAGAGACTGTGCAAAGAAGTCAGGGAATAAATGAAGATGTAAACTGATAATACCTTGTAAAATCACTTACTGTGGCAGAGTAGAGCCCTGATGACTCCTGAATGGCATCCTCCCCAACGCGCGTTTCGGCACCTTGCCTTCGTCAGGGGGTGGCGTCATTAGGATCAGGAAGGTATAAAAGCAATAGATAACCAAAGAGAACAGAGAAATGGAGAGAGTGGGTGTGATATGCGAGGAATAGGGGCGGTAATAATCAAATGGGAGGAAGATACATAGCATCGGCATCTGTGATGCCCTGGATCACATGAGAGCCTATGTGATCATGTAGTGGGTGGAGTCAACTACCGTGGCATCTCTTATCCGGAAGAACCCCCATTCATCTTGAGGAAGGTATAAAGCGGCGCGTGCTGCCCAGGATGCCAGGAGGTAGCAATGACACCCGCGTCATGCATGGGGAGGTGCAAAATGAACCAGACCTCCCACATACATAGAGATGCGATGGACATAGCCAGCTACGAGGAGACACTGGAGCGCCGTCGCACTACGATCCCCAAGGTGGAGAGTGTAAACTAAATAGAAAATAAAGGGAAATGGAAGTGCAATGAATGAGTGCTAGGATAAATGAATAAAGGGGAAATGAAGTAGTAGCGCTTTCCAGGCTCAGCCATTGTAGCCAGTACTGGTCAGCGGCGAGCAGACGTCTCTGGGACTAAGTCCTGCTTTTCCCCTTCTGAGCATGCCCAGGGTAAGACCTCTCATTGGAGGTTGGGGGTCACATGCTCAGGTACTGCAGCAGCTCCCATTGGTCCTCTAGGAATGTCCTAATGTTGCTCAGGTACTGTAGCAGCTTCCATTGGTCCTCTAGGAAGGTTCTGAAGTTGCTGCAGCTATAAAAGGTTTGCATGGCCGCACGGCCATGCGCTAGTATCAGCTAAATTGTGTGTTCAGCGCAAGTGTGGTCTTATGTATGTGGTTTCAGTGTTCTGCTGAAATAAGCCGCTAGAATATTGGCACCTCCGGTGAGGAGTTTTGCGTGTGCTATTCTGACTGAATGACCACTGTTCACTCTATTTGGTAGCTGGGTTCCTCTGTGAGGTTAACAGGGCACAGCGTTCTCTTGTCTTAAGTGACTCTGTGAAGTAACAGAGTTCACTTATACTGCCATATAGTGCCGTCAGTTACTATCAGCGGGTTTTACTCCTGCACGGTGGACTCTGGGTTGTGAACGCACCTATTACTTTATAAATAAATATTTGGTGCATTCCGCCAAACCCTAACATAATACTAGCGCCAGGGTCTGGCTAGTAAATGGCGGATAAACAGCAATCTTTGTGGTGCATCCAGCAGCTGGAGGGAAGGTTGGCGGCTCTCGAGAGCTCAACCTCAACAGTGGATGTTATCGCAGTTGCTGTTCAGGCTGCTAGCGTGGCTGCAACAACCTTGTCCACTGCTACCCCTGTTCCGACTGTTTCTCGCCTCCCGCTGCCAGAGAAATTTTCTGGAGATAGTAAATCTTGTAGGGGTTTCGTGAGCCAGTGCTCTATACATCTCGAGCTTCTGGTCGCACGATTCCCCACAGAGTGGGCAAAGGTGGGATTCATAGTGTCTCTCCTGTCAGACAGGGCGTTGGAGTGGCCTATGCCGCTGTGGGAGCGTGGCAATCATATGGTGCAGAGTGCTCCGCTGTTCCTGAGCACTCTGAAACAGGTCTTTTTAGGACCTCGAGTCACCCATGATATGGCGCTCCAACTGTTGGCATTGACTCAGGGCTCGTCCTCGGTCAGACAGTTTGCCGTCCACTTCCATACCCTAGCATCTGAGTTGGAGTGGTCGGATAAAGCCTCCATCCCAATATTTTGGATGACCATGTGAAGGATGCTCTGGCCACTATGGAGATTCCCGCCACACTGGAGAAGTTAATAGCTGTGTCCACTCGAATTAACCTCCGTTTTTACAAGCGGAGGTTAGAACGAGCCCAGTGTAGGCAGAGGTTTCAGCTGGCTCCCACCTTTGCCAAACCTTTGGAATCTCCCGTCCTGGTTACTGAGTCACATGTGGCCATGGAGGTGTCACAAGCGAGATCTAAGTTCCGGACCACTCTGATATTCAAGGTCTGTCATGTTTGCCAGCAGTCAGGACATCTTGCCACCAGATGTTCCCAGCGGTCGAGGAAAAGTCAGCGTTTAGTGGTAGTAGGTGGAGGTACACTAGACATGGCAACGTTTGCCTCCAAATTACTATAGGCTCATTCTCCCACTCGTTAGAGCTCTGCATGTATTTTGGGGCGGAGGGCAATATTATGTCATCTGCCTTCACCCAAGTCACTCAATTCCCCTGGTAATGCAAGCTCAACCGGTTACCGTACGAGTGGTGAATGGGTCGACACTGCCCTCACAGATTACACACCAGACCATCCCTTTCATTCTGTCCATGTCGCCATCTCATCAGGAAATTATATCTTTGCTCGTCATTCCTGAGGGAATTGATGAGGTCCTGTTAGGGATACCTTGGCTACGGTACCACTCTCCTCATATTGAGTGGTCCAAAGGCAGAATTTTGGGATGGGGTGAATCTTGTGGGGGTAGATGTCAGAGGGAATGCGTTCAGGTTGCTACTACTGAGGTACCCGCAGATCTATCCTCTCTCCCCAAGCAATATTGGCCCTATATGGATATGTTCTCCAAAAGGGCTGTGGAGACCCGTCCGCCTCACTGCCCCTATGACTGTCCTATAGACCTCTTGCCTGGTGCTGAGCCTCCCCAGGGTCGAGTCTATCCGTTATCTCTCCTGGGGACAGAGGCAATGTCACAGTACATCCAGGAAAATCTGGTTAATCACATTTTGTTTAACCCATTGTAATTACTCAAAAAGAAACAAGGTGAAGGAATGTTGCCAAGGGAGATGGCCCATCGAGTAGAAAATCAGACTTCAGAACACAATTTTCACACTAAGTCCTTAATTAATTATAACATCAAGCATGTTGTCTATTCAGCTCAATGCGACAAATGTACTATATATAGGATAGACCATGTCCAAACTTAAAATCAGAATTGCTTAACATGTGCACTATGCCATTCCAGATCCTAATAAAATTAAACACTCTATGTCAGGATTGCCCAGGCACTTCCTTGAAAACGTCAGGGCTATGTCCCATCATTAAAACAAGTAGGCATTGAGGAGACTAATCATCCTATCAGAGGTGGGATCTGAGCTCAACTTCTTTTAAAACATGAAGCATTTTGGATTCTCAAACTGGATACCAGGTCTCCCAATGGCATTAATTTAAAAAATGAACTGATGTATTTGTACTAGAATCATGAACTTGAGCATATAAATATATTGTGTTACTATTATCGCTCTATATTTTTTATGTTGTTTAATATTAAATAAGTATATCTTTTTGTTTTACACCAAATATTTATGATACATGTATTGATTGTACTATTGTTATCCAACTTCCATTAGTTTCTAGACTATGTGAGCATATTGAATTACCTACTTATAGTTGTGTGAAAAAGTGTTTGCCAATTTCCTTATTTCCTATTCTTTTGCATGTTTGTCACACTTTAATCACCAAACCCCAAGCAGTGACAACTGCAATCAAGTGTTTGCGATAACAGGCAATGAGCCTTTTACCATGCTCTGGAGAAATTTTGACCCATTCATCTTTGAAGAATTGTTGTAATTCAGCCACATTGGAGGGTTTTTAAGGTCATGCCATAGCATCTCAGTCCTGTTTTTCATAAGCCATTCAGAGGTGGACTTGCTGGTGTTTTTTGGATCATTGTCCTGCAGCATAATCCAAGTGAGCTCCAGCTTGAGGTCTTGAACAGATGGCCAAACATACTTCTTCAGGATTTTTTGGTAGACAGCAAAATTCATAGTTTCATTTACCACAGCAAATCATCTAGGTCCTGAAGCAGCAAAACAGCCCCAGATCATCACACTACCAACACCATAATTTACTGTTGGCATGATGTTCCTTTTCTGAAACACTGTTGTCATGATCCAGTTCAGAGTTTGTTTTCTGCTGTTCCCGCTCTGGACTGGTCATGCGTGAGTTAATCCCCTCGGCCTTGTTTTGGAGCTGGCTGGGCTTTTTAAGTCCTCTGTAGTCTGATAGCCGGTGTCAGTGATAGTTCATGCTTCCTGGCTAGAGCAGCTGTCCCTTATACCCTGGTGTTCCTTCTGCCTCTGACTTCCCTTATTTATATTAGACCCGTTCTCTACAGTGTAAGACTCGGCCTGATCTCTGAACGCGCCTCTTATTTTCTGTCTCTGTACCACGTTCCCCGACCGGCTTTTGACTCTCTGGCTTGTACCCCAACTTCGTCTTATATCTTGTTTTGGATACCGTGCTATCATTTGGCTCTGACTTCTGGCTTGTTTGACTACGTGCTCTGCTGCTACTTCTGGTACCTAGTCTCCTGTTTTTTGCGAATCGGCCTGTCTGACTACTCTGCCGCCTCCTAGTGGCACTCCATGCCTCCTTTCACTGTGGTGCTACATGGTCAGTGCTACCTTGTCCCCCTTACCTGCACACCCTGGGGGAGGTTGCATGCAACTGCTTTGCAGTTGCATCACAGCTGTCTTACATTTACACCAGATATAATGGGACATCACCTTCGAAAAAGTTCAACTTTTGCCTCGTCAGTCCACAGAGAATTCTCCAAAAATCTTTGGGGATCATCAAGATGTTTTCTGGCAAAACTGAGATAGGCCTTTATGTTGCTATTGTTCAGCAGTGGTTTTTGTCTTGGAAGTCTGCCATGAAGGCCATTTTTACCCAGTCGCTTTCTTATGGTGGAGTAATGAACACTGACCTTATCTGAGGCAAGTGAGGCCTACAGATCTTTGTATGCTGTTTCTGGGTCTTTTGTGACCTCTTTCATGAGTCATTGCTGCGCTGTTGGTGTAAGGGTACCGTCACACAGTGCAATTTTCATCGCTACGACGGCACGATTCGTGACACTCCAGCATCGTAACAATATCGCTCCAGCGTCGTAGACTGCTGTCACACTTTGCAATGTACGACGCTGGAGCGATAATTTCATGATGTATGTGCGATGTAGAAGCCGTTGGTTACTATGCGCACATCGTAAACGATATATGTTACACCATGCGATTATGCCGCCACAGCGGGACACTAGACGACGAAAGAAAGTTTCAAACGATCTGCTACGACGTACGATTCTCAGCGGGGTCCCTGATCGCAGGAGCGTGTCAGACACTGCGATATCGTAACTATATCGCTCGAACGTCACGAATCGTGCCGTCGTAGCGATGAAAATTGCGCTGTGTGACGGTACCCTAATTTTGATCAGCCGGTAACTCCTGGGAAGGTTCACCACTGTTCACTGTTTTCACCATTTGTGGATAATGTCTCTCACTGTGGTTCACTGGAGTGCCAAATCTTTAGAAGTGGCTTTATAACCTTTTCCAGACTGATTGATCTCAATTACTTGGTTTCTCATTTGTTCCAGAATTTCTTTGGATCGTGGCATGATGTCTAGCTTTTGAGGATCTTTTGGTTCACTTCACTTTGTCAGGCAGCTCCTATTTAAGTGATTTCTTGATTTAGAACAAGCGTGGCAGTAATTAGACCTGGATGTGGCTACGGAATTTGAACTCAGTTTCCTAAAGATGTGTTAAGCCAGTTAATTTATGTTTTAAGGTATAGGGGCAATCACTTTTTTTCACACCGGGCCCTGTAGGTTTGCATTTCTTTTTGCCTTAATAATAAAGACCTTCATATAAAAACTGCATTTTGTGCTTACTTGTTTTATCTTTGTCTAACATTTAAATATGTTTGGTGATCTGAAACATTTTAGCGTGAGAAACATTCAAAAGAATAGGAAATCAGGAAGGGGGCAAACAATTTCACACAACTGTATATTGTGTACTACTACTCACCATATAGGGTTAATGTTTGAGGACAACATGAATGTTTCCCAGATACTCCTTCTCAGGGTAGTTGGTATATAAGTCTCATTTATTTTAGACATACTTTGCTATGATCAAGAGCTGCGGTAGCTCGAAAAGTGTAATTTTGTGTTTTCACATGGTCTTTTTTTAACCTGCTTTCCCTAACTTTAACGTACTTAATAAATGTAGTGTTTTACACATGGTTATATACTTTTCTTTGCACTTGTTGGTATTATCTTTTCTCCTAGAACTTTAACTATGCCTTTGCTCGTTATGTTGCATGCTCTACAAAAAACAGTCCAGGAGCAAAGTCAGGAGGGCTGATTATTAGCTATGATTCCACAATAAGTCTTATCATGTTCTCGTGACTTATAGCACTTGAATTTAAGCAAAATCATAGGAAGATGCATTTGCTGTTTTAAAAAATGTGAGTAAAGTTAACCTAATCTTAAAGCAAGTTAAAAAGGTTGATATTACAGGCCTCCTGTGAGAAACGTTTTTGTGCTTGTGGGCCCCTGACAACACTTCCAGTCTCTTAACCTTAGCAGCTAAGGTAATTTATCTCAGGGTCTCTATGTATCATAGTATTCATTAGAATCTGGCTTTCATTTTTCTGGATAGGTACTAAGAACGTTTAAGATCTATTCCTCTGATAACCCTGAGCTATCAGAGTACAGGAACAAGTATTGTCAAGGGGACGCAAACATAGAACTTCTTCTTAAAAATATAGTTAGGGAGCATTCACAAGCTTCTAAGTTGCACTTTGAAAAGCAGCAGAACTTTTAGCTCCTTTTTAAAACTTTGTAACATTATTCTTAAAGGAAACCTGTCATATCCCCTAATACTAGATTTAGGGTTAATCTGCAGATCAATAGTGTTTCAGGGCTGTCTGTCCAACTTAGGCTGGGTTCACATTACGTTATAGATGTCCGTTAGACCGACTATGTTACACCGCGGCATAACGCAGTCCGTTAACGCCGCCATTATGTCCTATGTCGGACGCATCGCTAGTGCATGCCCACAAATTTACTTTATTCCTCCCAGGAGTGCTGGATTTCAGATATAGGGGCATGCACGCACCATCTACAGTCATCACCTACAGCATTAAGAACAGCAGCTGTTGACAGCTCGCTCAGCACAGTGGTGACTGTAGCAGTTTTTTCTTCATTACTGGGCATAGGTCGAAAGCTGTCAATCAATCTGGATAAGTGGGGTTAAAAATAAACATAAATACTAAGAATTCCAAAACACACATACTGCATTGAGACAACTGTGTTTTCAGTAGTGAGACATCCTAAAAAGAATAACTTTCCACACAGGCGCATAACAGAATGGACACCCCCCCTTTGAAGCATACAAAGGGGGTCGCATGATAACACAGCCTCTTCCTGTATCTCCCCTCCTATTTTTACGCATTTCTGGTATATGTTCTAATGAGTTTTATGAGGTGTTGAAGTTTTGGTGAAAGGGTTAATTTTATTTGGTAAGCTGCGCTATGCGCGAGCAGGTTCTACCTGGTTTTAGCCGGTTTATTCCCGCACTTTCTAACGGTTCTGATTGGTTTATTCAGAAAGTGCGGGAAGAATTTCCTCTATAAAATCAGCTGTTTCATCAGCTGTCCCTCAGTCACCTGACGAAGACAGAAGACCCCACTCTCCCTCCCTTAAATTTTGTTTTTTAATGTGTCAACTGTCGTGTCATTTATTTGTGGGAGAATCGCCCTTTGAATTCGGGTGGATTTGGTAATGAGTTGGAGTAGTATTTAATTTATTTATTCAAATGGTTTTATTCTTGATTATTGGATTAAAATATAATTTTACATGTAACTCAAAATAAACGCCTCGGCCATCTTCTTCCAACATATATCTCTTGTGTCACGTGTCTTTATTGGGATTTAATGGGGCTTGTGTTACCATGCTTTAATCGGCAAGTCTGTTCTTGCCCTCAGAGAAGAGATGACAGTTTTTTTTCAAAGGGATTTTTAGTACTGAACTAGCCATTTTAATATATAATGACACTGTAAACATATGATTCCTAGTTCCAAACTTTAATCCCTCGCTCTGGTAAATGTATGACAGGGTGTTGAAGCTGCTGCTTCAGTAATTTAGTTATCAGACACAGCTGGAGATCCTGATGAAAAAACAGAAGTGGTTAATTACTGCTTCTGTCTTTTGAGTGGCTACACAGCGCCCAATGAGTGTTATGTAGTGTACAAAAGCATTGGGCTGCCTATCAAATGAAAATTATAAAATGAATATTTCCTAATATGTAAGTGAGCTTTTAAGATCAATGGGGAGGACACTGATCTCCATGAGACTCTGCCTCCAGAGTTTCTATTAACTGAAAGGGGGGGGTACCAGTGGAGATCAGGAGAGCAGTCATTACACATCACACTGGTAATCCCCCCTTTTATTTAAAATAATCTCTGGAGGCAGATCCTTGTAAGATCTATGTCTGGCCCATAGTTCTGAACAGTTCATTTACATATAAGAAAATCAGTCTTCTTAAAAAAGACAACGATCGCAGATATCAAGATATCATGTTAGGACAGTTGAGCCTACTGACAGAGTCTCATTAACCCCTTACCGACCTCTGCAGTACTAGTACTATGGAGATCGCATCTCTTCCTTTGTTGCGGGCTCCGGCGGTGAGCCCGCATCAAAGACGGGACATGTCAGCTGTTTTGAACAGTTGACATGTGCCCGCAATTAACTAGTTAAATGCCACTGTTAAACACTTACAGCGGTATGTAACTAGCGCTTCCAGCCATCGGAAATGAGCACATCGCAGATCCCCGTCATGTGATCGGGGGTCAGCGATGCGTCGGCATAACAACCAGAAGTCCTTGAGACCTCTATGGTTGTTGATGCCGGATTGCTATGAGCGCCACCCTGTGGTCGGCGCTCATAGCAATGCTGTAATTCTCCTACATAGGAGCAACCTATGCTTTGCTCCTATGTAGCAGAACTGATCGAGTTGTGCCAGCTACTAGCCTTCCATGGAGGCTAATGCAGTATGGCAAAAGTAAAAAAAAATGTTTTAAAAAATCTGAAAAAAAAATATATAAAAGTTTAAATCACCCCTCCTTTGCCCCATTCAAAATAAAACAATTACAAAAAATCAAGCCTACACATATTTGGTATCACTGCTTTCAGAATCACCTGATCTATTAATAAAAAAAGGATTAACCTGATCGCTAAACGATGTAGTGAGCAAAAAATTGAAACGCCAGAATTACTTTTTTTGTTTGCCACCCACGACATTGAATTAAAATGCAATAACGGGCGATCAAAAGAATGTATTTGCCCTAAAATGGTATCATTAAAAATATCAGCTCTCACCTGACCCCAGATCATGAAGATTGGAGACGCTACGGGTATTGGAAAATTGCCCTTTTTTTTTAGAAAAGTTTGGAATTTTTTTCTACCACTTAGATAAAAAATAACCTAGACATGTTTGGTGTCTATGACCTGGAGAATTAAATGGCAGGTCAGTTTTAGCATTTATTGAGCCTAGCAAAAAAGCCAAAGAAAAAACAAGTGTGGGATTGCACTTTTTTGCAAATTCATCGCACTTGGGATTTTTTTTCCCATTTTCTAGTACATGACATGCTTAAAACAATGATGTCGTTCAAAAACACAAAAAATCAAGCCCTAACATGGCCATATTGACGGAAAAATAAAAAAGTTATGGCTCTGGGAAGGAGGGAAGCGAAAAACGAAAAAGGAGAAATGGAAAAGGGCAAGGTCTTGAAGGGGTTAAACAATCCCCCGCAAAAAAATACTCTGCCTACACTGTAATTCTATACAAAAATACTGAGTTTGATAACGCAAGATAAAGCAAGAAACCAGTATTGGCTCGATTTTGGAAGCAATTAAGTAATGCCTGCTGATATCTTACCTGGATAGAAACTGACATTTTTGCAGACATTGTGCATATCAATCATCTATTCACACATTACAAAACCATTACCTCACATAAACTGTTAAATAGAAAATAGTGACTCAAATGGCCTTGCATGCAGAAGATGCTGATAATTGTTTTATTTTTCCGTCAGCCCATAAATGTATGTTTCTGGCCTTGAACATGGCATTTTGTCAATATACAGGATAATTATGTGTATATTGTATTACTGGTTCCCACACTTCAATCATATCGTTATTATTAAAGCGTAAAAATCTATAAAAGAAATAGCGCTACATATTGCACAATGTACTAGATTGAGTTAGATACAAAAATGTGATTTTTTTTTTCTTTTTCAAATTAAGGAAAACAATTGAAGATCTGAGTTTCAAGGGTTTAATGTTGAAGATGGGGGCATTGTCTTTTAGCCTTCACCAGGGAACGTTGGGTACACACAGTGTAAGCATCTACCTAAGGATTTCACAAAATGCCTTGTAAAAGAATGCACAGACGCTTATAATTATCAGTAACAGTTAGATGCTTTACATTTCTTATTTCATACTTTTCATTGACCTTTTTCATGTACTCGGAAAATATGCAGTGATTAAATAGACCCAATAATCCAAGGTGCCGATATGACTCCTACATAATAGGTTTGGGTAAATAAATGATAGATGTCAGCATGTCCTTGCTCCCTAAATGCATACTTTACTTTTATGCCTGGAACATCGACAATTGGGTTTAATTATTTTGTAGAAAATTAACTGCATGTGTTATGGCAGATTATTATTTTCAGAAATTGAAACCTGGTCTACTAAAGAATCCAGGAAAGTGACGCGTTCTACAAAGGTTAATAAACTAATACAATCTTTATATAGAGCAGCACTGGTGGAAAGTTTTCTGTGCTAAAGCGGGAGCAGGAAGGGCAGCCATATTGTCGGGAATAGATGAGCTCCGTACACACTGCGCTGAATAAAATCACTGTCAGGAAGCATTTGGGTGATGGCGAAACAGGTTTGCAATGTGCTTTGTTTTGTTATAAAGCCTTCCCAGTTATGTATATCCTATAGGCAAAATGTATTCTTGCACCTTTCTGCAGTATGTTGTCAGTTTGGTATCAATTGTCATCACCTCGTTTTATTCTGTCACCCACTGACATATAGGGAGCTTGCCATGTGAAATAATGCTGTTACCAACATATATGGGGTTAAACTGCAGGTTAATAGCCCCACAGGTGGGACGAAGTGAACTTCACCCTCCACCCCCACCCCCGATAGCATTCGGCTTCCAGTCACAGGGGTGACGCAGGTTCAGATAGATAGATAGATAGATAGTAACATAGTTAGTAAGTAACATAGTTAGTAAGGCCGAAAAAAGACATTTGTCCATCCAGTTCAGCCTATAGATAGATAGATAGATAGATAGAAAGAAAGAAAGAAAGAAAGAAAGAAAGAAAGATATGAGATAGATAGATAGATATGGGATAGATAGATAGATATGGGATAGATAGATAGATATATAGATAGATAGATAGATAGATAGATAGATAGATAGATAGATAAATAGATAGATATGGGATAGATAGATAGATAGATAGATAGATAGATATGAGATAGATAGATAAGGGATAGATAGATAAATAGATAGATATGGGATAGATAGATAGAGAGATAGATATGAGATAGATAGATAAGGGATAGATAGATAGATAGATAGATAGATAGATAGATAGATAGATAGATAGATAGATAGATAGATATGGGATAAATAGATATTAGATAGATAGATAGATAGATAGATAGATAGATAGATAGATAGATAGATATGGGATAAATAGATAGATAGATAAATAGATAGATAGATAGATATGGGATAGATAGATAGATAAATAGATAGATAGATAGATAGATAGATAGATAGATAGATAGATAGATAGATGGATAGATAGATAGACTGATTTATGGATAGGAAGCCCCAGAGTAAAGTACTTCCTGGTAACATTGCTACACTCTGTCAATTTCTATGTTTTTGAGAAACAAATGTACTGCCTATGGCAATAAGTCTCTGTAGGAATTGTGATTGGACATCACAACAATATTGCCTGCAGGAGAGAAAAAATGATTTTAGACTGACCACATATTTATTGATATGCTCATAGTATGAATAAAATATAGACGTTATGGAAAGCTAGTGCATAGCGCTGTATACAGCCTTTGCAAAATACAAAATGGTTAATACTATACGACCAGTCACAAAGAGGTAGCAGCTCCCTGGTCCTCAGAGAGAAATTCATCCCTCTAAGCTTCAACACTCATTGCTGACTATTTCTGTCGCTGTCCCACAGACTCCGGAATCATCAGCATGTTTCTATATTTAAAGTCCCATGAAAGTTGGAAACAACAGAATAATTGTTCTTTTATATCTGGTGTCTATATTTATAGAGAAGTCAGTGTCCAGCTGGGATGGTGCGCTGGGTCCAGATACCTGTTACTATATGTTTGCTTTTCTATAATACTATGATAAAGTGAGCTGATGTTTAATAGAAATGATAATGCCTCTATAACATTTAGATCTCATTCAGACACTATTGTTGCTCGTATGTGTTGTAACTTTGTATCCTTGAAATACGCTGTTCACCATGCAGTGGCATAATAGGGATAGACGCGCACTCTTGCTATAATGGAGATGCAGACTGGACGTGGATTTAATCCACAGACGGTATCATAAAGAAAAACAGTCGCACTCAAAAAATCATATCTTTAGTAAAGAAAAAGATTTATTTCAATCACAAAAAAAGTGCAATAAATTCACCGCAGTCAGGTCAAATGAGAAAGGCAATGGTGCAAAGGTAACGTTTCGACCCTATCTTGGGTCTTTTTCAAATCTTGCTCATATGGAAGGTCATGAAGAGAAATTGTGCACAAATAGTACAAAAATCCCATTAGGGGCTTGCGATACGAATTGAGGTAGATAGCTCCACCACACCTATTAACACACTCTTATCTAATCCTTGTTGAAATACAAAAAATAACCCTGGAAGGGTGTACTTTGATGAAGATTATTTTTTTGTTTAGTTATTTTCCCCACTCGATGTATGTATATATATATATATATATATATATATATATATATATATTTATATATATTTATATATATATATATATATATATTTATATATATATATATATATATATATATATATAAACACACACAAACACACACAGATTTTGAGTGAAATGAGGGACAGTTAGTTCATATAGAGAGTGTGTGTGTGTGTGTGTGTATGTGTGTGTATATACACTGCTCAAAAAAATAAAGGGAACACTTAAACAACAGAATATAACTCCAAGTAAATCAAACGTCTGTGAAATCAAAACTGTCCACTTAGCAACACTGTTTGACAATCAATTTCACATGCTGTTGTGCAAATTGAATAGACAACAGATGGAAATTATTGGCAATTATCAAGACACACTTAATAAAGGAGTGGTTCTGCAGGTGGGGACCACAGACCACATCTCAGCTTTCTGGCTGATGTTTTGGTCACTTTTGAATGTTGGTTGTGCTTTCACACTCGTGGTAGCATGATATGGACTCTACAACCCACACAAGTGGCTCAGGTAGTGCAGCTCATCCAGGATGGCACATCAATGTGAGCTGTGGCAAGAAGGTTTGTTGTGTCTGTCAGCGTAGTGTCCAGAGGCGCTACCAGAAGACAGGCCAGTACACCATGAGACGTGGAGGGGGCTGTAGTAGGGCAACAACCCAGCAGCAGGACCACTACCTCAGCCTTTGTGCAAGGAGGAACAGGAAGAGCACTGCCAGACTCCTGCAAAATGACCTCCAGCAAGCCACAAATGTGCATGTAGCTGCACAAACAGTTAGAAACCGACTCCATGAGGATGGTCTGACTACCCGATGTCCACAGATGAGGTTGTGCTCACAGCCCAACACCATGCAGGACGCTGGGCATTTGCCACAGAACACCAGGATTGGCAAATTTGCCACTGGCGCCCTGTGCTCTTCACAGATGAAAGCAGGTTCACACTGAGCACATGTGACAGACATGACAGAGTCTGGAGACATCATGGAAAGAGATCTGCTGCCTGCAACATCCTCATCCTTCAGCATAATAAGTTTGGCAGTGGGTCAGTAATGGTGTGGGGTGGCATTTCTTTGGAGGGCCGCACAGCCCTCCATGTGCTCGCCAGAGGTAGCCTGACTGCCACTAGGTACCGAGATGAGATCCTCAGACCCCTTGTGAGACCATATGCTGGTGTGGTTGGCCCTGGTTTCCTCCTAATGCAGGACAATGCCAGACCTCATGTGGCTCTAGTGTGTCAGCAGTTCCTGCAAGATGAAGGCATTGAAGCGATGGACTGGCCCACCTGTCCCCAGATCTGAATCTGATTGAACACATCTGGAACATCATGTCTCACACAATGCACCAACGTCACATTGCACCACAGACTGTCCAGGAGTTGGTGGATGCTTTAGTCCAGGTCTGGGAGGAGATCCCTCAGGAAACCATCCGTCGCCTCATCAGGAGCATTCCCAGGCATTCTAGAGAGGTCATACAGGCACGTGGAGGCAACACACACACAACCGAACATCATTTCCTTGTCTTGAGGCATTTCCACTGAAGTTAGATCAGCTTATAATTGATTTTCCACTTTGATTTTGAGTATCATTCCAAATCCAGACCTCCACGGGATATTCATTTTGATATACATTGATCATTGTTATGTTTCATTGTTCTCAACACATTCCACTATGTAATAAATAAAGATTTGCAACTGAAATATTTCATTCAGTGATATCTAGGATGTGGGATTTTAGTGTTCCCATTATTTTTTTGAGCAGTATATATATATATATATATATATATATATATATATATATACAGTTAGGGCCAGAAATATTTGGACAGTGACACAATTTTCGCGAGTTGGGCTCTGCATGCCACCACATTGGATTTGAAATGAAACCTCTACAACAGAATTCAAGTGCAGATTGTAACGTTTAATTTGAAGGGTTGAACAAAAATATCTGATTTGGAATTGTACACATTTCTTTACAAACACTCCACATTTTAGGAGGTCAAAAGTAATTGGACAAATAAACATAACCCAAACAAAATATTTTTATTTTCAATATTTTGTTGCAAATCCTTTGGAGGCAATCACTGCCTTAAGTCTGGAACCCATGGACATCACCAAACGCTGGGTTTCCTCCTTCTTAATGCTTTGCCAGGCCTTTACAGCCGCAGCCTTCAGGTCTTGCTTGTTTGTGGGTCTTTCCGTCTTAAGTCTGGATTTGAGCAAGTGAAATGCATGCTCAATTGGGTTTAGATCTGGAGATTGACTTGGCCATTGCAGAATGTTCCACTTTTTGGCACTCATGAACTCCTGGGTAGCTTTGGCTGTATGCTTGGGGTCATTGTCCATCTGTACTATGAAGCGCCGTCCAATCAACTTTGCAGCATTTGGCTGAATCTGGGCTGAAAGTATATCCCGGTACACTTCAGAATTCATCCGGCTACTCTTGTCTGCTCTTATGTCATCAATAAACACAAGTGACCCAGTGCCATTGAAAGCCATGCATGCCCATGCCATCACGTTGCCTCCACCATGTTTTACAGAGGATGTGGGCTGAAAGTGCACACTCCCAGCTGCAATATGATAGTTTCCACATCCAAATCGGAGAAAGGGTTTAGGAATCATAGCTCTGTAATGCATAGCGTCCTCTTTTTCAAGGGACCAAAAGTAATTGGACAATGGACTCTATGGGCTGCAATTAACTCTGAAGGCGTCTCCCTCGTTAACCTGTAATCAATGAAGTAGTTAAAAGGTCAGGGGTGGATTCCAGGTGTGTGGTTTTGCATTTGGAAGCTGTTGCTGTGAGCAGACAACATGCGGTCAAAGGAACTCTCAATTGAGGTGAAGCAGAACATCCTGAGGCTGAAAAAAAAGAAAAAATCCATCAGAGAGATAGCAGACATGCTTGGAGTAGCAAAATCAACAGTTGGGTACATTCTGAGAAAAAAGGAATTGACTGGTGAGCTTGGGAACTCAAAAAAGCCTGGGCGTCCACCGATGACAACAGTGGTGGATGATCGCCGCATACTTAATTTGGTGAAGAAGAACCCGTTCACAACATCAACTGAAGTCCAGAACACTCTCAGTGAAGTAGGTGTATCTGTCTCTAAGTCAACAGTAAAGAGAAGA
Organism: Ranitomeya imitator; assembly: GCF_032444005.1. Lineage (NCBI taxonomy): Eukaryota > Metazoa > Chordata > Amphibia > Anura > Dendrobatidae > Ranitomeya > Ranitomeya imitator. Next base: position 385,616,581 of record NC_091284.1, read on the forward strand.
CTCCATGACAGTAAATACAAAGGGTTCACATCTAGATGCAAACCATTCATCAATACCAAAAATAGACAGGCCAGAGTTAAATTTGCAGAAAAACACCTCAAGAAGCCAGCTCAGTTCTGGAAAAGTATTCTATGGACAGATGAGACAAAGATCAACCTGTACCAGAATGATGGGAAGAAAAAAGTTTGGAGAAGAAAGGGAACGACACATGATCCAAGGCACACCACATCCTCTGTAAAACATGGTGGAGGCAACGTGATGGCATGGGCATGCATGGCTTTCAATGGCACTGGGTCACTTGTGTTTATTGATGACATAAGAGCAGACAAGAGTAGCCGGATGAATTCTGAAGTGTACCCGGATATACTTTCAGCCCAGATTCAGCCAAATGCTGCAAAGTTGATTGGACGGCGCTTCATAGTACAGATGGACAATGACCCCAAGCATACAGCCAAAGCTACCCAGGAGTTCATGAGTGCCAAAAAGTGGAACATTCTGCAATGGTCAAGTCAATCTCCAGATCTAAACCCAATTGAGCATGCATTTCACTTGCTCAAATCCAGACTTAAGACGGAAAGACCCACAAACAAGCAAGACCTGAAGGCTGCGGCTGTAAAGGCCTGGCAAAGCATTAAGGAGGAAACCCAGCGTTTGGTGATGTCCATGGGTTCCAGACTTAAGGCAGTGATTGCCTCCAAAGGATTTGCAACAAAATATTGAAAATAAAAATATTTTGTTTGGGTTATGTTTATTTGTCCAATTACTTTTGACCTCCTAAAATGTGGAGTGTTTGTAAAGAAATGTGTACAATTCCTACATTTTCTATCAGATATTTTTGTTCAACCCTTCAAATTAAACGTTACAATCTGCACTTGAATTCTGTTGTAGAGGTTTCATTTCAAATCCAATGTGGTGGCATGCAGAGCCCAACTCGCGAAAATTGTGTCACTGTCCAAATATTTCTGGCCCTAACTGTATATATATATATATATATATATATATATATATATATTTATATATAGTATACATATATACTATACTGCTATGCTATGTATATATACAGTCATGGCCAAAAGTATTCACACCCCTGCAATTCTGTCAGATAATACTCAGTTTCTTCCTGAAAATGATCGCAAACACAAATTCTTTGTTATTATTATCTTCATTTAATTTGTCTTAAATGAAAAAGCACAAAAGAGAATGAAGCAAAAAGCAAAACATTGATCATTTAACACAAAACTCCAAAAATGGGCCAGACAAAAGTATTGGCACCCTCAGCCTAATACTTGGTTGCACAACCTTTAGCCAAAATAACTGCGACCAACCGCTTTCCGTAACCATCAATGAGTTACTTACAATGCTCTGCTGGAATTTTAGACCATTCTTCTTTGGCAAACTGCTCCAGGTCCCTGATATTTGAAGGGTGCCTTCTCCAAACTGCCATTTTTAGATCTCTCCACAGGTGTTCTATGGGATTCAGGCCTGGACTCATTGCTGGCCACCTTAGAAGCCTCCAGTGCTTTCTCTCAAACCATTTTCTAGTGCTTTTTGAAGTGTGTTTTGGGTCATTGTCCTGCTGGAAGATCCATGACCTCTGAGGGAGACCCTGCTTTCTCACAATGGGCCCTGCATTATGCTGAAACATTTGTTGGTAGTCTTCAGACTTCATATTGCCATGCACACGGTCAAGCAGTCCAGTGCCAGAGGCAGCAAAGCAACCCCAAAACATCAGGAAACCTCTGCCATGTTTGACTGTAGGGACCGTGTTCTTTTCTTTGAATGCCTCTTTTATTCTCCTGTAAACTCTATGTTGATGCCTTTGCCCAAAAAGCTCTACTTTTGTCTCATCTGACCAGAGAACATTCTTCCAAAACGTTTTAGGCTTTTTCAATTAAGTTTTGGCAAACTCCAGCCTGGCTTTTTTATGTCTCAGGGTAAGAAGTGGGGTCTTCCTGGTTCTCCTACCATACAGTCCCTTTTCATTCAGACACCGACGGATAGTATGGGTTGACACTGTTGTACCCTCGGTCTGCAGGGCAGCTTGAACTTGTTTAGATGTTAGTCTAGGTTCTTTATCCAACATCCGCACAATCTTGCGTTGAAATCTCTTGTTAATTTTTCTTTTCCGTCCACATCTAGGGAGGTTAGCCACAGTGCCATGGGCTTTACACGTCTTGATGACACTGCGCACGGTAGACACAGGAACATTCAGGTCTTTGGAGATGGACTTGTAGCATTGAGATTGCTCATGCTTACTCACAATTTGGTTTCTCAAGTCCTCAGACAGTTCTTTGGTCTTCTTTCTTTTCTCCATGCTCAATGTGGTACACACAAGGACACATGACAGAGGTTGAGTCAACTTTAACCCATGTCAACTGGCTGCAAGTGTGACTTAGTTCTTGCCAACACCTGTTAGGTGCCCCAGGTAAGTTACAGGTGCTGTTAATTACACAAATTAGAGAAGCATCACATGATTTTTCAAAGGGTGCCAATACCTTTGTCCACCCCCTTTTTATGTTTGGTGTGGAATTATATCCAATTTGGCTTTAGGACAATTCTTTTTGTGTTTTTTTCATTTAAGACAAATTAAATGTAGATAATAATACCAAATAATTTGTGTTTGCAATCATTTTCAGGAAGAAACTGAGTATTATCTGACAGAATTGCAGGGGTGTGAATACTTTTGGCCATGACTGTATATATATATATATATATATATATATATATATATATATATATATATATATGTTATATGTGTGTACTCTATGCATGAACTAGCATTCAATTCACTCATAATCTGAACGTTTGCTGCTTACAGATCCTACTAGGATTTAAGTTTACCACCTTACATCATGTCTTCAGAAGAAATGTTTAAATAGAAAATGACTTATTGTTTAAATCACTTTGTGTTAAATGTATTGAGAAAAAGGCAATCTTATTTTTCATATACCAGTATATCATAAAAAATAAAAACTAGAAATTTAACAATTTTCAAACTGAACCCTTGGGGCTATTCCCTGGATTTCGTAAAGCCCACATGAAAATTTGCAGCAATTGACTGCAATGGCAATAGGTTGATGAGCTAGAGGAGTTGATACCTATTATTATTACTATTACTATTATGTTGCATAATCTGTTGTTACATTGAAGATATGATTTTAATATTTCCAGCACGCCATGCACTGCCGGATGACCTTGGGAAACCTGAGTGAAGTCTGCCCCTGGGCAATTCCCCCTTTTGCCTTCTCTCTAATCATGGTCTGATAATATTGTTCCCTCAGAACAATAATCTTACCTCACATTAGTATTATTTGATTCTTCATGTGTCTCTACAGTCTTTGCCGTCAAATTTCCACTTCGAGGTTTTAAACCTTCTGGTAAATTCTGGGATCTTTTCCAAATTTCATGACATATTACATCAAAATCATCCTTTGGGGCTTTTGGATGAACCCAGATATGTCTAGGATATGGACCAACCGGTGGATCATGTTTGGAAGTCTCTGGGACCTTCAGTGGCACAGACCCAGGCACAAACATCCTATCTAAGTCTCCTGTGCACTTTACACCTTGGCGGTTTGCACTCAAATGCCTATTTAGCAGTTAGGCCTTGGCAACGGACAAAATGTCTCACGACAGTTAGAAAGTGTACATGGCAAGAGTATGCTAAAGCATTAAAACACCTACATAATGCCTACATTTACAGTACACTGGTGAAAATAGAGAACATGTTGGAAAACCCTTGATATCTTTTGCAAAATTAATAGTTAAAAGTGGCGTCATTTCTTCCTTGTTTTGTAAATTCAGTTGTGTAGGTACATTATGAGATGCATCAAATCAGTAGTAACCAGGACTTAATGTCTGAGGATACACAAAGGCCCCTCTCATTAGAAATGACATGTGGTTTTTGGGTTCCTGTCACAGATTTTGGAATGGAGCTTAGAATTGGCTATGGTTAGAAACGGGTATTACGGATTTTGCAATGACCAACTGATGTGGCACAGATATCGTAATGTCTGAGATAACCATCAATTTACAAGGAAACATCTTCAAAGAGAGGTTCTTGGGGGGAAAACATGAATGCCTGCCCTGGTATGTAAATGTATTCATTAAATGAATGAGTCTTGCAGAATTGCCTGCTGGCCTTTGCTTATTTTCTGCATTGATCACATCATTCATTAATGTACGGCACTTTAGTGGTGATTGACTGCAGCCGTCACAAGAACGATGAATGGCAAGTAGTAGCTGCCGGAGGTAAACTGAGTCTGGTAGATATGTGTTTTTTTTTCCATTTTAAGCCATGTTCCCAAATAGCTTAAATGCTGTTTTTTTCCCCTCTAAGTTTTGGGGGCAGAAAATATTCTACATATAAAAGTTAAAGCAAAGTGGATGTCATGTTATGAAAACTCGTACTCAATGCGCTTGAACCGTGCTTTTTTTTTGGTGATTTTTTTCTATAGCTTCCTATAAGTACCTTGTAAAAAAGCATGTCAAAAAACAAAAACAGCTTCAAAAAGTGTTGAGGAAGACAACAAAACAATGCTTCAAGAGAAACACTGCCAGCATTTTTCTAAAGTGTCTCTCCTCTTGCAAAACTCAAAAAGATGTCTATAAGATGCCAAATTCCCTTTACTTCTTATGAAGCAGGCTCTGCACTAAAAAAAAAGGAACAAATGAGAAAAAAAATTACATTTGCGATAAAAAGCTTAAAAAAAATGGAAAAACATTTTTTAAAAAAGTAGTAAAAATGCAAAGGAGGTTGCTATATTTTGAATATTGGGACCTACAGAAAAAAACATTGGGAAGAAAAACAAGCATGAAAACATAGCCTAAGATTACCACTTCAAAATGATAGAAACACATTTAAAGGGAACCTGACAGCTGATTCATGCTGCCCGCTCCCCAGGCGGAAAGTATCAGACACTGGCTGTACACGGTTTAACATCGGCTGGGGATTGAGCCGCACAGGAGACTAGTTGGACAGATGGGGCCTCGGCGTGATAGGTTTCTCCTTATTCATGCTGCCGGGGACCCACCTGTCCGATTAGTCTCTCGTGTGACTTGCTGTTATTCCATGTTTTTCTCTGAAACACCGCACTTAAATATACATAGCTGAAATCGTGTGGCCACGATCTGATGCATGCTCAGGCAGCATGTATCAGCTGTCAGGTTCCCTTTAAGCACTGTGAAGTTCTGGTGATGTTATTTTCCGAGCAGGTTACACATTGTAACAGTTCACGCTTATTAAATGTGCATGAGAAAATACAAGGACATGTTTCTCATTTTCCTGATGTGGTGCCATTTTCAAAATACTTTATCAGTGAGAATATTCCAATAACACTTGTGTAGGGCTGTAAAAAATCATCCATCAGTGCCATTGCTCTGTAGATCCACCAGTAAGATACAGTGAGGGATAGCAGGTAGGTGTCTATAGACTGGCATATAAGAGATATATTCTTTTGAAGAATTTAAAAAGCAATTCCCCACAATAATTCATGCATGGTAACAGAAAGCTGCTGGCCACTATTCCAATATCTGCACATTATAAAATTCCTATTTCTACAGGGTTTACTCACATATAATATTTCTTGTATGTTACTATGACATGCCATGAGTGTCCAATCAGTGGAGTGACTGGTGGGACTTCCATTGATCTCCAGAACACTTTAAATATTAACCATGTAAAACTGCTTTGGGCACTTTGATAAAGATAAAATCATATATGGATAATGTAGTCTTTGCTGTAAATAATAAAAAATAAGAATCCGAGAAGCCACCGAGGAGCTCAGTGACCATGTGAAAGCAGCGGGCCATAAGACATCACAGAGATGTCACGACTCCTGTGGAACCTCTTTTTGACTCAGTGATAATACCCTTATTCTTTTCAAAGAGATCATCATCTGAGGCGTATATTCATTGTACACTTGAGGTGGGGGTGACTGGGACAGTTACCCTGGGTGCAAAGTTCTTAGGGTCACAACATTTCAAAAGAAAAAAAAGAAAAAGTAGATACGTTGCTAGCACATGCTTCAGACTTTTAGTTTGGTGCCAATGATCTCTGGAAGTGCGCCACTTTGACCTCTATTGACAACAGGATGCCAATGCAGTTAAATCCTGTGGTATGGAATCAGAGTCACTCTCTGTCCTCTTGGGCCACAGGCTACTGGGGACCTAGACCTTACAAGATAAAAGAGTCTTAGCACAGGCAACACAATGATGTCATAGCATTATGCCGCTTGTGTTGCCCTGTAATGTGGGTGGTGGCATAAAAGTGCCATTATCACTTTTAAAGGAGGTACTCAGGGGCAGATTTACTTTTTATGGATGCACTGAGGTGGCATTAATACTTTCTAACTGGGGCACTGTGGGGGCATAATTTGCTCTACCGGGCTCTTGCCCGGTGGGCGATAAGCCACATTATACCACCATGTTTATTATATTGTATTGCAGCATTAGTGACCCAGAGCTGAATAATAAACTCTGCAGCTGCTGAAGAACTTCTTTCATATACAGGACATAGGGTAGTCATTCAGTCAGTGGTTGAATTAGGAAGAGGAGCTTGCAAAATTGTTCAGCAATCGACAGTATGAGCAGATGTTGATAAGTAGTGTCTATGTTGCATCACAAATCATGTGGAGGTTCAAAGACTGATTGCCAGAATAGGGCAATGCTATTACAAGTTCCCAAGTCACAAGATTGAAGCCTTGGGGTAATGTAATTGGGGTAAATTGGAAAGAATCTCTAGTTTTGGTGATTGATAGGTGGCCCAGCAGATAGACACCTATTGGTCTAGCATTTATCACCTATCTAGTGGAAAGATGATAATTTCTTCTGACTGGATTACCCTTTTAAATACATGAAACAGTTACTTCAGAAGAATTGTATATTTCAGAGCAGGGCCGGCTCCAGGTGTTCACGGGCCCCGGGCGAAAGAGTCTCAGTGGGCTCCTTTAACACATACCGTGATTCATGATGCAGAGATACGGCAGAGAAATATAGGTATAGTACAATGTAAAAAAATTCACTTATCAGACTGTAATGGGAGTTAGTGGACAATATTCTGCGCTGTTAGCAGAATCGAGATGTCTATCCCAGTATGGTAAGTAAAGTGGTGGTTTATTTCAATGCGTTTCGAAGTACATAACATCTTCTTCAGGAAAAACCACAAGTACATAACTTCTTCTTCAGGAAAAACCACGAGTACATAACTCCTTCTTCAAGAAAAACTACAAGCACATAAATTCTTCATCAGGTAAAACCACATGAAATGTGGTTTTTCCTGAAGAAGAAGTTATGTACTTCGAAATGCATTGAAATAAACCAAGAGCTTACTTACTATACTGAGATATACGTCTCGATTCTGTCGGCAGCGTGGAATATTGTCCACTAACTCCAGTTACAGTCAGATGTCTGATGGTCACTTGCTGATCCGTGGATCCGCTGCAGCTGATTTTCTACATTATATGCGTCTTTAACAGGTTGAACAGGTGAGTTTAATCTGAGTGCTAGTCTAACTGTATTTCTCGGATAAGACCCTATATGCGCTGATTTCTCCTATAGTATTTGAAAAAAGCAAAAACCAGGTGCACCGTTATGTATATTCGTATAAAGATACTGGGGGTGCAATGTCAGTAGTATGAAATAGTACTGGAAAAGTAAAGAGAAAGCACTACTGCAATAATGCACACCATCCAGAAAAATAAAGAAAAAAATAATACGTAGTATACCATAATAACATACTGATTTTATTGGCACATCTTTAAACACCACATATTTTTAAAACATAAATAAAATCCAAAAACAAAAGCCATATATCACTCAGGCAATAATGACCATATATAATATGTCTGGTGGCTTGAACTAAACCTAATGGCTCATGAGGTGATATATACCTCCCTATTTGGACAGTAACCTGGGTAACCCTAAATAGTGGAAATCAAAACTTCATGCATGGAAAACAGCAATAAGTGGCTTGTCCGGAATGATAGCCATAGAATAATAGCCATAGAATCCAGTCCGATAAAAAGGTTTAGAAGCCAACCATAAGAATAGGATTAACAGGTCCCAAACAAGTGAAAAGAGGAAACTCTCATAAGTATACAACCTAGTGAGAAGGCAATGTCTATTGCCTCCTCACCAGGTTGTATACTTATGAGGGTTTCCTCTTTTCACATGTTTGGGACCTGTTATTCTGTATGGAGCTATATATATTATTCCAAATATCGGACACTATATATTGCTTCATGCAGAATAATGTGCCTCATATAATGCTCCATACAGAATGATGGGCCCAAAATAATGCTCCATACAGAATAATGGACTCCATGTAGAATAATGTACTTCATATAGTTCATATAGTACTCCATACACAATAATAAAACCAATGTAATGCTCCATACAGAAAAATGGACCCCATAAATTGTTTCATATAGAAAAATGTACCTCGTATAATGCTCCTTACAGAGAAATGGACCCCATATATTGCTCCATACAGAATAATGGGCCACATATAATACTAGAGAAGAAAATGTCCAGCTTCACCGAATCCGTGAAAAAAAGTTTTCTTTATTCACAAACTTAAACATGGAGGATACAAACTTCATGACCTATGTATGTCATGATTAAGGGAGCTTAGTCTCCAGAAACGCGTTGAGATTCTTATAACAGATATATAAATAATCCGCACTGGGTTCTCTAGTTTTATGGCCACTAAGTACCTCCAGAAGAACTATGAGTATTTACACCTTTATATGGCTTTAAAAACTATTTAAAAATAGATTTGTGTTTGTTAAAAATAGCTCCGCCATGAAGCACAACATTGTCCAAATAACAAAAGAAGTTCTAAGCAATGTTAACTATCCGTTAAAAAAACTTTAGATTTTTACCTGACGGTAAGGTCCTCAATTCCCTTTAGTCGATCTTTATACAAGTCCAAATGTGGAAGAATGCGGCTTCGGTGGAGTTTTTTTCTTCTTCCGCTTTCTCGTGAGCGAGCTCTAGGCAGTGCCCCGGCCGGCGGCAATCAGCCCTGTGCTCACCCACTACTAACAGCGACTAAGCACTGTTGTATAGCTCTCGATTCTCTGCCTCTGCAGGACCTTGCGTGACATCACGGTCACGTGATTACTCACGTGACTTGCTATGGATAGCGTCGTGGACCAATTTCCTACGCATTTCAGAATAGGACGTATTCCTTCATCAGGGATGGTCCGTTCTGGATGTTCTCCACCTATATAGCCCGCATTAGTCATGTGTCCACATCATATATTGAAAGCAAATAGCTCAATCTCACTATTCAAGCCCTTCGGTGCTAAAGTGTCCAATTGAAACATCATTTTTGTTTCCTCCCTGGACATCTGCTGGATGTAATTTCCTCTCCGCCAGCTTTTACTAACGATATTGAGGCCTGTAATTAAAGTACCCCCAATTGCACCGTTGTGATGAGTGCAAAAGTGTTTTGACAGCGGATGGCCTTGGAATTTTTTATTAATATTCCTCAAATGCTCATTGATCCTTACTTGCAAAGGTCGTTTAGTTCGACCTATGTATAACTTGTTGCAGGGGCATTTAATAGAATAAACAACCCCTGTCGTATTGCAAGATATAAAATCTTTTATTTGCCATTCCGTGCTTCCGTTAATGAGCAAAATTTGTTTTTTTGTTTTTAGTAATTTACACGATTTGCACTTTATACATGGATAGAACCCATGACCTCTGGACATATGGGGATTTTTATTTGCACCATAGACCCCCTAAACCATAGGGGCTATTGTATTTCCCAAATTGTTGGCCTTTCTGTAAATAAACAGAGGGTGCTCAGGAAGTTTATCCCCCATAATTTTGTCTTCTTTGAGAATGTCCCAGTGTCTTTTTACTATCTTCCTAAGAAGATAAGTATTCACATTATATTGTGTAATAATGGGGACTATTTCTAGAGGTGACTGTTTCTCACTTTTTTCTTTTATTTGAAGTAATTCCGATCTGGGTATCTCTTCCACTGCGTTTTTTGCCAAAGATAGGGAGCAGGGAGAATAGCCTTTTTTTAAATAAATTTGTTAGTGAGAAATTCTGCTTCTTGATTGAAATCATGGGCTTGAGAGCAGTTTCTATGTGCCATAATTAGCTGACTCTTGGGTACATTCAATAGCCAGCTAGGAAGATGACAGCTGTCTAGCGAGATGTAATTATTCGTGTCCGTGGGTTTGTGGAAAGTTTTGGTATGAATTTTCCCATTACTAATAAAAATATTGAGATCTAGAAAATTAATAGATTCGGTACTGGTGGTTCCAGAAAAATTTAAAAAATATGAATTTTTATTTAAATTAGTAATAAAATCTGATAATAAATTTGGGCCACCAGACCAGATAAAAACAATATCATCAATAAATCTTTGCCAGAGTAACAGGTTCGCACCAAGATGCCCCCCATCATAGATGGTATGGTGTTCCCATCTACCCACGTACAGATTAGCACAACTTGGCGCTAACCTGGTACCCATAGCAGTACCCCACAGCTGGGAGTAGTAGTTTGCTTCATATTTAAAATAATTATGAGTCAATATAAAATGCATACATTCTAAAATAAAAGAGACCTGTTTTTTTGGAGAATTCCCTGTTGTTCCATAAAAAATGTTGCCGCCTCACACCCTTTCTCATGTTGAATGATGGTTTACAAAGAGGTAATGTCCAATGTACCTATGATATAATGCTCTTTCCGATCTATCTCATCCAGAATTTTTAAAATGTGTGTACTATCTTTCAGGTAAGATGGAAGTCTCAGAACCAATTTTTGTAGATAACAGTCTACATATTTTGACATATTTGCTGTCAAACAACCTATACCTGATATGATAGGTCTCCCGGGGGGGTTAGTTTGATTTTTATGAATTTTGGGGAGATAATAGAAGTATGGTATCCTTGGATGTTCCGTATTGATAAAAGTGAACTCTTGTTTATTAAGGATACCTTCTTCCAGACCTCTTCTAGTCAAATCCTTCAATTCTTGGATATATTTATTTGTCGGGTCTCTTGGTAAGAGGCTATAGGTCTGTTGATCACCAAGTAAACGTAGGGATTCTCTGGCATAGTCTTCCGAATTTAGAACGACTGTGCTTCCTCCTTTATCGGCTGGTCTAATTGTTATTGCCTTGTTGGCTTGAATTTGTTTTAAAGCCTTACATTCATTATTTGTCAGGTTATTCCTAAAATTTGAGCACCTCTTATTGGAAATTTTTCTAATGTCTCGTATGACATTGTTAGGGCTAGCGGAACGCACCGGGTAATAGGTAGATAGCTACAGGGTGCGTTCGCAGCCTGGGGTCCACCGTGCAGAGATATCTGCTGCTAAGTAAAGGCGGATAGACTCTGAGCTCACACGTGGGTTAGGCTTCACCCAGTGTGAACTGGTAGCAAACTCTGGAAACAGGAACACATGGGCTACTTGCACAGTGAACAAGTCTGTATGATCATGTTCACACACCACCAAGAAACCTGAAGACACAAAAGAGAATAGTAAAACCAAAAACACTCAGTTTGAAAAAATGTTGCAGTAATCCGCAAGTGCTAGTAAAAGATGTAAAAAACAGGGTATTTGGTTGATACGTTTTTTGCAAAAAATGTATACTAAGCTGCTCTACCAATCTTCACGGTATACCCTTATCAGAGCAGTCCTAACTAATGTATGCAATCCCTATCTGATGTATTTAAAAACCTGATCATCTGTATATAACCTGTGTGAACAGGGTTCAGAGAGGAAAAATCCATGTGTGCATACAGGGTAGAACAGCTTTTGTGCAGATAGCCCAAGAGGAGTGGTGGAACTCCCCAGTCTTGTAGACACAAGAGAACAATTATGGAAACAGGAACACATGGGCTACTTGCACAGTGAACAAGTCTGTATGATCATGTTCACACACCACCAAGAAACCTGATGATCATACAGACTTGTTCACGATGATCATACAGACTTGTTCACTGTGCAAGTAGCCCATGTGTTCCTGTTTCCATAATTGTTCTCTTGTGTCTACAAGACTGGGGAGTTCCACCACTCCTCTTGGGCTATCTGCACAAAAGCTGTTCTACCCTGTATGCACACATGGATTTTTCCTCTCTGAACCCTGTTCACACAGGTTATATACAGATGATCAGGTTTTTAAATACATCAGATAGGGATTGCATACATTAGTTAGGACTGCTCTGATAAGGGTATACCGTGAAGATTGGTAGAGCAGCTTAGTATACATTTTTTGCAAAAAACATATTAACCAAATACCCTGTTTTTTACATCTTTTACTAGCACTTGCGGATTACTGCAACATTTTTTCAAACTGAGTGTTTTTGGTTTTACTATTCTCTTTTGTGTCTTCAGGTTTCTTGGTGGTGTGTGAACATGATCATACAGACTTGTTCACTGTGCAAGTAGCCCATGTGTTCCTGTTTCCATAATTGTTCTCTTGTGTCTACAAGACTGGGGAGTTCCACCACTCCTCTTGGGCTATCTGCACAAAAGCTGTTCTATCCTGTATGCACACATGGATTTTTCCTCTCTGAACCCTGTTCACACAGGTTATATACAGATGATCAGGTTTTTAAATACATCAGATAGGGATTGCATACATTAGTTAGGACTGCTCTGATAAGGGTATACCGTGAAGATTGGTAGAGCAGCTTAGTATACATTTTTTGCAAAAAACGTATCAACCAAATACCCTGTTTTTTACATCTTTTACTAGCACTTGCGGATTACTGCAACATTTTTTCAAACTGAGTGTTTTTGGTTTTACTATTCTCTTTTGTGTCTTCTGGTAGCAAACTCTGTTGCCTCACAGAGTCGCGCTGTACACGGAGCTAATGCCCTAACTAGGCTAATTGCCCCCACTGACGCTAGCTGCCTGCCTGAGTGTACAGTCCCAATGCTAACAGCTTCACACCACATAGATCAGAGTGGTATAGTATCCACTGGCATAAGCCAAAACACATATGATATTAGCGCATGGCCGTGCGGCCATGCGAGCCTTAAATAGCTGCAGCACGTACAGGACCGTTCAAAGAAGGACCAATGGAATTGCTGCAGTACCTGAGCATGTGACCCTAGATCTCCACTGAGAGATCTTGCCCTGGGCATGCTCAGTGTGCAAAGCAGAACTTAGTCCTAGCACCTGCAGGACCTTCCGTGAGAAGGACCAATGGAAGTCGCTGCAGTACCTGAGCATGTGACCCTAAATCTTCACTGAGAGATCTTGCCCTGGGCATGCTCAGTGTGTGCAAAGCAGGACTTAGACCCAGAAAAGCCTGCTCGCCGCAGATCAGTGCAGGGTATAATAGCAGAGCCTGGAGAGGCAGTAGTCACTCTTTGCACAGTATCAGTCTCAGTGAGACGCTGGGAGCGACGTCTCCGCTGAGCAGGCTGCACTGCGGCCGATGCAGAATGGGAGACCGCAGCAGACACGGATCGAGATGTGCAGAGGAAACTCAACTCCTAACAGAGGTTTTTTTGAAATGCCTCAAAAGATTCAGAGTACTCTTGAACTGGATTAAAATTAGATTTAACCCTTAATGAAGTGTGTACAAAGGGGTCCGCCTGGAAAGAAGGAGGACTGGTAACACTATTAGTTGTATCTTTAGTTTTTAGGAAGTGTTTTTTAATGGCTAGTTGCCTCAAATAATTTAATGCCAATGAAGACCTGGAATTTGTCAAATTTCGTATTTGGAGCATACTTCAATCCTTTATTTAGTAGAGAAATTTCATTTTTCTCCAATCCGTGTTTACTTAGATTGAATATTTTTGGTTGTTGTTCCTCCTCCCCTTTGTCTAATTCTTTTTTGTTGTTCTGTTTCCTCTTTTTTGGGGTAAATTCCCTGCCCCTACAACCCCTTTTCCTACTTTTTTTTTGGCCTAGTTGAAAAAAAGGGTGATTGTCACGTTTATTTTTAGGTAAAGTTTGATCAGAAGAGCGGGTGTGTATGTTTGATTTTGTTATTGTTTTTTTTAAGTTTTTTTTCAATTTTTTCCTAAAGGGAGTTGTCATGGGGGAATTGATTTCATTATTTTGATATAGGGTCTCTTGCCCACTAGTGGATGGAAACTCTTCCCCATTGTCCAAAATTTGAAATCTATTTTGAAATGCTTGTGATGATATAGGTGTATATATGGATATATCATGAATTGATGGACAAGAGTCTGCTAACATGGTACTAGTATCAGGGATAATCTGTTGTTCCAGATTTTCCAATTCCTCAGTGGGATGTACTGAAAATCTGTTTTCAGATGTAAAGCTGTTTATCGTTTCATCCAGCGTTACAAATTGATTAATATTGTTGTTATTTTTTTGTTGTTGTTGATTCCCATGTTCCGTCTCAGAGCTGCAATTGTAGCTTGTGTAATTCTGTATGGGTAATCTAGATGGAACTAGGTTAGGCCAATTCGGAATTAGGTCTCTATTAAACTTGGTGCGTTTTTTCTCCAAACGCGTTGAGATTCTTACCCATATGGTTGGTGCTGAAGTTTGTATCCTCCTTGTTTAAGTTTGTGAATAAAGAAAACTTTTTTTCACGGATTCGGTGAAGCTGGACATTTTCTTCTCTTGGATTCTACATGCTTGGACACAGCGGGTCCGTGCTCCCGAAACTCAGCTTATGCATCACGGGTAAGCGGGTTTATATTCCTTCTCTTCCACGTATAATACTCCATACAGAAAAATGCACGTCATATAAGGCTCCATACAGAATAATGGCCCCATATATTGCTCCATGTAGAATAATGAGCCTCACATTATGCTCCATGCAGAATAAAGGGCCCCATATATTGATCCATACAGAATAATGGGCTTCATGTAATGCTCCATACACAATAATAAACCCCATGTAATGCTCTATACAGAATAATGGACCCCATATATTGCTTCATACAGAATAATGGGCCCCATATAATGCTTTATACAGAATAATGGGCCCCACATAGTTATTCATACAAAATGTGCCCCATCTAATGCTCCATACAGAATATAGAACCCAATATAATGCTCCATACACAACAATGGGCCCCATTTAATGATCCAGAGAGATTGGGCCCCACATAATGCTCCATAGAGAAAAATGGACCACATCTAATGTTCCACACAGAATATAGGACTCAATATAATGCTCCATACAGAACAATGGGCCCCATATAATGCTCCATAGAGAATGGGCACCATAAAATGCTCCATAAAGAGCATAATGGGCCCCATATAATGCTCCATACAGAATCCCAGTTACCAGCAACCATCTTCAGATTTTCCCAGCACCGCTCCGTTCTCTCTCTGCCATCTTGTGACTGACCGGAAGTCAGAGGTAATGGTCACAAGCTCTGGCATTGTTCTGGCTTTTATAGACTTACTTTGAGAACTGACCTCCAGGTCACCCAGCAAACACTGAAGCGATCCAGCAGGTCACAAACTGTTGGAGACTGAATGGAGTGGAGCCAGTAACAGAAAAAGACAATATATATTTTAGGGCTGGCGGAATGCACTGAGCATATTTAGATATAATTATTGGTGCGGTCACAGCCCGGGGTCCACCGTGCAGGAGATGAACCTGCTGCTAGCAAATGGCGGCACAATATGGCGGTATAAGCAAACTGTTACTTCTCAGAGTCGCATAGAAGGGAAAACGCTGTGCCTTTTTAGCATCACAGGGGAACACAGCTGCTTAACAGAGCAAAAGCAATCAGTGGTCAGGGAGTAGCAAGCACACAAACAACTCCTCTCGGTGGAGCCGGAATTCTAATGGCTTTACACCAGCCCTGAATTCACAATACAAAACTCCTCTCCGGAGGTGCCGGTATTCTGGTGGCTTATTTCAGCCAGACCCTGACCACAAGCAGACAAGACCACTGAATAGCAATAGCTCATGACATGAGCTGATCCTAGCGCATGGCCGTGCGGCCATGCAAACCTTTTATAGCTGCAGCAACTTCAGGACCTTCCTAGAGGAACAATGGGAGCTGCCACAGTACCTGAGCAACTTCAGGACCTTTCTAGAGGACCAATGGGAGCTGCTGCAGTACCTGAATATGTGACCACTGACCTCCAATGAGAGGTCTTACCTTGGGTATGCTCAAAAGGGGAAAACCAGAGACGCCTGCTTGCCGCTGACCAGTACTGGCTACAATGGCTGAGCCTGGAAAGGCAGCAGTAACCATCCGCACTGTATCAGGCGGAGTCAGATGCTGAGACTGATGTCTCTGCTGAGGAGGCTCCACTGCGGCTGGAGAAGAATGGGAGACCGCAGCAGAGATGGTTCGAGACTCCCCCTGTGCAGAGGTGGGAACTCAACCCCTAACATATATATACTTATATATATTGTATATACTTGAACATACTTATATTACTAGGGGCAGGGAAATTACATTAGTGATTCCAGTCCTGCATTGAAATAAAGAATAACGCCGAAATGGTGCTTTAAGAGAAAACTCCACTAACCCATCATGGGGCTAAAGGGTCATTCCCGTACATATTTTGCCTAATTGCTAAGAAGTAACTAGACAAATATACTTTGACTTGAACTAGTTGAGAATCTTGAGAATCTACATGCTACTGTTCACTTCTTACAGTTTTTAGTCAAATATTTAGAATTGAGAGTCCTCATTGGTTGATACCTTTTAATGGCTAACTGAGAAGATGGTAACAAATTGCAAGATTTTGAGACTACTCAGGCCTCTTTTATTTTTAGTAAGTACTGTAATTTATTTCATTTCCAGTTTTATTACAAAGAAAAAAGCTTAAAGGGGTTGTACCCTTTTAGTAAATATCAAAACCCGGCTGCAGTTTATCTTAACAAAGCTAACAAAGCTGTACTCACCTTCCCTGGGTCCACTGGGTCTTCCTGCTGGGTTGGGTTCCATAAAATCTATCTATAGATAGAAGTATTATATTCAAAGATGCATCAAATTATCAAACACCATGAAAACATAAAATTGTCACAGCTGATGCAAACGTAGCCTTCAGAAATTCTAGTAATGATAAATTACCCCCAATGTCTAATCACATAGGCCACATGTGTAAACTATCTGCACCATCATTAAGAGCCATTTGTACCAGACACATTAGTTTGTAAAACTGGAATGAAACATGGGCATGGCTTGCTACTTGGCCAGTTTTAGATATTTGCATGTGTTTTTTTTTTAATGTTGCAAAATGTATACGCAATCTCACTCCAATAGATAGCTGGAATAAAAATTGAAGAAATATCTCTAGATATATTTTACTTTGATATTGATGATCTATCCTTAATGCCAGATCGATGTGGGTCTGACACATTACCTCCACTGATTAGCTGTTTCCACTGACAAAAAATTGCCAGATTTAAACAGTTTACAGGCCAAAGAGCCAGAGCAGCATGGTTCTGTACAATGTATAGGGGTTGTTTTTGGGTTCCACCGCTTAGCTTTGAGAATAGAAGCTGAGCTGCAGAGCCGCCCAACCGACACTATAGTGTATGCAATGTTGGACACACACCGATCAGGTATTGATTACCTATCCTAAGGATAGGTTATCATTATCTAAATAGTAAGCAACCTCTTTAAATTTATCACTTAGGTTTGATATATTAGTAAATATACTTTAAATAACTTTAATATTACCTCCATTATAATTATACACATGATAAACATGCCCCTCAATGTGCAAAAAAAACCCTAGGGTCATGCCCTAACACAACTTTTCTCCTACCACTTGCAATTGTACAGTACTTAATAACTATCAGGCCTATCAGTCTTACCGAGTCCCTCTTTTATTAACCTTTTTTAACCTCCTCCTTGATTTTTATCTAACTTAATTAAAAAAATGAGAGAATTAGACATTTCTTTACTTTTTAATCCTTCTGATGTTCCTATCTGCTATTTGTATGCCATCAGTTTGTTCAGCTACATTTCTCATTATCATTTGAGCTGTGCTTGTGGTTTGGGAGCATTTTAGCACTTATCTTTTCCTATGCCTTATTAAGAAAATCTGAAAGTTTATTTTAATGCAGTTATTTCAAATCACATATCATATTGCATACAAATTTTAATGCAACCATACACCATAGATAGCAGTCGTACAAATGCTTATTCAGCTATCTCTCCAGACTTCCCCATAACTCTCCCCATGAAGCACACAAACTTGGCTAAACCTAAATATGTTTTCAAGGAGAGTGTTGTGAGCTGCTTCCAGACCCTCGTGGCAGTGGTTAATCT
The DNA here is from genome assembly GCF_032444005.1 of Ranitomeya imitator. Classification (NCBI taxonomy): domain Eukaryota; kingdom Metazoa; phylum Chordata; class Amphibia; order Anura; family Dendrobatidae; genus Ranitomeya; species Ranitomeya imitator. The sequence continues at coordinate 385,634,791 of NC_091284.1, forward strand.
TCCAGGAAAACTCATTGGAAGTGTACTGTTTTTCCATATGGCTAAGTCTTCCATCCATTCATATTGTCTCCCCCACCACCTCCATACACAATAGGTGGTCAGCTACATCCACCAAAATTGACTGAATTCAATCTAATGTATATGGGAATCTGTAAACAGCCTTAACAAGTTTATATACAGCACTTTGGTCCAATGGTGGTAGAAAATTGCAAAGGACTATGCACCATGGCTCGATTAGAGAATTCGATCTGGTGCCCTCTTCCTCCATGGTTGGTTCTCTTGTCTTGCCCTGTTCTTCCCTGTTCTTATGCTGATGGCTCCTATTGCCCTTATTTTTTCTTTCTGGCTTTGTGCCTCTTCAAGTGTTTCCCATTCTCCTGTTTTGGTTGCGCTATCACATTCTGGGTTGGGCTATATATATTTTCCCTTCACTACACATCCTTGCTGGCTATACTTCTAAGTGGATTAGTGCTAAAGAGATCCATTCCTTCAGCAAAGGGATTTTTCTGCTAGAGAAACACTGCCTGTATTTATGCTCTGTATTGTGTTTGTCTGCCTTCCCAGCACCTTTTGTTTCTCCTCAGTTAGGTTGGTGGGAGATTATTCTTGTTTCATTGTTTTTTTTCTCCTTAGTTCTCCTTATTTCGCCTTGTGCATGTGCTTTAAGTTTCCTCAACCTGGGTCCTTGTATTCCTCGGCACACTTTCCCCCGCCTGTTTAGCTGTGCTGTCTTCCCTCTGGTTTCTCAGGAGGTACGAGAAACCCCTCGACATCCTTTTAGGGGGCCAGGTCCGTGGTAGTATTTTTAGTTCTGCAGCTAGGGATTGTTAATCTGTACAGAGACTAGTAGGGTGTGGGTCCAGCTTCTCTGTGTTGCAGGCTTTATTATTCCTGATACCTGTGTATGAGTGAATCCACAATAAACAAAGAAAATAATGGATGGCACTCACTAATGCAGTTATTTCTTGCTTTATTAAACACTGAGTGACTCAGACACGGGAGACAAGGTACGGACTACAGCTTTTTCCTGCTTCGGCGCTTCAACGGGTCCTGCACTGGACACCTATCAACCTGCAGGCTAAGGTGTTGCCCACCTAAATTTATTAGGTCTTCCATCAGAAAGAAATGGCATATTCTTGAAAAGGATAGGGACCTCACAGATGTCATCATGTCGCCGCAATACAAATTAAAGCGACCTATTGGTGCATAATAGGGTCAGAGAAAATGATGAACATTGGTTGCAGGAAAACATCTCTAAAGGAAATTACAAATGTAGGAATTGCCCCTTTTGTCCATTTAAATTGACTGGGAATACTTTAAGCATAGGTCCTATCCAGCATTGTGTTTGGAATTTCATCTCCTGTAAAGCCAATTTTGTGGTGTATATTATTTTCTGCCCTTGTGGATTTTTTAATATTATTAAAACTGTCCGTCCATTATATGTTCGGTTTAGGGAGTACCTTAACTCAATCATTACTGGTAAAGGAGTTCCTCACCTTATCAGACATGTTAGGGAATACCATGGAAGCAATGCTGAAACTCTGAGGTTTGCAGGTGTTAAGAAGGTTAAATTTCCCAGCCAAGAAGGGAACCACCATAGAATGTTACTTGTAAAAAGAAGCTAAATGGATTTTTCGTTCTAATGCTACAGGTCCCCTGGGCCTGAATGAAAAAATAGACATGTCTGTCTTTTTCTAATGCAGATGCTCTTTTTGTATACTTATTTGTTTGCTGAGTGTTTTTAATTGATGTTTTTATGAATGGATTGTTCACACTAACAGGTGGGTATACATTGCATTGTGGGCATAGGTGGGCGGCACCTTAGCCCGTAGGTTGATAGGTGTCCACCTCCTGCAATCCAGTGCAGGACCCGCTGAAGTGCTGAAGCATGAAACAGCTGTAGTCCGTACTTTGCACATGTCTCCCGTGCCTGAGCCGCACAGCGTTTAATAAAGCAATAAATAACCGCATTGGTGAGTGCCATCCATTATTTTCTTCGTTTATTGTGGATTTCCTGTATGTTTTTTTTTCCATACGGATTGAGCACCTACAGCGGTGTTTTTGTGTGGGTAACCTCATTTCATCTCTTTGAGGTAAAGGCGATGCAGTGGTGCCAAATATTTTTCTGCTGTTAGTGTATGAGTGAGATAAGTGTATAATAATCTGAAAATCCATTAGGGAGAAGGATAGGTAGGGCTTCAGCAATGGATGGAAGGAGGCAAAACACATCTGAGTGGGTCCCTAACCAGGTAACCATGTTTACAAATTTTTTGGCAGCCTTTAATCGTGGGTATAGGGGAACCTTAGCATCTAGATGACCAACCTGTTACTGAAAATAAATCTCTGTACAAAGACCAACAGTGATATTACCACCATACAGTGACAATATAAGGGAAGATACTAGTCCTACAAGACATGTTTATAGATTTTAGTACAATTCTAGAGTCCCTAAGTGTTGTTCTTTCAGATGGAGTGGTTTAATTTTCATTTCTTTTCTCTCTGGATTAGACCACCAGTACAACTTCCTCCAGTCAGAACATGTTTTCAAACACCTACAAAGTATAATACCCGAAAGACCCCTACTACACAGTATAATACACCCATAAGCTCCTATACATCATATAATGCCCCCTGAGCCTCTATACACAGTATAATGTTCCTATATACAGTGTGATGTCTCCTATACACAGTATAATGCATCCCTATTCACAGTGTGATGCCCCAATTTAGCTGTCCTATACACAGTATAATGCTCCTCACAATGTATGATGGCCCCACAGTAGTCATCACATAGTATAATCTCCCCTGTGCTGTATGATGCCCACCACAGCGTCTTATGCACAATATAATGTCTCCATACTGTGTGATGCCCCCCACAGCTTCCTTCAAACATTAGTATGCCCCATTCACTGTATGATGGTCCCCACAGCTTTCTATGCACAGTATAATGCTCCCCCACAGCTTCCTGTACACAAACTTCCCTCAAACTGTATAGTACTCCCAAAACTGCATGATGCCCCCATTGCTCCATTACTACTAAAATAAAATAAAAAGTTGAAATGATGAAAAGTAAGTAGCGGCACTCATCACTAACATTTACATAAAAGACTATTTACGGTCATTGGATGGTTTATGAAAATCTCCTCCTTGCCTGACTGATCAGCCTTAGATCTTTTTACTAAACAAATGGTAAAAAAAGTTAAATCTTTGATTTATCATAGTGATAAATCAAATTTAAATAAAGAACAACAAGCTCTTTCATGGCTTAGCTCTAATGAAGACATAGTAATTAAACCACTAGACAAGGAGGCAATATAGTCGTTATGTTACATAATTATTATTTATTGGAAGCACAGCACCAATTAAATGACTTTTCCACATATGCCATTTTGAAATCAGAGCCTACATTATTTTACAAAGAAAGGCTATGTACATTATTAAGACAATTAATGGAGGGAGGAGTGCTTTTGAGTAAATTTGCTAAATAGGGTTGAGCAAAACGGGTCGGCCATCTTCAGAAGTCGCCGACTTTTGGCAAAGTCGGGTTTCATGAAACCCGACCCGACCCCTGTGTGGGGTCGGCCATGAAGTCGGCGATCTTCTGAATCTGGTATCGGAATTCCGATCCCCGAGTTCCGATATGTTTGTAATATCGGAAATCGGTATCAGAATCCATATTTAAGTGTAAAATAAAGAATTAAAATAAAAAACATCGCTATACTCACCCTCTGACGCGCCCTGGTACTAACCGGCAGCCTTTCTTCCTTCGAATCAGCGCTTCCAGGACCTTGCGATGACGTCGCGGCTTGTGATTGCTCGCGCGACCGCCCATGTGACCGCTCGCGCGACCAATCACAAGCCACGACGTCACTGCAAGGTCCTGGAAGCGCTGATTCTTAGGAAGGAAGGCTGCCGGAAAGAAGCAGGGCGCGTCCGAGGGTGAGCATATACCTAATAGGAAACCCGACCCGATCCTATAAAAGTAAAAGTCGCTCAACCCTATTGCTAAATAATTAATGATGCAATACCTAAAAAAATTTTGGTATTTCATTTCAATAATTCACAAAACTATAGAGAATCCACCTGGTTGACACAGAGGAAATAAGAAGGTGTAACATCCAATTTAAATAGTTGAATAAGGGCTCAGTAATAAAGCCATTATCCCACTATTTAAATTGAATGTTACACCCTCTTGTTCTCAGCACTCCTTTAATATACTAGATACTAGCTAATTTTTTCAACTAATATTTAAATGTAGCTGGCAGGAGGGATGTATCATGGCCAAAGTCAATGAATTGTGACCTGAGTTTGGTAGTACTACGGTCTGGATGACTAGTGCCTGAAGGTAGTGATGGTGCTACTGCTGCTAACGTCCCCAACATTCTGAGCTGTTGTATGATTTTTTTTCTTTTACGCTACTCCATCAATTGCTATTGCCACTTTTTCATTTAATATACATTTTGTACAACCCTATAATTAACTTTTGACTATCAGTTTAACCTTAATTATTCAACCAATGCCAAAAAGGACAGACATGAAATGCTAGGTAGGAATACATCCAAAACCCCTAATGAAGCAAAAAGCCCTTGTATTTGTATGACATGGACAAGTGTCAAATTGGATTAGTGAAACAGCTGCGCAAAAACAGACATGCATAATTAAATGTCTAACTTTAACTAATCTCTTTTTTTAACAAAATTGAACCCTTCTTTCCAAAAAGAATATACCAAGAAATGATAGGTTGTAGGTATACTGTACCTACATAATGCAAAATGCAGCACAGGCTGCATTATAGGAGTGACATGTACGGTTGTCAAATTGGAGTAATAAAACAGGTGAGCAAAAACCGATACGCACAGTTATATTTTTAGACTTTGTTCACTTTTTTTTCTTACATTTTTGAAGCAAAATTATTCTATGCAAATTGAATGCTCCCTATTATACTCTGGGGCCTGGAATAAAAAACCTTCACACTCATCTCACTGCTTACCTGTCCCAACACCCCCACTGCCTTTATTGTCTACTGCCCACCAGTCCTGTCATCAGGGCCACTTCTTTCCATATACGCATTCGGGTGACTTTACTCTAGAAAAGGACTTCTGGCTGTGAACCAGACCTCGAAGGTCAAAGTGTGTTGTTACATCATGACATATTGTTCCAAAGACATACTGATAGGGAATTAGATAGTGAGCCCCATTGGTGACAGCGATGATAATGTGTGCAAAAACTATGAAGCGATGTGGAATATGTTGGCGCTATATAAATAAATATAATATTACTAGATGGCAGCCCGATTCTAAAGAATCGGGAGTCTAGAATCCATATATACTTTATTTATTCAAATGTAAGAATAATTCAATTAATAAATAACTAGATGGCAGCCCGATTCTAAAGAATCGGGAGTCTAGAATCCATATATACTTTATTTATTCAAATGTAAGAATAATACAATTAATAAATAATAGTAAGAAAGAACAAAAATAATAGGCAGTATATGGAGAAAACACCAAACAAAAGTTCAAAATTGGTGTGAAAATGTCACTGAACCACTTCACAACTAAATATATATAGTTTTGGTAAATGGTATTATCATTTTTTTTATGAAATTCGGCAGGAGCTTAAAGAGCAACGTCACTGGGCCCGCCTCCACGCAGTAGAAACTTGCTGTGAGGTAAAAATTCAAAAATCACACCAAAATGGCGGGCGGAGTGTGTCACAGTACGGCACATTTCTGATTGGTCGCTCGCAGCAGGCGGCAACCAATCAGACACTGGACACTGTTGACGTCACTTATCTCCGGACATTATCTCCGGACATTAGCTCCGGACATTAGCTCCGGACATTAGCTCCGGACAGGAAGTTGGCACAAATTGCAGGAAGTAGTATTCTAGGCAATTATATATTAGATAGTAAGAAAGAACAAAAATAATATGCAGTATATGGAGAAAACACCAAACAAAAGTTCAAAATTGGTGTGAAAATGTCACTGAACCACTTCACAACTAAATATATATAGTTTTGGTAAATGGTATTATCATTTTTTGACGAAATTCGGCAGGAGCTTGAAGAGCAACGTCACTGGGCCCGCCTCTACGCAGTAGAAACTTGCTGTGAGGTAAAAATTCAAAAATCACATTAAAATGGCGGGCGGAGTGTGTCACAGTACGGCACGTTTCTGATTGGTCGCTCGCAGCAGGCGGCAACCAATCAGACACTGGACACTGTTGACGTCACTTATCTCCGGACATTAGCTCCGGACATTAGCTCCGAACATTATCTCCGCACATTAGCTCCGGACATTAGCTCCGGACATTAGCTCCGGACAAAGCCACGGAAGTTGGCACAAATTGCAGGAAGTAGTATTCTAGGCAATTAATCTCCGGACATTAGCTCCGGACATTAGCCCCGGCATTAGCTCCGGACAAAGCCACGGAAGTTGGCACAAATTGCAGGAAGTAGTATTCTAGGCAATTATATATTAGATTTATTATTACATGATGCACTTTGACTTCAAAGAACTGGTGTCTTCACTCTAGAACCAGACTTCTGGCTGCAACCTAAGTATCGGAGTTTTGATGTGATGTTATGACCTGCTATGATCTCTAAGGCCTGGCCATGGCCGGAAACTCTGTTCTACAGTGATGGCACCAGCCCATAACTATGGAGAGAAGAGGCTCTGAGGATTACACTCCCTGACAGAAGTTATGTCGCTTATCCATGATATGTAAATAAAAGCTTATAACCTGACTTTAAATTCATACATTGGTTGTATAAATTATTCTTTTGAAAGCTGAAACCCCCCGAAATGTGGTTTAGGTTAAGAAAGTAAATTGGCATCAATGCAGAAATATTGATCAGGTAATAGACCTGGTCATATAATGCACCCAATCCTAGTTTACATCCTCACCTGTGCTCAGTAAATGATCGGTTAATTAGTGTGTGTGTATAAAAATAAACCCAGCATCCCAGACCTTCACTTGAACTGCAACTTGAGCTCTGACAACATGCCTAATATCCACCCTGCGACCAAAGCCTGGATTATCAAGAGGCTGAAGACCAGATCCACTGCAGAGGTGGCTGGCACCTTTAATGTTTCTCAGTGTCAAGTACAAAGAATTAAAAAACGATTTGAAGAGACTGGAGATGTGTTTGACAAGCCCAGGTTCGGCAGACCAAGCAAGACAAATGCTCAGGAGGAACGTTTGTTGGTTACAGAATCCAAAGCCAGCCCCTCTTCCACTGCAGCAGAGCTCCAACAGGCCTGGTCACCTCAAGTCCCTGTGTCAACTAGAACAGTTTGTATAGGATTCTGTCTTGAAATGGCCTCCATGGTCGAATCAGTACCCAGAAGCCAGTACTAAACAAAAGGCAGATAAAAAACCGTGTGGCATTTGCAAAGTCCCACAGCCTGCTAAACAGATGGACGCTGGAAAAGTGGCAGAAGGTGGATTTCTCTGATGAATCTTCAGTAGAATTACATCACAGCCACCGCAAATACTGCAGGAGACATACTGGAGCCCATATGGATCCAAAATACACCCAGAAAACAGTTAAATTTGGTGGTGGAAGGATCATGGTCTTTGGGTACATTCAGTATGGGGGTGTGCATTTGCAAGGTGGAAGGCAATATCAATAGACTAAAATATCGAGAAGTATTAGCTACCTCTTATATTCCAAATCATAAAAGGGGTCAAATTCTGCAGCAGGATGGTGCTCCATCTCATACATCCATCTCTACAACAAAGTTCCTCCAGGCAAAAAAGATCAAGGTGCTCAAGGACTGGCCAGCCCAGTCACCAGACATGAACATCATTGAGCATGTTTCGGGTAGGATGAAAAAGGAAGCTTGGAAGACAAAACCAAAGAATCTAGATGAACTCTGGGAGGTACGTAAAACTGCATTCTTTACTATTCCTGATGACTTCATTAATAAATTGTATGAATCATTGTTGAACCGCATGGATGCAGACCTTCAAGCTCATGGAAGTCATACAAAATATTAAATATGACTCTAATAGCACCACAAGTTCATTCACCAATGTTATGCAACATATATTTGTATTTTAAGTTAATAATTTGTTGGAATATCACATTACTTTCTGTGGGTGACAAAACTTTTGTCTTGCCAAAATCTGACCATTCTGTGTCCATTAACTGATCAATATTTCTGCATTGATGCCAATTTATTTTCGTAACCTAAACCACATTTCGGAGGGTTTCGGCTTTCAAAAGAATAATTTATACAACCAATGAATGAATTTAACATCAGGTTATAAGCTTTTATTTACATAACATGGGTAAGCGACATAACTTCTGTCAGGGAGTGCAGATAGTCAGCAGCAGGCATCAGAGGCAACAAAGTTTCTGTGACCAATGAGTGGTAAGGTGAATATTATGTTTTGTTTTGATGGCCAGTACATAAGACACCATAGCCACAAAGATAATGAATGGCCCAAAACATGAATAAAGAGGATCACGGTCATAAATGAATACTACCTAGTGACATATTTAGGCAACAGGCCAGTTAAAAGTCAGGAGGCAAAGCCTAGTGCAGTGAAACGCACATCCAGGTGCCGATCTGCCCCCTCCTGTGCTTCCTTTTGTCTGGAATGGTTGTCTAAACATGCCACTAGGTATTGATCATTTATGACCGTTATCCTCTTTAGTCATGTTTTGGGCCATTTATTATCTTTCAGGCAATGGTGCTTTAAGTAGATTCTCATTAATATGCCTATGGATGTTTAAATATTAAATGTTCTTTCATTACTGCTCATGAAATTTATTGCTGCCTTGATTTAATTATTTTTGATTTGTTCTAATTTGCAGCAATCTATTCATGTGCCCAATATCCTCACACCGTCTAAGAGGTAATCTAGTTACTTTATTGGAGCACAGTGATAGGGGTGGTTTTGCCTCTGTTTTAGGGAGATGTTCATTTTCCTCAATTGAGGGGAGCACTCCCTAACCATTTTTAGCCGTTTAGAATGATAGAGTGGGAAGGGACCTCCTTGGTCATCTGGTCCAACCCCCTGCTCAAAGCAGGATTCACTAAATAATCCCTCGTGGCAGCCTGTTCCAATCATTAATCACCCTCACTGTCAAAAAGTTTTTTTTTCTAATATCTAATCTGTGTCTCCTCCCATTCAGTTTCATCCTATTACTTCTAGTGTTTCCTTGTGCAACTGAGAATAAAGATGATCCTTCTACAATGTGACAGCCCTTGAGATATTTGTAGACAGCTATTAAGTCTCCTCTCAGTCTTCTTTTTTGCAAGCTAAACATTCCCAAATCCTGTAAACGTTCCTCATAGGATATGGTTTGCAGACCGGTCACCATTCTGGTCGCTCTTCTCTGAACTTGCTCCAGTTTGTTAATGTCTTTTTAAAATGTGGTGCCCAAAACTGGACACAGTATTCCAGATGAGGTCTGACCAAAGAGGAGTAGAGGGTAGGGTTGAGCGACCTTGACCTTTTTAGAGTCGAGTCGTGTTTCGCGAAACCCAACTATCTTAGAAGTCGAGTCGAGTGGAATCGGCCGATTATGGCGAAAAGTCGGGTATCGCCCGAAACACGAAACCCAATGCAAGTCAATGGGGGAGCATAGTCGGCAGTGAGTGGAGGCCAGGAAAACACCTACACTGCCCATTTTAATGGCAAAAACATCCATTCTTGTTACAGAAGCTTGTCAATCGTAATTTAGCTTATAATAATTGGAAGGCATTTGAAATTGGGGGTCATTTGGCTAAAGTTGTGGGGGGTAGGGCTGGTTCAAGTAATTAGTGGGCCCAGTAAATCTGGACCACGTCACGGCAGTGGAGCAGGGAGAGGTAAGTATTTCAACTTTGCAAGTGCTGTGATCCTGAGCAAGCAGGGGGGGCCCACTCGTTGGCATTGGCACTGGCACAGGGCCCCTCAAAGTACAGCGGTGTGTTTGCACGGGGGGGGGCGCCTCCCACCGGCAGCAACACTTTTGCGTACTATGAGAGGCCCTGTGCCAGTGACGTCGCCAACTAGTATTCCTCCCCCCACCTGATGAAGGAACCTGCACTTTCATCTGCACCTTCCTCTTTGTCCCCGTGTAAGGTGGTATGGTATGCGGGAAGAGGAACCTGACTTTCAGCAGGGTCACAATCTTGCTGTGTAGCGTGCACGGGGAATTTTGCGTTATGGGTCAATGTACCAGCAGACTCATCTATCACTGGCTGGGCAATGGGCAGGATGAGGAGGAAACACAGATATAGGCCCAAAGAATAAAGTTGGCTAAATGCAGTTCAAAATTGGTAACACAGGACTAACCAGGGGGCATTGCAGTGGAGGACAACTGGAATGAGAGGCTGACACAGAGAGTAGGCCCAAATCAGTAAGTAGTCGAAATGCAGTTCAAAATTGGCAACTGTAGTAAACAGGCGGCACAGCTTTGTTCAGTGGAGGAGAACAGCAAGGAGTGGCAGACACCGATAGTAGGCCCCAACCCAACTAGTAGGCCAAATGCAGTCTAACATTAACAACTACTTAACGAGAGCCTGAAAATGGAATTTCAGGAGAGGAAACCAGGAGAACAGCAAGGAGTGGCAGACACCGATAGTAGGCCCCAAACCAACTAGTACGCCAAATGCAGTTGTTCCATTTAACCACAATTTAATGACAGCCTGAAGATAGAAGTTCAGGAAAGGCAACCTGGAGAACACCTTGGAGTGTAACACACCATCTCTCTACACCCCATACCCAATTTGTAGGCCTAATGCAGTGTAGTTTTCAACAACTACTAAACGAGAGTCGGAAGATCGAAGCAATGTGGACGAAACCTGGGGAACACCTTGGAGTGTAACACACCGTCTCTCTACACCCCATACCCAATTTGTAGGCCTAATGCAGTGTAGTTTTCTACAACTACTAAACGAGAGTCGGAAGAACGAAGCAATGTGGACGAAACCTGGGGAACACCTTGGAGTGGAACACACCATCTCTCTACACCCCATACCCAATTTGTAGGCCTAATGCAGTGTAGTTTCCAACAACTACTAAACGAGAGCATGAAGATCGAAGCAATGGACAGGAAACCTGGGGAACACCTTGGAGTGGAACACACCATCTCTCTACACCCCATACCCAATTTGTAGGCCTAATGCAGCGTAGTTTCCAACAACTACTAAACGAGAGCCAGAAGATCGAAGCTCAGGAAAGGCAACCTGGAGAACACCTTGGAGTGGAACACACCATCTCTCTACACCCCATACCCAATTTGTAGGCCTAATGCAGCGTAGTTTCCAACAACTACTAAACGAGAGCATGAAGATCGAAGCAATGGAGAGGAAACCTGGGGAACACCTTGGAGTGTAACACACCATCTCTCTACACCCCATACCCAATTTGTAGGCCTAATGCAGTGTAGTTTCCAACAACTACTAAACGAGAGCCGGAAGATCGAAGCTCAGGAAAGGCAACCTGGGGAACACCTTGGAGTGTAACACACCGTCTCTCTACACCCCATACCCAATTTGTAGGCCTAATGCAGTGTAGTTTTCTACAACTACTAAACGAGAGTCGGAAGAACGAAGCAATGTGGACGAAACCTGGGGAACACCTTGGAGTGGAACACACCATCTCTCTACACCCCATACCCAATTTGTAGGCCTAATGCAGTGTAGTTTCCAACAACTACTAAACGAGAGCATGAAGATCGAAGCAATGGACAGGAAACCTGGGGAACACCTTGGAGTGGAACACACCATCTCTCTACACCCCATACCCAATTTGTAGGCCTAATGCAGCGTAGTTTCCAACAACTACTAAACGAGAGCCAGAAGATCGAAGCAATGGAGAGGAAACCTGGGGAACACCTTGGAGTGTAACACACCATCTCTCTACACCCCATACCCAATTTGTAGGCCTAATGCAGTGTAGTTTCCAACAACTACTAAACGAGAGCCGGAAGATCGAAGCTCAGGAAAGGCAACCTGGAGAACACCTTGGAGTGGAACACACCATCTCTCTACACCCCATACCCAATTTGTAGGCCTAATGCAGCGTAGTTTCCAACAACTACTAAACGAGAGCATGAAGATCGAAGCAATGGAGAGGAAACCTGGGGAACACCTTGGAGTGTAACACACCATCTCTCTACACCCCATACCCAATTTGTAGGCCTAATGCAGTGTAGTTTCCAACAACTACTAAACGAGAGCATGAAGATCGAAGCAATGGAGAGGAAACCTGAGGAACACCTTGGAGTGGAACACACCATCTCTCTACACCCCATACCCAATTTGTAGGCCTAATGCAGTGTAGTTTCCAACAACTACTAAACGAGAGCATGAAGATCGAAGCAATGGAGAGGAAACCTGGGGAACACCTTGGAGTGGCACACACCATCTCTCTACACCCCATACCCAATTTGTAGGCCTAATGCAGTGTAGTTTCCAACAACTACTAAACGAGAGCATTAAGATCGAAGCAATGGCGAGGAAACCTGGGGCACACCTTGGGGAGGCAGACACCGTTAGTAGGCTCTACCAAAGTTGTACCCCCAATGCAGTTTTAAAATTCCTAGAGGCTGAAAACAAGACTATTGACGCTCAGCTTTTTTCAAAGGAACACAGCTGAATTGAGTGGCGCAGACAGACACAGGTAGTAGGACTTAAACCAAAAATGTGGCTCACTGCAGCTTAAAAAAGTTACAGGGGTACACAAGCAGCAGTGCTCTGGGCAGTGGAGGACAATTTCAATAGTGGACCGCAGACAGACTTTGTACGCCTACTATTAAAAAAAGGATGCTCTATGCAATTAAAAATAGGTTCCAGGGGTCCACGGGCAGCAGTGGTGTGGTCAGTGGACGAGTATTGGAAGGCGGGACCGCAGACAGGCGTAGTAGGCCTAACATAACAAAATTAGGCTGTAGACACTGTAAAATTGGTTCCAGGGGTACACGGGCAGCAGTGGTGTGGTCAGCGGAGGAAAATTGGAATTAGGGACTGCAGACAGACTTTGTAGGCTGTCCCCTGTGGACCATGCATCCAACACATTAACCCAGTGCGCCGTAATGGACACGTAACTTTTTGTGGACATGCCTACTGGTCCATGCGTCTCTTGTCAGGTGCACCTTTCTACTGTTTGATTGCCTGAGTGCTATGACAATGCAGACTTTTTCATGCCGCTGGAGGGCTGGGATGGCTTTTCTCGCAAAAGAAATGTCGACTGGGTAGCTTGAACCGTTGCACAGCGTAGTTCATCTGGGCTTTCTAAATATAAAACAAAGAAAAAAAGGAGGCTACATGCACTTTCAGCTGGGTTCCAGGGGTACACGGCCAGCATTGGTCTGGTCAGTGGAGAACTATTGGAAGGAAGGACCGCAGACAGGCCTCGAAGGCCTAACATAATAACAGATGGCTGTAGGCAATTTTAAATTGGTTCCAGGGGAACACGGGCAGCAGTGGCCTGGTCAGTGTAGTAGTAGTAGAAAGAACGGACCGCAGACAGGCTTCGAAGGCCTAACATAATAAAATTGGGCTGGTTGTAGGCAATTTTAAATTGGTTCCAGGGGTACACGGGCAGCAGTGGTGTGGTCAGTGGAGGCCTAGTGGAAGGAGTGACCGCAGACAGGCATCAAAGGCCTAACATAATAACACATGGCTGTAGGCAATTTTAAATTGGTTCCAGGGGAACACGGGCAGCAGTGGCCTGGTCAGTGTAGTAGTAGTAGAAAGAACGGACCGCAGACAGGCTTCGAAGGCCTAACATAAAAAAATTGGGCTGGCTGTAGGCAATTTTAAATTGGTTCCAGGGGTACACGGGCAGCAGTGGTGTGGTCAGTGGAGGCCTAGTGGAAGGAGTGACCGCAGACAGGCATCGAAGGCCTAACATAATAACACATGGCTATAGGCAATTTTAAATTGGTTCCAGGGGAACACGGGCAGCAGTGGCCTGGTCAGTGTAGTAGTAGTAGAAAGAACGGACCGCAGACAGGCTTCGAAGGCCTAACATAATAAAATTGGGCTGGTTGTAGGCAATTTTAAATTGGTTCCAGGGGTACACGGGCAGCAGTGGTGTGGTCAGTGGAGGCCTAGTGGAAGGAGTGACCGCAGACAGGCATCGAAGGCCTAACATAATAACACATGGCTGTAGGCAATTTTAAATTGGTTCCAGGGGAACACGGGCAGCAGTGGCCTGGTCAGTGTAGTAGTAGTAGTAGAAAGAACGGACCGCAGACAGGCATCGAAGGCCTAAAATAAAAAAATTGGGCTGGCTGTCGGCAATTTTAAATTGGTTCCAGGGGTACACGGGCAGCAGTGGTGTGGTCAGTGGAGGCCTGGTGGAAGGAGTGACCGCAAACAGGCATCGAAGGCCTAACATAATAACAGATGGCTGTAGGCAATTTTAAATTGGTTCCAGGGGAACACGGGCAGCAGTGGCCTGGTCAGTGTAGTAGTAGTAGAAAGAACAGACCGCAGACAGGCTTCAAAGGCCTAACATAATAAAATTGGGCTGGCTGTCGGCAATTTTAAATTGGTTCCAGGGGTACACGGGCAGCAGTGGTGTGGTCAGTGGAGGCCTAGTGGAAGGAGTGACCGCAGACAGGCATCGAAGGCCTAACATAATAACACATGGCTGTAGGCAATTTTAAATTGGTTCCAGGGGAACACGGGCAGCAGTGGCCTGGTCAGTATAGTAGTAGTAGAAAGAACGGACCGCATACAGGCATCATAGTAACATAGTAACATAGTAACATAGTTAGTAAGGCCGAAAAAAGACATTTGTCCATCCAGTTCAGCCTATATTCCATCATAATAAATCCCCAGATCTACGTCCTTCTACAGAACCTAATAATTGTATGATACAATATTGTTCTGCTCCAGGAAGACATCCAGGCCTCTCTTGAACCCCTCGACTGAGTTCGCCATCACCACCTCCTCAGGCAAGCAATTCCAGATTCTCACTGCCCTAACAGTAAAGAATCCTCTTCTATGTTGGTGGAAAAACCTTCTCTCCTCCAGACGCAAAGAATGCCCCCTTGTGCCCGTCACCTTCCTTGGTATAAACAGATCCTCAGCGAGATATTTGTATTGTCCCCTTATATACTTATACATGGTTATTAGATCGCCCCTCAGTCGTCTTTTTTCTAGACTAAATAATCCTAATTTCGCTAATCTATCTGGGTATTGTAGTTCTCCCATCCCCTTTATTAATTTTGTTGCCCTCCTTTGTACTCTCTCTAGTTCCATTATATCCTTCCTGAGCACCGGTGCCCAAAACTGGACACAGTACTCCATGTGCGGTCTAACTAGGGATTTGTACAGAGGCAGTATAATGCTCTCATCATGTGTATCCAGACCTCTTTTAATGCACCCCATGATCCTGTTTGCCTTGGCAGCTGCTGCCTGGCACTGGCTGCTCCAGGTAAGTTTATCATTAACTAGGATCCCCAAGTCCTTCTCCCTGTCAGATTTACCCAGTGGTTTCCCATTCAGTGTGTAATGGTGATATTGATTCCTTCTTCCCATGTGTATAACCTTACATTTATCATTGTTAAACCTCATCTGCCACCTTTCAGCCCAAGTTTCCAACTTATCCAGATCCATCTGTAGCAGAATACTATCTTCTTTTGTATTAACTGCTTTACATAGTTTTGTATCATCTGCAAATATCGATATTTTACTGTGTAAACCTTCTACCAGATCATTAATGAATATGTTGAAGAGAACAGGTCCCAATACTGACCCCTGCGGTACCCCACTGGTCACAGCGACCCAGTTAGAGACTATACCATTTATAACCACCCTCTGCTTTCTATCACTAAGCCAGTTACTAACCCATTTACACACATTTTCCCCCAGACCAAGCATTCTCATTTTGTGTACCAACCTCTTGTGCGGCACGGTATCAAACGCTTTGGAAAAATCGAGATATACCACGTCCAATGACTCACCGTGGTCCAGCCTATAGCTTACCTCTTCATAAAAACTGATTAGATTGGTTTGACAGGAGCGATTTCTCATAAACCCATGCTGATATGGAGTTAAAGAGTTATTCTCATTGAGATAATCCAGAATAACATCCCTCAGAAACCCTTCAAATATTTTACCAACAATAGAGGTTAGACTTACTGGCCTATAATTTCCAGGTTCACTTTTAAAGCCCTTTTTGAATATTGGCACCACATTTGCTATGCGCCAGTCCTGCGGAACAGACCCTGTCGCTATAGAGTCCCTAAAAATAAGAAATAATGGTTTATCTATTACATTACTTAGTTCTCTTAGTACTCGTGGGTGTATGCCATCCGGACCTGGAGATTTATCTATTTTAATCTTATTTAGCCGGATTCGCACCTCTTCTTGGGTTAGATTGGCGACCCTTAATATAGGGTTTTCATTGTTTCTTGGGATTTCACCTAGCATTTCATTTTCCACCGTGAATACCGTGGAGAAGAAGGTGTTTAATATGTTAGCTTTTTCCTCGTCATCTACAACCATTCTTTCCTCACTATTTTTTAAGGGGCCTACATTTTCAGTTTTTATTATTTTACTATTGATATAGTTGAAGAACAGTTTGGGATTAGTTTTACTCTCCTTAGCAATGTGCTTCTCTGTTTCCTTTTTGGCAGCTTTAATTAATTTTTTAGATAAATTATTTTTCTCCCTATAGTTTTTTAGAGCTTCAATGGTGCCATCCTGCTTTAGTAGTGCAAATGCTTTCTTTTTACTGTTAATTGCCTGTCTTACTTCTTTGTTTAGCCACGTTGGGTTTTTCCTATTTCTAGTCCTTTTATTCCCACAGGGTATAAACCGCTTACAGTGCCTATTTAGGATGTTCTTAAACATTTCCCATTTATTATCTGTATTCTTATTTCTGAGGATATTGTCCCAGTCTACCAGATTAAGGGCATCTCTAAGCTGGTCAAACTTTGCCTTCCTAAAGTTCAGTGTTTTTGTGACTCCCTGACAAGTCCCCCTAGTGAAAGACAGGTGAAACTGCACAATATTGTGGTCGCTATTTCCTAGATGCCCAACCACCTGCAGATTTGTTATTCTGTCAGGTCTATTAGATAGTATTAGGTCTAAAAGTGCTGCTCCTCTGGTTGGATTCTGCACCAATTGTGAAAGATAATTTTTCTTGGTTATTAGCAGAAACCTGTTGCCTTTATGGGTTTCACAGGTTTCTGTTTCCCAGTTAATATCCGGGTAGTTAAAGTCCCCCATAAGCAGGACCTCATTATGGGTTGCAGCTTCATCTATCTGCTTTAGAAGTAGACTTTCCATGGTTTCTGTTATATTTGGGGGTTTGTAACAGACCCCAATGAGAATTTTGTTACCATTTTTCCCTCCATGAATTTTGACCCATATGGACTCGACATCCTCATTTCCTTCGCTAATATCCTCCCTTAAAGTGGACTTTAGACAAGACTTTACATAGAGACAAACCCCTCCTCCTCTCCGATTTTTACGATCCTTTCTAAACAGACTGTAACCCTGTAAGTTAACTGCCCAGTCATAGCTTTCATCTAACCATGTCTCGGTTATTCCCACTATGTCAAAGTTACCTGTAGATATTTCTGCTTCTAGTTCTTCCATCTTGTTTGTCAGGCTTCTGGCGTTTGCGAGCATGCAGTTTAGAGGATTTTGTTTTGTTCCAATCTCCTTGCTGTGGATTGTTTTAGAGATGTTCTTACCTCCCATCTGAGTATGTTTTCCTGGGTCTTCTTTGTTCAAGTCTAATGTTTTTCTTCCCGTCCCCTCTTCTTCTAGTTTAACGCCCTCCTGATGAGTGTAGCGAGTCTTCTGGCGAAAGGCATCGAAGGCCTAAAATAAAAAAATTGGGCTGGCTGTAGGCAATTTTAAATTGGTTCCAGGGGTACACGGGCAGCAGTGGTGTGGTCAGTGGAGGCCTAGTGGAAGGAGTGACCGCAAACAGGCATCGAAGGCCTAACATAATAACAGATGGCTGTAGGCAATTTTAAATTGGTTCCAGGGGAACACGGGCAGCAGTGGCCTGGTCAGTGTAGTAGTAGTAGAAAGAACGGACCGCAGACAGGCTTCAAAGGCCTAACATAATAAAATTGGGCTGGCTGTCGGCAATTTTAAATTGGTTCCAGGGGTACACGGGCAGCAGTGGTGTGGTCAGTGGAGGCCTAGTGGAAGGAGGGACCGCAGACAGGCTTCGAAGGCCTAACATAAAAAAATAGGGCTGTTGGCAATTTAAAATTGGTTCCAGTGGTACAATGGCAGCAGTACAATGGTCAGTGGAGGCCTAGTGGAAGGAAAGACCGCAGACAGGCTTCGAAGGCCTAACATAAAAAATAGGGCTGTTGGCAATTTAAAATTGGTTCCAGGGGTACACGGGCAGCATTACAATGGTCAGTGGAGGCCTAGTGGAAGGCGGGACCGCAGACAGGCTTCGAAGGCCTAACATAAAAAAATAGAGCTGTTGGCAATTTAAAATTGGTTCCAGTGGTACAAGGGCAGCAGTACAATGGTCAGTGGAGGCCTAGTGGAAGGAGGGACCGCAGACAGGCTTCGAAGGCCTAACATAAAAAAATAGGGCTGTTGGCAATTTAAAATTGGTTCCAGTGGTACAAGGGCAGCAGTACAATGGTCAGTGGAGGCCTAGTGGAAGGAGGGACCGCAGACAGGCTTCGAAGGCCTAACATAAAAAAATAGGGCTGTTGGCAATTTAAAATTGGTCCCAGGGGTACACGGGCAGCAGTACAATGGTCAGTGGAGGCCTAGTGGAAGGAGGGACCGCAGACAGGCTTCGAAGGCCTAACATAACAAAAATGTCAATACAATGGTATTGTCAGTGCCAGGCATTGAAGGATGTCAGCGCATAGACTAAACATTGGTGAAGCTGTGAGAGATAATTTTGCAAGTGGTAGAGCACTGTTTGAGCTGGGGGGGGAACTGTCTTGTGGCCGGCGGTACAGGCCCAGGGCCCCTCATATTACAACGGTGTGTCTGACGTTGGGTGCGCACCACCACCGCCAGAGACACTTTATTGTACTATGAGGGACCCAGTGGCAGTGCCGTCGACCAAAAGCGGGCACACCCACCTCTTCAGACAAACAGCACTCTCACGGGTGCTGGCGCCAAGTGGCGATACCACGGCCCCGTGTGGGGAGTTTGGCCATTTAGTGAGGTGTAAACATGTCGTATGCTGGACAATCAGGTGCAGAAAATTACGAGATTGGAAAAGTCATTCAGAATAGTCCACAGGCAAGACCTTTTTATAGGAAAGCTAGGTGTCAGCCGGGCAAGGTGGGGCAAAAGATTTCGAAATCCAGTTGTGGTTCATTTTAATGAAGGTTAGATCATCTACATTTTGGGTAGCCAGACGAGTCCTTTTTTCTGTTAGTATTGAACCTGCAGCACTGAATACTCTTTCTGATAGGACACTAGCTGCCGGGCAAGCAAGCTCCTGCAATGCATATTCTGCCAATTCTGGCCAGGTGTCTAATTTGGATGCCCAGTAATCAAATGGGAATGACGGTTGAGGGAGAACGTCGATAAGGGATGAAAAATAGTTTGCAACCATACTGGACAAATGTTGTCTCCTGTCACTTTGAATTGATGCTGCAGTACCTGTCCTGTCTGCGGTCATAGCAAAATCACTCCACAACCTGGTCAGAAAACCCCTCTGGCCAACGACACTTCTGATTTCTGCCCCTCTAACACCTCTGGTCTGCTGGCCCCTGCAGCTCGTGTGAGAACGATCACGGGCGCTGTGTGCAGGGAATGCCAGAAGCAAACGGTCAACAAGAGTTGATTGTTTGGTTGCTAATATTATTTCCAAGTTGTCATGTGGCATTATATTTTGCAATTTGCCTTTATAGCGAGGATCAAGGAGGCAGGCCAACCAGTAATCGTCATCGGGCATCATTTTAGTAATGCGTGTGTCCCTTTTGAGGATACGTAAGGCATAATCCGCCATGTGGGCCAAAGTTCCAGTTCTCAAATCTGCGGTTGTGTTTGGTTGAGGGGCAGTTTCAGGCAAATCCACATCACTTGTGTCCCTCCAAAAACCAGAACCCGGCCTTGCCGCGCCAACAATTTCCAGTGGCCCCGGAAAAGCTTCCTCATTAAAAATATAATCATCCCCATCATCCTCCTCGTCGTCCTCCTCCTCTTCGCCCGCTACCTCGTCCTGTACACTGCCCTGGCCAGACAATGGCTGACTATCATCAAGGCTTTCCTCTTCCTCAGCTGTAGACGCCTGATCCTTTATGTGCGTCAAACTTTGCATCAGCAGACGCATTAGGGGGATGCTCATGCTTATTATGGCGTTGTCTGCACTAACCAGCCGTGTGCATTCCTCAAAACACTGAAGGACTTGACACATGTCTTGAATCTTCGACCACTGCACACCTGACAACTCCATGTCTGCCATCCTACTGCCTGCCCGTGTATGTGTATCCTCCCACAAAAACATAACAGCCCGCCTCTGTTCGCACAGTCTCTGAAGCATGTGCAGTGTTGAGTTCCACCTTGTTGCAACGTCTATGATTAGGCGATGCTGGGGAAAGTTCAAAGAACGCTGATAGGTCTGCATACGGCTGGAGTGTACGGGCGAACGGCGGATATGTGAGCAAAGTCCACGCACTTTGAGGAGCAGGTCGGATAACCCCGGATAACTTTTCAGGAAGCACTGCACCACCAGGTTTAAGGTGTGAGCCAGGCAAGGAATGTGTTTCAGTTGGGAAAGGGAGATGGCAGCCATGAAATTCCTTCCGTTATCACTCACTACCTTGCCTGCCTCAAGATCTACAGTGCCCAGCCACGACTGCGTTTCTTTCTGCAAGAACTCGGACAGAACTTCCGCGGTGTGTCTGTTGTCGCCCAAACACTTCATAGCCAATACAGCCTGCTGACGTTTGCCAGTAGCTGCCCCATAATGGGAGACCTGGTGTGCAACAGTGGCAGCTGCGGATGGAGTGGTTGTGCGACTGCGGTCTGTGGACGAGCTCTCGCTTCTGCAGGAGGACGAGGAGGAGGAGGAGGGGGTGCGAACGGCTACAGCCAACTGTTTCCTAGACCGTGGGCTAGGCAGAACTGTCCCAAACTTGCTGTCCCCTGTGGACCCTGCATCCACAACATTCACCCAGTGTGCCGTGATGGACACGTAACGTCCCTGGCCATGCCTACTGGTCCATGCATCTGTTGTCAGGTGCACCTTTGTGCTCACAGATAGCCTGAGTGAATGGACGATGCGCTCTTTAACATGCTGGTGGAGGGCTGGGATGGCTTTTCTGGAAAAAAAGTGTCGACTGGGTAGCTCGTAGCGTGGTACAGCGTAGTCCATCAGGGCTTTGAAAGCTTAGCTTTCAACTAACCGGTAGGGCATCATCTCTAACGAGATTAGTCTAGCTATGTGGGCGTTCAAACCCTGTGTACGCGGATGCGAGGCTAAATACTTCCTTTTTCTAACCATAGTCTCATGTAGGGTGAGCTGGACTGGAGAGCTGGAGATTGTGGAACTAGTCGGGGTGCCGGTGGACATGGCAGACTGAGAGACGGTGGGAGATGGTATTGTTGCCGCCGGTGCCCTAGATGCAGTGTTTCCTACTACGAAACTGGTGATTCCCTGACCCTGACTGCTTTGGCCTGGCAAAGAAACCTGCACAGATACTGCAGGTGGTGCGGAAAATGGTGGCCCTACACTGCAGGAAGGGATGTTGCGTTGATGACTAGCTTCATTGGCCGAGGGTGCTACAACCTTAAGGGACATTTGTTAGTTAGTCCAAGCTTGCAAATGCATGGTGGTTAAATGTCTATGCATGCAACTTGTATTGAGACTTTTCAGATTCTGCCCTCTGCTTAAGGTAGTTGAACATTTTTGACAGATGACTTTGCGCTGATCAATTGGATGTTGTTTAAAAAAATGCCAGACTGCACTCTTTCTAGCATCGGATACCTTTTCAGGCATTGCAGACTGAGCTTTAACCGGATGGCCACGCTGTCCTCCAACAGGTTTTGGCTTTGCCACGCGTTTTGGGCAAGATACGGGCCCGGCAGATGGAACCTGTTGCGATGTTGATGCCTGCTGCGGCCCCTCCTCCTCCGCTTCAGAACTGCTGCCGCCTGCACCCTGTTCCCCCAATGGCTGCCAATCGGGGTCAAGAACTGGGTCATCTATTACCTCTTCTTGTAGCTCGTGTGCAACTTCGTCTGTGTCACCATGTCGGTCGGTGGTATACCGTTCGTGATGGGGCAACATAGTCTCATCAGGGTCTGATTCTTGATCATTACCCTGCGAGGGCAATGTTGTGGTCTCAGTCAAAGGACCAGCATAGTAGTCTGGCTGTGGCTGTGCATCAGTGCACTCCATGTCAGATTCAACTTGTAATGGCCTTGGACTGTTAACTGCTTCACTTTCTAAGCCAGGGACGGTATGTGTAAAGAGCTCCATGGAGTAACCCGTTGTGTCGCCTGCTGCATTCTTCTCTGTTGTTGTTTTTGCTGAAGAGGACAAGGAAGCGACTTGTCCCTGACCGTGAACATCCACTAATGACGCGCTGCTTTTACATTTACCAGTTTCACGAGAGGAGGCAAAAGAGCTAGAGGCTGAGTCAGCAAGATAAGCCAAAACTTGCTCTTGCTGCTCCGGCTTTAAAAGCGGTTTTCCTACTCCCAGAAAAGGGAGCGTTCGAGGCCTTGTGTAGCCAGACGACGAACCTGGCTCCACAGCTCCAGACTTAGGTGCAATATTTTTTTTCCCACGACCAGCTGATGCTCCACCACTACCACTACCCTCATTACCAGCTGACAATGAACGCCCCCGGCCACGACCTCTTCCACCAGACTTCCTCATTGTTTTAAAAACGTAACCAAAATAACGGTATTTGTTGCTGTCACACAACTTACACGGTGAGCTATAACTTCAGTATGATTTAGCTACCCCTTTACAGGTGGGTGAGACCACAACAAAAATCAGGCACAATGTTACACACTCTGTTTTTGGTGGCACCAAATGAGAGAGATGCCACACACGCAGGACTGTCACTGAAGCACAAATGTTAATATTAATCTCCCACTGTTTTTTTTTATTTTTTTTATTTTTTTTCAGGGAGACTTTAGAAACAAAATAAAATAAAATGATTTTTTCAGGAAGAATTTAGAAACCAAATAACATAAAATGATTTTTCCAATGACAATTTAGAAACCAAATAAAAAAAATAAAAAATAAAAAAAAGGCTTTCTATGCCCCACTGAGTGAGAGATGCCACACACAGGAGTCAGGAGTGGCACAGAAGCCCAGAGGCCAATATTTTTCTCCCAATGATTGATGTAGTGATTTTTTCAGGTAGATTTTGGAACCCAAATCAAGCAAAAAAAATAATAGGCTTTCTGTGGCCCACAATTGGAGAGAGAGAGAGAGATGGCACACCCAGGAGTCAAGACTGGCACACAAGCAGAAAGGGCAATATTAATCTCCCACTGATTTTTTTTTCAGGGAGACTCTAGAAAAAAAAATAATAGAATAAAATGATTTTTTTCAGGAAGAATTTAGAAACCAAATAAAATAAAATGATTTTTTCAGGGAGAATTTAGAAAACAAATAAAACAAAAAACAGGCTTTCTATGGCCCACTGAGAGATGGCACACCCAGGAGTCAAGACTGGCACACAAGCAGAAAGGGAAATATTAATCTCCCACTGATTTGTTTTTTTGTTTTTTTTTCAGGGAGACTTTAGAAAAAAAAATAATAAAAAAAAATGATTTTTTCAGGAAGAATTTAGAAACCAAATAAAATAAAATGATTTTTTCAGGGAGAATTTAGAAAACAAATAAAACAAAAAATAGGCTTTCTATGGCCCACTGAGTGAGAGATGACGCACACAGGAGTCAGGAGTGGCACACAAGCCCAGAGGCCAATATTGCTCTCCCAATGATTGATGTAGTGATTTTTTCAGGTAGATTTTGGAACCCAAATCAAGCTAAAAAAATAATAGGCTTTCTATGGCCCACAATTG
Organism: Ranitomeya imitator; assembly: GCF_032444005.1. Classification (NCBI taxonomy): domain Eukaryota; kingdom Metazoa; phylum Chordata; class Amphibia; order Anura; family Dendrobatidae; genus Ranitomeya; species Ranitomeya imitator. The sequence goes on from NC_091284.1 coordinate 385,658,746, forward strand.
GAGAGAGAGAGAGAGATGGCACACCCAAGAGTCAAGACTGGCACACAAGCAGAAAGGGCAATATTAATCTCCCACTGATTTGATTTTTTTTTTTTTCAGGGAGACTTTAGAAAAAAAAAATAATAAAAAAAAATGATTTTTTCAGGAAGAATTTAGAAACCAAATAAAATAAAATGATTTTTTCAGAGAGAATTTAGAAAACAAATAAAACAAAAAATAGGCTTTCTATGGCCCACTGACTGAGAGATGGCACACACAGGAGTCAGGAGTGGCACACAAGCCCAGAGGCCAATATTAATCTCCCACTTTTTTTTTTTTTCAGGGAAAATTTATAAACCCAATAAAAAAAATTATAAATAGACTTTCTATGGCCCACTATCTGAGAGAGAGAGATGGCACGCTTAGGACTGGCACACAAGCCCAAAGGCCAATATTAATCTCCCTTTTTTTTTTTTCAGGGAGAATTTATAAAACCAAAAAAAAAAAATAAATAGGCTTTCTATGGCCCACTATTTGTGAGAGAGATGGCACGCTCAGGACTGGCACACAAGCCCAGAGGCCAATATTAATCTCCCACTTTTTTTTTTTTTCAGGGAAAATTTATAAACCCAATAAAAAAAATAATAAATAGGCTTTCTATGGCCCACTATCTGAGAGAGAGAGATGGCACGCTTAGGACTGGCACACAAGCCCAAAGGCCAATATTAATCTCCCTTTTTTTTTTCAGGGAGAATTTATAAAACCAAAAAAAAATAAATAAATAGGCTTTCTATGGCCCACTATTTGTGAGAGAGATGGCACGCTTAGGACTGGCACACAAGCCCAAAGGCCAATATTAATCTCCCACTGATTGATTTATTGATTTTTTCAGGTAGAATTTAGAACCCAAATAAAGCAAAAAAAAAAAAATAGGCTTTCTATGGCCCACTGAGTGAGTGATGATGCACACAGGAGTCAGGAGTGGCACACAAGCCCTGAGGCCAATATTTTTCTCCCACTGATTGATGTAGTGATTTTTTCAGGTAGATTTTGGAACCCAAATCAAGCAAAAAAATAAATAGGTTTTCTATGGCCCACTGAGTGAGAGATGGCACAGACAGGGATGGCACTCTAGCAGAAATGCCAAACTTAATCTCCCACAAAAAAAAAAAAAAAAAGGAACTGTCTTTCAATTACTATCTCCCTGCAGTAATCTCAGCCAGGTATGGCAGGCAGCAATAAGGAGTGGACTGATGCACAAATTAAATAAAAAGTGTGGACAAACAAACAAGATAGCTGTGCAGAAAGGAAGGAACAAGAGGATTTGTGCTTTGAAAAAAGCAGTTGGTTTGCACAGCGGCGTACACACAGCAATGCAGCTATCAGGGAGCCTTCTAGGGCAGCCCAATGAGCTACAGCGCTGAGGAAAAAAAAAAATGTAGCTTCCACTGTCCCTGCACACCGAAGGTGGTGTTGGGCAGTGCAAATCGCTACAGCACAAGCGGTTTGGTGGTTAATGGACCCTGCCTAACGCTATCCCTGCTTCTGACGAAGCGGCAGCAACCTCTCCCTAAGCTCAGATCAGCAGCAGTAAAATGGCGGTCGGCGGGAACGCCCCTTTATAGCCCCTGTGACGCCGCGGACAGCAAGCCAATCACTGCAATGCCCTTCTCTAAGATGGTGGGGACCAGGACCTATATCATCACGCTGCCCACACTCTGCGTCCACCTTCATTGGCTGAGAAATGGCGCTTTTCGCGTCATTGAAACGCGACTTTGGCGCGAAAGTCACGTACCGCATGGCCGACCCCGCACAGGGGTCGGATCGGGTTTCATGAAACCCGACTTTGCCAAAAGTCGGCGACTTTTGAAAATGAACGACCCATTTCGCTCAACCCTAGTAGAGGGCAATAATGATTTTGTGTGATCTAGACTGTATGCTTCTGTTAATATATCCCAGAATTCATCTTCCTAACCACATGTTGTGCAGTATTGAATATTATGAATTTCTATGTAATAAACTTTGCATTTTTTATTACATTGGTCCCCCTTTGCTGTTTTCTTTTTTTGACTAACTCATTTAATTGGCCTTTTTATCCTGGCCACATAAATACCCTGCTAGGCAGTCTTGAAGAAACTCTTTTTGGATTCACATTTTACTATGTTAGTGGTAAATTTAGGTTGATAGTTTTGGGGTTTTATTTGTGAAACTATCTGAATGTTTGAGAAAATTTTAAAATTCTAAGTTCTGTGCCCTTAACTCAGATTGTTATCTCACATAAAATAGTTAATAAATAACATTTACCACATGTTTGTTTTACATCAGTATCATTTTGTAAACATCATTTTTTTTATCTTTGGAAGTTAAAAGGGTTAAAAGTGTATCAGCAATTTCTTATTTTTCCCCCAAAATTACAAAAGCATTTTTTAGGGACCAAATCATATTTGAAGTGACTTTAAGTGGCCTATGCAGTAGAGTAGCTACCTGGGGGGCAGAGGGTGCGGTCGCCCCGGGCCCCTTGCTCTGAGGGGGCCCACTCAGAGTTACTGCAGCTGTTAACTATGCCGCCTTATGCAGCACTCCGATGTAGTTCTCTCCACTGTAGTGTGGGGAGACATAATCTCCCTGCACTACCACTGTCTGTTCTATAGCACAGGCCCCCATTGCACCCTGTGTGTCTGCACGAGAGCCCAGAGCACTGGCTGCTTCTTCAGGCTGGAGAGGAGCAAGACAAGACAAGGTGGTGCTGTGACTATTTAGAGCTTGGGTTGCTGCGTGCAGGGGGGGTTGTGTCTGTGCAGTGAGGAGGGGGCAGGACGCTGCTCCCCTCCTTACAAGTCCCGGATTGTTTATTTTCTTGTAGTGGTCTTGTATCTGAGGCAGGGCACCATTGACAAAATAAAAAAAATAGTGTTTTAGTAGCCCATTGGGGCTCAGCCACATGTTGGTTCTACTGAGAACCATTATCCAGGAGAACCAAAACTGTTTTTTCATTTTTTTTTGCTGCTACATTGAAGATCGGTAAATCCCTGGAATGTTTGGGTCTAGCAGCTGCATATTACACACTGTTTGCTAGTGCTGCTTTAAAGTCTCACTCTCTATCTATCTATCTAATATCTATCTATTATCTATCTATTATCTATCTATCTATCTATTATCTATCTATCCCATATCTATCTGTCTATCTATCTATCTATCTATCTATCTATTATCTATCTATCTATCTATATATTATCTATCTATCTATCTATTATCTATCTATATATCTATCATCTATCTATCTATCTATCTATCTATCTATCTATCTATCCCATATCTATCTATCTATCTATCTATCTATCTATCTATCTATCCCATATCTATCTATCTATCTATCTATCTATCTATCTATCTATCTATCTATCTATTATCTATCTATCCCATATCTATCTATCTATCTATCTATCTATCTATCTATCTATCTATCTATTATCTATCTATCTATCTATCTATCTATCTATCTATTATCTATCTATATATTATCTATCTATCTATCTATCTATCTATCTATCTAATATCTATCTAATATCTATCTATTATCTATCTATATATCTATCTATCTATCTATCTATCTATCTATCTATCTATCCCATATCTATCTATCTATCTATCTATCTATCCCATATCTATCTATCTATCTATCTATCCCATATCTATCTATCTATCTATCTATCTATCTATCTATCTATCTATCTATACACACACACCCTGTGACTTGGTCCTGTAGCCGGGGTGAGGGTCCTATCATCTCATATTGTAAATCCAGGGTGGCAAGCATGAAAACCCAATTATATAAGTTCTTATTAAAAAAAATAATCCCCACAAAGTTAAGGATGAATATATGATAAAGAGCCAAATAGAAGAAAATACAAACAGTCAGTAGGTGCGTATAGATGATCACCTATAGACCCCTGAACGTATACTCAGTCTGGACATCAAGACCCCCCAAAGGCAGAAAAGGGAATAAAAGAGAAGACCTACCAGGGGGTGCACTTTCTTCTTTACATGAGTAATATTTTACCTCCCCCTCTTCTGATTCCCTCTTTCTTTCCGGTCCCCTCTTTGGGGTTTTGTCCAGACAATAGTATTTCTTTTAGGGTTACCTGGGTACATTAAGGGAGCTATTCACATACGCTGGCCTCTATACACACCCACTGGCTGTTTCTGTTTTCTTCTATTTAGCCCTTTGTCATATACGTCAGGACTGTGCAAGCTGTAGCCCACAAATAGGGACCGACAGAGACCAGAATCAAAGGCATGGGAGGTACAGCGGGGGCCATTATACAGTGTTAGGGCTCATCTCCACTTGTGAGAAAAACGGACGAGTGCAATCCGATAAAAAATCGGATTGCACTCGGACCAATGTTTTTCAATATGTGACACTCCATTAGCAATTTTTTTCCCAGCCGAAATCGGACTGAGAAAAATCTGTGTCGGCTGAGAAAAAAATCGCAGCATGCTGCGTATTGCTGAGATTCTCGGACGAGACTCGCCAATGCAAGTCAATGGGTGCGAGAGAAAAAACGCACAGCACTCGCACCATGCGAGTGCTGTCCGATTTTTACGCACCCGTGTCCTTAGAAAAGCCGGCAATTCAGTGCAGAGTACAGTAAAATCACACTGACAGGTTAGATGAGAGTAGATATATACACATAGAATAGGTATATATACATATATATATGTCAGGGAGACACCTATATATATATATTTATATTTAATGCAGCGCGAGACAGCTTAAAAGCTGGTAATTCAATTACCGGCTTTTGCTTTCGCCTTCCTAAACCCGACATGATATGAGACCTGGTTTACATACAGTAAACCATCTCATATCACCATTTTTTTTGCATATTTGTTGTGCAAATATACTCCAAATGTGGTGGAAAATTACTGTTAAGGCAGAGCTCAGAAGGAAAGGAGAACCATTTGGTTTTTAGAGCACAAAATTGGCTGGAATAGATAGCGGATGCCATGATGTAGCATTTGCAAAGCCCTCAATGTGCCATAACAGTAGAAATCTCCTACAAGTGACCCTATTTTGAAAACTACACCCCTCAAGGAATTGAGCTAGAATTGTGGTGATCATCTTGGATCCCAAGGTGTTTCACAGATTTTTATTAAGTTGAGTAAGTTGAGCCATGGAAATAAAAACTCTAATTTTTCCCACAAAAATGTTGCTTTTGGCCCAAATTGTTCATTTTAACAAGGGAGAAAATGGACAGTACGATTTGTTGCGCAATTTCTTCTGAGTACACTGATATCTTATATTTGGTGCAAAACTACTGATTGGGTGAACGGCAGGGCTTGGAAGGGAAGGAGCGCTATTCGAGCACAGACTTGGCAGGAATAGACTGCTGCAGGCACCATGCTGCATTTAAGAGCCGGTATGGTGAGACAACAGCAGAAAGCACCCACATGTGACCCCATTTTGAAAAGTACACCTCTTGAGTTGAGATGGGCGAACCCAAACAGTAAAGTTTGGCATCTGTGATGTTGCATCATCGAAGTTGCCGCCAGTCACTGAGACTGCGTTCCCAGCCAGGCCCCTGAACTGCGGTGACCTCCCTCCAGTGAGATCACCTTTAGCAGAAATTTCACCATTATGAGAAATTTCTCCTTGTGAACTGCAGTGAATGTCACATAGCCAATGCAGGTGACAGAAGGTAAACTTTTTACCTTTGATCACAGCTGCGGGTTCACGCTGTCATTTAGCAGTGTGAGAACCGCAGCTGTCTGACTGGCGGAAATTATTTTGCTGCCAATCAGAGGCAGTGTTTGCAGCGCTGTCATGCACATGACAGTGTTGCAAAACTAGATGTTCGAGCTCCCCATTCAAGTGAATGGGTCCTGGTTTGGGTTCTGGTCCGGGTACTCTTCTGGTACCCGAACCCAAACTGTTTTTAACTGTTTGACTGAACCTGCCGGACCCGAACATTCAGGGGTCTGCCCATCTCTACTCTTGAGGAATGTATCTAGGGGTGTATTAAGCATTGTAAACTCGTAAATGATTCCCAGATGTCTAACATTGGGCTGCAGAAATGAAAAAAAAAAATTCCACTAGAATGTTGGTTTAGCACCAAGTTTTTAATTTTCAAAAGGGCTATTAGGAGCAAATGGATCACAGAGTTTGTGGTTGAAAACTACTTTTCAAGTACAGTGCAAAGCTCAGAAAGGAAGGAGTAACATATTGAAAAGGAGATTTTGCTGGTATGGTCATGTCATATTGGCAGTGCGCCTGAGGTGGCAGAACAGCAGAACCCCCAATAAGTGACCCCATTTTACAAACAATGCCACCCAGTGAACAGATCTAGTGATGCAGTGAAAATATTAACACCACTGATGTGTCACAGAATTTAACACCTTTCTGTTGGGAAGAACTAATAATTGCATTTTTATCAAATTCTGTTTTAGCTTCAGATTTTTTATTTTCCCAACGGTAAATGGCTAAAAAAAAAACATAATTGGTACACAATTTCTGCTGAACGTTGCAATACACCATATATGGTTGTACAGCAGTGTTTAGCCACACAGATGCGCTTGGGAGGAAAAGACTGTTATTTGACTTTTCTAGATTAGTTTGCGGACTCCATTTGCAGAGCCCCTGATGTGCCTAAACACTGGAAACCCCCACCAAGTGACTCCATGCAAGAATTTACTCCCCTTTGGGGTTCAACTATGGGTGTGCTACCGATTTTTACGCTATGGGTGTTTTCTCAAAACAAATACACAGTGGAAGTTGCATAGTGAAAGTAACAAATCTGCCATTGCAGTGCGCAATACATCGTAGCACACAATACATTGTGCACAGCTCGTTCTTCTGGAGCCACACGCCTGTAAATTATGTCTACATTAATGTCAAGCATGTGAATGCTAACTGCGGGTTAGGCACATTGTGAGGTTAATTGGGAGGGGACATTTGGATTTAGTAGTGCAGATTTGTCTAGATTTCATTTGGTGTGAGCTGTCTTTTCCAGAGCCTTTGTGCTACCAGTAACTTGGTCACCCCCTATTTTTCTGCAAACAGGTGACAGACCCTAGTAGGGACTTGTTTTTTGTGTTTTTTTGTGGTTTAGGCTGAAGCTTACATTAAGGTATTTTGGGGTAGAGAACATTTTGGATTTGTTCACATGTCTCCTGTGCTCTGTGCTGAGGGCTTACATCAGGGTTTCCATCTAAATATCTGAAACACATGATTCAGATAAAACCCCGATGGATCCATTAACTATTGAGGCAGACAGGGTTACTCCTAAGTCACAGTCATTTGAGGGCTCGCTTTTTACAATGACGAGTTGACATTTTTATTTGTACCATTTTTGGGCAAATAACATTTTCTGATCACTTTCTATTCTGATTTATAGTTGGAAAAATGAACAAAATCAGTAATTGTTTTTTAGTTTTTTGTGTTGTTCTTTGTGTGGTAGAAGTGAAAAGACAGCTTAATTCTTCGGGCCAGTGCAATTAGAGCAATACCATATTTATACTGTTTTTTATGTTTTGCACAATAAAAAATATTTTATATAAAAAAGAATTGTTTTTGCATCACTATATTCTGAAAACTTCCCAGCTTTATAGATCGGGTCATTCTGAAAGCGGTTATACCAAATATCTGTGTTTATTTTGTTCATTTTTTATATATATCTAAATATACATAATTATTGGTATGACTTTTTTTCATTTTTTAAATTATTTTGTGATTTATTTATGTTTTAAATATTTTTACATTTTTTTAATACTTTCTACTTAGTCCCTGTATAGGACTTTAACTTTTATCACTCTGATCACTCGTATAGGAGATGACAGTGTGACACAGACAAAAGCTTCTTAGACTATGCTCTCAGAATGGTCTAAGCTGGCTGATCTGGAGGTTGTCGTGATCACTTCGGGTTGCCATAGCAATGTTCGAGCCCTCGCGATAACGTTGCGGGGCCACCGAATGGAATGAGAGGAGCTCCTGCTCCCAGCCTCCTTAACCCCTTTACCCCCAAGGTTGGTTTGCACATTAATGACCGGGCCAATTTTAACAATTCTTACCACTGTCCCTTTATGAGGTTATAAATCTGGAACGCTTTGACAGATCCTGGTGATTCTGACATGGTTTTCTCGTGACATATTGTAATTCATGATAGTGGTAACATTTATTTGATATTACCTGTGTTTATTTGTAAAAAAACAAAAAACGGAAATTTGGCACAAATTTTGAAAATTTAGCAATTTTCCAACAATGAATTTTTATGCAATTAAATCACAGAGATATGTCACACAAAATACTTATTACGTAACATTTCCCACATGTCTACTTTAAATCAGCACAATTTTGGAAAAAAAAATTTTTTTGTTAGGGAGTTATAAGGGTTAAAAGTTGACCAGCAATTTCTCATTTTTACAACACCTTTTTTATTTAGGTACCACATCTTATTTTAAGTCATTTTGAGGAGTCTATATGATAGAAAATAACCAAGTGTGACTCAATTCTAAAAACTGCACCCCTTAAGTTGCTCAAAACCACATTCAAGAAGATTATTAACCCTTCAGGTGTTTCACAGGAATTTTTGGAATGTTTAAATAAAAATGAACATTTAACTTTTTTTCACAAAAAATTTACTTCAGCTCCAATTTGTTTTATTTTACCAAGGGTAACAGGAGAAAATGGACCGCAAAAATTGTTGTACAATTCGTCCTGAGTACGCCGATACCCCATATCTGGGGGTAAACCACTATTTGGGCACATGGCTAAGCTCGGAAGCGAGGTGTTGGGGGTCGAGTTCCCACCTCTGCACAGGGGGAATCTCGGGCCATCTCTGCTGCAGTCTCCCATTCTTATTCTGCCGCAGTGGAGCCTGCTCAGCGGAGATGTCAGTCCCAGCGTCTTGCTCAGTCTCACTCTGTGCAAGGGGTTGCTCCTGCTTTTCCAGCTTCTGCATTGAAGCCAGTGCTGGGCAGCGGTGAGCAGATGCTTTTGGGACTAAGTCCTGCTTTTCCCTTTCTGAGCATGCCCAGGGCAAGATCTCTCATTGGAGATCGAGGGCCACATGCTCAGATACTGCAGCAATTCCCATTTGTCCTCCAGGAAGGTCCTGAAGGTGCTCAACTTCTGTGGCAGCTTCCCATTGGTCCTTCTGGGAAGGTCCTGTACATGCTGCAGCTATAAAAGGTTTGCATGACCGTACGGCCATGCGCTAGTGTCAATTTATGTATGAGCTCAGCGCCAGTGTGGTCGTGTTTGTATGCAGTCAGGGACTTAGCTGAAATAAGCCCCTAGAATGCTGGCACCTCCGGCGAGGAGTTTCATGTGAGTGGATTCAGGGTTGGCGTATATCCATTAGAATTCTGGCTCCACCGGAGAGGAGCTGCGTGTTTGCATTTGACTGCATGACCACTAACTGCTCTACTAAGTAGCTGTGTTCCTCTGTGAGCTAAACAGGGCAAAGCATTCTCTTTGCTAACAGAATCTGTGAAGTAACAGAGTTCATTTATTGTACTATACTGTATCGCCATATCTAGCAGCAGGTTCTTTCCTGCACGGTGGATCTCGGGTTGCGAACGCACCTACTACTACTAATAAATATATATATTCAGTGTGTTCCGCCAACTCTAACACGAAGGAGCGCCATGTGACTTTTCAATGCAAAATTGACTGGAATTGAGATGGGACACCATGTTCAGTTTGGAGAGCCCCTGATGTGCCCAAACATTGAAACCCCCCACAAGTGACACCATTTTGGAAAGTAGACCCCCTAAGGAACTTATCTAGATGTGTGGTGAGCACTTTAACCCATTAAGTGATTCACTGAAGTTTATAGTGCAGAGCCGTAAAAATAAAAAATCATATTTTTTCACAAAAATTATTTTTCGCCCCTAATTTTTTATTTTCCCGAGGGTAAGAGAAGAAATTGGACCCCAAAAGTTGTTGTACAATTTGTCCTGAGTAAGCTGATACTCCATATGTGGGGGTAAACCACTGTTTGGGTGCATGGGAGAGCTCGAAAGGGAAGGAGCGGCGTTTGACTTTTCAATTCAAAAATTGACAGGAATTGAGATGGGACACCATGTTGCGTTTGGAGAGCCACTGATGTGCCAAAACATTGAAACCCCCCACAAGTGACACCATTTTGGAAAGTAGACCCCCCTAAGGAATTTATTTAGATGTGTGGTGAGCACTTTGACCCACCAAGTGCTTCACATAAGTTTATAATGCAGAGCCGTAAAAATAAAAAATCATATTTTTTCATAAAAATTCATTTTTGCCCCAATTTTTTATTTTCCCAAGGGTAAGAGAAGAAATTGAACCCCAAAGGTTGTTGTACAATTTGTCCTGAGTACGCTGATACCCCATATGTGAGGGTTAACCACTGTTTGGGCGCATGGCAGAGCTCGGAAGGGAAGGAGCGCCATTTGACTTTTCAATGCAAAATTGACTGAAATTGAGATGGGATGACATGTTGCGTTTGGAGAGCCACTGATGTGCCTAAACATTGAAACCCCCCATAAGTGACACCATTTTGGAAAGTTGACCCCCTAAGGAACTCATCTAGATGTGTTGTGGGAGCTTTGAACCCCCAAGTGTTTCACTACAGTTTATAACGCAGAGCCATGAAAACAAAAATTATTTTTTAGCCCCCAGTTTTGCATTTTCCCAAGGGTAACCGGAGAAATTGGACCCCAAAAGTTGTGCAATTTGTCCTGAGTACGCTGATACCCCATATGTGGGGGTGAACCACCGTTTGAGTGCATGGGAGAGCTCGGAAGGGAAGGAGCGCCATTTGGAATGCAGACTTAGATGGAATGGTCTGTAGGCATCACATTGCGTTTGCAGAGCCCCTAATGTACCTAAACAGTACAAACCCCTCACAAGTGACCCCATATTGGAAACTAGACCCCCCAAAGAATTTATCTTGATGTGTTGTGAGAACTTTGAACCCCCAAGTGTTTCACTACAGTTTAAAACGCAGAGCCGTAAAAATAAAAAATCCTTTTTTTTCCACAAAAATTATTTTTTAGCCCCCAGTTTTGTATTTTCCCAAGGGTAACAGGAGAAATTGGACCCCAAAAGTTGTTGTACAATGTGTCCTGAGTATGCTGATACCCCATATGTTGGGGTAAACTTCTGTTTGGGCGCACAGGAGAGCTCGGAAGGGAAGGAACACTGTTTTACTTTTTCAAAGCAGAATTGGCTGGAATTGAGATCGAACAACATGTTGCGTTTGGAGAGCCCCTGATGTGCCTAAACAGTGGAAACCCCCAATTATAACTGAAACCCTAATCCAAACACACCCCTAACCCTAATCCCAACGGTAACCCTAACCACGCTCCTAACCCTGACACACCCCTAACCCTAATCCCAACGGTAACCCTAACCACACCCCTAACCCTAACACACCCCTAACCCTAATCCCAACCCTGTTCCCAACCATAAATGTAATCCAAACCCTAACCGTAGCTTTAGCCCCAACCCTATCCCTAACTTTAGCCCTAACTTTAGCCCCAACCCTAACTGTAGCCCTATCCCTAGCCTCAACCCTAACCCTAGCCTTAACCCTAACCCTAGCCTTAACCCTAACCCTAGCCCTAACCCTTGCCCTAACCCTAGCCCTAACCCTAAGTCTAGCCCTAACCTTAACCCTAACCCTTGCCCTAACCCTAATGGGAAAATGGAAATAAATACATTTTTTTATTTTTCCCTAACTAAGGGGGTGATGAAGGGGGTTTAATTTACGATTTATAGCGGGTTTTCTAGCGGATTTTTATGATTGGCAGCCATCACACACTAAAAGACGCTTTTTATTGTAAAAATATTTTTTGCGTTACCACATTTTGAGAGCTATAATTTTTCCATATTTTCGTCTACAGAATCATGTGAGGTCTTGTTTTTTGCAGGATGAGTTGACATTTTTATTGGTAACATTTTCGGGCACGTGACATTTTTTGATCACTTTTTATTCCGATTTTTGTGAGGCAGAATGACCAAAAACCAGCTAATCATGAATTTCTTTGGGGAAGGGGGGCTTTTATACTGTTCCACGTTTGGTACAATGGATAAAGCAGTTTTATTCTTTGGGTCAGTACGATAACAGCGATACCTCATTTATATTTTTTTTATGTTTTGGCGCTTTTATACGATAAAAACTATTTTATAGAAAAAATAATTATTTTTGCATCGCTTTATTCTGTGGACTATAACTTTTTTATTTTTTCACTGATGATGCTGTATGGTGGCTCGTTTTTTGCAGGACAAGATGACATTTTCAGCAGTACCATGTTTATTTATATCTGTCTTTTTGATCGCGTGTTATTCCACTTTTTGTTCGGCGGTATGATAATAAAGCGTTGTTTTTTGCCTCAGGTTTTTTTTTTTTACGGTGTTCACTGAAGAGGTTAACTAGTGGGACAGTTTTATAGGTCGGGTCGTTACGGATGCGGCGATACTAAATATGTGTACTTTTATTGTTTTTTTTATTTAGATAAAGAAATGTATTTATGGGAACAATATATATATATTTTTTAAGAATTTTATTTTTATTTTTTTTACGCATCTATTTTTTTTTTTCACTATAACATTGCCCCGGGGAGGGGGGGGGCATCATGTTATAGTGTAAGATCGTTGATCTGACACTTTGCTGTGCACCGTGTCAGATCTGCGATCTGACGTGCACTCCTGGAGGCTTCCCAGCGCCTGCTCTGAGAAGGCGCTGGTAAGTCACCTCTCTGCAGGACCCGGATGCAGGACCCGGATGCAGCCCCGTGGCCATTTTGGATCCGGGCCTACAGGGAGGATGAGGTAAGAGACCCTCGGAGCAACGCGATCACATCGCGTTGTTCCAAGGGTCTCAGGGAAGCACACAGGGAGCCGCCTCCCTGCGCGATGCTTCCCTATACCGCCGGAACACTGCGATCATGTTTGATCGCAGTGTGCCTGGGGTTAATATGCTGGTGGCGGTCCGTGACCGCCCCTGGCACATAGTGCCGGATGTTAGCTGCGATAGTCAGCTGATACCCGGCCGCGATTGGCCGCGCTCCCCCTTGAGAACGCAGCTGATCGCTATGACATACTATCCCGTCGGCGGGCATACGGGCCCACCTCACCTCGACGGGATAGTACGTCTAATGTCAGAAAGGGGTTAATGATGCGATCTATATCGATTTCAGAATTTAAGGGGTTAAACAGTAGGGTACCGCAAGGGTCGGTGATGGAACCTATTCTATTCCACATATTTATCAGCGATCTGGAAGAAGGTTTACACAGTAAAATATTGATATTTGCATATGATACAAAACTACGTAAAGCAGTCAATGCAAGAAAAGATAGTATTCTGCTACAGATGGATCTGGATAAATTGGAAACTTGGGCCAAGAGGTGGCAGATGATGTTTAACAATGATAAATGTAAGGTTATACACATGGGAAGAAGGAATCAATATCACCATTACACACTGAACGGGAAACCACTGGGTAAACTTACCTGGAGCAGCCAATGCCAGGTAGTGGCTGCAAAGGCAAACAGGATCATGGGGTGCATTAAATGAGGTCCGGACACACATGATGAGAGCATTGTACTGCCTCTGTACAAATCCCTGGTTAGACTGCACATGGAGTACAGTGTACAGTTTTGGGCACCGGTGCTCAGGAAGGATATAATGGAACTAGAGCGAGTACAAAGGAGAGCAACAAAATTAATGAAGGGGATGGGGGAACTACAATAGCCAGAGAGATTAGCAAAATTAGGATTATTTAGTCTAGAAAAAAGATGACTGAAGGGTGATCTAATAAACATGTATAAGTATATAAGGGGACAATACAAATATCTCTCCGAGGATTAGTTTATACCAAGGAAGGTGACGGGCACAAGGGGGCATTCTCTGTGTCTGGAGGAGAGAAGGTTTTCCCACCAACATGGAAGAGGATTCTTTATTGTTAGGGCAGTGAGAATCTGGAATTCCTTGCCTGAGGAGGTGGTGATGGCAAACTCAGTCAAGGGGTTCAAGAGAGGCCTGGATGTCTTCCTGGAGCGTAAAAATATTGTATCTTACAGTTATTAGGTTCTTTAGAAGGACATAGATCTGGGGATTTATTCTGATGGAATATAGGCCGAACTGGTTGGACAAATGTCTTTTTTCGGCCTTGCTAACTATGCTACTAAACAGTCAAGGGCAGTGCAGGGACCACTCCTGGCTGTGAGATCCAGTGCTCAACTATTACGTAAGCTGAGCTCCTACCAATGATCACAGGGACACACGATCGCCATGATGTAACCATACCTCAAAGGTCAGGAACACATTACTTACCTTGACATATGGGTATGTCAAAGGTCGTGACGGGGCTAAAGTAGAATTAAATTAGTCTATATGGCAGAAGAAGGAAATGAGGGCACTCACCAGTCTTCACAGGATTCGAAACTTTTATTTAAACGTCTTCACATAAAAAACATGGTCAAAGCCTGCAGCGCCGCAGGTCGTGTGAGCAGGGGAGAACTCGGACCCGTAGAAGCGCTAGCACAGCCATATAGACTATTTTGTTTTCTGATTGAGAGGAGCACCCGAGTCAGGATGTCGATAGCTGTGTTCCATGGAGTCGGATTAACTAACAGTCGATATTAGTGGACACTTTGTACCGTTGACAAGCTGTGCCACCCGTGATTTCTTTTTTTCTGGTAGAATTAAATTACACTTGAATAAATACAACCGACTCATGGTTCCAATTTTTTTCCAGTAAGGAATCTTTCAGATGTCCCAAACTGTCTTAAGGGAGCTTGATCAGAAAAAATAACTGTACTCCCGTCTCTGCAGTCCAATCAACGGTACTTATTGCAAAGTTATTTTCCTTGATCAAGCTCTCTTCAGACTGTTTGAGACATCTAGAAGACTGAATGTTCAAAAAAGAAAAGGTGAATGCTATTATGAGTTCTGTATCATGTTAACAGTAAAACCTGAGAGCATTGTTGTGTGGGGTTGCTTTTATTAAAGGGAGTGCGCTTGCTCACAATTTTGCCTAAGAATAAGGAATGATATCTAAAACTCGTCCAAGGGTAACTTTTCCAAACAATCCAATAATAAAGGAGAAAATTAATGATGAACAGTGGAAAAATATTTAGAATTGAGAGTCCTCAGTGGTTGATACCTTTTAATGGCTAACTGAAAAGATGGTAACAAATTGCAAGCTTTCGAGACTACTCAGGTCTCTTCATCAGGCATAGATTAATACAACATCTGAAGAATTACATATTTATACACAACACAGCACAGAACTGTCATTATAGGAGAGTGATAAGTGATAAACATTTGTGTACATAAATATTGGAACAGTTCCTAGATTAGGAGTGAATGTTTTGTTGTCCTCTGATTGGGGTCTGGTTCTGTTATGATGACCCCACATGGTCTGAAGTGCAAATTCCTTAATTGATGTAAAAATACATAAATCCATGCGACACATTCATTCCTGCACTAAGTTTGTCTGTGATCCTTTGTGAAGTTAACAGGGCACAGTGTTTTCATATCTTTGCGATTCTGTGAAGTAACAGAGTTCTCTTATACTGCCATATAGCTCTGCCATTTCCTAGCAGCAGGTTTCTTTCCTGCACGGTGGACCCCGGGTTGCGAACGCACCTATTTAACATATATATTTACTTGGTGCGTTCTGCCAACCTTAACACCTTGCCCACTACACTGGGAGCCCTGGGACCCCACTTCACGTGTGGGAAGTGTCACCATCTATGCTGTAGTAACATCACCTCAGAGGACCCCTTTAAGCAGCGTCGGTCGCCTCTGACCGAGAACCACAGGTGGCATCACAAACACAAACTTTATTATTACTCTCTTTAAAAGACCTTTCCCCTTTTACTTGAGCGCCCAGGGCAACGGACCCAGTGGCTGCCACCGTGACCACCCCTTTAACTGCGACCGGACCCGGGACCGAGTATCCCCACTGCCCTGGTGGGCGACTCACTTACATAGGGGCCCTGGATGGGGACATTATTAAAAGTGACATAGGGGTCCAGAATGGGGACAACATATGGGCCTAGGATGTTAACATTAACCAAAGTGGCCCAGGATGGGGACATTAATTATTAAACAAAAAGGTCCAGCATGTGGACATTAATAAAGGGGCCCAGGATGAGGACATTATTACTGGAAGGGGCCCAGGTTGGGGACATTATTACTGAAAGGGGGACATTATTAAATAAAGGGACCCAGGTTTGGGACATTATAAATTAAAAAGGCCCATGATAGGGACATTATTAAATAAAAGGGGCTCATGATAGGAACATTATTAAATAAAGGGGTCCAGGATGAGGGCCTTTTTTGAAATGGACATAGGTGTCCAGTATGGGGACAACATAGGAGCCTAGGATGAACACATTAAATAAAAGGGACCATGATGGGAACATTATATAAAGGGGCCCAGGATCTGGTACCTTATTAAATAAAGGGGTGACATGATTACTGTTTGGGGTCAGGATGAGGAGCATACATTATTGGTTTATGGTGGCAAATGTGGACAAAATTACTGTAGTGGCCATTCAAGGGACAGTATTACTGCTGTAATTTAATTTACTTATGAGGATTCTGTCTTCCATGGGGAAACAAAAGTGGGGTTCTGTTACTGTGCAGGGCAGCACTATATTGCTTTTTTTTCTTCATCAGATATAGTCTAAAACTTGGGGAGAAAAGTTGAGAATGTGGTCTGGAAGCGGTGCTCTAGATAACTCTGTCTTATTTTCTGCAGAGACGAGTCTTGGCTGGAAGTGATGGTGGTCTATGCAAGATGAAGAAGAAAAACAAAAATGAATGGCTTCAACTACAGACGTCACTGATGAATCAGTGGGTTACCTGTACACTGACACTATACACTGTATACTATATACATATCTCCTGTGTATAATGTTATCTATGGTTATTGTATTACCTGTACACTCTATACAGAGCTCCTGTGTATAATGTCACCACTGATCACTGTATTACCTGTATACTATATACAGAGCTCCTGTGCATAATGGTACTGGTGACCACTGTATTACATGTACACTATATACACAGGAGCTCTGTATATACTGAAATGTCACCAGTGATCACTGTATTACCTGTACACTGACACTATGTAGAGAGCTCCTGTGTAAAAAGTCCCTGGTGATCACTGTATTACCTGTACACTGACACTATATACAGATCTCCTGTGTAAAAAGTCACTGGTGATCACTGTATTACCTGTACACTGACACTATGTAGAGAGCTCCTGTGTAAAAAAGTCCCTGGTGATCACTGTATTACCTGTACACTGACACTATATACAGATCTCCTGTATAAAAAGTCAATGGTGATCACTGTATTACCTGTACACTGACACTATATACAGAGCTCCTGTGTATAATGTCACCAGTGGTAATATTAGTGTTTTCAGTATTGTGGGGTTTTTTAAATTAATGATCAGTATTGTACTATTCAGTAATTATGTGGTGGTAATATGTGATCTGGTCATGGTATGTTGGCATTTGCCCCTGTATGTGGTATTATTTGGTCATTATTTGGAGGTAATATGTGTTCTGGAAACTGTGTGGCGGTATTTGATTCTTGTATGTGGTATTATTGATCTTAGTATAGTGGATTGTGTTGTGTCTCACTGATATTAATAAGGGGAAGATTCATGATTTCCAATCGATATTAAATACTTGGATGTTTAACCCCTCCCTGTCCCTGTCCTGTAACTATTACACAGTAGCAAATATGGACTTATAGGGGTTCTATGGTGAAAACAAGTAATCATCTATCCTAAGGCCATGTTTACACTTGCAGTATTTGGTCAGTATTTTGCCTCAGTAGTTGTAAACCAAAACCAGGAATGGTTTATTAATGCAGAAGTGGTGCATATGTTTCTGTCATACTTTTCCTCTGATTGTTCCACTACTGGTTTTAGCTTACGAATACTGATGTGAAATTCTGACGAAATTGTGAACGTGGTCAAAGGATAAGTGATAAGTTATAGATTGGTCAGGGTTCCGACTGCTGAGACCTGCCCCGATCGGCAGAATGTGCAACTATTATCCCCATTAGAATGGAACGGCATGTGCGAGTCAACCGCTGATCCATTCATTCCCTAAAGGGCTGCACTTGGCTTTTTCTGGAAGCCCCCAAAGAGGATGAATGGACCTGCGGTCAGACATCTCATCTGCTGCTCCATTTTAAAATAGGAATAAAATTGTCCAGTCATGGATAAAAGTTCCCCATTCTTCTGATCGGTGCGGTTTCCATTGCTTGGATTCCAGCGATCAATAAGTTATCACCAACCTAATCTGTGGATCGGTGATAAGCTGTTTTCATCAAAGAACACCTTTAATGCAAACTACTGTAATTGTACATCCCAATTACAGAAGATGTGCAGGAACCGCCTGTGTTTGACAGTCGGCGCGCCACTATAATGGGGATAATGGAAAACAGGTATTTGCATATAGCTGTAGGGTGGACCCCTATAGTCCTTTCCCCCTGTGGGCCCCAGGCACCCCAGTCCGACATGGCCATTAAAAGTGTATTTTTCCCTGAAAAACCACAGCGAGTCAAACATACCTGGCTGGGATACTTAAAGCTAGTATCCGACACATACTACCCACACTTTGGGCAGCATATATCAGCTTACAGGTTCCCTTTAAGAGTATGTAAAAGTTAGCAGAATATTGTTCACGATTCATCAAACAGCATTTACCTCAATTCTGGAATAAAACATCACCTCCATCATCTCCGTCAGCTCTTTTGAAAAACTGTTCGGACATTAGTGAGCATGGGGTATGGCCGAGTACAGTCAATAAATTTATCATAGTTTATGAAACAAAAAAAATGTAAATTATGACTAAATTGTACTCCAGTGCTTGAAGTCGCATGTTGGCACTTGGCGGCTGAGAGATGCACCAAATTTAATAAGATCTTGGCCATTAATGAATTGGCTTCATCCTACTGTAACATGCAAAATTCTAGTCTTAATTAATCAATATCTTAGTCTTATATTTTTCATCGATTGAAATGCCTAGAACCAACAGCATCACAGATCCTTCTAATGCTTTTTGGTTGCGTTGGCTCATTAAACCTACGTTCAATTCAAGACTTGTAGCATTTTCACCAGTATTAGGCTGCCGTCACACTAGCAGTATTTGGTCAGTATTTTACATCAGTGTTTGTAAGCCAAAACCAGGAGTGGAACAATTAGAGGAAAAGTATAATAGAAACATATGTACCACTTCTGTACTTATCTATCACCCACTCCTGGTTTTGGCTGAGAAATACTGATGTAAAATACTGACCAAATACTGCGAGTGTGACGGCAGCCTTATATTTATTTAAAAGTTAAGTTTATGTATGTGTTCATGCACACAGAGGAACAACTGTTAGATAATGTCATAATACAGGGAGTAAAGATTTCTATGGACCGACATTCTATCCCCTATGTCAATAAATTTATATGTAAGCACACAGAGTGTTCTATTCTAGGGGATTTCAAGGAAATTCATGAGAATAAAAACTGTTAGGCTGTAGTCACACTACCGTATTACACGGCAGAGTGCAATACGAGTAAAAATCGCATTACACTCGGACAAATGTTATTCAATGAGGCAATCCAGATCAGCGTTTTTTTCCTCAGGCGTATTCGGCGTGCGCCTATATCGAGCATGACTTGCCAATGCAAGTCTATGGGTGCTATAAAGGTTCGGAAGCCTCACGGAGCATACTGTGTGACAAATATGCACACATTTTACTGAAGCCTGGAAATTGCATCAGCCAAGAACATGGAGCTTAGCAAGCAGATTGTCCTGGCAACCTATAAAAAAGCCAGGAACACACCTCCATGGATATCAGCAACATGGCCAGACATATAAATGTGGAAATGCTGATTGTTCTGGTGCAGGAAAGGCCTGAAACATGGGGCCAACGCGACGCCAATTATGAGAACTGTAATAAAAAGGATGCAGATTGGAGACACATATGCTGCCAGATTTTACCCAATTAGGAAGAAAGAACATAAGAGGTGCAGCAGGACATTAGTAAGTGAAAAAAATATATACTACATAAAGTGTACGGTAAATAAATTAATCCATATGATGGTATTGTCAAGATCCAGCATGTTTGCATTTCCCCTGGCTCACTCTTCACATTCGATCCCATCACAGAAGAAGTCTCCAAGCTCCTCTCCTCTTCTCCTCCAACTACATGCACTACCGACCCCATTTCCTCACACCTCCTCCAGTCTCTCTCTGCAGTCGTCACAACTCACCTAACTACAATCTTTAATCTCTCTCTCTCCTCTGGCATTTTCCCCTCCTCCTTCAAACACTCTATCATTATTCCATTACTAAAGAAACCCACCCTCGACCCATCTTGCACAAACAACTACAGACCAGCCTCCAATCTCCCCTTCATCTCTAAACTCTTGGAGCACCTGATATACTCCCGCCTTACCCGTTACCTCTCCAATCACTCCCTCCTAGACCCTTCACAGTCCGGTTTCCGCCCCCTACATTCGACAGAAACTGCACTCATCAAAGTGACCAATGACCTTCTGACAGCAAAACGTAATGGTGACCACTCTCTGCTCATTCTTCTCGACCTTCCTGCAGCTTTCGACACTGTTGACCACCCTCTCCTACTCTCTAGGCTCCAGTCACTAGGCATTAAGGACACTGCTCTCTCTTGGTTCTCCTCCTATCTTTCTGACCGCTCTTTCAGTGTTCTGTTCTCTGGCTCCACTTCATCTCCTCTTCCTCTCACTGTCGGGGTACCTCAGGGTTCAGTCCTTGGCCCCCTTCTCTTCTCTCTCTACGCGGCCCCAATTGGACAGAGAATCAGCAGATTTTGCTTTCAGTACCATCTTTATGCTGATGACACACAACTATACACATCATCCCCTGATCTTACCCTCACTGTACTACAGAACGCCACTGACTGTCTGCAGTCTCCATCATCATGTCTGCTCTCTATCTGAAACTCAACCTCTCCAAAACTAAACTTCTCCTGCTCCCGCCATGTACTAACCTCCCTAAATCTGACATTTCCCTCACCATGGGTGGCACCATAATAACACCCCGGGTGTTATGTTTGACTCCGATCTCTCCTTCACCTCCCATATACAATCTCTTGCCCGCTCGTGCCACTTACACCTAAGAACATCTCTAGAATCCGCCCTTTTCTCACCATGGAAACAACAAAAACCATCACTGTCACCCTGATCCACTCCCGCCTGGACTACTGTAACGCACTATTAATTGGCCTCCCCCTCACTCAACTTTCCCCTCTCCAGTCCATACTTAATGAAGCAGCCAGGGTCATCCATCTGGCTAATCATTACTCGGACTCATCCGCTCTTCGCCAGTCGTTACACTGGCTGCCCATTCATTACAGGATACAATTCAAAGTACTTGAGGGGACGGGAAGAAAAACATTAGACTCAAACAAAGACGACCCAGGAAAACATACTCAGAAGGGAGGTAAGAACATTTCTAAAACAATCCACAGTGAGGAGATTGGAACAAAACAAAATCCTCTAAACTGCATGCTCGCAAACGCCAGAAGCCTGACAAACAAGATGGAAGAACTAGAAGCAGAAATATCTACAGGTAACTTTGACATAGTGGGAATAACCGAGACATGGTTAGATGAAAGCTATGACTGGGCAGTTAACTTACAGGGTTACAGTCTGTTTAGAAAGGATCGTAAAAATCGGAGAGGAGGAGGGGTTTGTCTCTATGTAAAGTCTTGTCTAAAGTCCACTTTAAGGGAGGATATTAGCGAAGGGAATGAGGATGTCGAGTCCATATGGGTTGAAATTCATGGAGGGAAAAATGGTAACAAAATTCTCATTGGGGTCTGTTACAAACCCCCAAATATAACAGAAAGCATGGAAAGTCTACTTCTAAAGCAGATAGATGAAGCTGCAACCCATAATGAGGTCCTGGTTATGGGGGACTTTAACTACCCGGATATTAACTGGGAAACAGAAACCTGTGAAACCCATAAAGGCAACAGGTTTCTGCTAATAACCAAGAAAAATTATCTTTCACAATTGGTGCAGAATCCAACCAGAGCAGCAGCACTTTTAGACCTAATACTATCTAATAGACCTGACAGAATAACAAATCTGCAGGTGGTTGGGCATTTAGGAAATAGCGACCACAATATTGTGCAGTTTCACCTGTCTTTCACTAGGGGGACTTGTCAGGGAGTCACAAAAACATTGAACTTTAGGAAGGCAAAGTTTGAACAGCTTAGAGATGCCCTTAATCTGGTAGACTGGGACAATATCCTCAGAAATGAGAATACAGATAATAAATGGGAAATGTTTAAGAACATCCTAAATAGGCAGTGTAAGCGGTTTATACCTTGTGGGAATAAAAGGACTAGAAATAGGAAAAACCCAATGTGGCTAAACAAAGAAGTAAGACAGGCAATTAACAGTAAAAAGAAAGCATTTGCACTACTAAAGCAGGATGGCACCATTGAAGCTCTAAAAAACTATAGGGAGAAAAATACTTTATCTAAAAAACTAATTAAAGCTGCCAAAAAGGAAACAGAGAAGCACATTGCTAAGGAGAGTAAAACTAATCCCAAACTGTTCTTCAACTATATCAATAGTAAAAGAATAAAAACTGAAAATGTAGGCCCCTTAAAAAATAGTGAGGAAAGAATGGTTGTAGATGACGAGGAAAAAGCTAACATATTAAACACCTTCTTCTCCACGGTATTCACGGTGGAAAATGAAATGCTAGGTGAAATCCCAAGAAACAATGAAAACCCTATATTAAGGGTCACCAATCTAACCCAAGAAGAGGTGCAAAACCGGCTAAATAAGATTAAAATAGATAAATCTCCGGGTCCGGATGGCATACACCCACGAGTACTAAGAGAACTAAGTAATGTAATAGATAAACCATTATTTCTTATTTTTAGTGACTCTATAGCGACAGGGTCTGTTCCGCAGGACTGGCGCATAGCAAATGTGGTGCCAATATTCAAAAAGGGCTCTAAAAGTGAACCTGGAAATTATAGGCCAGTAAGTCTAACCTCTATTGTTGGTAAAATATTTGAAGGGTTTCTGAGGGATGTTATTCTGGATTATCTCAATGAGAATAACTGTTTAACTCCATATCAGCATGGGTTTATGAGAAATCGCTCCTGTCAAACCAATCTAATCAGTTTTTATGAAGAGGTAAGCTATAGGCTGGACCACGGTGAGTCATTGGACGTGGTATATCTCGATTTTTCCAAAGCGTTTGATACCGTGCCGCACAAGAGGTTGGTACACAAAATGAGAATGCTTGGTCTGGGGGAAAATGTGTGTAAATGGGTTAGTAACTGGCTTAGTGATAGAAAGCAGAGGGTGGTTATAAATGGTATAGTCTCTAACTGGGTCGCTGTGACCAGTGGGGTACCGCAGTGGTCAGTATTGGGACCTGTTCTCTTCAACATATTCATTAATGATCTGGTAGAAGGTTTACACAGTAAAATATCGATATTTGCAGATGATACAAAACTATGTAAAGCAGTTAATACAAGAGAAGATAGTATTCTGCTACAGATGGATCTGGATAAGTTGGAAACTTGGGCTGAAAGGTGGCAGATGAGGTTTAACAATGATAAATGTAAGGTTATACACATGGGAAGAGGGAATCAATATCACCATTACACACTGAACGGGAAACCACTGGGTAAATCTGACAGGGAGAAGGACTTGGGGATCCTAGTTAATGATAAACTTACCTGGAGCAGCCAGTGCCAGGCAGCAGCTGCCAAGGCAAACAGGATCATGGGGTGCATTAAAAGAGGTCTGGATACACATGATGAGAGCATTATACTGCCTCTGTACAAATCCCTAGTTAGACCGCACATGGAGTACTGTGTCCAGTTTTGGGCACCGGTGCTCAGGAAGGATATAATGGAACTAGAGAGAGTACAAAGGAGGGCAACAAAATTAATAAAGGGGATGGGAGAACTACAATACCCAGATAGATTAGCGAAATTAGGATTATTTAGTCTAGAAAAAAGACGACTGAGGGGCGATCTAATAACCATGTATAAGTATATAAGGGGACAATACAAATATCTCGCTGAGGATCTGTTTATACCAAGGAAGGTGACGGGCACAAGGGGGCATTCTTTGCGTCTGGAGGAGAGAAGGTTTTTCCACAAACATAGAAGAGGATTCTTTACTGTTAGGGCAGTGAGAATCTGGAATTGCTTGCCTGAGGAGGTGGTGATGGCGAACTCAGTCGAGGGGTTCAAGAGAGGCCTGGATGTCTTCCTGGAGCAGAACAATATTGTATCATACAATTATTAGGTTCTGTAGAAGGACGTAGATCTGGGTATTTATTTATTATGATGGAATATAGGCTGAACTGGATGGACAAATGTCTTTTTTCGGCCTTACTAACTATGTTACTATGTTACTATGTTACTATGTTACTTGTTCTCACCCACAAAGCTCTCTACAATGCGGCACCCCTTTACATCTCCTCCCTCATTTCTGTCTATCGGCCTAACCGACCACTGTGCTCTGCAAATGACTTTCAACTACTCTCTGCACTAATCCGTACTTCGCACTCCCGACTCCAAGACTTCTCCCATGCTGCGCCAATCCTCTGGAATGCCCCACCCCAAGATATTAGGACCATCCACAATTTGCATAGTTTTAGGCGCTCGGTCAAAACACATTTGTTCAGAGCGGCCTACCACGTTCACTAATCAAAGTCATTTTATGTTTGTGTGTGTGTAGCCCCTTCACTATCTCCATCTATCCCCCACCCCCTGAAGATGGCTGGACCATCATTGTAAATAGATCATTGTAAATACACACCTGTGCTTTTTATCTCGCCCACCATATTGTAGATTGTAAGCTCTCGTGAGCAGGGTCATCTTATTTCGCTTTAATTATTGTATTGTTAACGTTGTTACTTATGACTGTTGTGTTTGAAACTGTTAAACTGTAAAGCACTGCGGAATATGTTGGCGCTATATAAATAAAGATTATTATTATTATTATTAATATACTGTTCACAAGTTGACACTGTAGCCTATCAATCAAAACTTAACTCTGTTTGTAAGTGCATGCTTGTCATACATTTTGAAACTTGTCCTTAAGTCAGTTAAATTAATGTTAATTTTCCTTTGAATTTGGCCAAATAAAAGAACTGAATTGAACATACATGAAAGAAAAACAGCATTGGACTCCGAGGTGAACCTTCTTCTGCACCATCAGCAACAGAACAACTACCACCATGACCTTCGGCAGGACATGAAGCCAATCGAGATGAGGGTGAACATGGATGTAGCAGTAGTCCTACGCTCCCCCTGGAACTTCACCACAGGCTTCAGCCATCCCACGCTGGGGCCCCTGCAGGAGGTAGCTCCCCACCGGTAACAGGCGTCAAGTAGAAATTGGTGTTTTGGAATACTGGAATACCTATCGTGCACTATTATCGATGATGGTGAGGAGGCCTATGGTTGTAGTCTTGCTCGGTATTTGCACACAATTCCCTGTGAGGTGAGACTGTGTGACAGAGGTGCCTTACAAATTGTCACTAATTCATGCACAGCACCTAACAATCCAAGGCTGGTTTTCAATTTCCTTGAAAGATGGCAGATGTCCACCGACAACCACCTACATGTGCCTGGAAAATATGATGAACAGCCCACAGTACTCCCAGAACCACCTCCATGCCCATCACCTCATGCACATCAAACACCATACTAACACCTCCAACCACAAGCACCACAAGCGCACTTCTCCAATCCAGCTGCACCTGCACAATATGGCCAATTGAACATACCCATTATAGGAGAGTGGTCTCAACATACGTATGTTCAACATGGCCATTCTGGAGGGGGTTAGCCAAATGCCAAACAAAAATCCATATGAGTTTGGCTACCGTTACCCAAGTGGCCATGTCCCACAACAAGGCCTTCCCTTGTCTTGGAATCCAGCCTCATCTACCTCTCAGGGGCCCAACAGTGTAGGGAACCAAAATCATCAAGCAAGTCATTCTGTATTGGTGCCATCATCTCCATCTTCCTACCATAATTTGCAAAAAAAAAATACTGTATTCTGGTTTAATGTCCTTGTTTGTTTGTTGAAAGGGAACCTGTCAGCAGGATTGTGTACAGTAACTTACAGACACTGTCAGGTTGGCAACGTTATACTGATTAAAATTATACCTTGGTGGATTAAATCCATTGTGTGGTTGTTGTTTTATCTTTATTTTTAGCTTTGAGTTAATTATATGCTGGTGCTTCGGGGCAGCCTGTTGTGGTGCTCTCATTAGATATTCAGTGAGCTGCCCCTAGTTTACAAAAATGAAAAAATGCCTGATGGCGGCACCATATTGGAGGAGGAAATTTGTTTTACAGAAACTCAAGGAAAATTATTTGCTCAATTGGAAAAATGTACTTTTTCTGTTCAGGAAATATTGTTCCTGGGGTTCATTGTGCCAGCTGAACGGTTTAAAATGGACCCTGGGAAGGTTCAGGCTATAATTGATTGGGTTCAACCTTGTGATCTGAAAGCATTGCAATGATTCTTAGGGTTCTCTAATTACTGTAGAAAGTTTATTTAGGGTTTTTCTTAGATCATGAAACCCCTTACTGACCTCACACAAAAGGGGGCAGATCTTAAGGTTTGGTCACTGGATGCTGTTAGCTCCTTTGATAAATTAAAGGAGTGTTTTATGACTGCACCAGTTTTGATTCAACCCTATCTCCAGAAACAATTTTTTGTAGAAGTGGATGCCTCAAAAGTTGGGGTAGGTGCTGTTTTGTCTTAAGGTTCCAAAACTCTGACCAAACTGGGTCATGTGAATTTTTCTCCTGGAAATTTTCATCGGTTTTCTCCTGGAAATTTTCATCGGCTGAAAGAAATTATGAATCGCGAGCTGCTCGCTGTCAAGTTAGCTTTTGAAGAATAGAGACTTTTTTGGAGGGAGCTATTCATTCTGTTACTGTGGTGACAGATCAAAAAAAATTAGCCTATATTGAATCTGCTAAACATTTAACCCCTAGACAGGCCAGATGATCCTTATTTATCTCTAGATTCAATTTTTCCATCACATTCAGACCGATGTGTAAGAATGTTAGGGCTGACGCTTGAGCTTGCCTTTATCTAAAAAAAATAAAAAATCCAGGCTCAAAAGAAAAATTATGGAAAAACCATTTTGTTTGATTGCACATTGCGGGTATTAAAAAAAATCAAAGAGGAGAAAGACCATTGGCTCTGTTTCCTAAGCTTTCATATTCATGCTTTGAGGATCTTATTGTTTTCTGTCCCAATTTCAATTCCATCTATGTGGTTCTGGGAAAGAGAAACAACCCACAGCAACAAAATATTAAAATGCTTTGCATATCTCTTACAATGGTCTATATATACCCTGCATAATATGAGAAGTGTGTACTCTTTTCATTCTCTAATGCTGTTGCTCTGATTTCTAGGACCAGGAAACTATTTGCATAGCAATTGGCTGCAAGTATCAATATACATCACCAGCCACGACCATACCGGGAAAAGCCAAACTGTGTACCAACAACAATACACTGCTGGGAGATGCTAAGCCCCAAGCCAGGGTTATAGACAGACTAATATTTATTAAAGCTAGACATTAGGCTATCAATATGTAAATCTAGCTAGCCCATACAGTGCAAAAGGAGAGAGGTGACTTTTATATTATTGGAAAGCTATCCTGTATTACAAGAGCACTAATGGAAATTCCAAAATTACAAGCAAGTCGGTGGCTTAGTGGTGAGCACTTTTGGCTTGTTCTTGTTCAAATCCCACCAATGACAACATCTGCAAAGAGATTGTATGTTCTCTCCGTGTTTGTTGGGTTTCCTCCTGTATTTCCATTGACTCTTTTCCAACATTCAAGGTTTATGTTTTGCATGTGTATGAAGAGAGCTCAATTGTTAAAGGCAATAGGCAAGGTAATATGTATTATACAGCTGACTCTTAACTGTAAACGCGGTGATTATCTAAGTGATCAGAGTGAAGGCCTTTTTCACAACATCATCAACCCACAACCTTATGATGAGTTGCATGGCTGGCCTACCGAAGGCCTGCTTCTCTCCTGTAATGGCTCTAGCCCAGAGCCTTGCTCCATTCTAGTATATCTGGCTTTCCCCTATGGGTGGTTGTAGTAGCAAAGCAAGCAGATATGATGTTATCACCTAAGGCTTTTAAGCCCTGCTATCGCAGCAATGTTTTCTGAACATTCAGGCTATGTGCACACGTACAGTTTTTTTTGTGTTTTTTTCTCATTTGTCCGCGCTAAAAACGCTATAAAAACTCATTAAAAACGCATACATTATGCATTCTATCATTTAGAATGCATTCTGCATGTTTTGTGCACATGGATGCGGTTTTTTCCACGAATAAAAAATGCATCGCGGTAAAAAAATGAGCATGTTCATTATTTTTGCGGATTCCCTGCGTTTTTGCCACAATTCTATGCATTTGGGAAAAAACGCACCAAAAACGCATCAAAAACGCGTCAAAATCGCGGTAAAATCGCGTTAAAAATGCATGCGGATTTCTGGCTGAAATGTCCGGTTTTTGTCAGGAAAATTTCTGCAAGAAATCCTGACGTGTGCACATACCCTCAGAAAGTATGGCACCTTGTTATCAAAAACTTTTGTAGGAGTTAGTCTCATCTCCCACTTAGCTCAGTCAGATGGCTAATTATCTTCCCTGAGCATAAGGGTGCACATAGAAATCATGGGGCTCCACAGCAAAAGTACTAACTGCACATGTTAAACTATATAAAAATATTATGTGGAGTAGTTGGGGTCATGGTGCATTGGTACTGTCATAGAAAAAATATGTCCCAACTTCTAAAGACAGGAAAATGGACATGTAGAGGATGATACCCCTCAAAATATCTCTGCCCAGACACAGTATGATACATCCATAGCGAATTCCCCCACACAATTTTCCCACACAGTAGCACCCACATGCACAGTATGATGATCCCAGAGTGTCTTCAGCACAGTATAATGTTCCTAAAAAGGCTCCTAACATAATTTAATGCCCACATTAAATAATTACCTTGTCCACACTCACCTCTTCCCTCTGAAATGTGTTCACACCACTGAATAAAGAACTGCATCTGGAAGGGTGAGTGCTGCCTCTTCTTTAATTGGACATCACGGTTTTCTTTTCATTGGCAAAGCACCCAAGTTTCCTTGTCTCCCGGATCGTCGCCACACTGTTATGCTGGGCTGACAAGCACCAGTATCCAGGTACTTGTGCCGGAACTTCACTTTACTGACCTCTATGACGTCACCGCTTGTCACTAAAGCTGTGCTCACAGCAGCTCATTGTGTCATTTAGTGTGAATGGTTGCATCATGGCACCGTTCTTTTTGAAAACCAGATGTCCTAGAGATGGATTACGGCATGGAATAGTATGGACTATCATCAAGGCAGACAGTTGAGGCATATGGTTGTTTATTCGTTTTGTTTTTTTCACATGAAAAAACATGAGCATGAGCATCATAGGATTATCTTTATGTCTGACATGAGGGATATGGTTGTTTATTATTATTTAGGATAGTAACACAGGTAGTTGACTGAAATTAAGTGCAGGTCTGCTGGTCTGGGAGCCCTACTTCTACAGGCAACACACATGAGACCTATCTTGAAGTCGAAACATTTCCAAAAATTAGGGGCAGACCACAGGAAAAGTGTAATCAATTAACCCACAGTAGAAAATTGGGTAATGGAACAGCAGCAGTCAGCCATGTGCCATGCATGAGGTATCGGGGTCTGGGCCAGCATTCAGACCTTTAAATTGAAGTTTCAATGAAGATGAGGTGAGTGAGGGAACGATGTAAGCCTTATCTCCTGGGAGCCCTGATACCTCATGCAACAACTCAAACTGGATTTTTGCTCAGCCAAACTTGGGTGGAAAAAATATCAGCTTTTCAGACAACAAATGTTACAAAAATTGAAGGATAGTAACACAGATAGTCAACTGATCAATTCACCCACAGTAAAAAAAAATTAGAATAGCACAGCAGCAGTCAGCAATGACCCATGCATGAGGTTGCAGGGTCTGGGCCAGCATTTACAGCTTTGAATTGACGTTTCAATTAAGATGAGGTGGTTGAGGGACTGGTGTATATCAGTATAACAGCTCAAACTGCTTTTCTGCGCAGTCACACTCAGGTGGCACCAATATTAGCTTGGTAGACCACTAATATTAGAAAAAGTTAAGGATAGTAAAAAAGGCAATACACATGTAGGAGACCCAACTTGGAGTCCAAACATTTGCAAAAATTATTGACACACACCACTAAAATAGCATCAATTTCCCCAGAGTACAAATTGTATAATGGGTCTCTGAGACCACTTCCACTACATGTAGCCCACTAGATGGAGACCCAAATTGGAGTCTCCACATTTCCAAAAATTATTGTCACACACCACTAAAGTGGCATCAATATCCCCAGAGTACAATTAGTATAAAAGGCCTCTGACACCCCTTCCACTACAGGCAACCAACAAGATGGAGACCCAAGTTTGAGTCTCCATATTTCCAAAAATTGTTTGTAACATCAGTAGCAGTAGCAACAGCAGGCACAAAAGCCACGACAAAAGTGTCACAGACTGCAATAACGCAAGATCAATGCATTACACTAAAATCAACACCATGGCCTAGTCATCCCAGTGAGCGACTGGGGTGCAAAAGTCATTGGAGAGCCACGACTTGTTCATCTTGATGAAAATTAGATGGTCTACACTTTCAGGGGATAGCTGTATGTACTTATCCATCAGGACACCACCCGCAGCGCTGAATACACGTTCTGAGAGAACGCTGTCTGCTGGGCATGACAAAACCTCCAAGGCGTGACAGGCGACCTCAGGCCGCTCTTCCATTTTTGAAGACCAAATGCTCGCTACTCAAGATGTAGTTTATGTTTTTGCAGCTGCATGATTTGCGGCTGCTAGACAACTTGAATACATGTGGGAATTGCCTAACAAACAGGCAATGCCCACATGTATTCAAGCTGCCTAGCAGCCGAAAATCATGCAGTTGTGTCGACATAAACTAAATCTCTGAGAACGCCAAAATAGTCGGAGACCACCAGAGCATACTCGGAGAAACTCGAGTAACGAGCATACTCGCTCATCATTAGTCATTAACAAAAGTTTATCTCAATATTTTGCTATATACAGTATCCTTTGTTGGCAATGATAGAGGTTAGTGATGGGCGAGCACTGACAAACATTTCCCCATGGGGGTACATTTAAAAAAAATATTTTATGGGGATCATAGACACCCTTGCCCAAAAATTGACTGGCTGTAGCAGAAAGGAACATGTTATCCCTGGTGATCTAGTGGCGGAGAATGATGAGATGTTGAGGAAGGCCTCATTAAAAACTAGGCCTAATTTAAAGGAACGGGTCTCCTAGACTTGTAATGCCAATACACAAAGTGCATGGGCTGACAAACATTTCCCCATTGGGGTACATTTACATTTTTTTTATGGGGATCATGGACACCCTTGCACAAAAATTGACTGGCTGTAGCAGAGAAAGGAACACGTTAACCCTGGTGATCTAGTGACAGAGAATGGTGAGACGTTGAGGAAGGCCTCATTAAAGACAAGGCCCAATTTAAAGGAGCGGGTATCCTAGACTTGTAATGCCAATACACGAAGTGCATGGGCTGACAAACATTTCCCCATGGGGGTACATTTTAAAAAAATATTTTATGGGCATCATAGACACCCTTGCCAAAAATTGAACTGGCTGTAGCAGCACGGAACACGTTAACCCTGGTGATCTGGTGGTGGAGAATGATGGATATGTTGAGGAAGGCCTCATTAAAAACTAGGCCCAATTTAAGGGAGCAGGTCTCCTAGACTTGTAATGCCCATACACTAAGTGCATGGACGGACAAACATTTCCCCATAGGTGGTACATTTTTTTAAAATATTTTATGGGCATCATAGACACCCTTGCCAATAATTGGACTGGCTGTAGCAGCATGGAACACTTTAACCATGGTGATCCAGTGGCGGAGAATGATGAGACGTTGATGAAGGCCTGATTAAAAACTAGGCCCAATGTAAAGGAGTGGGTCTCCCAGACTTGTAATGCCCATACACAAACTGCATAGGCTGACAAACATTTCCCCATGGGGGTACATTTTAAAAAAAAATATTTTATGGGGATCATAGACACCCTTGCCCAAAAATTGACTGGCTGTAGCAGAAAGGAAGACGTTAACCCTGGTGATCTACTGCGGAGAATGATGGGACGTTGAGTAAGGCCTCATAAAAAACTAGGCCCAATATAAAGGAGCGGGTCACCTAGACTTGTAATGCCCTTACACAAAGTGCATGGGCTGACAAACATTTCCCCATGGGGGTATATTTTTTAATATATTTTATGGGCATCATAGATACCCTTGCCAAAAATTGGACTGGCTGTAGCAGCATGGAACACTTTAACCATGGTGATCTAGTGGCGGAGAATGATGAGATGTTAAGGAAGGCCTCATTAAAAACTATGCCCAATTTAAAGGAGCGTGTCTCCTAGACTTGTAATACCCATACAGGAAGTGCATGGGCTGACAAATATTTCCCCATGGGGGGACATTTAAAAAAAATATTTTCTGGGCATCATAGACACCCTTGCCAAAAATTGGACTGGCTGTAGCAGCATGGAACATGTTAACCATGGTGATCTAGTGGCGGAGAATGATGAAATGTTAAGGAAGGCCTCATTTAAAACTAGGCCCAATTTAAAGGAGTGGGTCTCCCAGACATGCAATGCCCATGCACTAAAGGTACCTTCACACTGAGCAACTTTCCAACGAGAACGACAATGATCCGTGACATTGCAGCGTCCTGGATAGCGATCTCATTGTGTTTGACACGCAGCAGCGATCAGGATCCTGCTGTGACATCGCTGGTCGTAGCTGAAAGTCCAGAACTTTATTTGGTCGTCAGGTCGGCGTGATTCGTCATGTTTGACAGCAAAAGCAACGATGCCTGCAATGTTTTTTCATGGAGCCAACAACCAGCGAGAACAATAAGTATGTCACTGGATCGCTCCTGCATCGTTCTGGAGTTGCTGTGTTTGACATCTCTACAGCGACCTAACAGCGACGCTCCAGCGATCTAGTTTAGGTCGGATCATTGTCTATATCGCTGGAGCGTCGCTAAATGTGATGGTACCTTAAGTGTATGGGCTGACAAACATTTCCGACTGGGGGAGTAAAATATTTTTGGGTTTAAAATTATTAACGGGCAACATTAAAACACCCTTGCACAAAAAATTAGTGACTTTTGCATCGTGGATTACGCTCAACATGATGTTCCTATGGTTGTGGATGATGAGGATGAGGATAAGGAGAAGGATAAAGGTACCTTCACACATAACGATATTGTTAACGATATTGTTGCTTTTTGTGACGTAGCAACGATATCGTTAATAAAATCGTTATGTGTGACAGCGACCAACGATCAGGCCCCTGCTGGGAGATCGTTGGTCGCTGAATAAAGTCCAGAACTTTATTTGGTCGCTGGATCTCCCGTGGACATCGCTGGATCGGCGTGTGTGACACCGATCCAGCGATGTCTTCACTGGTAACCAGGGTAAACATCGGGTAACTAAGCGCAGGGCCGCGCTTAGTAACCCGATGTTTACCCTGGTTACCATCCTAAAAGTAAAAAAAAACAAACAGTACATACTTACCTACTGCTGTCTGTCCTCCAGCGCTGTGCTCTGCACTCCTCCTGTACTGTCTGTGTGAGCACAGTTGCCGGAAAGCAGAGCTTGGACTCCTTACATCTGCTGCCAGCATTCTCAGATGGGAATTTTTTTAATAATTCCACTACAAAGGCCTTCTGTTACTGCAACATTTTAGTACACCTGTCTGCCTCTGGAAGAAGAGAGTGAAAGTTCTCTTTGTAGCGTGGGCATAAAAGTGTCACCAACCAGTATTGAGTGTCACCGAAAATTTTAATAATGTGAGGGTCACAGGAAACGCAGCTCAGCAAAAAGTCAACCATGCGTGCCAGACTGCTAATAGGCAAGTCTTCCGTGTCTTCTCCAACAGGACAACTGACCATGCATCCTCCTCCTCCTCATCTTCTTCCTCCTCCTCCTTCCTGTCCTCAGGCCATCCATGCTGAACAGACGGTATGACAGCTGTGCTTGTAGTACAGTCTATAGCATATGAAAGCAGCTCCTGTTCTTCCTCCTGCTCCTCTTCCTCACTGTCTACCAATCCATGTTGGGACAACATGAAGTTGGACAGAGTGTAATCACCCTGTATGGTTCCTTGCTCCATGTCTTTGTGCTCCACCGGCAATGCATCCTCTTTAATTGTGAGCAAAGAGGTTTTCAGAATGCAGAGGAGCGGGATGGTGATGCTAATGATGGCTTCATCGCTGCTCACCATTTTGCTGCAGTCCTCAAAGTTTTTGAGGATGGTCCATATGTCTGACATTCATGTCCACTCCTGAGGTATTATGTGTGGAGTCTGAACTGAATAGCGATGGCCTTGTTGATGCTGGTTGTCAATAACTGCCCTCTTCTGCTCACAAATCCTTTTCCAATGACAAGTTTAAGCACATAGGCCAGGCAAGGTACGTGTGTGAGTTCACCTTGCCTCAGAGCCGCCACCAGGTTCTGGCCAATGTCACACACGACCATGCCTGGCTTTAGGTTCAGTGGTGTCATCCAAAAATCTGACTGCTTTTTCAGTGCTGTCCACAACTCTTCAGCATTGTGTGGTTTGTCACCTAAGCAGATTAGCTTCAGCACAGCCTGTTGCCGCTTGGCTGAGGCAGTGCTGCAGTGCTTCCAGCTTGTGACTGATGTGCCCATTTCAGAGATGGAGGCTGAAGAGGAGGAGGAGGTGCAGGAGCTGTAGACTGTGGGGGCAACCCTGATTGATGTAGGGCCCGCAATCCTCAGCATGTGGAGGATGTGTTCCATCCCAAGATCTGACTGGGTCCCGGCTTCCACTATGTTAACCCAGTGTGCCATCAGTGAGATGTACCATTCCTGCCCACAAGCTCTTAACCACGTGTCCGTGGTTAGGTGGACTTTCCCAGTAACAGCACTTTTGAGGGCACGGATAGTGTTGTGGAACATGTGCTGGTGTAATGCCGGTAAGGCACACCGGGAGAAATAGTGGCTACTGGGGACCGAGTACCTTGGGACGGCCACCGCCATCAGATTGCGGAAAGCTTCCTTCTCAATGAGCATAAAAGGCAATATTTAGAGTGCAAGCAGATGAGAAATGTTAGAATTTAGTACTGTGGCCTATGGGGCGTTGGCTGGGTATTTCCGCTTGCATTCCAATGACTGGGGTGTAGACAACTGTAGGCTGCGCTGGGACAAGGATGTGGATGGGCTTGATGAAGGTGCTGGTTGACTGTGGGCAGCAGCAGGTGCTGGGCAAGAGGTATCTTCACATGCACTGTGGACGGGGGATTGGCTTCTATGCAAAACAGTGGAAGAAGCAGTGGTGTCACCTGCATACAGTGTTCCTGGAGCCTGGGGTTCGGCCCACAAAGTCGGGTGCTTTGCTGCCATGTGCCTGATCATGCTGGTGGTGGTAAGACTGGTAGTTTTGCTACCCCTGCTGATGCGGGCATGGCAGGAGTTGCAAATAACCTGTTTGGGATTATCGATAGAGTCTTTAAAAAATAACCAGTCTCGGTAAGATCTAACACTTGGAATGGCAACTTCTGTCAGGTTTGTGTTACGGAGAACGGATGCATACCTTGTGTCTGCGGCCACCACCTTGCTTCTTTCTGCCTGTTGGGATGCTATGCCTCATTCCCCATGTGTGATGCTGTCCTCGCTCTGCATGTCCTCCTGCCAGGTTAGGTCAGTTGCTAGGTCATCCACCACCTCATCTTCTACATCTGCACCCTGCTCCTCCTCCGGACTTTCTGGCAATTGTGTCTCATCATCATTCACCTCTTGTGACACTTTCCCACCATTACCTTCATGTGACCATGGCTGTTCAAATCTTTGGGCATCACTACATACACTCTCATCTGGCCCCACTTCAACTTAACCGGCCGAGAGTCCAGAATCTTTAAAGGTAAACCTGAGCAGCTCTTCAGAGTGTCCAAGTATGGGATCAGTTGTCTCAGGGTACTCGGCATGGTGGGAGGAAGGAGGATCAGGGTGAGTAATACGCGGTCCACACTCACAGCTACTCAGACTTGACCATGTGGAAGACGTGGTGGTGGTGATGGTGGCTAAGTGACTGGAAGCATTATCGGAAATTCAACCAACAACCATTTCACACTGCTCTGGCTTCAATAGTGGTGTGCTGCGGTCCTCTAGAAACTGGGACAGGAAAGTCGAGCTAGAAGATGTGGGTCTTTGTTGTAGCCCACTTTCATCTTGGCCACAGCCTCGTTCTCTGCATGCACCATGAGCATCACATCCACTTCCCCGTCCCTTGCCCCTTGCCTTGCCCCTTTTAAATGGACT
This sequence comes from Ranitomeya imitator, assembly GCF_032444005.1. Lineage (NCBI taxonomy): Eukaryota > Metazoa > Chordata > Amphibia > Anura > Dendrobatidae > Ranitomeya > Ranitomeya imitator. The sequence continues at coordinate 385,695,237 of NC_091284.1, forward strand.
ACTGAAATATTTTAAAAGTTCAATACAAATGGATTAATTTTGAGAAAACTTATATGTGATCAGAATGCCTGAAAAGCAAGTATTTGGAAAGCACAAATAGACTGGGCGTCTGACAGAGATAATAGACTGTTTAAATATGTGGCCATTTTTTTTTTAAATGTAATCCACAAAATACTGAGTAGACCAAAGCAGACAAAACAATGCAGTGTATGCCTGCAAAGCGAGGATTTTGACGTCACATATACACCAGGCCTCTAACAGACTTTTTAAATATGTGGCCATTTTAAAAAAAAAAATGTAAACACAAAATACTGTGTAGACCAAGGCTAGCAGACAAAAAAATGCAATGTATGCCTAAAAAGCAAGAATTTGGAGACCACAGATAGAAAAGGCGTCAGACGGAGATAATGCAATGTATGCCTGAAAAGCAAGAATTTGGAGACCACAGATAGAACAGGCATCAGACGGAGATAACAGACTGATCAAAATGTGGTCTTGATTTTTTGGGGCCCACCAAAATTGTGTCATTAAATAGGCTATGACACTTAAAAAAAAATTGGAGAACTAAAACTGTAAAATGTTTAGCGCAATGGTAAATAAAAGAACTGTAGCTAAATATTTTTGGGCCAGCTACAGATTTTTGGGGCAGCAAAATGGTTTCCAAAAATGTTGTAAGACACTCCAAAAAATAATATAGTACCAAAAATAATGGCCAGATTTTTCTGAGCACTCACATCTGATGCCTGGGACAAAAAAATTTAAGTTGTTAGATTTTCACGCTCTTGTATTGCAATGACCTGGCTGTAGTGTGCAGTTACGTCCATATATATTTGGACAGAGACAACATTTTTCTAATTTTGGTTATAGACATTACCACAATGAATTTTAAATAAAACAATTGATGTGAATACTTTTCTGCCCAATGATGACAGAAGTATTCTAGGAGTGATACCTTTATTGGCTAACCAGCAAATAATATGTTTGCAAGCTTTCAGAGCACAGGGGCTCCTTATACAGGCAAGATTACAAATAGATTAATAAGAAACAAGCACAATATTTAAAGAATACTAAAGCAGGACATTCGTTATCTGGAGTCCTTCTGGTGGAGGTGTGAATTGTATCCATGTAATTGAGGTGTTAAATTGACTCGTAGTGTCAACGAATTTAACATATTCATTAGTTTATATTCCCCAATTTTTGTTTTCCTGTGGTCCTTAAAATTACCTTTTAGTATTAAGACTTTTAAATCTGTCATACTGTGTCCAGGTCCGACCAAAAAATACACAGAGGAACTAACACATATCATCAATGGATTTGATTCCACTTCATCCTCACTGCTGGAACTAATACCAGACAATCCCCAAACAGGTACCTTCTACATGTTGCCTAAAATACATAAAGAAGGTAATCCTGTGAGGCCTATTATCTCTGGTATTGGGACTTTAACTGAGAATATCTCAGGTTGGGCGGAGAACATTCTGAAACACTTGGTGAGGCGCACACCCAGCTATATCCAGGACACCACAGATATTCTTTGCAAATTGTCAGCGCTGGGCTCACTTCCAGAGGACACTCTACTAGCCATCATGGATGTAGAGTCTCTCTATTCCAACATTCCTCATGAGGGTGGAATTGCAGCATGTAAATATTTCCTTCAAAAGAACAATCTAGCCACAGAACCAACACTGCTATTTATCAGGTTTGTGCTCCATCACAATTATTTTTCTTTTGGGAACAATTTATACCAACAGTGTATGGGCAGCGCCATGGGAAGCAAAATGTCCCCACAATATGCTAAATTATTTATGGCGAAACTAGAGGAAGAATTTTTGTCACCTTGTTCTGTTAAACCTTTTGCATACTTCCACTACATTGATGATCTGCTAATAATATGGACAGGCTCAAAAGATGATCTACTCACCTTCCACAATAACTACAACAAGTACCACCCAACCATCAAACTCTCCCTCAACGTTTCAAAGACCCAAATACATTTTCTGGACATGACCATATACATCAAGGACAATGCCATACAGAAATCCATTTACCACAAGCCCACCGGACGTCAGGCTTATCTTAGAACCAGAAACACATGGGCTACTTGCACATTGAACAAGTCTGTAGGAACATGTTCACACCACCAAGAAACTTGAAGACACAAAAGAGCACAGTGAGGTCAAAAATACTCAAAAAAATCACAGTAATGAGCAAGTGCTAGTCAAAAGATGGAAATAAACAGGGTATTTAGTTGATACGTTTTTTGCAAAAAAATGTATACTAAGCTGCTCCACCAATCGTCAAGGTATACCCATATAGAGCAGTCCTACCTAATGTATATAATCCCTATCTGATGTATTTAAAAAACTGATCACCTGTATAGTACCTGTATAAGCAAGGTTCAGAGAGGGAATATCCATGTGGACCAGCTAGATGGAACAGCTTTAGTGCAAATGACCCACAAAGGAGTGGTGGACTCCCCAGTCTTGTAGAAATAAGAAATCAATTATAGAACCAGAAACACATGGACTACTTGCACATTGAACAAGTCTGTAGGAACATGTTCACACCACCAAGAAACTTGAAGACACAAAAGAGCACAGTGAGGTCAAAAATACTCTGTTGTAAAAAAAATCACAGTAATAAGCAAGTGCTAGTCAAAAGATGGAAATAAACAGGGTATTTAGTTGATACGTTTTTTTGCAAAAAAATGTATACTAAGCTGCTCCACCAATCGTCAAGGTATACCCATATAGAGCAGTCCTACCTAATGTATATAATCCCTATCTGATGTATTTAAAAACCTGATCATCTGTATAGTACCTGTCTAAGCAGGGTTCAGAGAGGGAATATCCATGTGGACCTGCTAGGTGGAACAGCTTTAGTGCAAATGACCCACAAAGGAGTGGTGGACTCCCCAGTCTTGTAGAAACAAGAAAACAATTATAGAGCCAGAAACACATGGGCTACTTGCACATTGAACAAGTCTGTAGGAACATGTTCACACCACCAAGAAACTTGAAGACACAAGCTTATCTTAGCTGGAACAGCTTTTATCCAAGACACACAAAAAAATCCATAATCTACAGTCAAGCTAACAGCAAAGACAGGGAACTACAGCTCCGATCACTGAGGAATACATTCCTACAACAAGCATACCATCCATTGGCAATAGATGAGCAGATCCACAGGGCTACAAGGATCCCAAGAAACAGCCTCCTGGATTACAAACTGAGAGAGGATAACAACAGGGTACCTCTTGTGGTCACATACAACCCCCACATGAGCATCCTAAGGAAAATTGGTGCTGATCTCCAACCCATATTCCATAGAGATCGCAAATTGAAAGACATATTCCCAGAACTACCGCTTCTCTCCTACAAACAGTCCCCTAACTTAAGGAATCTCCTTGTCAGAAGTGTCCTCTCATCACCATCAGTGACTGGCACATTCCCCTGTAACAATAAAAAATGCAAAACGTGTACCCACATATTACCAACAAATATAGTCCATGTACCAAACACTAATCAGGACTATAAGGTCATGGGTTCCTTTTCTTGTACATCCTCCAACGTGGTGTACATGATACAATGTACAAGGTGCCCTGGAAGTATTTATATTGGGGAAACTATGCAAAGGCTACAAACTAGGATGAATCTACACAGACACACAATCAGGAATGAAATGGACACGCCGGTGGGAAAACGTTTCTCTGGACCTGGATACAGTATGACAGATTTAAAAGTCTTAATACTAAAAGGTAATTTAAGGACCACAGGGAAAGAAAAAATTGGGAATACAAACTAATGAATATGTTTAATTCGTTGACACTAGGACTCAATTTAACACCTGGATTTATGAGTCATTACATGGATACAATTCACACCTCCACCAGATGGACTCCAGATAACTAAGAACATTATTCCCACTGCCTCTCCATTTGTAAGAAAATGCCTAATTTGATTACCTTGGCTTATCTATGGACTCATCACACTTCCTACCCCCTACCAAATGTCCTGCTTCAGAATTCTTTAAATGTTGTGCTTGTTTCTTATTAATCTATTTGTAATCTTGCCGAAAGAAGGAGCCCCTGTGGTCTGAAAACTTGCAAACATATTATTTTCTGGTTAGCCAATAAAGGTATCACTCCTAGAATACTTCTGTCATCATTGCGCAGAAAAGTTTTCACATCGATTTTTCTGGCTAACACGGTACCACAATACAATTTTTTATTGTACATCATCAAACAAAACAATTCAGATGCAGTTGAAGTTGCTGAGAACGGAGCCAGGAGCAGCGCGGGGCACGAGGTGAGGTGAGTGGTTTTTTTTTAAATATATCACTGAGTGATAACTTAATTGTGGGGCTATTGGGGGGGGGGGGGCTGCATTACATTCTAAGGGGGCTGCACTGCATTACATTCTATGGGGGCTGTGCTGCATTACATTCTATGGGGCTGTGCTGCATTACATTTTATGGGGCTGCGCTGTATTACATTCTATGGGGGCTGTGCTGCATTACATTCTATGGGGGCTGTGCTGCATTACATTCTATGGGGCTGTGCTGCATTACATTTTATGGGGCTGCGCTGTATTACATTCTATGGGGGCTGCGCTGTATTACATTCTATGGGGGCTGGATGCATTACATTCTATGGGGGCTCTGCTAAATGACATTCTATTGGGGTTGGCTGTATTACATTCTATGGGGGCTGGCTGCATTACATTCTATGGGGGCTGTGCTGTATTACATTCTATGGGGGCTGTGCTGCATTACATTCTATGGGGACTGTGCTGTATTACATTCTATGGGGGCTGTGCTGTATTACATTCTATGGGGGCTGGCTGCATTACATTCTATGGGGGCTGGCTGCATTACATTCTATGAGGGCTGTGCTGCATTACATTCTATGGGGCTGGCTGTATTACATTCTCTGGGGGCTGGCTGCATTACATTCTATGAGGGCTGTGCTGCATTACATTCTATGGGGGCTGGCTGCATTACATTCTATGGGGGCTGGCTGCTTTACATTCTATGGGGGCTGGCTGCATTACATTCTATGGGTGGCTGGTTGCATTACATTCTATGGGGGCTGGCTGCATTACATTCTATGGGGAGGGATGTATTACATTCTATGTGGTGCTGTATTATATTCTATGGAGGGGCTACATTAAATTCTATGGGGGGCTGCCTTATGCTCTATGAGGGGGTTACCATATATTTTATATGCAGGGGCTGCATTATACTATACTAGATTGTGGCCCGATTCTAACGCATCGGGTATTCTAGAATATGCATGTCCCCGTAGTATATGGACAATGATGATTCCAGAATTCGCGGCAGACTGTGCCCATCGCTGATTGGTCGAGGCAACCTTTATGACATCATCGTAGCCATGGCAACCATTATGACATCTACGTCGATACTGTGCCCGTTGCTGAATCAGAAACGTGGGATGTCTACGCCCTTTATAACATCATCGTCGCTGTGCCCATCGCTGATTGGTCGAGGCCTGGCGGCCTCGACCAATCAGAGACGCGGGATTTCCAGGACAGACAGACAGACAGAAAGACAGACAGACAGAAAAACCCTTAGACAATTATATATATAGATGAGGGGGCTGCATTATATTCTCTGGGGGTTACATTATACTCAGGGGCTACAATATATTCTGTGGAGCGGCTGCATTATACTCTGGGGTGGCATCATTATACTATATGTGGGCTGCATTATACTATATTGAGGACTATGGGGAATGCATTACACTATATGAAGAACTATGGGGTGCATTATGCTATGGTAAGTGAATTGTACTACATGGATGACAATGGCGGGGCATTATACTATATGGAGCACTATGAGGAATGTATTATACTATTTGGAGGACTGAGGAATATATTATACTATTTGGAGGACTGAGGAGTGTATTGTACTATATAGAGGAATTGCAGTGTATTTTAATATATGGAGGTCTATGAGGAGTGTATTACACTATATGGAGGACTATGTGTAGTGTATAATACTATATGGAGGACTGAGGAGTGTATTATGCTATATAGAGGACTGAGGAGTGTATTATACTATATGGAGGATTGAGGAGTGTATTATACTATATGGAGGACTGAGGTGCACATTATAATATATGGAAGACTGAGCAGTGTATTATACTAAACAAGCAAAATGCTGCCTATTCATCGAGTGATTAGATTGTTTATGTATAGAAATCCTTGTTCTCAGCAGCACATCACCGGTGTAAACTGTAGTTGTGCTGCTGATAACATGATACTGTATGGGGACAGATTGATCTAATTGTGATTGTTCTGTTCCCTTCATTCTTTCTCAGTTGGTGTAAAGAGGCCGGGAAACAAGCGAACAACTTCACTATTGTCAATCACACTCGTTTAGCGGCCTGAGATTACCACATGTAAATACAGCAGAAATGCTTTGCAGGGAGACCAGGCAAGGATGATGACAGTTGTAGTTAGCACCCGGCGCCTGGGAATAGTGCTAACTCTACTGCTTTTCCCAGCCGCCAGGGCATTTAATTCTGGTATGTGTAATGATTTTTAGGTTTGATGTCAGCTGCGTTATGTCAGCTGCTATCAATCCCTGGTGTAGGTAATGGAGAGGTGTCTATCAGACACCCCCAGTACTAGCCCAGACCTGGCGAGATCCAGCGACTCTGAAGAACGGTGACGGTAGTAACAATACCGCTCTTCACAGTCGCCGAGATCAGCGCAAGCCCAGAATATCTGAAGGGCGGTGATGTTACTGATGTCACCGCTCTTCAGAGTCACTGGGTCTCGTGCTGTGCAGCGGAACCAAAATTGGCTGTTGGCAATGTTTATGGAGCATCAGAATGAAGTTCCATAGCCTTTGGTCGTATCCATCCCTTCATTTTCTATGAGATCCAGTTATGTAGGTAAAGTAGCAGCTTTTCTTGGTACTGCGACTAAAAGCAATAAATAGGACTGAGCTGTAATGCTGGATACAGCTGTGATTATATGTTATATAGTCGCATTACACTCCCCTCACTTCTTGTAACCTACAAGTGTACAAAGATATTATACAGTCACCATGTGACAAGTGGGCCTATGTAACTACAAATGCCTGAATTTTAGTCCCAGTCCGGCCCTGGGTGACTGACTTTGCCATTCAAGAATATTCCACTTCTTTGCTTTAATAAACTCCTGGGTTGCCTTGGCTTTATGTTTTGGGTCATTGTCCATCTGTAGTATGAAACGACGACCAATCAGTTTTGCTGCATTTGGCTGGATCTGAGCACACAGTATGGCTCTGAATACCTGAAAATTCATTTGGCTGCTTCTGTCCTGTGTCACATCATCAATAAACACTAGTGACCCAGTGCCACTGGCAGCCATGCATGCCCAAGCCATCACACTGCCTCAGCCATGTTTTACAGATTATATGGTATGCTTTGGATCATGAGCTGTACCACGCCTTCGCCATACTTTTCTCTTTCCATCATTCTGGTAGAGGTTGATCTTGGTTTCATCTGTCCAAAGAATGTTCTTCCAGAACTGTACTTGCTTTTTTAGATGTTTTTTAGCAAAGTCCAGTCTAGCCTTTGTATTCTTGATGCTTATGAGTGGCTTGCACCGTGCAGTGAACCGTCTGTATTTACTTTCATGCAGTCTTCTCTTTATGGTAGATTTGGATATTGATACGCCGACCTGCTGGAGAGTGTTGTTCACTTGGTTGGCTGTTGTGAAGGGGTTTCTCTTCACCATGGAGATTATTCTGCGATCAGCCATCACTGTTGTCTTCCGTGGGTGCCCAGGTCTTTTTGCATTGATGAGTTCACCAGTGCTTTCTTTCTTTCTCAGGATGTACCAAACTGTAGATTTTGCCACTCCTAATATTGTGGCAATTTCTCGGATGGGTTTTTTCTGTTTTCGTAGCTTTAGGATGGCTTGTTTCACCTGCATGGAGAAATCCTTTGACCGCATGTTTACTTCACAGCAAAACATTCCAAATGCAAGTACCAAACCTCAAATCAACTCCAGGCCTTTTACCCGCTTAATTGAGAATGACATAACGAAGGGATTGCCCACACCTGTCAATGAAATAGCCTTGGAGTCAATTGGCCAATTACTTTTGGTCCCTTTAAAAACAGGGTGGCACATGTTAAGGAGCTGAAACTCCTAAACCCTTCATCAAACTTTAATGTGGATACCCTCAAATGAAAGCTGAAAGTCTGAACTTCAACTGCATCTGAATTGTTTCGTTTAAAAATTCATTGTGGTAATGTCTATAACCAAAATTAGAAAAATGTTGTCTCTGTCCAAATATATATGGACTTAACTGTAAATGTAGAAAAAATGGGGCTATGGATTGCTTTCTAATAAAATTAGCAGGTATGATCTGCGCAAAAAAAAAAAATTGCCACAGATACCTGCAGCTATATATATATATATATATATATATATATATATATATATATATATATATGTATATATTACGTAGCAGCAGACAGGAATGAAGCTTTTAGAGGTATGCAGTGAGATCTATATACTCACATACAGTGCCTGCATGCCTTGCACTGATGTGGATATGTGCACATAGACTCCCCTGCCTACCTAGCGCTGCAATCTATGTACCCCCAAATTAGCCCTCAAAAGGACTGTTGGTTTATCAGGATTTGTGGATTGAACTCTAGTAGACCCACACTAACTAATAAATGTAAGAATCTGATCCTATTTCAGCAGCAGCTCTCCCTACACTAGCTGAGTCTGATGCACAATGCGGCGAGCAGGGCGGTGCCAGGTCTCTTATAGACCTGATGACGCTGTACGGTCAGCCAATCGCTGTAATACCACAACAAAGATGGCTGCTGTATTACAGTGCATGGCAGACAATCCCTGCATGTTGATTGGTGCTCTAAAAAGCACCAAAATGAAAAGGAGAAGAACAGAGCTCCCCCCGAATCATCCCGGAAATATTCGGTGCTCGCCAGGTGCACCAAGCATAGCGATACTCGGGTGAGTGGTGAGCACGTTCACTCACCACTAATAGAGGTCAAACATTTTCTGTAAGTCTTCACAAAGTTGGCACACACAGTTGGTGGTATGTTGGCCCATTCCTCCATGCAAATCTCCTCTAGAGCATTGATGCTTTGGGCCTGTCGCTGTGCAACACGGACTTTCAACTCCCTTCAAAGGTTTTCTATGGGGTTGAGATCTGGAGACTGGCTAGGCCACTCCAGGGCCTTCATATGTTTATTATGAAGCCACTCCTTCGTTGCCCTGGTGGTGTGCTTGGCATTATGAGCATGCTGAAAGACCCATCCACGTTTCATTGTCAATGCCCTTGCTGATGGAAGGAGGTTTGCACTCAAAATGTAGCGATACATGGCCCCATTCATTCCTTTATGTACACGAATCAGTCGTTCTGGTCCCTTTTCAGAGAAACAACCCCCAAGCATGATATTTGCTACCCTCATGCTTTACAGTAGGTATGGTGGTCTTTGGATGCAACTCAGCATTCTGTCTCCTCCAAACATGATAAGTTTTGTTTCTATCAAACAGTTCTACAGTACTTTGGTTTCATCAGACCATGTGACATTCTCCCAATACTCTTCTGGATAATCCAAATGCCCTCTAGCAAACTTCAGATGGCCTGGACATGTATTGGCTTAAGCAGGGGAACACGTCTGGCACTGCAGGATCTGAGTCCCTTGGGGCATAGTGTGTTACTGATGGTAGCCTTTGTGACGGTGGTCCCACCTCTCTGCACGTTATTCACTGGGTCTCCTGTGTGGTTCTGGGATTTTTGCACACCGTTCTCTTGATCATTTTGACTCCACGTGGTGAGATTTTCCATGGAGCCCCAGATCAAGGGAGATTATCAGTGGTCTTGTATGTCTTCCATTTTCTTATTATTGCTCCCACAGTTGATTTCATCACACCAAGATGCTTGCTTATTGCAGATTGAGTCTTCCCAGCCTGGTGCAGGGCTACAATTTTGTTTCTGGTGTCCCAGCTCTTTGGTCTTCATCATAGTGGAGGTTGGAGTGTGACTGTTTGAGGTTGTGGACAGGTGTCTTTTATACTGATAACAAGTTCAAACAGGTACCATTACCATAAGTAGTGAGTGGAGGACAGAGGAGCCTCTTAAAGAAGAGGTTACAGATCTGTGAGAGCCAGAAATCTTGCATGTTTTTAGGTGACCGAATACTTATTTTCCATCATAATTTGCAAAATAAATCTTGCCAAATCAGACAAGGTGATTTTCTGGATTTGTTTTCTCTTTTTGACTCTCATAGTTGTGGTTTATCTATGATGTCAATTACAGGCCTCTCTCATCTTTTAAAATGAGAGAACTTGCACAATTGGTCACTGACTAAATACTTTTTTCCCCACTGTATTTTTGAGCTTTTATTTCATGGCAGAAAGTGTGGGAGGAGAGGCTAGAGTAGAGCTGACATCATGGTGTGGGGAGAGCTGGGATGGTGTTTGGATACAAAGCTTTGCTCTGCTGTACTGTTCCTCACCCACACTAACTGCCCTGAGACATAAGCTAATGAAGTGATCGTAATCACACTTAGCTCTGCTTCCAGCACCTTGTTAACACATACAGCTCTGCAGTGAGACCCCTAAGGAAAGCAGACTCTTTTGCCATTATATATCTCAAACAGGAGAAAACCCGTTCTGTGCAATTATGGGAGCGTGTTCTTTTTTATCCTGCGTGATGCCTCCTGCCTATGATTGATCAAACGTCATGCAGGGGAAGAACTATATGCCCCAGAGAAAATTCTTTTTGAGCATGTAAAACTGGACACATCATTGAATAGTGATATGTGATTATAGGCAACACTTTTAACTTGTAAATGTATTTTGCAAGCATGTATTGCAGCTTTATTAAATGTAAGGGAGGCACTCAGATATGCAGCAAATAGTCTAAACTAAAATATGTGCAAGACATAAAGACAGGTATTTTCACAATAAACACAATGCACTGTCAACCTACATATTGTTTTCTGTTTAAGCAAATGACCCCTGTGAATGCACATCCAGAACAACAAGGGCAGGTATACACAATGCTCAATACATGTGAAGCACTCAAACACTTTTATTTTATCTTATTGTGTTCCTGTATGGGGTTGATTCATTATGGTGTCAAAAATAAGGCAGAGTCTAATTAATCAGCCCTGTGGAACAACTATATTCTTCCACGCAAAGTAAAATAACAGTGTTTGATGAATATATACTGTGCTCTCCAGTTAAATTATCCAGTATTAAAATCATGCCTTTTCTTGTCTCCAGGTGGCACTACAGAGTAAAAATCTTTTTAGCGTGTGCATTGTATAGCTGTACTAAGTGTAAGAAAGAGACATGCATGCAGCCACAAAATCAAGTGCTAGTAGTAGTTAATACTAGATTATTATTATTATTATTATTAATAATATGTATTAGATAGATCAATAGATAGATATATAGATAGATAGATAGATACCGTAGATAGATAGATAGATAGATAGATAGATAGATAGATAGATAGATAGATATGGGATATATAGATTGATAGATAGATAGATAGATAGATAGATAGATAGATAGATAGATAGATAGATAGATATGAGATAGATAGATAGATAGAATGATAGATAGATAGATATGAGATAGATAGATAGATAGAATGATAGATAGATAGATAGATAGATATGGGATAGATAGATAGATAGATAGATAGATAGATAGATAGATAGATAGATAGATAGATAGATAGATATGGGATATATAGATAGATAGATATGGGATAGATAGATAGATAGATAGATAGATAGATAGATATGGGATAGATAGATAATAGATAGATAGATAGATAGATAGATAGATAGATAGATAGATAGATAGATAGATATTCTGGGGAAAAAGGCAGCACTCCAGGATCAAGTGAAAAATGTACTGACTTTTGTAGCCTATAGGGTTTCATCTGATTCTGATTCTGGAGTGTTGCCTTTACAAGAACAGTATTTTTGCCGAGGTTTTTGGTCACAATTGGAAAAGTGATGCATCATTTTTTTCTCTAGATAGATAAATGAGTCTTCTGGTTTCACATGGCTAACATCCATTCAGCTACTTCCTGCAGGATGACATTTTGGACTATTTTTCATTGTTTGTTATGGCACACAGGTTCACATATATTGTTCCCATAATGCCATGGGGGTTCATGGCTATGGTTAGAATAAATATGAAGGAATTTGTGATAAAGATAATACAAATGTTCTACCTTGACTTTTATTAAGAGTAAATAAAGGAAACAATGGCAGAAAATCCTTTTCCCAGACTGGGTTAATAAAAGGACTTATGCATGTGAGTCCCAGCTCTGCTGTTGCAGAATGAGGCTTCCCTGCGTTCCACTAGAGGAAATTGAATGTATATTCAGTGCGTATAAAAGAGCATGGCAAAGGAAGCTTGTCTAGGGCACATAAGAATGATGTAGCTCTTATTTGTGATGCCTGTAAAATTTGATTCTTGCTTTGAAAAAAACGCTCATCTTGAATAGCGGCGAGCAGTTAACCAGATATGAAACAAACCTTTCATGTACTGGTATCAATTCTCAGCGCTGGATTGAAAAGGCAGAAAATAGAGACACAGAGAGCGAGAGGGAGGGCAGATAGATGGAGATTGATTGGAGTAGAGAATTGGAGCTCAGGATGAGAATTGTCTCTAGCTATCAAATGAGCAGGGATAGAGACAGTCACTTCTCTGAAAATAGCAGGAAAGGAGACATTATTGGCTTCACCGACAACCCTAACAAGGTTACATGCCCTTTTTAGTGGAATCTCATGCACGTGGACAGATTTATGGCCAGGTGCAATAAATGACCATATCAGCAATATATTACTATATGATCTTAAACTATAATCTTAGCTAAAAGCCTGAGAAATTAGGACTGCCGCTAAACACAACATTCTGGCTTGATATGACGCATCCACTCATCGGAGGCTCACGCATGATTGTCTTTCCCATGAACCAACAAAGTGGTAAAAAACATCTCAATGACCAGTAAAAAAAACCCCTATGTAATGTAGGTGTTGGTCCCCCATTTGGAACCCTCATCTCTTGGGCAGAGTGGAAAATGGGTACAAGGAACATCTACATCTGGAAGACCTGGTATATGAATGGACTTTATGTACATTTTCTCTATCGTGGGTCTGCTGGAAACTGAATATTTACTATTAAGTTTTCCAATAGACGAAAGTTGGCTGCTGGTGGACCAAACAAGAAAACCTTGTGATCTTCTTTTTGTCTAAAGATTCTTCTGTCAAGAGGGAACTGTTCAAAATGGAGAATATCTTTAAAAACGGTCTCAAGATATGTAAATATATGCCTCTAATGCCTAATGTGTGGGAATTTGACCAGTTGGATATCATTGATTTCCTCATAAAAGTGGTAGCAGAACTATTGTCAGCATCACTAGACTTTTTTCAGCTTTGAGTCAATCCTGGTGGAAAATGATAAACAATGTGGTACAGAATTTTCACACCAATAAACCACCAAAGTATTATTATCAGCTGAAATGCAGTAATGGTCAAAGACAATTAGAACATTATTTTTTGTGTTCCTAGTTCTGGCTAGCTATTATTTGAACATGTAAAAAATAAAAATGAATGAAACTATGTTTCGAATGTATGAGCCTCTGGCCCCTGGTGCAGGGTTGAATTATTCTTAATTATGCCAGATGTATTGTTCCTTTCTTCAGTAGGTCCTGGGACATTAGAAATTGCTTCACATGAGCTTGTATGTTTACTCTTGTTGGGTTTTAATTCATGGAATGCCTGCTGATTACGTGTTGTATCAGCCCCCTGCGGTTTACTAGTCTATACAATTTAAGACAAATATGCAGGTTAATTGAATAATCAAACAATTACCTCCCTCAATCCTGTGGGAGAATGTCCTCAATAGCAGTTGTGGGTATAAAATGGTTTGTTTCCCTCTCTAGAGAGACTCTATAGGATCAGACTAAAGGTACCGTCACACTCAGCAACATTGCAACGAGAACGACAACGATCCGTGACGTTGCAGCGTCCTGGATAGCAATCTCGTTGTGTTTGACACGCAGCAGCGATCTGGATCCCGCTGTGCCATTGCTGGTCGGAGCTAGAAGACCAGAACTTTATTTGGTCGTCAGGTCGGCGTGTATCGTTATGTTTGACATCAAAAGCAACGATGCCAGCAACGTTTTACATGGAGCTAACAACCAGCGAGAACGATAAGTGAGTCGCCGTTACGTCACTGGATCGCTCCTGCATCGTTCTGGAGTTGCCGTGTTTGACGTCTCTACAGCGACCTAAACAGCGACGCTCCAGCGATCGGCTCGTTGTCTATATCGCTGCAGCGTCGCTGAGTGTGACGGTACCTTAAGGGACCTTGGTTCCATCTGATGGAATGAAAATCTGCTCCATTGTCCATCATTGAACCCATGAAGACATTTGGAGGACCCCGGTTGGGAATGTACTATATGTTGTTGCCAGCTGGAGCAGGATATATGTGCTACGGTCATGGTATCCGTCATCTGGAGGAGCATGGGCTGCGACTGCAGACAATACCAGCAAAAGATACATAAGTTGTGGGCCAACCAAAAGTTGAGAAACAGTGGGTATAGCCTGGTATGGGGGCAGTGGAACTGCCGGCCCAGGTTGGTATCATGTGGACTGGGGGCATTGCATTGTGGTCATCTACTCGGAGTTGCTGTAAACTTGCTGTAAATAAAAATTGTTGCTTTGTTAACCTGCCTAGTTGATTATTACAACCCACAACCTCACCTCAGATTTTCACTAGTTTCGTTAGCGGCACACTGGCTACTGTTTATTGCAGCCTACAGTCTACGAATGGGACAGATTACATGTTCTTTATTGCGACCTTCATATGATGTAGTCTACCCATGGAATTATAGATCATGATGTAGGAGTTGAACTCTTTGTTTATATGATGTAGGAACAGGAATTCCCGCAGCTAATGTGTCATTATAATATATCAGAATGTTCCTGTGGCTGAAAGGCACAATTTAGGGAATAAAGTTATGTTACAGAAACAATTGCCTAATATATTTCTACTAGGTTCAATAAAGGTGACTCTAGGCCATGTTGTAGATCTTAGATACTGCAACATGGCAAAACAAAGCAGAATTTCAATGAACAAGAATCATGAATGTCATTAGTAATAGTAGTAATATCACATTGTTATATGATCTGATAATATATGATGAAATAGTTCTTCCAGGCTGGCGTCTATCCTTTCTGCCTAGCAGTGGCATCAGGGTAACCATGTGAGAAAACAAGACGCTGTGTTTAGATGGGAGGGAGGCATGTGTTGCGTGCCAAGTAGAAAATCAGTCAGTGCATGCGAGACACCGTCTGAAAAGACAATGCTGTCAGCCACCTTACCACCTTACACACGTACAGTATGTGCATACTAAAGATGAATGAATTAAAAAATAAATATATATTTGATCCACAGAGAATCGATTTGCAGCAAATGTCAAGTTCTCCAATTGCCCCAGAAGACGTATGTAACACTCTGCGGACTTCTAGGACTGTATCCAACTCACATCAAGCTCTTTCACATTGTCTCAGTTATGTCGCAGTAACTTCATCATATTTTGCCAGGGCTAAAAGGATGGTAACTGCTGTACTGTCACACACTATCTGTAATGTTTTTTCAGTGTTTTTTATCCTTCACTCCTTACTTCTAGTGCTGAGATGTGAGCTCTGACCTTTTCTCACTATCCAGATTCACCAGAAAATGAAAGCTGAATTCCCTGCTTCTTTATTATACAGGTTATGATGGTCCAGCAGGATGGGCTGAGCTGTCACAAGTGATATGATATCTGCAAGGCATTAGGTGGAAGCCCCACGGCCACCTCTGAGGGCATGTGACTGTACAGTCATCTGCTTTGTATAAGATGGCAGTGCGCATTTTTTGATGATTCATGCAAATAACATCACAAATTGTTTAATTTTGCCAGGACCTGCAAATTTTACAAAACACAATATGCAACTTGCTCATCTCGTGTGCTGACTATGCAGCTACATCACCTCCCTGACACTGCACAAGCAAAATGGCCAATAAAACATTATTATTATTATAGGAGTTGTCCAGCAGACATTTGTTTTTCTCTAAACTAGTCTCACAAATTAAAAAAAAGCAACACTCGTGCTCCCCAATCGCCTGTGGTCGCCTTTGGCTGCTTACCAAGTCCCTTGCCCCTGGTCCCCTTCAGATGGTTACCAATCCCTGGTTTTTACTATTTCACTCATATCAAACACATGGGAAATGGCCAGAAAAATGCTGAGAAAGTCACAAAAATAACAATGAAAATTTGGAGTTCATGTCCATAAATAATAGCAAAATTTTTTTATTAGTATCAAAAGTTACAACCAGAAACATAACGCTACAAACACATCATATTTGAGTAACATCAAACATAAACAAGACAGAGGGATGATGGTAGCAAAAAGATGGAAACAACACCACGAGGATGCACCTAATACCGAAAAATCCTTTTCCTAAAGTGCATAGTGCAATTTAATAGCTGGGCCTAGGACTGAAGCATTGTAATGCTTTCATAATGAATTATATCAATTACTGTACCAAGTGTGTCGAGCCCTGCGCAAAGGCTCCACAAACCGTTAATCAAGATACACTGTTACATAACCATACGTTTCTAATCCTTACCCAGACAGCGGTAAATAGGATGCTACACGCGGTGGCCCCCGGAGACACACGACTTATAAGTGCGCTTCTGCCTGGAAGGCTCTCCCACTAGGGTTGTGAGCATGGTAGAGGTAATTCCTAAAAAACCTTTCAAATTGGTCTTTTTTTGGAAAGTCACAAAAAGCAGACTGAGATGGGTCACTGCTGCAGCCATTGATTGACTTCGTGGGCTTTTCCTTTCGCTTCCTGTGTGTCGAGATGATGCTAGGGAGTAGAGACTAGCAGGGCTCAGAAGAGAAGCTGCAGGAGATCAGTCATTTTAAGCATATCTCTCGACAGTTTTCACAATACAAGGTGCAGTCATTATTAAATAGATTTTATTTTAGACCCGATTAAGCTGGCGTACTTACTGCACTAGTTGGACTCATAAAATGTTCATTCTAATTTGTTTCTTTAGTAGCCATTTTACACTGATTTTCTAAAGTCTAAGATCTAATAAATAATGTATACAATTACAATGGTGAAATCTGGTGATGAATCCGCTTTAATAGGTTCTTGCGGAATTGCCACCTTCTTGCCATTGATACAGAACACCAGATTTGTTGCTGATGAGTAGTGGACTGTTAGGAGAGATGTCATTTCCTGCTGGTTAGTAAAGCATGATAAGCATAACCATTAAAAACTCAAATCTGCCAGTTTACACGCACAAGGACAGCTAAAATCTCTGCTCAGAAGACACTCATGTCCATATAATGATTTTTTTCCTACACTACCATAGACAACAGCCAATAAGAGCAATAATCACTATTTGCAGAAATGGCCAACATAATTAGATCCACAGGGATGGGTAGGGAAGAAGTATAGTAGAACTGTATGTTTCATTCAATTACTAACAAAACATTTATTTTCTGAAAAAAAATTGCTCCTAATAGTTCTCCTGGTCTAGTAAGAGTGATGTCACAATACAGATGTCACAGTGTCTCTAAAACAATATTTGAAAATTATTTATTCTGCAGATGACTTTAGGCAGTGTGATACAAACAGAAAAAGTGACCAGCACATCCAAACTGGTGTGAACAGGTGCCAACTAACACAACAATTCTAAGAAAATACAAAGCTGCACTCGGGAATGTTTAGAATGGTAAATCTGGTCAATTAGAACTGCATTACTTCCATAGAGAATAGGTAAGTGATACTTTATGTACATATGGAATTTTAGAAAATTGGAACTGCAATATTGCTATAGGAAAATTTACAGTGAAAAGAAGTTACTTAGCACATACAGGTCCTTCTCAAAAAATTAGCATATAGTGTTAAATTTCATTATTTACCATAATGTAATGATTACAATTAAACTTTCATATATTATAGATTCATTATCCACCAACTGAAATTTGTCAGGTCTTTTATTGTTTTAATACTGATGATTTTGGCATACAACTCCTGATAACCCAAAAAACCTGTCTCAATAAATTAGCATATCAAGAAAAGGTTCTCTAAACGACCTATTACCCTAATCTTCTGAATCAACTAATTAACTCTAAACACATGCAAAAGATACCTGAGGCTTTTATAAACTCCCTGCCTGGTTCATTACTCAAAACCCCCATCATGGGTAAGACTAGCGACCTGACAGATGTCAAGAAGGCCATCATTGACACCCTCAAGCAAGAGGGTAAGACCCAGAAAGAAATTTCTCAACAAATAGGCTGTTCCCAGAGTGCTGTATCAAGGCACCTCAATGGTAAGTCTGTTGGAAGGAAACAATGTGGCAGAAAACGCTGTACAACGAGAAGAGGAGACCGGACCCTGAGGAAGATTGTGGAGAAGGACCGATTCCAGACCTTGGGGAACCTGAGGAAGCAGTGGACTGAGTCTGGTGTGGAAACATCCAGAGCCACCGTGCACAGGCGTGTGCAGGAAATGGGCTACAGGTGCCGCATTCCCCAGGTAAAGCCACTTTTGAGCTACAGAGAAGCAGCACTGGACTGTTGCTAAGTGGTCCCAAGTACTTTTTTCTGATGAAAGCAAATTTTGCATGTCATTCGGAAATCAAGGTGCCAGAGTCTGGAGGAAGACTGGGGAGAAGGAAATGCCAAAATGCTTGAAGTCCAGTGTCAAGTACCCACAGTCAGTGATGGTGTGGGGTGCCATGTCAGCTGCTGGTGTTGGTCCACTGTGTTTCATCAAGGGCAGGGTCAATGCAGCTAGCTATCAGGAGATTTTGGAGCACTTCATGCTTCCATCGGCTGAAATGCTTTATGGAGATGAAGATTTCATTTTTCAGCACAACCTGGCACCTGCTCACAGTGCCAAAACCACTGGTAAATGGTTTACTGACCATGGTATTACTGTGCTCAATTGGCCTGCCAACTCTCCTGACCTGAACCCCATAGAGAATCTGTGGGATATTGTGAAGAGAAAGTTGAGAGACGCAAGACCCAACACTCTGGATGAGCTTAAGGCCGCTATTGAAGCATCCTGGGCCTCCATAACATCTCAGCAGTGTCACAGGCTGATTGCCTCCATGCCACGCCGCATTGAAGCAGTCATTTCTGCCAAAGGATTCCCGACCAAGTATTGAGTGCATAACTGAACATTATTATTTGATGGTTTTTTGTTTGTTATTAAAAAACACTTTTATTTGATTGGATGGGTGAAATATGCTAATTTATTGAGACAGGTTTTTTGGGTTATCAGGAGTTGTATGCCAAAATCATCAGTATTAAAACAATAAAAGACGTGACAAATTTCAGTTGGTGGATAATGAATCTATAATATATGAAAGTTTAATTGTAATCATTACATTATGGTAAATAATGAAATTTAACACTATATGCTAATTTTTTGAGAAGGACCTGTATATGAGCCCTACAGCCATCGTCAAGGCGTCCTTCATTGCTGGGTCCCTGTCCTGATAAAACACCTCTCCTGGGCTAAAAACCCCCTACAATTTATAGGGTGGATGGAACCAGCTAATTAAAACACCCTTCGGGTGATGAGAGTAGGAGTGCACAAGTCACAGGAGTTTGCTACAAACAGTAAAACCGCTTTTTATTCCAAGAGAGGTGTCTTATCAGACAGGAACCCAACAATGAAGGACACCTTAACGGTGGCAGTTGGGCTCATATACATTTATGTGCTAAGTACCTTCTTTTTACTGTAAATTTTTTTATAGCAATATCGCAGTTCCAATTTTCCGATATTTCATATGAACACAATGTAGCACTTACCTATTCTCTATGGAAGTAATGCAGCTCTAATTCACTAGATTTGCTATTCTTAACATTCCAGAGTGCAGATTTGATTTTTCTTAGACTTTAGGAAGTGGTCCAGCTTCTTAATGAGATAAAAAAAGAAAGGAGTCATGTTCTCCTGCACGTCAAGAGCCCTCACTCTTTGCAAGTTGTTCTTTCACCATTATCACTACTATCCATATACATTATTAAGACGTAGACATGAGAAAGGAGACTCCCCCACTTTAGATACCCTTTTTTATGCTAGAATAATGAATGCAGGTTCTGAGGTGGGTAGGAAAATGAAGAAATTAGTCCAACTTTTTTAAAGAGGTTTATTCATGTAATTTAATCTCACCTTTACTGGATATGGGACTACATATTGATCAATCGATACATAGTTTGATAAAGAGATGGATAGATAGCTAGATATTGGATAGATACAGTTGTGCTCAAAAGTTTACATACCCCAGCAGAATTTTTGCTTTCTTGGCCTTTTTTTCCGAAAATATGAATGATAGCACCAAAACTTTTTCTCCACTCATGATTAGTGGTTGGGTGAAGCCATTTATTGTCAAATTACTGTATTTTCTCTTTTTAACACATAATGACAACCCAATACATCCAAATGATCCTGACAAAAGTTTACATACCCCATTTCTTAATACCGTGTATTGCCCCTTCTAACATCAATGACAGCTTGAAGTCTTTTGTGCTAGTTGTGGATGAGGTTCTTTATTTTCTCAGATGGTAAAGCTGCCCACTCTTCTTAGCAAAAAGCCTCCAGTTCCTGGAAATTCCTTGGCTGTCTAGCATGAACTGCGCGCTTGAGATCTACCCAGAGTGGCTCAATGATATTGAGGTCAGGAGACTGAGATGGCCACTTCAGAACCTTCACTTTGTTCTGCTGTAGCCAATGACGGGTTGACTTGGCCTTGTGTTTTGGATCGTTGTCATGTTGGAATGTTCAAGTACATCCCATGCACAGCTTATGGGCTGATGAGTCCAAATTTGTCTCCAGTGTTTGCTAATAACGTGCTGCATTCATATTTCATTCAACTTTGACCAAGTTTCCTGTGCCTTTGTAGCTCACACATCCTCAAATATCAGTGATCCACCTCTATGCTTTACAGTAGGTATGGTGTTTCTTTGATCATAGGCCTTGTTGACCTCTCTCCAAATGTAACTTTTATGGTTGTGGCCAAAAAGTTCAATTTTGGTCTCATCACTCCAAATTACCTTGTTCCAGAAGGTTTGAGACTTGACTGGCGACTCGACCATGTAGCCCATTTTTCTTCAAGTGCCTCCATATTTTGCATCTTCAAACAGCCACACTGCTAGTTTTCAGAGAGTCCTGTATTTCAGCTGATGTTATTTGTGGGTTTTTCTTTGCATCCCGAACAAATTTCCTGGCAGTTATGGACGACATTTATGTTGGTCTACCTGACCATGGTATTGTTTTTTACAGAACCCCTGATTTTCCATTTCTTAATCACAGTTTGAATGCTGCTGACTGGCTTTATCAATTCCTTGGATATATTTTTGTATCCCTTTCCGGTTTTATGCAGCTCAACTACTTTTTCCTGTAGATCCATTGACAATTCTTTTGCATTCCCCATGACTCACAATCCAGAAATGTCAGTGGCGGGATGAAAGATGTAAGAGTCTGTCTGGATCCCAGAAAATCACTCAGCTTTTATGCACACACACTGATTACAAGCAAACAGGTCACAGGTGAGGATGTTACCTTTAGTAGCCAGTCAAACCCATTTGTGTCAACTTCTGTGCATGTTATCAGGCCAAAATCACCACTGTATGTGAACTTTTGATCAGGGTCATTGGGATGTTTTCGGTTGACATAATGATTTAAAAAGAGAAAACACAGCAAGTAGTTTGACAATAAATGGCTTCACCCAACCACTAACTATGAGTGGAGAAAAAGTTTTGGTGTTATCTTTCATATCTTCTGAAAAAACGGCCAAGAATTCAAAAATTCTGCAGGGTATGTAAACTTCTGAGCACAACTGTAGATAGATAGATATATAGATAGATAGATAGATAGCTAGATAGATAGATAGATAGATAAATACCGTATATACTCGAGTATAAGCCGAGATTTTCAGCCCATTTTTTGGGGCTGAAAGTCCCCCTCTCGGCTTATACTCGTATCATACCCGGGGGTCGGCAGGGGAGGGGGAGCGGGGGCTGTGTAATTATACATACCTTCTCCCGGCGCGGTCCCTGGACGTCCCTGCTTCTTCCAGCGCTGCAGATTCTTCCTGTACTGAGCGGTCACATGGTACCGCTCATTATAGTAATTAATATGCGGCTCCACCTCCCATACTGTAATGAGCGGTAACTGTGACCGCTCAATACAGGAAGAAGATGCAGCGTTGGAAGAAGCAGGGACACAGCGCCAGGAGCAGGAAAGTATACGGGGAGGGGGAGCGCAGCGCGACATTTACCTCTCCTTGTTCCAGTGCGGCTCCATCTTCAGCGTCCTCTGGCTGTGACGCTCAGGTCAGAGGGCGCGGTGACGTAGTCAGTGCGCGCCCTCTGCTGAACGTCAGTGCCAAAGACGGAGCCGCACGAGGAGCAGGTAACTATTGAAAGTGACGGGGGTCCTGAGCGAAGAGAGGTGAGTATGTGATTTTTTTTATCACCGCAAAAGCATATGGGGCAAGTAACTATACGGAGCATCTTATGGGGCCATAACACTTGGGCAGCACTATATGGGGCAAGTGACTATATGGAGCATCTTATGGGGCCATAACACTTGTGCAGCACTATAAGGGGCAAGTGACAAGACGGAGCATCTTATGGGGCCATAACACTTGTGCAGCACTATAAGGGGCAAGTGACTATACGGAGCATCTTATGGGGCCTGTTATGACCTGGTGGTTAGGAGCACCCGGCACGACCTGATAGTTAAACTCACACAGGACAAGCTCTGGGATGTGGGAGCTCTGCTGACCGCAGACCCTAATCTATCACCATAACTAGAAATAGCCGTGGAGCGTTCCTGACTCTCCCTAGACGCCTCTTCACAGCCTAAGAGCTAGCTAGCCCTAGAGATAGAAAATAAAGCCTACCTTGCCTCAGAGAAATTCCCCAAAGGAAAAGGCAGCCCCCCACATATATTGACTGTGAGTAAAGATGAAAGTCACAAACGCAGAAATGAAACAGGTTAGAGCAAAGGGAGGCCAGACTTACTAAACAGACAGAGGATAGGAAAGGTATCTTTGCGGTCAGCACAAAAAACTACAAAAGACCACGCAGAGTGTGCAAAAAGACCTCCGCACCGACTAACGGTGCGGAGATGCCACTCTGCATCCCAGAGCTTCCAGCTAGCAAGACAAAATCATGATAACCAGCTGGACAAGGAAACAATGAACAAAAAATAACTATTAGGAACTTAGCTTCTGCTGGAGAAGACAGGTCACCAGAAAGATCCAAGAGCGAACCGAACCAATGCAGGAACATTGACAGCTGGCATGGAGTAACGATCTGAGTGGAGTTAAATAGAGCAGCCAACCAAAGGATAAACCACGTCACCTGTGGAAGGAACCTCAGAAGCAGCAGCTTCACTCACAGCCACCAGAGGGAGTCCATGGACAGAACTCGCCAAAGTACCATTCACGACCACAGGAGGGAGTTCGACAACAGAATTCACAACAGTACCCCCACCTTGAGGAGGGGTCACCGAACCCTCACCAGAGCCCCCAAGCCAATCAGGATGAGCCAAATGAAAGGCACGAACTAGATCGGCAGCATGAACATCAGAGGCAAAAACCCAGGAATTATCTTCCGGACCATAACCCTTCCACTTGACCAGGTACTGGAGTTTCCGTCTCGAAACACGAGAATCCAAAATCTTCTCCACCACATACTCCAACTCCCCCTCGACCAACACAGGGGCAGGAGGATCAACGGAGGGAACCAAAGGCGCCACGTATCTCCGCAACAACGACCTATGGAACACATTATGGATGGCAAAAGATGCTGGAAGGTCCAAACGAAATGACACAGGATTAAGAACTTCAGAAATCTTATATGGCCCAATGAAACAAGGCTTAAACTTAGGAGAGGAAACCTTCATAGGAACATGACGAGATGACAACCAAACCAAATCCCCAACACGAAGTCGGGGACCAACACAGCGCTGGCGGTTAGCGAAACGTTGAGCCTTCTCCTGGGACAATGTCAAATTGTCCACCACATGAGTCCAAATCTGCTGCAACCTGTCCACCACCGTATCCACACCAGGACAGTCCGAAGGCTCAACCTGCCCTGAAGAGAAACGAGGATGGAAACCAGAATTACAGAAAAAAGGAGAAACTAAAGTAGCCGAGCTGGCCCGATTATTAAGGGCGAACACAGCCAAAGGCAAGAAGGACACCCAATCATCCTGATCAGCAGAAACAAAGCATCTCAGATATGTTTCCAAAGTCTGATTAGTTCTTTCGGTTTGTCCATTAGTCTGAGGATGGAAAGCCGAGGAAAAAGACAAGTCAATGCCCATCCTACCACAAAAGGCTCGCCAAAACCTCGAAACAAACTGGGAATCCCTGTCCGAGACGATGTTCTCTGGAATGCCATGCAAACGAACCACATGCTGGAAAAACAATGGCACCAAATCAGAGGAGGAAGGCAATTAAGACAAGGGTACCAAAAGGACCATCTTAGAGAAGCGATCACAAACCACCCAAATGAACGACATCCTTTGAGAAACAGAGAGATCAGAAATAAAATCCATGGAAATATGCGTCCAGGGCCTCGTCGGGACCGGCAAGGGCAAAAGCAACCCACTGGCACGAGAACAGCAGGGCTTAGCCCGAGCACAAGTCCCACAGGACTGCACAAAAGAACGCACATCCCGTGACAAAGAAGGCCACCAAAAGGATCTTAGCACCAAATCTCTGGTACCAAAGATTCCAGGATGACCAGCCAACACCGAACAATGAACCTCAGAGATAACTCTACTAGTCCATCTATCAGGGACAAACAGTTTCTCCGTAGGACAACGGTCAGGTCTATCAGCCCGAAACTTCTGCAGCACGCGCCGCAAATCAGGGGAGATGGCAGACAAAATTACCCCCTCTTTAAGAATACCCGCCGGCTCCGGAACACCCGGAGAGTCAGGCACAAAACTCCTTGACAAGGCATCAGCCTTCACATTCTTAGATTCCGGAAGGTATGAAACCACAAAATCAAAATGGGAGAAAAAGAGCGACCATCGAGCCTGTCTAGGATTCAACCGTTTGGCAGACTCGAGATAAGTCAAATTCTTGTGATCCGTCAAGACCACCACGCAATGTTTAGCTCCTTCAAGCCAATGTCGCCACTCCTCGAATGCCCACTTCATGGCCAACAACTCTCGATTGCCAACATCATAATTGCGCTCAGCAGGCGAGAATTTTCTAGAAAAGAAGGCACATGGTTTCATCACCGAGCCATCAGAACTTCTTTGCGACAAAACAGCCCCTGCTCCAATCTCAGAAGCATCAACCTCGACCTGAAACGGGAGCGCAACATCTGGCTGGCACAACACAGGGGCAGAAGAAAAACGACGCTTCAACTCCTGAAAAGCCTCTACAGCCGCAGAGGACCAATTGACTACATCAGCACCTTTCTTGGTCAAATCAGTCAACGGTTTAGCAATACTAGAAAAATTAGCGATGAAGCGACGGTAAAAATTAGCAAAGCCCAGGAACTTCTGCAGGTTCTTCACAGATGTCGGCTGAGTCCAATCATAAATGGCCTGAACTTTAACAGGGTCCATCTCGATAGTAGAAGGGGAAAAAATGAAACCTTCTGAACTCCAAAGAGACACTTTGACCCCTTCACAAACAAGGAATTTGCACGAAGGACCTGGAACACCATTCTGACCTGCTTCACATGAGACTCCCAATCATCCGAAAAGACCAAAATGTCATCCAAATATACAATCATGAATCTATCCAGGTACTCTCGGAAGATGTCATGCATAAAGGACTGAAACACAGATGGAGCATTAGAAAGCCCGAATGGCGTAACCAGGTACTCAAAATGGCCCTCGGGCGTATTAAATGCTGTTTTCCATTCATCGCCCTGTTTAATTCGCACAAGATTATACGCCCCTCGAAGATCTATCTTGGTGAACCAACTAGCCCCCTTAATCCGAGCAAACAAATCAGACAGCAACGGCAAAGGATACTGAAATTTGACTGTGATCTTATTAAGAAGGTGGTAATCAATACAAGGTCTCAAAGAGCCATCCTTCTTGGCCACAAAAAAGAATCCTGCTCCCAATGGTGACGACGACGGGCGAATATGACCCTTCTCCAAGTATTCCTTTATATAACTCCGCATAGCGGCGTGCTCTGGCACAGATAAATTAAACAGACGGCCCTTAGGAAACTTACTACCAGGAATCAAATTAATAGCACAATCGCAATCCCTATGAGGAGGTAGGGCACCGGATTTGGGCTCTTCAAATACATCCCGGTAATCTGATAAAAACTCAGGGACTTCAGAAGGAGTGGAAGGTGAAATTGACAACACTGGAACATCACCATGTACCCCCTGACAACCCCAGCCGGACACAGACATAGATTTCCAATCCAACACTGGATTATGGACCTGTAGCCATGGCAACCCCAAAATGACCACATCATGAAGATTATGCAACACCAGAAAGCGAATATCCTCTTGATGTGCAGGAGCCATGCACATGGTCAATTGAGTCCAGTACTGAGGCTTATTCTTGGCTAAAGGCGTAGCATCAATTCCTCTCAATGGAATAGGATACTGCAAGGGCTCCAAGAAAAAACCACAGCGCCTGGCAAACTCCAAGTCCATCAAATTCAGGGCAGCGCCTGAATCCACAAATGCCATAACAGAATAGGACGACAGAGAGCAAATCAGAGTAACGGACAAAAGAAATTTAGACTGTACCGTACCAATGATGGCAGACCTAGCGAACCGCTTAGTGCGCTTAGGACAATCGGAGATAGCATGAGTGGATTCACCACAGTAAAAACACAGCCCATTCCGACGTCTGCGTTCTTGCCGTTCAGCTCTGGCCAAAGTCCTATCACACTGCATAGGCTCAGGCCTATGCTCAGAGAATACCGCCAGATGGTGCACAGCTTTGCGCTCACGCAAGCGCCGATCGATCTGAATGGCCAAGGACATAGACTCATTCAGACCAGCAGGCGTGGGAAATCCCACCATGACATCCTTAAGGGCTTCAGAAAGACCCTTTCTGAAAAATTGCCGCCAGGGCACACTCATTCCACTGAGTAAGCACAGACCACTTTCTAAGCTTCTGACAGTACACCTCCGCTTCATCCTGACCCTGACACAAAGCCAGCAAGATTTTCTCTGCCTGATCCACTGAATTTGGTTCATCATAAAGCAATCCAAGCGCCAGAAAAAACGCAACAACATCACACAATGCAGGATCTCCTGGCGCAAGGGAAAATGCCCAGTCTTGAGGGTCACCACGCAACAAAGAAATAATGATTTTTACTTGTTGAACGGGGTCACCAGAGGAGTGGGGTTTCAAAGCTAGAAACAGTTTACAATTATTTTTGAAATTCAAGAACTTAGATCTATCCCCAGAAAATAAATCAGGAATAGGAATTCTAGGCATAGGATTCTGAACCACAAAATCTTGAATGTTTTGTACCCTTGCAGTGAGATGATCCACACAAGAGGACAGACCTTGAATGTCCATATCTACACCTGTGTCCTCAACCACCCAGAGGTTCAGGGGAAAAGAAAGACAAAACACAGTGCAAAGAAAAAAAAATGGTCTCAGAACTTCTCTTATCCCTCTATTGAGATGCATTAATACTTTGGGCCAGCTGTACTGTTATGACCTGGTGGTTAGGAGCACCCGGCACGACCTGATAGTTAAACTCACACAGGACAAGCTCTGGGATGTGGGAGCTCTGCTGACCGCAGACCCTAATCCTATCACAACTAGAAATAGCCGTGGAGCGTTCCTGACTCTCCCTAGACGCCTCTTCAACGCCTAAGAGCTAGCTAGCCCTAGAGATAGAAAATAAAGCCTAACTTGCCTCAGAGAAATTCCCCAAAGGAAAAGGCAGCCCCCCACATATATTGACTGTGAGTAAAGATGAAAGTCACAAACGCAGAAATGAAACAGGTTAGAGCAAAGGGAGGCCAGACTTACTAGCAGACAGAGGATAGGAAAGGTATCTTTGCGGTCAGCACAAAAAACTACAAAAGACCACGCAGAGTGTGCAAAAAGACCTCCGCACCGACTAACAGTGCGGAGATGCCACTCTGCATCCCAGAGCTTCCAGCTAGCAAGACAAAATCATGATAACCAGCTGGACAAGGAAAAAATGAACAAATAATAACTATCAGGAACTTAGCTTCTGCTGGAGAAGACAGGTCACCAGAAAGATCCAAGAGCGAACTGAACCAATGCAGGAACATTGACAGCTGGCATGGAGTAACGATCTGAGTGGAGTTAAATAGAGCAGCCAACCAAAGGATAAACCACGTCACCTGTGGAAGGAACCTCAGAAGCAGCAGCTTCACTCACAGCCACCAGAGGGAGTCCATGGACAGAACTCGCCGAAGTACCATTCACGACCACAGGAGGGAGTTCGACAACAGAATTCACAACAGGGGCCATAACACTTGTGCAGCACTATATGGGGCAAGTGACTATACGGAGCATCTTATGGGGCCATAACACTTGTGCAGCACTATATGGGGCAAGTGACTATACGGAGCATCTTATGGGGCCATAACACTTGTGCAGCACTATATGGGGCAAGTGACTATACGGAGCATCTTATGGGGCCATAACACTTGTGCAGCACTATATGGGGCAAGTGACTGTGCGGAGCATCTTATGGGGCCATAACGTTTGTGCAGCACTATATGGGGCAAGTGACTGTGCGGAGCATCTTATGGGGCCATAACACTTGTGCAGCACTATATGGGGCAAGTGACTATACGGAGCATCTTATAGGGCCATAACACTTGTGCAGCACTATAAGGGGCAAGTGACTATACAGAGCATCTTATGGGGCCATAACACTTGTGCAGCACTATATGGGGCAAGTGATTATATGGAGCATCTTATGGGGCCATAACACTTGTGCAGCACTATATGGGGGTCGGCTTATACTCGGGTCGGCTTATACTCGAGTATATATGGTAGATATAAAAGGGATAGATAGATAGATATGGGATAGATAGATAGATAGATAGATGATAGATAGATAGATATGAGATAGATAGATAGATAGAAAGAAAGAAAGAAAGAAAGATATGAGATAGATAGATATGGGATAGATAGATAGATAGATAGATAGATAGATAGATAGATAGATAGATAGATAGATAGATAGATAGATATGGGATAGATAGATAGATAGATAGATAGATAGATAGATAGATAGATAGATAGATAGATATGGGATAGATAGATAGATAGATAGATAGATAGATAGATAGATAGATAGATAGATAGATAGATAGATATGGGATAGATAGTAAATCCTCCAGGAGTGCCCCACGCTCCCCTATAAACACAGCAGGCTCTCCCACCTCCCTATATCTAATTGTTTATTTAACAAACTACAAAGTTCATTTTATATAGAAGCAAATTTGCGAATCACAGAAATGTAATGTTTGCATATAGTTTACCAATGTGACCCAAAATAATGTTCCTGGTTGTCTCCTAACACCACGTTCTGACACTGTCACCTTGGCATACTACATAGAGTACATGGCTGATTTCTTCCTCTTCTTTCCTTCACCATCCTGTCTCTTACATCCCCCAAGTTCATTTGTTGATGTTCAGTCCTGACTCCTGACATATTTGCAAAGTAATGAACCTTTGTAAAACTCCAGCAGAATCCTAACTGCAGCCAGTAGTGCAATGTCTGCCGAGATGCCAGCATAGCACAGCAGCCCCTTTAAGAGCAGTGGGCATAAGTATGCCCTTACTAAGCACCAAGAAAGTCCTTTTACACAAGTGTTTATTTATTTGATTTGATTTATATTACAACCTGCCATCATGCAGCTATTTTCTGTTCATCCCATATTTATACAGCATACCCTCTTCTCAATCTGACCATTCCCTAGCCAAATGAGTAGATTATATTGTTTGGAAGGGGGGGGGGGATTATGGTAAAGAAATATATGACAAGTATCCTATGAGTGGGGACCAGTGTGAGGAGAGGAGGAGGAGGAGGAGGGAGACAAATTCAAGATGTAATTTGCAGCATTGTTGTATGTAGGGGAGGAAGGGAGAAAACCCTATTCCCTCTTGCGGATGCATCTATGATAGTGGAGAGAATATTATGATGAAGGGCTGATGAATATTGGAGCCGGAGGGATTGTGTGGATGTTCCCTGCAGGAAAACCTTGTGGCTGCACAGACATTTAGGAGATTTGGAAGTGAGAGAGAGGAGCAGGATTCCTGATCTCATCTCCCCAGTGCAGGGAGAGACTTGGTTTATTCCGGCTGCAGAAGCAAAGAGCTGTTCAATGTAGTGGGATTTTCTTTGCAAGAATACCTGACCTCCTTTTCCAGAGATCCCCGCAGAATCTGCCATGAGAACCATCTCTGGATGGCTGAAGTGGGGGCACAGGACAGGGTGCAGCTGCGGATCCGGGAGGATATGGGGGGCATGGTGGGTTTTGGGGCTCCTGGAAGTGCAAACTTGGAGCAGGCTGGTCTTCATCAGCTTTGGGCTATTGGCTTCATCAGCAACGGGTGAGTCCTAAATCACACCATCCAAGTTCGAAGTCATTTCCAACAGTCATTGCCGCCTGCACCCATAGGCGTCATGGTCCTGGGTGCTCAGTAAAGGAGATGGATGCATGTAGGATGCTAATTATACAACCTGTCTGAGATGCTGTGCACCTCATCATGTAATCCTGGGGCTGAGAGAGCTTGTGTGTGACACACACACACACACACACACACACACACACACACACACACACACACACACACACACACACACACACACACACACACACACACGCACACTCAGCACACACACTCACGCTAGCATGTATGATATACGCACACACACACCCATCACACACACACTCAGCACACACACTCACGCTAGCATGTATGATATACACACACACTGGCGTTTTATGATTCGCACCATGCCATAAGAGGTGCTGGCTTGCCTGATGTGCCCAGCAGTGCCATGCCTCCGCATGACATCCTATGTGCTGTTGCAGTAATATGGGCACCTGGGTGTAGTCTGGAGGTGAACATCTTATACCTGTAGGAATCCATTCCGTCAGCCAATATCTGAGCCTATGTATGCTGTTCCCTGGCTGGTCCCACACTGAAGCCTTGTATTTCACATATGCTGCAGGCATAAATCACCTACCTTTATACATGCTGCATCCACTTCAGCTTTACAGTCTAGAATAGATAAACCAAACTTTGCCTTCTGCATAGAACATCATGTACCCTGTATTAACTAGTGGGCACACAGTACACCCCAATGTCCACAGTGCTGCTTGGGCATCCTGGCAGGGTATACAATACTTACAGCCATATACTGCCTAGCAGATAGATGTGGAAATTTCCATTGCACAGGCAAATATCCTGGGATTTCATATGCGACTTGATCTGTCACTACCATTTCACAAGTCCAGACGTTTGGAAGTAGCTTTCCCTATTACTTGATTCCCTAGAAGTGACCTTTCCCCTTTATCTAGACATGATCTAGCCTGACCCTAGTTTCTACTGTGAAGACTGGAGATTTTCTCCAGCATGTGCCTACATCTATTAAAGCTGCGAAAATTGTTCTTTTTCCTATTCCTTACATATTTCTATTACTAGACAATCATATGACTGTTTCTCCAGTTTTATTCATGTAAATAGCAGTAAATAAACTGCAATAAGAGATTTCTTTCTAGGGATTATTTCAAATATTACTATTTTTTTTTTCCATGAGGTGTTAGAGCGTTTTCCATTGACACGAGGCCCACGGCCACTGATTCTTCATGAAATAACACTAGGCTTTTATGCAGCATTTAATTCTCTCTAATCCTTTAATTGCATGAAACTATCTGTTTGGGAAAGTAACATATGTAATGGCGAGGAGACTGTCTGATTACCTGAATTATTTTCTAATTGGATGTTTTGTGGTGTACTAAAGTGCACACTTTGCTGAGCTAGGAGATTGGAAATATATTTAATGGAATAATATTAACAAAAAGAGGACAGATTTCCTATTTCTCATGTATCTATCTATCTATCTATCTATCTATCTAGCTGTCACATATCTATCTATCTATCTATCTATCTATCCCATATCTATCATTCTATCTATCTATCTATCTATCTATCTATCTATCTATCTATCCCATATCTATCTATCCATCTATCTATCACATATCTATCATTCTATCTATCTATCATTCTATCTATCTATCTATCTATCTATCTATCTATCTATCTATCATTCTATCTATCTATCTATCTATCTACCTATCTATCTATCTATCTATCTATCTATCTATCTATCTATCTATCTATCTATCTATCCCATATCTATCTATCCATCTATCTATCACATATCTATCATTCTATCTATCTATCATTCTATCTATCTATCCCATATCTATCTATCTATCTATCTATCTATCTATCTATCTATCTATCTATCTATCCCATATCTATCTATCTATCTATCTATCTATCTATCTATCTATCTATATATCCCATATCTATTTATCTATCTATCTATCTATCTATCTATCTATCTATCTATCTATCTATCTATCTATCTATCCCATATCTATCTATCTCATATCTTTCTATCTTTGTATCTATCTATCCACCTATCTATCCCATATCTATCTATCTATCTATCTATCTATCTATCTATCTATCTATCTATCTATCTATCTATCCACCTATCTATCTATCTATCTATCTATCTATCCCATATCTATCTATTTATCTATCTGTCTATCTGTCTATCTATCTATCTATCTATCTATCTATCTATCTATCCCATATCTATCTATCTATCTATCTATCTATCTATCTATCTATCTATCTATCTATCTATCCCATTTCTATCTATCCATCCCATATCTATCTATCTATTTATCTATCTATCTATCTATCTATCTATCTATCTATCTATCTATCTATCCCGTCTGTCTGTCTATCTCTATTAATGTATTGATGGATATATCTGCTGTAATACAATTAGGTATGTCGGAGAGTAAAGAATATAATACTCATGAAGATTCCTTAGCCTTTGAGGGGTTCACATAAATTTTTAATTTCCACTAGTAATAGAATAGACATGGAAGGTCGTCCTGTTGAATTCCATTCATATGTGTAATATGTAATTTGTTATCAGCCAACCGTGTCTCCATTACATCCATCCTTAATAAATGTACAAGTGAATTTACTACCATCACTAGCTGCATACATTGATCTCTGTCCTGGGTACTGACTGGCTGGAGCATTTTAAGTCAATTGCAGAATTCCATGACACAAGGAAGATTTCGAGCAAGGTCCCTGCATTCATCTGCTTGTGGAGAGTACAGCACCAAACCTGTGCGTCTCATCTCATTGATTATGATAGGGTATCATTATTCATAAATGATTCAGCTCCCAGAGCAATGTTGCTCAGCCTTTTCTGTTTCACCGGTGGATTGGCATGCACATAATTTGTAATTTTGCAAACGGTGATTTGGGGATGGTTAATACTTGTTTACAGTGGGACATATGAATATATAACCTGCAGGGTAAGGAGACAGTCAATATCCCTGGCCAACCCCCACAATTTATAAGCCCCCCTCAGCCTCCTTTGATCTTCTCGCTCATTTGAATTTAAAATAGCTCATTAATGTACATTTCTATTACCTTTTCTATCAGCCAACCCACTTCAGTGTGAAGGTTAATCAATTAATTCTCTAAGTTCCGTTAACTATTAGCATATTGTCAATTCTTTTGAGTTGGGAGCTGCCATCTTTATAGCCTGGCTTCTCATTCTAGATGTTGTGTGTGACAGCCATGAATGAAATAGAAGGTGTATATGGGAATATGGGTAATTTTTATCTGCATTTTGCTGGAAATAGACATGAATCTCAGTCATATTTCACTTTTCCTAGCCCTTCGGTTCTTAGCAGAGGCTCAATTTACTCCTTAACTTAGACAATTTTTGCCCTAGAATCAGAATTCAAGGATGGTCACCTAAGATGATTATTTCAACCTACACGTTTGGTTGGCAACTTACAAAACACTTTTGGCCTCATGCAATGATCAGATACAAATCAGACCATGGGCGAACATAGAAAGTCAGAGGTTGGCAAACCATATAAACACCATCAGAAGTCAATAACCGTATGTAGACTACATAACCTTTCTGTCCTAGTGGAATCATGTTCCTACTATCACATGACATTATCATTTGATCACCTACATTTCTGGACTACTTCAACCTTGTTTTTTAGCTTTTTGCATGTCCTCCTGCTTTCAATGTATGGGCAGATTTGGAACAGCAGTTGTGGGAGGTTTCAGAAGACCCATAAAGCATCGGAAGTTGGCTCACAGTCCGCCAATACAGGCAAATAACTACTTGTATACCTTTATATGCTTTGAAAGTAAGATGGTTGTGTATGCCTTATTAATAATATGCATATATGCCAAAGCTGCGGAAATAATATTTGACTGCATGGTATAGCTCTTGAACAATGCTGTATTTTTCCTTGCCATTTTATACTGTAGCCACTGGCTTTATTCTAAGGATTCCAGCAAAAGGGGATGAAATATATAAAAATGTAACGTCACTGTTGCGCTAACGAACACAAGTATAGTATCATAAGTGTAAGCTTTCAGTTGATGATTAGATCTTGTCCGATGACAGAAAACCAGATTTTCATTTTTAAATTATAATACAAGCACCCACACGATACTCATTGATAAGGGATTCATTTTAACATTTGCACGTTTTTAACTTTGTTAGCCAAAAATTCTACACAAACAAACATTTAACTAATTGGATATATAGATTATAGCTAAAGAGCCTCTCTCTTCCTTAGCACCCTAGTGAAAACTGCTATAGGCTTTGTAGCTCATCCATCGATCGAGCCATATTCAGACTTAAAGGGAACCAGTCACATGCAAAAACATTCTGAACCTGCCTGGTGCTCACACTTAGAGCCCCCTTGCCAGGAGGAAAGTAACTTTATTCCTTTTAGCAGTGCTCGGGTCTTCGTCACGAGGGCAGCTTCAGCGCCGGTTCAGTCACCGCTCTGTGTATAGAGAGTGACGGCTGTAACCGCACCCCCGGCACTGACTGACAGATGGCCCTAATACTGAGCCTGCTGTCAGTCAATGCCGCTCACTATACTATATACTATACCGTGCCTCTGCAGCCCTTGTGACTGAAACCCGAACGATATCAGGAGGAATAAAGTTAATTTCCTCCCCGCAGCGGGGTCTAAGTGTGGGCACTGGGCAGGTTCAGAACTGTATTAACCAGCAGATTAACCCCATATCTGCAAGTTGAAAGCTGTTTTTCATGTTACCAGTTCCCTTATAACAAAGTTATATTAGATGAGATAGAACTACCTTTTTCCACCAGGTGCAGCACCATTTTTGATTATGGTCATATTCACTTTTGCAGCTCAACTTTTTGTAATCCCTTCAGTTAAATCCTCTTAGCTTTAGTTATTAAATTGAAATTTAGAGCCATGAACATCCCTACGTCAAACAATCTTTAAAGGACAATTTGGCATTAGTTTATCTGAATGTATCCAGCTGCTCTAACATTAGTTGCAAGTAATCTTCAATTATTTTCAATATAGATTCCTCATATACTTGTGGCTGTACAATGGATAAACTTTTGCAGCAAGAGATCCATACCATGCTCCACTACACTTGGCCCCGGAAGTTGAGCATGATAGCTGCACTGACCTTTATTTAGCTGCCCCCTTTTTCCATTCCCACCGATTTCTACATCTTTTATTTATATTGTATAGTCCCGATTTCTCAGCGCCGTCATCTCCTTTATCAATGAGCACTGCACTCAAGGCCAGCTGGCCATCCTTTTACTCATGGGGTAGTAATTTCAAATCACTCCTGTAGCATTAGCTATACAGTGAAAGACAGTGATGTCCAAGGAGGACATCTACTCTACGCTACCAATGTCCTGCACTTGGGGGGTAATGGCATATTATTGCTTTTTCGAAAGTTGAGACGTATTTTTACTTGTCTCTTTCCTGACTTGATCTACTTGAACGACAACAGAATAATTACAATTGAGAAATTTGAAGTGACCAATTATGTGATAACAGGTCGTTGAAATAAAATGAAATACATTTTTAATATTTTTTTTCACAGTTCGGGAAATATTTTGCCCTTATGTAGCGCCATTAATTCCATAGCTCCTTACAGACATCATCAACAATGTCCCCATTGGGGATTACAATCTAAATTCCCTACAAGTATGTCATCAGAGTGTGGTAGGAAACCCGCACAAGCTCGGAGAGAGCAGGTAAACTCCTTGAAGATGTTGTCTTTGGTGGGATTTGAACTCAGAACACCAACGTAGTAAAGCAACTGTGCTACTCACTGAGCCACCGTCCTGCCCCATTACCTAATTAATGTATAATTAGCAAATGAGTGAATATAACTAGAACTATATAAACATTATAATAGTAGTTAATCATTTTTTATACTAGCATTGTCTGCCAGCAGATGGAGGGAGCTAGCACGAAAATATTGTAGACGGGCCACCATTTTCTGTAAATCTGGCGTAAATCCACTCTCGGATGGTGATTCTACAACTCTTCTCTTTTGACTGTCTGCAAAGGGGGGGGGGGAGTTCATTATTTTAATAAAACTACACCCCCCCATTTGTTGCAGATTGATACTTTGCTGCAGATCCTAAACTATCCAGGAGGGAAATTCTCTTGTTTGTTTGCTAGGTGCCCTGGGGATGAAAGCTGCAACCTGAGGCCACTGGCGGTATTGATGTTGCTGAATATTCTGTAGTTGTTACTGATGAACCTGTAGCACATATGTTGTCAGAAGTCACCGCCAGAAGTTCTTACTCACAGCAGCCTCTGGGCTGCACAATAATGGCGACAACTAATACAGCTCCGAGAATAGATGATATGAGGCTTCTGGTATGCCTACTCTCCTATTCCCTCTGTGCCATCTGTGTATGTGTCACGCAATGACTCCATACACAGATGCTATTAGAGATGGTGCTCAATGGTTAAAGAAAAAATTATAAATAGGGTTGAAAGTAAAACTAATAATGTACTTTAATATAAGTCATCTTATAAAAAAAAACACTAGCCTTTGGGCATTATTTGTAACATGTTCATGTTCATGTTTTTTTCTGCTTGGAATGCAAAATTGAACTATAATCCTCTCCAAATTTATTATTGGCCTGTGAAAGTTTTTGAAAGCAATCTGTCAGCAGTTTTTTACTACCTCATCTGAAAACAGCCTGATGTAGGCAAAGAGAAGCTGATTCCATTGATGTATCAATTAATTTACTGGGTGCAGCCACTCTGACATAATCACAATTTTTAGATTTAGCAACACAGCAGAGCTGAGGAAGCTAACTCCGCCCACAGCAGGCTGTCTGTATACACAATGTCCATAGACAGTGAGGTGCTCATCACAGCAGGGGGCGTTGCCAGACAAGGAGGCCTGCTCTGCTGTGTCCAGCAATGATAAGCTCTTGGTGCTAAAACTAACATTGCAAGCAAACAAAACCACAGAAACTGATGAGAGGAATCACTGAAATCTATCATAGATTTTTAACCTCTACCTCATACTGTCTTTAGATTACATAGCAAAAACCTGCTGACAGATTCCCTTTAACTGCAAATTAATGATCTTAAGTAGACCAACTCGGAGTAAAGGTACCGTCACACTTAGCGACGCTGCAGCGATACCGACAACGATCCGGATCGCTGCAGCGTCGCTGTTTGGTCGCTGGAGAGCTGTCACACAGACAGCTCTCCAGCGACCAACGATCCCGAGGTCCCCGGTAACCAGGGTAAACATCGGGTAACTAAGCGCAGGGCCGCGCTTAGTAACCCGCTGTTTACCCTGGTTACCAGCGTAAAAAAACAAACAGTACATACTTACATTCAGCTGTCTGTCCCTTGCCGTCTGGTTCCTGCACTGACTGCTGGCCGTAAAGTGAAAGTGAAAGCACAGCACAGCGGTGAGTCACACAGCGGTGACTCACCGCTGTGGCTGTGCTCTGCTTTCACTTTACGGCCAGCAGTCAGTGCAGGAACCAGACGGCAAGGGACAGACAGCTGAATGTAAGTATGTACTGTTTGTTTTTTTACGCTGGTAACCAGGGTAAACAGCGGGTTACTAAGCGCGGCCCTGCGCTTAGTTACCCGATGTTTACCCTGGTTACCAGTGAAGACATCGCTGAATCGGTGTCACACACGCCGATTCAGCGATGTCTACGGGGAGTCCAGCGACGAAATAAAGTTCTGGACTTTCTTCCCCGACCAGCGATCTCCCAGCAGGATCCTGATCGCTGCTGCCTGTCACACTGGACGATATCGCTAGCGAGGACGCTGCAACGTCACGGATCGCTAGCGATATCGTCTAGTGTGACAGTACCTTAAGAAATAGTAATATGCGCCCAATCTAACACACCACTTGTTGGTACAAATTGGTACATATTATAACTGCCCTATCTTAGTTTATGCATTAGTAAATGTGAGTTAATATCTTCAATAAAATTCATAGCTACATCATTATTAATAAAAGTAATGAAAAATGAATCATCGTATTTTTCATATTTTTACCATGTAGAATAATGTAGCAAACTGCCTTATTCGAGCTCTCAAACTAAAAAGATGAATGAAAGGCTTACTGATGCTAACTGATTGCAATTCAACAAAATCCTATTGAAATCATTGGGGCCATTGATAGAAACGTTTTCCTATGGTTTCTTTGAAAACCAATGGAATTTAGTAATAAAGAGCTAAAGCAGAGCGTAATAAAATAAAAGAGCTTCATAATTTACACTAGTGTCAACAGGTGAGCCCCTGCAAGGGTGGAAAACTGCAGAGAGAAAAGCTAAAAGAATAAAGTGCTAGATCTCAGTGTCACATTTTTTATCAATGATTTGCATCCATTTTTGGATTCTTTTATGTCGATAAAAAATGTATTTATGGAATCATTTAAATCTTTACATAGTGACATAGTGATTAAGGTTAAAGGAAGGCTTTAAGTCCATCTAGCCTAACCTAACATGCCCTAACATGTTGATCCAGAGGAAGGCAAAAAAAACCATGTGGCAAAGAGTAAGCTCCACATTGGGGAAAAAAATTCCTTCCCAACTCCACATACGGCAATCAGACTAGTTCCCTGGATCAACACCCTATCAAGGAATCTAGTGTATATACCCTGTAACATTATACTTTTCAAGGAAGGCATCCAGTCCTCTCTTAAATTTAAGTAATGAATCAATCATTACAACATCATACGGCAGAGAGTTCCATAGTCTCACTGCTCTTACAGTAAAGAACCCGCATCTGTTATTATGCTAAACCTTTTTTCCTCCAGACGTAGAGGATGCCTCCTTGTTCCTGTCTCAGGTCTATGATTAAAAAGATCATCAGAAAGGTCTTTGTACTGTCCCCTCATATATTTATACATTAAAATAAGGTCACCCTTTAGCCTTCGTTTTTCCAAACTAAATAGCCCCAAGTGTAATAACCTATCTTGGTATTGCAGATCCCCCAGTCCTCTAATAACCTTGGTCGCTCTTCTCTGCACCCGCTCTAGTTCAGCTATGCCTTTCTCTTTCAAAAAATCTTTATGTATATTATTATATGGGAAAGAGGAGTGGTTAGGGGAAGGGAGGTAGGGAAGGAAGGGAGGGAAAAGTAACAACGTAAATAAAACATTGCGGACATGCCGTCCATTCAGAAACAATTGTAATCTAATTAACGATTGGCAATTTTAACATACGTTCTCTTCACAAGTATACAACAGATGTCGCTTTAACTTTTAATGTGATAATTCAGAATATAATTCTCAACTTATTTCTTCCATTTTTGTCATATTTCCCATAATAATTGTTCGCAATTGTGAAATTCTCTTCATATGATTTATGTAAATTAACTTGTTCTATGAGTTCATTGAAAGCTGGTAAAATTGGATTTTTCCAGTGGAAGGCTATGATTTGTTTAACAGCTAAGCATATATGAATTATTATAGGTCTCACATTTGTACTAACATTTTCCCATTGTAGGGACAATAAGGCCATTGCTGGGGTGACTGTGATATTGTCTTATAGTATGTTATTAATTAATTTTGTGGTCTGTCTCCATAAGGGTTTCACCTTTAGACACTTCCAAAACATATGTGACAAGCTCCCGTATTCTCCATACTCTCTCCAGCACAAGGGAGACCCTCCTGAAGGTAAATGGGAAAGGCGAGCCGGTGTGAAGTACCATCTTGTGTGGATTTTAAAATATGCTTCTTGTAGTGTCATGCAAATATTTGACGAGTAAGCAAAATGAATTGCGTTTTCCCATTGATCTGGAAAAAAAAAGTCCAATTCAGATCATTTTCCAATTTACTCATGTAAGGTAGCTTATCAAATTCTGTGTCTTTGTCGAACCAATTATAGATTTGTTTATTGCTCCAGAATAAGTAATGTTTGGGGTTTCTTAATAAGTGAATAGTAGTTCAGAGATGATTGGTTTTTTTATTGATGAAATTTTGAGTTTGTTCTTTCAATGTTAAAAAATGAAGAAAAGCTGAGGAGGGAATTTTAAATTTTTCTTTCAGGGAGCTGAAACTGATAAATTTATCCCCATGATGAATGTCGCTTAGTTTTAGAATCCCTTTCTCTCGCCACATGGGAGAGGGATCGATGTTTTGAGTTAGCATAATGATATCTATAGGGGTATTGTAGAGAAGTTTTTCCTTTTAGAACCTCTTTTCCTCTCAGAAAGTTTGTCCCGTGCATAAATGATGGAAGAAAAAATAGGGTGTTTAGAGTGGATATTGTTAGCTCTGTTTAAAATATGGTTGAAGACTAGTTCTTTAGGAGGGTTGTTATGATTTTGAGTGGTTTCCAGATCAAGCCATTTTGGATAGTCATCTTGCGTAAACCAATATTGACTTTGTTTAATGAGGTTTGAAGTATAGGGCGGTTATATTGAGAAGGCCTATACCCCCAAATTCTTTGCGTTTATACAGGATACTGATGGGTATTCGAGCCATTTTCTTGTTCCAAATGAACAAGTTGATTATAGATTGCATACTGGTAAGGTAAGATGTGTTAATTTTTAGGGGGAGAGTTCTTAGTAAGTATGAGATTTTAGGGATGACAAAAATTTTGATAACCAGTATTCTACCCCATGATAGGTCTTTTGTACCAAAGAAATTAAGGTCTTTGTTAATTGTCTCTAAGAGTTTAACAAGATTTTTTTTCATAATTAAATCCAGGTTTTTTGTGATGATCGTGCCTAGATATTCTAATTCATCCTCTGACCCGCTTAGTGGCGATATGCTCTCAATCCTTTTTTCTGAGTCATTCAAATGAAAAAGCAAGATTTTTTATTTCTTCTCGTTAATCTTGAAAAAAAAAATATTTGAGAAAATTTTGAGGGTTTTTTGTAGTTCTGCGATTGATTCGTAAGGATCAGTTAGGGTAATCGTCAAGTCGTCGGCAAAGAGGCCAATCTTATATTGACATGTTTGTGTTTGTGTCTTATTGCTAAATAAGATTAAAATAGATAAATCTCCGGGTCCGGATGGCATACACCCACGAGTACTAAGAGAACTAAGTAATGTAATAGATAAACCATTATTTCTTATTTTTAGGGACTCTATAGCGACAGGGTCTGTTCCGCAGGACTGGCGCATAGCAAATGTGGTGCCAATATTCAAAAAGGGCTCTAAAAGTGAACCTGGAAATTATAGGCCAGTAAGTCTAACCTCTATTGTTGGTAAAATATTTGAAGGGTTTCTGAGGGATGTTATTCTGGATTATCTCAATGAGAATAACTGTTTAACTCCATATCAGCATGGGTTTATGAGAAATCGCTCCTGTCAAACCAATCTAATCAGTTTTTATGAAGAGGTAAGCTATAGGCTGGACCACGGTGAGTCATTGGACGTGGTATATCTCGATTTTTCCAAAGCGTTTGATACCGTGCCGCACAAGAGGTTGGTACACAAAATGAGAATGCTTGGTCTGGGGGAAAATGTGTGTAAATGGGTTAGTAACTGGCTTAGTGATAGAAAGCAGAGGGTGGTTATAAATGGTATAGTCTCTAACTGGGTCGCTGTGACCAGTGGGGTACCGCAGGGGTCAGTATTGGGACCTGTTCTCTTCAACATATTCATTAATGATCTGGTAGAAGGTTTACACAGTAAAATATCGATATTTGCAGATGATACAAAACTATGTAAAGCAG
Source organism: Ranitomeya imitator (assembly GCF_032444005.1). Classification (NCBI taxonomy): domain Eukaryota; kingdom Metazoa; phylum Chordata; class Amphibia; order Anura; family Dendrobatidae; genus Ranitomeya; species Ranitomeya imitator. Next base: position 385,737,610 of record NC_091284.1, read on the forward strand.
TTAATACAAGAGAAGATAGTATTCTGCTACAGATGGATCTGGATAAGTTGGAAACTTGGGCTGAAAGGTGGCAGATGAGGTTTAACAATGATAAATGTAAGGTTATACACATGGGAAGAAGGAATCAATGTCACCATTACACACTGAATGGGAAACCACTGGGTAAATCTGACAGGGAGAAGTACTTGGGGATCCTAGTTAATGATAAACTTACCTGGAGCAGCCAGTGCCAGGCAGCAGCTGCCAAGGCAAACAGGATCATGGGGTGCATTAAAAGAGGTCTGGATACACATGATGAGAGCATTATACTGCCTCTGTACAAATCCCTAGTTAGACCGCACATGGAGTACTGTGTCCAGTTTTGGGCACCGGTGCTCAGGAAGGATATAATGGAACTAGAGAGAGTACAAAGGAGGGCAACAAAATTAATAAAGGGGATGGGAGAACTACAATACCCAGATAGATTAGCGAAATTAGGATTATTTAGTCTAGAAAAAAGACGACTGAGGGGCGATCTAATAACCATGTATAAGTATATAAGTGGACAATACAAATATCTCGCTGAGGATCTGTTTATACCAAGGAAGGTGACGGGCACAAGGGGGCATTCTTTGCGTCTGGAGGAGAGAAGGTTTTTCCACCAACATAGAAGAGGATTCTTTACTGTTAGGGCAGTGAGAATCTGGAATTGCTTGCCTGAGGAGGTGGTGATGGCGAACTCAGTCGAGGGGTTCAAGAGAGGCCTGGATGTCTTCCTGGAGCAGAACAATATTGTATCATACAATTAGGTTCTGTAGAAGGACGTAGATCTGGGGATTTATTATGATGGAATATAGGCTGAACTGGATGGACAAATGTCTTTTTTCGGCCTTACTAACTATGTTACTATGTTACTATGTTACTATGTTTTTAATCCTTTGATTTTGTTGTTTTGTCTGATTGATTGTGCCAATGGTTCCATTGCCAATATGAAGAGAAGTGGAGAAAGAGGGCAACCTTGCCTAGTACCATTTGAAATTTCAAAAAGTGCAGAAGTATGATTATTAGTATATATTTTGGCTTTTGGCCTAGAGTAAAGTGCCATGACGCTGTTAATGTAGTTCTCATTGAAACCAAATTTGCAGCGAACTGATGTTAAATAGAGCCAGTTTAGGCGGTCGAAAGCCTTTTCGGCGTCTAAAGTTATGATTAATGTTGGTAATTTAGAGGAGTGAATCAGTTTGATGGAATTGATTAGTTTTCTTGTACCGTCTGATGCTTGACGGTCTCTGATGAAGCCCAACTGGACCTTATTTATCAATGAAGGTAGGTAAGATTTGAGCCTGTTCGCTATTAGTTTGGAATATATCTTTATATCTGCATTGATTCAGGAAATTGGTCTGTAATTGTTTACAAGAGTCAAGTCGGAATTATGTTTGGGGATCAGTATTATTGTTGACTGTAGCATTTCTTCTGGAAATTTTCCTGAAGAACTTGCTGTGTTAAAATTTTTTAGTAATTGTGGGGAAAGTATTTTGATGAAGGTTTTGTAGTATTCATTCCCAAAACCGTCCGGGCCTGGTGATTTAAAATCTTTGAGTTGAAGAATGGTCTTTTCAATTTCCTCTAGGCTGAATGGGGAAGTTAGGTTTTCCACATCGTTATGAGTCAGTTTGGGGAGTTCAATTGTGGCCAAGAATTTTTCAATGTCCGAGGTTTTGGGTTTTGGGGTAGAGGCTTGTGAATGTAGGTTGTATAATTTACTGTAAAACTCAGCGAAGGAATTAGCTATGTCTTGAGGATGAGATACTAAAATTCCATTTTGGTTCTTTATTTTGTTAATCCTATTTGATTGTCTTGTTTTTTTTTATTCTATTTACCATGTACCGTGTTGGCTTGTTTATTGAAGAGTATTGCTTAAGTTTTGAGTTTTTGATCATGGTGTTGTAGGAAGAATATATGATTCTTTTTAGTTCCTGTCTGAGCTTGAGTAAATCTAATTTGATTTGTGGAGATGGGGTGACTAATTTTATTTGTTCGTTTTCCTTGTCCATTATTTTGTTTTGAAGGTCTTCGATCGGAGTCCTAAATATTCTTTTCTTTTTGGAAGATAGCTGTGTCATGGTACCTCTTATAACCGCCTTATGGGCGCACCAATTTATGAATGAAGTTGTGTATGTTGGGGAGTTTTCTGTAAAATAGTTAGTTAATGATTTTTCTATTGATGATCTATATTCTGGGTGGTGTAGCAGATTAGAGTCACATTTCCATAATGGATTTTTGTTAATTGTGTGGCATATTTGTACTTCAGCTGATACTTGAGTGTGATCCAAGAAGGTTTCTTTTCCTATGTTAATTTTATGAAACTTGGGAAGTGTGAAAATATCCGATAAAATCAGGTCGATGCGTGATGCAGATTGGTGGGGGTCGGAAAAGTGAGATAATTCAATTGATGTAGTATTAAGACACCTAAAGATATCAAATAGTTCATTGTGGTGGATCCTGCTGTCTAAACTGGTTGGTCTATATCTGTTTGGGGTGGAAGAGTCCATATTTGCATTTGGGACCAGATTGAAATCTCCCAGCCAAATCAGAGCACCTCTCTTAACTGTCAAGACTATTTGTTTGTTTTGTTCAAAAAATTTATTTGGCGCATATTGAGGGCATAGATGTTAACAATAGTGCATACCTGATTATTTAATGTGCAAATTAGAATATGAAATCTACCATTGACATCTTTAAACTCCTCTATGAATTCAAATGAGAGTGTGTCTTTGATGATTGTGATCACACCAGCTTTCTTTTTCACATTATCAGATTTAAAAATATGTAGAAAATTTTTAAGGGAGAATTTTGGGTTGGCCTTGTCTTTGAATTTTGATTCTTGTATACAGATTATTTCAGCTTGGCTTTTACTAATTTCTTTCCAAAGTGTGAATCGTTTATGTGGGCAATTAAGTCCTCTGACATTGTAGGATAGCAATTTTAGACTCATTATAGGCTGAATTAAATAAGTGAAGAAAGTAACCAGGAGTATGAAAAAGCGAAGACAGTAATATTTAATAGAATTTCTACTTGCAGACCTGCGAAGAGAACTTTACTTATAACTTTATCGATCCTATAAGCAGTCAATACAGGTTAAACCAATAAACAATAATGACATTTTCCAAACTGGAATGTCCACTTGAAGGGGTTCACTTCAGTGAACCTAACTTCACCTGTTGGGGAAAAAAAAGTCTGTGTTGCTCGCTCCCGAGTGACATCCTCCTATGTTGATGAACAAAAACTCGATATAGAACTGTATAATATTAAAGACCTAAACTCGCTACCAACAATAACAAATTAAGAATAATTAAATGTCCTAAAAAGGTCTAACATTGTACCTGGATGTTTTCAATATCTAGAGCACTCAATCTCAATGTATCGGAGCCTCCTCATATCTTGTTTTCAGAATCTGGGTGGGCTCTGTGCTTTGAGTGTAATGGGATGTTGATGGATTTTAAGAAATCCTGACCCTCCTCTGGGGAATTTATGGCAACAATATTACCTCTATAATTTACCAGTAGTTTGAGCGGGAAACCCCACTTGTAGGGGACCTTGTTGTCGCTAAGGGGAATGGTGATGTTCCGGAAGGCTTTCTTTGCTTCGATTGTATCTTTAGAGAGGTCGGCATATAATCTAAGGTTTTCATATGGCTCAGGGAAACCTCTATTCTCTTTAAAGTAGTTTTAAATTTTTCCTTGTGTTTTAAAAAAGGGAATTCTCAATATTGTATCTCTAGGAAGTTCTTTAGAGATATTGGGTGGTTTTCGCAGCCTGTGGATCCTGTCTATTTCTAACTCCTGTTTGGTCAGGGTAGGGATTAGTTTTTTGAATAGCTTCTTGGTATACTCTTCCAGGATTACTCTGAGACCACCCTAGTGGACATTGCCTGTAATTCCAGCTTTTGCTTGGGGCCACTTCATGTGGAGAAATCTTTACTCTGAGACCGCCCTAGTGGACATTTTCTGTAAATCCAGCTATTGCTTGGGGCCACCTTGTGGAGAAATCTTTTAACAATGAGCCAGAATTCTTCTAATTCCAAACTTTTAAACATGGCTTCATCTATACCTCAAAGACCTCAAAGGTACAGAGGGTCTGGTCGCAATCCATCAGAGGACTTGGTAAATACAGTAAGTCCCTGGAGATCCAGATCACCGTTAAAAGATAATGAGGATATAGAGTATGATAAACCCCTCAAATCAAATAGAGTAAAAAAGAACCTCCCAAACATAGTGGAAGAGATGGACTCATCTTCATCTTTAAAGAGGAAGGTTCCAGGGGTGGTAGGAGAAAAATACCTCACTCCTAACGGATCATCTGACGATGACTCAGAGATCTTCTCGCCTAACATTAGCCACGCTAAGTCAAAACCACAAAAAAGCAACTCAAACCCTGACGACACTCACAGGTTTGATCTGAATTCTGTTGAAAAACTTTTGTCTAACCTGACAGAAAAGTTTGAAAACAGCATGAACGAGAGGTTTGACAATCAAACTAAAATGTTCAAAGAATCAATAACCCTTCTCAGCAATAGGCTGGACAAAAATGAAGATAGAATTAAAAAGGTAGAGGAGAGGTCAGACAATGTCTCAAAAGTAAATAGCGACATCATCAGAGAGATGTATAAACTAAAGCTTAAAGTAGCGGACCTGGAAGACAGGAACCGGAGAAACAACGTCAAAATCAGGGGTATCCCTGAGAAGTTGGTTCTGAATTGTAAGAAATCCCCACAGATTCATCCCAAGCAATATTAATGCTGGCTTAAAACATACGAAAATACCATAGGGTTGTTGTTATGACCACAGAGCATGCCCATATAATACTTGGCAAAACAGGATGTAATATAAGGTTATATAAAACTTGAATCAAGGTGTTAGAGAGATTTAACTGAGTTATTATATTATGTTCTCAGAATTATCAGCCAGTTAAGGCACCAAAATGTAGTCTAGCATGTAATTGTTGCTAAGAAATGGTCTACGGTCTGTATGATACGCTGTTGATTACCAGATCTAAATAATCTGCAGAGTTAGTAGCTATTCAAAACAGTAGAGAATAAGCACAGCAAGTCACACTTTGATGTCAGAGATTGGCAGAATAACTCTTGTTTCCCTGGTCAATAGTAGATATCCCTGTTATGATTTGGTGGCCTTGGAGCAGCATGAGACGTACTCTGGAGAAGGTGGTCCCAGTACTGACCGCAAACCCTGAACCTAGCAGCGCAACTAAAAGTAGCCGTGGGGGGTACCCAACACTCCCTATACCCCTCGGCACAGCCTAAGATCTAACTACCCCTAAAGACAGAAACAGGAAACCTATCTTGCCTCAGAGAAAATCCCCAAAGGATAGATAGCCCCCCACAAATTTTGACTGTGAGAGGAGAGGGAAATAACATACGTAGATATGAAATCAGATTTTAGCATAGGAGGCCATACTAGCTAAAAAGAAAGAATAGAACAGAGTACTATGCGGTCAGTATAAAAATACTAGAAAATATCCACCGCAGAAAATACGGATCACCACATCTGACTAAAGACATGGGGGGTATGTCTGCATCTCCAGAGAAATAGCTAGGCTGCAAAAAATCCTTCACAGACCAAGCTGGAAAAGACAAAAACATGAAAATGCACAGAACTATAAAGTCCACTGCAGGTGGACAGCAAAAACAAAGCCAGGACTTATCTTTGTAGAAAAACACAGCAAAATGGAGAGACCAGCAGGGAAGTGAATCCTTCAAGAACAATGGACAACTGGCACTGACTAAAGGATCCTGCAAAGCTATATACTCCAGTCAGTCCTGCAATTAATAGATACACATGTCCACTCCTGCAATCCAGGCACAACTGCATTACCCTCTACAACCACCGGAGGGAGCCCAAAAGCTGAATTCACAACATATCCCTTAGTTAATCAGACTGAGCTGTTCTCCCCACTTGCTCGGGGTTGTCAGCCACAGACTCTCTCTATATAACAAGACTGGCTTTAGAACTTCCCAGTCAGCTACTATAAGATAGCCAATTACCTGGAATGAATCCTGCCAGAGACGGATAAGGATACCTCAGTAAATTGAGGGTACAGTTGGCTTTATGTTACGATCAGGTGGCCTTGGAGCAGCATGAAAAGACCTTCGCTGGAGCAGTGGTAACTTTACTGACCGCAAACCCTGATCCTATCACCACAACTAGAAGTAGCCGTGGGGTGTGCCTAACCAGACCTAGACACCTTGACACAGCCTAAGGACTAAATATCTCTAAAGATGGAAATAGGAAAACTCTCTTGCCTCAGAGTAGATCCCCAAAGGATAGGTAGCCCCCCACAAATAATGACTGTGAGTAGGAGAGGAAAAGACACACGCAGACAGAAAACAGGGATAAGCAAAGGAGGCCACTTCTACCTAGATAGGTAAGGATAGTACTGGATACTATGCGGTCAGCATAAAACACTACAAAATTTCCACAGCAAAAAAATACAAAAACTCCACCACCTAACTAAAGATGTGGAGAGTATATCTGCGACTCCAGCGAGTCCAACTAGACTGAGAAAAACATCAGGCACAGTCTAGCAGGAACAAAATAGAAACAAGATAAGCACAGAAAATAAACACACAGCAGTGTGTCTAAAAATGAAGCAAGCACTTATCTTAGCTGAATTGGCAGCAAGCAGGAGAGGCCAGGCAGACGACCAACACTTCCAAATGAACATTGACTACTGGCAAGGACTAATGAGTCCTGCACAGCTAAATACCCCAGTCAGAATTGCAATAAGCAGAAACACCTGTCCAAGACTGCTGCTCAGGAATAACTGCATTACCATCAACAACCACCGGAGGGAGCCCAAGAGCAGAATTCACAACAGCTTTTGCACTTTTGCCTTAAGGGCCCCACAGGGCTCCATGCTGTTTCAACAGCAGCAATTGGTAGAAAGGAGAGTAAAGCCTGGATCGGCTAATAAGGGGTTGAAAGTCTCACCTCGTTTCTCCTGAGGTAATGGCCCTCCAGAGTTTTTCCCTGCAGCGATAATGAGTCAGGATCTGCCGGTCTGCGCCTATCTTCCTTCAGCTGTAAGCAGAGAGATGTAAGCGGCGCCTCTCACTACGCTGGGAACAGCCTCATCCAACGCTGGTATGTGGTCGCATCTTCAGGGATGCCTCCCCGCCGTTGTTGCTGGATGCTGAATGAAGACTCTTTCGGAGTGATTCCCCAATCTGTGGTTTGAATCGTCGGCTCCCTTTTCCAGGAGTGTCTTGTCTTTGCTGAAGGGGGATCACGTGGATATCCTCACCGCCACTGGAACCTTTGATGAGCCCACGTCTTCAGGGAATCCTCCTCACTGCTTGATGGCTGCTTCGGCCCATTTCCCACCTCAGCTGTCCGGGACCATCAGGTACTCCTCACCTCCGCTGCAGATCCAAGTTGTCCTGCTGGTCTAGTGGGCGTGATGAAGTCTGTCAGTTAAGCTGGTCCCGGAGATTTGTCAATTTTAGCGATTTTTAAACACCGACACACTTCCTGCTGAGTTAAGCAGGTGACATTTAATGGGGAATTTTTGTTATCACTGATCATATTGTCTGCCATGGGATTTTCTTGTGTAAATATTGATGAAAAAAAGTCATTTAGCATATTGGCTTTTTCCTCATCCTCATCCACCATTTCACCCAGACTATTTTTAAGGGGGCCAACACTATCATTTTTTAGTTACATGTTTTTATTACTAACTAGCTAAAGAGCCCGGCGTTGCCTGGGAGTAGTAAATATCTGTTGTCAGTTATAACACCTCACTTCTCTTATTTTCCCATCACGCCTCTCACTTTCCCCCTCACAACTTTCATTTTCCCCCTCACATCTCTCATTTTCTCCCTCACACCTCTCATTTTTCCCCTCACTCCTCTTATTTTCCCCCTCAATCCTCTCATTCCCCCCTCACTCCTCCCATTCCCCCTAACACTTGTCATTTCAACCTCACATCTCCTCATTTTCCGATCACTCCACTATTTTCCCTCACTCCTCTCATTTTGCACTCACAACTTTATATTTTCACCTCACACCTCTCATTTTCATCCCACACCTCTCATTTTCCCCTCAGTATATACATGTTTGTCATCTCCCTTATATATAGTATACACCTGTATGTCATCTCCAGTATAGAGTATATACCTGTGTGTCATCTCCTCTGTATATAGTATATACCTGTGTGTCATCTCCCCTGTATATAGTATATACCTGCTGTATGTCATCTCCTCCTGTATATTGTATATACCTATGTGTCATCTCCTCCTGTATATAGTATGTACCTGTATGTTATCTCTTCTGTATATAGTATAGACCTGTATGTGATCTCCTCCTATATATAGTATATACCTGTATGTCATCTCCTGTATATAGTATATATCTGTATGTCATCTCCCCTGTACATAGTATATACCTGCTGTATGTCTTCTCCTCCTCTATATACCTATGTGTCATCTCTTTTATATATATATACCTGTATGTCATCTCCTCCTGTATATAGTATATACGTGTGTCCTCTCTTCCTGTATATAGTATATACCTGTATGTCATCTCCTCCTGTATATAGTATATACCTGTGTGTCATCTGCTCCTGTGTATAGTATATACATGTGTGCCATCTCCCCTGTATATAGTATGTACCTGTATGTCATCTCCTCCAGTATTAGACCTCGTTCACACATTATTTGGTCAGTATTTATACCTCAGTATTTGTAAGCTAAATTGGCAGCCTGATAAATCCCCAGCCAACAGGAAACCCTCCCCCTGGCAGTATATATTAACTCACATATACACATAATAGACAGGTCATGTGACTGACAGCTGCCGTATTTCCTATATGGTACATTTGTTGCTCTTGTAGTTTGTCTGCTTATTAATCAGATTTTTATTTTTGAAGGATAATACCAGACTTGTGTGTGTTTTAGGGCGAGTTTCATGTGTCAAGTTGTGTGTGTTGAGTTGTGTGTGGCGACATGCATGTAGTGACTTTTGTGAGATGAGTTTTGTGTGGCGACATGCGTGTAGCAACTTTTTGTGTGTCGAGTTGCATGTGACAGGTTAGTGTAGCAAGTTGTGTGCAGCAAGTTTTGCGCATGGCGAGTTTTGCGCGTAGAGAGTTTTATGTGTGGTGCGTTTTGAGTATGTGCAAGTATGAGGCAACTTTTGTATGTGTTGCAACTTTTGTGGATGTGGCAATTTTTCCGCGTGTGCAAGTTTTGTGTGTGGCGAGTTTTCCATGAGGTGAGTTTTGCACATGCGGCTAGTTTTGCATCAGCCTAGTTTTGCATGTGGCGAGTTTTGCATGTGGCGAGTTTTGCGTGTGGCGAGTTTTGAGCCGTGACTTTTGTGTTTTGACTTTTATGTGGCGAGGTTGGTGTATGTGTGGTGAAATGTGTGCTGAGGGTGGTATATGTGTTCAAGCACGTGGTAGTGTGTGGCGCATTTTGTGTGTGTGTTCATATCCCCGTGTGTGGTGAGTATCCCATGTCGAGGCCCCACCTTAGCAACTGTACGGTATATACTCTTTGGCGCTATCGCTCTCATTCTTTAAGTCCTCCTTGTTCACATCTGGCAGCTGTCAATTTGCCTCCAACACTTTTCCTTTCATTTTTTCCCCATTATGTAGATAGGGGCAAAATTGTTTGGTGAATTGGAAAGTGCGGGGTTAAAATTTTGCCCCACAACATAGCCTATGACACTCTCGGGGTCCAGTCGTGTTACTGTGCAAAATTTTGTGGCTGTAGCACAAAACACACGCACACACACACACATTCAGCTTTATATATCAGGTGATTTCACAGTATTACTGCTTTTGAAGCATTGCTTTTTTAGTGGGCGCTACAATGGAAATTGGAAATGCTCTCAAATTTAAGCAAATTTGTCCCTTAACATGTTTAAAAAGTAACTTTTGGTGATATGTATGTGGTAGAGATGAGCGAATCTTTGAAATTTAAATTCACCAGCTTTGCCAAAAGTTTCCAGTAAATTAGATTTTCAGCAAATTGAGTGACAACAAATGGAAAGTCCAATTATCTTCACTGCTGTGCTCTCACACTCTGTTTGTACAGTTTCTTCAGTGTTTTATGGCTTTCTCTTTCTGTTTCTGTAAAGGAATTTCAGCTCCCAATTCTTTTGATTTTAGAGGAGATAAGCTCCTTGAAAACACATGAACCAGTGAGATAGCTGTCTGCTGAATGAACGTTTGGCCAACAAGGATCTCATCTGTATGGACAACTTTAGGTTAAGGCCTCTTTCACACTTCCGTCAGTACGGGTCCGTCGCAATGCGTCGGGCCGACGTACCGATGGACGTTGTGAAAGTTTTGCACGACGTGGACACGGATGCAGTTTTTCGACGCATCCTCTGCCCATTCTGCAGTCCAGGGAGGAGGGGGCAAAAAACCGTTACATTGAACATTTTTTTGTGACGACGGTCCACCAAAACACGACGGACCGCGACTTGTGGCCATCAGTCGCGATCCGTCGCTAATACAAGTCTATGGCCAAAAAACGCATCCTGCAAGCACATTTGCAGGATCCGTTTTTTGCCCAAAACAACGGATTGCGGCGGATGCCAAAAGACGGAAGTTTGAAAGAGGCCTAAGTTCACATGTCCAGTAATCCTCAGTTAGAACCGATCCAGCGGTAATCCGTTTCAAAAAGTTGTGTAGACATAAAAAAATGTTGTCCAGCTAAAAAAACCTGATTTCAACTGCATCCATTTTTTTAACATTAAATTCTATGGAAAAGTCATCTGTCATACAGTCATCCATTTTCTTCTATTTGAAACTGATCCAGTAAGCAAAAAAAGGATGGCTATGTAATGGATCATTTTTTCATAGACTTCAATCTGAAAAAATCAGATCCAGCTGAAGTCAGTTTTTTCAGGGGTACAAAAATGTGGTATCTGCACACCTTTTTTGTCAACGGATTGCTGCTGGATCAGTTGTAACAGATAAGTACAGGACATATGAACGTAGCCTTAGAGTGCTTTCACATTGTGTTCTGTGTCTGTCGGGGTACACGTTCGAAATATCCCACAAAACTGGGAGCCAATGGTGACGGCACAGCGAACATGTGCTCTCTGCCGTGCACTTTGTACAGGAGTGTACACCTACAGGAGGCGGACACTCAGATGTGAGGAGAGCCTGATGTAGGGGTGTATACCTTTCTTCCAGTGATGCATCACTTACAAGGCTGTGTTTTGCTGTTTCAAAAAATCATTGGTTTATCAGCAGGTGTCTCATTCCTCTCATTCAACTGCTCTGTGTAACCCTGCCTTTACCACTGATTAGCAGCTCTCTGGCAATGTACAGTGCGCACAGAAACCTGCCCATGTGGTGTGGGTGGGGTTACACAGAGCTCAGCATTCTGAGCACTGCTAGATCTGCAGCAATGAAAATTGTGATTGTATCAAAATAACAGCATGTAGACCAGTAAGTGACACATCACTAGAATCAGGGTATCTGACCCTATACTATACCATGCTGCTCTCAGATTACATAGCAAAAGCTATGTACTATATTCCCTTTAATTTCACTAGAGGATCTGTGCATTTACACTTTTGGTCAGCTCTTTGAGCATTTCCATAAAAATTGTAAAATTACGTTATTGTTCATTGTCTAAAGTAGTCAAGGCCTCGCCATATGCCATATGAGATGCCATTAGGACAGTATCGGATTCCCATATACCATCAACTGTGGACATTTGCAGACAGAAAGTATTTCCTGCTGTAGACCACCCAGTTGTCTATGTACTACTAAATAGGCATTTTATATGTCTTTTCAATAACTTTTACATTTTTAAATTGACATAACCATATGGCGGCTTGTTTTTTTTGAGATGTGTTGGACCTTTGAATGACACTTGAAAAACAAGAAAAAAAATCCAAATGGGATGAATTGGTGAAAAAATACAGTTCCACTATTGTTTTTTTTTTCTTTTTATGGCATTTGTGGTTAGTTAGAAGCCATCAGGCTGTATAACACAGCTGGCATCTGCTGCTTGTGGAAAAAAGGCTCAACTCCTGAACCCTTTTCAGACCCATGGATCCCAGTGCAGATGTTCAGATATTTATTTTACAGACTTATATAGCTCCATCAATTACACAGCACATCATCATCATCATCGCTAAAGGGGCTCACACTCTAAATTCCCCCCCCCAGGTACCTGATGTATCACGGGACATGTCACATGACCCTCTTTGATAGGTCATGTGAGTAACACACAAGTGCTCTGGTGCATATCTGTAGATGGAAAACGAAAGAGATAGCGGTGCGCGTAGTGCAAATTGTTCCCTTATGTACAGCACTATACATAGCATAGCACTATACAAAATAAAGCATTGGTGGGAGATTAATTTTCCCCAGTGGCCACATGGGAGACCATGACTATTGCAGAGGCCAAACCAAAAGGCTGTAATTCATTCTGCTCAATATTAATATTAACATTAACATATTAATTAAAATTATGGTTTTATAATAATTGTTTAACTGAGTATTGAGCAGAAATAAGTATGCTGATATCCCCTATATACAGTATGAGCCCCCACATAGCCCCCTACATACAATATCAGCACCAAGATAGCCCCCACGATCAACAACCAAAGCGATCAACCTATGCGGCCCTTATACATCTAAATCATAGCAAAAAACTCCTTTAAAAATTCTCCCTTTAATTAGTTTAAAAATCTACTATATAAAGCTGAATGTGTGTGTGTGTGTGTATGTATGTATGTCCGGGATTGGCATCTGCACCGTCGCAGCTACAGCCACAAAATTTTGCACAGTCACACGTCTGGACCCCGAGAGCGTCATAGGCTACGTTGTGAGGTGAAATTTTAACCCCGCGTGTTCCAATTCACCAAACAATTTTGCCCCTATCTACATAATGGGGAAAAAAGTGAAAGGAATAGTGTTGGAAGCGTCGCAGCTACAGCAACAAAATTTTGCACAGTCACACGTCTGGACCCTGAGAGTGTCATAGGCTACGTTGTGAGGTGAAATATTAACCCCGCGCTTTCCATTTCACCAAACAATTTTGCCCCTATCTACATAATGGGGAAAAAAGTGAAAGGAAAAATGTTGGAGGCGTCGCAGCTACAGAAACAAAATTTTGCACAGTCACACGTCTGGACCCTGAGAGCGTCATAGGCTATGTTGTGAGGCGAAATTTTAACCCCGCGCGTTCCAATTCACCAAACAATTTTGCCCCTATCTACATAATGGGGAAAAAAGTGAAAGGAAAAGTGTTGGAGGCGTCGCAGCTACAGCCACAAAATTTTGCACAGTCACACGTCTGGACCCTAAGAGCGTCATAGGCTATGTTGTGAGGCGAAATTTTAACCCTGCGCTTTCCAATTCACCAAACAAATTTTGCCCCTATCTACATAATGGGGAAAAGTGAAAGGAAAAGTGTTGGAGGCAAATTGACAGCTGCCAGATGTGAACAAGGGGGACTTAAAGAGTGAGAGCGATGGCGCCAAAGAGTATATACAGTACAGTTGCTAAGGTGGGGCCCCGACATGGGATACTCACCACACACGGGGATATGAACACACACACAAAATACGCCACACACTAACACGTGCTTGAACACATATACCACCCTCAGCACACATTTCACCACACATACAACAACCTCGCCACATAAAAGTCGAAACACAAAAGTCGCCGCTCAAAACTCGCCACGCGCAAAACTCACCACATGCAAAAACTAGGCTCACGCAAAACTCGCCACAAGTGCAAAACTCACCTCATGGAAAACTCGCCACACGCAAAACTTGCACACGCGGAAAAATTGCCACATGCACAAAATTTGCAACACATGCAAAAGTTGCCTCACACAAAACTTGCACATACTCAAAAGGCACCACACATAAAACTCGCCACGCGCAAAACTCGCCATGCGCAAAACTTGCTGCACACAACTTGCTACACTAACCTGTCACTTGCAACTCTACACACAAAAAGTTGCTACACGCATGTTGCCACACAAAACTCATCTCACAAAAGTCGCTACATGCATTTCGCCACACACAACTCAACACACACAACTTGACAAACAAAACTCGCCCTAAAACACACACAAGTCTGGTATTATCCTTCAAAAATAAAAATCTGATTAATAAGCAGACAAACTACAAGAGCAACAAATGTACCATATAGGAAATACGGCAGCTGTCAGTCACATGACCTGTCTATTATGTGTATATGTGAGCTAATATATACTGCCAGGGGGAGGGCTTCCTGTTGGCTGGGGATTTATCAGGCTGCCAATTTAGCTTACAAATACTGAGGTAAAAATACTGAGCAAATAACGTGTGAACGAGGTCTAATACAGGAGATCACACAGGTATATACTATATACAGGGGAGATGACACACAGATATATACTATATACAGGAGAGATGACACACAGGTATATACTATATAGAGGAGGAGATGACATACAAGTACATACTATATACAGGAGGAGATGACATACAGGTATATACTATATACAGGGGAGATGACACACAGGTATATACTGTATACAGGAGGAGATGACATACAGGTATATACTATATATAGGAGGAGATGACATACAGGTATATACTATATATTGGAGGAGATGACATACAGGTATATACTATATATAGGAGGAGATGACATACAGGTATATACTATATATAGGAGGAGATGACATACAGGTATATACTATATACAGGGGAGATGACACACAGCAGGTGTATACTATATATAAGGGAGATGACAAACATGTATATACTGAGGTGAAAATGAGAGGTGTGAGGTGAAAATGAAAAGGTGTGAGTGCAAAATGAGAGGAGTGAGGGAAAATAGTGGAGTGATCGGAAAATGACAGATGTGAGATCGAAATGACAAGTGTTAGGGGGGAATGAGAGGAGTGAGGGAGAAAATGAGAGGTGTGAGGGAGAAAATGAGAGATGTGAGGTGGAAAATTAAAGATGTGATTGGGAAAATGAGAGGCATGATGGGAAAATAAGAGAATTGAGGTGCTATAACTAACCACAGATATTTACTATGCCCAGGCAACGCCGGGCTCTTCAGCTAGTCTACTATATAAAGCTGAATGTGTGTGTGTGTATGTGTGTATGTCCGGGATTGGCATCTGCACCGTCGCAGCTACAGCCACAAAATTTTGCACAGTCACACGTCTGGACCTCGAGAGCGTCATAGGCTACGTTGTGAGGCGAAATTTTAACCCCGCGCGTTCCAATTCACCAAACAATTTTGCCCCTATCTACATAATGGGGAAAAAAGTGAAAGGAAAAGTGTTGGAGGCGTCGCAGCTACAGAAACAAAATTTTGCACAGTCACACGTCTGGACCCTGAGAGCGTCATAGGCTACGTTGTGAGGTGAAATTTTAACCGCGCGCGTTCCAATTCACCAAACAATTTTGCCCCTATCTACATAATGGGAAAAAGTGAAAGGAAAAGTGTTGGAGGAGTCGCAGCTACAGCCACAAAATTTTGCACAGTCACACGTCTGGACCCCGAGAGCGTCATAGGCTATATTGTGAGGCGAAATTTTAACCCTGCGCGTTCCAATTCACCAAACAATTTTGCCCCTATCTACATAATGGGGAAAAAAGTGAAAGGAAAAGTGTTGGAGGCGTCGCAGCTACAGAAACAAAATTTTGCACAGCCACACGTCGGGACCCTGAGAGCGTCATAGGCTTCGTTGTGAGGTGAAATTTTAACCCTGCGCGTTCCAATTCACCAAACAATTTTGCCCCTATCTACATAATGGGAAAAAATGAAAGGAAAAGTGTAGGAGGCAAATTGACAGCTGCCAGATGTGAACAAGGGGGACTTAAAGAATGAGAGCGATGGCGCCAAAGAGTATATACCGTACAGTTGCTAAGGTGGGGCCTCGACATGGGATACTCACCACACACGGGGATATGAACACACACAAAATGCGCCACACTCTAGCACGTGCTTGAACACATATTACCCTCAGCACACATTTCACCACAAATACACCAACCTCGCCACATAAAAGTCGAAACACAAAAGTCGCCACTCAAAACTCGCCACGCGCAGAACTCGCCACATGCAAAAACTAGGCTCTTTCAAAACTCGCCACAAGTGCAAAATTCTCCTCATGAAAAACTCGCCACACGCAAAACTTGCACACGCGGAAAAATTGCCACATGCACAAAAGTTGCAACACATGCAAAAGTTGCCTCACACAAAACTTGCACATACTCAAAAGGCACCACACATAATACTCGCAACGCGCAAAACTCGCCATGCGCAAAACTTGCTGCACACAACTTGCTGCACTAACCTGTCACATGTAACTCGACACACAAAAAGTTGCTACACGCATGTTGCTACACAAAACTCATCTCACAAAAGTCGCTACATGCATGTCGCCACCCGCAACTCAACACACACAACTTGACAAACGAAACTCGCCCTAAAACACACACAAGTCTGGTATTATCCTTCAAAAATAAAAATCTGATTAATAAGCAGACAAACTACAACAATTGCACCATATAGGAAATACGGCAGCTGTCAGTCCCATGACCTGTCTATTATGTGTATGTGTGAGCTAATATATACTGCCAGGGGGAGGGCTTCCTGTTGGCTGGGGATTTATCAGGCTGCCAATTTAGCTTACAAATACTGAGGTAAAAATACTGAGCAAATAACGTGTGAACGAGGTCTAATACAGGAGGAGATGACACACAGGTATATACTATATACAGGGGAGATGACACACAGATATATACTATATACAGGAGAGATGACACACAGGTATATACTATATAGAGGAGGAGATGACATATAGGTACATATATATACAGGAGGAGATGACATACAGGTATATACTATATACAGGAGGAGATGACATACAGGTATATGCTATATATAGAAGATGACATGCAGGTATATACTATATGCAGGAGGAGATGACACTCAGATATATACTGTATACAGGGGAGATGAAACACAGGTATATACTATATACAGGAGGAGATGACATACAGGTATATGCTATATATAGAAGATGACATGCAGGTATATACTATATGCAGGAGGAGATGACACTCAGATATATACTATATACAGGGGAGATGACACACAGGTATATACTATATACAGGAGGAGATGACATACAGGTATATACTATATATAGAAGGAGATTACATAGTAACATAGTAACATAGTTAGTAAGGCCGAAAAAAGACATTTGTCCATCCAGTTCAGCCTATATTCCATCATAATAAATACCCAGATCTACGTCCTTCTACAGAACCTAATAATTGTATGATACAATATTGTTCTGCTCCAGGAAGACATCCAGGCCTCTCTTGAACCCCTCGACTGAGTTCGCCATCACCACCTCCTCAGGCAAGCAATTCCAGATTCTCACTGCCCTAACAGTAAAGAATCCTCTTCTATGTTGGTGGAAAAACCTTCTCTCCTCCAGACGCAAAGAATGCCCCCTTGTGCCCGTCACCTTCCTTGGTATAAACAGATCCTCAGCGAGATATTTGTATTGTCCCCTTATATACTTATACATGGTTATTAGATCGCCCCTCAGTCGTCTTTTTTCTAGACTAAATAATCCTAATTTCGCTAATCTATCTGGGTATTGTAGTTCTCCCATCCCCTTTATTAATTTTGTTGCCCTCCTTTGTACTCTCTCTAGTTCCATTATATCCTTCCTGAGCACCGGTGCCCAAAACTGGACACAGTACTCCATGTGCGGTCTAACTAGGGATTTGTACAGAGGCAGTATAATGCTCTCATCATGTGTATCCAGACCTCTTTTAATGCACCCCATGATCCTGTTTGCCTTGGCAGCTGCTGCCTGGCACTGGCTGCTCCAGGTAAGTTTATCATTAACTAGGATCCCCAAGTCCTTCTCCCTGTCAGATTTACCCAGTGGTTTCCCGTTCAGTGTGTAATGGTGATATTGATTCCCTCTTCCCATGTGTATAACCTTACATTTATCATTGTTAAACCTCATCTGCCACCTTTCAGCCCAAGTTTCCAACTTATCCAGATCCATCTGTAGCAGAATACTATCTTCTCTTGTATTAACTGCTTTACATAGTTTTGTATCATCTGCAAATATCGATATTTTACTGTGTAAACCTTTTACCAGATCATTAATGAATATGTTGAAGAGAACAGGTCCCAATACTGACCCCTGCGGTACCCCACTGGTCACAGCGACCCAGTTAGAGACTATACCATTTATAATCACCCTCTGCTTTCTATCACTAAGCCAGTTACTAACCCATTTACACACATGTTCCCCCAGACCAAGCATTCTCATTTTGTGTACCAACCTCTTGTGCGGCACGGTATCAAACGCTTTGGAAAAATTACATTCAGGTATATACTATATATAGGGGAGATGACACACAGCAGGTATATACTATATACAGGGGAGCTGGACATACAGGTATATACTATATGCAGGAGATGACATACAGATGTATACTATATATAAGGGAGATGACAAACATGTATATACTGAGGTGATGAGGTGAAAATGAGAGATGTGAGGTGAAAATGAAATGGTGTGAGTGCAAAATGAGAGAAGTGAGGAAAAATAGTGGAGTGATCAGAAAATGACAGATGTGAGGTTGAAATGACAAGTGTTAGGGGGGAATGAGAGGAGTGAGGGAGAAAATGAGAGGTGTGAGGGAGAAAATGAGAGATGTGAGGGGGAAAATGAAAGATGTGATTGGGAAAATGAGAGGTGTGATGGGAAAATAAGAGAAGTGAGGTGCTATAACTAACCACAGATATTTACTATGCCCAGGCAACGCCGGGCTCTTCAGCTAGTCTAATATATAAAGCTGAATGTGTGTGTGTGTGTGTATGTGTGTATGTCCGGGATTGGCATCTGCACTGTCGCAGCTACAGCCACAAAATTTTGCACAGTCACACGTCTGGACCCTAAGAGCGTCATAAGCTATGTTGTGAGGCGAAATTTTAACTCTGCGCTTTCCAATTCACCAAACAAATTTTGCCCCTATCTACATAATGGGGAAAAAGTGAAAGGAAAAGTGTTGGAGGCAAATAGACAGCTGCCAGATGTGAATAAGGGGGACTTAAAGAATGAGAGCGATGGTGCCAAAGAGTATATACCGTACAGTTGCTAAGGTGGGGCCCCGACATGGGATACTCACCACACACAGGGACATGAACACACACAAAATGCGCCACACACTACCACGTGCTTGAACACATATACCACCCTCAGCACACATTTCACCACACATACATTAGCCTCGCCACAAAAAGTTGAAACACAAAAGTCATGGTTTAAAACTTGCCACGTGCAAAATTCGTCACATGCAAAACTCGCCACACGCAAAACTAAGCTCACGCAAAACTAGCCACAAGTGCAAAACTCACCTCATGGAAAACTCGCCGCACGCCAAACTTGCACATGCGGAAAAATTGCCACATGCACAAAAGTTGCAACACATGCAAAAGTTGCCTCACACAAAACTTGCACATACTCAAAACGCACCACCCAAAAAAGCGCCACGCACAAAACTCGCCATGCACAAAACTTTGTGCACACAACTTGCTACACTAACCTGTCACATGCAACTCAATACACAAAAAGTTGCTACACACATGTCGCCACACAAAACTCATCTCACACAAGTCGCTACATGCATGTCGCCACACGCAACTCAACACACACAACTTGACACATGAAACTCGCCCTAAAACACACAAGTCTGGTATTATCCTTTAAAAATAAAAATCTGATTAATAAGCAAACTACAAGAGCAAAAAATGTACCATAAAGGAAATACAGCAGTTGTCAGTCACATGACCTGTCTATTATGTGTATGTGTGAGCTAATATATACTGCCAGGGGGAGGGCTTCCTGTTGGCTGGGGATTTATCAGGCTGCCAATTTAGCTTACAAATACTGAGGTAAAAATGCTGAGCAAATAACATGTGAACACGGTCTAATACAGGAGACGATGACATACAGGTACATACTATATACAGGGGAGATGACACACAGGTATATACTATATACAGGAGGAGACGACTTACAGGTATATACTATATGCAGGAGGAGATGTCATGCAGGTATATACTATGTATTTGGGAGGAGATGACATACAGGTATATGCTATATACAGGAGGAGATGACATACAGGTATATACTATATAAAAGAGGAGATGACACATAGGTATATAAAGGAGGAGATGACATACAGCAGGTATATACTATATACAGGGGAGATGACACACAGGTATATACTATATAGAGGAGATGACATACAGGTATATTCTATATACAGAAGAGATGACATACAGGTATATACTATATACAGGAGGAGATGACACATAGGTATATACAATACACAGGAGGAGATGAAATACAGCAGGTATATACTATTTACAGGGGAGATGACATACAGATATATACTTTATACATAGGAGATGACATATAGGTATATACTATATACAGGAGATGACATACAGGTGTATACTATATATAAGGGAGATGACAAACATGTATATACTGAGGGGAAAATGAGAGGTGTGAGGTGAAAATGTGAGGTGTGAGGTGAAAATGAAAAGGTGTGAGTGCAAAATGAGAGGAGTGTGGGAAAATAGTGGAGTGGTCGGAAAATGACAGATGTGAGGTCGAAATGACAAGTGTTGGGGGGGAATGAGAGGAGTGAGGGGGAAAATAAGAGAAGTGAGGGGGAAAATGAAAGGTGTGAGGGAGAAAATGAGAGATGTGAGGGGTAAAATGAAAGATGTGAGGGGAAAAATGAGAGGCATGATGGGAAACTAAAAGAAATGAGGTGCTATAACTAGCCACAGATATTTTCTACACCCAGGCAACGCCGGGCTCTTCAGCTAGTTACTGCATGCATGTGGTCTGGCAGGGAGGAGATCAACCTGTGGTACTGCTGAGGTGTTATGGAAGCCCAGGTTGCTTTGATAGCAGCATTCAGCTCATCTGCGTTGTTGGGTCTGGTGTCTCACATCTTCCTCTTGAAAATACCACACAGATTCTCCATGGGGTTGAGGTCCAGCAAGTTTGCTGGTCAGTCAAGCACAGTGATGCTGTTGTTTTTAAACCAGGTATTTGTACTTTTGGCAGTGTGGACATGTGCCAAGTCCTGCTGGAGAATAAAATTTCCATCTCCAAAAAGTTTGTTGGCAGAGTGAAGCATGAAGTGCTCTTAAATTTCCTGGTAGACGGCTGCACTGACTTTGGTCTTGATAAAACACAGTGGACCTACACATTCAGATGACATGGCTCCCCAAACCATTACTAATTGTGGAAACTTCACAATAGACTTTAAGCAGCTTGGATTGTGCACCTCTCCAATTTTCCTCCAGACTCTGGGACCTTGACTTCCAAATGAAATGGAAAATTTACTTTCAACTGAAAACAACACCTTGGAACACTGAGCAACAACAGTCCAGTTCTTTTTCTCATTTGCCCAGGCGCTTCTGGTGTTGTCCATTGGTCATGAGTGGCTTGACTCAGTGATGAGATAGAAATTGATAGATACATTAAAGGGATGATCAGGAGTGATGTACACACAACCTAATGAATATGGTGTATCTTCTCAGCAATGCTTCACCAGTCAGGGACTGGAGTAGTATTTTGTGGTAAAACATATGCCACCAAAGTGGCGTAACTTTTGATTAATTTGGGACAGCGGGTGCCGCCACATACTGACCATGCACAGCCAATGTTGTCTGAGCTGGCCATGACTGCAATGAAAACACCAAAAGTCGATAAAGCTTTGCCCACTGACAACTTTTCAAAGTGTTTCATACCAGTATATACACTTTGATGAATTGACCCCCTAAATCGTTGAGCTCAGTGTTCCCTTCTATCCTCTACTAATTGGCCTCCCTCTTACCAAACTCTCCCCGCTTCAATCTGTCCTGAATGCTGCTGCCAAGATCATATTCCTCACCAACCGCTACACCGATGCCTGTACCTTGTTCCAGTCATTACACTGGTTACCCATCCACTCCAGAATCCAGTACAAAACTATTACCCTCATCCACATAGCACTCCATGGCTCAACACCACCCTATATCGCGTCT
The DNA here is from genome assembly GCF_032444005.1 of Ranitomeya imitator. Lineage (NCBI taxonomy): Eukaryota > Metazoa > Chordata > Amphibia > Anura > Dendrobatidae > Ranitomeya > Ranitomeya imitator. The sequence continues at coordinate 385,759,741 of NC_091284.1, forward strand.
CAGTCTACCACCCTACCCGTGCCCTCTGTTCTTCTAATGACCTGAGGTTAACATCCTCAATAATCAGAACCTCCCACTCCCGTCTCTAAGACTTTTCACGTGCTTCGCCATTTCTTTGGAATTCACTACCCAGGTTAATACAATTAATCCCCAATCCCCACAGCTTTAAGCGTGCCCTAAAAATGCATTTGTTCAGACTGGCCTACCGCCTCAACGCATTAACCTAACTATCCCTGTGTGGCCCATTAAAAAACTTAACACCTTAACGACCGCCGATATGCCTTTTAACGGCGGCCGCTAAGGGTACTTAAACCACAGCGCCGTTAATTAACGACGCTGTGGAAAAAGTAAATAGCGCCCCCCAGAGTCGGATTTTCTCTGGGGTCTCGGCTGCCGGGGGTAGCCGAGACCCCAGAGAACATGATTCGGGGTTTTTTTTACCGACCCCGCTTTTGCGATCGCCGGTAATTAACCGTTTACCGGCGATCGCAAAAAAAACACGATTTCCCTTTTAATTTCTCTGTCCTCCGATGTGATCGCACATCAGAGGACAGAGAAATGGGGTCCCCAATAGCCCCCCGATACTTACCTGTCTCCCCCGGTGCTCCTCGTGGCTCCTGATGGGCACCGCCATCTTTTTCCGGCAAAAAAAATGGCGGGAGCATGCGCAGTGCGCCCGCCGGCCGGCACCGGGAGGATCTTTGGGGTCTCGGCTGGCGGGAGTAGCCGAGACCCCAAAGAACATGATCGGGGTCAGTTTTACCGACCCCTGTTTTTCGATCGCCGGTAATTAACTGTTTACCGGCGACCGCAAAAAAAAAAAAAGCAAAGTGTAATTCTCTGTCCTCTGATGTGATCGCACATGTGATTTTTTATTTTCACGGCTCTACGTTATAAACTTCTGTGAAGCACCTGGGGGCTTACAGTGCTCACCACACATCTAAATAAGTTCCTTAAGGGGTCTAGTTTCCAAAATGGGGTCACTTGTGGGGGGTTTCCACTGTTTAGGCACACAGGGGCTCTCCAAACGCAACATGGCGTCCGATCTCAATTCCAGACAATTCTACATTGAAAAAGTAAAACGGCGCTCCTTCACTTCCAAGCTCTGCGGTGCGCCCAAACAGTGGTTTACCCCCACATATTGGGTATCGACGTGCTCAGGAGAAATTGCACTACAACTTTTGTGGTCTAATTTCTCCTGTTACCCTTGTGAAAATAAGAATTTGTTGGTGAAAAATCATTTCTGTGTAAACAAATGCAATTTTTTATTTTCACGGCTCTACGTTATAAACTTCTGTGAAGCTCTTGGGGGTTCAAAGTGCTCACCACACATCTAGATAATTTCCTTAAGGTGTCTAGTTTCCAAAATGGTGTCACTTTTGGGGGGTTTCCACTGTTTAGGCACATCAGGGGCTCTCTAAATGTGACATGGCGTCCGATCTCAATTCCAGCCAATTCTGCATTGAAAAAGTCAAACGGCGCTCCTTCACTTCCAAGTTCTGTGGTGCACCCAAAAAGTGGTTTCCTTCCACATTGTTTCAGTTCCTGTGAAGCACGTAAAGGGTTAATAAACTTCTTGAATGTGGTTTTGAGCACCTTGAGGAGTGCAGTTTTTAGAATGTTGTCATACTTGGTTATTTTCTATATATAGACCCCTCAAAATTACTTCAAACGTGATGTGGTCCCTAAAAAAAATGGTGTTGCAAAAATGAGAAATTGCTGGTCAACTTTTAACCCTAATAACTCCCTAACAAAAAAAAATGTTGTTTCCAAAATTGTGCTGATGTAAAGTAGACATGTGGGAAATGTTATTTATTAACTATTTTTCGTGACATATCTCTCTGATTTAAGGGCATAAAAATACAAAGTTTGAAAATTGCAAAATTTTAAAAATAAATCACAAGTAATATCGAAGAAATGTTACCACTAACATGAAGTACAATATGTCACGAAAAAACAATCTCAGAATCAGCGGGATCCGTTGAAGCGTTCCAGAGTTATAATCTCATAAAGTGACAATGGTCAGAATTGTAAAAATTGGCTCGTCATTAAGTACCAAATTGGCTCTGTCACTAAGGGGTTAAACCATAATCAGGTTCCTCGCATCATGTTCTCATTCACTTTATGCAGTTAATAGCCCTCTGTGTCTGTACTGCTACATACTTAGGCAGTTAACTGGTTCATGCAGCTTTACATGATCACCCGAGCCTTACACTATGGCCGGTCCGAATAACTAAATCAATTGTTACCATCCACCTCTCGTGTCTCCCCTTTTACTCATAGTTTGTAAGATTGCGAGCAGGGCCCTCATTCCTCTTGGTTTCTATTTTGAACTGTGATTTTTGTTATGCTGTAATGTCTATTGTCTGTACAAGTTCCCTCTATAATTTGTAAAGCGCTGTGGAATATGTTGGCGCTATATAGATAACATTATTATTATTATTATTACTACAGTATATTACTGATAGCGCTTAAATGAAAATTTCTCTTTGCAACAACCGTCACATTCCTCACATTCACTGTAGACATGTCATGTTTTATTAGCAAATAACAGAATTTTGTCATTTCTATTTTTCTTAAACTTTTCTAGAAGTGTTAGACTAAAATTTACATGTTACCTTTATTGCTTTACACAAAGCAAGATTTATTTGTAAAAATTACAAATCCAATTTCTCTTTACCGAGAAACAGTAGTTCTGTGTGCATGTTATGTTGGATGGAAGCATTGCTTGTTTTAAAAAAAAAGGCTTTACGTTGTAATTAGTTTTTCACACCGATTGCTTGCTGCTGCTTAGCAACAAATTGTACTGCCTCGCTGTCAGTCACATTGATATAATAGCAGCGTGCCTTCTTCACTCCATCAAGTGTTCTGGGCTGGGCTGCAAACTGTTAGCTCGTTCTTTAGGACGATCTTGTTTTTTTTCATAATTGATGCCATTTCTACTCACGTTTTATAGGAAACCGGTCAGCCCTCCTTAATAATACTTGTATTTCCCATAACATATAATTTAATTTCAGAGCTGCTTTTCTTTTTATCAGAAATTTATGAATAAATTAGCAGCTGGGTGTTACCAGTTGGGGGGGGACAGTGCAGGGTCACACCCCTTTGACAAAGGAAAGGGTAACATCTAGTTGTCAATTTATTCATAGATGTCTAGGAGGAATAACAGAGAAGACACACAAGGTCGTGTTATGAGTGATGCTTCAGGATTGTTTTATTTTTGGGCAATAAAAGCCTTTCCTAAGACAGGTTGTTAGGGGGGCTGATCGGGTCTTTTTACAAATTATACGGCTACTAAATGCATATGTAGGTAGCACATTTTAACTGATGATTTTTTTTTCTTTTTCATTCTGTTTATTTTAAAGCTCTCATGTGAATCCACTCTGTGTTTAATTGACTGAAATGTATAGCATTAATTACATCTGACTGGGCACTTAGAATCACGTGACCATCACCCTAGTCATGCAGGAATAGGGGATAAATTGCAAGTGACTGGATGTCTACAGCAAATTAAAATTATTATCTCTCTCTCTCTATATGTATATATTGTAGCAAATCCAGGTAGGCTAGGGTTAAATCCCAGCTACATATAACCAGGCTAGCTGTTCTCCTTAGTTAGCTCAGGGATGCTGACCAGACTGGATGCATCTTGGAGCTGAAGAGATAGACAGGACAGAATCCCTCTCTGAGAAGAATCTACATAGGCCACGTGCAGAGAACCGCATGTATCAGTGGTTGCTATGGACTATAGCTATTTTGTTTGACCGAGCTAGGTCTATCTCAGCCATGTATGAGTACCCAGGGTCTGTTCTGTTTAGTCAGTGATTGGACAAGGCTAGGAATTTATGATTATGAGGTTGTGCAACTTTTGGAAAGCAATAACTACATGTGTTTGGACCAAACCTAAATTGCATGTGTGAACGCTACTTAATGCCTAATGCCTACCGGAGAGAGTGAAAACCTACAATATGTATAGAGAGAGATGGAGAGAAATATAAGTATATATAGAGAGAGAGATAGAGAGATATCATCCATTCATTCTCCTTTCATTCTCACTTTAGTGAATCTTTTTATTAGATCATTGAAGGCAAATTCCCATTCATGGCAGCTATTCACTGTGCCATGAAATATAGTTCAGGAGAATAGTCACCCTCATCTACAGTTTGAGACACCTCAAGATCAAAAGCATCTTCTGAGATGTTTACCTCATTGAATACTGTACATACCTCTAAAGCTTTAGTTCAGTGACAAAACAGAATATAGCCTATGTTTAAGATCATTCAGCAAGCCTTGCCACGTGATTTCAGTCACTGTCCTGTATGATGTCGACTTCTGACCCAATTGAAGTTTTCCTATCTGCATTTGTCAATCTTGTGACATCACATTCTGTCTCTACCAATTACAGTCTCCTAATAGAAGACCATGAGTGAAACGATTCTGGGCTAAGCATGGGGGGAAATGAGCAAGAACCAAGGGATAGATAGTAGATAACAAAATAAAATTAACAATGAATTTCAATATCTTGATAAAATGAAGTTTTTGTAGATAAATTAGACTTTAAGAGTATAAAATCTATAGAAATAGTATAGCCTTCAAGAGATTTAACTGCACATTACAGAAATCCACCAGCAACAGAAACTTCACAAGCATATCAATCCCCCGGCCATGTGATTATCTTTTAAGACTAGGTCAGTGTCAGATAAGACCAGGTAAGTACCATGCTTGTTCAGCTAGACAGAACAAAAGTGTATCTTCAATCAGACAATACTTTTTTTTCTATTAGCGGAAAGCTGTCTCGTAAACAACATACTGTCTACCAAAATTTTAAAATAGTTACACTTTTGCTTTAAAGAAGAAAAAGTAGAGAAATGTTTCTTCTCCAGCATTATAAATCATTTTTAAGCATTTTTTTTTTTTAAAAATCAACATTTCACAGGTTATTTAAGTCAAAGGCAGTATTTTAAGTGTTCTCCAAGTCAAAATTAGGCAAAAATATTAAAAGGTAAAATCTATGTTCTAACTTTTACTATATCTAGTAGAGTTTATCAAAAAGAGTTGCAGTAGAATGATTCAACCGCCAATTGGAATTTCGTGGCTTCCAGAACCCTGCAAACCTCTTACTATCTATGTCATCCCTGGCACCTCTTCTGATTAGTAGGTCCATTAATATCATTATCCTACAGCACACTCATGACATCAGGGGATCCTGCCAATCAGAAGATTTGCTAGGGATGATGCAGGTAGAAGGTGGTTAGTCTTTTATGCTCTCTATTAAATAGCTATGTGAGTACATCTGGGGAGTAGCCTACTATATTCAGATCATTATTATGTTGGTCTCTCTATACATCTACTTTGGTTGCTCTGACTGCATGTAGCACTGAGAAATCAGAAGAGGTGCTAGGGATGATGCAGATAGAAAGAGGTTTGAAGAGTTCTAGTCCAGTGTCTGGCATTCACGGACTTCCATTTGGTGGTTAAGTCAGGTATTTTAGGTCTAATATGCCTTTAAGAATAATCTAATATATAATTGCCAATCGGCTCTGTCACATCTTCCGGCGATAGTGTCGCTATCCCACAATCCACCGCGGCCGAAAGGCCATGAACTGTGCCTCCACTAGTGACAAAAACGGCACCGCTATTCCATCGGGAGATCAGCGAAATAGCGGTAGCCGCGGCTCATCTGATGCCACAGGGAGGTCAGTGGTGACGCAGCCGGGAGATGAGCGGCGCCAGCCACTCATCTCCCGGCTGCTTGCATCAAAACTATGCCGACTGCCATATTGGAGCACCCAAGTTATGGGTATTCCGATATGGCGGGATTCATATTCCCCACCAAGCCCCGTGGCACCGCTCATTGGCTAAGCGCCCCTAGTGCTCAGCCAATGAGCGGCGCTGCATTCAAATCCCTCGCCCCGCCGGCTGAGCCGATGAGCATTGCCACGTGGGATTTGAATCCCCCGCCAAGCCGTGCGGCACCGCTCATTGGCTGAGCGCCCCGGACCTCAGCCAATGAGTGGCGTGGGATTCAAATTATTATTATTATTATTATTATTATTATTATTATTATTATTATTTATTGTTATAGCGCCATTTATTCCATGGCGCTTTACATGTGAGGAGGGGTATACATAATAAAAACAAGTACAATAATCTTAAACAATACAAGTCATAACTGGTACAGGAGGAGTGAGGGCCCTGCCCACGAAGGCTCACAATCTACAAGGGATGGGTGAGAATACAGTAGGTGAGTATAGAGCTGGTCGTGCAGCGGTTTGGTCGATCGGTGGTTACTGCAGGTTGTAGGCTAGTCGGAAGAGGTGGGTCTTCAGGTTCTTTTTGAAGGTTTCGATGGTAGGTGAGAGTCTGATGTGTTGTGGTAGAGGGTTCCAGAGTAGGGGTGATACGCGAGAGAAATCTTGTATACGAGTGAGGGAAGAAGAGATAAGAGGGGAGTAGAGAAGGAGATCTTGCGAGGATCGGAGGTTGCGTGTAGGTAAGTACCGGGAGACGAGGTCACAGATGTATGGAGGAGACAGGTTGTGGATGGCTTTGCATGTCATGGTTAGGGTTTTGTACTGGAGTCTCTGGGCAATGGGGAGCCAGTGAAGGGATTGACAGAGGGGAGAGGCCGGGGAATAGCTGGGGGGCAGGTGAATTAGTCCGGCAGCAGAGTTTAGAATAGATTGGAGGGGTGCGAGAGTGTTAGAGGGGAGGCCACAGGGCAGGAGGTTGCTGTAGTCAAGGCGAGAGATGATGAGGGCATGGACTAGGGTTTTTGCAGATTCTTGGTTGAGGAATAAACGGATTCATGAAATATTTTTGAGTTGAAGTCGGCAAGAAGTGGAAAGGGCTTGGATATGTGGTTTGAAGGAGAGATCAGCGTCAAGGATTACCCCGAGGCAGCGAGCTTGTGGGACTGGGGAGAGTGGGCAGCCGTTTACTGTAATGGATAGGTTTGTTGGGGGAGTCGCATGAGATGGGGGAAAGATGATGAATTCTGTTTTGTCCATGTTAAGTTTGAGAAATCTAGCGGAGAAGAAGGATGAAATAGTGGAGAGACATTGGGGGATTCTGGTTAGTAGGGAGGTGATATCTGGTCCAGAGATGTAGATCTGTGTGTCATCAGCATAGAGGTGATACTGAAAGCCATGAGATTCTATGAGCTGTCCCGGGCCAGAGGTGTAAATGGAGAAGAGCAGGGACCCAAGGACTGAACCTTGTGGGACTCCGACAGATAGGGGGCGAGGTGAGGAGGTGGTGTGTGAGTGGGAGACGCTGAATGTCCGGTCTGTTAGGAATGATAAGATCCAGGATAGGGCCAAGTCTGTGATGCCAAGAGATGAGAGGGTCTGTAATAATAGGGAATGGTCCACTGTGTCAAAGGCAGCCGACAGGTCCAGGAGGAGGAGGACAGAGTAGTGTTGCTTGCTCTTGGCGGTTAAGAGGTCATTGGTGACCTTAGTTAGGTTACTTTCAGTGGAATGGTGTGACCGGAAGCCAGATTGTAAGCGGTCAAAGAGGGAGCAAGAAGAGAGATGGGAGGACAGTTCAAAGTAAACGTGTTGTTCCAGTAGTTTGGAGGCATAAGGGAGAAGTGATATAGGGCGATAGCTAGATACAGAGGATGGGTCAAGAGAGGGCTTTTTGAGGATAGGTGCGATGGAGGCATGTTTAAAGCTTGAGGGGAAAACACCAGTTGTTAGTGATAGGTTGAAGAGATGGGTTAGGGTTGGGATAAAGAATGTGGTGAGGTTTGAGATGAGGTGGGATGGGAGCGGGTCAAGTGCACAGGTGGTGAGATGCGATCTTGAGAGTAGAGTGGAGAGTTGATCTTCTGTAATGGTGGAGAAGTTGGTTTTGGAGGTGGAGGGCTGGGAAGTCGGGAGGAAGGGCTCTGGGGGTTGTTGACCAAAACTGTCTCTGATGCTATCAATCTTCTGCTTGAAAAATGAGGCAAAGTCTTCAGCGGAGATAAGTGGGGAGGGAGGAGGTGCTGGGGGGCAGAGGAGAGAATTGAAGGTGTTGAATAACTGTTTAGGGTTGTGAGACAGAGAGGATATGAGAGATGAGAAGAAGGTTTGTGTTAAGAATTCTGTTATCGAACTCCCTCCTGTGGTCATGAATGGTACTTCGGCGAGTTCTGTCCATGGACTCCCTCTGGTGGCTGTGAGTGGAGCTGCTGCTTCTGAGGTTCCTTCCACAGGTGACGTAGTTTATTTTTTGACTGGCTGTTCTATTTAACTCCACTCAGATCGTTACTCCAGGCCAGCTGTCAATGTTCTTGTACTGGTTCAGTTCGCTCTTGGATCTTTCTGGTGACCTGTCTACTCCAGCAGAAGCTAAGTCCCTGCTAGTTAATTATTTGTTCATTGTTTCCTTGTCCAGCTGGCTATCATGATCTTGCCTTGCTAGCTGGAAGCTCTGGGATGCAGAGTGGCACCTCCGCACCGTGAGTCGGTGCGGAGGTTTTTTTGCACACTCTGCGTGGTCTTTTTGTAGGGTTTTGTGCTGACCGCAAAGATACCTTTCCTATCCTCAGTCTGTTTAGTAAGTCTGGCCTCCCTTTGCTGAAACCTGTCTCATTTCTGTGTTTGTGACTTTCATCTTAACTCACAGTCAATATATGTGGGGGGCTGGCTTTTCCTTTGGGGAATTTCTCTGAGGCAAGGTAGGCTTTATTTTCTATCTTTAGGGCTAGTTAGCTCTTAGGCTGTGAAGAGGTCGTGTTAGGTACGCTCCACCTCTATTTCTAGTTGTGTGATAGGATTAGGGGTTGCGGTCAGCAGAGCTCCCACTTTCCAGAGCTTGTCCTGTGTGAGTTAAACCATCAGGTCGTTCCGGGTGCTCCTAACCACCAGGTCCATAACAGTACAGCTGGCCCAAAGTATTAATGCATCTCAATAGAGGGATAAGAGAAGTTCTGAGACCATTTTTTTTTCTCTGCAGTGTTTTTTGTCTTTCTTTTCCCCTAAACCTCTGGGTGGTTCAGGACACAGGTGTAGCTATGGACATTCAATGTCTGTCCTCTTGTGTGGATCATCTCACTTCAAGGGTATAAAACATTCAAGATTTTGTGGTTCAGAATCCGATGTTAGAACCTAGAATTCCAATTCCTGATTTGTTTTCTGGGAATAGATCTAAGTTCCTGAATTTCAAAAATAATTGTAAACTGTTTCTCGCTTTGAAACCCCGCTCCTCTGGTGACCCCGTTCAACAAGTAAAAATCATTATTTCTTTGTTGCGTGGTGACCCTCAAGACTGGGCATTTTCCCTTGCGCCAGGAGATCCTGCATTGCGTGATGTAGATGCGTTTTTTCTGGTGCTTGGATTGCTTTATGATGAACCAAATTCAGTGGATCAGGCAGAGAAAATCTTGCTGGCTTTGTGTCAGGGTCAGGATGAAGCGGAGGTGTACTGTCAGAAGTTTAGAAAGTGGTCTGTGCTTACTCAGTGGAATTAGTGTGCCCTGGCGGCAATTTTCAGAAAGGGTCTTTCTGAAGCCCTTAAGGATGTCATGGTGGGATTTCCCACGCCTGCTGGTCTGAATGAGTCTATGTCCTTGGCCATTCAGATCGATCGGCGCTTGCGTGAGCGCAAAGCTGTGCACCATTTGGCGGTATTCTCTGAGCATAGGCCTGAGCCTATGCAGTGTGATAGGACTTTGACCAGAGCTGAACGGCAAGAACACAGACGTCGGAGTGGGCTGTGTTTTTACTGTGGTGATTCCACTCATGCTATCTCCGATTGTCCTAAGCGCACTAAGCGGTTCACTAGGTCTGCCACCATTGGTACGGTACAGTCTAAATTTCTTTTGTCCGTTACTCTGATTTGCTCTCTGTCGTCCTATTCTGTTATGGAATTTGTGGATTCAGGAGCTGCCCTGAATTTGATGGACTTGGAGTTTGCCAGGCGCTGTAGTTTTTTCTTGGAGCCCTTGCAGTGTCCTATTCCATTGAGAGGAATTGATGCTACGCCTTTGGCCAAGAATAAGCCTCAGTACTGGACTCGATTGACCATGTGCATGGCTCCTGCACGTCAGGAGGATATTCGCTTTTTGGTATTGCATAATCTGCATGATGTGGTCGTTTTAGGGTTGCCTTGGCTACAGGTCCATTATCCAGTATTGGATTGGAAATCTATGTCTGTGTCCGGCTGGGGTTCTCAGAGGGTACATGGTGATGTTCCATTGCTGTCAATTTCGCCTTCCACTCCTTCTGAAGTCCCTGAGTTTTTGTCAGATTACCGGGATGTATTTGAAGAGCCCAAATCCAGTGCCTTACCTCCTCATAGGGATTGCGATTGTGCTATTAATTTGATTCCTGGTAGTAAGTTTCCTAAGGGCAGACTGTTTAATTTATCTGTGCCAGAGCATGCCGCTGTGCGGAGTTATATAAAGGAGTCCTTGGAGAAAGGTCATATTCGCCCGTCGTCATCACCGTTGGGAGCAGGGTTCTTTTTTGTGGCCAAGAAGGATGGCTCTTTGAGACCTTGTATTGATTACCGCCTTCTTAATAACATCACAGTCACATTTCAGTACCCTTTGCCGCTGCTGTCTGCTTTGTTTGCTCGGATTAAGGGGGCTAGTTGGTTCACCAAGATAGATCTTCGAGCGGCGTATAATCTTTTGCGAATTAAACAGGGCGATGAATGGAAAACAGCATTTAATACGCCCGAGGGCCATTTTGAGTACCTGGTTATGCCATTCGGGCTTTCTAATGCTCCATCTGTGTTTCAGTTCGTTATGCATGACATCTTCCGAAAGTACCTGGATAGATTCATGATTGTATATTTGGATGATATTTTGGTCTTTTCGGATGATTGGGAGTCTCATGTGAAGCAGGTCAGAATGATGTTCCAGGTCCTTTGTGCGAATTCCTTGTTTGTGAAGGGGTCAAAATGTCTCTTTGAGGTTCAGAAGGTTTCATTTTTGGGTTTCATTTTTTCCCCTTCTACTATCGAGATGGACCCTGTTAAAGTTCAGGCCATTTATGATTGGACTCAGCCGACATCTTTGAAGAGCCTGCAGAAGTTCCTGGGCTTTGCTAATTTTTAACGTCGCTTCATCGCTAATTTTTCTAGTGTTGCTAAACCGTTGACTGATTTGACCAAGAAAGGTGCTGATGTGGTCAATTGGTCCTCTGCGGCTGTAGAGGCTTTTCAGGAGTTGAAGCGTCGTTTTTCTTCTGCCCCTGTGTTGTGCCAGCCAGATGTTTCGCTCCCGTTTCAGGTCGAGGTTGATGCTTCTGAGATTGGAGCAGGGGCTGTTTTGTCGCAAAGAAGTTCTGATGGCTCGGTGATAAAACCATGTGCCTTCTTTTCTAGAAAATTCTCACCTGCTGAGCGCAATTATGATGTTGGCAATCGAGAGTTGTTGGCAATGAAGTGGGCATTCGAGGAGTGGCGACATTGGCTTGAAGGAGCCAAGCATCGCGTGGTGGTCTTGACGGATCACAAGAATTTGACTTATCTCGAGTCTGCCAAACGGTTGAATCCTAGACAGGCTCGATGGTCGCTGTTTTTCTCCCGTTTTGATTTTGTGGTTTTGTACCTTCCGGGCTCTAAGAAAGTGAAGGCTGATACCCTGTCAAGGAGTTTTGTGCCTGACTCTCCGGGTGTTCCTGAGCTGGCGGGTATTCTCAAAGAGGGGGTAATTTTGTCTGCCATCTCCCCTGATTTGCGGCGCGTGCTGCAGAAGTTTCAGGCTGATAGACCTGACCGTTGTCCAGTGGAGAAACTGTTTGTCCCTGATAGATGGACTAGTAGAGTTATCTCTGAGGTTCATTGTTCGGTGTTGGCGGGTCATCCTGGAATCTTTGGTACCAGAGATTTGGTGGCTAGATCCTTTTGGTGGCCTTCTTTGTCACTGGATGTGCGTTCTTTTGTGCAGTCCTGTTGGACTTGTGCTCGTGCTATGCCCTGCTGTTCTCGTGCCAGTGGGTTGCTTTTGCCCTTGCCGGTCCCGAAGAGGCCCTGGACGCATATTTCCATGGATTTTATTTCAGATCTCCCTGTCTCTCAAAGGATGTCAGTCATTTGGGTGGTTTGTGATCGCTTCTTTAAGATGGTCCATTTGGTACCCTTGTCTAAATTGCCTTCCTCCTCTGATTTGGTGCCATTTCTTTTTCCAGCATGTGGCTCGTTTGCATGGCATTCCGGAGAACATCGTCTCGAACAGAGGTTCCCAGTTTGTTTCGAGGTTTTGGCGGTCCTTTTGTGCTAAGATGGGCATTGATTTGTCTTTTTCTTCGGCTTTCCATCCTCAGACAAATGGCCAAACCGAACGAACTAATCAGACTTTGGAAACATATCTGACATGCTTTGTTTCTGCTGATCAGGATGATTGGGTGTCCTTCTTGTCTTTGGCTGAGTTCGCCCTTAATAAACGGGCCAGCTCGGCTACTTTGGTTTTGCCTTTTTTCTGTAATTCTGGCTTACATCCTCGTTTCTCTTCAGGGCAGGTTGAGCCTTTGGACTGTCCTGGTGTGGATACGGTGGTGGACAGGTTGCAGCAGATTTGGACTCATGTGGTGGACAATTTGACATTGTCCCAGGAGAAGGCTCAACGTTTTGCTAACCGCCGGCGCTGTGTTGGTCCCCGACTTCGTGTTGGGGATTTGGTTTGGTTGTCATCTCGTCATGTTCCTATGAAGGTTTCCTCTCCTAAGTTTAAGCCTCGTTTCATTGGTCCGTATAAGACTTCTGAAGTTCTCAATCCTGTGTCATTTCGTTTGGCCCTTCCAGCTTCTTTTGCCATCCATAATGTGTTCCATAGGTCGTTATTGCGGAGATACGTGGCGCCTATGGTTCCCTCAGTTGATCCTCCTGCCCCGGTGTTGGTCGAGGGGTAGTTGGAGTATGTGGTGGAGAAGATTTTGGATTCTCGTATTTCGAGACGGAAACTCCAGTACCTGGTCAAGTGGAAGGGTTATGGTCAGGAAGATAATTCCTGGGTTTTTGCCTCTGATGTTCATGCCTCCGATCTAGTTCGTGCCTTTCATTTGGCTCGTCCTGATCGGCCTGGGGGCTCTGGTGAGGGTTCGGTGACCCCTCCTCAAGGGGGGGTACTGTTGTGAATTCTGTTATCGAACTCCCTCCTGTGGTCATGAATGGTACTTCGGCGAGTTCTGTCCATGGACTCCCTCTGGTGGCTATGAGTGGAGCTTTTGCTTCTGAGGTTCCTTCCACAGGTGACGTAGTTTATTCTTTGGCTGGCTGTTCTATTTAACTCCACTCAGATCGTGACTCCAGGCCAGCTGTCAATGTTCTTGTACTGGTTCAGTTCGCTCTTGGATCTTTCTGGTGACCTGTCTACTCCAGCAGAAGCTAAGTCCCTGCTAGTTAATTATTTGTTCATTGTTTCCTTGTCCAGCTTGCTATCATGATCTTGCCTTGCTAGCTGAAAGCTCTGGGATGCAGAGTGGCACCTCCGCACCGTGAGTCGGTGCGGAGGTTTTTTTGCACACTCTGCGTGGTCTTTTTGTAGGGTTTTGTGCTGACCGCAAAGATACCTTTCCTATCCTCAGTCTGTTTAGTAAGTCTGGCCTCCCTTTGCTGAAACCTGTTTCATTTCTGTGTTTGTGACTTTCATCTTAACTCACAGTCAATATATGTGGGGGGCTGCCTTTTCCTTTGGGGAATTTCCCTGAGGCAAGGTAGGCTTTATTTTCTATCTTTAGGGCTAGTTAGCTCTTAGGATGTGAAGAGGTGTCTAGGTCGTGTTAGGTACGCTCCACCGCTATTTCTAGTTGTGTGATAGGATTAGGGGTTGCGGTCAGCAGAGCTCCCACTTCCCAGAGCTTGTCCTGTGTGAGTTTAACCATCAGGTCGTTCCGGGTGCTCCTAACCACCAGGTCCATAACAGGTTTGTTTAGCTGTGGCGAGTGTGGTCTTGAAAGTAGTGAGGGACTGTTTGAATGCGATGAAGTGCTCGTTGGAGTGGGATCTTTTCCATCTGCGATGAGCAGCCCTGGAAGCACGCCTCAGTTCTTTAGTCAGGCTGGTGTGCCAGGGCTGTCTGTTGATTTTGCGAGCTTTGGTATGTGTAAGTGGGGCAGCAGATTCCAAAGCTACAGCTATTGTGGTGTTATATAGAGAGGCAGCGTCATCCGCATTGTGTATGGAACTTATGTCTGTGAGAGGGAGGAGGGATTCAGAGAATGAATGTAGGTCAAGATGTTTAAGATTTCTGCGAAGGTGTGAAAGTTTGTGGGGTGGGGATTGTAGACATGGAATGGAGAGAGATGAGTATGTGAGAAGGTTGTGGTCAGAGAGTGGAAGAGGTGAGTTAGAGAGGTTAGATAGGGAGCAGAGGCAGGTGAAGATGAGGTCCAGTGTGTGACCATCTTTGTGAGTGGCTACAGAATCCCCCACCAAAGCCGCACAGCTCCGCTTATTGGCCCCTGGTCATGTGGCTTTGGCGGGGGATTCAAATCCTGTGCGGCACCACTCATTGGCTGAGCTGCTGCCGGCTGAGCCACCGAGGCTTTGGCGAGGATTTGAATCCCGCGCCGCACTGCTCATTGGCTGAGCCACCCACCGGCTGAGCCAATGAGCGTGCCGCACAGGATTTGAATCCCCCGCCAAGGCTGGTGACCAATCAGTTGCTAGCGGTATTGGTGCCAGATTTGCATACCACTAGCAGCTGATGTTCATTTCACAACATTCCCGATGCAATAGCATCGGGCTTATGTCTAGTCAGACAAATAATCCACATCATATTTTATCTTTCTAAAGATAGAATTAATGAACTATTTTCTTATTTGTGATTTTTTTTGTGCAATGGGACAATGTTTCGATTTTTTTCAATACCATTTGAAGATAACATTTACTTACTGATAATCATATTTTATAACACACCTCACATGTATTTCTTGCCTGTATCAACATAAATATATGGTAACTTTTTCTGCTTGAAATCTTGTTTTCTACTGTGAAAATCTCACATGCCCAATTTCTTCTGCCTTTCTTTATCCTGTGAGAAAACTCAATAATATATCTTTTCCTGTTTAAAGATTTTGTAGTCAGTGTCTATAACCACTAAGCCAACTTTTTGTCCTTTGTGATTTCAAATGAAATTCCATTAAAACATGATCTTCTCCTTAGGGCGGTAAGGTAAGTATAAATGTGTGTGCTCTGCATTTGTAACTAACCAGACAGGAGAGATGTGTAGCCAAAACCACAATCTGCTGGAAGGTATAGTTAATGTTTTTAGGCCAGAACTCAAATTAAGTCTGTAAATCACCTTCACAGCCTGTTCATTTAAGATTAATTAGTTAATACAAGTCTTTGTTTTAATTACTTTACCATTGTCTACACAGTAAGTGTAATTTAATTAAATAGAATTAATAGAAACTATTGAAATTGTACTGAGCAATGATATTGGAAATAATTAGATTATTAGTTAGCAGTGAACTAAAGGGAATCATGGGACATCTCTAACTTGTCCTCTTTTGGACCCTGTTTGGAAATTTTAATTAATAGAGTAATGCAAGCATATGTTTTCAAAGAGACTTAGTTGAGTATGGAAAGTGCGTCGTTCCCTAATTTTATGTTGACATTCATGAGAAAGTGTAGTCACAAACATATGGCATCTTGGAGAGATCCAGTAATATTTCACACTCTTGGGCTTAGTACGTACATGTTGCTCATTAATCTTGTCTCACGGTGAGTAAGTACTAGATAATGCTATGAATGGTCATTATATGTATTTTGTTGTTACTAACAAAATTAAGATTTGCTGCATCATTAAAATTGCATTAACCTTCGGAAATATGAATTTTATGGGGAAAAATTAACATCGGACTAAAAATATCTTGTGTTAAAAGGAAATGTAAAGAAAATATGTAATCAGACATGCTAAAGACTTGCCTTCATATTTTATAGCTCAAACGCCAAACGTTTTCTCAAATTTAAAATAGCTTTCTAAGTTCTGAAAAAAATGGCCAAAAGGAGGAAATAACATTCCCTAAAATAACATAAGAATGATTCTTTACCCTTACCCTTATTACTCCAGTGCTGATGCTCGGATGCCTAAGGACAGTCTCTTTATTTAACTTTTTGAATGCCCTGGAATGATCAAACGGCATCTACCAATTTGACTGCTGCAGAGCTGTATGGCACATTGCCACTGACACAAGTGATAGGGTGCAGCAGTTCCGTGATGAGATTGGGCATGAAATCGGTTGAAAAGTGATCAGAAGCCAGTGGGAAGCAGCAACAGTAGCCTACTAGAGCAACAGTTTTTCAATTTTTCAAGGAAATTTACCGTACAAAACTTATATTTTTCAGGGACCTATTCAATTTTGAAGTGACTTTGGGGACCTCTAAGTTGAACAAAACACAAAAGGGATACCATTTTAAAAATTACACCCCTGAACAGAAACAAAACTGCGGCCATTTAGGCGGTTAAGCCTAAGGGTACGTTCACACGATCCTGAATTCCCTGCGGATTTTTCAGGTCTTTTTTTGGAAAATCCGCAGTGCAAAATCAGTGCATTTTGCACTGCGGATTTTCATGCGTTTTCTTCTGCGGATTCCTCTACTGGTTTTCACCTGCAATTTCCTATTGGTGCAGTCGGAAACCCGCTGCGGAATCCGCAGAAAGAATTGACATGGTACTTCTTTTTTTCCACAGCGTTTCCGCGCGGTTTTTTCCGGGAAATTCAGGATCATGTGCACAGCGGGTTTCGTTTTCCATAGGGTTACATTGTACTGTACACCACATGGAAAACGGCTGCGGATCCGCAGCGGCAAATCCGCTGCGGATCCGCAGCAAAAACCGCACATTGTGAACGTAGCCTTAAGGTGCTTTCCATAAATTAAAGCAAAGTGATAGGACGGGAATGAAAAATTATATTGTTATCACTAAAATGTTGCTAACATCTGAATAGGTCCCTATAGCTTGTAGACTCTAAGCCTATTAATTGGCCTTCAATTGCTATGGAAATAATTAAAAGCCTAGTTTTGATCTCAGAGTGCCAAAGGAATTAAAGAGGGAGCCCATGCTCTGTTAACCATCTAGATGTCATTGCTACTATTGACTGCAGCTTTTTGTGGGTAAACGACTATGGTCACTGCCAATACCAATCATGGCTGATGCAGCAAGGGGTCAGTTATAGTGTACAGCTCACAGCCACTGCATTTTCACCCACCAGGGGATACCATTCTCTTATATCTCAAATTGGTAGAAAGGCGTATTGGTGGTCATTGAAGGGGTTGTCCACTACTAGGACAATCTCTTCTTGATCTGAATACTTGGCACCTATAAATTAAAGACACTTACATGGTGCCGATGCTGTCACTGTTTCAGCGGTGTTGGTACTCGTGTTCTCGGGGCATTCATGTGGCTGTTATAACATGTGAACCCTACACCAATTCTTCAATAAGAAGCTAGGACTGCAGTGCTCTCTAACTTCCTCTTCATGTTTGATTTGTCTGAAGGCAGGGACAGTGGCACCAGGATTGATTGTGCACAGGGCTCACATGTCATAACAACCATATGAGAGTCCCGGGAATTTGAGTGCCTACACTGCTGGAATGGCGCCAGCACTGGAGGTGAGTGTAAGTGTTCACTCAGATCGAGAAGGGGTTGTCATAGTAGTGGACAATGCTTTAATGAGTAAGCAATGTCCTGATGATATCAGTATAGATAGTTAATTGACATGCCTGCAGTAACACCCATACGGTGCATAAATATATATATATGTTAGGGCTAGCGGAATGCACCAAATATATAAGATGTAGATATGAGGTGCTTTCGCAGCCCAGGGTCCACCGCGGTGAGATGGTACCTGCTGCTGAGTAATGGCGGATGGACATTTGCTCACACGTGGGTTAGACTTCACCCAGTGTGAATGGAAGCGAACTCTGTTGCTTCACAGAGTCACCAAAATACGCTGCACACTGTTAGCAGTCACAGGGTGCAGCTGCAAGACACTAGTGGGATCCCAATGAATCACCCCCAGTAAACTGGTGATTGGACTCGCTCTGACCTTCGGTGGCTTTTGAGCCCGCGCCTGAGGATGCCCCGAGTCAGATGCAGTGCCCAAGTGGGAATTTTCACCCTACACTGACAGGCTGTCAGGAAAGCACACTGAATGCGCACGGTGCTGTACAGATGGGCACTGCAAAAAGGCACTGTAACGTGTGCTACATGTGCAGGTAGCACTGTCGGGCGCTAGATAGCTTCCACCATTCACGAGCAGTCAATAACACAAGGAATGGGAATGATTAAGGAGCTTTCATCCATCAACAGTCATTCATCTACACACACGCTATCAAGTTTATACTAGTGCATGGCCATGAGGCCATGTGAACCTTTTATAGCGGAAGCTCTCTGGGACCTTCCTAGTGATCCAATAGGAGCTGCTACAGGACCTGGGCATGTGATCCCTGACCTCCAATTAGAGGTTGTCCCTTGGGGATGCTCAGTAGAGAAAAAGGAGGACTTAGTCCCAGGAGTGTCTGCTCGCTGCTGATCAGTGCTGGTTACAATGGCTGGACCTGGAAGGGCAGCAGTAACCAAGCGCACAGTATCTGCCTGAGCCAGACACTGGTGCTGACATCTCTGCTGAGCAGGCTCCACTGCGGCTGGAGAAGAATGGGAGACCGCAGTGGAAATGGTTTGAGACTCCCCCTGTGCAGCGGCAGGAACTCGACACCTAACACACACACATATATATACAACCCCACCTGGCAAAAAAATATGTAATCACCGGCTTTGGAGGATGTTCATTCAGTTGTTTAATTTTGTAGAAAAAAGCAGATCACAGACATAGCACAAAACTAAAGTCATTTCAAATGGCAACTTTCTGGCTTTAAGAAACACTAAAAGAAATCAAGAACAAAAAATGTGGTAGTCAGTAATGGTTACTTCTTTTAACCAAGCATAGGAAAAAAATTAAGAAGTCACTCAATTCTAAGGAAAAAAATATGGAATCATGAAAAACAAACAAAAAAACACTCCAACACATCACTAGTATTTTGTTACACCACCTCTGGCTTTTATAACAGCTTTTAGTCACTGAGGCCTGGACTTAATGAGTGTCAAACAGTACTCTTCATCAATCTGGCTCCAACTTTCTCTGATTGCTGTTGCCAGGTCAGCTTTGCAGGTTGGAGCCTTGTCATGGACCATTTTCTTCAACTTCCACCAAAGATTTTCAATTGGATTGAGATCCGGACTATTTGCAGGCCATGACATTGACCTTATGTGTCTTTTTTCAAGGAATGTTTTCACAGTTTTTGCTCTATAGCAGGATGCATTATCATCTTGAAAAATGATTTCATAATTTTCAAACAACTGAATAAACTTCCTCCAAGGCCGGTGATTCCATAATTTTTGCCAGGGGTTGTATATATATATATATATATATATATATATATACATGCACAAGTTGAATATTGCTCACTTACTACTAGCTTGTTTGCACAGGCCGATGATTACTGAAGGGACCCGATTGTTCATTATGTCCCCACACAGCATTATAGTAGCAGCACATCACTAGTTTACATGGGACAATGTGCTGCCGATATGACAATTTTTATGCTGGCAAAAATTAGCTTATCACCCAACAAACAAAAGTTTGTGTTATTCGTCGAGTGATCATCAGCAAAGGAATTAATGTGTTTAAATGTATCTTTAGTTAGGAATGGGTACACTACCCATGGTTCGTTTCAAAATGCTTTATAGAAAAGCCAGTGACGGCTCTTATTTGTCTGGGTAATTCTCTAAACTCATAATTATAACAACAGAGCTCACCAAATGTTTAATGCCTTGTAATCTTTGTCTTTGAACATTGTGAATATTGTTAATTATAGATGGTAGTTTGTGCAGTGTTGTTTATTTATTAGGAACTAAATGTTTTGAGACGATTGCGATCTTTAAAAGGAAAAGAGTTTTCTCTTTCACAATGCTGATTTAAATGTTTTAACACCATAATAATCCATCGTTTCCTCCCTTCTGATGCTTTCAGTTGGCTTTAGCCATTTTTTTAAGTATTCCTTCTTAATGTCATTGCTTTTTGCAATGTAGGCAAAAAATCTTTCCATGAGACTAATCCAGAGGGCATTTATCCATTAAAGCCTTACTCCAATGCAGTAAATACATACACATAGAGTGATTAGTCTTCAGAATAAAAGGTCCACTCTAGAGTATTTTGTAGGCCAAGGTACTGCAGTTTGCCTAGCAACCCCTGATGGTCTCGTATAAGTGACCTCTAATTAATGGTCTCAAGAAGTCCTGTCTGTTGCGCAAGTGTCAACTTCTTGATGACACATTATAAATAGACTTGCTTTTATTCTCCATTCAGACAATAGGAAGCACAGTATAGGAAATCACTTAAAGGGGCTCTCCTGTACTTTTATAATGGTATGCTATCCTTATGGTAGGTTATCAATATCAGATCGGTGGGAGTGGAACACCTGGCAACTCGTGTCAATCAGGTGTTCCCGGAGCCATTCAGATGTGATTAGTCAAGGAACTGCACAGCACAACTGTATAGTGGTCATGGTTAAGTACTACATATTAACAGTGCCCTGTTGTGTCACCATACAGTTGACAGATCTGTGCTGTTTTGCTTCACTGGTCACAGGCAGCCATCATACAAATAACAGTTAAATAGCAGGTGTGCAAGGTGTTACATTCCCACTGATTGGATGTAGATGACCTATTTTAGGGATAGGTAATCAATATATAAATGCTGGACAATTCCTTTAAAGCGATATTTCCATCTCCGAGATCCTATCCCAATATGTAGTAGGTATAATAATAAAAATATTAGCAAATATCTCTAGTTAGAAATGTAGTATAAATATTTGGATTAGCTATATCTCTTACCGCATGTGCAGGGCATTGCCGTAGCTTAGACATCCATGCTTGCAACCACTAATAACTAACTGTATTGAGTGGTCATAATCATAGATATGTAAGCTACTGGATTGCTCTGCACATGAGGAAACAACAAAGCAGATCATAAAAAATATGCTAAAAGGAGGTATTTCCTAATATTAATTTTATAATACCTTCTACATATTGGGACAGGATCTTGGAGACGGAAATGCCTCTTTAACTTTAAAATGTGTTCATGCAACAGAATCCAGAAAAGTCCAGGAATAGCAAAGATCATAAATTAGGAGCTCTCTCTGTACTTGTAAAGAGAAGATATTGGATAGGGCTGAGACACAAACTGTGAAGGACAGTCATTATAATTGTGTACACAACTGTCAATCACTATGTAGGACCACCAACAGGACTGGTAAACCTAGAAACAAAAAGGGATTTAAATAAGCAACATACAAAGAGAACAGATTTTTTTTTCTCAAAAAAGTAATATCAATGTGCTCAGCTGTTCTTGGTCTATGAAATGCTGTCTACAGATCTGACACCACCATGGCTAACTTGATAGGTTGCTTTCAGGCAAAATACGTTTGTAAAATGAGTCTCGAAATCCATCTCATAATATATTATTAGATTAAATGTTCTTCAAAAGAAGTTAAAATATTGACTAGAATTAGCACTCTAGGAATAAACTTATTGTTAGGAGTCGAGTTCCCACCTCTGCACAGGGGGAATCTCAGGCCATCTCCGCTGTGGTCTCCCATTCTTCTCCTGCCACAGTGGAACCTGCTCAGCGGAGACATCAGTCCCAGCATCTTGCTCAGTCCCACTCTGTACAAAGAGTTACTGCTGCGTTTCCTGCTTCTGCCATTGAAGTCAGTGCTGGGCAGCGGCGAGCAGACGCTTCTGGGACTAAGTCCTGCTTTTCTCGTTCTTAGCATGCCCTGAGTAAGATCTCTCAGTGGAGATTGAGGGTCACATGGTCAGATACTGCACCTAAGTCCATTGGTCCTTTCAGGAAGGTCCTGTAGGTGCTAGGACTAAGTCCAACTTTGCACACACTGAGCATGCCCAGGGCAAGATCTCTCAGTGGAGATTTAGGGTCACATGCTCAGGTATGGCAGTCTCTCATTGGTCCTTCTAGGAAGGTCTTTTATTTGCTGCAGCTATATAAGGCTCGCATGGCTGCATGGCAATGCGCTAGTACCAAATGTGTTTTGGCTTATGCCAGTGGATACAATACCACTCTGTTCTTATGAGGTGTGAAGCTGCTAGCATTGGGACTGTACACTCAGGCAGGCAGCTAGCGTCAATGGGGGCAATTAGCCTTGGCTTAGCATCTGGTTCCTTCATGTGTGCAGTTAGCACAGAAGAGTTCCAGAGCAAGCACAACCCTAGTTAGGGTATTAGTTTTGTGTACAGTGTGACAACAGAGTTCACTACCAGTTCACACGGGGTGAAGCTTGACCCACGTGTGAGCTCAGAGTCCATCCGCCATTACTTTGCAGCAGATATCTCTGCACGGTGGACCCCGGGCTGCGAACGCACCTTGTAGCTACCTACCTATTACTCGGTGCATTCCGCTAGCCCTAACACTTATTTTATTTATGACACGACTGCAACCTTTATAAAGGGGTTTTTATTTTCCTCAAAACTAAGAAGAATACTCAGATCTGAATAGATTCTCAGCTGGAAACTCATTTTTATAATAAAATGGTTCCCAAACTATATAACGTTTCCACTTCCCCCTGTGTGTTAAACGCAATTATTAACAGTCATATTAATGGGGAGTTATCAATTGCTTTTAGGTTTACGGTAGAAAAGACAGTGGTGGAAAAGGAGGTCAAGGGCATCATTTATCATAAAAATGGCCTCTTTGCCCATTTGTGGGCAATCATAGTCCAGTTTATATAATTTTTTCACAGCAGCTTAGAATTTGACAACTCATTCTTTCTAAAGATAAAGTAAAATACATGTTATGTGTTTCAAATATACGTGCAAAAAAGGTGATGAAATTAAAGGTTCCACTATTGTGTTCAACTGGAATAATGACTAGAATTTGCTTTCTAAGAATAAACCACATCTATGCATAAAATGCCAAAGACATTTATGAAGATTTTATCATGAATTTCTAAAGCCAGATTTGAAAACATTCTCAGGTAAAACGCTTTTAGAAAATATTTCCTTGAGGGCTCGTGCCAATGTTATTCAATGAAGCAGTGCACATGAATGATTTTGTTTTTTTACTGACAGAATTATCATGTTAAAAAAATTGCAGCATATAAAAGTTTCCTCCGTAAATCAAATGAGAATAGCCCATTCAAGTCCATGGGTGTTTAAAAAAAATCAGATGACACAGTATTGCATCTGATCCTAAGGCTAGGTTCACATTACGTTATGTGAACCTGTTTAACGGACTGCGTTACACCGCAGCATAACGTGGTGTAATGTAGTCCGTTAATGCCGCCATTGCTTGTAATGGTGAACGCATCGCTAGCGCACGCCCACATTGGGCATGCGCTAGCGATGTGCCGTTATTTGAGTGATGGACCTCGAACGCTGCTTGCAGTGTTCGCGGTCCGTTCCTTGCTAGCGCAGATCGGGCATCTGCGCTAGCGGGATCGACTAACACGATCCCTTTTGCGACATTGCGTTACCACAGTCCATAGCGCTATGCGCTAGACGGACTGCCCTAACGCAATGTGAACCTAGCCTTACACATACATTGTAATTCTGTAACATAGGAAATTGTAAATACTCTTGTAAATGATTAGTAGCTGCTGCAGTAAAAAAAAGATTGTATACAGATGACAAGTGAAAAATTGTCACATTTTTGTCGATGAAACACTGAAACATTTTTTATATGGTTGTGTTGATTTTCCACCTCCACACGTAAAATCAAGCAAACTTTGTCTTACTAGGTTTCATTCACACACCCGTTTTTCTCATTTGTGTACTGTCCGATTTTTGGAAACTTTGACCCATAGCATTTAGTGGAACCATAAATACATCAGTATTAGCTATAGTCCATTCAATTAAACTCAGAGAATGTCCTTTTCTCATCATCTTTTGGGGGACCAGAATTTGCTTTCGGATTTGTGTGTGATGCATCAACACTAAATAGTCAAAGTTGGTGAAGTAATGTGAGAAAAATATAGGCATAAATTACATTTATGGGATCAAAGAACTAAAAATTGGCATGTGCATACGTACTCACCCCTTTAGATTTGAAGCTACAACATATTTCTGGTGCAAGCAATTCCCTTCATAAGTCACATACTTAGTGAAAGCAAGCCAAACTAAGTGTCACATGGTCTGTCAGTATATATACACCTTTACTGAAAGGCCACAGAGGCTGCAACACCACTAAGCAAGAGGCACCACTAACCAAACAACATCATGAAGACCAAAGAGATCTGCAAACAAGTCAGGGACAAAGTTGTTGAGTACAAGTCAGGGTTGGGTTATAAAAAAATTGCAATCTCTGATGATTCACTGGAGCACCATCAATCCATTATCAACAAATGAAAAGAACATGGTATCACAATAATCTTGCCATTCAGAACTTTCAGCTCTGGCAAGAAAGGCATTAATCAGAGCACAGAGCACCAAAAGGTAACCCTGAAGGGGCTGCAGAGTTCCCAAGCAGAGACTGGTGTATCTGTCCATACAACCACAATAAGCCATAGACTCCATAGCGGTGGCCTTTATAGAAGAGTGGGCAGAAAAAAAGCCTTTGCTTACAATACAAAAATTGTGAGGCTGGGGTCACATTGCGTTATGTGACCCCGTTTAACCCCGTTTAACGGACTACGTTACACCGTGGCATAATGCGGTGTAACGTAGTCCGTTAATGCCGCCATTGCTAGTAATGGCGAACGCATCGCTAGCGCATGCCCACTCTGAAGCGTGCGCTAGCGATGTGCCATAATTTGAGTGACAGACCGCGAACACTGCTTGCGGGGATCTGCGCTAGCGGGATCGGCTAACGCGATCCCTTTTGGGACATTGCGTTGGCGCAGTCCGTAGCGCTATGTGCTAAACGGACTGCCCTAACGCAATGTGACCCTAGCCTAAGGCTAGTTTTGAGTTTGCCAAAAGACCTGTGAGACTCTGGAAAATGGTCCTAATCGAGGGAAAGAGGAAGGATGGAGCAAAATACAGTGATATACTTGAGCAAAACATTTTTCGGTCTGTCAGTGATTTGAGACCGCGGCAGAGGTTCACCTTAGGTTCAAGAATACTGCTAAAGCAAAATTCGAGTTGTTTAACCCCTTCATGACCCAGCCTATTTTGACCTTAATGACCTGGCCATTTTTTGCAATTCTGACCAGTGTCCCTTTATGAGGTAATAACTCAGGAACGCTTCAATGGATCCTAGCAATTCTGAAAATGTTTTTTTGTGACATATAGGGCCTTCATGTTAGTGGTAAATTTAGGTCGATAATTTATGCATTTATTTGTGAAAAAATCAGAAATTTGGCATAAATTTCGCAATTTTCAAATTTGGAATTTTTATTCTGTTAAGCCAGAGAGTTATGTGACACAAATAGTTAATAAATAACATTTCCCACATGTTTACTTTATATCACCACAATTTTGGAAACATTTTTTTTTTTTGCTAGGAAGTTATAAGTGTTAAAATTTGACCAGCAATTTCTCATTTTTCCAACAAAATTTACAAAATCATTTTTTTAGAGACCATCTCACATTTGAAGTCAGTTTGAGGGGTCTGTATGGCTGAAAATACCCAAAAGTGACACCATTCTAAAAACTGCACCTCTCAAAACCACATTCAAGAAGATTATTAACCCTTCCAGTGCTTCACAGCAGCAGAAGAAACATGAAGGGAAAAAAGGAATATTTAACTTTTTAGCCACAAAAATGATTTTTTAGCAACAATTTTTTTATTTTCCCAAGGGTAAAAGGAGAAACTGGACCCCGAAAGATGTTGTCCAATTTGTTCTAAGTATGCCAATACCCCATATGTGGGGGGAACCACTGCTTGGGTGCACGAAAGGGCTCGGAAGGGAAGGAGCACCATTTGACTTTTTGAATGAAAAATTGGCTCCTTTCGTTAGCGAACACCATGCCACGTTTGGAGAGCCCCTGTGTGCCTAAACATTGGAGCTCCCCCACAAGTGACCCCATTTTGGAAACTATACCCCCCAAGTAACTTATCTAGATGCATAGTGAGCACTTTGAACATCCAGGTGCTTCACAAATTGATCCGTAAATATGAAAAAGTACTTTTTTTCCACAAAAATTTTATTTTAGCCTCAAGTTTTTTACTTTTTACATGGGCAACAGGATAAAATGGATCCTAAAATTTGTTGGGCAATTTCTCCTGAGTACAGCAATACCTCATATGTGGGGTAAACCACTGTTTGGGCGCACGGCAAGGCTCAGAAGGGAAGGAGCGCCATTTGACTTTTTGAATGGAAAATTAGCTCCAATCGTTAGCGGACACATCACGTATTGAAAGTATGTAGTGTATGTCAGGTTGGTATGTGGTGTAGTGTTCGTCAGGTTGGTGTGTGTTGCGTAGTATACACCACACACACACACCAACCTGACATACACTATACCACACCACACACCAACCTGACACGTCAGGTTGGTGTGTGTGGTGTAATATGTCAGGTTGGTGTGTGGTGTAGTGTACGTCAGATTGGTGTGTGCTGCGTAGTATACACCACACACACACCAACCTGACATACACTATACCACACCACACACCAACCTGACACGTCAGGTTGGTGTGTGTGGTGTAATATGTCAGGTTGGTGTGTGGTGTCGTATAGTGTACGTCAGGTTAGTGTGTGTGTGGTGTGGTGACAGGATGGAGCTGTCAGGAACAGGGGGGTAGGAGAGGAGTAAATGGAGCCAGCGGCAACAGGTGGTAAAGGAGTGCAGGGGGTGATCAGAGAGCAGGAGGTGATCGGGTGGCAGGGGGTGATCTGGGGGGCAGAGGGTGATTAGGGGGCCAGGGGGGTGATCACCAGGGGAGGATGGAGCTGTCAGGCATGGGGGGGCAGGATGGGAGCAGAGGACGAGCTGTAGATGGAGTTGGCAGCAGATAATCAGGGGGTGATCAGGGGGGCAGGGGGTGATCAGGGGGCTGGGGGTGATTAAGGGTGATCACTGGAGAGGGTGATCACCAGGGGAGGAGGGGCTGACAGGCGCAGGGGGGTAGGAGAGGAGAAAATGGAGTTGGTAGCAGCAGGTGATAAAGGGGGACAGGGGGGTGATCAGGGGGTGATCAGGGGGGCAGGGGGTGATCGGGGGGGCAGGGGGTGATTAGGGGTGATCACTGAAGAGGGTGATCACTAGGGGAGGATGGGCTGTCAGGCACGGGGGGCAGAAGAGGAGCCGAGTACCAGTTACAGATGGAGCCGGCAGAAGCAGGTGATCAGGGGGTGATTAGAGAGCAGGAGGTGATCAGGGGGGCAGGGGGTGATCAGGGGGGGCAGGGGGTGATCAGGGGGGCCGGGGATGATTGGGGTGATTACTGGGGGGTGATCACCAGGGGAGGATGGAGCTGTCAGGCGCAGTGGGGGCAGGAGAGGAGCAATTGGAGGCGGCAGCAGCAGGTGATAAAGGAGTGCAGGGGGTGATCAGGGGGGGCAGGGGGTGATCAGGTGAGGCAGGGGGTGATCAGGGGGCAGGGGTGATCAGGGGGGTGATCAACAGGGGAGGATGGAGCTGTCAGGCATGGGGGGGCAGGAGGGGTGCAGAGGATGAGCTGTAGATGGAGCCGGCAGCAGGTAATCAGGGGGTGATTAAGGGTGATCAGGGGGGCAGGGTGTGACAAAAGGGGCTAAGGGTGATTGGGGTGATCACTAGGGGGTGATCACCAGGGGAGGAAGGAACTGTCAGGCGCAGGGGGGTAGGAGAGGAGCAAATGGAGGCGGCAGCAGCAGGTAATAAAGGAGTGCAGGGGGTGATCAGAGGGCAGGGGGTGATTGGGGGCAGGTGATGATCAGGGGGGCGGGGGGGTAATTAGTGGGGCCGGGGGGGTGATCACCAAGGGAGGATGGAGCTGTCAGGCACGGGGGGCAGGAGGGCAGCAGAGGATGAGCTGCAGATGGAGCCAGCAGCAGGTAATAAGGGGTGATCAGGGGGGCAGGGGGTGATAAGGGGGCAGGGGGTGACCAGGGGGGCTGGGGGTGATTAGGGGTGATCACTGGAGAGGGTGATCACCAGGGGAGGAGGGGCTGACAGTCACGGGGGGTAGGAGAGAAGAAAATGGAGCCGGCAGCAGCAGGTGATAAAGGGGGGCAGGGGGGTGATCAGGGGGACAGGGGGTGATCAGGGGGGGCAGGGGGTGATCAGGGGGGCAGGGGGTGATCAGGGGGGCAGGAGGTGATTAGGGGTGATCACTGAAGAGGGTGATCACCAGGGGAGGAGGGGATGATAGGCGCAGGGGGCGGTAGGAGAGGAGAAAATAGAGCGGCAGCAGGTGATAAAGGGGTGCAGGGGGTGATCACCGAAGCAGGGGGTGATCAGGGGGGCCGGGGGGAGGAAGCAGAGGTTAGGGGGAGTGGAGGACAGGAGAGGGGAGGAACCTGTCCTCAACAGCAGCGGTGGTGCTGGCAGTGGCAGTGGTGGAGGCGGCGGCGCTGTGAAGAGGTGTGCAGTGGCAGCGGTGATCGCGGTGTCAGGGGGCAGGTGAGCAGTCAGGCACCTCACTCCTCAGCTTCCACGGATGGGATGAAGCTGAGGAGCGAGGCAGACATTGTGTTTCTCCGCCCCACCACATCTGATTGGAGGGCTAGCGTCACATGGATGCTAGCTCCAATCAGATCTGAGCGGGGTGACAAAAAGGTCCCCAGGAGTGATCATAGCCCTGGAGGCAAAGCCACTCCCCCTGGGGTCATGTATAGGTCCCCCTGCACCTGCGGGTCGGGTGATCTTTCATTAACCCTGGTCAACTCACCCGCAGTAATACAATCCTTCTGTGACACAGCATATGCGTCACAGGTCGAATTGGCACCGACTTTCATGACACATACGCCATGTCACTGGTTGGGAAGGGGTTAAAAGGAAACGTGTAAATGTTTTGGAGTGGCGTACACAAAGCCCAGACCTTAATTTAATTTAGAATCTGTGATCAGACACTTGAAGATTGCTGTTCACCAGAGGAAGGAATGTTTTCAGCACTGTAGTCTGTCACTGATTTGAGACTGAGATGGAGGTTCACCTTCGAACAAGACAATGGCCCAAATCAAACTGCTAAAGTGACACTCGGGTGGTTTAAGGGGAAACATGTACAGTATATGTTTTGGAGTGGGATTGACAAAGCCCAGACCTTTATCCAATTCAGTATCTCTGGTCAGACTTGATGATTCTTGTTCACCAGAGTAAACCATCTAACTTGAAGGAGATGTAGCAGTTTTGCCTTGAGGAATGAGCAAAAATCTCAGTGGCAAGATATGAAAAGTTAATAGAGACTTAACTAAAGTGACTTGCTGCTACAGTGGGGCAAAAAAGTATTTAGTCAGTCAGCAATAGTGCAAGTTCCACCACTTAAAAAGATGAGAGGCGTCTGTAATTTACATCATAGGTAGACCTCAACTATGGGAGACAAACTGAGAAAAAAAAATCCAGAAAATCACATTGTCTGTTTTTTTAACAATTTATTTGCATATTATGGTGGAAAATAAGTATTTGGTCAGAAACAAACAATCAAGGTTTCTGGCTCTCACAGACCTGTAACTTCTTCTTTAAGAGTCTCCTCTTTCCTCCACTCATTACCTGTAGTAATGGTACCTGTTTAAACTTGTTATCAGTATAAAAAGACACCTGTGCACACCCTCAAACAGTCTGACTCCAAACTCCACTATGGTGAAGACCAAAGAGCTGTCAAAGGACACCAGAAACAAAATTGTAGCCCTGCACCAGGCTGGGAAGACTGAATCTGCAATAGCCAACCAGCTTGGAGTGAAGAAATCAACAGTGGGAGCAATAATTAGAAAATGGAAGACATACAAGACCACTGATAATCTCCCTCGATCTGGGGCTCCACGCAAAATACCACCCCGTGGGGTCAGAATGATCACAAGAACGGTGAGCAAAAATCCCAGAACCACGCGGGGGGACCTAGTGAATGAACTGCAGAGAGCTGGGACCAATGTAACAAGGCCTACCATAAGTAACACACTACGCCACCATGGACTCAGATCCTGCAGTGCCAGACGTGTCCCACTGCTTAAGCCAGTACATGTCCGGGCCCGTCTGAAGTTTGCTAGAGAGCATTTGGATGATCCAGAGGAGTTTTGGGAGAATGTCCTATGGTCTGATGAAACCAAACTGGAACTGTTTGGTAGAAACACAACTTGTCGTGTTTGGAGGAAAAAGAATACTGAGTTGCATCCATCAAACACCATACCTACTGTAAAGCATGGTGGTGGAAACATCATGCTTTGGGGCTGTTTCTCCGCAAAGGGGCCAGGACGACTGATCCGGGTACATGAAAGAATGAATGGGGCCATGTATCGTGAGATTTTGAGTGCAAACCTCCTTCCATCAGCAAGGGCATTGAAGATGAAACGTGGCTGGGTCTTTCAACATGACAATGATCCAAAGCACACCGCCAGGGCAACGAAGGAGTGGCTTCGTAAGAAGCATTTCAAGGTCCTGGAGTGGCCTAGCCAGTCTCCAGATCTCAACCCTATAGAAAACCTTTGGAGGGAGTTGAAAGTCCGTGTTGCCAAGCGAAAAGCCAAAAACATCACTGCTCTAGAGGAGATCTGCATGGAGGAATGGGCCAACATACCAACAACAGTGTGTGGCAACCTTGTGAAGACTTACAGAAAACGTTTGACCTCTGTCATTGCCAACAAAGAATATATTACAAAGTATTGAGATGAAATTTTGTTTCTGACCAAATACTTATTTTCCACCATAATATGCAAATAAAATGTTAAAAAAACAGACAATGTGATTTTCTGGATTTTTTTTTCTCAGTTTGTCTCCCATAGTTGAGGTCTACCTATGATGTAAATTACAGACGCCTCTCATCTTTTTAATTGGTGGAACTTGCACTATTGCTGACTGACTAAATACTTTTTTGCCCCACTGTATATTGCCGCAAAAGGAGGCTCCTATTATTTGTTTGTTGTTTGCTTCACAATAAAAAGAAAAGCAAATGTTTACAGTTGTAGGAATGTTCTTTATATGAACATGACAATGGGGGAATACTTTCACAACCCACTGTAAGTTTATGGTGATTTATCAAAACGGATTTATAACAAAAACAACATGGGAGAAACATGTGAAAAACATTCCGTTTTTGATTATGTAAAAACAAAAATGAATAAATGTAAATGTAGCCTTAATGAGTACCTATCACCAATTTGGGGCTTTGTTTTTTAATAAGAGTCAGTAGCACCAGATTGGTCATTTTTCTAAATGTAAAGCAATGAGAAAAGTGCTCAGAGAGGTTCATAATATCCCCACAAAAGGTCTGTCTTTTTAGCAAAAGTCTGGCACATAGCCCGAATCCTATTTTGTGGGGAGAGGGGGCACTAAGCATGTGGAAGAACGCAGTGTGAAAGGGTCCGTGTTAAAGTGCGCGGTAGCATTCAGTTAGTGTTATTTCACTGGAAGAGCAGCCGGAAGGGTTTTGAGATCCTGCTATGCAAGACAGGATTCTGCAGCCTTGAAGTTAGGGCCCAATGTTTTATATAAATTATTACACTTACAGGTTGGAATAGGGACTCTTTTGAGCATATTTTTTGCTATATGGTATTTGGAAAAATGAACAAGTTACGGCTGCTCACTATATTATTTTATAAAAAGAGGAGCTCCAGGTTGGTGATAAGTACTCTTTAATGTCAGAATTAGAGGTGAACGGATTGATCCTCAGAGAATCAAGTTTTCTGTTTTCATGTGAATTCAAACATTTTGAGGTTCGATTCATGATTCTCAAAAAGAAAGTTGCATGGCACTGTTTCCCACACTGCCAAAGCTTTAGAGCGACAGCTAATATCATTTTGCGTTGCTCTGCAGCTATGACATCTTACGAATTATCATACCTTGCAAAGGAAGGGTTAGGTGCTGGCAATCACAGATCAGTGGTTCTCAGCAGAGCACAGTTTGTATGGCAGAGTTGTTTCTATTTTCAGAGTCACTGGGTAAGTCTCTGTCTCCTGCAGACGGTAAGGTCTTATGGTCAACAGGGTCCACTCTCTCTTTCTGTTGATAGTAACTTATAATCAGCGGAGTCCTCTCTCTCTCCTGTAGAGTGTAAGCTGTTATGCTTAGCAGGGTTCTCTCTCTTCTGTAGAATGTAACCTCCTATGGATAGCATTGTTCTCTCTCTTGTAGAGTGTAATCTCTTATGGTCAGCCTGGTCCTCTCTGTCTTTATTGTAGAGTGTAAGCTGTAATGCTTAGCAGGGTCCTCTCTCTTCTGTAGAATGTAAACTCTTATGGATAGCGTGGCACTCTCTCTCTTGTAGAGTGTAATCTCTTATGGTCAGCGGGGTTCTCTCTCTCTTTCCTGTAGAGTGTAATCTTTGATGGTCAGCGGGGTCCTCTCTCTTTCCTATAAAGTGTAAGCTCATATGCATAGCAGGGTCCTCTCTCTCAAGTGTAGTGTAAGCTGTAATGTTTAGCAGGGTCCTAGCTCTGTCTCCTGTAGAGTGTAAGCTTTTATGATCAGCAGGGTTGTCTGTCTCCTATAAAGTGTCAGCTCTTATGCATAGCAGGGTCCTCTCTCTGTCTCCTGTAGAGTGTAAGCTCTTATGGTCAGCAGGGTCGTCTGTCTCCTATAAAGTGTAAGCTCTTATGCATAGCAGGGTCCTCTCTCTCATGTATAGTGTAAGCTGTAATGCTTAGCAGGGTCCTATCTCTTTCTTCTGTAGAGTGTAAGCTCTTATGGTCATCGGGGTCCTCTCTCTCCTGTAGAGTGTAAGCTGTAATTCTTAGCAGGGTCCTATCTCTTTCTTCTGTAGAGTGTAAGCTCTTATGGTCATCTGGGTCCTCTCTCTCCTGTAGAGTGTAAGCTGTAATGCTTAGCAGGGTCCTATCTCTTTCTTCTGTAGAGTGTAAGCTCTTATGCTCAGCGGGGTCCTCTCTCTCCTGTAGAGTGTAAGCTGTAATTCTTAGCAGGGTCCTCTCTCTCATGTATAGTGTAAGCTGTAATTCTTAGCAGGGTCCTATCTCTTTCTTCTGTAGAGTGTAAGCTCTTATGGTCATCGGGGTCCTCTCTCTCCTGTAGAGTGTAAGCTGTAATTCTTAGCAGGGTCCTATCTCTTTCTTCTGTAGAGTGTAAGCTCTTATGGTCATCTGGGTCCTCTCTCTCCTGTAGAGTGTAAGCTGTAATGCTTAGCAGGGTCCTATCTCTTTCTTCTGTAGAGTGTAAGCTCTTATGGTCAGCGGGGTCCTCTCTTTCTTGCATATGAAGTGAAAGCTCTTATGGTCACCGTGGTTCTCTCTGTTTTCTTCCCCACATGTATTTTCTGAACAATAACAAGCATTCCAGTATTAACATTTATTTGCTGCAAATCACATTTTTTTTCTGGAAAATTCAGCAAAGTTGGCAAATTCGAATTCCAAAGATTTGCTCATCTCTAGTCAGGATGTCTATTACTTTTAGCAATAGAAGTAACGATATTGACCTAATTTATCAAAACTAACAAAAAATGGCTCTGTTGTCTAAAGTAACCAAGCAAAGCATAGCTTTCATACATCTGAGCAATGACCGGTTTCTATGGGAAACAAGGCACATTATAGTTAGTTTTCTTCATTATATACACATACAAAGGTGTTGGAAGAAGTGGAAGGGCTTAAGAGTGGCTCAAACTGGGTTTCCCCTATCAAAATTGATCAGTCATTATCAAAATTCTCAATTCTGAGGTAAAATCAATTCTGAGGTATATTTTATTGGTTAAAGGTGCTGTGTAATAGCTGGCTGTTTAATATAAGTATCTTGAGCCAGGTATCACCCACTCGCCGGATTCTGTCCAGGAGTATGCATATTGCATACTTTATCACCATTCTCAGCACAGACACCAGTGAATCCTCGTAGTGCACACTGCGTGCTCGGGGAGGAATCACAGGTCTGTAGTCACACAGAGTGACGAGACCTGATAACCCCTTTAAGCAGTGGTTATCTGGGTGTTTTTTTTCCCAAAATCGGGACATAGAACATAGTGTATCAAAGTATAGTTCTGTTATGTTGTGTCCGGTTTCCTACATGTTTTAGTTGCTTCCGTAGTCACTAGGTCGTATAGGTGGACTTCTTATGCTGCTGAACTATTCAGACAATGAAGAAACATTGAGAGTCACTATTATGTTAATTGAAGAAATAACATGAAATTACTGCATTTATTCATTTGCAGGCTTGTTTACCAAAATATTGCTAATCTTACTTTAAGTGCAAATTGAGAGAATTAGCTGGTGGTAATTTTTCTTTCCAATTTACAAATTTATGTTAGCTATTAACTTTGGAATGCTTGTTTTTTTCAATTAAGTATTTGTACATTACGTAAAGAACCATTAAACTTAAAAAGGAAGCTATTTTACAGGCTGCTACAGCTACATCTGTGACACTTACAAAGTTATTGATTTCACTAAACATTTTGAGGTGATGCCATGAATCTGAAACACTTTGGAAAGTTTGTCCATAATTTAGTTTTGGGCTTAAAGCATCTAACATACCTATCTGCTGTAGATCTTATAATGTTCCCTGGAATAAAGTACTAATGACATATGTGTATATAACTAATGACCTAATAGATATCACTAATTCAAATAATTATATAAGTAATCTTCACATCTATTTAAAGTACCACTCCAGATTTTTTCTTATTCTACAGCTGGAGTGGTGCCACTAATTGTCAGGTCCTTGCCTCTAGTAATATACTCACTATCCACAATCATCATCTCATGCTGATTGTGACCAGCACTATTGCTCCTAGAGCAATCTAGGAGTCACTCGAGAGCCAGAACGAGGCCATTTTGAGGCTCTCATAGACTTACACTGAGAGCTTATGACTGTTACTGTACCTCTGACTTCCGGTCAGAGAGAAGTTGCGGTCACAAAGTAGAGGATCAGGACTGGAGTGCTGTTGTTAACAGATGAAGACTGCGGCTGGGGTGCATGATATTAGGAACATAAAATTTACATTAGTTGCACCACCCCAGCCCTAAATTAAAAAATAACACTGGAGTGGTGCTTTAATGAAAGGATGCTTTGCCATATCTTTTAGTAAATAAGGATAATAGCTCACTCTTTAAAGCAGATAATGACTTTGTGTAATTTGCACCTGAGCTGCATCACCCTTTATCATGGGGGTCTGCTGCATTCTGCAGTGCATTTAAAATTGTGTCTTGATGTTGGTAAATAAGGTCATCTTTTAACTAGTAATTAGCCTAACCTGTAACATTCAGGGTCAAAAGTATTGGCATCAAATCAACAATGTACTCCACCAACAATGCTATAAGATATTGGTTAGCCCAAGTATCAAAAGACTGATTGTCAATTGTAAACAGAAATCAGGTGTGTACAAGTGCTTTCTAAGAGTGGCCATCTACATATAAAACCAACAAATAAAGTAGCACTCTGTAGCGCTATAGCATGCAAATATAAAATATATTGAACTTGAATTGCACTACTGCAGTAGAAAATATCAAAAATGGAGAATACTTAGAGGATAAATTGCGAAATTCATGTGTACCCGGCAGCCATGATAAGGCAATTCTCATTGCTGGGAACCTGCCTAATATGAATCCTCTCTTCGACTGAAGTCTAAAGGCCCCGTCACACATAGCGAGATCGCTGCTGAGTCACAAGTTTTGTGACGCAACAGCGATCTCAGTAGCGATTTCGCTATGTGTGACACGTACCAGCGATCAGGCCCCTGCTGTGAGATCGCTGGTCGTGTCGGAATGGCCTGGGCCATTTTTTGATCGTTGAGGTCCCGCTGACATCGCTGAATCGGCGTGTGTGACGCCGATTCAGCGATGTCTTCGCTGGTAACCAGGGTAAACATCGGGTAACTAAGCGCAGGGCAGCGTTTAGTACCCGATGTTTAGCCTGGTTACCATCCTAAAAGTAAAAAAACAAACGCTACATACTTACCTATCGCTGTCTGTCCTCGGCGCTTTGCTTCTTTGGTCTGGCTGTGAGCGCCGGTCAGCCGGAAAGCAGAGCGGTGACGTCACCGCTCTGCTTTCCGGCCGCTGTGCTCACAGCCAGACCAGAGAAGCAGAGCACCGAGGACAGACAGCGATAGGTAAGTATGTAGCGTTTGTTTTTTATTACTTTAACGATGGTAACCAGGGTAAACATCGGGTTACTAAGTGCGGCCCTGCGCTTAGTTACCCGATGTTTACCCTGGTTACCGGGGACCTCGGGATCGTTGGTCGCTGTAGAGCTGTCTGTGTGACAGCTCTCCAGCGACCAAACAGCGACGCTGCAGCGACAGCGATCCGGATCGATGTCGGTATCGCTGCAGCGTCGCTATGTGTGACGGGGCCTTAAATTTAAATGGGAATGAAGGATCCTGCTGTAATTAAAAACTCCTGAGGCTGAAAGATGAAGTGCTCAGTCAGAGAGCCTTTGTATACAAATATCAAAAGTCTGACCATCACTTCCAAACAGAAATCAAATGTGAACAGGTGCTTACTAAGAGTAGCCATCTCCATATACAATCAACAAAAAAGTAGCACTCTGTAGCGCTATAGCATGCAATCATGAAACATATTAAACTTGAATTGCATTACTGCTCTAGAAAACTACGAAAAATTGAGAATACTTAGCACACAAATTGGCCAATTGATGTGTACTCGACAGCGACAACAAGGCGATTCTTGAGAAGACGGTCAGTCTTTTGATATTCCTATACATACAATGCAAGTGACTAGCACACTCCAAAGTGTTGTGATGCAAACGGGGGGTTTATTTACATACAGTAATCAAACGTTTCGGTCGATACAGGACCTTCATCAGTGTACTAATAGTAGCAGTATACTTGGTAGAGCCCCCAAATTAAGAAAACATTGCATCCAAATAGCTGGCCTAAAAGGTATGGGCCACAAGCGCAGTGGAACCCACTAGAACGATATACACGCGGTGTCCACTGCAAGTGTAGTGCACTCATCCGTTAATGGCATGGCCATGTTGCGGTGGCCTCCGAGAGCATGGGCGCCGGGAAAATGGCCGCCGGCTGGCGCACGCTCAGATTCAGATCTTGTTGCCGAGATCTCGCCCCGAGATCTCGGGAGACGAGATCTCGTTGACGAGATTTGAATCTGAGCGTGCGCCGGCCCAGCGGCCATTTTCCCTGCGCCCATGTTCTCGGAGGCCACCGCAACATGGCCATGCCATTAACGGATGAGCGGGGGGCCACCAGGCTTTTTCGAAATGCCGTCAGAGCCCCCACTGAGCCCAGAGAGCTGCTGCCACAGCCCCGCAGCCCCACAGCACAGCCCCTGCCCGCAGCACAGCCACAGCCACACCAGCATGGGAAGGGAGGCTGCATCGGGACCGCCGCCGCTGCCGCTGCCGCTGCCGCATGATTTGTAAGTATATTGCGACTACAAGACGCACCCCCATTTTCCCCTAACATTTTTGGGGAAAAAAGTGCGTCTTGTAGTCCGAAAAATACGGTATTTATTATCTATCTATTATCTATCTCATTTCTATCTATTTATCTATTATCTAGCTATCATCTATATAATCTATCTATCTATTATCTGTCTATATATTATCTACTTATTATTTATCTATTATCTATCCATTATCCATTATCTATCTACTATCTATCAATCATCTAAATTATCTATCTAAATATTATCTATCTATCCATGTATCTACCCCCAACAATGGCAGCTCCTGGTGTATTTGGGATCTTGGGCAATGGAGACTCACTGGACAGGCTATGAGACTCACACTAAAGGTCTCTGTGCACATTAGAGAGAAGTCAACACAATTTGATCATTTTTGCAGGTCCAAGAGAGCAATAAATGTATAACCGGACCTCCCGAATCTCCCCAGAGGTGGAGAAAAGGATCAGGCTCTTTGAACGTTAACTACTGATCCTCTTCCTCTCCTGTGAGATAATCCACTATCAGTGTCTGGTAATGACTAAAAATACCATCACATTAAGCAACACTGCAGCGATATAGACAACGATGCCGATCGCTGAAGCGTCGCTGTTTAGTCGTTGTGTGGTCGCTGGAGAGCTGTCACACAGACAGCTCTCCAGCGACCAACGATGCCGATGTCCCCGGGTAACCAGGGTAAACATCGGGTTACTAAGCGCAGGGCCGCGCTTAGTAACCCGATGTTTACCCTGGTTACCATTGTAAATGTAAAAAAAAAAAACACTACATGCTTACATTCCGGTGTCTGTCGCGTCCCCCGGCGTCAGCTTCCCTGCACTGTGTAAGCGCCGGCCGTAAAGCAGAGCGGTGACGTCACCGCTGTGCTCTGCTTTACGGCCGGCCGGCCGGCGCTGACACAGTGCAGGGAAGCTGACGCCGGGGGACGTGACAGGAATGTAATTATGTAGTGTTTTTTTTTTTTTTACATTTACAATGGTAACCAGGGTAAATATCAAGTTACTAGTGTGGCACCCCTAGGGGTATTTGCCACAAAAATAGTTACTGACACTAAATACAGGTACTAAGATAGCAAAACTGCACTACCACCTCCGGCCAGAAGGGGGAGCTCCAGAGACTCCCCTTGATCCATTCTGGTCTGAGAGAAAAACTGGCAGTTGGGCTAAGGAGCTGAAAGTGAGAGGTCATACAACTGAATTTCTAACAGTCCTATGACGGTTTCCAGGCCCAAATCACCGGCCTGAGGAGAAAAGGGACGGAGAAAAAGGACATTGTGAGAACCGGGTAGCATTAATCACTACCCAGAACAGGCGCAAAGACGGATACCGGATCCGTGGCTGTATTCATTATATATAATACAGCAACCGGAAAAACGTGAGGTGATATCAGCTTCACTAGGGCCGGACGCAGCAACAGACACAGAGTTCAGCGGTACTCCTGGAGGGGGTAAGCCGATAAAAGGACTCGGGTTGCCCGTCGAACCAGGACCCGGAGGGGACAGATTGGGCCGGCAGCCAGTTCACATACAGCAGCAGGGCCACACAGAAATTGCGTACAATAAGAGGCGAAGACCCCGGCAGGGTCAAAGTAACTCAGAGTTCCCATACAGACTCCGGTGACAGGACTGGTTGTAAATCCTTTTATGTTAAAGTAAACTGGTTAAACGTTTCAGTGCCTCAGACTTTCATTTGGACAATAGCTATCTATCCAGGATCAGGATCATCACCGCTGGGAGAACCTGTTGCTGATCAAGTAAGTGCCTGTTCCCTCACGATACCCCTTACACTGTGCATTGCCTGAGGCCACAGCACCGGGTCAAGCCAACCGTGACATCTCCCTCAAGAGACAGACCCCATTGGTCCGGTGCTGGGTACCCCGGTCTCTTGGGCGTCACAATTGGCGTCACGAACAGGATTCAGCCAGCCCGTATACCGGGTATTGTGTGCCGTGTTTGGAGCCCAAAACTGTGAAAACTTGGATGAAAAATCTTGAAAATTGACTTTATTAAAGAAAATTCCATTTCCCATTAAAAACTATTGAAAGTGACTTTTCCCCATTGGTTATAATGGAGTAAAGATGGCTGCCATCACCTCATAACCGTTAGGCACGAGACTGTTAATTGAGCTATGCCATTACCTGAGCCCCAGTCTGACTGAAAAACTTCAGAATCCGCCATTACAGAGCGCGTGGCGGGCGGGAGCAGCAGGGG
The DNA here is from genome assembly GCF_032444005.1 of Ranitomeya imitator. Classification (NCBI taxonomy): domain Eukaryota; kingdom Metazoa; phylum Chordata; class Amphibia; order Anura; family Dendrobatidae; genus Ranitomeya; species Ranitomeya imitator. The sequence goes on from NC_091284.1 coordinate 385,799,360, forward strand.
GCGTGTCATTGTGGGCGGCACCTAGCTGAGCGCTCTGACGTCAGAGCAAGGGAAAAACCAATCCTGCTGCGCAGCGTAACTAATCTACACTATCCCGACGGAAGCGGAGGACCGGAAGGGTCCGAATTAACTAAGGGGGCACAGTATGTCGCAGCACGGAGACGCCGCAGCACCCGGCGACGCTAATGCAGCTGAAAGACAGAGTGTCAATAGAGAGTCCGGTAGCGCAGCGGTGCAAGGAGCGGTGCCCATCATGCCGGTGCTGATGCCATATACCCCGGGTGGCCCGTGGCTTCCAATGTATGAAGGTGAGCCTAATACCCTTGACGATTTCAGAGAAAAGATGCTGGCCCATTTTGACATGTTCCCCGTGGGTGAAGTTCAGCGTGTTAGTCTCCTGATGATGCAGTTAAGTGGCCATGCTAAGCGAGAAGTCACAGCATGGGCAGCTGATCTAAAAGGCACTGTTGAACGCATATTTGCTGGATTAAAAGCTACATTTGAAACCACGGCCAGCAGCAAAGCTAAAATACGATTCTTTAATTGCAAACAAAAAGCTAATGAGGGCGTGAGAGACTTTGCCTTAAACCTGCAGGAAGCCCTTAAATCACTTACACTGGCTGAACCCATTTTTAACACCGGAGCGGATAAACTGCTAAGAGATCAATTTATTGAGGGACTCTACACCCCTTCTCACCGGGGGCATGTGAGCATGCTTGTTTTTAAGAACCCTGAATTGACATTTGCCCAATTAAAGGAGAGCGCTATACGTCTCCAGCTGGCAGAGGCACCTCGGGATCAGGATCCTGCGCAACCCATGGCAGAGGCACCTCAACAACAGGGAGTGCCAGTGACATCAGCTATGTCTGGGGCCATTGCTAAGCCCCTGGGGCCCAGTACTAATGAGGCTCTTCAACAAAAGCTTGACTCTTTAGCTGATGTTGTTGCTTCAATGGCTAAAACCATGCAGGAGATGAGAGGACACAAGATGGAGTTGGCAAACTGTAGAGAGGATGTTCCATGGATGAGACCCCGGAGATACCCGACATGGAGAGGACGACCCCGCGACCGCTACCAACCAGATGGACAGCCCATTTGCCGCCGTTGCCAGCAGCCAGGCCACTTTGCACGAGATTGTGATTTAAATGGGAATCCCCTGGGAATGCGGGCCGCTTCGCAGGAATGAACTTTCAAGGCCCAACACCCTGGCACGACAGGTACATCGGAGGACGACCCATTATCCCTATCGTGCTGGACGGAATTCCCCTCAACGCTTTGCTGGACACAGGTTCCCAGATTTCATCTATACCGTATATTCTTTATAAGAGGTACTGGGCTGATGCAGATATTGATAAAGGGCCCTCTGATGTTGATCTAGATATATGGGCCAGTAATGGTAAGTTGGTACCGAAACTAGGATTCAGGGAGATGACCATAAAGATTGGTAAAGTAGAATTGAAGAAACAGGGTATAATTGTTGTTGATATTGACCGGTGGAACTGTGAACCCACTGTATTGATAGGAATGAATGTGTTAGAGAACTGCTTTTCCGAAGTTATTTCTGTCTTACAGCAAATTGCTGAAACTGCCCAATCCTACCAGCAGAGAGTTCTCCAGAGGGAAATAAAAGTATTGATGTTAAGGCAACAGGTAGAAGTTGCAGGTGGAGAAATCGGCAGTGTGAGGGTAAGTGATCCAACGTCTATTGTAATCCCACCAAAAACAGAAATGCTGGTATGGTGTAGAGCAGCCATTGGTACTAAGGGACGAGATTATCAAGCCTTAATAGAACCAGTGTACACCGACAGCAGGCCCACTATACTCACAGCACGAGGGGCAGTCGAGGTACACCGGGGACGAGTGCCGGTACGACTTTTGAACTGTGGAGAGGAAGAGGTCACTTTGCCAAGGTATGCTACAGTGGCAAAGCTATTTACTGTTGACAACAATGCCATCACAACCATTGAGCCCTTAGAACCAACCTGTCAGGTGGAAGTCAACGGCTCAGATGGAGAATTGGAGGATTGGTGCCAACAGCTACACGTGGGCATAAATTCAACACCTACCCATCAAAAACAAGGGGTGTATAGGCTAGTGACGGAATATGAACAAGTCTTCAGTAAACACCCATTGGACTTCGGACGGATAGAAGGGGTAGAACACACAATCCCCACCGGTGACCATCCCCCAATAAAAGAAAGATATAGACCCATACCGCCTGCTCACTATCAATGTGCAAAAGATATGCTGAGGGAGATGAAACAGGCCGGGGTAATAAGAGACAGCTGTAGCCCCTGGGCGGCCCCTCTAGTGATTGTCAAAAAGAAGGACGGAACCATGAGAATGTGTGTAGACTACCGGCGGATTAATAACATCACCCATAAAGACGCCTACCCCTTGCCTAGGATAGAAGAGTCCTTGACTGCTTTGAAATCTGCTAATTATTTTTCCACCTTAGACTTAACAAGCGGGTATTGGCAAGTCCCTGTGGCTGAGAGAGATAAGGAAAAGACGGCATTCACCACACCAATGGGTCTATGTGAATTTAATCGCATGCCGTTCGGACTCTGCAACGCATCCGGTACCTTCCAGCGGCTGATGGAATGCTGCCTCGGACACAAGAACTTCGAGACCGTCCTCCTGTACCTAGATGATGTGATCGTCTACTCAAAGACTTACGAACAACACTTAATAGACCTGGCAGAAGTGTTCGAAGCCTTATCCAGGTATGGCATGAAAGTCAAGCCATCCAAATGTCACCTTCTCAAGCCAAAGGTACAGTACCTGGGACACATCGTGAGTTCGGATGGAGTAGCACCAGATCCCGAGAAAATAAGCGCCATAAGGGATTGGCCAAGACCTACCAGCGCAAAAGAAGTGAGACAATTCCTGGGATTGGTGGGTTACTATCGCAGATTTATAAAAGGATTTACCAAGTTGGCAGCACCCTTGCAAGACACCTTGGTAGGGCAGACGAAGAAACCTTCAAACCGAAACCCTCCTTTTCAGTGGAACGACGAAAGGGAAGACTCCTTTGAACAACTAAAGAAGGCACTAACCGGAGAAGAGGTTCTGGCATACCCAGATTACCATCAACCTTTCATTCTCTACACCGATGCCAGTAATGTGGGACTAGGAGCGGTGCTGTCACAAAAGCAAGAAGGTCGGGAGAAAGTAATCGCCTTTGCAAGTAGAAAGCTCCGGCCTACTGAAAGAAATTCAGAAAATTACAGCTCCTTCAAATTGGAACTACTGGCAGTAGTTTGGGCTGTGACTGAACGTTTCAAACACTATCTGGCCGCTGCAGAATTTATTGTCTATACTGACAACAATCCGTTGACCCACCTGGACACAGCCAAATTAGGTGCGTTAGAACAGCGATGGATAGCCCGGTTATCTAATTACAACTTCATAATCAAGTATCGAGCAGGTCGCAAGAATGGAAATGCCGATGCCCTATCCCAGATGCCACACTTGAGAGATGTAGAAGAGGAAACGGGGGAGCTTGAAGAAATTGAATTACCAGCCTTCCATCATCCCAAGGCAAAACATCATCAGTCAAGTACCTATCAGAAACAACAAGAGGTGAATTTTAATCCGTTAGCACACCATAGATGGGCTGACACCCAAGACAGCAATCCGGCTGTGAAGTTGGTGAAGGAACTGCTGACTGAGCAAAGTGCATATCCCGATGGGGATGCCCCAGAAGAGACGCATCAACTCTGGAAAGAGAGAGGCAAAATGTTCCTGTATCAAGGGAAGCTCTGTAGAAGGTACACCAATCCGAAAACACATGAATTGGTTTGGCAAATTATCGTGCCTAAACAAGATGTCAAGATGGTCCTCGAAGCTTACCATAATGGTGCTGGTCACTTCGGTTGGAAAAAGTTAGAAGTACTTCTAAGAGAAAGATTTTATTGGGTCGGGATGAGAAAATCAATCGAACAGTGGTGCAGAAATTGTGGCCCGTGTAACCTCAGAAGAAACGATCAAAAGAACCAAAGAGCACCACTGCAGCCCATAATCACCAAACAACCACTTGAACTTGTAGCCATGGACCATGTGAAGTTGACACCAAGCCGGTCTGGCTATGTCTATGCCTTGACAATCGTGGACCATTATTCACGCTTCTTGGTAGTAGTACCCGTAAAAGATCTGACAGCAAAAACAGCAGCCAAAGCGTTCCAAACGTACTTTTGTAGACCCCATGGATATCCGGAACAGGTTCTCACTGACCAAGGTACAGCCTTTGAATCAGAGATCTTCAGAGAATTCTGTAATATGTATGGTTGCAAAAAGATCCGGACGACGGCTTATCATCCACAAACAAACGGCTTATGCGAGAAGATGAACCATATTGTAATAGACCTACTAAAGACTTTACCTGAGACAGAAAGGAATCAATGGCCAGAGAAATTGCCTGACTTGGTGGATCTGTATAATCATGTCCCGGTGAGCTCCACCAATTGCACCCCAGCTTACCTTATGCGTGCAAGACCCGGCCAATTACCAATCGATCTAGAAATGGGAATTCTGAAACCAGACGCAGAAGTCCAAGACTCCAATTGGGATATCATACGGCAAAAGCAGTATCGCCAAGTGCAAGAGAGTGTGGAAAGAAGCCTTCAGCAAACTAGAGAAAGACAAGAGCGAACTTTCAACCAGAATGCTCTAGCGACCCCATTAAGACCGGGTGACCAAGTGCTCAAGAGAAATCATCGAACCAATAAACTAGACAATCAGTGGGAAGCCGTACCCTACACAGTTTTACCAACAAGAATGGATAATCCTAAAATGTGTCTCATTAGCAAAAACGGGGGCTTATCATCTGTACTAGTGTCAAGAGACAATCTTAAATTATGTCCGGAAGCATTGAAAGAGACAGAAGTTGTCCAGCCAGAACCAGAAGTTATTCAACCCATGCAGGTCCAACCAGTAAAGGAAAAAGAAGAGGAAATGTATCACACCTGTATAGGAGACTTTCCCAAAACCCTACTAACATACCATGGTGCAGTAGTGGTTCCCATGGTGGCCTTTTACCCAACACCGAACCCAATACCAGAAGTCCCAAGACAGGAAGAGGCTGACCCCGTACTACAGGAGATTCCAGGCCAGGAAGAACAGATTCCTGATCAGAGTGATCCCATTCACGGTGGACTTGCCAACTCCATAGTCGTGGAATTATCTTTAGCAGAGCGGGCAGATACTACATCCGCAGTAGACAGTAGTACACCACATGAAGAGACACCGCTATTACGTAGATCACAGCGTAGTACCCAGGGTCAATTACCGGCCAGGTATGCAGATTACCAACTATAAAGCTCATAATGTGAATTGTATATATGTTATGCCGTATATAGTTAAACAGAAAATGTAGTATAGTCATTGTTATCAGTCTGCAACGTTTAAGCCCAGTGCCTACAGAGACTTGTCTGTATGAACTTATTGCATATTCTTGAACTTTTTATCAGCCCGGAGGCACTAAATCAAAGCTCCGGAAAGACTGCTTTTTGAACTTTGCTTTTTGCTCTTTTTGAACTTTCTTTAGACGTTATATTGGTAACTCCGTTGGAAAAATGGAACTAAATTCTTGGACACAAAGTGCAGTGCCTTTCCTAGTACCTTCAAGGATAGAACTGTATTAATGGACGCTATTTGAAGTGACTTTTTACAGAACTCTATTTTTGTTTCCTTGAGTGGTTTTTGTAACTTTTCATTTTTAAGACTCTGTACATATTAATTGTTATTTCAAAATGTTATCGTCCCACAGTCCCGGAGTACTGTTCTTAACTAAGGGAGAATGTGGCACCCCTAGGGGTATTTGCCACAAAAATAGTTACTGACACTAAATACAGGTACTAAGATAGCAAAACTGCACTACCACCTCCGGCCAGAAGGGGGAGCTCCAGAGACTCCCCTTGATCCATTCTGGTCTGAGAGAAAAACTGGCAGTTGGGCTAAGGAGCTGAAAGTGAGAGGTCATACAACTGAATTTCTAACAGTCCTATGACGGTTTCCAGGCCCAAATCACCGGCCTGAGGAGAAAAGGGACGGAGAAAAAGGACATTGTGAGAACCGGGTAGCATTAATCACTACCCAGAACAGGCGCAAAGACGGATACCGGATCCGTGGCTGTATTCATTATATATAATACAGCAACCGGAAAAACGTGAGGTGATATCAGCTTCACTAGGGCCGGACGCAGCAACAGACACAGAGTTCAGCGGTACTCCTGGAGGGGGTAAGCCGATAAAAGGACTCGGGTTGCCCGTCGAACCAGGACCCGGAGGGGACAGATTGGGCCGGCAGCCAGTTCACATACAGCAGCAGGGCCACACAGAAATTGCGTACAATAAGAGGCAAAGACCCCGGCAGGGTCAAAGTAACTCAGAGTTCCCATACAGACTCCGGTGACAGGACTGGTTGTAAATCCTTTTATGTTAAAGTAAACTGGTTAAACGTTTCAGTGCCTCAGACTTTCATTTGGACAATAGCTATCTATCCAGGATCAGGATCATCACCGCTGGGAGAACCTGTTGCTGATCAAGTAAGTGCCTGTTCCCTCACGATACCCCTTACACTGTGCATTGCCTGAGGCCACAGCACCGGGTCAAGCCAACCGTGACATCTCCCTCAAGAGACAGACCCCATTGGTCCGGTGCTGGGTACCCCGGTCTCTTGGGCGTCACACTAGGCGCGGCCCTGCGCTTAGTAACCCGATGTTTACCCTGGTTACAAGTGAACACATCGCTGGATCGGCGTCACACGCCGATTCAGCGATGCCAGCGGGTGATCCAGCGACGAAATAAAGTTCCAGACTTTCAGCTCCGACCAGCAATGTCATAGCAGGATCCTGATCGCTGCTGCGTGTCAAACACAACGAGATCGCTATCTAGGACACTGCAACGTCACGGATCGCTATCGTTATCATTCTAAAGTTGCTCAGTGTGAAGGTACCTTTACTCCCCACTCCTATTGGAAGCCAGTACGTTCCTAGGCCAGCTGAGTGTTCGTATATAGTAGAGAAACAAATGTTTGACTGATGGTAACTTAAAGGGGTATTCCAATCTCCAACATCCTATCCTAATATGTATTACGTATAATATCAGTAATATTAGCAAATACCTCCAATTAGAAATATAGTATAGTTTTTCTGATTCTCTATGTAGCTTACCCCATGGGCAGGGCATTGCAGTAGATTAGGCATCCATGGTTATGCCCACTAAACACTAACTAACTGTTATTATATGAGAAATTGTAACCATAGATATCTAAGCTACTGCAATGCCCTGCACATGGGGTAAACGACGTAGCAAAACAGAAGAACTATACTTTATTTCTAATTGGAGGTATTTGCTAATATTATTATATTACACCTACTTCTTATTGGGATAGAGTCTTGGAGATTTATTCACATTTATATATAAAACCTGACACCTCACTTTATATAAAAACTCAAATGAGGTCAATGCATCATCTCATCCAATGTACTAGTGGACATACATATATCATTAATAAAACATATGATAAATCTTGTCGTCAGATTCATCCTGTACAAACCATGAACGGCAGGAATCAAACACTGGCTGAGCGATTGCAGCCAAGTATTTATTACTCTGGAATGCTGCAGCTTTTAAGGGCAAACATAGTCTAAAAAGCTAGCTGGGAACGATGCGAATAGTCCGAGGAAGTCACTGGCCGGCCTCTCTGCTACCCCCCCTCCTCTGCCAGTTAAAAACCGAATCTCTACCTATGGAGAAATCATAGCGAAAGAACTGTCAGTTAAAGTGATCAGCGCTGGGAATAGCTGGCCAGGGAGCACATCAGACCAATCAGCCAAGAAAGTAGTTTCTGGCTGGCTTTTTAAAGCATTTTTACTCTCAAATATCTCAGCATTTCAAGGTATAGCTTCCAGGTTGCAATTGTACAGTGTCTGACTCATGCTGCCCCTGGGCCGCATGCATTTGACATTAGGATCCCTTTAACAGAATGTCCTTTCTGCATATACAGTATTTCACAGATGGTAGGGAAAAGGCAATGATGGTAGTGGAAAGGGCAATAATGGGAGTGGTGGAGGAGGAGGAAATGATGGACGTGGTGGAATGAGCAATGATAAGGGTGCAGTGGAAAGGACAATGATGGTGGAAAGAGCAATAATGGGGGTGGTGGGGAGGGGGAAATGGTGGAGATGGTGGATTGGGCAATGATTGGGGTGGTGGAATGGGCAATGATGGGGTGGTGGGGGAGAAAGCAATGATGGGGGTGGTGGGGGAGAGGACAATAATGGGATGTGGGGGGAGCAGGACAATGAGGGGCGTGGGGGCTTGAAATGGGAGGAAAGGGGATTTATAATGAATTTAGGAACAGGGGGAGGTGGAGGAAGATGTTATTATCGCTTATTATGTCTTACCCAGCCCGTTAGTATATAGTGTACTCACTTATGTATAGCACAGTCCCTCAGTATAGTGTACTCGCTTATTATGTATAGTGCCATCCCTCAGTATATAGTGTAGTCACTTTTTATGATGCTGTCCCTTATTATATAGCTTTTTCTGCTGTTATGTACAGTGCTTTCTCTTACATAGAGTATTCTTGTTATTCACAGCTCTCTCTTTTATTACATAGTCCCCTCTCTTTTTAGATATAAAATGACTGCTGATGGAGGAGCTGGTGACCAGACGATCAGTTCATCAGCTCCTCCATTAGAAAGGAAGCTTTCCCATGTTCTATCAGCCATCATTGCATTATACAGCTAACAAGACAGGAAAGTATGTAATAAAAAATGGGGCTTTATATAATCCTATATGTAAGGGATGGTGCTGTACATAACAAGAGAGGGCACTGTATAATAAAGGACAGCAATAAACATAATGAAGGAGACTATGTAATATGTACATGTATGTGTGTGTAGCTATATATATATATATATATGCAGTATATATATATATATGATGTAGCTTTGTTGCCATAGAAGTTGAGGGGCCCAGACACATTTCTTGCACAGGTGCCCCAAGCTGTCAGTGTCCGCCCCTGAGTCTGACTGATTAATTGAGTCTGTGGACAGGAGTCTTTTCTAAAGGTGACTATGTAAGACAGCTGTCTGTAATGCAGGTAATGAGTTGATTAGGATTGTCTAACTCGTCTGTAGGAGCCAGAACTCTTAATGGTTGGTAACGGATTAAATACTTATTTCTCACTGCAAAATGCAAATAAATTTATATAATTTATACAATGTGATTTTCTGGATTTTATTTTTAATATTCTATCACTCAATGTTAAAATTAGCCTACCCTTAAAATTATAGACTGTTCATTAGGGTTGATCGACCTTTACTTTTATAGGATCGTGTCGGGTTTCACGAAACCCGACTTTTTCAAAAGTCGGGTCGAGTGAAATCGGCCGATCCTATAAAAAAGTCGGGGTTGGGGTCGGCCGAAACTCGAAACCCAATGCAGTGCATTGGGTTTCCATGGTTCCCAGGGTCTGAAGGAGCGGAAACTCTCCTTCAGGCCCTGCGATCCATATTTTAGTGTAAAATAAAGAATTAAAATAAAAAATATCGCAATACTTACCCTCTGACGCGCCCTGGTACTAACTGGGAACCTTCCTTCCTTAGAATCAGCCTTCCAGGACCTTGCGGTGATGTCGCGGTGACGTCGCGGCTTGTGATTGGCCGCGCGGCCGCCCATGTGACCGCTCGCGCGACCAATCACAAGCCGCGACGTCGCCGCGACGTCACCGAAGGTCCTGGAAGGGCTGATTCTTAGGAAGGAAGGCTGCCGGAAAGAAGCAGGGTGCGTCCGAGGGTGAGTATATTCCTATTAGGTATATACTCACCCTCGGACGCGCCCTGCTTCTTTCCGGCAGCCTTCCTTCCTAAGAATCAGCCCTTCCAGGACCTTCGGTGACGTCGCGGCTTGTGATTGGTCACGCGAGCGGTCACATGGGCGGCCGCGCGGCCAATCACAAGCCGCGACATCACCGCGACATCACCGCAAGGTCCTGGAAGGCTGATTCTAAGGAAGGAAGGTTCCCGGTTAGTACCAGGGCGCGTCAGAGGGTAAGTATTGCGATATTTTTTATTTTAATTCTTTATTTTACACTTAAATCTGAATTCCGATACCAATTCCCGATATCTTAAACATATCGGGAATCGGTATCGGAATTCCGATTCTAGATTCAAAAGATCGCCGACATCATGGCCGACCCCACACTGGGGTCGGGTCGGGTTTCATGAAACTCGACCTTGCCAAAAGTCGGCGACTTTTGAATATTTTTGACCCGTTTCGCTCAACCCTACTGTTCATGTCTTTGTCAGTGGGCAAACTTACAAAATCAGCAAGTTATCAATACTTATTTCCCCCACTGTATTTCACATTTGCATGTTATAGCGCTGCAGAGTGCTACTTTATTTGTTGATTATATTGGTCAACCCCTTCACCCATGTGCAATTTTTCCATTTTTTGTTTCCCTTCATTCCCTAGGCATAACTTTTTCATATTTACATCAATATTGCCATATGAGATCTTATTTATTGCAAGTTATACTTTTGAATGGCATGTTTGATTTTACCACATAGTGTACTGGAAAACGAAAAAAAAATCAAAATGCTGTGACATTGCAAAAAAGTGCACTTCCACAATTGTTTTTTTGGATTTTTTATTTACTATGTTCACTATATGGTAAAACTGACCTGGCAATATGATTTCCCCAGTGCAGTACGCAGATACCAAACATGTATAGGTTCTTTTTTATTTAAGTGGTGAAAAAAAATTCAGAAATTTGTATGAAAAAAAGTTTTCCTGTTTGTCACCATTTTCCGAGACCCATACAATTTCCATTTTTGATGATCTGGGGCTGGGTGACGGCTTATTTTTTGCAGCTTGATATTTTAATTGATATCATTTTAGGTAGAGACGATGTTTTGGTCATCTCTTATTGCATTTTACTGCAATGTTGCGGAGGATCGTGCTGACAGGCATGGGGGTCTTCTGCAGACCCCCAGCTGTCATTACAACCCATAGTCGGGACTTGTGACACACTTCAGGCTGGCCTGTGATAAATGCCAATGTCAGTGTTTGACAGTAGCATTTATCTGGTTAGCAACCATGATCTGAGGTTCAACCTGTGTTAGAGGCACTTTATTGCTTAGTAAATCAGCCATCAAGTGTGGAGAAAGGTGCGGGAGCATCGAAACACAGATCAAAGGCAAGGACAAGGTCGATGATGTTAATGTTGGTCATCTGTCATGAAGTGGCTAATATCAAACCATTCTGTATTGTAAGCCGTAGTTGTGGGCTTTGTCACTAGGCATCCAGGTGGACCCATTCACGTGCTGCTGACCCAGTCCCATAATAGCAGATTATATCATTAAGTATTTCTAAAGGACTTCATAATGAATAATTATTTCCACTAGTTTTCCTGTAATTGTTACAGCTTTTAATTAGCTATGGTATTTGTTTCAAATATATATATATAGATATATATATATATATATATATTATTCCTTAAAAACAAAGTATGGAATTACTGTACAGAGATATAATAGTAATGCCTAAATCCAGTCAATAATGGAGGTTTAAAGACAGACTGAATTATGTAGTTTTAGCTAAAGAGTTTAATTATGGAATATGATCCTTTGGCTTAAAAAAGCATTATAAAACAAAATTGCTTTCCTATGCATTTTGTGATGTTGATGCAAATGTGGCTTTTGTGCTAGTCATTGCTTCTACTGTACATACATATATCTTGAATACGTCTTCCCATTTCAAAGGTGCGAGTGAAAGTGAAAAATAAAAAGTTTGCTTAACAAAGTAGTAGACTTTTCAGTCAAATAATTAGTTAAATTTTATTCCATAATCCCGCACACCTACTTTTTTGGGAATGAAAGAATGAACAGGGACCAATTATTTCTCCATCTTAGTTTTTTTTTTACATTTAAAGAAAAGAATTGCAGCAAGTCCAGTGAAAAGACCACAAATAATTGCCTAGAACTCAGTTTCCTGTGGGTATAATCTATAAGTAGGAGAGTGAGATGTTGGAAATAACTACAGTCACACCATTATAATTAAAGATCGGCTTTAATGAGGAACTTTCAACAAATTTTTCATGTTGAACTTGACACACAATGTAATAGTGGCTGTAGAATGGAATAAGCCAAGTTTTTTACCCTTCATTGCAAAGATGTTAGCAATCTAAAGTATTGGCACAGAATGAGTATTGGCACAGTCCAATCGGGTGCTATCAATTACTTTTCACTGGAGGCGTGTTCTTCTTCTACCTGTGTGAGTTATCCAGTTATAAACAGGCAGCAACATACTAGAGAAAGAACATGCCTGCACCATAGCTTTGGTTTCTGTAAGGCCCCTCTAAAATGGCTACGGATGACATGTTCAGCACAAGCCACTCCACCTACCAGATCCCAGAGATTACCTTGGCTTAATCTTTTAGCTTCTGTACAGAGATATGGACCTAAACAGGGGCTCCTGGGCTGGGACCACAGAATAAGCTGCTGGTTGGTTGTGCAGGTTGCCAGGTTAGAACCAAAAGGGCAGGAAAAGTGCAAAATCAGAATCTGTAAAATAGTCAGAAACACAAGCTGAGGTAAAAAAAAAAAAGGACAATAATAACAACAAGGACTGAACCAGAGAAGCACAAAAGGACATCTGGCAGCTTCCAGCAGTAAGATGGAAGCTTAAATAGGGTGTGGTGCTCTCCATTTGGCTAGAGCAGGAAGCTGATAAATCCAGCTGGACAGCATACACACCCATACTGCAGGTCCCAGACATAAAATATGTAAATGGATGGAAAGAGCCAGCGTTGTCCACAGCTTCTGGTTCCAACACCTCTTCTGTCAGCGGCACCAGCTGCACGATGAATGTGGCAGCGCCTGGCGACAGTAGAAGACTGTCAGAGTATGAGATGGAAGCTCTAATCTCCTGGTCTAATTTCTGCATTGTTAGAAAGTGCTAGGTATAGAAGATGGCAGATGACTCACACCTTTCAGATAAGGTCATTGTGCAGCTGTGTGGCATTACAAACATTTCTATCAGCTCTCCCTCTCTCATAATACTGTCATCTCGGCTATATTGCTCAGCAGAACTGCCCCTTCTCTCACTGCCTGTACAGAGATGAGAGCTCGACTTGTAAGCTCAGAATGCCCAATCTCATAGATCACAACCAGATGATGACCCACTATGTTAGGTGTCGAGTTCCTGCCTCCACACAGGGGGAATCTCGAACCATGTCTGCTGCGGTCTCCCATTCTTCTCCAGCCGCAGTGGAGTCTGCTCAGCGGAGACGGCAGTCCCAGTGTCTGGCTCAAGCTGATACTGTGCGACTGGTTACTGCTGCCTTTCCAGGCTCTGCCTTTGTAGCCAGCACGGATCAGCAGCGAGCAGGTCTTTCTGGGACTAAGTCCTGCTTTTCCCATACTGAGCATGCCCACGGGACGAGCTCCCATTGGAGGTCGGGGATCACATGCTCAGGTCCTGTTGCACCTCCTATTGGACCATCTGGAAGGTCCCGTAGCACTACTGCTATAAAAGGTTTGCATGGCCTCTCAGCCATGTGCTACTGTATAATTGAAAACGTGTGTGTGCAGATGTGTGAAAGTCGCTCAGTAATCATCCCCCTTCCTAGTGTTGTTGACTGCTTGTGTAAGGTGGATGTTTGCTGTCTAGTGTCCTCAGTGCTATCTGCACCTAACACATGATACTGTGTCTTATTGTTGTGACCACCAGTGTTGCGCCGGGCGCTATTAGAGTGCTTTCCTGACCCAAGTCTGGGTGGTTAGTCACATCCGCCAGAGCGGCACTGCACGCACTTTTGTGCATTAAATTATTATTTCAGCTAAACTCTGACACCCCAGTAGCGGTGTCGCGCGCAAGTGGTCTAGAGGAACTCTTTCCCTGAGTCTTGGGATAGAGTTCTGAGACTCCTTGCTTGCTCTCTTTGTGCGGTACTGCGGCTCTGTGACGCAACAGGGTTCACTTCCTTCATACCGGGTGAAGCTAACTCATGTGTGTATCCACATTATACCACCATATAGTCCATCATTACTCAGCAGCAGGTTCCATCTCTGCACGGTGAACCCCGGGCTGCGAACGTACCTTATACCATCTTCCTAATTATTTGGTGCGTTCCGCTAGCCCTAACGAACAACACAATAAAATTCATGATTACAATCACAGACCATGAATGGAATATAAATTTACCCTGATGTATAGCAATACATGTGTGTCTAATCTATTTTATGTCTGGTATTCTGTACATGAACCAGGGAGCTCAGGATGCAGAACGCTACTGTATACATCGCACCCAATGAAATAATAATTAAATATATGGAATTAAATATAAATTTGCAGTGACAAAAGTAGGAAAACATTGCTTGTCATTCTTTACTATACTTCTGACATTCAGTTCATGTACCAGGAACAATTCTATAGATCTCAACCAGATAAGATTCACTATTCAATGAAATTCATGATTGTGATCATAGACCATGATTGGAATATTGGTGAAAGGGCCTCCCTTATGTCTAAATTAATTCAATTCCTTTCCATACTAACTGTTACTAGACTACAGTCTTTGGTATAGCCCTAAAACAAGATGAATTAAAATATTCATGTCTCTCAAAGCATAGGTACAAAATAGATGTTGATGTTCCTTATACAGCATTGGTGCATCAAAGTTATATGAGCGTAAGTAAGTCGAGCAATCCCAGACCAGCAGAGGATAAGCCTATATATTCTGCAGCTTTAAATTTAGATGTTTTATTAGGCTGTTACATTACCAAAGCCCTTAGGGATAATACTGGTATTATCTGAGATGGCAAAAAGTAAGCAGACATGTATTGTATTGACATTATTAAGAGCCATTGGTAAGGTTTGTGCATTGTAGGCTCCAATATTTAATGTAAAATGTATGAATTTTATGTAATTCGCTTTACTTGAAGGTCACGTTAAAGGTCAAACATAGATATTTTATGTCTAATTAGCTCATCTATATTAATAAATACATCCCATTTTAGTACATATAATTCAACTAACATAAAGGATGCAAAAGGGCAAAAGAGAGCACAGGCCGTGGAAAGATGGAGGCAGTGTTTCCTGTGTAATAAAAATGGACAGTCTCAAGAAACTGCATCATAAATAATCTGCTATACCGCTGTCAGAGCAGCATCAGGCTTGCTAGATGGCAATATTGCTGGAGTGACTGGACAGTGGTCTTCTGTTTTTTTTGAATGTTCAATCTCAGGCTGAGGCACACTAAAAAAGCTTCCCTGTTCAAAGTCAGGATTCTTTAGCATTGACCCAAATTGTTAATATTTGGATTACAATTTGCCCCCAATCCCAGTTTCCAGTCCATAATGAAGACAGTGTTCAGTCATTCTTGTTCCTGCACTATGTTAGGCAGAGGTCTATAGCTGGCCATAAACTAGTGGCTTCAGGTGGTGTCTCCTTGACTTGTCATTGTCGGTTGGTCTCTGAAGGTGTTAAATCGAAATAGTTACATAATTAGGTTGTAAAAAGACAGGAGTCCATCATGTTCAACCCTTATTAAAAGCTTATGTAGTGTGTGCTATTACTACCTCTTGCAGTAGAGCGTTCCACAGTCTGACTGCTCTAACTATAAAGAATATTTTCCTATTTAACTGGCAGGATCGCCCTTCTTTCACTCGTAACCAATGCCCCCTGGTTTTTATTGCCTTGCTGTACGTTAAAATGACACATTGCCTTTGGATCTGTGCTGTCAGTTGTGGCCTGTTGACTTCTATTGACAGAATGTACATTTTTTATTTGGCACGAACAGATGACTTTCCAATGCCTGCACCAGCAATGACAATAGATATCTCTCATTCTCTTAGCTTCAATTATATTCATTCTTTTAGTGAAAAAACAGTGATGTACATAGGCAAAACCTACCATAAATTAGCATTTTGGTCTAAAAATAAAAAATCTCAAATCTCAAGAATATGGCCACCTTATGGAAAGGTTCATCCAATTTCTTGTGCCCATTTCAAGCCATGTATGCAAATGGTGGTCACCCAGACATGAAGTCAAAGTACTAGGCAACAAGAGTTTTGCAGCCTGCAGAACGCAGAAAAGATTCAGGGCTACAGGATGAAAAATAAACAGAAATTCAGCAAAAGTACGTTGTACTAATTAGGTTGTGTGCACGATGGTACTTAGAGAAGATAGGCTCTTCAGCTAAAGAAAAAAAATCCAATCCAATGAGCTGTCAAGAAGATACAGAATAATGCGAAGACTTTTATTTGTACATTGTCAGTAATTGTATGGGCTCCACAGCTTAAATGTTTAGTCTACCAAAGGCATATCTGTCTATAAAGTAATCCTTCTCTTCCTATAAAGTGGTGTTTTGCATTTTAGCTTAATATTTTCTGCATTGTTTGATCCTTCATATCAGATGCACAATGCCTACAGTACTTTGTAACTGTCTCCAAACCATTGTGGTGGGATCTTTTTTTATGTATCATTAAAATCTGAACACATTATGTTCTGATAGCTGCTAGAAAAATATTTTTTCCTTGTTAGTTTGCCAGAGATTATTTCAGAATTCATCTTTTTTCATTTTATTATTTGTACATTTCCAATTAGCAGGTTCAGTGTAATGAGCATTTTGGTGAGGCAATGAGGCTCAGATGATGACTGATATGTAAACATACAGGAGGTGATAGTGCCAAAAGTTCCATACCCACAGAACCCACACAATGTATGTGAATTCACTGATTTTGTAACAGTTGATCTGATCGGACTTATTTAATGATTTACAGGAAAAGAGTGAGCATTTACATCCCGAATCTCAATCTTTTCTTCCTACATAATCAAACTGTTGTGGGGATACTGTGACAGGGGTCAGGAGATCACAGCATCTGGTCACACAAAATCCTGCACTGACTAGAACTGCTTCACCATCCTATTAAACAGTGCAGGTTTTTCCTTGCTCTCTAATTCCAAGAGTTAATTAGTTCAGTTGATCTCCTGGAGCTCTCCATCCTGAATTGCCTCAGCTGTTCTGTATTGGCCACTCCCCTCTGGTATATATGCTGCCATTGGCACTCGGGAGTTGCTACTGATAGTTCTTACTTCCTCGCTAGGTGCTGGAGGAGAAATTCAGTGTTTGCAGTAGGCGACTGGAGAGTTGCTCAGGAGGTTTCTATGTTGCATGTTTATCTTCATCCTCTCCAATTTGGTTTCTCCTACTTATCCCCACCCAGTGTTCCACCCTGTTGTATTGTGAGTTTATTTGTATGATTATACTTTTCTTTCATTCCTGTCTGTCTTCCCTTCTCTGTCAGGTAAGTGTAATCCTATCCACTTCAGTCTTACACCTCTTTGGGTAGTGGAAGGAACAGACAAGGTTTAAGATAGGAGCATAGCATGGTACGTGACCCTGATGTCTTCACCACACCTGGCACCCCACTGATCATTGTTATCAGTGACCAGAAGTTGTTGAACGCTGCCGCAACACAGCAGCTCCATCATTTCTATAGTGCCTGGTCCTGCAGATCCACCCCCTGTTCAAATGAATCGGGGTGAATCTGTTGTACTTGGCGACTACCATTATAGTTTTGATGGAGCTGCTGTGTTCCTGCAGCATCCAAGAACTTTTGACTGCTGTGAATAACAGCTGATCAGTGAGGATGCTGCGTGTCACACTCAGCGTCATACCTACAATAGGAGCTGTGGCTGCGATCGCATTTTAGAAGTTGCAAAACCCTTTTTTATGCAAACTTGTAGATAAAAGTGGAAATAAAACCTGCGCTGCCGATGACCCAATATATAATAGGAGACCAGATACTGTATGGATGCGCTTTTGTTTATCAACGTGTTTCAAGGTCATCATACCTCTTTATCAGGACAAACCACAATGAACCTCATTTAAGATCATGGTGGTTTGTCCTGATGAAGAGATGTGACGACCTCAAAACAAAGTTGACAAAGCCGCATCCTTACTCTACTGTATATAGTCTCCTATTGAATAGTGGATCTTTGGAAGCGCAAGTTATATCTCCACTTTAATCTCCAAGTTTGCATAGTATCTGTTTGGTGGATCTGCAACAGCCATTTTTTATTTCAAATCAACAAAGGTATTGTGTCTGTTACCTCCCTTCCCCTCGAGGTGAGCAAATCCTGTTTTCACCCTTTCCTTTGTAATCCAGATAAGACCCTGTTGCGCTTATTCTCATTCTGATTTTTAGCTACAAACAAAACCCTTATTTTAGCTCTCGTACATGATACCTGTATGGAGATACACATAGTCTTCATGGTTTCAGATCCTTGAGCTCTCAGTGTGCTGCCACATGGTGCTACCCAAAGGTGTAATATTGTAATATTAATAATAAAATAATATTAAAGAAAATATGTTCTACTACAATTTCCTTTTCATTAACATACATTATATATGAATTATTTCCATTTTCAACCTAAGGAATAACTTATGGTAAAATGACAGAAAATGATTTCATATCTCCTTTTCAAATCACTATTATTTCATAATAGCTGGTAATACATCATAACATGTCTTAAAAAATAATGGCCATGCAATCTCATAGCTAATGGAGCTCATTGTTTGAAACGATTTGGACAGCTGTAATAGAGAAACCCACAGCAGCCAATCCAAGGCTGCTCTCTAATTAATGATATACATTGAGTACTTCTACGTGTACTTAGGGCTGTTCATTTCTACTTGATGTACCATTTCCTATCATCTAACATTTTGTTTTATAATATAATGTACAGAATATGATACTGCTATTTCTCCTGCCAAGGTGGCCCATTTACACAGTGGGGCTATAAGTATCTTATACTGTCCCTCACGGATCTAGATCACATGGAGAGGTAATAATTATAATTATCTATGCAGCATAGGTTATATGCATTATAAGAATAAGCATGGAAATATTAGCAGAAATATTTTACTTAGAATCATAGAATCATAGAATGTTAGAGTAGGAAGGGACCTCCTTGGTCATCTGGTCCAACCTCCTGCTCAATGCAGGATTCACTAAAGCATCTCAGACAGATTTCTGTTCAGCCTCTATTTGAAGACTTCCATTGAAGGAGAACTCGCTACTAGAGATGAGCGAACATTGTCGGTTCTCTCCTTATTTGGCAAGCTATCTGGAGCGCTCCAAGATACCTGGAGTGCCTACTGATGATCAGCTGTTCAATGCTGCAGCTGCACGTTTCGGAACTGTGTGACAGTCCCAACAAATGCATGGACTGTCACACAGCCACGACACATGAAGCTGCGGAGCCGGACACCTGATTATTGGGGAGCTCCACGTATCTGTGTACTTACAATTGCTCATTTTGCCTTTCTACCCAGATAATTCTCTGTTCTATGAAGAAAGAGGAAGTCTCTTGTCTGTGCATTTATTATTCCCCTCTTCATTTCCTGACCTCACTTCCTAACCACTGCCAGGGATTTTTGCAGGTGCTCATGACTCATGCAGGCAAAATAGACATCCTGTTTCTACACAGAGCTTAGAAGGATTTGGCTAGTCAGTTTTTAATTATGTGATCTCACAGACCTAATGTAAAAGAGGGGAATTAAACTGGGTAGAAAGGCAAAATGAGCAATTGTAAGTACATATGATGACTGCAATATATTAAGAGGCTAATAACTTTGATGGGAGGAGTGTTTATTTAACATAATATCTGACTACATTCTTTCCACCAATATGACTTATAGGCCATGCCTAAAATATCTATTTAGCACCATCTGAAATAAAATGCCCACTGCAGTAACGAATCTTTGAGCCTGGTTGCTTTCATTGCTTCAATAAGAAGAATCAACCAATAAGCTCAGATTTGTAGCAACTATAGTTGTTTTTTGTGTCCCTATGCTAAATATTTTGATGTCCCAAGAATTTAGTATATTCATTAATTTCCTAAGCTGTATGTACTGTGCTGTAGGAATATGCATAATCAATGGGATTTACAGGTTGGTCTTAAAGGGAACCTATCAGCAAGATTGTGCACAGTAGCCTACAGTACAGAAGGTATCAGGTTGGTGCTGTTACACTGATTAAAATGATACCTGGGTTGATGAAATCCGTTTTGTGCTTGTTGTTTAATCTTAATTTTCAGTTTTGAGTTAATGATATGCTTGTGCTTCAGGGCGGCCTGTGGGGGGTATTCATGTGGTGCTGTGCATAGCTATTCATAATACAGACTGCTGACATGTCACTGATCCTTCAGTGACCTGCCTTCTATTTTACATTATGCATATATTATACTTGTGGAATTAGAATTTTTTTTTACGTTAAGCAAAATGGCGCAGGTGCCTACGCAACAGCATGTATCACATATGTATCGCATTATGCATATAATATGGTAGGATAAAAAAAATAAATGTAACTTCATCAAAATGATGCCAACAGCGCATGCGCAGTAACATCTATCGGATTCCGATGGATGCTACAACGCAAACGCCGTCGGTGCCATTTTGCTGCAGCCACATTTTTTTTCTCCAGCAAAATTAAGTCGGTCAGTAGAGTGTACTGTCTACCTCTGGGAAAAGTTTTGCGCAATCCATTATTGATAGCTTCTATACACAGCACACAACATTCCCAAATGTCAAGTCTTACCCAGCTTGGGCTTTATGGTTGGTTTATGAATCCTTATTGTGAACATTACAATTTCTGAATACCTTTCCTTGTGTACAGATCTTCTCTTGTGAATTACATAGTGATTTAGCACAGACGTGATAATTTTATTAAGGTCCATAAAAATGAATATATAACAAGATGAATTAAATAGCAGCCTTATGCTAATATATGCAATTTACCAATGGTTACAGGAACATTCATGCGAGAAGAAGATGCTTTGACGTGTTTAATCAAAAATAAGTTACACCAGTTGCTGGTACTATCTCAATATGCATAAGTGTTTCAAGGCATCGCAGACCTGAAATACTAGCTAATATGTATAAATATATACAGTACAGACCAAAGGATTGGACACACCTTCTCATTTAACCCCTTAGCGACCGCCGATACGCCTTTTAACGGCGGCCGCTAAGGGTACTTAAACCACAGCGCCGTTAATTAACGGCGCTGTGGAAAAAGTCCATAGCGCCCCCCCAGAGGCCGATTTTCTCCGGGGTCTCGGCTGCCGAGGGTAGCCGAGACCCCAGAGAACATGATTCGGGGGGTTTTTAACCCACCCCGCATTTGCGATCGCCGGTAATTAACCGTTTACCGGCGATCGCAAAAAAAAAAAAAAAACGCGATCTCTTTTTAATTTCTCTGTCCTCCAATGTGATCGCACATCGGAGGACAGAGAAAAGGGGTCCCAGGTGGCCCCCCAATACTCACCTAGCTCCCCCGATGCTCCTCGTGTCTCCCGGTGGGCGCCGCCATCTTCAAAATGGCGGGCGCATGCGCAGTGCGCCCACCGGCCGGCACCGGGAGAATCTTTGGGGTCTCGGCTGCCGGGGGTAGCCGAGACCCCAAAGAGCATGATCGGGGTCGGTATTACCGACCCCTGTTTTGCGATCGCCGGTAATTAACTGTTTACCGGCGACCGCAAAAAAAAAAAAAAAAAAAAGTAAAGTGTAATTCTCTGTCCTCTGATGTGATCGCACATCAGAGGACAGAGAAATAGGGGGATTCGGGGACCCTAGCATACTCACCTAGGTCCCTGGATCCTCTTGCTGCTCCTCCTGGCCGCCGGCAGAAGAACATGGCGGACGCATGCCCAGTGCGCCCGCCATCTGTCTCCATCTGCCGGCCGGCAGGAGAACAGCAGTTGGGGCTAAAATTAGGGTTAGGGTTAGGGGTAGGGTTAGGGGTAGGGTTAGGGGTAGGGTTAGGGGTAGGGTTAGGGGTAGGGCTAGGGTTAGGGGTAGGGTTAGGGCTAGGGTTGGGGCTAAATTTAGGGTTAGGGTTGGGGCTAAATTTAGGGTTAGGCTTCTTTCACACTTACGTCGGTACGGGGCCGTCGCAATGCGTCGGCCCGACATACCAACGCATGTTGTGAAAATTGTGCACAGCGTGGGCAGCAGCTGTAGTTTTTCAACGCATCCGCTGCCCAATCTATGTCCTGGGGAGGAGGGGGCGGAGTTACGGCCACGCATGAGCGGTCAGAAATGACGGATGCGATGTACAAAAAAACGTTTCATTGAACGTTTTTTTGTGCCGATGCTCCGCCAAAACACAACTGATCCAGTGCACGACGGACGCGACGTGTGGCCATCCGTCACGATCCGTCGGCAATACAAGTCTATGGGCAAAAAACGCATCCTGCGGGCACATTTGCAGGATCCGTTTCTTGTCCAAAACGACGGATTGCGACGGAATGCCAAACGACGCAAGTGTGAAAGTAGCCTTAGGGCTAGGGTTAGGGTTGGGGCTAAAGTTAGGGCTAGGGTTGGGGCTAAAGTTAGGGTTAGAGCTGGGATTAGGGTTAGGGTTTGGATTAGGGTTGGTATTAGGGTTAGGGTTGGCATTAGGGTTACGCTTGGGATTAGGGTTAGGTTTGGGATGAGGGTTAAGGTTAGGGTTGTGATTAGGGGTGTATTGGGATTAGGGTTAGGTTTGAGGTTAGGGTTGAGATTAGGATTAGGGGTGTGTTGGATTTAGGGTTTTGATTAGGGTTATGGTTAGGGTTGACATTAGGGTTGTTTTGGGGTAAGGGTTGTGATTATCATTAGGGTTAGTGATTAGGATTATGAATCAGGTTGGGATTAGGGTTAGGGGTGTGTTGGGGTTAGGGTTGGAGCTAGAATTGGGGGGTTTCCACTGTTTAGGTACATCAGGGGGTCTCCAAACACGACAGCCAATTTTGCGCTCAAAAAGTCAAATGGTGCTCCCTCCCTTCTGAGCTCTGCCGTGCGCCCAAACAGTGGGTTACCCCCACATATGGGGCATCAGCGTACTCGGGATAAATTGGACAACAACTTCTGGGGTCCAATTTCTCTTTTTACCCTTGTGAAAATAAAAACTTGGGGGCTACAAAATCTTTTTTGTGAAAAAAAAAATATTTTTTATTTTCACGACTCTGCATTCTAAACTTCTGTGAAGCACTTGGGCATTCAAAGTTCTCACCACACATCTAGATAAGTTCCTTGGGGGGTCTAGTTTCCAAAATGGGGTCACTTGTGGGGGGTTACTACAGTTTAGGTACATCAGGGGCTCTGCAATCGCAACATAATGCCCACAGACCATTCTATCAAAGTCTGCATTCCAAAAAGGCGCTCCTTCCCTTCCGAGCTCTGCCGTGCGCCAAAACAGTGGTTTACCCCCACATATGGCACATCAGCGTACTCGGGATAAATTGGACAACTACTATTGCAGTCCAATTTCTCCTCTTACCCTTGTGAAAATAAAAACTTGGGGGCTACAATATCTTTTTTGTGGAAAAAAAAAATATTTTTTATTTTCACGACTCTGCATTCTAAACTTCTGTGAAGCACTTGGGCATTCAAAGTTCTCACCACACATCTAGATAAGTTCCTTGGGGGGTCTAGTTTCCAAAATGGGGTCACTTGTGGAGGGTTTCTACTGGTTAGGTACATCAGGGGCTCTGCAAACGCAACATAATACCCACAGACCATTCTATCAAAGTCTGCATTCCAAAACGGCGCTCCTTCCTTCCGAGCTCTGCCGTGCACCCAAACAGTGGTTTACCCCCACATATGGGGTACCAGCATACTCAGGACAAATTGGACAACAACTTTTGGGGTCCAATTTCTCATGTTACCCTTGTGAAAATAAAAACTTGGGGGCTAAAAAATCTTTTTTGTGGAAAAAAAAATATTTTTTATTTTCACGGCTCTGCATTATAAACTTCTGTGAAGCAATTGGGCATTCAAGGTTCTCACCACACATCTAGATAAGTTCCATGGGGGGTCTAGTTTCCAAAATGGGGTCACTTGTGGGGGATTTCTACTGTTTAGGCACATCAGGGGCTCTCCAAACGCGACATGGCGTCCGATCTCAATTCCAGCCAATTCTACATTGAAAAAGTAAAACGGCGCTCCTTCACTTCCAAGCTCTGCGGTGCGCCCAAACAGTGGTTTACCCTCACATATGGGGTATCAAAGTATTCAGGAGAAATCGCACAACAACTTTTGTGGTCTAATTTCTCCTGTTACCCTTGTGAAAATAAGAATTTGTGGGCGAAAAATCATTTTTGTGTAAACAAAAGCGATTTTATATTTTCACGGCTCTACGTTATAAACTTCTGTGAAGCACTTGGGGGTTCAAAGTGCTCACCACACATCTAGATAAGTTCCTTAAGGGGTCTAGTTTCCAAAATGGTGTCACTTGTAGGGCGTTTCCACTGTTTAGGCACATCAGGGGCTCTCTAAACGTGACATGGCGTCCGATCTCAATTCCAGCCAATTCTGCATTGAAAAAGTCAAACGGCGCTCCTTCAATTCTAAGTTCTGCGGTGCGCCCTAACAGTGGTTTACCCCCACATATGGGGTATTGGCATATTCAGGAGAAATTGCATAACAAAATTTATGGTTACATTTCTGTTTTTACACTTGTGAAAATAAAAAAAATGGTTCTGAATTAAGATGTTTGCAAATAAAAGTTAAATGTTCATTTTTTCCTTCCACATTGTTTCAGTTCCTGTGAAGCACGTAAAGGGTTTATAAACTTCTTGAATGTGGTTTTGAGAACCTTGAGGGGTGTAGTTTTTAGAATGGTGTCACACTTCATTATTTTCTATCATATAGACCCCTCAAAATGACTTCAAATGTGATGTGGTCCCTAAAAAAAAAATGGTGTTGTAAAAATGAGAAATTGCTGGTCAAATTTTAACCCTTATAACTCCCTAACAAAAAAAAATTTTGTTTCCAAAATTGTGCTGATGTAAAGTAGACATGTGGGAAATGTTATTTATTAACTATTTTTCGTGACATATCTCTCTGATTTAAGGGCATAAAAATACAAAATCTGAAAATTGCAAAATTTTAAAAATTTTCGCCATATTTACGTTTTTTTCATAAATAATCGCAAGTAATATCGAAAAAATGTTACCACTAACATGAAGTACAATATGTCATGAAAAAACAATCTCAGAATCAGCGGGATCCGTTGAATCGTTCCAGAGTTATAACCTCATAAAGTGACAGTGGTCAGAATTGCAAAAATTGGCCCGGTCATTAAGTACCAAATTGGCTCTGTCACTAAGGGGTTAAAGATTTTTCTGTATATTCAGGACTATGAAAATTGTACATTCACACTGAAGGCATCAAAACCATGAATTAACACATGTGGAATTATATACTTAACAAAAAAGTGTGAAACAACTGAAATGATGTCTTTTTTTCTAGGTTCTTCAAAGTAGCCACCTTGCGCTTTGATGACTGCTTTGCACACTCTTGGCATTCTCTTGCTGAGCTTCAAGAGGTAGTCACCGGGAATGGTTTTCACTTCACAGGTGTGTCCCGTCAGGTTTAATAAGTGGGATTTCTTGCCTTATAAATGGGGTTGGGACCATCAGTTGTGTTGTGCAGAAGTCTGGTGGATACACAGCTGATAGGCTTACTGAATAGACTGTTAGAATTTGTATTATGGCAAGAAAAAAGCAGCTAAGGCTACGTTCACACTAGCGTTGTGCGCCGCTGCGTCGTTTTTTGACGAAAATCGGACGCAAGAAAAATGCAACTTGTTGCGTTTTCTTGGTCCGACGCTAGCGTAAAAAAAGACGCACATGTCGGAAAACGCAACAAGCAAAAACACATGCGTCCCCCATGTTAAACATAGGGGCGCATGACGCGTGCGTCGCCGCTGCGTCACCCGACGCTAGCGCGAAGCACACTAGCCGAACGCTAGTGTGAACGTAGCCTAAGTAAAGAAAAACGAGTGGCCATCATTACTTTAAGAAATGAAGGTCAGTCAGTCTGAAAATTGAGAAACTTTAAAAGTGTCCACAACTGCAGTGGCAAAAACCATCAAGTGCTACAAAGAAACTGGCTCACATGAGGACCGCCCCAGGAAAGGAAGACCAAGAGTCACCTCTGCTTCTGAGGATAAGTTTATCCGAGTCACCAGCCTCAGAAATCGGAGGTTAACAGCAGCTCAGATTAGAGAACAGCAACAAGCAGAAGAGACTTGTTTGGGCTAAAGAACACAAGGAATGGTCATTTGACCAGTGGAAATCTGTGCTTTGGTCTGATGAGTCCAAATTTGAGATCTTTGGTTCCAAAAATCGTGTCTTTGTGCGACGCAGAAAAGGTGAACGCATGGACTCTACATGCCTGGTTCCCACGTGAAGCATGGAGGAGGAGTGTGATGGTGTGGGGGTGCTTTGCTGTTGACACTGTTGGGGATTTATTCAAAATTGAAGGCATACTGAACCAGCATGGCTACCACAGCATCTTGCAGCGGCATGCTATTCCATCCGGTTAGCGTTTAGTTGGACCATCATTTATTTTTCAACAGGACAATGACCCCAAACACACCTCCAGGCTGTGTAAGGGCTATTTGACCAAGAAGGAGAGTGATGGGGTGCTACACCAGATGACCTGGCCTCCACAGTCACCAGACCTGAACCCAATCGAGATGGTTTGGGGTGAGCTGGACCGCAGGGTGAAGGCAAAAGGGCCAACAAGGGCTAAGCATCTCTGGGAACTCCTTCAAGATTGCTGGAAGACCATTCCCATTGACTACCACTTGAAGCTCATCAAGAGAATGCCAAGAGTGTGCAAAGCAGTCATCAAAGCAAAAGGTGGCTACTTTGAAGAACCTAGAATATAAGACATAATTTCAGTTGTTTCACACCTTTTTGTTAAGTATATAATTCCACATGTGTTCATTCATAGTTTTTATGCCTTCAGTCTAAATGTACAATTTTCATAGTCATGAAAATACAGAAAAATCTTTAAATGAGAAGGTGTGTCCAAACTTTTGGTCTGTACTGTATATGCATAAAATAAATGTATATATATATATATATATATATGTATATATATATATATACTGTATATACATCTGTATGAAAATATATGCATTGAAAAATATATATGTATACAGTATATTCACATAAGAGCTGCGGAATATGTTAGCACTATATAAAAATAAAGATTATTATTATTATTATTATTATTATTATTATTATAAGCATTATTTTTATAGGGCTGGTTCCCATAAATATATATTTGGAAGGTGCTAGAGTGTAATGCAGCTTTGTCCATTTTTTCTTATTCCTTGTGTTTGTTCCATCAGTTGTTTTTTGAAATTCCTTGTCTTTTTAATGTTTTTTGTCTATTAATAAAATATTACGTTTTAAATATATTATATTCGCTTATGCCTCTTTTTCACCCATCATGTTTAGGGTGTTTTTAGGTATGATATTGCATAATTGGAGGTGGTGAATCCACTTTTCTCTTGGATTTTGGTTATGTATATTCTCTCAGATGAGGTAGCAAAAACCTGCTATCAGCCTCCCTTTAAGCAAAATGAATTATTCCAAATCAAATGCTTTTACCTCATATAAAATAATACTATCAGTTGTTCATGACGATGACACTAGAGTGACTTGAAATCAAGCTAGGTGCAAGTGAAAAAAAGAAACCAAAAACTGTGAATTTGTTGAAAAATCCTCCACACAACCTTGAGATGTTCAACGCACAGCTTCTGCAAGGTGAAAAACATATATAAACGAAGTGACAAAGGCAATGAGAGAAAGCGCAAATGGAATAGGCTGAGTGGGATAAATCCTCACTTGCTTCACCATTATATGACCCTGACTTTGACACTCGCAGTCCTTGATGTAATGCTATGCTATGTAAAAAGGAAGCTTCACAGTAAAAGGAAGTTTTGTCTGTGTGCTCCCTTTCCTCCCCCACCATGCATAGTGAACCACCGTACACAACTGCTGCTCGGCCTTCAGTGTACTTCCACTTGGCAACAGTGCCTAGCAACGCCATACGAACATAGAGAATTCATACTGGGCATGTATTAGAATAGTAATTGCATGAGGAACTGGATTTTGTCCATAATGCGGAGGTTCGTTCTGCCTTGTTCATGCCACAGCTTAACCTTGTCATTATAATCTTTATGTTGCCTGTTTATCATGGCTTCTAGCCTGCACGTCTTAGTATTTCTGAAGATCCTGTGATTTTTCTAGAAAATAATCCATACTTAAAACAAATGGATAGACGTGGGCCTGTTGCTACAAGTCACCAAATTTCCCAGTTTTTGTTGTAGCAAGTACATATAACGTTCATATATGTACATTGAAAAAAAAAAAAGTCTACACACTCCTGTTCAAATCAAGGTTGTCATGTAACAAAAATCATACTAAGAAGGATTAATATTTTCTAACACTATCACCCATAATATGTTCAATTCAAATGGAAAATAGCATGCAATCTTTTTTAGTGGAAAAACAAAAATAGAGAACTGAAATAATTTGGTTTCATAAATATGCACGTCCTTAGGGCTCCCTCGCTCTTGGATGAGTGCTATCAGATGTTTTATGGTGCAGCACTCAGACCAATATTATACGATGGGGCAGTGCAGATCTGCAATTTTTTTCTCCTGCTGATTCGGCTTCGCAAATCAGAGCACGCACACCCATTCAAGTCGATTGATGCGTGTAAAACATCAGACTGCACTCGGATGAAATCCGAGTCCAGTTTGATTTACACAAGCACAGTTTATACAATGGGGAGATTAAGTTCTCCGTCTTCTCTGTACATGTGAGACTCTTAGACTCTCATGAGAGAGAATCGGATCACATTAATCTAAAACGGCTGAAAGTCTGAACATAGATTATAATGGAGCCGATTCTCTCCCATGGGAGAATCAACGCTTGTGTGACCTCAGCCTTAAACTAATACTTTGTTGAAGTACCCTTTGAATTTTAGACAGCATTCAGTCATTTTGAGTAGGAGTCTGTCAGAATGGCACATCTAGAAATGGCAATCTTTGTCCATTCTTCCTTGCAGTAGTACTCCAATGTTGTCAGATTGTGAAGGCATCTCCTGCGTACAGCCCTCTTCAGATCAACCGCACAGATTTTTAATTGGATTCAGGTGTGTGCTATGGCTGTGATAGTAAAAAGGTTAATCTTCTTTTGGCGAATCATTCTTTTGTTGATTTGGAATTATCCTTAAAGGGAACCTGTCACCTGAATTTGGCGGGACTGGTTTTGGGTCATATGGGCGGAGTTTTTGGGTGTTTGATTCACCCTTTCCTTACCTGCTGGCTGCATGCTGGCTGCAATATTGGATTGAAGTTCATTCTCTGTCCTCCGTAGTACACACCTGCGCAAAGTAATCTTACCTTGCGCAGGCGTGTACTATGGAGGACAGAGAATGAACTTCAATCCAATATTTCGGCCAGCATGCAGCCAGCAGGTAAGGAAAGGGTGAATCAAACTCCCGAAAACTCCGCCCATATGACCCAAAACCAGTCCCGCCAAATTCAGGTGACAGGTTCCCTTTAAGCTCTTAGCCCAGGTCTGAAGTTTTTTTTTGCAAAATTGACTAATATTTTAAACTGCACATAATTTACACCAGCTTGTCTAAAGACCCAGTTTCAGCTTCTGAAAAACAACCCCAAAGCATAATGTTGCCTCCACTATGCTTCACCATGGGTATGGTGTTCTTTTGGTAATGCGGTGTTGCCTAAGTGCCAAATATACCTTTTATATTTAAAGTTCAATCTTGGTCTAGTCAGACCATAGCATATTTTCCCACATGCTTTTGTCAGACTTTATTTCGGTTTTGCCAAAACATAGCTCAGTATGGATGTCTTTCTTTATAAGAAAAGGCTTCTGTCTTACTTCTATACCCCACAGACCAGGCATATGAGAACACAGTGGATTGTTGTCACATGCAGAAATTCCTGCAGCTCCATTAATGTTGCTGTACGCCTCTTGTCAGCCTTCTGGGCCTATTTCTTTTCTTGTCTTTTCATCAATTTTTGAGGGACTTTCAGTTCTCGATAATGTCACTGTTGTGCCAAATTTAAGCTAATTCTAGAAAACTATCTCCACAATGTTCCATGGTATATCTAACGCTAATATTCAACAGTGAGATCCCTTTGCCACGTTGTAAGCTTTTACAACGGGTTTTACTGTAAAATGTTAGGAAAATTCTCCTAGAACGGCTAAACTTTATATGGAATTAAATTGTGGCAATTGTATATAGACTACTATTTAAAGGGAATCAGAAAATAAAAGTGTAGTCCAGCAGGAGACAGGATCTTCCAATAAAATGCAATATTTATTAATCCATAGATAAAAATGATACTCTGGTGTACCACAAAAATGAGATTATATCTCGCACATTACAGCGTAGTGCACATATGCAGCGTTTACCAACACGTTTTTGACAAACGTCTTAATCATGGCATGCATGATTGAACACTCAGTCATTAACACAATCAAAAAGGTTAAAAGATTCAATGTGTGCAGTAAACAGAGTTCTCCCACAACCTTGTGCCTTCAAGGAAGCAAAATAGAGACACAACTTAAGTCCTTATGTGAGTCAAAAATACATTGGCATATGTGTTAGGGGTCGAGTTTCTGCCTCTGCACAGGGGGAATCTCGGGCCATCTCCGCTGCGGTCTCCCATTCTTCTCCTGCCGCAGTGGAGCTTGCTCAGCAGAGACGTCGATCCCAGCGTCTCGCTCAGTCTGACTCTGTGCTTAGAGTGACTGCTGCGTTTCCTGCTTCTCCCATTGAAGTCAGTGCTGGGCAGCGGCGAGCGGACATTTCTGGGGCTAAGTCCTGCTTTTTACATTCTGAGCATGCCCAGAGTAAGATCTCTCAGTGGAGATCGAGGGTCACATGATCAGATACTGCAGCTAAGGTCCTTGTAGCTGCTAGGACTAAATCCTGCTTTGCACTCTGAGCATGCCCAGGGCGAGATCTCTCAGTGGAGATCCAGGGTCACATGCTCAGGTGCTGCAGCACTCCATTGGTCCTTCTTTGGAAGGTCCTAAACATGCTGCAGCTATTTAAGCCTCGCATGGCCGCACGGCCATGCGCTAGTATTGTCTTGTAAATATGTGTGTGTGTTGTGAGTGAAAGTCGCTCTTTAAATAACCCTCCCTATTGAATGTCTGTTCGCGGAAGGTGTATGTTTGCTATCTAGCGCCCGACTTATCCAACAGCACGAAACACACATTACAGCTACCAGTTGCTGTGTCCGCCAGTACGGCGCCGTGCGCTTGCTCTGCGCTTTCCTGACCCAAGCCTGGGTGGTTAGTGGCGTGCGGCACCGCACGCACTCTTGTGCCTTTATATTATTATTTGTGTTCCTCTTACACACCCAGTTGCGGTGTTGTGCCAGCAAGTGTCTAATCGGACTTCAATCCTGTGTAGGGGTTGAGTCCGCTGACTTCTTGCTCGCGCTTTATGTGCGGTACTGTGGTCCTGTGATGCAACAGGATCGCTTCCTTCACGCAGGGTGAAATTAACCCATGTGTGTATACTTAGTACCGCCATATAGTCCTTCTTACTAGCAGCAGGGTCTTTTACCTGCACAGTGGACCTCGGACTGCGAACGCACCTAGTTTCTTATTATCTATACTTGGTGCGTTCCGCCGGTCCTTAACATAATACTAGCGCCAAGGTCTGGCTAGTAATGACGGACGATCAGCGTTCACAGCAGTACATCCAGCAGCTGGAGGGAAGGTTGGCGGCTCTTGAGCGTTCAACCTCAGCTGTGGATGTTACTGCTGTCGCTGTTCAGGCTGCAAGTGTGGCTGCAGCTACCTTGTCCACTGCCGCCCCTGTACCGACGCTATCTCGCCTCCCGCTACCAGAGAAATTTTCTGGTGACAGTAAGTCCTGTAGGGGTTTCGTGAGTCAGTGCTCAATACATCTCGAGCTTCTGGCCTCTCGTTTCCCTACAGAGTGGGCTAAGGTGGGCCTTATCGTATCTTTATTGTCGGACAGGGCGTTGCAGTGGGCTACGCCGCTGTGGGAGCGTGGCGATCATGTGGTGCAGAGTGCTCCGTTGTTCCTGAGCACTCTGAAACAGGTCTTTTTAGGACCTCGTGTCACCCATGATACGGCGCTCCAACTGTTGGCATTGACTCAGGGCTCGTCCTTGGTCAGCCAGTTTGCCGTCCACTTCCGCACGCTAGCATCTGAGCTGGAGTGGTCGGATAAGGCCCATATTCCTATATTTTGGAGGGGGCTGGCTGACCACGTTAAGGACGCCCTGGCCACTAGGGAGATTCCCGCCACACTGGAGGAATTAATAACAGTATCCACTCGTATTGACCTCCGTTTTCACGAGCGGAGGTTAGAGCGAGCCCAGTGTAGGCAGAGGTTTCGGCTGGCTCCCACCTTCGCCAAACCTTTGGAATCTCCAGTCCAGGCTCCTGAGTCCCATGAGCCTATGGTAGTGTCACGAGCGGGATCTAAGTCCCGGACCGCTCGTGCACTCCAGGTTTGTCATGTTTGCCAACAGTCAGGACATCTTGCCACCAGATGTCTCCAGCGGTCGAGGAAACGTCAGCGTCTATTGGTAGTAGGTGGAGGTGCACTAGACACGGCGACTTTTGCCTCCAAATTATCCTTTAAAGGGAAGGTGCCACCAGTTTTCTCGTATTTTGTTTTTTTGTGAAATTAAGCTTAAAATAGTAATTAAAATGTATTAATGCAATGTTTGCACTGTTTGCAAACATTTCTATATGAAAAATATTATATATTTTTCTACAAATATACATATTTACCACTAGGGGGAGCATTTTCCATTTTAGACCTCAAGCAGCTATAGTAAGATTTAGCAGCTCTGCCGAAGGGATATTAGACCACCCAAAAGGGGAGGGAAATGGTGATGTCAGCAGTTACTGCCCCAACAGTAAGAATGAAGAGCAGCATCACAGGGCAGCACCATTTTGTGTGTGACTGCCCTGTGATCTGCTGTCACCAGCAGTTACTGCATCAGAGGCACAGCTCGTTTACAGAGGAGCAGAACACAGTGGGCTCAGCAGAATCTGGACCCAAGAAGAGTGAAGACATGTGGTGTGCATGGAGCAGCATTGGGAACTGTCTGGGAGCTCCAGCTCTGCAGTGAATAGCCAGGCATTATGGAGGGAGGGGAGAGATGCATTGTATGGCTAAGGCCGGGGTCACACTAGACCGCAATACGGACGAGTGCAATGCGATAAAAAAATCGCATAGCACTCGTCCCAATGTTAATCTATGGGGCAGCTCCCATCATCCGATATTCTCTCGGCCGTATTCAGGATCCGAGTGAAATCGCAGCATGCTGCAATTCTCAGCGTATCTCGGCCGAGAATCGACAATGAAAGTCTATGGGGGTGAGAAAAAAATCGCACAGCACACGGACCATCAGTGTGACGTGCGAGAAATTCTCAGGCATTGGGCAGGTGACAGGAAAGGCTCAGCCATTATTTGCTCATTTTGCAAGTGTGTGAGAAAATCTCACCATACGGATGTCACACGGATCATTGGATGCGAGAAAATCGCATCCTCGCACTGCACACGGATCACTGTTTTGGTAACATTTGTGCGATTCTCGTCCATCAAAAACGGACCGTTTTTTTATACGTTGTGTGTGTCCCCGGCCTAAGAGTGACTGATGGGAGAGAAAGAGACGTGAAGTATGATGAGTGAGACACATATGGAGTGTGATGGGGAGATACACATTGAGGCTGTGTGCACACGTTCAGGATTTTTCGCATTTTTTTGCGTTTGTTCGCTATAAAAATGTGATAAAAACAATTTAAAAATGCATACATATGCATCCCATCATTTATAATGCATTCCGCAATTTTTGTGCATATGTTGCGTTTTTTCTGGGGGAAAAACGCATCGCAGTAAAAAACGCAACATGTTCTGCGCATGTCGTGTCTCCTCCTTTGATGTGGGCTCCGGCGCTGAGCCCACATCAAAGTCACGACATGTCGGCTGTTTTGTACAGCTGACATGTGCGCGCAATAGCGGCAGGTGAAATCGCAATTCACCAGCCGCTATTAACCTGTTAAATGCCGCTGTCAAATGCTGACAGCGGCATTTAACTACCGCTTCCAGCCGCGCGGCCAGAAATGGGCGTATCGTCCACCCCCGTCACATGATCAGGGGTTGGCGATGCGTCAGGATGGTAACCATAGAGGTCCTTGAGACCTCTATAGCTACTGATGCCGGCCTGCTGTGAGCGCCTCCCTGTGGTCGGCGCTCATAGCAAGCCTGTAATTCAGCTACGGAGCAGCAATCTGATGATCGCTGCTATGCAGCTGAGCCGATCGAGTTGTGCCAGCTTCTAGTTTCCCATGGAGGCTATTGAAGCATGGCAAATGTAAAAAAAATGTTTTTAAAAATATGAAAAAAATAAAAAAATAAAGTTTAAATCACCCCCCTTTTGCCCCATCAAAAATAAAACAATAAAAAAATCAAACCTACACATATTTAGTATCGCCGCGTTCAGAATCGCCCAATCTGTCAATAGAAAAAAACATGACTGACATGTGCCCGCAATAGCGGCAGGTGAGATCACGATTCAACCGTTCCTCTGTATGTGTTTTCCGTCCGGCGGAAACAGCTGTTTTGACGGATCCTGCAAAAAACGGATGAAACGTGTGGCCATCCGGCGCTAATACAACTCAATGAGAAAATAACGGATCCGGCGAAAAAAAACTGATCTGGCAGAAAAAAAAGTAAATTGTGGAAAAAAACGGATCTGGCGTGAAAAAACGGATCCGGCGGAAAAAACTGATCTAGCAGAAAAAAAAGGAACTTGTGGGAAAAAAACGGATCCGGCGGAGAAAAACGGATTAGGCGGGAAAAAAAAGGATCCGATGGAAAAAAACTGATCTGGCAGAAAAAAAAAGAAATTGTGGAAAAAAACGGATAAGGCGCTGCCCACGTCGGGCACAAATTTCACAACGTGCATCGGTACGTCGGCCCGACGCATAGCGACGGACTCGTACCGACGCAAGTGTGAATGAGGCCTTTGTGAGGGTTGAATTAAAAAAAAAAAAAAAAAAACGCGTGGGTGCCCGTGCAATTTTCTGCGCCAGAGGGGGAAAGCCGACGGCCGGAGGCCAATATCTGTAGCCTGCTATGAATATCAGCCCGCAGCTGTCTGTATAGCCTTTACTGGCTATTAAAATAGGGGGACCCCAAAAAAAAATATTGCGTGGGGTCCCCCTATATTTTATAGCCAGAAAGGCTACGCAGACAGCTGCAGGCTGATATTCATAGCCTAGAGAGGGGCCATGGATATTGCCCCCCCCCCCCAGGCTACAAATACCAGTCCGCAGCCGCCCCAGAAATGGCGCATCTGTAAGATGCGCCAATTCCGGCACTTAGCCCCTCTCTTCCCACTCCCGTGTAGCGGTGGGATATGGGGTAATGAAGGGTTAATGTCACCTTGCTATTGTAAGGTGACATTAAGCCGGGTTAATAGCGGAGAGGCGTCAATAAGAAGCCTATCCGTTATTAATCCAATAGTAAGAAAGGGTTAAAAAAAACACGCACACATTAGGAAAAAAGTATTTTAATATTCTTCGTTTCACCATACTTACCATACTTCAGCGCCTGCAAAAAACGTAAAATAATAAACCGTATACTACCTGTCCGCCGTAGTCCAATTAATATCGAGTGTCCCACGACGATCTCCCCTATAGAACAGTGACATCGGGTGATGTCACTGCTCTATAGGACCCTCAGTGACACACTTGCAGGAGACAATGGCTCCTACAGTGCATCACTGAGATGTTACCTTAGGACAAGGTCTCACTTCATGGCAATTGATGCCTGGGAAAATTTCTCATACACCAATGGCATAAAGTGAGACTAGGGACTTTTTTTTTTTACAGCGGCGGAGGAATACAGTGGTGGAAGGATACCTTCCTGCTGTCATTGTGTTCCTGGATCCCCTAGAGAGCAGTCGCATTATCTGATGCTGCTGCTCTCCACGGGAGATTGTCGTGGGACACTCGTGGATTTCTGCGGACAGGGAGTATATTGGTTGTTTGTTTTTTTCATATTTTTTTTACAGATGACACTGGCTTCGGGGAACAAAGTGACAAGTAATGGTGAGTATGAACTCTATGTTTAACCCCTTAGCGACCGCCGATACGCCTTTTAACGGCGGCCGCTAAGGGTACTTAAACCACAGCGCCGTTAATTAACAGCGCTGTGGAAAAAGTCCATAGCGCCCCCCAGAGGCCGATTTTCTCCGGGGTCTCGGCTGCCGAGGGTAGCCGAGACCCCAGAGAACATGATTCGGGGGGTTTTTAACCCTCCCCGCATTTGCGATCGCCGGTAATTAACCGTTTACCGGCGATCGCAAAAAAAAAAAAAAAAAGCGATCTCTTTTTAATTTCTCTGTCCTCCGATGTGATCGCACATCGGAGGACAGAGAAAAGGGGTCCCAGGTGGCCCCCCAATACTCACCTAGCTCCCCCGATGCTCGTGTCTCCCGGTGGGCGCCGCCATCTTCAAAATGGCGGGCGCATGCGCAGTGCGCCCGCCGGCCGGCACCGGGAGAATCTTTGGGGTCTCGGCTGCCGGGGTTAGCCGAGACCCCAAAGAGCATGATCGGGGTCGGTATTACCGACCCCTGTTTTGCGATCGCCGGTAATTAACTGTTTACCGGCGACCGCAAAAAAAAAAAAAAAAAAAGCAAAGTGTAATTCTCTGTCCTCTGATGTGATCGCACATCAGAGGACAGAGAAATAGGGGGATTCGGGGACCCTAGCATACTCACCTAGGTCCCTGGATCCTCTTGCTGCTCCTCCTGGCCGCCGGCAGCAGAACATGGCGGACGCATGCCCAGTGCGCCCGCCATCTGTCTCCATCTGCCGGCCGGCAGGAGAACAGCAGTTGGGGCTAAAATTAGGGTTAGGGGTAGGGTTAGGGGTAGGGTTAGGGGTAGGGTTAGGGGTAGGGGTAGGGGCAGGGTTAGGGGTAGGGTTAGGGGTAGGGTTAGGGGTAGGGTTAGGGGTAGGGTTAGGGGTAGGGTTAGGGTTAGGGTAAGGGTTAGGGGTAGGGTTAGGGTTAGGGGTAGGGTTAGGGTTAGGGGTAGGGCTAGGGTTAGGGCTAGGGTTGGGGCTAAATTCAGGGTTAGGGTTGGGGCTAAATTTAGGGTTAGGGTTGGGGCTAAACTTAGGGTTAGGCTTCTTTCACACTTACGTCGGTACGGGGCCGTCGCAATGCGTCGGCCCGACATACCGACGCACGTTGTGAAAATTGTGCACAACGTGGGCAGCAGCTGTAGTTTTTCAACACATCCGCTGCCCAATCTATGTCCTGGGGAGGAGGGGGCGGAGTTACGGCCACGCATGCGCCGTCAGAAATGGCGGATGCGACGTACAAAAAAACGTTTCATTGAACGTTTTTTTGTGCCGACGCTCCGCCAAAACACAACTGATCCAGTGCACGACGGACGCGACGTGTGGCCATCCGTCACGATCCGTCGGCAATACAAGTCTGGGCAAAAAACGCATCCTGCGGGCACATTTGCAGGATCCGTTTCTTGTCCAAAACGACGGATTGCGACAGAATGCCAAACGACGCAAGTGTGAAAGTAGCCTTAGGGCTAGGGTTAGGGTTGGGGCTAAAGTTAGGGCTAGGGTTGGGGCTAAAGTTAGGGTTAGAGCTGGGATTAGGGTTAGGGTTTGGATTAGGGTTGGTATTAGGGTTAGGGTTGGCATTAGGGTTACGCTTGGGATTAGAGTTAGGTTTGGGATTAGGGTTAAGGTTAGGGTTGTGATTAGGGGTGTATTGGGATTAGGGTTAGGTTTGAGGTTAGGGTTGAGATTAGGATTAGGGGTGTGTTGGATTTAGGGTTTTGATTAGGGTTATGGATAGGGTTGACATTAGGGTTGTTTTGGGGTAAGGGTTGTGATTATGGTTAGGGTTAGTGATTAGGATTATGGATGAGGTTGGGATTAGGGTTAGGGGTGTGTTGGGGTTAGGGTTGGAGCTAGAATTGGGGGGTTTCCACTGTTTAGGTACATCAGGGGGTCTCCAAACACGACAGCCAATTTTGCGCTCAAAAAGTCAAATGGTGCTCCCTCCCTTCTGAGGTTTGCCGTGCGCCCAAACAGTGGGTTACCCCCACATATGGGGCATCAGCGTACTCGGGATAAATTGGACAACAACTTCTGGGGTCCAATTTCTCTTGTTACCCTTGTGAAAATAAAAACTTGGGGGCTACAAAATCTTTTTTGTGAAAAAAAAAATATTTTTTATTTTCACGACTCTGCATTCTAAACTTCTGTGAAGCACTTGGGCATTCAAAGTTCTCACCACACATCTAGATAAGTTCCTTGGGGGGTCTAGTTTCCAAAATGGGGTCACTTGTGGGGGGTTACTACAGTTTAGGTACATCAGGGGCTCTGCAATCGCAACATAATGCCCACAGACCATTCTATCAAAGTCTGCATTCCAAAAAGGCGCTCCTTCCCTTCCGAGCTCTGCCGTGCGCCCAAACAGTGGTTTACCCCCACATATGGCACATCAGCGTACTCGGGATAAATTGGACAACAACTATTGCAGTCCAATTTCTCCTGTTACCCTTGTGAAAATAAAAACTTGGGGGCTACAATATCTTTTTTGTGGAAAAAAAAATATTTTTTATTTTCACGACTCTGCATTCTAAACTTCTGTGAAGCACTTAGGCATTCAAAGTTCTCACCACACATCTAGATAAGTTTCTTGGGGGGTCTAGTTTCCAAAATGGGGTCACTTGTGGAGGGTTTCTACTGGTTAGGTACATCAGGGGCTCTGCAAACGCAACATAATACCCGCAGACCATTCTATCAAAGTCTGCATTCCAAAACGGCGCTCCTTCCTTCCGAGCTCTGCCGTGCGCCCAAACAGTGGTTTACCCCCACATATGGGGTACCAGCATACTCAGGACAAATTGGACAACAACTTTTGGGGTCCAATTTCTCTTGTTACCCTTGTGAAAATAAAAATTTGGTGGCTAAAAAATCTTTTTTGTGGAAAAAAAAAATATTTTTTATTTTCACGGCTCTGCATTATAAACTTCTGTGAAGCACTTGGGCATTCAAGGTTCTCACCACACATCTAGATAAGTTCCATGGGGGGTCTAGTTTCCAAAATGGGGTCACTTGTGGGGGATTTCTACTGTTTAGGCACATCAGGGGCTCTCCAAACGCGACATGGCGTCCAATCTCAATTCCAGCCAATTCTACATTGAAAAAGTAAAACGGCACTCTTTCTCTTCCAAGCTCTGCGGTGCGCCCAAACAGTGGTTTACCCCCACATATTGGGTATCGACGTACTCAGGAGAAATTGCACAACAACTTTAGTGGTCTAATTTCTCCTGTTACCCTTGTGAAAATAAAAATTTGTGGGCAAAAAATCATTTTTGTAGAAAAAATGCAATTTTTTTTTTTCACGGCTCTACGTTATAAACTTCTGTGAAGCACATGGGGGTTCAAAGTGCTCGCCACACATCTAGATAAGTTCCTTAAGGGGTCTAGTTTCCAAAATGGTGTCACTTGTGGGGGGTTTCCACTGTTTAGGCACATCAGGGGCTCTCCAAACGCGACATGGCGTCCAATCTCAATTCCAGCCAATTCTACATTGAAAAAGTAAAACGGCACTCCTTCTCTTCCAAGCTCTGCGGTGCACCCTAACAGTTGTTTACCCCCACATATTGGGTATCAGCATACTCAGGAGAAATTGCACAACAACTTTTGTGGTCTAATTTCTCCTGTTACCCTTGTGAAAATAAGAATTTGTGGGCGAAAAGATCATTTTTGTGTAAACAAAAGCGATTTTTTATTTTCACGGCTCTACGTTATAAACTTCTGTGAAGCACTTGGGGGTTCAAAGTGCTCACCACACATCTAGATAAGTTCCTTAAGGGGTCTAGTTTCCAAAATGGTGTCACTTGTGGGGAGTTTCCACTGTTTAGGTACATCAGGGGCTCTCTAAATGTGACATGGTGTCCGATCTCAATTCCAGCCAATTCTGCATTGAAAAAGTCAAACGGCGCTCCTTCA
Organism: Ranitomeya imitator; assembly: GCF_032444005.1. Lineage (NCBI taxonomy): Eukaryota > Metazoa > Chordata > Amphibia > Anura > Dendrobatidae > Ranitomeya > Ranitomeya imitator. The sequence goes on from NC_091284.1 coordinate 385,839,319, forward strand.
CTTCTAAGTTCTGCGGTGCACCCTAACAGTGGTTTACCCCCACATATGGGGTATTGGCGTATTCAGGAGAAATTGCATAACAAAATTTATGGTTACATTTCTGTTTTTACACTTTTGAAAATAAAAAAAATGGTTCTAAATTAAGATGTTTGCAAAAAAAAGTTAAATGTTCATTTTTTCCTTCCACATTGTTTCAGTTCCTGTGAAGCACGTAAAGGGTTAATAAACTTCTTGAATGTGGTTTTGAGAACCTTGAGGGGTGTAGTTTTTAGAATGGTGTCACACTTCATTATTTTCTATCATATAGACCCCTCAAAATGACTTCAAATGTGATGTGGTCCCTAAATAAAAATGGTGTTGTAAAAATGAGAAATTGCTGGTCAACTTTTAACCCTTATAACTCCCTAACAAAAAAAAATTTTGTTTCCAAAATTGTGCTGATGTAAAGTAGACATGTGGGAAATGTTATTTATTAACTATTTTTCATGACATATCTCTCTGATTTAAGGGCATAAAAATACAAAGTTTGAAAATTGCAAAATTTTAAAAATTTTCGCCATATTTCCGTTTTTTTCATAAATAATCGCAAGTAATATCGAAGAAATGTTACCACTAACATGAAGTACAATATGTCACGAAAAAACAATCTCAGAATCAGCGGGATCCGTTGAAGCGTTCCAGAGTTATAACCTCATAAAGTGACAGTGGTCAGAATTGCAAAAATTGGCCTGGTCATTAAGTACCAAATTGGCTCTGCCACTAAGGGGTTAATGTACTGTATGTCTATATGTATGTAATGTATGAATGTATTGTATGTAGCATGTATGTAGCATGTATGTAGCATGTATGTATGGAGTATTTTTTTTTTTCATTCAACACATTAGCCGGATGATGGGACTATTACTGTCCCATAATTGGCTAATGTGTCAATCACTGTCATTGTAGCAGGCATCGTCCGATGGGACTTGTAGTCCCATCGGACGATGCTTGCATACACGCATAGAGACCCCCCCACACTGCACAGAGACCCCCCACGCCGCACAGAGGCCCCCCCACGCCGCACAGAGACCCCCCACGCCGCACAGAGACCCCCCCACGCCGCACAGACACCCCCCCACACCGCCCAGAGATCCCCCACGCCGCACAGAGGCCCCCCACGCCGCACAGAGACCCCCCACGCCGCACAGACCCCCCCACACCGCACAGAGACCCCCCCACGCCGCACAGAGTCACCCCCACGCCGCACAGAGACCCCCCCACGCCGCACAGAGACCCCCCCACGCCGCACAGAGACCTCCCCACGCCGCACAGAGACCTCCCCACGCCGCACAGAGATCCCCCACGCCGCACAGAGACCCCCCCACCCGCACAGAGACCTCCCCACGCCGCACAGAGACCCCCCCACGCCGCACAGAGACCCCCCACGCCACACAGAGACCTCCCCACGCCGCACAGAGACCCCCCCACGCCGCACAGAGACCCCCCCACGCCGCACAGAGACCCCCCACGCCGCACAGAGACCCCCCCACACCGCACAGGGACCCCCCATGCCGCACAGAGACCCCCCCACGCCGCACAGAGACCCCCCCACGCCGCACAGAGACCCCCCACGCCGCACAGAGACCCCCCCCCACGCCGCACAGAGAGGGAGAGCGACACAGGGGGAGAGTGCAGTTTACCGGAGATCACTGGGACTGTGGGGAGGCGGAGACAGAGCAGGGGGAAGCACACACGGCAGCGTGTGAGAGCAGAGGATGTGTGCCCAGAACCTGCAGTGCCTGCAGTACAGAGGAGAAGTGAGGGCTTCTTCTCTCCTGTGATAGAGAGCAAGTGGAGCTCGGCAGATAGCACAGGGCTCTAATAAAATGGCAACTAGTCACACCTACAGCAGTGAGTTGTGCAGCCCACAGAGGCGTGCCCAGCTCACTGCTAATGCTGCTGCAATGTTACAGATAGGGTCCGAGCCGGTCTATTATCTCCTATGTCCATGGGGTGAAGTAATCTGACACTAATAGTGACGTGCTACTGCTGCAAAACCAAGATGTCAGCCCCCAGTGCATTCTTTCTACTCATATATCACACGAAATCTGTTTTACATGCATTCAAATCTGGGTTATAACAGCATGTTATGCTACATTACATTGATTAATTAATGATCTACAAACGCGGTACCTTCCCTTTAAGGGGACAATAACATTAGGCTCATCCTCCCACTCGGTAGACCTCTGCGTGGATTCTGGGGCGGAGGGCAATTTTATGTCTTCTGCCTTCGCCCAACGTCACACAATACCCCTGGTTATGCTACCTCAACCAGTAACGGTACGAGTGGTGAATGGGTCGACACTGCCCGCACAGATAACACATCAGACCATCCCTTTTACTCTGTCCATGTCACCATCCCATCAGGAGATTATATCTCTGCTCATCATTCCTGAGGGGATTGATGAGGTCCAGTTGGGGATACCTTGGTTACGGTACCACTCTCCTCACATCGAGTGGTCCTCAGGCAGAATTCTGGGATGGGGTGAATCATGTGGGGGTAGGTGTCACCGAGAGTGCGTTCAGGTTGCTACTACAGAGGTACCCGCAGATCTATCCTCTCTCCCCAAGCAATATTGGTCGTATGCAGACGTGTTCTCCAAAAAGGCGGCGGAGACCCTATGACTGTCCTATTGATCTCTTGCCTGGTGCTGAGCCTCCCCGGGGTCGAGTCTATCCATTATCTCTCCCGGAGACGGAGGCAATGTCTCAGTACATTCAAGAGAATCTGGCAAGAGGGTTCATCAGGAAGTCAGTGTCACCTGCTGGGGCAGGGTTCTTTTTCGTGCAGAAGAAGAATGGGGAACTACGTCCATGCATAGACTACAGGGGTCTTAACGCTATCACCGTTAAGAACAAGTATCCTTTGCCCTTGATATCTGAGCTTTTCAATAGGCTTCGGGGAGCAAGGGTGTTTACCAAACTAGATCTGCGAGGTGCTTACAACCTGATTCGCACCTGTGAGGGGGACGAATGGAAAACGGCGTTTAACACCAGAGATGGGCACTATGAGTATCTGGTGATGCCCTTCAGGCTCTGTAATGCCCCAGCCGTTTTCCAAGACTTTGTCAACGACATCTTCCAGGATATGCTTTCCACCTCGGTTGTAGTCTATCTGGATGATATTCTCATCTTTTCTCCAGATATTGCCTCCCACCGGAGAGATGTTGGCAGAGTCTTCAACCTCCTACGGGCAAACTCTCTTTATGCAAAGCTGGAGAAGTGTATGTTTGAGCAGGAGTCTTTACCGTTCCTGGGCTATATCATCTCCGCCCAGGGATTGGCTATGGATCCTGCCAAACTACAGGCTGTGATAGACTGGCAAGAGCCCCATTCTCTTAAGGCGGTGCAGCGCTTTATGGGGTTCATTAATTATTACCGCCAGTTCATTCCCCACTTCTCAACTCTGGTAGCTCCCTTGGTAGCCCTCACCAAGAAGGGAGCAAATCCCAAAGTGTGGTCTGAAGAGGTCTCCAGGGCCTTTTCTTCTACTAAGTCTCATTTTGCTAGCGCTCCCATCCTACATCATCCCGATGTCGATAAGCCGTTTATAATGGAGGTGGATGCCTCTTCCGTTGGTGCTGGAGCAGTCCTCTTCCAAAAGGATGCTCAAGGTCGGAAGCATCCATGCTTCTTCTTCTCCAAGACCTTCACACCAGCAGAGAGGAATTATTCCATCGGGGACAGGGAGTTGCTAGCGATGAAATTGGCTTTCTCAGAGTGGAGACATCTCTTGGAGGGGGCTCGTTTTCCCTTTCAAGTTTTCACAGACCACAAAAATTTGCTATATTTGCAAACAGCCCAGCGGCTAAATTCTCGCCAGGCCAGATGGTCCTTATTCTTCTCCCGATTCCACTTCACCCTCCATTATCTCGCTGGGGAGAAGAACATTCGAGCTGATGCCCTTTCTCGCTCTGTTGTGTCATCTGAGGAGGAGGAAGGAGAGCCTCGGCTTATTGTTCCTTCTGAGAGCTTGAGAACCGTGGCTCCGGTGTCGCTTGAGTCTGTGCCTCCGGGCAAGACTTTTGTGCCCATAAATTTGCGACCGGAGGTTCTCTCTTGGGCTCATTCCTCCAGGGTGGGTGGACACTTTGGGACAAAAAGGACATCTGAGCTGCTGGCGAGGACGTACTGGTGGCCGCATATGCTCCGAGATGTCAGAGATTATGTTCTGGTGTGTGTCTCATGCGCCAAAAATAAGTCTCCTCGACAACGGCCGTCTGGGTTACTCTATCCCTTGCCGGTGGCAGACAGGCCCTGGGAGATGGTCGGGATGGACTTTGTAGTGGGTTTGCCCAAGTCTCGCGGCTGTACCGTCATTTGGGTTATTACCGATCATTTCTCGAAAATGGTGCATTTGGTGCCACTCCCACGGTTACCTTCTGCACGGGCCTTGGCAGCGTTGTTCATAAGACACATCTTCCGCCTACACGGCATGCCAGACAAAATTGTCAGTGACCGGGGTCCCCAGTTTGCGTCTCGGTTCTGGAGAGAGCTTTGTCGTCTTCTCAGCATTGAGTTAAATCTCTCTTCCGCATATCATCCCGAGACGAATGGGTTGGTAGAGAGGGCCAATCAGACTCTGGTCACATATCTACGACATTTTGTTTCTGCCAGGCAGGATGACTGGGCATCTTTATTACCATGGGCAGAGTTCGCCGTTAATAACGCTGTAGCCGACTCCACTGGTCAGACTCCTTTCCTCCTTAATTACGGCCAGCATCCGCGGGTTCCTGTGCCTATGCCCGTGTCCTCTGCTGACTCCAGGGTGGCAGACTGGGCAGTGGAGGCACGGGACATTTGGGACCGCACTCAGGATGCCATTCGGGCCTCAAAGGAGAGAATGAGGTCCTCTGCCGATGCACATCGGCACCCTGCCCCGACCTTTGCTCCTGGCGATTTAGTGTGGCTCTCCGCCCGTAACATCAGGCTGCATGTAGAGTCCACTAAGTTTGCACCTCGCTACTTGGGTCCCTTCAAGGTCCTCGAACAGGTTAATCCTGTGGTCTACCGTCTGGCCCTTCCTCCACACCTTGGTATCACCGACACCTTTCATGTGTCCCTCCTTAAGCCCGTATACATGTCCCGGTTTTCTGAGTCATCTGCCGGGACATCGGGTTCGTCTACGGATGATTACGAGGTGAACGCTATTTTGGGGTACAAGGTGGTACGTGGTAAAAAATTCTGTTTGGTGGATTGGAAGGGTTATGGCCCTGAGGACAGGTCCTGGGAGCCTGCTGAGCACATTCGGGCTCCGCAGCTCATTGCTGCCTTCGAACATAGCGAGGCCCAAGGAGGGGGGCCCTAGGAGGGGGGGTAATGTTAGGGGTCGAGTTCCTGCCTCTGCACAGGGGGAATCTCGGGCCATCTCCGCTGCGGTCTCCCATTCTTCTCCTGCTGCAGTGGAGCTTGCTCAGCAGAGACGTCGATCCCAGCGTCTCGCTCAGTCTGACTCTGTGCTTAGAGTTACTGCTGCGTTTCCTGCTTCTCCCATTGAAGTCAGTGCTGGGCAGCGGCGAGCGGACGTTTCTGGGGCTAAGTCCTGCTTTTTACATTCTGAGCATGCCCAGAGTAAGATCTCTCAGTGGAGATCGAGGGTCACATGATCAGATACTGCAGCTAAGGTCCTTGTAGCTGCTAGGACTAAATCCTGCTTTGCATTCTGAGCATGCCCAGGGCGAGATCTCTCAGTGGAGATCCAGGGTCACATGCTCAGGTGCTGCAGCACTCCATTGGTCCTTCTTTGGAAGGTCCTAAACATGCTGCAGCTATTTAAGCCTCGCATGGCCGCACGGCCATGCACTAGTATTGTCTTGTAAATATGTGTGTGTGTTGTGAGTGAAAGTCGCTCTTTAAATAACCCTCCCTATTGAATGTCTGTTCGCGGAAGGTGTATGTTTGCTATCTAGCGCCCGACTTATCCAACAGCACGAAACACACATTACAGCTACCAGTTGCTGTGTCCGCCAGTATGGCGCCGTGCGCTTGCTCTGCGCTTTCCTGACCCAAGCCTGGGTGGTTAGTGGCATCCGTCAGTGCGGCACCGCACGCACTCTTGTGCCTTTATATTATTATTTGTGTTCCTCTTACACACCCAGTTGCGGTCTTGTGCCAGCAAGTGTCTAATCGGACTTCAATCCTGTGTAGGGGTTGAGTCCGCTGACTTCTTGCTCGCGCTTTATGTGCGGTACTGTGGTCCTGTGATGCAACAGGATCGCTTCCTTCACGCAGGGTGAAGTTAACCCATGTGTGTATACTTAGTACCGCCATATAGTCCGTCTTACTAGCAGTAGGGTCTTTTACCTGCACAGTGGACCTCGGACTGCGAACGCACCTAGTTTCTTATTATCTATACTTGGTGCGTTCCGCCGGTCCTTAACAATATGTGCAGAAATTCCTACAGTAAAGTGTAAGACTTAACAATCATTAACATAGGTCCCTTTTAGAAGCCAATGCTACTCTGCCTCTCTTTAAATTTAAACAGAATTTGGCCTCCATTCCCTCTGGACCTGGTCGCAGTTGCTCCCCCTATGAGTGTGAATGTACAGTGCCTACAAGTAGTATTCAACCCCCTGCAGTTTTAGCAGGTTTAATAAGATGCAAATAAGTTAGAGCCTTCAAACTTCAAACAAGAGCAGGATTTATTAACAGATGCATAAATCTTACAAACCAAAAAGTTTTGTTGCTCAGTTAAATTTTTATAAATTTTAAACATAAAAGTGTGGGTCAATTATTATTCAACCCCTAGGTTTAATATTTTGTGGAATAACCTTTGTTTGCAATTACAGCTAATAATCGTCTTTTATAAGACCTGATCAGGCCGGCACAGGTCTCTGGAGTTATCTTGGCCCACTCCTCCATGCAGATCTTCTCCAAGTTATCTAGGTTCTTTGGGTGTCTCATGTGGACTTTAATCTTGAGCTCCTTCCACAAGTTTTCAATTGGGTTAAGGTCAGGAGACTGACTAGGCCACTGCAACACCTTGATTTTTTGCCTTTTGAACCAGGCCTTGGTTTTCTTGGCTGTGTGCTTTGGGTCGTTGTCTTGTTGGAAGATGAAATGACGACCCATCTTAAGATCCTTGATGGAGGAGCGGAGGTTCTTGGCCAAAATCTCCAGGTAGGCCGTGCTATCCATCTTCCCATGGATGCGGACCAGATGGCCAGGCCCCTTGGCTGAGAAACAGCCCCACAGCATGATGCTGCCACCACCATTCTTGACTGTAGGGATGGTATTCTTGTGGTCGTATGCAGTGCCGTCCAGTCTCCAAACGTCACGTGTGTGGTTGGCACCAAAGATCTCGATCTTGGTCTCATCAGACCAGAGAACCTTGAACCAGTCAGTCTCAGAGTCATCCAAGTGATTATGAGCAAACTGTAGACGAGCCTTGACATGACGCTTTGAAAGTAAAGGTACCTTACGGGCTCGTCTGGAACGGAGACCATTGCGGTGGAGTACGTTACTTATGGTATTGACTGAAACCAATGTCCCCACTGCCATGAGATCTTCCCGGAGCTCCTTCCTTGTTGTCCTTGGGTTAGCCTTGACTCTTCGGACAAGCCTGGCCTCAGCACGGGAGGAAACTTTCAAAGGTTGTCCAGGCCGTGGAAGGCTAACAGTAGTTCCATAAGCCTTCCACTTCCGGATGATGCTCCCAACAGTGGAGACAGGTAGGCCCAACTCCTTGGAAAGGGTTTTGTACACCTTGCCAGCCTTGTGACCCTCCACGATCTTGTCTCTGATGGCCTTGGAATGCTCCTTTGTCTTTCCCATGTTGACCATGTATGAGTGCTGTTCACAAGTTTGGGGAGGGTCTTAATGAGTCAGAAAAGTCTGGAAAAAGAGATAATTAATCCAAACATGTGAAGCTCATTGTTCTTTGTGCCTGAACTACTTCTTAATACTTTAGGGGAACCAAACAGAATTCTGGTGGGTTGAGGGGTTGAATAATAAATGACCCTCTGAAAAGACTTTTCACAATTTAAAAAAAAAATAAACAAAGAAATAACATTCTTTTTTGCTGCAGTGCATTTCACACTTCCAGGCTGATCTACAGTCCAAATGTCACAATGCCAAGTTAATTCCAAATGTGTAAACCTGCTAAATCTGCAGGGGGTTGAATACTACTTGTAGGCACTGTATGCCACTTTGCCCTTGACAGTAGTACCCTGCTAATATTCTATAAACACATTGAACAGAGCTGCAATGTGCAACTTCATTCATTATGTAGTGGCTGCTGCCAGGTGCCGCAGAACAACTCCCATTCTCTCGATGTATATACATTGAACAGAGCTATCATAGTACAGTATCTCCAGGCAATGTCGGGTACAGCCGCAACAAATTGAGTGGATCTGAACTTGTCAGCTCTGCTCAATGTATATATATGAATCTGCAACACAGCTTATAATGGCTTATCGGTGGGGGTTCTGGGTGTCAGGCCCCACAAATCTGATATTGATGATCTATTGTATGGCTATTCCTTCAGTATCATATACCCCAGAACCCCCTTAATAAAATATGACAGCATGATGCAAATAGTAAATTACTAAAATAAAAATAAAATTGTATGGTTGTTTGAGATGTGTCCTCTAAATAATAATATTATTATTAATAATAATAATAATAATAATAATACAAACACTGCAATTGTTTTCTTACAATTAAAACAAAGGCAATCAGAGTAATAAGTAGTGTAGCCTGAATGAGCTAGGTCATGGTGCAAACATTTTACATTTTAACATCAGATACACAGAAAAATAATGTCATATTTTTATTATTAAACTGATGGCGCTTCATGTATTGTAGCTTTATTATTATGCATTACTGAATTTGCTGGCAGAAGGACCTGGATTTAGTTACTCCCAAAGTTGCGGTATGGCACTGGTAGCAACAAAGATTACAAATTGCATAAACTATTATAGAAAGCATTTTTCTATTATTCCTTCACCTTCCAACCCTGGTTCACCTTTCCCCGTCACTCAATTATGAGCCTTGTAAGTTTGCTTCTTGTTGTATCTTTATCTTCTAAAGAAAAGCCAAATACACAAATAAAAAAGTAATTTGTTTCCTTCTGCAAGAACCTTCCTTTTGATAAATTCGTCGTTGTATCATAATATCCAATTTCTCTTGTTTGTCCTCTTTCTAAAGCTACGCATCACTCACTCTAATAGGCTACAACATATATAATGATTTGCAGCCATTTCAGACTCAGGTTGTGTGACAATTGGGAATGGTCTGAGATGGCTTGTTAGATCATGATGGAAATAAGTTTTGATTTTCAGGGATTTTTTTTTTTATAAGTGCTTTACAGAATCTCCCGTCTACCATTTTCACTCACCTCTTGGGGACATCATTCATTCCCTGAATAGCTCATCAAAGCATCAGCGTTAACATGATCCCTCTTACTTTTTACGACAGTTGAATGAAAAGTAAGTGACCCATTCATGATACTTTGTATCCTACACTTCACGAAGTGAAGAAAATAGACATTCATGGTAGCTCGGGTTAAAATGTATGAAAACAACGGGACATATTTATTGACACTAACATTTCAATTAATGTGGCGAGTTTAAGCCTATATACATGCAATTTGTTAGCCAGCCACTTAAAGTTTTACTTTTTTTTTTTTCCATTGCCGAACCATCAGCGTTATATGGTAGTGTCCTGCTGGGTTAATTTGTAGTTTACAAAATTAAGCCATTTTTGTGCAGGCATTTTTGAAAGAAACCCTTTCTTAACAATGCTAATACCTATCGGTTACATGATTCACTAACTGAAAATCATACAAATATCTAAAGTAATAGCAGGGCAATTCCCTCTACATTTACCAGATGTGGTAGAGAGCTGGAAGTAGAGAATTCTTGGACTGGCTTGACAAATATGGATTTAATATTTTTGTATCTCTTTTAAAATGAATTTGTCATTATTATTTTGTTACTTCCCTATATTTCAAGGCACATTTGTTTTTGTTCTTTTACGACCTGTTGAGTTCTCACTAATTTGATAATACTTGATAACACGCTCTTTAATTAAGATTCTTTAAGATGCAAGATTTGTCTATGCACATTCACCTCCTATTGTGTGCTAACAATTACCTTTTTTTTAGATTACAAGCTTCTTTTTATTGAATATTTTTTTAGCAAAACCATCAACAAAAAGAACAAAGAAAAAAACATAAAAGATGAAGGTGGGAGGAAATCAAGATATAGATAGAGAGACAAGTATATGGGAAAAAAGGAGTATGGGAGTAACAGAAGATCATGTCTGAAACTGTGGATTATGTGAATCCAATTTTGATCATTAAAGCTTCCTATGAAAGTCTATATTGAACCAATATTGCCTAGTACAAGAGATTTCTATGAGCTCCAATGTTGCAATAGGCTTAAAAGTAGGGATGAGCGGACACGTGTTAGTTCGGGTTCTGATATCCAACCCAAACCTTATTCCAAAGTTCAGATCGGCTACCAGAACTGTACCTGAACTTAAACCAGATCCCGAACTCCATTTTGAGCCAGAAAAATCTCTCTCTAATCTCTCTTTCTCTATCTCTCTCTGCAACGGACCTCCTCCGGAACGCTGACTTCCAGGGAAAGTCTGTGTTTGGCATTTAGCACCAGAAAGTAACTGTCCGGTACAAACACCAAACTTTTGACTTCAGGTTCACTCATCTCTGCTTACAGGTAGTTTCTCTTTCAATTTTTGAGAACATAAGTGGATGTGAACAAAGGGTGGTTGGAAAGAGTAGGGTTCAGATGGGTTTTCACGAAAATTCCAAGCTTGTAACCAACGTGAAAAATATGAATTCCCGTGGTGCATCCTGCTTTGGCATCTCTTGACTACAATTGTTAATACAGTTTTCCTTTTTTTCATGTAAAAATGTAGCTGTGCCTAAGCAGGTTCAGTCTGAAGCACATGTAGGGGCAGAATGTTCTCTCTGTGATGATACAATACTGAATTGACCAGTTATTGCAGCGACAGACAGACAATGCTCACAAAGCACAAGTCATATTTGATTCAACAGTTATCTCTCACAGGTTAACATAACAGAAAAGTACATTTAGTGGTTAATTATACTCAACACTGGCCCTATTGTGTTTTTATTGTCATATTGGTATGTGCATGTACCAATGTTGTAAAACATTTTAAGACTCATGCACCAAGGATTATTATGGTATGTATTTGTGTAGAATGAATCCATAATTTCACACCAATAGAAAACTGAAAACCAACATATCTGTATATTCAGAATGTATACGAAAATCTCCATGGTGGCCAGAATTTCCAGGCCAGCAACCCAACTGCAAAAGGTGCAGGGATTTTGCAAACTTCTCCCCAGATCTTTAGGGAGTCAGTGATTTTAAGATAACACTATGCTGTTAATGAATTTTATATTCTACTTACTACGGAACATTTTGTATCAGATGCAACTTTGGCCAATAAATTCTTTTTAACGAAAGGAGTCTATATGCTTGCTTTTCCGAGTAAGACTGGGTTCATAGAGCATTTACCACTTAGTCAGGTGTAGATCTGAACCCCTGCTAAATGGAATTCGGGCACATGCACTGACGGGGTCATTGACTATAACGGAACTGATGAAGTCACAGTATGTTTTGTCGTACATTATTTTCAGCTGTATACATCTAGTTGAGGTGGGCAGCTAGACCCATGAACTATGTCTTGCTGCCCACCTCCAATAGGTCTATACAGCTGAAAATAGTGTGTGAGAGAGCACTCTAAGACTCAGTCTGCATTATTACAGCTAATGGCCCCATCGGTGCATATGCCCGAATCTCATTTTGCAAGAGGTTTGGATGAAAGCCCCATGGTAGCCATTGAATATAGTGGCGAACTCTATGTGAACATAACCTTAGAAGACTGCCTACTATATGCTGCTGGGTCTGACTGAGTTCATCACGATTGACGATGCTACTCATATTTATATTTTACCAATGTTTCAATGTTAGAGTCATGTAATGTACTGGGTCTGTTGTACATTGAAATATTGCTCTGCAAGCATGTTCATTTTTCTCCATGGCACAACCCTAATTTTTGTACGTTTATGTGTTAACAGGGAGTCCCCGATGGTGGAACTCAGAGACACTTATATTAGCTTAGCATATTACTTGGTTGCAATTACTATCATTTATTGTTCCTAAACCCTTGTTATTTGAAATGACCTTTTTACCTTCCACATTTATTTGACCTGTTGCCTGAACCTTGACACATTTCATCTAACAAGGTAGTTTATGCTGTGTAGTATGAATGTTACCAGCAGCATAGTTTCTAAAGTGCATTTTGACCTAAAGCCATTTAAGTCCTTGGGTTGTCCTTTTATGTCAAGGTGCCCCTTGACTTTTTTTCTATTTGGAAAAGCTGAGTAACATTCAATACAGTCTCAATCCTAGACACTTGTTTATTGTATGGGATTTATTTTATATTCATTCTATTTTTTTTATTTTAGTTGTAAATGCGAGATAGTTAGTAATTACAACCACTCATCACAGGACAATTTTGTGCTCAGAGTAGTTGTCACTTGCCTTCATGTTCTGGATTGATGTTTCAACAGCAGCCATAGCAGTTCTATCTGTGTAATCTTACATATCTGTGTGAATGTGCACTTATGAAGTATAATAAGCTACAAAGAATGCACCAATGTTCTTTTATCTGTTTTATGTGATATTGATCCTATATTCTGTTATTGCAAATTGACATTCATATATTGGAGCTGTACTATATATATACATTAGTTCACTTTAGTCTCTCTGTTAACTTGAAATGCAAAAATAAAACTATAACACATATACAGTTGTGTGAAAAAGTGTTTGCCCCTTCCTAATTTCTTAATCTTTTTCATGTTTCACACAGGGCCCTGTAGATTTGGATTTCTTTTCCCTTAAAGGGAACCTGTCACCCCGAAAATCGCGGGTGAGGTAAGCCCACCGGCATCAGGGGCTTATCTACAGCATTCTGTAATGCTGTAGATAAGCCCCTGATGTATCCTGAAACAGGAGAAAAAGACGTTATATTATACTTACCCAGGGGCGGTCCCGATGCTGGTCAGGTCAGATGGGTGTCTCAGGTCCGCTGCGGCGCCTCCTATCTTCATTCCAAGACGTCCTCTTCTGTTCTTCACACCACGGCTCCGGCACAGGCATACTTTGTCTGCCCTGTTGAGGGCAGAGCAAAGTACTGCAGTGCGCAGGCGCCGGGCCTCTCTGACCTTTCCGGCGCCTGCGCACTGCAGTACTTTGTTGTGCCCTCAACAGGGCAGACAAAGTACGCCTGCGCCGGAGCCGTGGCTGAAGATCAGAAGAGGACGTCATGGAAAGAAGATGGGAGGCGCAGCAGCGGACCTGAGACACCCATCTGACCTGACCAGCATCGGGACCGCCCCTGGGTGAGTATAATCTAACGTCTTTTTCTCCTCTTTCAGGTAACATCGGGGGCTTATCTACAGCATTACAGAATGCTGTAGATAAGCCCCTGATGCCGGTGGGCTTACCTCACCCGCGATTTTCGGGGTGACAGGTTCCCTTTAATAATAAAGACCTTCATTTAAAAACTGCATTTTGTGTTTACTTGTATTATCTTTGTCTAATATTTCAATTTGTTTGGTAATCTGAAACATTTAACTGTGACAAAAATGGAAAAGAATAGGAAATCAGGAAGGGGCAAACACTTTTTAACACAACTGTATTATTTCAGGTTGACTAAGCTCCAATATACAATTAATGAAATAATATACCAGCGTTGAAGCTGTTCCCTATGTAAAATTCTGCTTTTGTACAAATAACTGTGTCAGAGGGCGGTGTGCAAAAATGGCAAAATTCAATAAGAATATAAAAACTGTGCTGAGCAGTAAGAATGTAAAGTACAAAGCAATAAATACATACTACAATAACATCAATATGCTTGCGCAGGCGTGTACTACGGCGGACAGAGAATGAACTTCAATCCAATATTGCAGCCAGCATGCAGCCAGCGGGTAAGGAAAGGGTGAATCAAACACCTGAAAACTCCGCCCATATGACCGAAAAAACCGGTCCCGCCAAATTCAGGTGACAGGTTCCCTTTAACCCCATTGAAAACCTCTGTAATGTAATCAAAAGGATGATGGATAGTCACAACAAGCCATCAAACAAAGAAGAACTGCTTACATTTTTGCATTAGAAGCAGTGTGAAGACTGGTGGAAAGCATGCCAAGACGCATGAAAGCTGTGGTTAAAAATCATGGTTATTCCACAAAATATCTATTTCTGAACATATCCTGAGTTAAAACACTAGTATTGTTGTTTCTAAATGATTATGAACTTGTTTTATTTGCATTATTTGAGGTCTGAATGCACTGTTTTTTTTTTTTTATTTTGACCATTTTCCTTTGTTACGAAAAAAAATACAAAATGTATTGCTTGGAAATTCGGAGACATGTTGTCAAAAGTTTATAGAATAAAAGAACAATTTACATTTTACTCAAAAATATACCTATAAAGAGAAAAATCAGACAAACTGAACATTTTACAGTGGCCTCTTAATTTTTGCCAGAGCTGTATATTGATGGTGTCTGTATTAGATTTTTTTTTTTTGTGTACACATTGAAATGCATTGTTGCACTGACATTAAAGTGCAAAAACAATGCAAAAACAGTGTATGGGCTCTCTCCAGTCCTATAACACTTTATATTGTATGTACCCTTTCATGTGTCTGTGACAGAAGCTCCCTGCTTGTTTGGAATTAAAAGTGGGTCTCCTTTACCTTTAGGGCCCTTGTGTGGCTGCTCAGGTTACACCCAATAGTATGTCTGTCCTTGAATTGATGAGTCTCATTCAACAAATGGATGAAAATAATGCATATTGTGGCATTTTTCGCAAAGACTGTACGTCTGTGTGACAAAAAACATTCATGTCAACCAACACATTGTTTAATATTTAAACAAACACTGTCCTTTTAATACGACTGGCACTTCCCAGCTATGCTAACTACTCAGAGAACTCGGACTGACATAAAGGACAGCCGAAACAATGAAGAGATCCAGTAATAGATTGAATCAAGGCTTTATTATTAAAATAACATGTCTAGTGCTATATTGCACAAGCACCTTAATAGGAAGTGGGATGCCAATTAGTACAAATTGCTATAGGCATATATAGCCACATAAAGCAGATGCCGCACATATGTTTACACTTAACTGTGTAACACTAAAGTTGCCTCAGCATACAAACAGTGTAACCCTATTTGGCATAATAAGCATATATAACCGCAGCAAACAAATATCATATCTTCCGGTGCCCCCGGAAGAAGCTGGATGCGAAACGCGCGTTGGGGTGAGGTGGGACGCCGGTTAAGCCACAGGTAGATATGATATTTGTTTGCTGCGGTTATATAGGAAAGAATGGTTGTAGATGACAAGGAAAAATCTAATATATTAAACACCTTCTTCTCCACGGTATTCACGGTGGAAAATGAAATGCTAGGTGAAATCCCAAGAAACAATGAAAACCCTATATTAAGGGTCACCAATCTAACCCAAGAAGAGGTGCGAAACCGGCTAAATAAGATTAAAATAGATAAATCTCCGGGTCCGGATGGCATACACCCACGAGTACTAAGAGAACTAAGTAATGTAATAGATAAACCTTTATTTCTTATTTTTAGGGACTCTATAGCGACAGGGTCTGTTCCGCAGGACTGGCGCATAGCAAATGTGGTGCCAATATTCAAAAAGGGCTCTAAAAGTGAACCTGGAAATTATAGGCCAGTAAGTCTAACCTCTATTGTTGGTAAAATATTTGAAGGGTTTCTGAGGGATGTTATTCTGGATTATCTCAATGAGAATAACTGTTTAACTCCATATCAGCATGGGTTTATGAGAAATCGCTCCTGTCAAACCAATCTAATCAGTTTTTATGAAGAGGTAAGCTATAGGCTGGACCACGGTGAGTCATTGGACGTGGTATATCTCGATTTTTCCAAAGCGTTTGATACCGTGCCGCATAAGAGGTTGGTTCACAAAATGAGAATGCTTGGTCTGGGGGAAAATGTGTGTAAATGGGTTAGTAACTGGCTTAGTGATAGAAAGCAGAGGGTGGTTATAAATGGTATAGTCTCTAACTGGGTCGCTGTGACCAGTGGGGTACCGCAGGGGTCAGTATTGGGACCTGTTCTCTTCAACATATTCATTAATGATCTGGTAGAAGGTTTACACAGTAAAATATCGATATTTGCAGATGATACAAAACTATGTAAAGCAGTTAATACAAGAGAAGATAGTATTCTGCTACAGATGGATCTGGATAAGTTGGAAACTTGGGCTGAAAGGTGGCAGATGAGGTTTAACAATGATAAATGTAAGGTTATACACATGGGAAGAAGGAATCAATATCACCATTACACACTGAATGGGAAACCACTGGGTAAATCTGACAGGGAGAAGGACTTGGGGATCCTAGTTAATGATAAACTTACCTGGAGCAGCCAGTGCCAGGCAGCAGCTGCCAAGGCAAACAGGATCATGGGGTGCATTAAAAGAGGTCTGGATACACATGATGAGAGCATTATACTGCCTCTGTACAAATCCCTAGTTAGACCGCACATGGAGTACTGTGTCCAGTTTTGGGCACCGGTGCTCAGGAAGGATATAATGGAACTAGAGAGTACAAAGGAGAGCAACAAAATTAATAAAGGGGATGGGAGAACTACAATACCCAGATAGATTAGCGAAATTAGGATTATTTAGTCTAGAAAAAAGACGACTGAGGGGCGATCTAATAACCATGTATAAGTATATAAGGGGACAATACAAATATCTCGCTGAGGATCTGTTTATACCAAGGAAGGTGACGGGCACAAGGGGGCATTCTTTGCGTCTGGAGGAGAGAAGGTTTTTCCACCAACATAGAAGAGGATTCTTTACTGTTAGGGCAGTGAGAATCTGGAATTGCTTGCCTGAGGAGGTGGTGATGGCGAACTCAGTCGAGGGGTTCAAGAGAGGCCTGGATGTCTTCCTGGAGCAGAACAATATTGTATCATACAATTATTAGGTTCTGTAGAAGGACGTAGATCTGGGGATTTATTATGATGGAATATAGGCTGAACTGGATGGACAAATGTCTTTTTTCGGCCTTACTAACTATGTTACTATGTTACTATGTTACTATATGCTTATTATGCCAAATTGGGTTACACTGTTTGTATGCTGAGGCAACTTTAGTGTTACACAGTTAAGTGTAAACATATGTGCGGCATCTGCTTTATACCATGTGGCTATATATGCCTATAGCAATTTGTACTAATTGGCATCCCACTTCCTATTAAGGTGCTTGTGCAATATAGCACTAGACATGTTATTTTAATAATAAAGCCTTGATTTAATCTATTACTGGATCTCTTCATTGTTTTGGCTGTCCTTTATGTCAGTCCAAGTTCTCTGAGAAGTTAACATTGTTTAATATGCGGTCTAGGTGCTGTCAGTTGTTGGTCCGTTTTCTACACTGACAGCACTCAAACCAAAAATATGTTCATGTGAAGGTACCTTAAGAATGAAAGTAGAGGCGTATCAAAGTAGAGTAGTCCCATTAAAGAAGTGTATGGGTACCATATGGTGTTTTGTGCACTTATCGTCAAAGCCCCTGGAGTTCAAAATTATAGATTTTATCCTGCACAACTGATCCTCAAAATTCTTGTTTGGTCAAAATTCTAATTTAATAGAATTAGAGGACACATTGCATAAGCATGACAAGTAGGGTAACAGGTATAGTAGCTGGTATGGGGAGACAAATCTAAGAGGGCCTATGTTAAGGCTAGCGGAACGTACCGAGTAAATATAGATGTTGGTGTGTTTGCAGCCCGGGGTCCACCGTGCAGGAGGAACCTGCTGCTAGTGAATGGTAGCACTATTTGGCGGTATAGACTACCTCTGTTACTTCACAGAGTAGCCGTGAAATGAAAGCACTGCGCCCTGTTAGCCTCACAGGAGCACAAGCTAACTGCCGAACTGATTGCAGTCAGTGGTCATGCAAACAGGCAATCTCCTCACCGGAGGTGTCGGTATTCTAGGGGCTTATTTCAGCCAGGTCCCTGAATACATTCACACATAACCACACTGGCGCAAAGCACATACTTGGATTGATACTAACGCATGGCCATGCAGTCATGCGAACCTTTTATAGCTGCAGCAAGTACAGGACCTTCCCAGAAGGACCAATGGGAGGCTTCCACAGACGTTGAGCACCTTCAGGACCTTCCTAGAGGACCAATGGGATTTGCTGCAGTATCTAAGCATGTGACCCTTGATCTCCAACGAGAGCTCTGACCCTGGGCATGCTCAGAAGGGGAAAAACAGGACTTAGTCCCAAAAACATCTGCGCGCCGCTGCCCAGTGCTGGCTACAATGGCAGAAGCTGGAAAGGCAGCAGTAACCCTTTGCTCAGAGTCAGACTGAGCAAGACGCTGGGACCGACGTCTCCGCTGAGCAGGCTCCACTGCGGCAGGAGAAGAATGGGAGACCGCAGCGGAGATGGCTCAAGATTCCCACTGTGCAGAGGTGGGAACTCGACCCCTAACAGCCTATTTGTACACAGAATCAACATGCAGTTGAGACTTTGGTAGATTGATAAGGACATGGATAATTGAATGCCAACCCATTCTGTCTTTTACTATGGAGCCCAATGTTTCTCTTGATGTGTGCCTTAGTACTTTCCTGCACTATTTTTACATTATGAATTGTGAATAGAAGAGGAACCTTTAGTCTCCTAAAGGAATGTGGAATTCCTAAAATGGAATCAGCGCCCATTACAAATTTTTGTTGTTACTGTATGTTAATGATATTCCATTGTGGCTCATGGGGTTGCTTTAATCTGACAATGTGGCCCTTGGGCCACAAAAGGTTATGCACCACTGCTGCAGGGTAAGGCTTCATTCCAAATTTTGCTCTGGGGCCCCACGGTTACTTACTTACGCCCTAATTATACACCGTTGTAAGCATATGAGCATGATGTGCTTGTGTGTGCGATAATTTATAAGTTTTCACTATTATGTAAGAAGTTTCATGATAGTTATAGCAGGTAAGCAGTACTAGAAAAAACAGACATGCTTTCTCAAGCAACAAGCGATTTGTGCAATGAAAAGCACCATTACCCCCAGGCTGTTCTTTGTGCTCTAACATTACTAAGGTACCTGCAAATTGGCAACTTGTGAAAGGAAATCTCAATCCCCATGCCAGATGTTTGACAGGAATAAAGGGCAGTTTCCCTGCGTATTAGAATTTCAATAGCTTCTCAAATTAAATTTTTCTTTGATTATGAAAAAGAGGTGTCGAAGTGTAATGAAAAGCAATGAATATTATATTGAGTGTTATATGTAATTACATAGTCAGTCCATGCATTAAAGGAAGAAATCATTTGCGAAAGCTTTTTTATTTGTATTTTATTCACACCAGAAAATGACTGTAATTATTAAACAGTCACTCTAAACATCAGTGATCTATTCTGGGGAGATTTAACGATGGCTTCTGCTGTTATACCCTCTATGCTTTCGCTTTCTGGATGTTCATAATGTACTCTTATTGGGTAATTTATTGGTACATAACAATAAGAATGATACTAAGATATTACTAGGGTAATACTAAAAGTACTAAGACTGGATCAAATAATTTTTCTTTGTAAACATGACAGATTATTATTTTATCTCTGCCCTGCGGTTAGCCATTTCACACTAGGGAAGAGGTTGACTGCCGCGATAAGTTTATGTAAATGAAAGCAAATGATGAATGAATGAATGATCGTTTGTACAAATCAATCCTAAGATTTCAGCATAGAAACATTGATGAATGAGCATCGATTGACTTTCTATATCAGTGATCTGGACAATTTATCTACCCGTGTAAAAGATCTCTTACTAAGGGCAGGTGAAAATAACTGTCTTCTCCCCTTTATGCTAATCAGGCTGATCAGAATTTGATCAGAGTTTGACCAGCATGGGATCTGATTTTTTTCTGAGGTGGAGAGAAAAAAATAAATGTTTCTCCACCTTCTCTACTATGTCCATCCATGAAAACCCGACTCATAGACTTGAATGGGATAGTGCCATTCGACTATTGGAGGCAAATAGTGCATACTGCAATGTTTTCTCAGTGACCACCCAGTCAAATAAGATGCACACAGCCCCATATAATAACATGGGTACAAGTGTTATCAGTCAAAACCACTGATCATACTCATCCAATTTAAATGGTCATGTAGACAAGCCCTTTCGGGAATAATCCTTCTGGAGTACTAAGAAAAGGATGCTCATACAGTAGGAATGGAGGACCCTCAACTCCTATGGTAGTCATTGTCTATATTTCTGATGATGAAATTAGACTCAGCTCCACTTTTAAAAGTAGGAGCATTCTTGGTGTTTTACAGTTGGTTCTTGGGAGGGTTAATGATGACATGTAACTTCCTGTCTCAATGGCTTTTTCCCTCTAACCCTCCCGATTTCTTATTTTAATTAACAATTGTTTAGTGGTTATTTTACTTTACTTTTTTCCTTTTCATGTATAATTTATGTGTCATTGCATCCTCCATTTATCTTTAATCTTATTTTTTATACATATGGTATCTTGTAACTTTAAAAACATCTTTTGATTTGCATTTTGGCATTAACCCTCTGAACCCAAGGGAAGAATAGTCCTTCAGCCGTGGTTACCTAGACGTTTCCTCAACGGGGTTGTATCTTTTCCTGAGTACTGAAGGATGACTCTTTGTGAGTTTGAGGTTTAGTGTATGTTCTAGATGTTTTCTTCATTTTATTTCAGGCCAATAAATACATTGATAAAGTGAATGAATGAATAAATAAATAAAAAAGCCAAAATGAAAGTGGATTTATCTGAAATTTGTTTGGTCTATTATAGTCACAGCTATAATTTTCTGGTTGGGGACTTGGATAGAAGTGGGGATTAGGTTATGATGGGCTAATTTTAATGAATAGAAGTTTTTAAACAATGTTGGTGAATACACAAACCTATATAGAAGGAAATACCAAAATATAACGAAACTGATAAATTGTGAACCTATAGGAAATGTTCGAAACATTAGGCATAAAGCATTCAAATTCATAAAAGATAATAATAATACTTACATTTATTTGTACCAATTATTTTCACGATTAGGCAAATACATACCCATCATTCAATGTTCATGGTACAAAAATACCTTTTTATGGGGTCTAGCTTTACAGGTTGAATTTGACTATTTTTTTTAGAAATTAATTATACTTGTGATCATCTTCATTAATTATAAGAAAATATAATACTGCACTCTGGATTGTTTAGAATGTTCATCTAGAAAATTGGAACTGCATTACTGCCATAGAAGATTGGTTAAGTGCTATATTATATACATGTAAAATTTGAAAAATTGGAAATGCATTATTGCTATAGGAAAATTTACAGTAAAAAGAAGGTACTTAGCATATAGATTGGCCAATGTAAATAATTATACTTGTGATCATCTTCATTAATTATGCATTGATATGAGATGTAATTTTTGTCACATCATACAGTATATGTCATTCTATCATGTT
Source organism: Ranitomeya imitator (assembly GCF_032444005.1). Classification (NCBI taxonomy): domain Eukaryota; kingdom Metazoa; phylum Chordata; class Amphibia; order Anura; family Dendrobatidae; genus Ranitomeya; species Ranitomeya imitator. The sequence continues at coordinate 385,860,916 of NC_091284.1, forward strand.
ATATTGAATTGCTGTGAACATCTTTATCATGTATACATGTGGTGCATGCCCATCCCCTTCCCCGATTTTCCTTTAACCTTTCCTACCCTTTTTCCTGGTTTTCCCTTTTTTATTCATCATGTTCTGTATTTTTTATTGTATAAATATAGGAATTATCTTTTATAAATTTGAATGCCGTTTTGCCTATTTTTTTTTTGAAAAATGGTGGTGAATAGACTGAGCGTTGGTGGCCAACCTGAAAGGTTTGACAACGGTAAAAACATCCAGTGGTGGCTCAGCAGTTAAGCACAGGAATAAGGATCTTTAGTAGAGTGATTGGAGTACTTGAAGTGGAAAGGCTTTGCTAGTGTGGCAAGTCTGAGCGTGAAGCTCCTGGATTGCAGTTTGCCGATTGCTGTAATGCAGGCAGCTTGGGGATAACAGAATAAACTTGATAGCCTTTCACCTGATTGTTACTGTGATTACCATAGCAATGCCATTTCGAATAAAGCACCAAAATAAGGTGATGTTATTTTATCATCTTTGGATCATATAGTTACTGTAGTTTGTGTCACTTACTATCGAATGAGGGTCAATTTCATATCCAGAAGTCATGCAGAAAAATGGCTGCCAATCACGATCACTGCTTTTTTGCTACTTCTGTTGCCTTCCAGTGGTGCGGTGTTGGGTTCATATCTCACCAAGGACAACAACTTCAAGGGGTTTGTATGTTCTCATTTTGTTTGCATGGGTTTCCTTCAGAAGTCAAAAGACATACTGATAGGGAATGATGATCGTATATATGCAAATAAAAATTAATAAATATAATAGCTAAGAATTTATCCAACCTACAGCCCTTTTTCCTATCTCCCTCATACAAATTCACGTATAGCTTGGCCAAATATGCATGTGTTAGGCTGGTTTCACATTGGCGTTTTTTCGGGTGCGTTTTTGCGGTAAAAAACGCAAAAAAACGCATGGTGAAAAAACGCATGTAAACGCGTGTAAACGCTGCGTTTTTTTGACGCATGCGTTTTTGCATGTGGTGAAAAAAACGCGGCGTTTTACCGCGTTTACACGCGTTTTTTCATGCGTTTGCGTTTTTTAAACGCATGCAGAAAAATGTGTGACAACTGCCAATCATCAAAATAAAGTAAAAAACCCACTATAAACAGAAATAGTTAGGGTTAGGGTTAGGGTTAGGGGTAGGGTTAGGGGTAGGGATCATAACCCTAACCCTAAAGGGATCCTACCCCTAACCCTACCCCTAACCCTAAGGGATCCTAACCCTAACCCTAACCCTACCCCTAACCCTAACCTACCCCTAACCCTACCCCTAACCCTAACCCTAACCCTACCCCTAACCCTAACCCTACCCCTAACCCTAACCCTAAGGGATCCTAACCCTAACCCTACCCCTAACCCTAACCCTACCCCTAACCCTACCCCTAACCCTAACCCTACCCCTACCCCTAACCCTAAGGGATCCTAACCCTAACCCTACCCCTAACCCTAACCTACCCCTAACCCTACCCCTAACCCTACCCCTAACCCTAACCCTAAGGGATCCTAACCCTAACCTTACCCCTAACCCTAACCCTACCCCTAACCCTAACCATAAAGGGATTAGGGTTAGGATCCCTTAGGGTTAGGGGTAGGGTTAGGGTTAGGGGTAGGGTTAGGGGTAGGGTTAGGGTTAGGATCCCTTAGGGTTAGGGGTAGGGTTAGGGTTAGGGGTAGGGTTAGGGGTAGGGTTAGGTTCCCTTTATCACCTTTATGCTGGGGGGTGGCATATCAGTGTGTTTTCTGGTTTTTTAATAAAATAACGCATGCGTTTTTTACCGCAAAAAACGCATGCACCAAAAAACGCATGCGTCCCCATTGACTCCAATGTATTTTTTGACCCAAAAAAAACGCATGAAAACGCATGCGTTTTTTTTGGTCCAAAAAACGCTTCTAAAAATACTACAAGTAGCATTTCAGAAAATGAACGCATGCAGTAAACGCATGCGTCAAAAAACGCGACCAAACGCGTACACAAAAAAAGCATGCGTTTTCAATGTTAAAGATAGGAAAAAAAAAACGCATGCGTTTTTTTGAAAAAAAACGCTGCAGACAAAAACGCAAGTGTGAAACCACCCTTATTAATAGGGAGTGAGGAATATGGTGGTACCATACATCCTTGACAGTGGTTTATCTCTCACCAGACTAAAAGATCAAGCATAATAATATGTTATAGTTCCATGCATAAGTACATCTCACATGCAGCATATCATAAAGAACCTAACATGAGAAGCTTGACTAATACCATATATTAATTCAAAACTAAACAACTTTAATGAAAAATAGATAAACACATATAAAAAGCATAAGACAAGGAATCCATACAAGGTTAAGAACCAGAAAAAAGGAAAAATAGCCAGAGCAGTTAAAGGTTCCAAGGGACAACACAATGCAGATTTGCATGCATGAAAGAATGATGAGTAAGGGTACGTTCCCATGGTCACTAAATGCTGCGAATTGGATGCTGCATGCATCTGCAGCATCCAGCCTGCAGCATCTAAATGTTACAGCATAGTGGATGGGATTTCAGGAAATCCCATGCTCACTAAGCGTGGACCGATGCCCGCAGCTTACCTGTGGAGACGGACATGCGGTGAGTCTTTCCAGACAGCGGCATGTCTATTTACCTTGCAGAGACGCGAGTCTCTGCAAGATAAATGTCACCAGTACAATGTATTGGGTGCAGTGAATCTACACGGTTCAATGAACATATGCGAAATCACCTGCATTCAAAAGCTGGCAGCGCTTTGGATGCAGCGGACATGTGCTGTGTCCGAAGCGCTGCCGACTACTGACGGTGTGCACATACCCTTAGTGCATGAAGTATATATAAATAAAAAGTAGTTGATATAGTCAAAAGTGAATGACACCAGTGATAATAATAATAAGGTACAAGTAAATATGTAGTGGTGCCAGCTATGATCAAAAGTCATAAATGAGGTTAGTGTTAGTGATCCTTCACACCTAACAAACATAAAGTAGTGATTGGAATCTCACACATCAAAAGCACCCAAAATATAATTTAATATGAACAATGTTACAGCATGCTAAAATGCATAGTGCCAACCAAAGTAATGGGGGACGCCTAGTGCCCTGATAACTCGATGCACGTTTCACACAGTGCACTTCATCCCAAGAGTAGGTATGTTGAAACCTTCCACATACAGAATCTTCATTGTTTGCTTACATTTAGTGCTTTGGAAAAGAGGAGACGGGAATGCGATTGGATCCTTTTGCACGTTCTCTATATCACTTAATATGAGGGTTTTGGCCAGTTAATGGTAACCACATTGGCTGACGCTATGGTAGCACACGCTTAGTAGATAAATATTTGCATGCATGTATAAATGATGTTAGCAGCTACAGCGTTATATAGTTAATGTTATACAGCTTTACTTCTGCTTTAAAGTTAGAAGCATATTACTTTATAGTGGTTTATCCCAAGTGCCCTCAACATTTTCACTATTAGGTGGTAATATAAGCTATTTCGGCACCTAACAGAGAAATGTGTCCCTTGGTTTCTGTATCTCTGAATCTCTGCAGGGAGCTTCATCTGTGTATGATCATATGTATGGTCATATCAAAGCTGCTCTTGATGCTCTAGCCTTTATGTCTGCTCGGCCACAAAGCCATTTGCTGAATAGATGGTGTATGTTCATCTCCGCTGGATGCCTGTACAGTTATAAGAATGTTTTTATATAGCAATGCTTTGGCTTCACATTATAACCTTCACATCTGAACAGCAACAAAGATGCTTGTGGGAAGTAGCAGTACAGAGGTAATCTGTGCTGGGAAATAACTTTTCAGATTGGATATAAAATGATGATGTTTATAGCAACCAGATTGGAGCAGATATTTTATAAAAGTCAGCTACAGAGATGAAACCAGCACATTGATTGGCAGCCATAGATAACTTTTCCACTTCTCCAGTAGACTAGTTTTATGGATCCATGGTCAGGAAGTAGCAGTCGTTTCTAAGCTCGGCCTGTGAGCTAGGTATCATCCCGCCAATCTGTATGCACACAAATGGAAAGAACAGTTGAGACTGAGTCAATTATTTTCTTTTACGCTAGGCTAAAAACACAGATCTTCTTAATATCCGTTATCATGCGAAATATTTACCATCAATTACCCGTTTGTGCAAAAACTAAGAAGCAGACTATATTTTTAAACAATATTATGCAAATAATATTTTTTTATTATAGTGTATGCAAAATATTTCCGTAAACAAGTCTGCTTTACGATGTCAATTACATTTTTTTTCTGCATGTTTCAATAAATGTACTTTAGCATCACAGCATGATTTTTCAACATTTATGGCTGTTGTTTCACAAAGGATATTTGTAAAAGTAAAAGCTTGGTTCCAGCAGATTGATAGTCTTCATAAACCCTGGCTCCATACAAAGGTTGTGCAGCAAGGGCGTAAAGGAGGGGAAGGGAGGGGGACTCAGGACCCAAAAATGCAATCCCACCATATGCTCATTTTCCCTAGAAATCAATGACCTGTACAAAATAATAAGAAACTAATGGAACTGATAATCTACAGATAAACATTGTATGTCCATTAGTGACATACATTTGAAGAACCATAAATCCTTCCTAATGGACGATGTCACTGGTGTCATTATACATCAGGCTTTTTAAGAGATGTACACATAATTATTCACAACATGCAAAGGCTACATCCAAGAAGTTCATTTACTTTAACGACTGCAATAAATAGAGAGAATATAAGGCATAGATAATATAAAGAAACATACAATGGATAATTTCAATTCATGTCAAAGTTCAGCAGCAACAAGCAGTAATTCCGAAAAAAAAAATAATTACAGAAGTCTCAACAGAGTTTGCGCACTTTGCCAATGCAAAATTGTTAAAGAAAAACACCAAAACTAGGGGTATCTACTATGGGTATCTACAGGGATCATAATCCCAATCTGGAAAGGGCAGTTCCCAATTAAGTGAATCCTCCTGCAATGGAGTCATAGTCCCCAAGAAAGAACAGCAGTAAGATATAAATCATAGTAGATTTTATATAAAATCATTCAAAAAGATAAAGCATGGATATACCAACAAATAAACAGTAACAAAACATTACTTACAAATTATTGGATCAGTGGTGAGGACATAAATTCACATGATGTCACCATGGACAATAATATGAGTAAGGCCAGGTTCACATTACGTTGACAGCAGCCCGTTCAACACATGCGTTAATGGGCTGCTGTTAACGCAAGTGCCGATGTGTCATCGCGCTAGCGCAGATAGATCTAGCAGATGCTCTATCTGCGCTAGCAGTGACAGACCCAGAAACGCTGCAGCCCGTGTCCCAGGGTCCATCACTCAATGATGGCACATCGCTAGCGCACGCCCATTGTGGGCGTGCGCTAGCGATGCATCTGACATAGGAATTAATGGCGGCGTTAACGACTACATTACACCGTGTTATGCCGCAGTGTAACGGAGTCCATCTAACGGATGCCCATAATGAAGTGTGAACCCAACCTATGCAGGATCAGGCAAGAATAATTAACAATACCTCCATATTCCTTTGTTATAAAGGTTGTGTATATGTAACATGTGACGTGGTACAGGAACAAACAGTGCTATGCAATAATAAATTATTGCCAAGAAATGACACCAGTTTGCTAAACCAATGTTTATATAGCATTACCAAACACCAGTAACCTGGTCATTAAATGTAAATGGAGGGAAGTGACCTAGCATTAGGGCCGACATCACCATCCATCGCGACCGGGCAAGTGCAGGAGCCTTGGACAAACAGGGGGCCCACTTGCCATCAGGGTCACCAACACGCTATGGGGCTCGTGAGTCGGGGTAGCCTGGTGCTAGCAACACCCCCCTTAAATATTTACTACTTCTTGATCCCCACAGCTCCAGTCTCTTCAGCGTCTTCTGACTCTCTGTGACGTCTCCGGCCAGAGGGCGTGATAACATCGCTACAGCATTGCATGGAGCATTATATGGGGCCTATTATACTGTATGGAGCAATATATGGGGCCCATAATTTTGTACGGAGCAATATATGGTGGTTATTAAACAGTATGGAGGACTATGTGGTGCCTATAATACTGTATTGAGGACTATGTGGTGCCCATTATTCTGTATGGAAGACTATGTCATGCACGAAATTCTATGTGCAGGATTATGTGTTACCAGTAATACTGTATGGAGGACTATACTGTCTGCAGTCACTCTGTGTGCTGTGCTCTGCGAGGATTCACTGATTCACTCATGTAATTTAAGAAGTAAGTGAAATCTTTGGCATTGTACTATACCTAGATTTCTTAGCTGTGCATCATGAATCAATGGTATGTGTCAAAGTGGCCCATTGAGACTCTTTTGCCCGGGGTCCATGAAAACCTGGAGCTGGCCCTGCCTAGCATGATAAAGTACATAGCTTACCCATGTGGTAGGATAACCTGGTGTACGTCCATGGCCCGACGCACGTTTCGCATTCTTCGTGGGGCTGTAATGTTGAACAGTTTTATTATTTATCATTATAATTTATTATTTTTATTATTATTTAGTACTATTATTATTTGGATTAATTTTGCATTTCCCACAAAGTTATGTTTTAAAAAAAGATTCTTAGAAACTGAAATAGTAGAGATGAACAAGTGGATACAAATCATATTTGTGTCACATTTTTGTAAATTTGCCGGACTCTGGGAATTTTGAAACATTTTGAGTTTTTTTCTTATTATAGACTTTGCTAATCAAGTTAATTAATTTTATATTTTAATAGATCAGCACTTTACAGACGGCAATTCAAAATATGTTTATTTACTTATTTTATATTCCTTTATTTCTCATGGGGAAAATGTGGTAATTAGGATTTTTATTATTTTACATTTCCTTTTTTAAGTCCCAATAGGAGACTTGATTACCCTGATCGCTTATACTGTATACAGCAATACCACATAATCATAGTTTATATAGAAAATCATGGACTTTTTTGAAGCTCAGCTTATAGCTGAGGTTAAGAGCTTAAGAGGAGTACCAAGGTAGTAGTGATATGAACCTTTAGCAGACGCACAGCTGTCATAGTAACACATCGGTTCTCTACATTTGTGTCATTGTGTCGATTGTACTGGCTTTGATGTCAATTAAATACTGCTGTCAGAGCCTGATAGCAGCAACTAAATGGTTAAAAGCTGTGACTGAAGCTTTTCTGTTAGAGACAGTTGTTGGCTATTTAATATAGCCTGCATCAGCCATGTGTGGAGGTAGCCCAGCTCGAGTGCAGGATAAATAGTTATACCCATATGCGCACATTGACATTATTGTATTTGTGTCTCCATTAAACAGCTTGAAATTAGTTGGTTACACACCTCAGAATGTTAAAAAAAGTATTTTCAGGACAATTGAAGTACCTGCAATTCTTCGTAAATTGATCTTCTACAAACCAAAATTTTGGTAAAAATTTGTTGAAGCTTGCAGATTCAAATTTTTCAAAAGATTTGTTCATCACTATTAAATCGACTACATGCACATCATGATTGCGGCTCACAAGTAATGTATAGGCCAAAAAAAATGGAGATTTTGCGCTGTATACATTGGTTTTGCACAATCACCCCATATATAGCACAGTTGAATATACTGTATATACTCGAGTATATTTTGCCACTAGAAACTGGGAAAACTTAAAGACTCGAGTATAAGCATAGGGTGGAAAATGCAGCAGCTACTGGTAAATTTCAAAAGTAAAAATAGATACCAATAAAAGTAAAATTAATTGAGACATCAGTAGGCTAAGTGTTTTTGAATATCCATATTGAATCAGGAGCCCCATATAATGCTCCATATAGTTCATTATGCCCCATAAGATGCTCCATACAAAATAAGCCCCATATAATGCTCCATACAGTTTATGATGGGCTCCACAAGATGCTCCATATTAAAATATGCCCCATATAATGCTGCACAAATGTTGATTATGACCCCATAAGATGCTCCATACAGACAATTGCCCCACACAATGCTCCAAAAATGTGGATTATGGCCCCATAAGATGCTCCATAGAGACATTTGCCCCATATAATGCTGCACATGGCCCCATACAGATATTTGCCCCATATAATGCTACACATGGCCCCATACAGATATTTGCCTCATATAATGCTGCACATGGCCCCATAAGATGCTCCATACAGATATTTGCCCCATATAATGCTGCACATGGCCCCTTAAGATGCTCCATACAGATATTTGCCCTATATAATGCTGCACATAGCCCCATAAGATGCTCCATACAGTTATTTGCCCCATATAATGCTGCACATAGCCCCATAAGATGCTTCATACAGATATTTGCCCCATATAATGCTGCACATGGCCCCATAAGATGCTCCATACAGATATTTGCCCCATATAATGCTGCACATAGCCCCATAAGATGCTTCATACAGATATTTGCCCCATATAATGCTGCACATAGCCCCATAAGATGCTTCATACAGATATTTGCCCCATATAATGCTGCACATAGCCCCATAAGATGCTCATACAGATATTTGCCCCATATAATGCTGCACATGGCCCCATAAGATGCTCCATACAGATATTTGCCCCATATAATGCTGCACATAGCCCCATAAGATGCTCCATACAGTTATTTGCCCCATATAATGCTGCACATAGCCCCATAAGATGCTTCATACAGATATTTGCCCCATATAATGCTGCAGATGGCCCCATAAGATGCTCCATACAGATATTTGCCCCATATAATGCTGCACATAGCCCCATAAGATGCTTCATACAGATATTTGCCCCATATAATGCTGCACATAGCCCCATAAGATGCTTCATACAGATATTTGCTCCATATAATGCTGCACATAGCCCCATAAGATGCTTCATACAGATATTTGCCCCATATAATGCTGCACATGGCCCCATAAGATGCTCCATACAGATATTTGCCCCATATAATGCTGCACATAGCCCCAAAAGATGCTTCATACAGATATTTGCCCCATATAATGCTGCACATGGCCCCATAAGATGCTCCATACAGATATTTGCCCCATATAATGCTGCACATAGCCCCATAAGATGCTTCATACAGATATTTGCCCCATATAATGCTGCACATAGCCCCATAAGATGCTTCATACAGATATTTGCCCCATATAATGCTGCACATGGCCCCATAAGATGCTCCATACAGATTTTTGCCCCATGTAATGCTGCACATAGCCCCATAAGATGCTTCATACAGATATTTGCCCCATATAATGCTGCACATAGCCCCATAAGATGCTTCATACAGATATTTGCCCCATATAATGCTGCACATAGCCCCATAAGATGCTCATACAGATATTTGCCCCATATAATGCTGCACATGGCCCCATAAGATGCTCCATACAGATATTTGCCCCATATAATGCTGCACATAGCCCCATAAGATGCTCCATACAGTTATTTGCCCCATATAATGCTGCACATAGCCCCATAAGATGCTTCATACAGATATTTGCCCCATATAATGCTGCACATGGCCCCATAAGATGCTCCATACAGATATTTGCCCCATATAATGCTGCACATAGCCCCATAAGATGCTTCATACAGATATTTGCCCCATATAATGCTGCACATAGCCCCATAAGATGCTTCATACAGATATTTGCCCCATATAATGCTGCACATAGCCCCATAAGATGCTCCATACAGATATTTGCCCCATATAATGCTGCACATAGCCCCATAAGATGCTTCATACAGATATTTGCCCCATATAATGCTGCACATGGCCCCATAAGATGCTCCATACAGATATTTGCCCCATATAATGCTGCACATAGCCCCAAAAGATGCTTCATACAGATATTTGCCCCATATAATGCTGCACATGGCCCCATAAGATGCTCCATACAGATATTTGCCCCATATAATGCTGCACATAGCCCCATAAGACGCTTCATACAGATATTTGCCCCATATAATGCTGCACATAGCCCCATAAGATGCTTCATACAGATATTTGCCCCATATAATGCTGCACATGGCCCCATAAGATGCTCCATACAGATATTTGCCCCATATAATGCTGCACATAGCCCCATAAGATGCTTCATACAGATATTTGCCCCATATAATGCTGCACATAGCCCCATAAGATGCTTCATACAGATATTTGCTCCATATAATGCTGCACATAGCCCCATAAGATGCTTCATACAGATATTTGCCCCATATAATGCTGCACATGGCCCCATAAGATGCTCCATACAGATATTTGCCCCATATAATGCTGCACATAGCCCCAAAAGATGCTTCATACAGATATTTGCCCCATATAATGCTGCACATGGCCCCATAAGATGCTCCATACAGATATTTGCCCCATATAATGCTGCACATAGCCCCATAAGATGCTTCATACAGATATTTGCCCCATATAATGCTGCACATAGCCCCATAAGATGCTTCATACAGATATTTGCCCCATATAATGCTGCACATGGCCCCATAAGATGCTCCATACAGATTTTTGCCCCATGTAATGCTGCACATAGCCCCATAAGATGCTTCATACAGATATTTGCCCCATATAATGCTGCACATAGCCCCATAAGATGCTTCATACAGATATTTGCCCCATATAATGCTGCACATAGCCCCATAAGATGCTCATACAGATATTTGCCCCATATAATGCTGCACATGGCCCCATAAGATGCTCCATACAGATATTTGCCCCATATAATGCTGCACATAGCCCCATAAGATGCTCCATACAGTTATTTGCCCCATATAATGCTGCACATAGCCCCATAAGATGCTTCATACAGATATTTGCCCCATATAATGCTGCACATGGCCCCATAAGATGCTCCATACAGATATTTGCCCCATATAATGCTGCACATAGCCCCATAAGATGCTTCATACAGATATTTGCCCCATATAATGCTGCACATAGCCCCATAAGATGCTTCATACAGATATTTGCCCCATATAATGCTGCACATAGCCCCATAAGATGCTCCATACAGATATTTGCCCCATATAATGCTGCACATAGCCACATAAGATGCTTCATACAGATATTTGCCCCATATAATGCTGCACATGGCCCCATAAGATGCTCCATACAGATATTTGCCCCATATAATGCTGCACATAGCCCCAAAAGATGCTTCATACAGATATTTGCCCCATATAATGCTGCACATGGCCCCATAAGATGCTCCATACAGATATTTGCCCCATATAATGCTGCACATAGCCCCATAAGATGCTTCATACAGATATTTGCCCCATATAATGCTGCACATAGCCCCATAAGATGCTTCATACAGATATTTGCCCCATATAATGCTGCACATGGCCCCATAAGATGCTCCATACAGATATTTGCCCCATATAATGCTGCACATAGCCCCATAAGATGCTTCATACAGATATTTGCCCCATATAATGCTGCACATAGCCCCATAAGATGCTTCATACAGATATTTGCCCCATATAATGCTGCACATGGCCCCATAAGATGCTCCATACAGATATTTGCCCCATATAATGCTGCACATGGCCCCATAAGATGCTCCATACAGATAATTGAAAATCTCGGCTTATACTCTAGTATATATGGTACTTTGAAATTAAAGCAAACTGAGGCATACTGGTCACAGTCTCTATTAGTATATTCTGCTTAATCTGGAGCATTTCCTGAATATGTACCACATGTAGTACATAGGTACTTAGTATGAATGACACCTTAGAGCTCATGCCCCCAGTTAAGATTTCCAAAAAGTTATAATGCATCTGCATGTTTCATTTAAATAGGGACCCAAAAATACAACATGCCCTAAGTTTTGCAGTTTTCTTTTGGTAATGTTATATTTTTTACTAATTGGATTCCAATGGAAAACAATTGTGGCATTAAGATGTAGTTTCCATAGAAGATGTACTAGGATGACAATCTTTGAATCTTAGCTTTATGATCCAAGATCTTAATAATATCTATCATATATTTTAATTATATTATATTATATCACTAAGAATAGATGAATATATTCAAATGTATAGTTAAGAAAGGTGTAAGTAACGTTAGGTAGAATCAACTCTTCCCAGGAAGACTAGGACCTCTGCAATTGGTGAATGTTTCGTTACGACATTTGGCATTGATTTCTTTTGCAAGGCACGGTATGAAGAAATATTTACTGTATATATATATATATGCATAGTCGTCATTATATTTGTTTTCTAAGGTCAGATGGTAATGCATGTGACTCTGAACAGTGGGGGCATGCATACTGCCCTGCTGTTTTACCAGTACTGATGGCTGCAACTCAGGCAGTATTTCTCATCTGTACCCTATACCTCTTTTGCTTACTGGTCTTTGTGGCTTTACATTGAAATCCCAGTATCAAACCCGCGTCTTCTAGACGTCTATAGGCAGAAAACCTATCTAGTGTTTTAGCTGAATGTGCATTTGCAATAATCAATGACAATTTTGCTTTTAAGCATGTAATAATACTGCTTGTACATGCATTTACTACTGATGTAATATACAAGCATTCCAACTTCAAAGAGTTAATGTATGAAATTTGCAGGACAGTACTAGAGTCTGACTTAATTTTTCATTAGCAAGTGTGCTAGCTTAGGCAGTGTCTCCCCTGAGCTTGCTTATGATTCAGACAGGGAACTTCCAACCAGACACGGTTTTAAGACATGTTTTCTCGGGTAAATAACAGAACTTATCCTCAGAATTTTCACAAATTATTGATTGGTATACGGGTATCCAAGAGGTCATAAAGGGTTACAAGCTAGAATCAATACATTAAACACCAGTGAATTATAGCACACAGAACAGGGAATAAAGCGATTGTGTTCAATTTTACATTTTATGGCAAACGAGAACATCAACAAGAATAATGTTTTTTGGTATTAAAGGGTTCACTTATTTTTCATTAGCTAATTTCTCACAATTCATTATGTTTAGCACTGACTCTAGATCTGGTATTTGTATTTTAAAAATTTCATGACACAATAAGGTCTTCTTAAAGAAGTTGACCCAACTAGAGAGCCCTTCTCCACATCAGTTGGGGTAAGAGGGTAAAATCCCAGCGATCAGCTTGCGTTAAAGTGAACCTGTCCCCACGATTTGTCAAGGTAAAGTAAATGCATCGCCATATTGGAGCTATTATCCTGATTACATTGATGTCTTTGAAGGAATACGCTCTATGGTTCTTGTTTTATCAGCATTTGAAGTTTTCTTCTAATGAGATTTCTGTGCACAAGAGTGGAACTGTGGGTGGGGTCTGTTCCTCCTTCTCCTCTGCCTCCAGTGTTTCAATGAAAGGTTGCTGATTTTTCAGTCTTCAATTTGAAATATCACTCTGCCGCAGTTATTGACGTAGGCGGCACATGCGCAGTTTGAGTTTATGGCTGGTCTTCAGTAAAATGGTGCCATAGGTGGTGCATGCACAGATAGAGAACTTGGTTCAATTTAGCTGTCAATCAAAGTTCCAAGGAGCGACTACAGCCATCGCTTAGTCACTCCTACTGAGTGATGATTAACTGCTATGTCCATGTCCATATAACTGAAAGCTATTGCCTCCCAGGAGGATATATGTGTTTTTACTCCTGGTAGCTGTGCTTCAATACTGTATGTAACTACCAAGATTGAAGAACTGGAAATGTTTTTTCATCCTTTCACACAAAAGAGTAAAGTTTTCAACTGTCACTAAAGGAAACCTGTAACATGAAAAGCACTATTAATCTGCAGGAATTGGGGTAATCAGAAAGGTTGTAGCGTTCTGAGCCTGCCTGGTGCTCACACTTAGAGCCCCTCTTCCGGGAGGAAATTAACTTTATTCCTTGAAGCAGTGTTTGGCGTTCAATCACGGAGGTGATGATGGCACAAGTTCAGTCGCCGTTCACTGTATAGAGAGCGGTGCATGTAACTGCACACCCTTCACTTACTGACAGCCAGCCTTAGTGCAGAACTGGCTGTCAGTCAGTTCAGGGGGTGCAGCTAATGCCACTGCTCTATATACACAGAGCGGTGACTTAACCTGCTCCAGTGCCTTCCTCATGACTGAATGTGTAACAGGAGGAATGAAGTTCGTTTCTACTATACACTGTAACTCGGCAGATTAGCCTCATATCTGCAGATCAAAAGCGTGACAGGTTCCCTTTAGCCATTTTTGGATCTTTTTGAGCAAAAAATACCATCTTTTTGAAAATCATGCCAGGATAAAGAGCGGATTAGCCTCTCGAAACGCGTAGACTCGTACCTTATTTATGGTGTTACTCTGCCATAACATGATTTCACTCAATATTTAGTAAATAAGATTTTCTGCTCTATCCATGTGTCTGGACTAATGATGCATTTTGGATTTTCATTAGAATGCATGGTCTACTTTTTTGAGTTTTGGGAAAACCAAAAAAGTGCAAAACTAGACAAAAGGCAGGTACAAAGGAAAAGATGAAACAAGGTCTATCTGGGAGTCAAGAGGCCCCATACATATAAAATAGCAGCTGGTAAATAATATAGAATGAATGGATTGAGAAAGGCATAAATGTATCTAATTTAGCCAGAAGAAAAAAAATGCCATGTTAACCTTCGTTTTTCACCCTTTAAAAACTACATGTTTTTTTTTTCAATCTGTCATATAATTGGTTGAGGCTTAAAATCCTTATCGGTGCAAACCATAGAAAGCAAGGATTCAGTGATAATGAGCTTTGGAAATGCAATCCAAACAAACACTAGGGTGATCTTCTATGATCACATTGGCTGGACCTTATAGTATGACTTCCATATTTTTCTCTGATGATGACTAAAACAAATCTAAAACGGTTATTTAAAAAAATTGGAATAAATGTGTTTCTACTTAAAAGCTAAGTGTGCACTATTTGCCGCCAGTGATTGTGTGTTTGGTCTCTTGTGCCTACAGGAACAATTTGCATGACTCCATCAACTATCCATAAATGTGGATACTGCAAGGATGCGAGGTCTTGCTCTGTTTTGCAGCACCTGAGTGACAAGCGTTTTGGTTCCTTTATGTCCAAGTCGCCAGAGCTTATCCTGAGATACCCCGTATCAGATAAAAGAGAGCAGTCCCTGAGCCTGGATTGATGACCATTCCTGCCATTAAGCAATGGAGTGTTATATTTTGTCCAGTCTGTTTCACAGTTCATGAATTGTGAAATAAACCAGCTACTTTATACTCCTGTCCTTGTTACTATCTCCCTTTTTATATTGGATCACTTGTTCTTCTTTATAGATTTTTTAGGATAGCTGTCATGATCTTGACAGAACCTTAGGATATTTATACTTAAAACAATGGTGTGCCCTTTTACACTATTGACAGCACAGAAAAGCGCCTTGACAGTTGTGTTGGACACACGCAGCTCCTCAAAGGAGAGAGAAATGACATTGATAAGCAAAAGGTTTTAGACGAAACTATCTTTTTAGTTTGTTCATTTTATTATAAACGTATATTTTTTCCTTAGTCTTTCTATATGCAATTTATGAATCTTTTACCTGAGTAATTATTTTTTGCCTTTACATTCTAAATTTAACACTAACATTGTTTTAATGAAATAGTCTAGATATAAAAAATTCTGCTACTAGATATGGTTTTCCCCATTCATAACTCTCATCATACAGGGCAGAAAGCTGCCACAAAAAGAGTCCTCCACTTCGGAGGTCCTTCCATGTCCATGTGCAGAGAGAACTGTGCAATGCTTCACATTTCCTGCAGTGGTGCTGCAGAGAAATCGAACTCTTAGTGGCAAGTTCTCCTACAGCTGATTTTTATGGATCCCAGGAAAGATTGACCTCGTAACTTTCTGTAGTTGCTTGTTGAGTCCTGGCTCACAGAAGAATTATATTGTCTCAGAACTACAGTTTTATTGAATGTCTGTATCACCTAAGGTTTGTCTTTAATATTTTAATGATTTTAGTGATTTTACTGATTGGGCAAGCCCAAATGACATGGAAGATTAAAAAACTTAGAGTTCAGTTTAGTCATAAGTTTCCAAAAGGAATAACAGAAATGTCACAAATCAGCTCTATTGTTATTTTATGTTGCTTGCTAGTTTAACATTACTCATGTAATAAACAGACAGGATAGCTGACAGGTCCACTTTGAAAGGTTATTTTGATCTTCTAAAGTGATGCCATCACACTAACATCTACTTTATCACTGCACAATTTGTGGGTGTTTGACTTCTGAAACTCCCTTAATTTTGAGAATAAAGGGCTGAGTGCACTCTTCCAATGCTTTATCTCTATTTAAAAAAGCACTCTCATGAAGGTTTTATTTTACAAAATCTGTGTATGTACTAGTATCCGTTTCAGGATCGAGGGATGTTCTTCTCTTCTCAGTGACGTCACCATTCTTCCCACTCTCCGGGACACAGTGTCATCTGTGTGACCCAGAATTGGCTTTTACAATGTAAGACTATGTTGCATCACAACGAGGCTCCATAGGTCTAAATTGTGAAAGAGACTTCTGAATTATACAAAGAACATAGAGTACTCCGAATATTCTGAAGACAGGTGATATCACTGAGAAAAGGAGTGTAACAGCACTGGATACTAGAGAAGGTGTCGGTAGATTAGTATTTTAAAACACACACACACTACACTGCATACACAAGTTTAGGGGGAAAAAAATCTTAGGATGGCTTGTTTAACCCCTTAATCCCATATGACGTACTATCCCGTCCAGGTGACCTGGGACTTAATTCCCATGGACGGGATAGTACGTCATATGCGATCGGCCGCGCTCACGGGGGGAGCGCGGCCGATCGCGGCCGGGTGTCAGCTGCCTATCGCAGCTGACATCCGGCACTATGTGCCAGGAGCGGTCACGGACCGCTCCCGGCACATTAACCCCCGGCACACCGCGATCAAAGATGATCGCGGTGTGCCGGCGGTGCAGGGAAGCATCGCGCAGGGAGAGGGCTCCCTGCGGGCTTCCCTGAGACGATCGGTACACGGTGATGTGCTCACCGTGTACCGAGCGTCTTCTCCCTGCAGTCCCCGGATCCAAAATGGCCGCCGGGCTGCATCCGGGTCCTGCAGGGAGCACTTCCGGGTCAGGATCAGGCTGCAGCTGCAGCTCTAATCCTGCCCGGCTGTATGTCAGATCACCGATCTAACAGAGTGCTGTGCACACTGTCAGATCGGTGATCTGTGATGTCCCCCCCTGGGACAAAGTGAAAAAGTAAAAAAAAAAATTTCCACACTTGTAAAAAAAAAAAAAAAAAAAAATTCCTAAATAAAGCAGAAAAAAAAAATATTATTCCCATAAATACATTTCTTTACATAAAAAAAAAACAAAAAAAACAATAAAAGTACACATATTTAGTATCGCCGCGTCCGTAACGACCCGACCTATAAAACTGGCCCACTAGTTAACCCCTTCAGTGAACACCGTAAGAAAAAAAAAAAAAAAACGAGCCAAAAAACAACGCTTTATTATCATAACGCTGAACAAAAAGTGGAATAACACGCGATCAAAAAGACGGATATAAATTACCATGGTACCTCTGAAAACGTCATCTTGTCCCGCAAAAAACGAGCCGCCATATAGCATCATAACCAAAAAAATAAAAAAGTTATAGTCCTGAGAATAAAGCGATGCCAAAATAATTATTTTTTCTATAAAATAGCTTTTATCGTATAAAAGCGCCAAAACATAAAAAAAATGATATAAATGAGGTATCGCTGTAATCGTACTGACTCGAAGAATAAAACTGCTTCATCAATTTTACCAAACGCGGAACGGTATAAACGCCTCCCCCAAAAGAAATTCATGAATAGCTGGTTTTTGGTCATTCTGCCTCACAAAAAATCGGAATAAAAAGCGATAAAAAAATGTCACATGTCCGAAAATGTAACCGATAAAAACGTCAACTCGTCCCGCAAAAAACAAGACCTCACATGACTCTGTGGACCAAAATATGGAAAAATTATAGGTCTCAAAATGTGGAGACACAAAAACTTTTTTGCTATAAAAAGCGTCTTTTAGTGTGTGACGGCTGCCAATCATAAAAATCCGATATAAAAAACTCGCTATAAAAGTAAATCAAACCCCCCTTCATCACCCCCTTAGTTAGGCTAGGTTCACATTGCGTTAATGGGTTAACGCTAACGGACAGCGTTGCACGGCGAAAATGTCACAATTAACGCCGTGCAACGGGTCCGTTAGCACAACCATTGACAGCAATGTGATTTTCGGGTGTAGCGCATCGCTAGAGCGTGCCATTTTCGGCTCGCGCTAGCAAGGTGCCGTTCTTTTGTGGCGCGCCTCAGACGCTGCTTGCAGCGTCCGCGGCGCGCCCGAGGTCCGATCCCCGATCTTCCAGAGCGGGGACGTTAACGCGACCACTAAACACGACACCTAAAAAGACATTGCGTTAGCGCAATCCGCTAGTGCTAAACGGATTTCCCTAATGCAATGTGAACCTAGCCTTAGGGAAAAATAATAAAATTAAAAAAAATGTATTTATTTCCATTTTCCCATTAGGGTTAGGGTTAGGGCTAGGGTTAGGGCTAGGGTTAGGGTTAGGGTTTGTATTACATTTACGGTTGGGATTAGGGTTGGGATTAGAATTAGGGGTGTGTCAGGGTTAGGTGTGTGGTTAGGGTTACAGTTGGGATTAGGGTTAGGGGTGCGTTTGGATTAGGGTTTCAGTTATAATTGGGGGTTTCCACTGTTTAGACACATCAGGGGCTCTCCAAACGCGACATGGCGTCTGATCTCAATTCCAGCCAATTCTGCATTGAAAAAGTAAAACAGTGCTCCTTCACTTCCGAGCTCTCCCGTGCGCCCAAACAGGGGTTTACCCTAACATATGGGGTATCATCGTACTCGAGACAAATTGGACAACAACTTTTTGGGTCCAAGTTCTCTTGTTATCCTTGGGAAAATAAAAATTTGGGGGGCTAAAAATCATTTTTGTGGGAAAAAAAAGGATTTTTTATTTTCACGGCTCTGCGTTGTAAACTGTAGTGAAACACTTGGGGGTTCAAAGTTTTCACAACACATCTAGATAAGTTCCATGGGAGGTCTAGTTTCAATATGGGGTCACTTGTGGGTGGTTTCTACTGTTTGGGTACATCAGGGGCTCTGCAAATGCAACGTGACGCCTGCAGACCAATCCATCTAAGTCTGCATTCCAAATGGCGCTCCTTCCCTTCCGAGCTCTGCCATGCGCCCAAACAGTGGTTCCCCCCCACATACGGGGTATCAGCGTACTCAAGACAAATTGAACAACAACTTTTGGGGTCCAATTTATTCTGTTACCCTTGTAAAAATACAAAGCTGGGGGCTAAAAAATCATTTTTGTGAAAAAAAAAAAGAATTTTTATTTTCACGGCTCTGCGTTATAAACTGTAGTGAAACACTTAGGGGTTCAAAGTTCTCACAACACATCTAGATAAGTTCCTTGGGAGGTCTAGTTTCTAATATGGGGTCACTTGTGGGGGGTTTGTACTGTTTGGGTACATCAGGGGCTCTGCAAATGCAACGTGACTCCTGCAGACCAATCCATCTAAGTCTGCATTCCAAATGGCGCTCCTTCCCTTCCGAGCTCTGCCATGCGCCCAAACAGTGGTTCCCCCCCACATATGGGGTATCAGCGTACTCAGGACAAATTGGACAACAACTTTTGGGGTCCAATTTATTATGTTACCCTTGTGAAAATACAAAACTGGGGGCTAAAAAATAATTTTTGCGAAAAAAAAAAAAAAAATTATTTTAACGGCTCTGCGTTATAAACTGTAGTGAAACATTTGGGGGTTCAAAGCTCTCAAAACACATCTAGATAAGTTCCTTATGGGGTCTAGTTTCCAAAATGGTGTCACTTGTGGGGGGTTTTAATGTTTAGGCACATCAGGGGCTCTCCAAACCAACATGGCGTCCTAACTTAATTCCAGTCAATTTTGCATTGAAAAGTCAAATGGCGCTCCTTCCCTTCCGAGCTCTGCTATGCACCCAAAAAGTGGTTTACCCCCACATATGGGGTATCGTCGCACTCAGGACAAATTGCACAACAACTTTTGTGGTCTAATTTCTTCTCTTACCCTTGGGAAAATAAAAAATTGGGGGCGAAAAGATCATTTTTGTGAAAAAATAAGATTTTTTATTTTTACGGCTCTGCATTATAAACTTCTGTGAAGCACTTGTTGGGTCAAAGTGCTCACCACACATCTAGATAAGTTCCTTAAGGGGTCTACTTTTCAAAATGGTGTCACTTGTGAGGGGTTCCAATGTTTAGGCACATCAGGGGCTCTCCAAACGCAACATGGCGTCCCATCTCAATTCCAGTCAATTTTGCATTGAAAAGTCAAATGGCGCTCCTTCCCTTCCGAGCTCTGCCATACGCCCAAACAATGGTTTACACCCATATATGGGGTATCAGCGTACTCAGGACAAATTGGCCAACAATTTTTGAGGTCCAATTTCTTCTCTTACTCTTGGGAAAATAAAAAATTGGGGGCGAAAAGATCATTTTTGTGAAAAAATATGATTTTTTATTTTTACGGCTCTGCATTATAAACTTCTGTGAAGCAATTGGTGGGTCAAAGTGGTCACCACACATCTAGATAAGTTCCTTAGGGTGTCTACTTTCCAAAATGGTGTCACTTGTGGGGGGTTTCAATGTTTAGGCACATCAGTGGCTCTCCAAACGCAACATGGCGTCCCATCTCAATTCCTGTCAATTTTGCATTTAAAAGTCAAATGGCGCTCCTTCCCTTCCGAGCTCTGCCATGCGCCCAAACAGTGGTTTACTCCCACATATGGGCTATCAGCGTACTCAGTACAGATTGTACAACAATGTTTGGCATCCATTTTATCCTGTTACCCTTGGTAAAATAAAACAAATTGGAGCTGAAATAAATTTTGTGTGAAAAAAAGTTAAATATTCATTCTTATTTAAACATTCCAAAAATTCCTGTGAAACCCCTGAAGGGTTAATAAACTTCTTGAATGTGGTTTTGAGCACCTTGAGGGGTGCAGTTTTTAGAATGGTCTCACACTTGGGTATTTTCTATCATATAGACCCCTCAAAATGACATCAAATGAGATGTGGTCCCTAAAAAAAAATGGTGTTGTAAAAATGAGAAATTGCTGGTCAACTTTTAACCCTTATAACTCCCTAACAAAAAAAAATTTTGGTTCCAAAATTGTGCTGATGTAAAGTAGACATGTGGGAAATGTTACTTATTAAGTATTTTGCGTGAGATATCTCTGTGATTTAAGGGCATAAAAATTTAAAGTTGGAAAATTGCGAAACTTTCTAAATTTTCGCCAAATTTCCGTTTTTTTCACAAATAAACGCAAGTTATATCGAATAAATGTTACTACTAAAATGAAGTACAATATGTCACGAGAAAACAATGTCAGAATCGCCAAGATCCGTTGAAGCGTTCCAGAGTTATAACCTCATAAAGGGACAGTGGTCAGAATTGTAAAAATTGGCCCGGTCATTAACGTGCAAACCACCCTCGGGGCTTAAGGGGTTAAAGTGTTTCCCTGTCTATTGGTGCTCACAGTCACCCATCTCTGCAACAAACTTCATTATGGGTCAATGTTGCAATTATTTTGCACAGCCTATCACTGGGACATTTCTGTGAAGGGAAAAAACACACTCCTTGTAGGTTCAAGGTTCATATCCTACTAATATGTCTTGACTTTTTAAAAGGAACTTGACAATTGTCCCATGTCCCACAAATCAGTCCCGCTGATAACATGATTAGTGGGACGATTAGTCCAAAAGAAGAAAACGTTCCCTCAACTAGTTACCCACTGATTTGTATATTCCTGGCCAATTTCAATAAATTATTTTTTGCAAATGAATTAAACGGAAATAAGAGAAAGGAGTTGGGAGTAGTATAACGAGTGATATTAAGACATGCTGCTGGGTTGTGGGCTATGGAGAAACAGTCCGGTTTCCTTTCAGATGGCAACCACATTTAAGTAACAATTGGCAGCTGCTAAATGATGCCCAACCCACAGGCGGTATGTTTCAGCCACTGGCTATATGAGCTAAGCCAGGTATGTCTGACTCTGGAATACTGTGTCGTTTGAGAGGATAACATACTTTAAAAGCCACTGAGGACCGAGCAGCACTGTAGTCTAGTCAGACAGGCGGGTCATCAGCTGCTTCTCACTGCCCGCTACACTGGATTGACAGGTCTCGGCCTACGTACATGCAAACACGTTATTCTAAAGAACGTTAGACATGACTTTCAATCTGGTCATGTTTTAATGAGCTTACATCTATCTACAACTATATATTTGTTTTTAATATTTACTTGTTACCTTCAAGATTAGAGGTTGAAATGTAGCACAAGGTGACTGAAACTCTACCTAAAAGCTGTAGTTGGTGCTTCTTGTCACACTCTGTAATATGTTAAAAACCATTACTATAGGCATGCTGTTCAGAAAACATAGGCGCAAACCTACAGAATGAAATAAGGTTGAAATCTTCATTGCACATTCAACAGGGACTTTTGTGCCTGAAGGAATGAGTCATGGCCTTCATCGCATGCAGATCAGCATCATAAATACATGAAAAGCGAATATTACTTCAACTGTATCACTCTACCATTCTTGCCCTTGATAAATGACCTCATAAAATGCAATGTTCAGGCAGCCTTGTTGCTTTGTTTTATGGGAATGCAGAGCCTCAGCTGACACACAATGATCCCTTGCAAAATATCCATTATCTAAGGCTGACATAATACACGTCAAACCACCTTGCATGGATTGTTTCATCAGAAATATTTATCCTCTACGCTTCTATTTGTTTTTGGAGAAGGTTAAGAGACTTGGGAAAAGAGAGTATATTTGTCTAGAATTAGCGCAATTGATTGGTTTGCTGAGCCGATAACGATCTCCCACACATGTAGTATCCAAGAGATGGAAAACAATCTACTCTTTCCATTCCATATTGTGAATTCCCTAGACCTGAGATAATACCTAGGCTACAACTTTGTTCTCCATATAACAGAGGAATTAACCCTGGCAAGCTGTGTAGGACTTGCAGTATAGTGTGACTGTCATTTTTTTAAAGAAATCCTTATTTCTAAGCTACCTTCCTATAGAGTGACTTACCCACACTAGGAATATTTACCAGTCAGCACTCTATAGTGGATCTTTTTTCAGTTTGAGCCTGTTAAACTGGCCACATAAGGGAATAGTAGGTGTAGAACCTAATGAAGTGCAGTTTTTATTTTTTAATTTCTTCTGTCTGTTGTGTCGACATTCGTTGGTAAACGTTAGGTTATAATGATAAACCCCATTGGGCGAAACTGAAGACTATTTGCTTGGCAATCCCTGCATGTATTGCAAAACATGCATCCACAGGGACTCAAATATATTATCCGAGCACGCACAAGATACCAAGATAACACCCGAGCTTACATGAATGACACCTTATCTGAGCACGCTCGCTCATCACTAATACTGACTTATTAGTAGTGTTGAGCGATACCGTCCGATACTTGAAAGTATCGGTATCGGATAGTATCGGCCGATACCCGAAAAATATCGGATATCGCCGATACCGATATCCGATACCAATACAAGTCAATGGGACACCAAGTATCGGAAGATATCCTGATTGTTCCCAGGGTCTGAAGGAGAGGAAACTCTCCTTCAGGCCCTGGGATCCATATTAATGTGTAAAATAAAGAATTAAAATAAAAAATATTGATATATTCACCTCTCCGGCGGCCCCTGGACATCACGCTGGTAACCGGCAGGTTTCTTTGTTTAAAATGCGCGCGTTTAGGACCTGAGGAATGACGTCCCGGCTTCTGATTGGTCGCGTGCCACCCATGTGACCGCCACGCGACCAATCAGAAGCTGTGACGTCATTCGCAGGTCCTAAATTCCTAGAATTAGAAGTTTAGTGAATGAGAATGACGTCGCGGCTTCTGATTGGTCGCGTGGCGGTCACATGAGCGGCACGCGACCAATCTGAAGCCGCGACGTCATTCTCATTCACTAAATTCCTAATTCTAGGAATTTAGGACCTGCGAATGACGTCACGGCTTCTGATTGGTCGCGTGGCGGTCACATGGGCGGCACGCGACCAATCAGAAGCGGGACGTCATTCGCAGGTCCTAAACGCGCTCATTCTAAACAAAGAAGCCTGCCGGTTACCAGCGTGATGTCCAGGGGCCGCCGGAGAGGTGAATATTTTGATATTTTTTATTTTAATTCTTTATTTTACACATCCCTATGGATCCGATACCGATACCCGATACCACAAAAGTATCGGATCTCGGTATCGGAATTCCGATACCGCAAGTATCGGCAGATACCCGATACTTGCGGTATCGGAATGCTCAACACTACTTATTAGTAGGATATCGTAAACAATGAAGCATAAGATGTTGGCTGAGTTCTTCTGCCTCCTCATTGCGTACTATTAGACCTAAGCATATATCTCTGAACTAATCTCCTAATATCTTCCCTCACGTAATCTCCGATCCTCCCAAGACCTCCTTCTCCCCTCCAGACTTATTCGCTCCCCACACAACCACCTCCAAGACATCTCCCGAATATCCCCCATCCTCTGGAATTCTTTGTCCCAACACATCCGACTATCAACCACATTCAGATCCTCCAAACAGAACCTGAAAACCCATCTCTTCAGGAAAGCCTACAGCCTGCACTGACCCCGCTGCCTTCTCACCACTACCGGAGCTACCGCCTCACCAACACTGGAGCTCTTGCAACCCTCAACCTATTGTCTTCTTCCCCACCATCCTGTAGAATGTAAGCCCACAAGGGCAGGGTCCTCGCCCCTCTGTATCAGTCTGTCATTGTTAGTTTGCTTACTGTAAGTGATATCTGTAATTTGTATGTAACCTCTTCTCATGTACAGCACCATGGAATCAATGGTGCTATATAAGTAAATAATAATCTAATATATAATTGCCTAGAATACTACTTCCTGCAATTTGTGCCAACTTCCGTGGCTTTGTCCGGAGCTAATGTCTGGAGCTAATGTCCGGAGCTAATGTCCGGAGCTAATGTCCGGAGATTAATTGCCTAGAATACTACTTCCTGCAATTTGTGCCAACTTCCGTGGCTTTGTCCGGAGCTAATGTCCGGAGCTAATGTCCGGAGCTAATGTGCAGAGATAATGTCCGGAGCTAATGTCCGGAGCTAATGTCCGGAGCTAATGTCCGGAGATAAGTGACGTCAACAGTGTCCAGTGTCTGATTGGTTGCCGCCTGCTGCGAGCGACCAATCAGAAACGTGCCGTACTGTGACACACTCCGCCCGCCATTTTGGTGTGATTTTTGAATTTTTACCTCACAGCAAGTTTCTACTGCGTGGAGGCGGGCCCAGTGACGTTGCTCTTCAAGCTCCTGCCGAATTTCGTCAAAAAAATGATAATACCATTTACCAAAACTATATATATTTAGTTGTGAAGTGGTTCGGTGACATTTTCACACCAATTTTGAACTTTTGTTTGGTGTTTTCTCCATATACTGCCTATTATTTTTGTTCTTTCTTACTATTATTTATTAATTGTATTATTCTTACATTTGAATAAATAAAGTATATATGAATTCTAGACTCCCGATTCTTTAGAATCGGGCTGCCATCTAGTAATAACAATAAGTAACTTGACCCCCACCCATCAACATTTTTGAATTACTGGAACATTTAATGTGCAGCATTTAGACAAAGACTGAATAGATTGGTGGCTTTGCATGTGCACATCTATGCTAAGGGAGTTACAGAAAAATCCCAGCAAACCATAGAGCTGAAATCTATCAGAAATTTATGCTTGAGTTGGGAATACCCCATTAAATGCTACTGTCTCTGCTACGTCTTTTGATAGATGCATGTGTAATATCTTTTTATTTTTATTTATGAGATTCATTTTTGTTCATACTTATTTCTTGTGCTGTCTAACAAGTTGAGAATTGTGACATTTGTAAGAGTAGCGCCAAAAAGAGACGAATGCCATAAATAACGTGACTTGGTCCTTAGTATTATTTTTTTATCTGTGCTGATTGCTAGACAGTGACCCTAAAATGTGTCGGCAATAGTGTCTGGTGAACAATACCTCTGGGTGAGAAGTTTTGAAGTTAAAAAAGGGAAATATATCACCATTCTGCCCATTATTGGGACTTCTTACTATTGGCCCATATGGCCTCAAAATAAATGTGATAGTTATAAATCCAGTGAGGTCATGAGAGGATTGCTCGAATAGTGCTTGATGGCTGCTATGTGTCTGAGTTAGAGATGTGAGAATGTGTTTGAGTGAAATTTAATTTTACATAAAATTTGACAAAAATCCACGGTTGAAAAGATGCAGATTTTTGTAATTTGCTTCTATGCGCATTCAGCAAAATGGCCTGATGTGCATTTCATCCTGCTAAGGATTTTGCTGGCATGTTGCGATAATGCATTGATTTTGTATTTTGAAATCCTTAAAGGGAACTTGTCATTAGAACATTACACCTCTTAGTAATGCAAAATCTTATTAAATGCTGACTTTGCCTGTAGACTTTCATCTGGAGGTTTTAGAGAAACCAGATATTTAAGTTTTAGCCGTAAGTACAGCAGGACAGGAACTGTACTTATTGCCTCGATCACTATATCTTGCCTGACAGGCGCTGCACTTACTGCTGTCCTGCATCGCTTACAATATTCTGCCTGATGGGCACTGCACTTACTGCTCTCCTGCCTTGCTCACTATATCCCACCTGACAGGGCCTGCACTTACTGCTCTCCTGCCTTGCTCACTATATCCCACCTGACAGGGGCTGCACTTACTGCTCTCCTGCCTTGCTCACTATATCATGCCTGACGGGCGCTGCACTTACTGTTCTCCTGCATTGCTCACTATATCATGCCTGACAGGGGCTGCACTTACTGCTCTCCTGCCTTGCTCACTATATCCCACCTGATGGGCACTGCACTTACTGCTCTCCTGCCTTGCTCACTATATCCCACCTGACAGGGCCTGCACTTACTGCTCTCCTGCCTTGCTCACTATATCACGCCTGACGGGCGCTGCACTTACTGTTCTCCTGCCTTGCTCACTATATCATGCCTGACGGGCGCTGCACTTACTGTTCTCCTGCCTTGCTCACTATATCTGTTGGAATAAGTTTAAATGCAACAACTCCATTCCTGTTGTAGTCTGCATTGAATGTCTATGAGTGTTCATTTGTCGGCTATGCTGTGATTGTTAAAGTTTGTACAAAAAGGTCAGAGGACTCTCACTGATTGCATCATTCTGCTGCTGTTTCCTTCACAGAGAGACATGTGTTACATGGACTAGATTATATCGGTAGTTACTGTCAAAGCTTTCTTATTTTGTTCCAGTTCAAGCTGCATATATTAAACACAGTTTGCCTTACGTTGGATTCTGCTGCTTATATGAAGTAACACGCGCTGCTGTGGTAATACTCCGGCTAACAGGTTATGGGCCCAGCCACCGGAAAGTAAATGGTAAAAAGCCCAGTCACCGGAATAAGCAGCGAGCCAAGCGCAGACAGCACAGAGGAACCCCCGGAATACAAGGACACCGGAACGCAAAGGTACCGCAGTGTACAGAGCACCGGACAGCGCAGCTTAAAGGGCCAGTAACAAACAAAAAAAAAAAAAAAAGGTACAAGAGACAAGAATGTCTACAGAAAGGAATGCAGTGAAGTACACAGTGCCAAGTCTCACAAATCACAATTACAGCTCCTGGAAATTCAAGGTAAAGATGTTACTTATAAGAGAGGGTACATGGAAATGTATTGAACAGCCTGTGCCTGACCCAGTACCGGGTGATTGGCTAGAGACTGATCAGAAAGCACAAAGCACTATTTCCCTCAGCATAGATGATAACCAGATTGTACATGTATGCAAATGTGATACTGCAAAGAAAATGTGGGAAGAATTACAGAAAGTGCATGAAAGGTCAAATCTCAGCAATAAGCTATATCTTATGAGAAAGCTGTATCAGTCTAAATTAAGTGATGGCCAGCATATGCAGGACTATATCAGAAACACCCTAGAGATTGTGGAGCGCCTAAGGGGTATTGGTGAAGAAATTAAAGATTTTCATGTTGCTGCATTACTATTAAGTGGTCTTCCAGAAAGTTATGACACGCTTGTGACTGCATTAGATGCCAGACCAGATGATGAACTCACACTAGAATATGTGAAAGGGAAACTTGCAGATGAATACAAGAGAAAGTCAGAGACTATTAGCAATAATATATGCAAAGCAGAAGCAGCATTAAAGACACAGTACTTTTCTAAAGCTCAGAGTCATTTAAAGGAAACTCGTGAATGTTTTGTCTGTAAAAAGCCTGGTCACCTTAAAGCAGACTGCAGAGTGTGGAAAGCAAGAATGAATCAGTTTAAAAAGCAGGACAGTCATCAAAAGGTTAAAACAGCTGTAAAGAAGGAAGATGCATGTATTGCGACTGCATTTGGGGTCAGCACAAGCCCATATGCAAACCATGTTTGGTGTATTGACTCTGGAGCGACTGCTCACATGACACGTGATAAAGATTTCTTCATTAATCTAGATGAAAGCAAGTCTGAAAAGGTAATTTTAGCTAATGGTCACTATATGACATCAGAAGGAATAGGAGATGGTTATCTCCATTGTCAAGTTCAATCCTCAGCACAAGTCAGAAAAATCCCAGTTAAAGACGTGCTGTATGTTCCCAAACTTGAAAGTAACCTTTTATCTGTAAAGAAGCTTGCACAACAGGGAAATATAGTTACATTTAAGGATGACAGATGCATCATTTCAAAGAAGGGTCATACCCTTGCCGAAGGAAAAATCAAAGATGAACTTTATCAGCTGAAATGCAATGAAACTGTTTACAGTGCTAGACAAGATTTTCATAAGGACTGTATTCATGTGTGGCACAGACGCCTAGGCCACAGAGATCCAGAAGCAGTAAAGAAACTAGCTCAACTTGCAAATGGTATTGCAATCAACCAGTGTAATCAAACAATGAAGTGCACAAGTTGCCTAAAAGGGAAAATGTCCAGAAAATCGTTTCCTAAAGTAAGCACTACTAAATCTGCACAGATACTGGATTTGATACATACAGATGTGTGTGGTCCAATGAGTGTTCTTACTCCCAGCAAGAAGAGATATTTTCTCACATTCATTGATGATTATTCCAGATATACTGTTACTTACCTACTTCAAAGTAAAGATGAAGTTCCACAGAAACTTGAAGAATATCTTGCTGCAGTTCTTAACAAATTTGGAAGAATACCAAAGGTACTGCGAGCAGATAATGGAACTGAATATACAAGTGGTAAAGTGCAAACCATCCTGAAAAAGAATGGAATCGTGTTCCAGACAACCGTTCCATACAACCCAGAGCAGAATGGCACAGCAGAGAGAAAGAACCGAACTCTTTGTGAAAGTGGAAGAAGTATGCTATTTGATGGAAACCTACCTACAACATATTGGGGAGAAGCCATCATGACTGCTACCTATCTTCAAAATCGACTGCCAAGTAAAGCTACAAGTAAAACTCCATATGAGCTATGGAACTGTGAGAAGCCCAACCTGAAGCATCTCAGGATATTCGGAAGCAAAACTTTTGTGCATGTTCCCAAAGAAAAACGTTCTAAGTGGGAATCTCATGCAAAGGAAGGAGTTCTTGTGGGGTACAGTGAAACTCAGAAAGGATACAGAATCCTGCACCCACAGACCAACACAGTAACAATCAGCAGAGATGTAGTGATTGATGAAAACTCAGTATCGCTCAAATTTCATGAGGTTACGCAAATAATTCAACCTAAGGAACAAGAATTTCAGTCAGTGATTCCAGACATTGAAGAGAATCTCAAAGAAAATACTGAAGTCTGGATATGCTCTGAAAGTACTGAAAAAGAAACAGAAGAACCAAGCCAACCTCAGGAGATCAGAAGATCAGAAAGATCAAATAAAGGAATTCCAGCTAAACGCCTTTCTTATATGGTCAGATCAATTCCAGAAGAAGAGCCACAGTCATGGCAGGAAATGCAAAAACTGCCTATTCATAAGAAGCAAAAATGGATAAAAGCTGCTGATGAAGAAATGGAATCCCTTCATAAGCTCAAAACATGGGAGCTCACAGAGCTACCTCAAGGCAAGAAAGCAATTGGATGTAAGTGGGTCTTTAAGAACAAATATGACTCCGAAGGTAATGTTCACCGTTTTAAAGCAAGATTGGTCGCAAAAGGATATTCACAAAAATATGGTGAAGATTATGATGCTACTTTTGCTCCAGTTGCCAAGCAAACTACATTCAGAACTTTATTATCCATAGCTGCTGTTCAGCAGATGAAAGTAAGACATTTTGACATCAAAACAGCCTTTCTACATGGAGACATTGAAGAAGAGCTGTACATGACTCAACCAGAAGGCTATGTTAAAAGGGGTAAAGAGAACCTTGTTTGCAGAATGCAAAAATCTCTCTACGGCCTTAAGCAATCAGCAAGAGCATGGAACACTAAGATGAACAAAGTGTTAATCGACGAAGGATTTAAAAGGTCTCAAGCGGATCCATGTTTGTATACAAAAGGTGTATCACAAGATTGGATGTATGTTATTCTATATGTGGATGATGTAATAATAGCGCATCAAGAAGAGAGAGAAATTTCAAAACTAGGTCAAATTCTGAACAAGCATTTCGAGACCAAGGACCTTGGAGATGTGACATACTATTTGGGAATCCAAATCCAGAGAGAGGAAGATGGAAGTTTTCTTCTTAATCAAAATTCTAAAATCTCCACAGTTCTAAACCAGTTTGGAATGTCAGAAGCCAAAGGCATATCAACTCCAATGGATCCATCTTACCTAAAATTGGAAGGAGAAGAAGATCTGCTACCCACAAATGACAGTTACAGACAAGCAGTGGGGGCACTTCTATACATAGCAACCACAACCCGTCCAGATATCTCAGCCACAGTGGGAATTCTCTGCCGACGTGTAAGCAAGCCACGCCAAAGAGATTGGAATGCAATTAAGAGACTTCTTCAGTATCTTAAGGCAACCCAAGAGTTAAGTCTAAAGATTTCTGCATCAGGAGATCTAATTCTCAGAGGATATGTAGATGCAGATTGGGCTGGAGACTCAAGTGATCGAAGATCAACAAGTGGTTACTTGTTCAAGTTAGGACACACTTCAATCTCATGGTCCAGTAGAAAACAAGTGTCAGTTGCATTGTCTTCTACAGAAGCAGAATATACATCAGCTGCTCATGCAAGTCAAGAGTTAATTTGGTTGAAGCAACTTTTGGAAGAATTCGGCAAACCACTAGCTGAACCAACTGTTATCTATGAGGACAACCAAGGATGTATCAAGCTCGCCAGCAGTGAAAGGATAAGTGCAAGAACAAAGCACATTGATGTTAAACATCATCACTTGCGTGACTTAGTAGAGCGTGAAGTTCTAAAGTTTGTTTACTGTGAATCTGACAAGATGTTAGCAGATGTTTTGACAAAGCCATTGTCAAGAGCCAAGTTTGAAGAATTCAGAACTGCAATGGGACTAACAGGATAAGCAGTTGTTGAGTGGGGGTGTTGGAATAAGTTTAAATGCAACAACTCCATTCCTGTTGTAGTCTGCATTGAATGTCTATGAGTGTTCATTTGTCGGCTATGCTGTGATTGTTAAAGTTTGTACAAAAAGGTCAGAGGACTCTCACTGATTGCATCATTCTGCTGCTGTTTCCTTCACAGAGAGACATGTGTTACATGGACTAGATTATATCGGTAGTTACTGTCAAAGCTTTCTTATTTTGTTCCAGTTCAAGCTGCATATATTAAACACAGTTTGCCTTACGTTGGATTCTGCTGCTTATATGAAGTAACACGCGCTGCTGTGGTAATACTCCGGCTAACAATATCACGCCTGACGGGCGCTGCACTTACTGCTCTCCTGCCTTGCTCACTATATCCCACCTGACAGGGGCTGCACTTACTGCTCTCCTGCCTTGCTCACTATATCCCACCTGACAGGGGCTGCACTTATTGCTCTCCTGCCTTGCTCACTATATCCCACCTGACAGGGCCTGCACTTACTGCTCTCCTGCCTTGCTCACTATGTCCCGCCTGACTGGCGCTGCACTTACTGCTCTCTTGCCTTGCTCACTATGTCCTGCCTGACAGGCGCTGCACTTACTGCTCTCCTGCCTTGTTCACTATATCCAACCTGACGGCGGCTGCTCTTACTGCTCTCCTGCCTCGCTCACTATATCCCGCCTGATGGGCACTGCAGTTACTGCTCTCCTGCCTCACTCACTATATCCTGCCTGACGGCGGCTGCTCTTACTGCGCTCCTGCCTTGCTCACTATATCCCACCTGACAGGGCCTGCACTTACTGCTCTCCTGCCTTGCTCACTATGTCCCGCCTGACGGGCGCTGCACTTACTGCTCTCCTGCATTGCTCACTATATCCTGCCTGATGGGCACTGCAGTTACTGCTCTCCTGCCTTGTTCACTATATCCCACCTGACGGCGGCTGCTCTTACTGCTCTCCTGCCTCGCTCACTATATCCCGCCTGATGGGCACTGCAGTTACTGCTCTCCTGCCTCACTCACTATATCCTGCCTGACGGCGGCTGCTCTTACTGCGCTCCTGCCTTGCTCACTATATCCCACCTGACAGGGCCTGCACTTACTGCTCTCCTGCCTTGCTCACTATGTCCCGCCTGACGGGCGCTGCACTTACTGCTCTCCTGCATTGCTCACTATATCCTGCCTGATGGGCACTGCAGTTACTGCTCTCCTGCCTTGTTCACTATATCCCACCTGACGGCGGCTGCTCTTACTGCGCTCCTGCCTCGCTCACTATATCCCACCTGATAGGCACTGCACTTACTGCTCTCCTGCCTCACTCACTATATCCTGCCTGATGGGCACTGTACTTACTGCTCTCCTGCCTTGCTCACTATATCCGACCTGACGGAGGCTGCACTTACTGCCTCACTCACTATATCCTGCCTGATGGGCACTGCACATACTACTCTCCTGCCCTGCTCACTATATCCTGCCTGATGGGCACTGCACTTACTGCTCTCCTGCCTTGCTCTCTATAACCCGCCTGATGGGCACAACACTTACTGCTCTCCCACCTTGCTCACTATATCCCGCCTGACAGGTGCTGCACTTACTGGTCGCCTGCCTCGCTTGCTATATCCCACCTGATGGGCACTGCACTTACTGCTCTCCTGCCTTTCTCACTATAACCCGCCTGATGGGCACATCACTTACTGCTCTCCCACCTCGCTCACTATATCCCACCTGACAGGCTCTGCACTTACTACTCTCCTGCCTCGCTTACTATAACCCATCTGACGGGCACATTACTAACTGCTCTCATGCCTCACTTACTATAAGAGATCTGACAGGCACTGCACTTACTGCTATCCTGCCTTGCTTAATATAACCCATCTGACGGGCACATCACTTACTGCTCTCCCACCTCGCTCACTATATCCCGCCTGACAGGCGCTGCACTTACTACTCCTGCCTCGCTTACTATAACCCATCTGACGGGCACATCACTTACTGCTCTCCTGCCTCGCTTACTAAAACTCATCTGACAGGCGCTGCACTTACTGCTCTCCCGCCTCGCTTACTAAAACTCATCTGACAGGCGCTGCACTTACTGCTCTCCTGCCTCGCTTACTAAAATTCATCTGACAGGCGCTGCACTTACTGCTCTCCCGCCTCGCTCACGATATCCTGCCTGACACTGGTATCTGGTCTTGTCTGAGTGACCTGCCACCCCTGCCCTAGATTTTGCATATGTGTCATCATTTTGTCTCCGCAGAGGGAGCAGGGCATGTGCAGATCAATAGTTTGGTTTTCGCAATATCATCAGGAGCTTACTCTGCATGCAGTCCCTCCTCTGAGTAGTCGACAATGGCAATGATGCTGCACTTACAAAATCTGGGGCAGGGGAGGCAGGTCACTGAGACAAGAGTGACATATCAGTCAAAGCCCAGAGTCCATTTGGGGGGATTAAGCCCTGCTATAATCTTTTATGCTGGATTTCTCGAACACTTCAAAACAAAATTCTACATCAAGGTAAGCATTTAACAAGCATTAAAGGGCCTTTACACACATGGCATTAGAGTAGGGTTTAATAGCCCAATGGCAGGTTCCCGTTAAGATAATTTATGGAAAAGTAAAGGTTGAAAAGTAATAAAGGCCTGCATTAAGCCTATATTGGATTTCAGGCTAAATTCTAGGAGTAAGCAAAAACATTTCCATTTTCTGACAACATGCATACATCTTGCATCTAGCTTATATTGCACTTTCAGACATCGCATAATGCTAAATTCTGGCTTGCTGTTCCATTTACTGCACATTGTAGCTCAGATACTGTGCAACATTGCTCGCCTCTTATTTTACCTCTTTGATGCACTACTTTTTTTTAGAAACAGTAGGGTGAACATCAGATACTGATCCTTTAGATACAGATATAAATGTGTTCACTGTTGTGAATGAATATTTAATATACCATGTATATTCTCTATTCAAAGCAAGCTCAACATCTGTTCAATTGCATGCCACTACCCACCCACAGATTCCTTGTGTTTCCTCTTTGGCAATAACAAACTAATATTTTTATGGTACATTCTTGTCTCTGTGATTTGTCTTACCAGCTGGAATATTAAAAAAGGGGGTTATAGCATTTGTCTTTGCACAGTTTGCCAACAAGCAAGCAGTACCATGACAAACTTTTCACTGGACATTTTGTACATGTTCTGGACATATTCATGTTTTTCTCTAGTCAGTTTTACTGTCCATTGTGGCCTTTTCTGGGCTTCTGGATTTGCTGGTTGCGAAAACCTGATAAATTGTGACACCATGAAACAGGTATATCCAAACAGTGGTATTTGCTACATGTCCATATAATGTAAATTAGTAAGCTCAAATTTTCAACTACTGGACATGTGCGGCGCACCTCAGAAGCTGGGAAGGGTACACCTGACTTCAGAATTGAAATGATGCTGCCGAAATGAGCGGCACGCATGCGCAAGATTTGTATATGCTGATAATGAGGCCAGTTTGTGCAAATTATGTTATCATGCCCACAGAGATATGATAACATGGAAAGAGGGCTGATTAGTATGGAGCACTAGCACTCCATCCACTAGTTAAAGACCTCATTAGCATATCAAACAGGGACCTTATAAATGCTTTTTTTTTCACTTAAAGGCCCCGTCACACATAGCGACGCTGCAGCGATACCGACAACGATCCGGATCGCTGCAGCTTCGCTGTTTGATTGCTGGAGAGCTGTCACACAGACCGCTCTCCAGCGACCAACGATCCCGAGGTACCCGGTAACCAGGGTAAACATCGAGTAACTAAGCGCAGGGCCGCGCTTAGTAACCCGATGTTTACCCTGGTTACCATCGTTAAAGTAAAAAAAAAACAACCGCTACATACTTACCTACCGCTGTCTGTCCCCGGCGCTCTGCTTCTCTGGTCTGGCTGTGAGCACAGCGGCCGGAAAGCAGAGTGGTGACGTCACCGCTCTGCTTTCCGGCTGCCCGGCGCTCACAGCCAGTACAGGAGGAGTGCAGAGCACAGCGCTGGAGGACAGACGGCTGTAGGTAAGTATGTAGTGTTTTTTTTTTTTTACTTTTAGGATGGTAACCAGGGTAAACATCGGGTTACTAAGCACGGCCCTGCGCTTAGTTACCCGATGTTTACCCTGGTTACCAGTGAAGACATCGCTGAATCGGTGTCACACACGCCGATTCAGCGATGTCTACGGGGAGTCCAGCGACCAAATAAAGTTCTGGACTTTCTTCCCCGACCAGCGACAGCACAGCAGGGGCCTGATCGCTGCTGCCTGTCACACTGGACGATATCGCTAGCGAGGACGCTGCAACGTCACGGATCGCTAGCGATATCGTCTAGTGTGACGATACCTTTAGTGTTATACAGAGCTGGTTAGGCAGGGAATTTGCTCATACACAGGTGAATGCTGCTGGGTTGGAGGGCATCGGGGACCTGACAGGTTCTCTTTAAGAATTTACGGACATGTAGTTGCTAAGTCTACAGCTTCTGGAGACCTCACGTCAACAGATCAACTTCTCCACTTTCATTCTGCTCTGTCAACAGAGCATCACTACTGATACCACAGCCAGGGGCAAGGACAGAGAAGAAGCTGATCAGTTGATGTGACGTCATCGGAAACTGCCGAATTCCCAAGTGTAGGCTGTGACCATTCTGAACTTTTAGAGATCAGTGCTGAGCAGAAAAGGTAGATAGGTGGCAACTACCTACCTGTAAGTTCTTAGCCCCATAAGAAAAAAATAGAACATTTTGGAAAACACCTTTAATGGTGAAAAATGAAAACACAGGGTTTATTAGATGAACTTGAAACACAAAATGTATTACTGTGTAAAGATGTCTACCAATGTCAAATATCGAGCAAAAGAAAACAATAGAAGCCATATGACATTTTTTGCTTGTCCATTTAGGGAACAGATTGTGGTCACTTCCTGTTATATTTGCCTTTTGCTGTTTGAATACTGTGTATTAAACAATGGAGGAGGCATTCATGATAACATAATGTTCTGTCTTCTGTTATGGTTGTCTGCCTGCCTTTAACCTAAACTGCAGCTGCATGATTGTCCATGCAGCTATACTTCTCCACTGATGTAAGTAGACATCTCTGTAGATCACCCTCACTAACCTCATTTCACAAAAGACACAAGTAAATACCTAACATGCTTTCATGCCATGCAGATACTATATTGTAATGACTTCCAAATTCCAACTATGGGAAGATCATTCTTAGAGGCAAATCTTTGTTTCAGTGACCATCTTACTAAGTAAGTTCATCTTCAAAGACCTAATGATATGTCAATGTGATCGATAGACTTAAAGAGCTGTTGCTAGTACCATATTCTTTTAGCTCAGTTTGGTTTCACAAAGGGACCTCCATTTTGAAATGAATGAGAAAGAAATCTTCCATTAGTTTTAAATCAGGTTTACATGTCAGACACATCCCAGTGTCCAGATCAGTCATCGGTATGGGCTGGTTTGGACATTATGGTCCATAGTCTGACAATGAATGTAAGATTTCTGAAACTGGCCTCAGACCAGTTTCACACATCTGTGAAACACAGACCATTCTTGCATCAGAACCTCTTGATTTGTCAGTGTAATGGATAGAACAAACAAAATGTTGATAGCACTATATCCTTTTAGCTCCTTCCAGCTTCACACATGGGCTTCCACATTAAAATCATTGGGAGTAAAATGACTCATCAGCTTTAGGCTGGTTTCACATGTCGGACATTCACGGTTTAAGTACGAACCACAATGACCATTCTGGCTTGGGAGTATTCCTGACCATCAGGTCTCCTGTCCTGAACTGAGTGATTCATATACATATAAAACAGTTAGATCACATTGGGAGATTCAGAAATTTCTAATACAAGAGAGGTCAGCCTAACACAAGAACAACTCCAGATGTAGTCAACAGAAGATGAAAGGGCCCAGAACATTGGCTAATATGTTTTATTAATTGGTTAAGGATGGGGCCTGGATTCCCTTATACTTATAATATAATTTTGAGACACATCTAGAGATGCTTAAAGGGGTATACTCAAGTTTTTTTCTTGAACAACCCAGTGCAATACAGTCTCTTTTCAGTCTCCTTATTTCCTGTTTTCTGGCAGGGAAGGCTCTCCTTCTTGATTAAATGTTAGGGTAAACAGCAGAGCTTCAGTATTAGGCCGGAGTCACACTACAGCGAGATACGGCCGAGTCTCGCAGGTTAAAACCAAGCTCTGGCACTGTCACTCCGGAGCGGAGCGTGCAGCTCCATGTATTGCTGTGCGGCCACACGCTCCGCTCTGGAGAGCTTGGTTTTACCCTGCGAGACTTGGCTGTATCTCGCTGTGTGTGACTCCGGCCTTAGTAGAACTATAACACTGAACACAAGTTCTGCTGCATCACATTTATCTATCAGTGGTTTGTTCTGGAGTCTACACTGTTATAACAATGTTTACATATGGAGATTAAAGGGCATTTGAACAAGTACACGGTTCAGGACAGCGAGAGCAAAGAGCCAAAATTAGGTGACCTGCTTTGAGAGATGATAATGGTGGGGGCTTGAGATTTTGCAAGATTTATAAGAGCAGCTTGTCAGAAGTGAGACAGAGTGTGAGGGAGATAAGCAGCTAACTAAAGGTACCGTCACACTTAGCGACGCTGCAGCGATACCGACAACGATCCGGATCGCTGCAGCGTCGCTGTTTGGTCGCTGGAGAGCTGTCACACAGACCGCTCTCCAGCAACCAACGATGCCGGTAACCAGGGTAAACATCGGGTAACTAAGTGCAGGGCCGCGCTTAGTAACCCGATGTTTACCCTGGTTACCATGCTAAAAGTAAAAAAAAACAAACACTACATACTTACCTACAGCCGTCTGTTCTCCAGCGCTGTGCTCTGCACTCCTCCTGCACTGGCTGTGAGCACAGCGGCCGGAAAGCAGAGCGGTGACGTCACCGCTCTGCTTTCCGGCTGACCGACGCTCACAGCCAGAGCAGAGAAGCACAGCGCCGAGGACAGACAGCGGTAGGTAAGTATGTAGTGTTTGTTTTTTTTTACTTTTAGGATGGTAACCAGGGTAAACATCGGGTTACTAAGCGCGGCCCTGCGCTTAGTTACCCGATGTTTACCCTGGTTACCAGTGAAGACATCGCTGAATCGGTGTCACACACGCCGATTCAGCGATGTCTGCGGGGAGTCCAGCGACCAAATAAAGTTCTGGACTTTCTTCCCCGACCAGCGACAGCACAGCAGGGGCCTGATCGCTGCTGCCTGTCACACTGGACGATATCGCTAGCGAGGACACTGCAACGTCACGGATCGCTAGCGACATCGTCTAGTGTGACGGTACCTTTATTCATAGAAATCAGTGGTCAAGAGAGAGTTGACTAGTATGTCAGGAGTTAACCCATCTGCTGGATGGTATTTACTGTGCACTCTCAGCAGGTACTAGTGGCCAAGATCCATGGAAGCAAGCAGTATACTGTGAAAGATAAAATATCTTATTGCATGTGAATGAAAGCAGGGAAAAAAGGACGGAAGTTAAAAACTTGCTTATTTTAATGCTATCTAACTAAAGCAGATTAAATTCCTTGAGAATGCCCCTTTAAATGTGTAACGTTCTTTAATACTAGTAGCTGCTAGTTATCACAGCTTGAGCTGTATCTCAGTAAAATTTACAATAAGTATGATTTGTGGAATGAGTTTTGGCAGAAAGAGCACTTCAGTGCATGTGAAAACAAACCATAAATTCATCTCCAAAGAACACATTTCGTTTACTGCCTCGTAATATGTATATTGAAACATACATTATATTCCATCCATTGCTGTGTAAACAAACAACACACTGCAGAAATAGCTCCATAGAATAATTCAAACTGCTTCTTTTATGATTCTTTTGCTGAAAAAAAAGACAAACAAACTAAAATCTCGCCGGAAAAGTCCCCCCGGACGAATGCATAAATACATCAGTCCGAATGCTGGGGAAAAGATTTGCATATCTATTATGAGTTTAATCAGAATCAGCTTGGCAAGAGCTCAGTCAAATCACAATGCACCTTTATCACACAATTTCCAAGGAAAACACTCTGACATGCCGTAAAATGGGATAATGGACATGCCATTTTGTTTCATCCCAGAAAAAAATAGACTTGATTAAAAGTAACAGCTAGTACTTCTGAGAATAAAGAAATACAAAATGCCGTTTGTTGTCTGATTGAAATTTTGAGACCTCGTGTTCTTTTAACTTTGCTATTTTTAAGAGAAAACTAATTAACTTTTTGGAAAAAAGTCAACTAAAGCAAATATTCAAAAGTATTAATAAAATCTTTTGACTTTGCTTGGAACTTATTGCAAAGATCTCTATTATAGTAGCTATAATCAATAGATATCTCGATGCTTGTTCATCCTCTCCCAATGAACCCTACATATTGGCCTAGTATGCATGTTTTCTGTATTGGGAAACTAGAGTAAGCTGCTGTCAGATGCTGGGACTTATCTCTAGGGAAAAAGAAGGCTTGGGCAAATAAACTGCAAATGATTGATCCTTCTCTATACCAACGTCATCCGTTATATATCTTAGATGGCTGGCCAATCTTGCTCTATCGCAACATACACCTTAGATAGCCCCCACTACCTAAATCGGCAAGATCATCTGTCCTGTACATGTGGGAGCATTTTAGGGGGTCAAATTCTGAATGTTTGAGTAGGTACTAGAATGTCTCTTTTTTAAAATCCCCTGACGCAGCATAGCTTCAATATGGAAAATGTGTTTATTTTACTCACTTATTTAGGGCCATTAATTCTACAGTGCTTTATAGATATTATCATTTCTGTCCCCATTGCGGCTCACAATATAAATTCCCTATCAGAATGTCTTAGTAGTGTGGGTGGAAACCCACGCAAACACGTGGATGATGTTGGTGGGATTTCAATTTGGTGGGATGGTGGTGCCATTTCAACCCAAAACCCCAGCTCTACAAAGCTATAGTGCTAAGCACTGAGCCACCGAGTTTCAGATTAAAGAGGTTCAAATATAATAAGTTACCCACACTAAGAAAATTGTGTCAAAATTGTGTTGTTTTCAGAAACTCTCAAGGACCAACAATTAAGGGTAAGATGGATAAGATAGTCCTTTCAGTCACTTCCTTTACTGTAAGGACAGAGTTACTTATATTAAAATCTAATGAAGGTGCCGCCTCTATCAGCTGGCAATAAATGTGTGATCATTAGATTGGGGGTATGAACTTTATTATTTTTCCTCTTTTTCTCAGGACCTAACCTAGTGATCGGTGGATGTCCCTGCAATAAAAACCCAGTGATCATACAATTGTCACCTAGAGTGTGTATAGGGGTAAATGTTAAACTCCCTCACACGAAATTTTTGTAAGAGTTGTATTTTAAAAATTTGTTTTGCTAATTTGAAGCTTTTCTTTTTCATTTTTGGTGTCACTTTATATAGTGTATCACTTAAAAAATACTCCTCGCCTGGCATTGTGAAGTCCTATGAAGAAGATTATGGGAAAAATGCCAGATTCAGAATATGCTGAATTTTCCAAGAACACACCTCACTTACCCTAAATTTGTTAATACATTTGCATATGAATGTTTCTTACTTATTTAGTGGAACTTGTCACTTGAACCTGTCAGAGTAAAACATACACGAAATTCGGGAGCTCAGGTCTGATTCGTTATATGACAAGTTCCCCGGAACTGCCTCCAAATTCTAGAAAGCGTGAACTGTGTAAAACCTATGTTACATTACATCAGAACCCATTTATTTACTGACGTGTGTTTATTCGTGTGTTTGTATTGTCTTATACATTATGACTGTCTTAGTAATAGGTGCAGCATACATTTTTGAAGATCAGTATACTTTCACGACATTCCCTAATAAATAATAGAAGGTACTCCCATTACTTCCTCCTCATATTTCATTTCTTGTTGGATGCTTGTTAGTTTATTGATCATTTATTCATTTAGCAACAGCTTGTCTCTGCTGTACATTTTGGGAGTCATAAATATATAAACATCACATACACATTCAGACTGATTTAAATGGTGGTTAGCAGGGGTACACCCCTGAGAGCGGCTGCCTAACTCTGTTCCTACTATCGCCTTCATCCCATAGCTTTTTTTAATTCAGAGTTATTTTGCATCATCGTCGGCTTTGAATAAAGCTATATTCTGAAAGTATAGAAGTTTATTACTTAACATGAAACCAGAGGTTACATATTAAATCCATAGTCTCCTAAGCACTAGTGTTGAGCATTCCGATACCGCAAGTATCGGGTATCGGCCGATACTTGCGGTATCGGAATTCCGATACCGAGATCCGATATTTTTGTGATATCGGGTATCGGTATCGGAAGTGTAAAATAAAGAATTAAAATAAAAAATATTGTTATATTCACCTCTCCGGCGGCCCCTGGACATCTGCGCGAGGAACCGGCGTCCGGCACGGCTTCTTTCTTCAAAATGCGTGCCTTTAGGACCTGTGGTATGACGTCCCGGCTTCTGATTGGTCGCGTGCCGCCCATGTGACCGCCATGCGACCAATCAGAAGCCGCGACGTCATTCCTCAGCTAAAGTCCTAGAATGAGCGCCTTTTAGGACCTGAGGAATGATGTCGCGGCTTCTGATTGGTCGCGTGGCGGTCACATGGGCGGCACGCGACCAATCAGAAGCCGGGACGTCATTCCACAGGTCCTAAAGGCGCGCATTTTGAAGAAAGAAGCCGTGCCGGACGCCGGATCCTCCCGCTGATGTCCAGGGGCCGCCGGAGAGGTGAATATAACAATATTTTTTTTTTTAATTCTTTATTTTACACTTTAATATGGATCCCAGGGCCTGAAGGAGAGTTTCCTCTCCTTCAGACCCTGGGATCCATGAGGATACATTCCGATACTTGATGTCCCATTGACTTGTATTGGTATCGGATATCGGTATCGGCGATATCCGATATTTTTCGGGTATCGGCCGATACTATCCGATACCGATACTTTCAAGTATCGGACGGTATCGCTCAACACTACTAAGCACTGATCAAGAACGAAAAGTTCTCAATGTAACATTTATCCTTGCTTCACTAAGATCCTCATTATAATGAATAAATCTGTTATCCTTAAAGAACCTGGCGAAATGTCAGCCTGATGCTCAGAAAATAAATGCGTGTATAAAATAGCTGCAGCAATGTTTTGTATAGTTTTGGAAATATATGGGCACGCACAGCAATCAGACCATTCTCAGTGGCCTATGCCAACATTAGGTGTCTAAGACTTTGCCCACTGGTGGACATAAGAAGTAGGTATTTTACCTTTCGGTACACTTAATCCTTTATTTTTCCTCAGCCATAAAAGGATCAACAGATTAACAGCCCCCAAAATATTCAATTAATCTGAATGATTCACATACTACAGGTCCTTCTCAAAAAATTAGCATATAGTGTTAAATTTCATTATTTACCATAATGTAATGATTACAATTAAACTTTCATATATTATAGATTCATTATCCACCAACTGAAATTTGTCAGGTCTTTTATTGTTTTAATACTGATGATTTTGGCATACAACTCCTGATAACCCAAAAAACCTGTCTCAATAAATTAGCATATCAAGAAAAGGTTCTCTAAATGACCTA
This sequence comes from Ranitomeya imitator, assembly GCF_032444005.1. Lineage (NCBI taxonomy): Eukaryota > Metazoa > Chordata > Amphibia > Anura > Dendrobatidae > Ranitomeya > Ranitomeya imitator. Next base: position 385,904,176 of record NC_091284.1, read on the forward strand.
TTACCCTAATCTTCTGAATCAACTAATTAACTCTAAACACATGCAAAAGATACCTGAGGCTTTTATAAGCTCCCTGCCTGGTTCATTACTCAAAACCCCCATCATGGGTAAGACTAGCGACCTGACAGATGTCAAGAAGGCCATCATTGACACCCTCAAGCAAGAGGGTAAGACCCAGAAAGAAATTTCTCAACAAATAGGCTGTTCCCAGAGTGCTGTATCAAGGCACCTCAATGGTAAGTCTGTTGGAAGGAAACAATGTGGCAGAAAACGCTGTACAACGAGAAGAGGAGACCGGACCCTGAGGAAGATTGTGGAGAAGGACCGATTCCAGACCTTGGGGAACCTGAGGAAGCAGTGGACTGAGTCTGGTGTGGAAACATCCAGAGCCACCGTGCACAGGCGTGTGCAGGAAATGGGCTACAGGTGCCGCATTCCCCAGGTAAAGCCACTTTTGAACCATAAACAGCGGCAGAGGCGCCTGACCTGGGCTACAGAGAAGCAGCACTGGACTGTTGCTAAGTGGTCCCAAGTACTTTTTCCTGATGAAAGCAAATTTTGCATATCATTCGGAAATCAAGGTGCCAGAGTCTGGAGGAAGACTGGGGAGAAGGAAATGCCAAAATGCCTGAAGTCCAGTGTCAAGTACCCACAGTCAGTGATGGTGTGGGGTGCCATGTCAGCTGCTGGTGTTGGTCCACTGTGTTTCATCAAGGGCAGGGTCAATGCAGCTAGCTATCAGGAGATTTTGGAGCACTTCATGCTTCCATCGGCTGAAATGCTTTATGGAGATGAAGATTTCATTTTTCAGCACGACCTGGTACCTGCTCACAGTGCCAAAACCACTGGTAAATGGTTTACTGACCATGGTATTACTGTGCTCAATTGGCCTGCCAACTCTCCTGACCTGAACCCCATAGAGAATCTGTGGGATATTGTGAAGAGAAAGTTGAGAGACGCAAGACCCAACACTCTGGATGAGCTTAAGGCCGCTATTGAAGCATCCTGGGCCTCCATAACATCTCAGCAGTGTCACAGGCTGATTGCCTCCATGCCACGCCGCATTGAAGCAGTCATTTCTGCCAAAGGATTCCCAACCAAGTATTGAGTGCATAACTGAACATTATTATTTGTTGTTTTTTTTGTTTGTTATTAAAAAACACTTTTATTTGATTGGATGGGTGAAATATGCTAATTTATTGAGACAGGTTTTTTGGGTTATCAGGAGTTGTATGCCAAAATCATCAGTATTAAAACAATAAAAGACCTGACAAATTTCAGTTGGTGGATAATGAATCTATAATATATGAAAGTTTAATTGTAATCATTACATTATGGTAAATAATGAAATTTAACACTATATGCTAATTTTTTGAGAAGGACCTGTATATTCATATTGTCACTGTTGAAATTGACTGATTTTTGTAATAATCTCGAAATTTCCAAATGATTCCAAAATAAGTTATTGAATTTTAATGGACTGGAAAATGTAACATTAGACAGTCACTTCTGCCAGATATGTCCCATTGCTCCTAAAGCCCTCTATAAACAGTTGATGAAAATGGCCTGATAACAACCACTCTTTGGTAATAGACATGATTGTTCCTTGATGGCCAAAAATACATCACAGACTGCATCAGCCAATATTGGATTTTTATGGCCGATGAGTTCTGATGATCGGACACAAATAAAACGATATTCCCAACTGTGTTATGAAGGAGCGTATTGATCTTCAGATCATTCAAACACTTTCTCTTTAGAGTGTAAGCTGTTATGGCCAGCAGGTCCTCCCTCTCCTGCAGAATGTAGGATTGTATGGTCAACGGCCCTCTCTCTCTCCTGTAGAGTGTAAGCTCTTTTCATCAGCAGATCCTCTCTCTCCTGTAAAGTGTAGGCTCATATGGTCAATGAGGTCCTCTGTTCTGTAGAGCATAAGCTCTTATGATTACTGGGGCCCTCTCTCTTTCTTGTAGTGAGTATGCTCTTATGATTTACAGGGTACTCTTTCCCGCTCTCTCTCTTTTTCTCATATACATTCCAAACTCTTTTTGTAAGCACGGTTCTTTCTATCTCATATGTAGTGTAAGTTCTTATGGTCAACATGAATTTATGTTCAAATGGTCAGCAGAGTTTTCTCTCTCTTCTCCCCCACATATACAGTATATTCTGAGCAACTACAAGATTTCTAGGACTGACTTTTCTGCAAAGTTTTTCGTTGCAAATCAAATGTGCAAAAAGCAAGTCAAATCGAACTTCATTCAACAGTCAGTCATCAGTGAAAATGAAGTAAACCAGCTGACAGTCATTTGTTATGGTTGAAATTTGCCATTTCATTTGTGTTTTGTCTAATGTGTTGGGGCTGTTAGAACAGTGGCAGTAAATAATGTAGCATGGATGATTTACTATGTTAAAATATACTTTCAGCCAGTGTATTGTTTTTGACAATGTATTGAGGGTTAGTCTATTTATCAAAAATGAAAGGGAGACATTCTTGTCCCTATTAGGACATGCGGAAAGGGGTTTTCTTAGTAAGAGAACACCATTAGATAATAGGCATTTTATAGACGCTATTGACCAGTGCACTGCTTGTATGGATGACACTGCTCTAAAATCTTTGTTACTATTGTTGGAGATCTGAAAATCAGATCTGAAAATCAGAAACAGAAAAAGTAAAGTAGGTTATGAGAAGACTGCAAATGAGCTCTTAAAATGTCTGTAAATACATGTACTTTATAAAAGATCAAAATAAAAGACACTTTTAAGATTCAAAGCAAGAACATAAAATGTAAATCCTATAGGGTACAAACACAGCCATAAACCCCTTAAATCAGCCCTACTGAGCCACTCGATAAATGTTACAGCTATAGAAATAGAGGAAAATCAATGTTTGCAAGAACAGTGTAACATATAGGGAAACGGCCCCCAGGGGCAAACAGGGCTAATGATTATGATCCCTATAGTGTTGGCAATCTGCTGCAGACATCCACATATCTATAGACATAAATAATGCAATGAGAAATATCCGTTTCCAAATTACACATCTGAAGAAAACTGAACTGATCTGAAAAAAAACAAACAAAAAAAGCAACGTTCATAGGATAAAAGATACTATGATATCCGATAATATTTTTTAGAGAAGATCTCACAGCTCATATTAAAAAGTGGCAGGACTATGAAAAGACGCCAAAGAATTTGTAACACTTTGTAATATGACTTAGAGAAGCACTCCCACCAAAATCTATATCCCTTAATCCATTCTAAATATATATGTGAAATAATGTAGGTGCATTAAAATACTTACTGATCGCCAGCTTCCAGTGCCCCACCGATTCTCAGTACGCAGTTACCGAATTCCAGTACACAGATAAGCCCCTGTGTAATCCAGATAGTCTGATTTAACGTCAAATGATTTAGAAGAAGAGTGGATTGGCACTGGAATCTGGAGAAGATGGTGATTAATAAGTATTTTATTGCACCTACACTGCATCAAACACATATATAGAAAGGATTAGAGAATCACATTTTTGCTGTTAGTACTTTTTTAATCTTAGTGCTAAGAACCTGTCATGTCCTCAAATGCTATTACACTACAGCTGTAGGGTCAATCTGCAAGTTTATAGCATTCTAACCATGTCCCATCACCTTACTGAAAGTGTGGTTCCCATGAAGAAGTGTAATTCATTTCTCCTAGGATCCACCAGCTTTCAGTCAGAGAGGCGTGTCCAGAGTAACTTCACTTACTGCTCAGTACACAGCAACTGTAAGCTCGTCCTGGTACGTTGATTGACAGCTTGTTCTGCACATTATCACTGTCAATCAATGGGCTAGTGCATGCATTCAGCCCCCTTTCACTGTGTTCTGAATGATGACTGAAGCTGCTCTGGCCCTGCCTCTATGACTGAAAGCCGTCAGCTCCCAGGAAGAATAAAGTTCATTTCCTCCCGGTAGCAGTGCTTTAAGTAGGGTGGTTGTCGAAAATTGAAATACTGTAAACTTGCAGAAAAATCCCATTTCTGCAGGTTAATAGCATTTTGGGCATGACATTAAATTTAAGGGTCATTTATATACATACAGCCTTTACTGCAGGCAAGTCCAAGAGGAGCTAGCAGGACTGATGTATTCCTATGTAGATGTAGGAAGAGTACTTGAAGTAAGTCAATTATACTGTATATTTATAGAAAAATTATAATTTTGTATACACTGAATGGTTCACTAAAAGGCCAATAGTGGAGTTACCATTTAGGACACAGTGATATAATATTGCCTTCTGACAAAAATGGATCATATCGTACATCTTTAAGCAGGGTTGCAAATTTGTATCTGTGAAGGGTTGCATTTTTAGTTTACACTGCCCAAGGCAATGACAAGAGTAGCAGTCAGGTCTAGCTTTCTGTATCTGGAAAGTCACTGCTGTGTTCATGGAGAGGTGACATTGTTCCTGCCCCCGGGTACAGACCAACTGCTGAGACCCACTGTGTAAGAACAGTATATGCTCTCGAGTTTTCTGTTTGGGAATACATATGGTTCTGTGCGTCTACACCTCAGCTTAGCTGACTAAAGCTAGATGTGATGCGACAGTAGCTTTCCTTAAAGGTAACCTGTCACTTTGATAAACTTTATTTCCCTGTAGAAATAGCAACAGACTGCAGGTAAAGAACCATAAATAAATCCGTTCTGGCTTACTTATTGGAGCAGTGGATATAAGGAGAAAATAAAGTTTTATTCTCCCTGTAGCTGCTCTCTTCCTTACATTGAGGCAGTGCAAGGAGCAATTACAGTCACCATTCACTTCACACTGGCTTGGCTATAAACACTCCTCCGCACTCCTCCGCAAAGAAGGCTGGTAATCAAAGAGCTTACTTGACTTAGATAGCTATTCTCATGATATCACTACAGCTTATCCGACTAAAAACAGTTGTGATAAAACTAGTTTTGATCTCACAACTGGTGATACAAACTTGAGATGTCACAGCTTGGTACTGTTAGGGCTAGCGGAACGCACCAAATAATAAGACAGATAGAGTATGGTGCGTTCGCAGCCCGGGGTCCACCGTGCAGAGATGGAACCTGCTGCCAAGTAATGACGGACTATATGGCGGTACTCATAAGCATACACACGTGGGTTAAACTTCACCCAGCGTGAAGGAAGCGATCCTGTTGCGTCACAGGACCGCGGTACCGCACATAGAGCGCGAGCAAGTAGTCAGCGAACTCAACCCCAACTAGGATTGAAGTCCGATTAGACCCTTGCTGGCACAACACCGCAACTGGGTGTGTAAGGAAACTATATAACAATATTAAGGCACAAGAGTGCATGCGGTGCCGCACTGACGAACGCCACTAACCACCCAGGCTTGGGTAAGGAAAGCACAGAGGAAGTGCACGGCGCCGTACTGGCGGTCACAGCAACTGGACGCTGTAATGTGTGATTCGTGCTGTAGGATAAGTCGGGCGCTAGATAGCAACCATACACCTTCCGCGAACAGACATTCAATAGGGTAGGGGTATCCAAGGACGACTTGCACTCACAACATACACACATTAACAATTGTACAATAGCGCATGGCCGTGCGGTCATGCGCAGTTTATATAGTTGCAGCACAGGAAGTGGCCACAGAAACTTTGCCCTTCCAAGACCTGCCAAGAGGACCAATGGAATGTGCTGCAGAGCCTGAGCACATGACCCTCGATCTCCAACGGGAGATCTTGCCCTGGGCATGCTCAGTGTGTGCAGACAAGGACTTAGTCCCAGAGAAGTCCGCTCGCTGCTGACCAGCACTGGCTTTAATGGCAGAAGCTGAAGAAGCAGCAGTAACTCTCTGTACAGAGTGAGACTGAGCAAGACGCTGGGACCGACGTCCCTGCTGAGCAGACTCCACTGCGGCTGGATAAGAATGGGAGACCGCAGCGGAGATGGCTCGAGATTCCCCCTGTGCAGAAGCGGGAACTCGAGACCTAACATTACCCCACCTCCTAGGGCCCCCCCCCTCTTGGGCCTCGCTACGCTCGAAGGCAGCAATGAGCTGTGGGGCCGAATGTTTTCAGCAGGCTCCCATGACCTTTCCTCTGGGCCATAACCCTTCCAATCCACCAGATAGAACTTTTTGCCGCGTACCACCTTGCACCCCAAAATAGCGTTCACCTCGTAATCGTCCGTAGACGAACCCGATGTCCCGGCAGATGACTCGGAAAACCGGGACATGTATACGGGTTTCAAGAGGGACACATGAAAGGTGTCGGTGATACCCAAGCGTGGAGGAAGAGCCAAACGGTAGACCACAGGATTAACCTGTTCGAGAACCTTGAAGGGACCCAAGTAGCGAGGAGCAAACTTAGTGGACTCAACTCGCAGCCTGATGTTACGGGCGGAGAGCCACACCAAGTCGCCAGGAGCAAAGGTCGGAGCAGGGCGCCGATGAACATCGGTGGAGGACCTCATTCTCTCCTTGGAGGCCCGAATGGCATCCTGCGTGCGGTCCCAAATGTCCCGTGCCTCCACAGCCCAGTCTGCCACCCTGGGGTCAGCAGAAGACACAGGCATGGGCACAGGAACACGCGGATGCTGGCCGTAATTTAGGAGGAATGGAGTCTGACCGGTGGAGTCGGCTACGGCATTGTTAAGTGCAAACTCTGCCCACGGTAGCAAGGATGCCCAGTCATCCTGCCTGGCAGAAACAAAATGTCGTAAATATGTGACCAAGGTCTGGTTGGCCCTCTCTACCAACCCATTCGTCTCGGGATGATATGCCGAAGAGAGATTCAACTCAATACTGAGTAGACGACAAAGCTCTCTCCAGAATCGAGACGCAAACTGGGGACCCCGGTCACTAACAATTTTGTCTGGCATACCGTGTAGGCGAAAGATATGCTTAACGAACAAGACAGCCAACGCCTGTGCAGAAGGTAGCCGTGGAAGAGGCACCAAGTGCACCATTTTGGAAAAATGGTCGGTGATCACCCAGATAATGGTGCAGTTACGAGACTTGGGTAAGCCCACCACAAAGTCCATCCCGACCATCTCCCAGGGCCTGTCCGCCACCGGCAGAGGATAAAGCAAACCAGCTGGCCGTTGCCGAGGAGTCTTGTTCTTGGCGCAAGAGACACACGCCGGAACATACTCTGTGACATCACGAGCCATATGCGGCCACCAGTATGTCCTCGCCAGTAACTCAGATGTCCTTTTGGTACCAAAATGTCCACCCACCCTGGACGAGTGTGCCCAAGAGAGAACCTCCGGTCGCAAACTGGATGGAACAAAAGTCTTGCCCGGGGGCACAGACTCTAGCGAAACCGAGGCCACAGTTCTCAAGCTCTCGGTGGGGACAATAAGCCGAGGCTCCTCCTCCTCCTCCGCAGATGACACAACGGAGCGAGAGAGAGCGTCGGCCCGAATGTTCTTCTCCCCAGAAAGAAAATGGAGGGTGAAATGAAACCGGGAGAAGAATAAGGACCATCTGGCCTGGCGAGAATTCAACCGCTGGGCTGTCTGCAGGTACACCAAATTTTTATGGTCTGTGAAGACTTGGAAGGGAAAGCGTGCTCCCTCCAAGAGATGTCTCCACTCCGAGAAAGCCAACTTCATGGCTAGCAACTCCCTGTCCCAATGGAATAATTCCTCTCTGCTGGTGAGAAGGTCTTGGAGAAAAAGAAGCAAGGATGCTTCCGACCTTGAGCATCCTTTTGGAAGAGGACTGCTCCAGCACCAACAGAAGAGGCATCCACCTCCATGATAAATGGCTTATCAACATCGGGGCGATGTAGGATGGGAGCGCTAGCGAAGTGTGACTTTATAGAGTTAAAGGCCTTGGAGACCTCCTCAGACCACAATTTGGGATTCGCCCCCTTCTTGGTGAGGGCAACCAAGGGAGCTACCAAAGTTGAGAAGTGCGGAATGAACTGGCGATAATAATTAATGAACCCCATAAAGCGCTGCACCGCATTAAGAGAATGGGGTTCCTGCCAGTCCATCACAGCCTGTAGTTTGGCAGGATCCATAGCCAATCCCTGGGCAGAGATGATGTAGCCCAGGAAAGGTAAGGACTCCTGCTCAAACATACACTTCTCCAACTTGGCATAGAGGGAGTTTGCCCGTAGGAGGTCGAAGACTTTGCAAACATCTCTCCGGTGGGAGTCAATATCTGGAGAGTAGATGAGAATATCATCCAGATAGACTACGACCGAGGTGGAAAGCATATCCCGGAAGATATCGTTCACAAAGTCTTGGAAAACAGCTGGGGCATTACAGAGCCTGAAGGGCATCACCAGATATTCATAGTGCCCATCCCTGGTGTTAAAAGCCGTCTTCCATTCGTCCCCCTCACGGATGCGAATCAGGTTGTAAGCACCCCGCAGATCTAGTTTAGTAAATACCCTTGCTCCCCGAAGCCTATCGAAGAGTACAGATATCAAGGGCAAAGGATACTTATTTTTAACGGTGATGGCATTAAGACCCCTGTAGTCTATGCATGGACGCAATTCCCCATTCTTCTTCTGCACAAAGAAGAACCCTGCCCCAGCAGGTGACACTGACTTCCTAATGAATCCTCTTGCCAGATTTTCCTGGATGTACTGTGACATTGCCTCCGTCTCCGGGAGAGATAGCGGATAGACTCGACCCCGGGGAGGCTCAGCACCAGGCAAGAGATCAATAGGACAGTCATAGGGGCGATGGGGCGGAAGGATCTCCGCCGCCTTTTTGGAGAACACGTCTGCATAAGACCAATACTGCTTGGGGAGAGAGGAAAGATCTGCGGGTACCTCAGTAGTAGCAACCTGAACGCACTCCCTCTGACACCTACCCCCACAAGATTCGCCCCATCCCAGGATTCTGCCAGAGGACCATTCGATATGAGGAGAGTGGTACCGTAGCCAAGGTATTCCCAACAGGACCTCATCAATTCCCTCAGGAATGACGAGCAGAGATATAATCTCCTGATGAGATGGTGACATGGACAGAGTAAAAGGGATGGTCTGGTGTGTTATCTGTGAGGGCAGTGTCGACCCATTCACCACTCGTACCGTTACTGGTTGAGCTAGCATAACCAGGGGAATTGCGTGACGTTGGGCGAAGGCAGAAGACATAAAATTGCCCTCCGCCCCAGAATCCACGCAGAGCTCTACCGAGTGGGAGAATGAGCCTATAGTAATTGTCCCCTTAAAGGACAATTTAGAGGCAAACGTCGCCGTGTCTAGTGTACCTCCACCTACTACCACTAGACGCTGACGTTTCCTCGACCGCTGAGAACATCTGGTGGCTAGATGTCCTGACTGCTGGCAAACATGACAGACCTTGAGTGCACAAGCGGTCCGGGACTTAGATCCCGCTTGTGACACTTCCCTGGCCTCATGTGACTCAGGAACCAGGACCGGAGATTCTAGAGGTTTGGCGAAGGTAGGAGCCAGCCGAAACCTCTGCCTACACTGGGCTCGCTCTAACCTCCGCTCGTTAAAACGGAGGTCAATTCGAGTGGAGACAGTTATTAACTCCTCCAGTGTGGCAGGAACCTCCCTAGTGGCCAGAGCGTCCTTAACGTGGTCAGCCAGGCCCCTCCAAAATATGGGGATAAGAGCTTTATCCGACCAATCCAGCTCAGAAGCTAAAGTGCGGAATTGGACGGCAAAATGACTGACCAAGGACTCACCCTGAGTTAATGCCAGCAGTTGGAGCGCAGTATCATGGGTGACTTGAGGTCCTAAAAAGACCTGTTTCAGAGTGCTCAGAAACAGCGGAGCACTCTGCACCACATGATCGCCACGCTCCCACAGCGACGTAGCCAATTCCAACGCCCTGTCCGACAAGAGAGACACTATAAATCCCACCTTAGCCCGCTCTGTGGGAAAACGTGCAGCCAGGAGCTCGAGGTGAATAGAGCACTGACTCACAAATCCCCTACAAAATTTGCTATCACCAGAAAATTTTTCTGGCAGCGGGAGGCGAGAAAATGTCGGAGCAGGGGTGGCAATGGACAGGGTTGCTGCAGCCACGCTAGCAGCCTGTACAGCAACTGCGGTAACATCCACAGCTGATGTTGCGCTCTCAAGAGCCGCCAACCTACCCTCCAGCTGCTGGATATACCGCAAGGATTGCTGTTTGTCCGTCATTACTAGCCAGACCCTGGCGCTAGTGTAATGTTAGGGCTAGCGGAACGCACCAAATAATAAGACAGATAGAGTATGGTGCGTTCGCAGCCCGGGGTCCACCGTGCAGAGATGGAACCTGCTGCCAAGTAATGACGGACTATATGGCGGTACTCATAAGCATACACACGTGGGTTAAACTTCACCCAGCGTGAAGGAAGCGATCCTGTTGCGTCACAGGACCGCAGTACCGCACATAGAGCGCGAGCAAGTAGTCAGCGAACTCAACCCCAACTAGGATTGAAGTCCGATTAGACCCTTGCTGGCACAACACCGCAACTGGGTGTGTAAGGAAACTATATAACAATATTAAAGGGAACCTGTCACCTGAATTTGGCGGGACTGGTTTTGGGTCATATGGGCGGAGTTTCGGGTGTTTGATTCACCCTTTCCTTACTCGCTGGCTGCATGCTGGCTGCAATATTGGATTGAAGTTCATTCTCTGTCCTCCGTAGTACATGCCTGCAGAAGGCAAGATTGCTTTGCGCAGGTGTGTACTACGGAGGACATAGAATGAACTTCAATCCAATATTGCAGCCAGCATGCAGCCAGCAGATAAGGAAAGGGTGAATCAAACACCCGAAAACTCCGCCCATATGACCCAAAACCAGTCCCGCCAAATTCAGGTGACAGAGTCCCTTTAAGGCACAAGAGTGCATGCGGTGCCGCACTGACGAACACCACTAACCACCCAGGCTTGTGTAAGGAAAGCACAGAGGAAGTGCACGGCGCCGTACTGGCGGTCACAGCAACTGGACGCTGTAATGTGTGATTCGTGCTGTAGGATAAGTCGGGCGCTAGATAGCAACCATACACCTTCCGCGAACAGACATTCAATAGGGTAGGGGTATCCAAGGACGACTTGCACTCACAACATACACACAGTAACAATTGTACACTAGCGCATGGCCATGCGGTCATGCGCAGTTTATATAGTTGCAGCACAGGAAGTGGCCACAGAAACTTTGCCCTTCCAAGACCTGCCAAGAGGACCAATGGAATGTGCTGCAGAGCCTGAGCACATGACCCTCGATCTCCAACGGGAGATCTTGCCCTGGGCATGCTCAGTGTGTGCAGACAAGGACTTAGTCCCAGAGAAGTCCGCTCGCTGCTGACCAGCACTGGCTTTAATGGCAGAAGCTGAAGAAGCAGCAGTAACTCTCTGTACAGAGTGAGACTGAGCAAGACGCTGGGACCGACGTCCCTGCTGAGCAGACTCCACTGCGGCTGGATAAGAATGGGAGACTGCAGCGGAGATGGCTCGAGATTCCCCCTGTGCAGAATCGGGAACTCGAGACCTAACAGGTACTTGTTTAAATATGATGTCACATTAACTTATACTATGATGCTGCAACAGTATTTTTGATGTCATAGCAGAGTACCCATGTATAAACCCTATTTATGATGTCACAGATTATTTCCTGCATAGAAAATGTTTATTATTTAAAATTTGTGTTATCATATTCTGAGAGCCACCATTTTGTTGTTTTTCTGTCAATGGAGTGGTACAAGGACTTTTTTTTTTGTAGGAAGAGCTGTATATTCTTATTGTATTATAATGTCCTTATGTCCTTAATGGTCCTTATTACTTCTAATCTCTTTTTTGTGAATTTATTTGTGCAGCATAAAAAACACAACTTTTTTGCCATATTTATTTTCAATTTGGAATTTACTGTGTGGGATAAATATTAGGATATGTTACTTGTTGGAACAGTTGTGCATTCAGCACATAGCAAATGTAATTTTTTATTTCTGAAATATTTTTATGATACAGGAAAATGGTGTATTTGGCAATTTTATATTTTTCTAATTTTTTTAAATACTATTTTTCTTCTTTATTAGTTCTCCTAGGGGAATTGAAATTGCAATTGCTTGATGGCTTGTACAATACATTGTAATGCTGTGGTATTGTCATCTACTATATAATTGTGTAAGGGTCACTTCTGTCTTTCTGTCTGTCTGTCCTTCTTTCTGACATGGTTATTCATTCACTGATTGGTCTCGGCAGCTGCCTGTCATAGCTGCCGCGACCAATCAGCGACGGGCACAGTCCGGAAGAAAATGGCCGCTCCTTCCTTCCCGCAGTCAGTGCCCGGAATCCGCATACTCCCCTCCGGTCAGCGCTCACACAGGGTTAATGGCAGCATTGACCGCTGTGTAACGCACTCGGTAAACGCTGCTATTAACCCTATGTGACCACCTTTTTACTATTCATGCTGCCTGTGCAGCATGCATAGTAAAAATATCTAATGTTAAAAATAATAAAAAAATAAAAAATAGTTACATACTCACCCTCCGGTGGCCCCCCGGATCAGGAACCGGCCTTTTCCGCTCCACGCGACGCCCCGGTGACCGCTGCATGCATTGCGGTCTCGCGAGATGATGACGTACAGTCTCGCGAGACCACTACGTCATAATCTGGTGAGACCGCAATGCAATCTTCAGACCGGAGCGCGCGACAAGCATCAGGAACCGCCCACTTCGATCCGAAGGCTCCAGGAGGTGAGTAACGATTTTTTATTTTAATTCTTTTTTTTTAACAGGGATATGGTGCATACTACATGACTGGCCAATATACTACGTGACTGTGCGGTATACTACGTGACTGGCCAATATACTACATGACTGGGCAATATACTACGTGGCTGGGCAATATACTACGTGGCTGACCAATATAGTACGTGACTGTGCTGTATACTACGTGACTGGGCAGTATACTACGTGGCTCTGTGCTGTATACTACATGGCTCTGTGCAATATACTATGTGACTGGGCAAGCTGGGCAATATACTACGTGGCTGGGCAATATACTACGTGGCTGGGCAATATACTATGTGACTGGGCAATATACTACGTGAACTACGTAGCTGGGCAATATACTATGTAGCTGGGCAATATACTACGTGGCTGGGCAATATACTACGTGGCTGGGCAATATACTATGTGACTGGGCAATATACTATGTGGCTGGGCAATATACTACGTGGCTGGGCAATGTACTACATGGCTGGGCAATATACTACGTGGCTGGGCAATATACTATGTGACTGGGCAATATACTACGTGAACTACGTAGCTGGGCAATATACTACGTGGCTGGGCAATATACTATGTGGCTGGGCAATATACTACGTGGTTGGGCGATATACTACGTGGACATACATATTCTAGAATACCCGATGTGTTAGAATCGGGCCACCATCTAGTATATTATAAAATTACAAAACCCCGAGTTAGATTTTGGTTCAAGATTTACAACACAGCGGACACATGCACAGTGTTTAGTGGGATCAGTCCCTGGGTTCTCTCCATACATATAGTGCTCCCATCTGTTCTTCAAGTAGTGAAATGTTTGGCTGATTGGTGTATACCATATTTTTTTGGATTATAAGACCTATTTTTTCCCAAAATTTTGGGGGGAAGATGGAGTGTGCCTTATAATCTGATTTCAGCTTACCAGCTGAGGTGGAGCAGGTTCCCAGTGTCGCTGCTGCAGGAAGCTTCTGGCAGCTGCAAGAGTGGGGCGATGCTGCATGTACCAGGCTAGTAGGAGGGGGTGTTCAGCAATGCAGGTGCTTCACCAACATTTTATGAAAGCCGGAAACCCCACAGTTTCCATGCTTTTGAATACGGTGAACCCCTGGAAAATGGTGGCCGGAAGCAGCGCATGCACAGATGAAGATCTCGGCATCGAGATCTCATCTCTCTTGATCTCGGCTCCCGAGATCTCATTTATGCATGCGCCACCTCTGGCAGCCATTTTCCTGGATTCCACTACATTCAAAAGCATAGAAATTGCAGGTGTTCTGGGCTTTCACAAAATGTTTGCGGCGCGCGCGCACTGCCAATCGCCACCTTCTATCAGTCTGGGGCTCGCAGTATCTCTTGATGCCGCCAGCTTCCTGCACCAGCGACTCTAGCACCTGGGACTCTGCTCCACCACCGCCACCCCCCAGGTAAGCTACCATAAAAGTGGATTATAAGACACACCACCATTTCATTAAAAACATTTCTTTCCTACTTTCCTCCCCAAAATTTTGGGTGCATTTTATAATCCACAAAATACGGTACTTCTTTTTGACATATCAAAATACATTTTGCTTTAGGATCTAGGTGTCTGGCTTTCACACTTTACTATTAAATGAAAGAATACTGTATCTCAAACATAGTAAAATAGTATAAAAACTCACAAAAAGTAATATTCTACTCACAAAGTAACATTGTATGTGTTTAACCTGGAATACCATGAAACATATGGTGAATTAGAACATATATAATAGGATAAGTAGATGTTTCCATCACCATTCTTATTTGACAAAGCTATTTTTTTATTGATCCCATTAACTAATTGTCCTTTTCTCCCCATGTCGGTGGTGTAAAATAGTAATAATAACAGTAACATGAAGCATTCAACATACATGGAAATAAAAATGAGTAGAGTAAATCAATGGGAGGTCATTGTTCGGAGCCAGCTGTGGTCATCTTGAGCATTTCATCATTTATCTGTCTTCTATCTCTCTAGTGCATTAGGTAGGCCCATCTCTACTGGAAAGCGATGCCTTCAGCATTCTGATTTATTTGCTCTTCAAACAAATAAAACATGCTTTGATGTTTGCCTGAAACATCTTTCTTTTGTTACACCACAGAATAACATCTTTTCCCGACCTGTATCTTCTAACTTCTGAGTCATGTATGATATTTGCTTAACTCTTCTCATTACAAGCGGCAGCCACAAACCTTTCACCATCCTCCCTTTTTCTTCATATGTGAAGTGATTGTATCCATGGCGACAAAAAAAAAAAGAAGGTTTTCACTTTTCTGTAATTTCACATGCTTTTTTGCACTCAGTGTATGGCATGTGACTTACATTACATGTTGATACTATACCAGTTATGTAGGCGATGTATAGCCTCTGGCAACAGCATGACATTGCGCTATGCACGGATTCTAAAAGGGAATATTGATATTACTGTCATATACATCATAATAAAGAACATTGCTAAACGGCAGTTTTACATTTTGGAGCAGATCAGTGGTTACTTGACATTGTTTATGTCATGATGTCTGGAGACCGGCTGGGAACACAGGTCTGAGACTGGAGGAGCCGCACTCTTCAAAGGTAAGCACCCTGGATCCATTAATAAGGGGTTGTCGGGAATAGGGAAACCCATTTAGGATATACCCAAGAATCTAAATATGAGACTATTTTCAGCTCTAAATAGGTTTCTTAAGCAGGGGAGCTACCACCACCACTTTTACATCGGAAAAATGACTATATAAAGCAGCCAATATAAAAGAATGAATTTCCAGAAATGTTGCAGTCAACAGGCTTCTGTTTTTTTCCTAACCAGATCTATATATTCTTGCCAACTTTCCACCCGTCACATGCTAAGTGCCCTGATTTTTAGCTATGAGTTATTTGAATTGCCCTGCAATCAAATGTGGATAGGAAAATTATTTAAAATAATATAGAATAAAAAAAGAAAACATTATAATCTTGAACCAGGAGTCAGAGGTCCAAGTGGAGCAGAAGGTTAAGGAGGTGGAGCTGTAGGTGGAAAAGATAGAGGAGGAGGGGCTTTTTAATTTTTTTCAATTTTTGGGGGGTATTGTGAAAATAGACAGTCTAATAATCTGCTGGCGACTCTCTTTCTGTATAAAGGCCGTGTAATACTCTGCAGGAGATGTGACTTTGTTTTGGTGACAATTTAGCTGCTGAAAGGAGAAAGAGGCCGTGGTCGATGTATGTCTGCTATGAGCCCAAATGAAACGCTTTCCTCAGCTGTAATCAGGTGACAGGATGTTCTGTATAATTTCATAGGCCCAAGTACCGTTGGATGAATAGTGAGGTCAGAACAATTAGAGGTGGTTTTAGAATGGTTGCCTGAGAGTACCTTCAGTTCCTTCGCTTTTTCTTCCACTCAATGTCCTTCTAAAAGTGTAGATTTGGCACCAGCGGCCAATGGGCATCTGTCTTCCACCTCACCCCATCAGACAAACAGTCTGATCCCAAAGTCTTGCAGCAGTCACTTCTGTTTTTTGATGACTCTGCTGGCTGTGGGTCATCTAAATGGCCATGCTCTCAATTCGAAGAGATTGAGTGCACTGACGCCCAAACACTTGTTCTGTTGGAGTATGAGTATGTTCATTTTATTTCTATAGACCAACATATTCCACAGCACTTTATAATTAAGGGTGGACATATAAAGACAAAAAAAAATCAATACAAAGTATCCCAATGTATTGTTACCGCTATATAAATCACTGGTGAGGCCACACCTAGAATACAGGATCCAGTTTTGCGCTCCACATTTTAAAAAGAATATTCTGGAGTTATTTCAAAGGCGGGTAACAAGATTATTACAAGGGATGGAAGGACTCTCATATGATGAGAGATAGAAATAGTTGGGCTTGTTTAGCTTATTAGCTTAGAAAAAATCACCTCAGATGATATCTCATTTACATGTATAAATATATGTGCGGTCAGTACAAAACACTGGCACATGACTTATGTCTTCCAAATACCATACTAAGGACCAGGGAGCACTCATTATGGGAGGAAGAAAGGCGATTCCGGCAGCTAAGTAGGAAAGGGTTCTTTACGGTTAGAGCAGTCAGACTGTGGAATGCCCTACCACAACAGGTAGTAATGGCAGACACTCTAACAGCTTTTTAAAATGGCCTGGATAATTTCCTGGATACATATAACATTGTGGGTTATAGTTAAATCAGTCACAAATGTACAATTGGTGGAGAAAAGTTGAACTTGATGGACGCAGGTCTTTTTTCAAGCTATGCAACTATGTAATTCAGTTTAAATAGTTACAGGAGGAATGAAGGCCCCGTTGGCAAGCTTATAATCTACATATTGTCTCCTCCACCTACTCCGCTTCCTTCCCCATCTCCTTAGTAGGAAAGTGCCGGCAGTGTGTGCGCGCTTTTGGCATTCTCACCCTGCTGCTACTGGCTTGTCTGTGGTGCAGCCTTACTTCTTCCTTCTGACTCCACTCTTTAAATACAACATACCCAAAAGGGGGAACTCCACCTTGCATATGCTGGAGAAACTGTGCGAACAGCAGAAGGCAATAGTGAAATTTCAGCTGCACCATGCACAGGTGAGTTGCTCTGCAGAAAACCACCACTTCGCCACCAATGAGTGGGCCTCCATATCGAGACGTGTGTGCTGTTTTGCACTTCTTGGAATACTCCACCAATATGCCATCATCACCATTAGTATCCCACTTTTATGCCTCCTAAAAAAACAAAGCTTCAAGCAATCAGGGTTGAGATGGTGGCAGAAGAGGAAGAGGAGGGGGAACAGGGATCATTCACACCATTAACATGCCAAGCATCCACACGTGGAGGATGGGTTCCTGTACCAAAGAGGCCAGGTATATAAATGTCCAGGCAGGGTACAGTTTAATATGATGAAGAGGAACAGGAGTGTGAGGAGGAGGATGAGGAACAATTGCATTTAGAGCAGGGTGGCACTCAAACCAGCTCGCATGCATCAATGAAGATACAGATGATGCAGAGGAGCCAGACGATACACCTTCCACCGAGGACAGCTTCTAGCTGCTTCTGTTCAGCCTGACACACATGAGATAATATATGCTGCAGTGCCTAGGCAATGACCCGTGTCTTTCCCGTATTGTTACAAGTGCTGATTATTGGATGGCCACCCTGCTGGCAGAAATGTGGAAAACCTTACTCAGCACATCGCAAAATCCAGCTCCACCATCTGATAAGGTCCCTATTTTGGTGCAATACAAACAGATTTTCTTTGGTACTGTATAAACAGAGGCTTTTTGGAACAGGACTCCTAGAAGCTTTTGGGTAAAGTCAAAACATTTGCTTTTTGGAACGTTACACAGAGAGGATTTTTGTCACTGTACTCCCAGAGGATTTTTGGTAAAGTCTAAACAGAAGTTTTTTGGAAAATAACACACACGAAGTCTTTTGGCACAGTACTCCTTTAGGTAAAGTAGAAATAGAGGCTTTGAGCACAATACTCTCAGAGGCTTTTTGATAAAATAGAAATAGAAGCATTAGTACAGTACTCCCAGAGGCTTTTTGGCAAAGTAGAAACAAATGTTTTTTGGCACATTACACACAGAGGCTTTTTGGTACATTACACACAGAGGCTTTTTGGCACATTACACACAGAGGCTTTTTGGCACATTACGCACGGAGGCTTTTTGGCACATTATACACAGAGGCTTTTTGGTAGATTACACACAGAGGCTTTTTGGCACATTATACACAGAGGCTTTTTGGTAGATTACACACAGAGGCTTTTTGGCACATTACACACAGAGGCTTTTTGGCAAATTACACACAGAGGCTTTTTGGCACATTACGCACGGAGGCTTTTTGGCACATTACACACAGAGGCTTTTTGGTACATTACACACAGAGGCTTTTTGGCACATTACACACAGAGGCTTTTTGGCACATTACGCACGGAGGCTTTTTGGCACATTATACACAGAGGCTTTTTGGTAGATTACACACAGAGGCTTTTTGGCACATTATACACAGAGGCTTTTTGGTAGATTACACACAGAGGCTTTTTGGCACATTACACACAGAGGCTTTTTGGCAAATTACACACAGAGGCTTTGTAGGAAGAGCTGTATATTCTTATTGTATTATAATGTCCTTATGTCCTTAATGGTCCTTATTACTTCTAATCTCTTTTTTGTGAATTTATTTGTGCAGCATAAAAAACACAACTTTTTTGCCATATTTATTTTCAATTTGGAATTTACTGTGTGGGATAAATATTAGGATATGTTACTTGTTGGAACAGTTGTGCATTCAGCACATAGCAAATGTAATTTTTTATTTCTGAAATATTTTTATGATACAGGAAAATGGTGTATTTGGCAATTTTATATTTTTCTAATTTTTTTAAATACTATTTTTCTTCTTTATTAGTTCTCCTAGGGGAATTGAAATTGCAATTGCTTGATGGCTTGTACAATACATTGTAATGCTGTGGTATTGTCATCTACTATATAATTGTGTAAGGGTCACTTCCGTCTTTCTGTCTGTCTGTCCTTCTTTCTGACACGGTTATTCATTCACTGATTGGTCTCGGCAGTTGCCTGTCATAGCTGCCGCGACCAATCAGCGACGGGCACAGTCCGGAAGAAAATGGCCGCTCCTTCCTTCCCGCAGTCAGTGCCCGGAATCCGCATACTCCCCTCCGGTCAGCGCTCACACAGGGTTAATGGCAGCATTGACCGCTGTGTAACGCACTCGGTAAACGCTGCTATTAACCCTATGTGACCACCTTTTTACTATTCATGCTGCCTGTGCAGCATGCATAGTAAAAATATCTAATGTTAAAAATAATAAAAAAATAAAAAATAGTTACATACTCACCCTCCGGTGGCCCCCCGGATCAGGAACTGGCCTTTTCCGCTCCACGCGACGCCCCGGTGACCGCTGCATGCATTGCGGTCTCGCGAGATGATGACGTACAGTCTCGCGAGACCACTACGTCATAATCTGGCGAGACCGCAATGCAATCTTCAGACCGGAGCGCGCGACAAGCATCAGGAACCGCCCACTTCGATCCGAAGGCTCCAGGAGGTGAGTATGTAACGATTTTTTATTTTAATTCTTTTTTTTTAACAGGGATATGGTGCATACTACATGACTGGCCAATATACTACGTGACTGTGCGGTATACTACGTGACTGGCCAATGTACTACATGACTGGGCAATATACTACGTGGCTGGGCAATATACTACGTGGCTGACCAATATAGTACGTGACTGTGCTGTATACTACGTGACTGGGCAGTATACTACGTGGCTCTGTGCTGTATACTACATGGCTCTGTGCAATATACTATGTGACTGGGCAAGCTGGGCAATATACTACGTGGCTGGGCAATATACTACGTGGCTGGGCAATATACTACGTGGCTGGGCAATATACTATGTGACTGGGCAATATACTACGTGAACTACGTAGCTGGGCAATATACTATGTGGCTGGGCAATATACTATGTGGCTGGGCAATATACTACGTGGCTGGGCAATGTACTACATGGCTGGGCAATATACTATGTGACTGGGCAATATACTACGTGAACTACGTAGCTGGGCAATATACTATGTGGCTGGGCAATATACTACGTGGCTGGGCAATATACTATGTGACTGGGCAATATACTACGTGAACTACGTAGCTGGGCAATATACTACGTGGCTGGGCAATATACTATGTGGCTGGGCAATATACTACGTGGTTGGGCGATATACTACGTGGACATACATATTCTAGAATACCCGATGTGTTAGAATCGGGCCACCATCTAGTATATTATAAAATTACAAAACCCCGAGTTAGATTTTGGTTCAAGATTTACAACACAGCGGACACATGCACAGTGTTTAGTGGGATCAGTCCCTGGGTTCTCTCCATACATATAGTGCTCCCATCTGTTCTTCAAGTAGTGAAATGTTTGGCTGATTGGTGTATACCATATTTTTTTGGATTATAAGACCTATTTTTTCCCAAAATTTTGGGGGGAAGATGGAGTGTGCCTTATAATCTGATTTCAGCTTACCAGCTGAGGTGGAGCAGGTTCCCAGTGTCGCTGCTGCAGGAAGCTTCTGGCAGCTGCAAGAGTGGGGCGATGCTGCATGTACCAGGCTAGTAGGAGGGGGTGTTCAGCAATGCAGGTGCTTCACCAACATTTTATGAAAGCCGGAAACCCCACAGTTTCCATGCTTTTGAATACGGTGAACCCCTGGAAAATGGTGGCCGGAAGCAGCGCATGCACAGATGAAGATCTCGGCATCGAGATCTCATCTCTCTTGATCTCGGCTCCCGAGATCTCATTTATGCATGCGCCACCTCTGGCAGCCATTTTCCTGGATTCCACTACATTCAAAAGCATAGAAATTGCAGGTGTTCTGGGCTTTCACAAAATGTTTGCGGCGCGCGCGCACTGCCAATCGCCACCTTCTATCAGTCTGGGGCTCGCAGTATCTCTTGATGCCGCCAGCTTCCTGCACCAGCGACTCTAGCACCTGGGACTCTGCTCCACCACCGCCACCCCCCAGGTAAGCTACCATAAAAGTGGATTATAAGACACACCACCATTTCATTAAAAACATTTCTTTCCTACTTTCCTCCCCAAAATTTTGGGTGCATTTTATAATCCACAAAATACGGTACTTCTTTTTGACATATCAAAATACATTTTGCTTTAGGATCTAGGTGTCTGGCTTTCACACTTTACTATTAAATGAAAGAATACTGTATCTCAAACATAGTAAAATAGTATAAAAACTCACAAAAAGTAATATTCTACTCACAAAGTAACATTGTATGTGTTTAACCTGGAATACCATGAAACATATGGTGAATTAGAACATATATAATAGGATAAGTAGATGTTTCCATCACCATTCTTATTTGACAAAGCTATTTTTTTATTGATCCCATTAACTAATTGTCCTTTTCTCCCCATGTCGGTGGTGTAAAATAGTAATAATAACAGTAACATGAAGCATTCAACATACATGGAAATAAAAATGAGTAGAGTAAATCAATGGGAGGTCATTGTTCGGAGCCAGCTGTGGTCATCTTGAGCATTTCATCATTTATCTGTCTTCTATCTCTCTAGTGCATTAGGTAGGCCCATCTCTACTGGAAAGCGATGCCTTCAGCATTCTGATTTGCTCTTCAAACAAATAAAACATGCTTTGATGTTTGCCTGAAACATCTTTCTTTTGTTACACCACAGAATAACATATTTCCCGACCTGTATCTTCTAACTTCTGAGTCATGTATGATATTTGCTTAACTCTTCTCATTACAAGCGGCAGCCACAAACCTTTCACCATCCTCCCTTTTTCTTCATATGTGAAGTGATTGTATCCATGGCGACAAAAAAAAAAAGAAGGTTTTCACTTTTCTGTAATTTCACATGCTTTTTTGCACTCAGTGTATGGCATGTGACTTACATTACATGTTGATACTATACCAGTTATGTAGGCGATGTATAGCCTCTGGCAACAGCATGACATTGCGCTATGCACGGATTCTAAAAGGGAATATTGATATTACTGTCATATACATCATAATAAAGAACATTGCTAAACGGCAGTTTTACATTTTGGAGCAGATCAGTGGTTACTTGACATTGTTTATGTCATGATGTCTGGAGACCGGCTGGGAACACAGGTCTGAGACTGGAGGAGCCGCACTCTTCAAAGGTAAGCACCCTGGATCCATTAATAAGGGGTTGTCGGGAATAGGGAAACCCATTTAGGATATACCCAAGAATCTAAATATGAGACTATTTTCAGCTCTAAATAGGTTTCTTAAGCAGGGGAGCTACCACCACCACTTTTACATAGGAAAAATGACTATATAAAGCAGCCAATATAAAAGAATGAATTTT
Organism: Ranitomeya imitator; assembly: GCF_032444005.1. Classification (NCBI taxonomy): domain Eukaryota; kingdom Metazoa; phylum Chordata; class Amphibia; order Anura; family Dendrobatidae; genus Ranitomeya; species Ranitomeya imitator. Next base: position 385,926,746 of record NC_091284.1, read on the forward strand.
CAGAAATGTTGCAGTCAACAGGCTTCTGTTTTTTTCCTAACCAGATCTATATATTCTTGCCAACTTTCCACCCGTCACATGCTAAGTGCCCTGATTTTTAGCTATGAGTTATTTGAATTGCCCTGCAATCAAATGTGGATAGGAAAATTATTTAAAATAATATAGAATAAAAAAAGAAAACATTATAATCTTGAACCAGGAGTCAGAGGTCCAAGTGGAGCAGAAGGTTAAGGAGGTGGAGCTGTAGGTGGAAAAGATAGAGGAGGAGGGGCTTTTTAATTTTTTTCAATTTTTGGGGGGTATTGTGAAAATAGACAGTCTAATAATCTGCTGACGACTCTCTTTCTGTATAAAGGCCTTGTAATACTCTGCAGGAGATGTGACTTTGTTTTGGTGACAATGTAGCTGCTGCAAGGAGAAAGAGGCCGTGGTCGATCTATGTCTGCTATGAGCCCAAATGAAACGCTTTCCTCAGCTGTAATCAGGTGACAGGATGTTCTGTATAATTTCATAGGCCCAAGTACTGTTGGATGAATAGTGAGGTCAGAACAATTAGAGGTGGTTTTAGAATGGTTGCCTGAGAGTACCTTCAGTTCCTTCGCTTTTTCTTCCACTCAATGTCCTTCTAAAAGTGTAGATTTGGCACCAGCGGCCAATGGGCATCTGTCTTCCACCTCACCCCATCAGACAAACAGTCTGATCCCAAAGTCTTGCAGCAGTCACTTCTGTTTTTTGATGACTCTGCTGGCTGTGGGTCATCTAAATGGCCATGCTCTGCAATTCGAAGAGATTGAGTGCACTGACGCCCAAACACTTGTTCTGTTGGAGTATGAGTATGTTCATTTTATTTCTATAGACCAACATATTCCACAGCACTTTATAATTAAGGGTGGACATATAAAGACAAAAAAAAATCAATACAAAGTATCCCAATGTATTGTTACCGCTATATAAATCACTGGTGAGGCCACACCTAGAATACAGGATCCAGTTTTGCGCTCCACATTTTAAAAAGAATATTCTGGAGTTATTTCAAAGGCGGGTAACAAGATTATTACAAGGGATGGAAGGACTCTCATATGATGAGAGATAGAAATAGTTGGGCTTGTTTAGCTTATTAGCTTAGAAAAAATCACCTCAGATGATATCTCATTTACATGTATAAATATATGTGCGGTCAGTACAAAACACTGGCACATGACTTATGTCTTCCAAATACCATACTAAGGACCAGGGAGCACTCATTATGGGAGGAAGAAAGGCGATTCCGGCAGCTAAGTAGGAAAGGGTTCTTTACGGTTAGAGCAGTCAGACTGTGGAATGCCCTACCACAACAGGTAGTAATGGCAGACACTCTAACAGCTTTTTAAAATGGCCTGGATAATTTCCTGGATACATATAACATTGTGGGTTATAGTTAAATCAGTCACAAATGTACAATTGGTGGAGAAAAGTTGAACTTGATGGACGCAGGTCTTTTTTCAAGCTATGCAACTATGTGACTATGTAATTCAGTTTAAATAGTTACAGGAGGAATGAAGGCCCCGTTGGCAAGCTTATAATCTACATATTGTCTCCTCCACCTACTCCGCTTCCTTCCCCATCTCCTTAGTAGGAAAGTGCCGGCAGTGTGTGCGCGCTTTTGGCATTCTCACCCTGCTGCTACTGGCTTGTCTGTGGTGCAGCCTTACTTCTTCCTTCTGACTCCACTCTTTAAATACAACATACCCAAAAGGGGGAACTCCACCTTGCATATGCTGGAGAAACTGTGCGAACAGCAGAAGGCAATAGTGAAATTTCAGCTGCACCATGCACAGGTGAGTTGCTCTGCAGAAAACCACCACTTCGCCACCAATGAGTGGGCCTCCATATCGAGACGTGTGTGCTGTTTTGCACTTCTTGGAATACTCCACCAATATGCCATCATCACCATTAGTATCCCACTTTTATGCCTCCTAAAAAAACAAAGCTTCAAGCAATCAGGGTTGAGATGGTGGCAGAAGAGGAAGAGGAGGGGGAACAGGGATCATTCACACCATTAACATGCCAAGCATCCACACGTGGAGGATGGGTTACTGTACCAAAGAGGCCAGGTATATAAATGTCCAGGCAGGGTACAGTTTAATATGATGAAGAGGAACAGGAGTGTGAGGAGGAGGATGAGGAACAATTGCATTTAGAGCAGGGTGGCACTCAAACCAGCTCGCATGCATCAATGAAGATACAGATGATGCAGAGGAGCCAGACGATACACCTTCCACCGAGGACAGCTTCTAGCTGCTTCTGTTCAGCCTGACACACATGAGATAATATATGCTGCAGTGCCTAGGCAATGACCAGTGTCTTTCCCGTATTGTTACAAGTGCTGATTATTGGATGGCCACCCTGTGCAGAAATGTGGAAAACCTTCCTCAGCACATCGCAAAATCCAGCTCCACCATCTGATAAGGTCCCTATTTTGGTGCAATACAAACAGATTTTCTTTGGTACTGTATAAACAGAGGCTTTTTGGAACAGGACTCCTAGAAGCTTTTGGGTAAAGTCAAAACATTTGCTTTTTGGAACGTTACACAGAGAGGATTTTTGTCACTGTACTCCCAGAGGATTTTTGGTAAAGTCTAAACAGAAGTTTTTTGGAAAATAACACACACGAAGTCTTTTGGCACAGTACTCCTTTAGGTAAAGTAGAAATAGAGGCTTTGAGCACAATACTCTCAGAGGCTTTTTGATAAAATAGAAATAGAAGCATTAGTACAGTACTCCCAGAGGCTTTTTGGCAAAGTAGAAACAAATGTTTTTTGGCACATTACACACAGAGGCTTTTTGGTACATTACACACAGAGGCTTTTTGGCACATTACACACAGAGGCTTTTTGGCACATTACGCACGGAGGCTTTTTGGCACATTATACACAGAGGCTTTTTGGTAGATTACACACAGAGGCTTTTTGGCACATTATACACAGAGGCTTTTTGGTAGATTACACACAGAGGCTTTTTGGCACATTACACACAGAGGCTTTTTGGCAAATTACACACAGAGGCTTTTTGGCACATTACGCACAGAGGCTTTTTGGTAGATTACACACAGAGGCTTTTTGGTACATTACACACAGAGGCTTTTTGGTAGATTACACGCAGAGGCTTTTTGGCACATTACACACAGAGGCTTTTTGGCACATTACGCACGGAGGCTTTTTGGCACATTACATACAGAGGCTTTTTGGCACAGTACTCACAGAGGCTTTTTAGTAAAGTAGAAACAGAGGTTGTTTGGCACAGTAGAAATAGAGTATTTTTGGCCCATGAATGGGAAAGAGATGGCTGCAGAGTAGAATTTTTTTCAGACACACTACTTGCAAAAAAAGCTACAGAGTACAGTTATTATTTACACACATTCTCGCAAAAGATGGCAGCAGAGTACAATAATTTTTACACAAACTACTCGCAAAAAAAGCTGCAGACTACAATAATTTTTACAAACGCAAGCTACTGTAGAGTACAATAATTTTTTACACACACTACTCAATGACAACCGCTACAGAGTATAATTATTTTTACGCACACTATTCGTATAGTATAGACACAGCGGTACAGTAAAATTATTTGTTTGGCCTACAGATGGCAATGTGATGACTGATGTTGATTATTTATTTCTCAGCCTAATAGAAAACGCACAGTGGTCCTGAAAAATTATTTATTTGGCCTACAAAAGGCAGTGATATGGCTGATGCCAGTTATTTATTTGCAACAGTAATAGGAAAAAAAAGTGGCCCTGAAATTTTTTTTCTCAGATTACTACAAAACAGACAGTGTTCCTGAAAGATTATTTCTTTGGCCTACAAATGGCAATCAGATGGCTGTTGCCAATTATTTATTTGGAACACCAACAAAAAAAAACTTGATAATCAGACCATAATACACTTAAAATAATGTTTTATTAAATATGATGTAAAATATGAACATGATACAGTGGGGCAAAAAAGTATTTAGTCAGTCAGCAATAGTGCAAGTTCCACCACTTAAAAAGATGAGAGGCGTCTGTAATTTACATCATAGGTAGACCTCAACTATGGGAGACAAACTGAGAAAAAAAAATCCAGAAAATCACATTGTCTGTTTTTCTAACATTTTATTTGCATATTATGGTGGAAAATAAGTATTTGGTCAGAAACAAACAATCAAGATTTCTGGCTCTCACAGACCTGTAACTTCTTCTTTAAGAGTTTCCTCTTTCCTCCACTCATTACCTGTAGTAATGGCACCTGTTTAAACTTGTTATCAGTCTAAAAAGACACCTGTGCACACCCTCAAACAGTCTGACTCCAAACTCCACTATGGTGAAGACCAAAGAGCTGTCAAAGGACACCAGAAACAAAATTGTAGCCCTGCACCAGGCTGTGAAGACTGAATCTGCAATAGCCAACCAGCTTGTAGTGAAGAAATCAACAGTGGGAGCAATAATTAGAAAATGGAAGACATACAAGACCACTGATAATCTCCCTTGATCTGGGGCTCCACGCAAAATCCCACCCTGTGGGGTCAGAATGATCACAAGAACGGTGAGCAAAAATCCCAGAACCACGCGGGGGGACCTAGTGAATGAACTGCAGAGAGCTGGGACCAATGTAACAAGGCCTACCATAAGTAACACACTACGCCACCATGGACTCAGATCCTTCAGTGCCAGACGTGTCCCACTGCTTAAGCCAGTACATGTCCAGGCCCGTCTGAAGTTTGCTAGAGAGAATTTGGATGATCCAGATGAGTTTTGGGAGAATGTCCCATGGTCTGATGAAACCAAACTGGAACTGTTTGGTAGAAACACAACTTGTCGTGTTTGGAGGAAAAAGAATACTGAGTTGCATCCATCAAACACCATACCTACTTTAAAGCATGGTGGTGGAAACATCATGCTTTGGGGCTGTTTCTCTGCAAAGGGGCCAGGACGACTGATCCGGGTACATGAAAGAATGAATGGGGCCATGTATCGTGAGATTTTGAGTGCAAACCTCCTTCCATCAGCAAGGGCATTGAAGATGAAACGTGGCTGGGTCTTTCAACATGACAATGATCCAAAGCACACCGCCAGGGCAACGAAGGAGTGGCTTCGTAAGAAGCATTTCAAGGTCCTGGAGTGGCCTAGCCAGTCTCCAGATCTCAACCCTATAGAAAACCTTTGAAGGGAGTTGAAAGTCCGTGTTGCCAAGCGAAAAGCCAAAAACATCACTGCTCTAGAGGAGATCTGCATGGAGGAATGGGCCAACATACCAACAACAGTGTGTGGAAACCTTGTGAAGACTTACAGAAAACATTTGACCTCTGTCATTGCCAACAAAGGATATATTACAAAGTATTGAGATGAAATTTTGTTTCTGACCAAATACTTATTTTCCACCATAATATGCAAATAAAATGTTAAAAAAACAGACAATGTGATTTTCTGGATTTTTTTTCTCAGTTTGTCTCCCATAGTTGAGGTCTACCTATGATGTAAATTACAGACGCCTCTCATCTTTTTAAGTGGTGGAACTTGCACTATTGCTGACTGACTAAATACTTTTTTGCCCCACTGTATGTATTAAAAACAAGGGAAACCACAGATGAAAAAAATGGTGGAAGCGCGCACCAGAGAACAATTATACAATGTGAAGAAAAAATGGAAAAATTATATGTATAAATAACTACACTAGTACAATAAATAAATAGACACCAAAGCCCAGTGCATAATATAATGTCACACGAAAAATTATATACTGGGTGTGCGTGAGGAACACAATAATCAATGTTTAAACAAATTGTTTACATTTTTTCATACAGATCTCCAAAAGTTAATGATAGTGAAAAAATAATTTACGTAGCCTAATAGCTGTCAAATGAGGTAGCTCAAGTAAAGAATCACGTGTCCATAAAGTGCATAGTGCCAAATCATATAAACTTCACATGTAAATCAAACAGTTATTATCTAAGTAGGTGCCACTAGTACGAGTGTCCACCACACCCGACGTACGTTTCGATATGACGGCTTCGTCCGGTGTGGTGGATGCTCTGACTAGTGGCACCTACTTAGGTAATAACTTTATGGGCACATGTGATTCTTTATTTACTTGAACTACCTCATTTGGCAGCTATTAGGCTATGTAATTTATTTTTTCACTAATATTAACTTTTGGAGGCTGCAGCCTTTCAGCAAGCTTTATTAGTCTGAAGAACCCAAACAGGAAACGGATGTACATTGAAAAGTCAATGTTCGGAGATTGATACTAGGTGTCCTGTACAGACCTCGAAATTTACCTTCGGGTTCACTTATCCCTAGCATGTGCATGATTTTAGTTCTAAAACATCTATTAAGGATCAGTCTATAAAATAGTAATACATATCGGTCAAAGGTAAGGTAGATAAGTATATATACCTTAATGGGTTAAAGTTGATTAAGCATCCAATAATATTATCTGATGAAACAACTAAGCAGAGATCTGAATACCATCAGCGTCTTCCCCCACTTGTTTCCTAACAAGAGTGAGATAGATAAAAGGAACTTGTGTTTCCCATGTGTATTCCACCTCCGCCCAGTGGAAGTCCAACGCTACAGTCTGTATATGAGCTCAGTAATAAGCAGCAATTCTCTGCATGTATTGTACAATTAGGCTCACTGATTACAGGGAGATGGATGAGACATGGGAATTGGTGAATATATTTCTCCTGCACATTATTTAGACAATATGACTAAGGACCCAAGTCATTTTTTATCTGTAATATAGACAAAAAGGTAACTATATAAGATGATTTGTTTCAAAATAGTGACTAAAGACTACATAGTGTACGTAAAGGATGTAAATGGATTTTTCAGCCTAAGCTCTGAGGAATGACCCATTTAATCTACTGGTTGAGACTCATCTAAGATATTCAATTTCTGTCTAAAGAAAGATTATTTAAATGCAAGCAAATGATTTCAATAATTTGTGTTCATGCATGTATAGCTAATGTCTAGTTATTTTAAAGAGTAGGTTCAGTGCTAACGATGAACTAACGATTTGTAGTGGAAAATTGAACATATAGCGTCTATCTTACTTGCAAAACATTATGGGGATGTCTTAGGTTTTTTTTTAAATCTTATTATTTTCTGCAATAGGAAATTTAAAAAAAATATGCAAACACGTTAAAAAAACATAATTTCATGTTATTATCAGCTTGTTTATCGCTAACAAACTGCAATTTCTTTAAGCACTATTCTTACAAAACTAAACCTCAAACCTGGTGGTACAACCCTTCGACTCACATTCATCAACTGACCTCGGTGTACAATTCGTGGCTTAAAGTGTTGGCACCCTTGAAATTGTTCCAGAAAAAAACACATGATTTGTTATACACATGGTTATTTCCTTTGTGTGTATTGGAACAACACAAAAAAAAACAGAAAAAAGGCAAATTGGACATAATTTCACACAAAACTCCAAAAAATGGGCCTGACAAAATTGTTGGCACATTTCCAAAATTGAGGGTAGACATCTCTGTTTCAAGCATGTGATGCTCATTAAAAGTCACCTGTGGCAAGTAAAAGGTGTGGGCAATGTGAACATCACACCTGAAACCAGATTAAAAGGGGAGAAGTTGACTAAATCTTTGCATTGTGTGTGTTAGGTGTCGATGTTCTCCCGTTGTGTGGGATAGATCCCAAGCATTGCCTGCATTGCTGCAAGTGCTGCTCAGCACAGACATCGGTCTCAGTGTCTTGCTCAGGCTCACGGTATTCGTTTGGTTACTGCTGGCTTTCCAGTCAAGCCTATGGTAACCAACGATATGCAGGTGCAGCCTGATGGCTGAGAGTCTAAGTCCAGAGATCTCCCTACTGAGCATGTCTATGATGTGGCAACTGCTTATTGGTGGTCAGACGTTTGTTGCACCGGTGAGGTGTCAGCTTCAGATTGGCCTGTGGGTGATGCCTCGGCCGACTGGGCGTGAGTCTTTGAGGTGGAGCCTTGTGTATAAAAGGCCCTCAGTGGCGCACTAGTATCTTTAATGTGTGGTGTATATGAGTGGATACTCTACCACTCTGGTTGCATGTTCGAGTGTGTCGCTCTATACACAGAGAGTACTATGTCGGCAGATACGGTTAGGACTTGGTCATTTCTCCTTGGCTTAGCATCTGCTTCCTTCATGAGTGCGGTTAGCACAGTTGAGTTACAGAGCAAGTCCAACCCTCAGGCTAGACTCCTCTGAGAAAGCGACAGGATCTTGCACCTAGTGCCACTTGAGTTCATTTCTGTTACAACGCTTCTGCTTCCCGTGCATGGTTAGCACAATTTACTGGCAAGAGGCAAGCGTTACACCTTTGTGTAACTTCCCAAGTGATGTTTAACAGGGTTTACTATGCTAATTACTTCTCGCAGTACCACTCTGTGCAGTAACTGAGCTGGGTACTCTGAGTCTTGTTCACATTGTGTGACATTTAACACAGTGTGTTTTTTGGCGATCGCTCGCTGTCTAGTTCCGCCATTGTTCTCTAGCAGCAGTTATACAACTCTTCACGGTATACCCTGGGTTGCGATTGCACTCCTCTTTTTATTTTTATTCAGTGCAATTGGCCAACCCTAACAGTGTGTCTGTGTGTGCCACAGTAAGCATGGAGAACAGAAAGCAGAGAAGAGAACTGACTGAGGACTTGAGAACCAAAACTGTTGAACAATATCAACAATCGCAAGACTACAAGTCCATCTCCAGAGATCTTGATGTTCCTTTGTCTATGGTGCCAACATAATCAAGAAGTTTACAACCCATGGCACTGTAGCTAATCTCCCTGATTGTGGACAACAGAGAAAGATTGATGAAAGGTTACAACACAGAATAGTCCGAATGGTAGAAAAACGGCCCCAATCACATCCCAAAGAATGTCAAGCTGTCCTGCAGGCTCAGGGTGCATCAGTGTCAGTATGAACTATCCATCGACATTTGAATGAAATTAAATATTATGGCAGGAGAGCAAGGAGGACTCCACTGCTGACACAGAGACATAAAAAATCTAGACTGCATTTGCCAAAAAGCACATGAGTAAGCCAAAATCATTCTATGTAAGTGCTGTGACAAAGTCACTGACAAATAAATGGAGAAGAGATATGATTCACTGAGGCTAGTTTAACGTCAGTGATTTGAAATTTAGAAATTGCTCCTGCACACTAAGCGCTGAGAGGGGTTAATTGGCCACTTAAAGGGCTAGGCTCTTAAGTGAACAACTAAAAAGCACATGGGAGGTTGTTAACATATCATCACCCCATGGTGGGGTTTAGAAGGTAAATAGTCAGCCTTCTCAGTCATTATGTGTTTGGTAGGCCTGGAGAGTGGAGCTTTAGTGCTGTGTGTATGGTTTGCTAATCCTGAGCAGGCGGATTCTCACAGCTGAACAGACTGCATACCATTTTGTTTTGTTTTCCTATTTTGCCAGAGGGGCCATGTTTATTTTAACTTTGCACTGGTTTATGTATGTCGCATGTACTGTATATAATAAACCATTAGAAGATTTAAAATACCATATTTCCTGTGTCTACCTCCGTGTGCAGCTAAGTGAGCCGATCTACCACGGCATCATGAGGACAGATGAGATCAAGATAGAGCTTTTTGGTAAAGCACATTATTCTATTGTTTGCGGAAAATGGAATGAGGCCTACAAAGAAAAGAGCACTGTACCTGGGGTTGTTTTGCTTACTCTGGCTATGGGTGCCTTGACTGTGTGCAAGGCATCATGAAATCAGAAAATTACCAAGGGATTTTGGGTCGTAAAGTAGTACCCAATGTAAGAAAGCTGGGTTTTCATCCTAGGTCATTGGTTTCCAGCAGGACAGTGACCACAAACATACTTCAAGAAGCATCCAGGAATGGATGGAAACAAAGAGCTAGAGAGTTCTGAAGTGGCCAACAATGAGTCTGGATATAAATCCCATTGAACACCACTGGAGAGATCTTAAAATTGCTGTTGAGATAAGGCACCCTTCAAATATGAGACCTTGATTGCAATTCTTTATTCCAAAGGGTGTGCAACCAAATATTAAGTTGAGGGTGCCAGCAATTTTGTCGGCCCATTCTGGGGGTTTGTGTGAAATGATGTCCAATTTACCTTTTTGTCTATGTTTGTTTGTTTTGTTACAATACACACAAAGTCAATAAACGTGTATAGCAAAACGTGTGAATGCAATGACTATCTGGGAGAAATACTTCATTTTGTGGCCATTAAAAGGTATCAACCACTGAAGACTCTCAATTCTAAATATTTTTCATTTTGTGGAACAATTTGAAGGGTGCTATCACTTTTGGCTGTGACTGTAATTTAATCAAACAATCAATATTTTACCTGACAATGGTGCTTAATAATGCTCAGTTCCATTTTGAAAGGGATAGTTGTACTAAAGAAATATGTTTAAGTTGTCTCTTGAGGAATCGCCAGGTCTTTTACTTATTTCCTGATTGTTCAGAGTTCAGCACTCCTCTTTTAAGGACAGTTCTGGTCAGTTTCCTTCTTCTACTGTCACTATTCTAAAGTTTTCACTGTTATTATATTCACATATAGATATAACAATGTCTTAGAACAAACACTCGGCTCAGGAAAGTGGGAGCCGTAATTAGGAGAACTTCTTTGGGACTGCCAATGCTGGGTGCTGATGTTGATTGTCAGGAGATTATGATTATGCAGGAATGACAAGAGCAGCTTGGTCAGGAACTGGCAGGGAGGGGGAGAGAAGTGAGCAGCTGACTACTGCATATAAATCAATAGGTTAGAAAGAGTTGAATGTAATGTTAGGAGTTAACTCTTCTCCTGGAATATAACTACTGCGTATACTCCGCTAGACTCTGGTAGCTGAGCTACAGAGATACCAGCTGTACACAATGTAAGATAAAAGCTCTCATTGCAGGAGAATGACAGCAGAAAGAAAAAGCAAGTCAATTGCAAACTTGTTTATATTTGTGTTGTCTACTTAAAGTATTGAAATCACATGGGAATTCTGCTTTTAGTGGGGTTCTACATAAACAATTTCAAGGGTGCTAACACTTCCGGCCCTGACTGTAGCATCTGGTCCATATAGAACAGTAAGATGGATGAAAAAGAATTAGTTTCATCCAAATTTAATGCAAAAGGAGTTGATGAAGTAAGTTACCCCTCTTAATGTCAGGTGACAGAGAAGACAGCCTCATAAAAAATCATATAGTTAGCAAGAAGCATAGAAAACTATTACAGCACATAAGGATTCAGTAGCTTAAACAATATTGGCAGGTTGGTTTGTCATTGCCAGCATTCTGCCAACACTATAGGTGCATGAATTTCCTTTTGTTTCTCCGCCAAGACTGAGCATTTACTTTCAAAATTCTGAATTTTTGGGTGAAATTTTTGGTGAAGACAAATTGTAACATTACTGAGATAGGTGATGGCAGTTGCTACTGAAAAGATTTGCTGTAGATTGGAGGAGAGAAGAGCTTTTTCTTTTCTCCTCTACGTACAATCTTAACAGCAGCAACTACCAGCTCCTATCTCGGTAATGTAACAATTTGTCTTCACCGAAGATTTTACCCGAAAATTCAGAATTTTGAAAATAAATGCACAGTCATGGCGGAGAAAGAGTTAGATTTATCTGATAAGCTATATTAAAAAGTTTTTTTATTTTCATATGTATTAGTAATTTATCAAATAATAATTAATTAAAACAATGGTTGCTATTTAACAACCCAAGAACTTTTTATTTTTACACTTTAGTTATTTGGTCCTCTTCTTCCAAGATCCATAACCCATAATTTTTTTATGTTTTCTATCGACATAGACTTATGAGGATATGTTTTTGCAAGAATGGTTATACTCTTGAATGATATCATTCATTTTCTCATATTTACTGAAAACCAGTGGAAAAAATCCAAATGCTGTAAGAGTTGCAAAACAATGCAATCCAGCCATTGTTTTATTTGGGGAGGGGGTTATACTGTTCATTGTGCTGCAAAAATGATCAGACAAAATGATTCTTCAGCTTATTATAATGATGGCAGTACCAAGTTTGAAACCATTTTAGTGAGACATGATATTTTGATCGCTCTTTATTATGTTTTCGGGGGAAGAGTGACAGTATAAGGGGAAATCACTGTTTTCTAATGGAGCTCAGCCTGTAGCTCAGCTTGATTGGAGGACCAAGATACAAGAGACAGAGGAGACCTTAATCAGGTCATGGATGCCATGGTAATTTATCAGCTCCCCGCAGTATTGTTGAGGGGAGCCAATGGAAGCTGGTGAACGCATATTCTATGAAACGCAGCCAATGACTGTTTGGTATGAAGCAGTCTTTGCACATTAGACTGCTTCATATATTCCTTATCGCTGTATGATGAAAATGTGTGTGATATGTCGTTAAAAGTTAATATGCATGGCTGGTCACAAAGGAAGGCAGTAAAGATCATCAAACCATTTGAAGTTTGAATTTCCAAGTTTCAATTATTTTTTTACTAAAAAAAAATATATTCTTAGCAATTTGCTGAGAATAGAAAGTATTTCAATTGTCCTGAAAAGATGTATAAAACTCTGAGGTGTCCTTGTACTATATGCAATCTCTTTCAAGCTCTTTAACACAAACACAGCTTTATGCACAAACACAAGCACAAACACAACATATATGGCTGTGGACAGTTGGAAGGTAAATGCTCTTCAGTGCTGAGCTTTCACACGCTATCTGTAATTTTTATTCAGCAACATCCTCTCACTATCCAGATTAGCTTAAAAATGGCTGCTTCAATCCTTGTCTATGCTTTTAAACAGTCTTCCATAGTCCTTCCTGAATGGCTGTTATGTGGTAGCTGCAAGGTGTTATAGGGAAGCTCAGACAGATGAAAGAGCTTTTGTTCTAAGAAAGATTGTTCTCCCGTTAATGTTCTTTCATTGAAAGAAAATTCCCAGAAAAACTGTTTGTCGATCACTGTCACTGTACTTAGAGTATATGGCCAATCTGGGCATCAATTATGGATAATATGGACTAAAATGTTTATAGCTGCATGGCATTATGATCGCTCAACCAACATACTATCTTGTGTAACTGCGGTGTCAGCTAAATTTTCAGAATGAGCTAGCCTGTTTATGCACATAATGAATACCACTTTTTGCTATGGCCATTATAAGACTTGCATTTTTAGCAGTTTTCCTCTTCATTTAGACTCCTCAACATTTTCTCTTTGTGTGCTCTGCCTTTTTCCCCCTTCAGGGGTCTATAGGAGGAGCTGTAAGACTGAGCTCAGGCTCATCATCTGTGTCTATAGGGAATAGTTGTAAGACTGAGCTCAGGCTCATCATCTGGGTCTACAGAGAAGAGGGGTAAGACTGAGATCTGGCTCATCATCTGGGTCTATAGGGAATATCTGTAAGTCTGAGCTCAGGCTCCTCATCTGGGTCTATAGGGAATAGCTGTAAGACAGAGCTCAGGTTCCTCACTTGGGTCTACAGGGAAGAGCTGTAAAACTGAGCTTATTCTCATCATCTTGGTCTATAGGGAAGAGCTGTAAGTCTGAGCTTAGGTTCATTATCTGAGTCTGCAGGAATGAGTTGTAAGTCTAAGCTCAGGCTCCTCATCTGGGTCTACAGGGAAGAGCCGTAATACTGAGATCTGGCTCATCATCTGGGTCTATAGGGAATAGCTGTAAGACTGAGCTCAGGTTCATCATCTGGGTATATAGGGAAGAGCTGTAAGACTGAGATCTGGCTCATCATCTGGGTCTATAGGAAAAAGCTGTAAGACTGAGCTCAGGCTCATCATCTGGGTCTATAGGGAAGAGCTGTAAAACTGATCTCAGGCTCATCATCTGGGTCTATAGGGAAGAGCCATAAGACTGAGATCTGGCTCATCATCTGGGTCTATAGGAAAAAGCTGTAAGACTGAGCTCAGGCTCATCATCTGGGTCTATAGGGAAGAGCTGTAAAACTGATCTCAGGCTCATCATCAGGGTCTATAGGGAAGAGCCATAAGACTGAGATCTGGCTCATCATCTGGGTCTATAGGAAAAAGCTGTAAGACTGAGCTCAGGCTCATCATCTGGGTCTACAGAGAAGAGGGGTAAGACTGAGATCTGGCTCATCATCTGGGTCTATAGGGAATATCTGTAAGTCTGAGCTCAGGCTCCTCATCTGGGTCTATAGGGAATAGCTGTAAGACAGAGCTCAGGTTCCTCACTTGGGTCTACAGGGAAGAGCTGTAAAACTGATCTTATTCTCATCATCTTGGTCTATAGGGAAGAGCTGTAAGTCTGAGCTTAGGTTCATTATCTGAGTCTGCAGGAATGAGTTGTAAGTCTAAGCTCAGGCTCCTCATCTGGGTCTACAGGGAAGAGCCGTAATACTGAGATCTGGCTCATCATCTGGGTCTATAGGGAATAGCTGTAAGACTGAGCTCAGGTTCATCATCTGGGTATATAGGGAAGAGCTGTAAGACTGAGATCTGGCTCATCATCTGGGTCTATAGGAAAAAGCTGTAAGACTGAGCTCAGGCTCATCATCTGGGTCTATAGGGAAGAGCTGTAAAACTGATCTCAGGCTCATCATCTGGGTCTATAGGGAAGAGCCATAAGACTGAGATCTGGCTCATCATCTGGGTCTATAGGAAAAAGCTGTAAGACTGAGCTCAGGCTCATCATCTGGGTCTATAGGGAAGAGCTGTAAAACTGATCTCAGGCTCATCATCTGGGTCTATAGGGAAGAGCCATAAGACTGAGATCTGGCTCATCATCTGGGTCTATAGGAAAAAGCTGTAAGACTGAGCTCAGGCTCATCATCTGGGTCTACAGAGAAGAGGGGTAAGACTGAGATCTGGCTCATCATTTGGGTCTATAGGGAATATCTGTAAGTCTGAGCTCAGACTCCTCATCTGGGTCTATAGGGAAGAGCTGTAAAACTGATCTCAGGCTCATCATCTGGGTCTATAGGGAAGAGCCATAAGACTGAGATCTGGCTCATCATCTGGGTCTATAGGGAATAGCTGTAAGACTGAGCTCAGGCTCATCATCTGGGTCTACAGAGAAGAGGGATAAGACTGAGATCTGGCTCATCATCTGGGTCTATAGGGAAGAGCTGTAAGACTGAGCTCAGGCTCCTCACTTGGGTCTATAGGGAAGAGCTGTAAAACTGATCTCAGGCTCATCATCTGGGTCTATAGGGAAGAGCCATAAGACTGAGATCGTGCTCATCATCTGGGTCTATAGGAAATAGCTGTAAGACTGAGCTCAGGTTCATCATCTGGGTCTGTAGGAAAGAGCTGTAAGACTGAGGCCAAGCTCATCATCTGGGTCTACAGGAAGTACTTGCTTTAAGCGAGCCCACCCAGAAAATTCTCCTTGATTTTATTGCAGTGCCTATAGGTAGTAATCTATAATGTTTGTTATGTTTAACATCTTTCCACTAGGGCTTTGTAATGATATATTAATCCGGAGAACAAATGGAAGTTTGTATAAAAATTAACAAGCTTTATTAGAGACAATACATATACCATAGTTAAAAAACAGGCACATATACAAAAGTGACTGTACAAAAGACGCTATAATACAAAAAAGACACCAGACAAAAAAGAGGGTTTGCCACTAAATAACATTATGTGCACCTAATAGCATGCTAAATGTAGGTATAGACAAGTATATTCTGATACTGTGCCCAAAAGAACCCTATCAATCACATGTAGGGATAGACCCTATGGCAAATTGTAAACCCCTAGTGATAGCGATTCCCAGCCTCCGGTACACATAATATGTGTCAGGCATATGTAAAGTTACTTTGCCCCATATTGTGTCCATAAGCAGAGGGTAGGCAGAGACAACATGTCTTACCTAATGTGGCCGGACCCTTAGCACGCACTATGGTATATGTATTGTCTCTAATAAATCTTGTTAATTTTTATACAAACTTCCATTTGTTCTCCGGATTAATATGTTCATCCCATGGGAGTATATGTGATGGTTGGGTGACTGATAGTTGTCACCATAATGAATCTGGAAATTTTTGTTTTGTAATGATATACCGTAGTAGACATCAAGGTGGCTCAATAGTTAGAACTTGCAACACTGGAGTTCTCAACATTGGACTCAAATCTGATCAAGAACAACGTCTGCATGGTAGTTATAAGTTCTTCCTGGGTTTTACTAGTTATCCTTGGACACTTTAGTTAATTGCCCCATGTGTGCCTGAGATAGTGTACTGAAATTAGAAACCTTATTGGACAGGAACTGATGAACATGGAGAACATTGAGAATCATATTGCCACTGTTTAACTATGGTGTTGGCATATAATTATATGGAGTTAAGTGAGGGTGGCTAACATAATCATTATTTGTCTATAATGTGTCTCTTTAAAGGGAATCTGAAATTAGATTTGTGTTATATAATCTGAAAGCAGCATAGAGTAGGGCCAGAGAGCCTAATTCCAGGAATGTGTCAATTATTAGGCTGTGTGTTGTTTCAATACAATCAGTGTTTTATCAGCAGGAAATTATCACTAGAGGGACTAGATCACATGTGCAGGCCAGTCCAGCTACTCTGTGTAATCCTTGCCCCACCACTTGCTGGCAGTGCACAGTGCACACAGGAAGCTGCCAATCAGGGGTGTGGGTGGGCTTATGCACAGCTCAGCATTATGAACACTGCTACTCTTAGGCTCCTTTCACACTTGCGTCAGTATGGGTCCATCGCTATGCGTCAGCGCGACGTACCGACGCACGTTGTGAAAATTTGGCACAACGTGGGCAGCGGATGCAGTTTTTCAACGCATCTGCTGCCCATTGTAAAGTCCCGGGGAGGAGGGGGTGGAGTTTCGGCCACGCATGCGCGGTAGGAAATGGCGGACCCGACGTAGAAAAAAAAGTTCCCTTGAATGTTTTTTCGTGCTGACGGTCCGCTAAAACACGACGCACGACGGACGCGGCGTATGGCCATACGTCGCGATCCGTCGGCAATACAAGTCTATAGGCAAAAAACGCATCCTGCGGGCACATTTGCAGGATCCATTTTTTCCCCAAAACGACGCATTGCGACGAATGCCAAACGACGCAAGTGTGAAAGTAGCCTTACAGTTGAGAAAACAAGGAATCTATCATCACTGCACCAAGCAGTTTAGTAAGCAAAACATCACTGGAATCAGGCTCTCCTTACATCATGCTGCTCTCAAATTAAATAGCAAAAACCTGGTGACTGAGTCCCTTCCTCTCCACTGTCAGGAATTGTAAGTTCTCAGGTGCAGTTTATTATAAAAAATAGACTATATTTTACTTGCCCTCTTCAGTTCCAGTGCTGAGTCTCCGGTACTGCTCCCTGTACCTGATGATGTATGAAGCTCTAATGTTACATCATCAGTGCTGCAGATAAATAAAAGACACCTGCAACAGTGGCAGAGGCTGCGTGCTGGACCCGGGGAGAGTGACTTAAGCTTACTTTGTGTTTTCACAACAAACTGAGCCTCAGAATATAACTTTACTGAAAATGGACAATCCCTTTAAATTTGACTGCATCACACTTTTTTGTTAAGTACTTTTTTATTTAACAGTCTCATTGTTGTTTCGCAGTAACAGTCCTTTTTAACCTCCAATTTATTCAGACCCTTGTAATGTGATAGTCAGTCATAGAAAAAATACCATTGGTGATGAGAAAAAAAAAAGAGTAAAACAAAAAAAAAACATAAAAATGATTTCTCATTTGCTGTGTGATTGTTATTGTGGCTAGTGGTGGTTGCAAACTTTATCTTTTAGTTCTGTACATTTGTATTAGGAACTATATGACATGGGTTAATTCTTTCCTTCTTATTTCACCAGGTCACAATTGCAGTTTCACCCATCAAGAACCAAATGGAACCGTAGAAAGTCCAGGTTTCCCATATGGATATCCAAATTATGCTAATTGCACTTGGACTATTAGTACAGAAGCGCAAAATCGAATACAGTTGTGGTTTCATTCATTTGCCTTAGAAGAAGACTTTGATGTCCTCTCTGTATATGATGGGGAGCTAATAGCTGAAAACCTAAGGACAAGGTAAAGTACATAATAAGAATTTGTAACCTTGAAAATGCTGAAAGGGAATCTGTCACGTGAAAAAATGTTATTACTTGCTCAAAGACATAAGTACCAGAGGGGAAGCTTAGGTGATTAACCCCTTCAGGACATATGATGTATATAAATGTCAGATGTCATGTCTCCTTCCTTTATGTCGGCTCTGGCGCTGAGCCCGAATCTTTTCCGACACATGACTGCTGATTTCATCAGCTGACATGTGCCCCTAACAGCCGTAGGTGGAATTGTGATCCACCTGCAGCTGTTAACATGTTAAATGCCACTGGCAATCTCTGACAGCAGCATTTATCATGATTCCACCGGATTAGCATCGGCGACCCTGTCACATGATCATGGGTGTTGTGAATTCTGTGGCAGAGCTCCCTCCTGTGGTCACGAGTGGTACTGCGGCTTCTGAGTTTCCTTCCTCAGGTGATGTGGTGAAGTCGTTAGGTGCTGCTCTATTTAACTCCACCTAGTGCTTTGCTCCTGGCCTCCAGTCAATGTTCTAGTATTGGTCTTGCTTCCTCCTGGATCGTTCCTGTGGCCGTCTGCTCTGCATAAGCTAAGTTTTGCTTGTGTTATTTTTGTTTTGCTATTTTTTCTGTCCAGCTTGCTTAATTGGTTTTTCTTGCTTGCTGGTAGCTCTGGGACGCAGAGGGAGCACCTCCGTACCGTTAGTCGGTGCGGAGGGTCTTTTTGCCCCTCTGCATGGTTGTTTGTAGGGTTTTGTGTTGACCGCAAAGTTATCTTTCCTATCTTCGGTCTGTTCAGTAAGTTGGGCCTCACTTTGCTAAATCTATTTCATCTCTGCGTTTGTATTTTCATCTCTACTCACAGTCATTATATGTGGGGGGCTGCCTTTTCCTTTGGGGTATTTCTCTGAGGCAAGGTAGGCTTGTTTTTCTATCTTAGGCCTAGCTAGTTTCTCAGGCTGTGCCGAGTTGCATAGGGAGTGTTAGGCGCAATCCACGGCTGCCTCTAGTGTGGTTGGATAGGATTAGGGATTGCGGTCAGCAGAGTTCCCACGTCTCAGAGCTTGTCCTATGTCTTTTGGTTATTGTCAGGTCACTTTGTGTGCTCTGAACTTCAAGGTCCATTGTGGTTCTGAATTACCTAATCATAACAGTACTGGAGGTCCAAAGTACTAATGCTTCTCAATAGAGGGAAAAAAGAAGTTCTGAGACCATTTTTTTTTCTTTGCACTGTGTTTTGCCTTTTTTTCCCCTAGACATTTGGGTGGTTCAGGACACAGGTGTAGTGATGGACATTAAAGGTCTGTCTTCATGTGTGGATCATCTCACTGCAAGAGTACAAAATATTCAAGACTTTGTGGTTCAGAATTCTATGTTAGAACCAAGAATTCCTATTCCTGATTTGTTTTCTGGAGATAGAGCAAAATTTCTGAGTTTCAAAAATAATTGTAAACTGTTTCTGGCTTTGAAACCTCGCTCCTCTGGTGACCCAGTTCAACAAGTTAGGATCATTATTTCTTTATTACGTGGCGACCCTCAAGACTGGGCATTTTCCCTTGCGCCAGGAGATTCTGCATTATGTAATATTGATGCGTTTTTCCTGGCGCTCGGATTGCTGTACGATGAACCTAATTCGGTGGATCAGGCAGAGAAAAATTTGCTGGCTCTGTGTCAGGGTCAGGATGAGATAGAGATTTATTGTCAGAAGTTTAGAAAGTGGTCCGTGCTCACTCAATGGAATGAAGGTGCGCTGGCAGCTATTTTCAGAATGGGTCTCTCTGAAGCCCTTAAGGATGTCATGGTGGGATTTCCCATGCCTGCTGGTCTGAATGAGTCTATGTCTTTGGCCATTCAGATCGGTCGATGCTTGCGTGAGCGTAAATCTGTGCACCATTTGGCGGTATTATCCGAGCATAAACCTGAGCCTATGCAGTGCGATAGGACTTTGACCAGAGTTGAACGGCAAGAACACAGACGTCAGAATGGGCTGTGTTTCTACTGTGGTGATTCCACTTATGCTATCTCCGATTGTCCTAAGCGCACTAAGCGGTTCGCTAGGTCTGCCACCATTGGTACGGTACAGTCAAAATTTCTTTTGTCCGTTACTTTGATCTGCTCTTTGTCATCTTATTCTGTCATGGCATTTGTGGATTCAGGCGCTGCCCTGAATTTGATGGACTTGGAGTATGCTAGGCGTTGTGGGTTTTTCTTGGAGCCCTTGCAGTGTCCTATTCCATTGAGAGGAATTGATGCTACGCCTTTGGCCAAGAATAAGCCTCAGTACTGGACCCAGCTGACCATGTGCATGACTCCTGCACATCAGGAGGATATTCGCTTTCTGGTGTTGCATAATCTGCATGATGTGGTCGTGTTGGGGTTGCCATGGCTACAAGTCCATAACCCAGTATTAGATTGGAAATCAATCTCTGTGTCCAGCTGGGGTTGTCAAGGGGTACATGGTGATGTCCCATTTCTGTCTATTTCGTCATCCACCCCTTCTGAGGTCCCAGAGTTCTTGTCTGATTACCGGGATGTATTTGATGAGCCCAAGTCCAATGCCCTACCTCCGCATAGGGATTGTGATTGTGCTATCGATTTGATTCCTGGTAGTAAGTTTCCTAAAGGTTGACTGTTTAATTTATCTGTACCTGAGCACGCCGCTATGCGGAGTTACGTGAAGGAGTCCTTGGAGAAGGGTCATATTCGCCCGTCATCGTCGCCATTGGGAGCGGGGTTCTTTTTTGTGGCCAAGAAGGATGGTTCGCTGAGACCTTGTATAGATTACCGCCTTCTAAATAAAATCACGGTCAAATTTCAGTACCCCTTGCCGCTGCTATCTGATTTGTTTGTTCGGATCAAGGGGGCTAGTTGGTTCACCAAGATAGATCTTCGTGGTGCGTATTATCTTGTGCGTATTAAGCGGGGCGATGAATGGAAAACTGCATTTAATACGCCCGAGGGCCATTTTGAGTACCTAGTTATGCCTTTCGGACTTGCCAATGCTCCATCGGTGTTTCAGTCCTTTCTGCATGACATCTTCCGAGAGTACCTGGATAAATTCCTGATTGTATACTTGGATGATATTTTGGTCTTCTCGGATGATTGGGAGTCTCAAGTGAAGCAGGTCAGAATGGTGTTCCAGGTCCTGCGTGCTAATTCTTTGTTTGTGAAGGGATCAAAGTGTCTCTTTGGTGTTCAGAAGGTTTCATTTTTGGGGTTCATTTTTTCCCCTTCTACTATCGAGATGGACCCTGTTAAGGTCCAGGCCATCTATGATTGGACTCAGCCGACATCTCTGAAGAGTCTGCAAAAGTTCCTGGGCTTTGCTAATTTTTATCGTCGCTTCATCTGTAATTTTTCTAGTATTGCTAAACCATTGACCGATTTGACCAAGAAGGGTGCTGATGTGGTAAATTGGTCTTCTGCTGCTGTGGAAGCTTTTCAAGAGTTAAAGCGCCGTTTTTCTTCTGCCCCTGTGTTGTGTCAACCAGATGTTTCGCTTCCGTTCCAGGTCGAGGTTGATGCTTCTGAAATTGGAGCGGGGGCTCTTTTGTCGCAGAGAAGTTCTGATTGCTCGGTGATGAAACATGCGCCTTCTTTTCCAGGAAGTTTTCGCCTGCTGAGCGAAATTATGATGTTGGCAATCGAGAGTTGCTGGCCATGAAGTGGGCATTCGAGGAGTGGCGTCATTGGCTTGAAGGAGCTAAGCATCGCGTGGTGGTCTTGACTGATCACAAGAACTTGACTTATCTCGAGTCTGCCAAACGGTTGAATCCTAGACAGTCTCGTTGGTCTCTGTTTTTCTCCCGTTTTGACTTTGTGGTTTCGTACCTTCCGGGCTCTAAAAATGTGAAGGCGGATGCCCTGTCTAGGAGTTTTGTGCCCGACTCTCCGGGTTTGTCTGAGCCGGCGGGTATTCTCAAAGAGGGAGTAATTTTGTCTGCCATCTCCCCTGATTTGCGGCGGGTGCTGCAAAAATTTCAGGCTAATAAACCTGATCGTTGCCCAGCGGAGAAACTGTTTGTCCCTGATAGGTGGACGAATAAAGTTATCTCTGAGGTTCATTGTTCGGTGTTGGCTGGTCATCCTGGAATCTTTGGTACCAGAGATTTAGTGGCTAGATCCTTTTGGTGGCCGTCTCTGTCGCGGGATGTGCGTTCTTTTGTGCAGTCCTGTGGGATTTGTGCTCGGGCTAAGCCCTGCTGTTCTCGTGCCAGTGGGTTGCTTTTGCCCTTGCCGTTCCCGAAGAGGCCTTGGACACATATCTCTATGGATTTTATTTTGGATCTCCCCGTCTCTCAAAAAATGTCGGTCATTTGGGTGGTTTGTGATCGCTTCTCTAAGATGATCCATTTGGTACCCTTGTCTAAATTACCTTCCTCCTCTGATTTGGTGCCATTGTTCTTCCAGCATGTGGTTCGTTTACATGGCATTCCAGAGAACATCGTTTCTGACAGAGGTTCCCAGTTTGTTTCGAGGTTTTGGCGAGCTTTTTGTGCTAGGATGGGCATTGATTTGTCTTTTTCCTCGGCTTTCCATCCTCAGACTAATGGCCAGACCGAACGAACCAATCAGACCTTGGAAACATATCTGAGATGCTTTGTTTCTGCTGATCAGGATGATTGGGTGTCCTTCTTGCCTTTGGCTGAGTTCGCCCTTAATAATCGGGCCAGCTCGGCTACCTTGGTTTTGCCGTTTTTCTGCAACTCTGGGTTCCATCCTCGTTTCTCTTCAGGGCAGGTTGAGTCTTCGGACTGTCCTGGTGTGGATACGGTGGTGGACAGGTTACAGCAGATTTGGACTCATGTAGTGGACAATTTGACCTTGTCCCAGGAGAAGGCTCAACGTTTCGCTAATAGCAGACGCTGTGTGGGTCCCCGACTTCGTGTTGGGGATTTGGTTTGGTTGTCATCTCGTCATATTCCTATGAAAGTTTCCTCTCCTAAGTTTAAGCCTCGTTTCATTGGTCCGTATAGGATTTCTGAGGTTCTTAATCCTGTGTCTTTTCGTTTGACCCTTCCAGATTCTTTTTCCATCCATAACGTATTCCATAGGTCATTGTTGCGGAGATACGTGGCACCAATGGTTCCATCTGTTGATCCTCCTGCCCCGGTTTTGGTGGAGGGGGAGTTGGAGTATATTGTGGAGAAGATTTTGGATTCTCGTGTTTCGAGACGGAAACTCCAGTATCTGGTTAAGTGGAAGGGTTATGGTCAGGAAGATAATTCCTGGGTCTTTGCCTCTGATGTCCATGCTGCCGATCTTGTTCGTGCCTTTCATGTGGCTCATCCTGGTCGGCCTGGGGGCTCTGGTGAGGGTTCGGTGACCCCTCCTCAAAGGGGGGGTACTGTTGTGAATTCTGTGGCAGAGCTCCCTCCTGTGGTCACGAGTGGTACTGCGGCTTCTGAGTTTCCTTCCTCAGGTGATGTGGTGAAGTCGTTAGGTGCTGCTCTATTTAACTCCACCTAGTGCTTTGCTCCTGGCCTCCATTCAATGTTCTAGTATTGGTCTTGCTTCCTCCTGGATCGTTCCTGTGGCCGTCTGCTCTGCATAGTCTAAGTTTTGCTTGTGTTATTTTTGTTTTGCTATTTTTTCTGTCCAGCTTGCATAATTGGTTTTTCTTGCTTGCTGGTAGCTCTGGGACGCAGAGGGAGCACCTCTGTACCGTTAGTCGGTGCGGAGGGTCTTTTTGCCCCTCTGCGTGGTTGTTTGTAGGGTTTTGTGTTGACCGCAAAGTTATCTTTCCTATCTTCGGTCTGTTCAGTAAGTTGGGCCTCACTTTGCTAAATCTATTTCATCTCTGCGTTTGTATTTTCATCTCTACTCACAGTCATTATATGTGGGGGGCTGCCTTTTCCTTTGGGGTATTTCTCTGAGGCAAGGTAGGCTTGTTTTTCTATCTTAGGCCTAGCTAGTTTCTCAGGCTGTGCCGAGTTGCATAGGGAGCGTTAGGCGCAATCCATGGCTGCCTCTAGTGTGGTTGGATAGGATTAGAGATTGCGGTCAGCAGAGTTCCCACGTCTCAGAGCTTGTCCTATGTCTTTTGGTTATTGTCAGGTCACTTTGTGTGCTCTGAACTTCAAGGTCCATTGTGGTTCTGAATTACCTAATCATAACACATGGGGCACCAATGGGTTGCCATGAAAACCTGTGGTCTGCACGAGACCCCCTAGTTGTCAATGAGAATCTGTGACCGCCCCCCCACGTCCGGTGTTCATAGCAGATGATGAAGCCCTGCTATGTGTAGCACAAGCGATCAGAAGCTTACAGTCTCTTAAGTAGACTATTAAACCAAGTAAAAAGTGTAAAACTAAATTTAAACAAATTTTAAAAATATCTAAGTTAAAATCACTCCCCTTTTGCCCCATTCAAAATAAAATATTAAAAAAATTGAAAAAATGCACATATTTGGTATTGCCGAGTTCATAAACGCCCGATCTATCAAAATATAAAAATAATTTTTCGGATCAGTACACGGCGTGACGAGAAAAAAATGAAAACTCCAGAATTACATTTTTTGATTGCCGCAACATTGCAATAAAATGCAATAAGAGGCAATCAAAAGATTGTATCTACACCAAAATAGTGTCAATAGAAACGTCAACTCAACGCACAAAAAGTAAGCACTCACCCAATCAGAGATCCTAAAAAATGGAGGCGCTACGGGACTCGGAAACCAGCGCCATTTTTTTTTCTTAACAAACTTTGGATTTTTTTTAAACCACTTAAATATATAAGAATCTATACTTGTTCGGTATCTTTGAACTTGTAATGACCTGGAGAATCATAGTGGAAGGTCAGTTTTACCATATACTAAACATGGTAAAAAAAAGAAAAACAATTTTGAAATTGCTTTTTTTGCAATTTCACAGCACTTGGACTATTGTTTCTCACACGGCCATATTGATTGATTGAAAAATAAAAAAGTTATGGCTCTGGGAAAAAGGGGAGCAAAAATCAAAAATGAAAAATTGGAAAATGGTGTGATGGGGTTAAGATACAACTGTATTGGTGGACATTAATTTGGTCTTTCCTCACTCGTCTTCATCAAAATCCCTTCTTTCCCCAAATTAAATAGGTTGTGGGAAGCTATAGAGAGGTTATTTAATTTTTCCTCAAGACTACCCATGTAATCCACAATAAAGACTTAGGATACTTTCACACTAGCGTCGCACTCGGCCCGTCGCAGTGTGTCCAGCCAACATACCGATGCATACTGTGGAAGCCCGGCACAACGGGGGCAGTGGATGCATTTTTCCAACGCATCCGCTGACCCATTCTGAGCTGCGGGGAGGAGGGGGCGGAGTTCCAGCCGTGCATGCGCGGTCGGAAATGGCAGATACAACGCACCAAAAAACGTTACATGCAACGTTTTTTGGTGCCGACGGTCCGCCACAACACGACGCAACCGTCGCACAACGGTTGCGACGTGTGGCAAAGCTTCGCAATGCGTCGCTAATGTTAGTCTATGGAGAAAAAACGCATCCTGCAAGCAATTTTGCAGGATGCGTTTTTTCTCCAAAACGACGCATTGCGACGTGCGTCGTACGACGCTAGTCTGAAAGTAGCCTTACTGGTATGAAATGCTATAGACAAAATGTAGGGGTTCCATCAGGCAGATTTGCACAAATTTTGCCTGTTCTTAGAGGGTCTATCTAAAGCTACAGAAAGGCTTCTGAAGACCTCCCATTTCACTGCCGTTGGCCAACTGCTACAGATTTTTACAGCCTGCTTCACATGCAAACTAAAGATTGTCATACATTATCAAACTGTAGAATGGTTTGCTATTAGACTGCAAGGGCGATCCACCGGGAATTCAATTTATACACTGCTGCTCTTTTGTATGTTGAATTGGGTCTGTATCTGGATGTTAATAAATAATAATATATAATGGATAATTGGAATATGTTGAGGAATTGCAGATAATACCTTACCTGCTAAAGGTAAGCTCCAAATGTCCTCGATCCATGACTAATCACATCACTATGTAATTATTCAATCCTACATATCTGATATAACAAACTACGGATTATTCCTTTTCCAACATTGGCATTATTCGGAATTATTTCTTGAAGAGCAGTCATGCACGATATCAAATAATGCTTTAATAGTTGTAGGAGTGCGTCAGAAATTTGCTCTGCAATGTGTTGTGTTGTCTCACCCTAAGGGTACAGATCCTATTCTTATTCTTATACAGTATAGATCAATTATCTATTGTACATGGAATGCATTTGAATTAAATGTAGAATAATCCGGTTTATTCAAAACTGTGAACAGGTGCTTTAGCAGGCTCGCTGCTTAATTATGTATACATGTATGCAAATTAGTGTCTATTTCTATGTGCAATATTATGGTCTGACCTTAATATATCTCACCTAAATGCTATGCCACCCAGTCCTGGATTATGATTATATTTTGGCAATCTAAAGCCCTCTGCACCTGGGCCTTCTCTCCTGATGCTTGCCAATACACTCTTATGGCAGAGGAGTTGAGTGTCAACCTCTATATGCTGCACAAAAGGCTGATTAACCAGATGTTATGCAAACGGGATTATATGTCTCTAGTTTAGAGAAATACAGCTTAACCTCTTAACCTCCAGAGGTTATTTAATTTTTGCTTTTTCGTTTTTTGCTCCCCTTCTTTGCCGAACCATAATTTTTTTATTTATGGCCATGTGGGGGCTTGTTTTTGCGGGACGAGTTGTACACTGCACAAAAAGGAGCCGCTGCCCCCCAGCATAGAGAGCATCGCTGCCACAATGAGTTAATGGTGTAATCCACTTACACCTTCCCTGTGAGATGCTGCCTCTCTTCATCATCGGGACCACTCCCCCCACCATATGCACATTGGTCACCCGCCCTATAAGACGACACACTGCGTATAAGAAGACCCCCGACTTTTAAGAAGGTTGTATATTTTAACTTGAAAAGTTGTTGGGTCGTCTTATACGCCCAGTCGTCTTATATGCCGGAAAAAGAGGTAGGTATCTTATTTCCTCCAAATTTATTCTGCAGTAGGACAATGATCTCAAACATACAGCCATTGTCATTAACAACCATCCTCCGCAGAAAAAATAACAAGGAGTCATGGAAGTGATGATAAGGTCCCCATAAAGCCCTGATCTCAACATATACTGTTTATGTACATTCAGTATATATGTGTATATATATATATATATATATATGTATATATATATACATATATATATATATATATATATATATATATATATATATATATATACAGTCATGGCCTAAAGTGTTGCCACCTTTGAAATTGTTCTACAAAATGTATATCTGACAGAAAATTATTGCAATAGTACATGTTTTGTTATACACATGTTTATTTCCTTTGTGTGTATTGGAACAACACAAAAGAACGGAGGAAAAGGCAAATTGGATATAATTTCACACAAAACAAAAAATTGGGCCGGGCAAAATTGTTGGCACCCTCAACTTGTTGCTCACCCTTTGGAATAAATAACTGCAATTAATCACTTCATATAACCATCAAGAAGCTTCTTACATTTCTGAATTAGAATTCTTGATTCTTTTGAATTCTTTTGAAAACTGCTCTCATGTGTGAAGGCTGCCTTCTCCCAACAGCAATTTTAAGATCTCTTCACAAATGTTCAATGGGATTTAGATCCAAACTCATTGCTGTCCACTTCAGAACTCTCCAGTGCTTTGTTTCCATCCATTTCTGGATGCTTATTGAAGTATGTTTGGGGTCATTGTCGTGCTAGAAGACCCATGATCTAGGATGCAAACCCAGCTTTCTGACACTGGGCACTGCATTGCAACCCTAAATCTTTGGAAATCTTCATATTTCATGATGCCTTGCACACAGTCAAGGCACCCAGTGCTAGAGGTAGAAAAACAACTCCAAAACATCTTTGAACCTCCAACATATTTGACTGTGGTATTGTGTTCTTTTCTTAGTAGGCCTCATTCAGTTTTCTGCAAACAGTTAAATGATATGCTTTGCCAAAAAGCTCTATTTTGATTGTCATCTGTCCACAAGACGCTTTTCCAGATGGATTTTGACTTATTCACGTACATTATGTTTATGTGTAAGCATCGGGGTCCTCCTGGGTCTCCTGCCATAGGGTTTCATTTAATTCAAATGTCGACGGATAGTTTGTGCTGACACTGATGCACCCTGAGCCTGCAGGACAGCTTGCATTTCTTTGGAAGTCTATTGAAACCTGCCAAATGGTGCCTCGAGCTTCACTTTAGTTGTTATGGCATTTATTAGGCATTCCGCAGACATGGCTGTGACCCAAGCAATTTGAATATTAAAGACCGCAAGAATGCTTCCATGCCAGTCAGAAGGGAAAAACCTATAAGTAGCATGTTATTTGTGATTTTTGCTTTTCATAGTAGTGTTCAATTAGTGGTATATTACCTGCTGAGGACCAACACCATAAGTATGAGTACTACGAGTACTTTATAGTTACTTTATGAATACAAGTAATGACCTTAGCCTTAAAGGGCCACTGTCACCCCCTCCAGCCGTTATAAACTAAAAGAGCCACCTTGTGCAGCAGTAATGCTGCATTCTAACAAGGTGGCTCTTTTAGTTTTGTGTTCATGTATTACTAAAATAAAGCGCTTTGAAACTTTTCAAAAATACCTATCTTTGTCCACGGAGGCGGGTCTGAAGCCTCCTCTGCGAAGCGCCCAACTGCCATCATTCATCTCTTCTGGGGCGAAGGTCGCCGCCCCCTGCATGCTGTTCTTATTAAATCCGGCGCCTGCGCTGTGCGTGACTGCCTGGGGCAGGCGCAGTGAGAATTGGCAGTCATAGCTCAGATGCCGGTTCCTGACTGCGCCTGTGCGGGCAGTGCGGCCACCCTGTTACTGAATCCCCGCCCCGCACTGTGTTATGCATTATGCACAGTGCGGGGCTGGGATTCCTGGGCATGCGCACTGCACTTGTCAGATGCTCCCCCAGGTTCCCCGCCTTCCAGCGTCGGTCTGTGCAGGAATCTGCCCAGGAATCCCAGCCCTGTACTGTGCATAATGCATAACACAGTGTGGGGCAGGGATTCAGTAACAGGGTGGCCGCACTGCCCGCACAGGTGCAGTCAGGAACCCGGCATCTGATCTATGACTGCCAATTCTCAATGCGCCTGCCCCAGGCAGGCATGCACAGCGCAGGCGCCGGATTTAAGAAGAACAGCGTGCAGGGGGCGGCGACCATGACTCCATGTAGCAGCATTTATAAGGCGTACATGAGTCATGTATCTAATTCACTCCAAAAAAGCCACATCCCCTACCCTTGTAGTTGTCTCAACTAAACAAGGTTTGATTGCTACGCAATTCAATAAAAACAGATTTTTCTATTTTATGCTAATTTTATGCTTATTCTGTTTCTTATGTTACAAAAATAATGGTTCAGGATAAAAATATCAGTTTCAGCAATAACTTAGTCGAAGAATACATTAATTATTGGATTACCATATATCCACAATAGGCAAAACTGTTGAATTAAAAGTCAAAAGGTTGAAGGACTTCTTAACATTAGCAGATTAAACTGTACTTATTATTGTAAGTATTTGCTGTTTAATTAATGGAAAGAAAATACATTTTACTGTGTATATAGGAGTAAGTTTCTTAATTATTGATGTCAATGATTCAACATAATGGCCCACCCACGGCAGATTAAAAGAGTTAATTATTTTATTCTCTTTTTACAGAATCCAAGTGACACAAAGTTTAAATGCAGAAATTAAATCAGTGGGGCTCTTGGAGTTTAGCTCTACATCATATCTTCTTTTTCTATGTTCTTTGTTATTGCTTTCATATTTGGCAAACTGTGTCAAAGAAATTAGCATAGTTTTCTAGCATCATTGGTACCGAGAAGGAAGGAGGTTCTATAACAACCGTTATACTGAGCTTAAAAAAATAAAGGTCCCACATCCTAGATATCACTGAATGAAATATTCCAGTTGTAAATCTTTATTCATTGCATAGTGGAATGTGTTGAGAACAATAAACCTAAAAATTATCAATGTAAATAACAAGTAATATCCCACGGAGGTCTAGTGTTGGAATGATGCTCAAAATCAAAGTGGAAAATTAAGTTACATGCTGATCCAACTTCAGTGGAAATGCCTCAAGACAAGGAAATGATTCTCAGTAGTCTGTGTGGCCTCCATGTGCATGTATGACCTCCTTACAACACCTGGGCATGCTACTGATGAGGTGGTGGATGGTCTCCTCAGAGAACTCCTCCCAGACCTGAACTAAAGCATTCACCAATTCCTGGACAGTCTGTGGTGCAACATGACGTTGGTGGATGGTGCGAGACATGATGTCCCAGATGTGTTCAATCGGATTCAGTTCTGGGGATCAGGCGAGCCAGTCCATAGCTTCAATGCCTTCATCTTGCAGAAACTGCTGACACACTCCAGCCACATGAGGTCTGGCATTGTCCTGCATTAGGAGGAACCCAGGGCCAACCGCACCAGCATATGGTCTCACAAGGGGTCTGAGGATCTCATCTCAGTACCTAATGACAGTCAGGCTACCTCTGGAGCAAACATGATGGGCTGTGCGGCCCTCTAAAGAAATGCCACCCCACACCATTACTGACCCACTGCCAAACCAGTAATGCTGAAACTTGTTCCATGCAGCAGATTGCTCTCCACGGCATCTCCAGATTCCATCACGTCTGTCACATGTGCTCAGTGTGAACCTGCTTTCATCTGTGAAGAGCACAAGGCGCCAGTGGCAAATCTGCCAATCCTGGTGTTCTGTGCCAAATGCCAAGCGTTCAGCATGGTGTTGGGCTGTGAGAACAACCCCCATCTGTGGCAATCAGACCATCCTCATGCAGTCAGTTTCTAACCATTTGTGCAGACACATGGCCTGTTGGAGGTCATTCTGCAGGGCTTTGGCAGTGCTCTTCCTGTTCCTACTTTCACAAAGGCTAAGGTAGAGGTCTAGCTTCTGGGTTGCTACCCTCCAACGGCCCCCTCCACATCTCATGGTGTACTGGCTTGTCTACTGGTAGCTCCTCCAGCCTCTGGACACTATGCTAGCAGACACAGCAAACCTTCTTGCCACAGCTTGCATTGATGTGCCATCCTGGATGAGCTGCACTACCTGAGCCACTTGTGTGGGTTGTAGAGTCCGTCTCATACTACCACAAGTGTGGAAGCACAACCAACATTCAAAAGTGACCAAAACATCAGCCAGAAAGCATTAGTACTGAGATGTGGTCTGTGGTCCACACCTGCAGAACCTCTCCTTTATTGAGTGTCTCTCGATAATTGCCAATAATTTCTATTTCTTGTCTATTCCATTTGCACAACAGCATGTGAAATTGATTGTGAAACAGTGTTGCTTCCTAAGTGGACAGTTTGATTTCACAGAAGTTTGATTTACTTGATGTAATATTCTGTTGTTTAAGTGTATTTGCCTCCCTTATTTGTCGATAATGCGTTTCTTCTGGAGAAGAGAACTTTTCATAGATTCTTGTCAACGAATAGGAAAGGGGTGGGACCAACCATAACTGGGAGCCTATCTCCAAAGGCATCATAATGACAGCAGTCTGGCTCTACATTATATCTAACATAGTATAGTACGAGGATAAGGAATAAAATACTAATTTAACACATTAATCAAAGTTCATCTAAATTGTAAAATTATTACAATAACAAGGTCAAGTCAACTAGTCTCCACTAACTAGGATGCTAAGGGGAAAAATGGTCTGCTTGACGATATGTAATTTGTGTCCTTGTATGCATGGCCCCATCAAAAAACATAAAAAAATAAACCATCCTACTTTCCTTCACTTCGCTCCCTTGCGGAGTCTTTCTCCAGTGCCTGCAGCTGTTTTGTGCTTGTAAACAGTGCATGACAGAGACGTCATGCTCTGCTTACAAGCTGAGCACAGCTGCCGGAATACTCACTGCGCTCCACGCCGGGACTATGTGTGTGGAGAGCAGTGAGTATTCATTGCTCTTTAGTAGCATGCACAGTATCAGCCTCAACCGCCGGCATCCTGCTGCTGGTCGGTCACGTGTGTCCACTACTTAAGATTAATTTCTCTTAAGTAGCGGGCACACGTAACCGCCGGCAGTTGCAGGTAGTCGCGGCTGAGGCTGACACTGTGCACTGTTATTATAGAGAAATGAATATTCACTGCCAGTGCAGTGAATATTCATTTCTCTTTAGCAGCGGGCATAGGATTTAGCTACAGCAGCCGGCTGAAAATATGCTGAAAATCTCGGCTTATACTCGCGTATATACAGTAATTCTTCACAGTTTGCGTTATGCCTGATGAAGAGACCTGAGTAGTCTGGAAAGCTTGCTATTTGTTACCATCTTTTCTGTTAGCCATTAAAAGGTATAAATCAGTGAGGACTCTTAAATTGTAATATTTTTCTACCTTAAATAAGAATGTATCTGTAATAAAAAGTGAAGATGTGGTGTTCATAGCTGCATACACATTTTGCAAAACAACCGAGCTAGCTCCTCTCTTTCTTCGATGTCAGTATTGTAATGGAAATTCATAGGAATAAGTAGCTGCCAAGCATTATCAAAGCCTTTTAAATCCACAGTAGTTTAATATGTCTTAATGGGGTTGTCTAGCCCAGATGCATGGATTCCAGTAGTGTTGATTGAGTCTGTATTATCTGTACATAAAAAAAAAGAATACAAATACAATATGTAGGTCTGGCAGGAAACACGACAATAAGATCATTTTATTACTAATACTTCTAAATAATACATTCTAGGGGTGGTCATACAATTGGAGCAATCTGTGCAGTCACACAGGGGCTCAAGAGGTAAGGCACTTCCACCTCCAAAGCAGCTTTTATCATAGACACATTATTGGACTACAAAGGGCCCATGTCTTGCTCCTGGGCCCTCTTCTGTCTGTTATTCAATAACTATATAATTGTATCGGGTAGACACAAACATAATCTGCATACTATTAGTGCAAAAAAAAGTGTTAGACGAAGACCGATATACCAGTAATACCACATACAAGGGAAAAATACCAACACACCATGACTATATATTACCACCAAATAATGACCACCATACTAATAATAAAAATCAATGTACTAACACTAATATTACCCCATACAATGACTAGTTGAAGGCATCAGTATATACAGTACAAGTAATTCTAGAAACTGACCAGTGTCAGCTCCAATTATAGATTGATGAAAGACAAATTCATTTTCACTTTTCTTCTTCAACCAGTGGAGGCCGCTGTGGCTTTTTTCAGCCACAACTTATCTCTACGAAACGTAACACACAGACATCTATGGCCAATCTCTTCTACAGCACCCTTTCCACTTTTCCCCAACTCAACATACAATATAGTAGTGATTTTTCCCTATGTATCTCCCGTTTTTGTGCTGAAATACAGTCAAATTGCTCTACCATGACCCCCATAGAATTGTCCACCTACAGTGGGGCAAAAAAGTATTTAGTCAGTCAGCAATAGTGCAAGTTCCACCACTTAAAAAGATGAGAGGCGTCTGTAATTTACATCATAGGTAGACCTCAACTACGGGAGACAAACTGAGAAAAAAAAATCCAGAAAATCACATTGTCTGTGTTTTTAACATTTTATTTGCATATTATGGTGGAAAATAAGTATTTGGTCAGTAACAAACAATCAAGATTTCTGGCTCTCACAGACCTGTAACTTCTTCTTTAAGAGTCTCCTCTTTCCTCCACTCATTACCTGTAGTAATGGCACCTGTTTAAACTTGTTATCAGTATAAAAAGACACCTGTGCACACCCTCAAACAGTCTGACTCCAAACTCCACTATGGTGTAGACCAAAGAGCTATCAAAGGACACCAGAAACAAAATTGTAGCCCTGCACCAGGCTGGGAAGACTGAATCTGCAATAGCCAACCAGCTTGGAGTGAAGAAATCAACAGTGGGAGCAATAATTAGAAAATGGAAGACATACAAGACCACTGATAATCTCCCTTGATCTGGGGCTCCACGCAAAATCCCACCCCGTGGGGTCAGAATGATCACAAGAACGGTGAGCAAAAATCCCAGAACCACGCGGGGGGACCTAGTGAATGAATTGCAGAGAGCTGGGACCAATGTAACAAGGTCTACCATAAGTAACACACTACGCCACCATGGACTCAGATCCTGCAGTGCCAGACGTGTCCCACTGCTTAAGCCAGTACGTGTCCGGGCCCGTCTGAAGTTTGCTAGAGAGCATTTGGATGATCCAGAGGAGTTTTGGGAGAATGTCCTATGGTCTGATGAAACCAAACTGGAACTGTTTGGTAGAAACACAACTTGTCGTGTTTGGAGGAAAAAGAATACTGAGTTGCATCCATCAAACACCATACCTACTTTAAAGCATGGTGGTGGAAACATCATGCTTTGGGGCTGTTTCTCTGCAAAGGGGCCAGGACGACTGATCCAGGTACATGAAAGAATGAATGGGGCCATGTATCGTGAGATTTTGAGTGCAAACCTCCTTCCATCAGCAAGGGCATTGAAGATGAAACGTGGCTGGGTCTTTCAACATGACAATGATCCAAAGCACACCGCCAGGGCAACGAAGGAGTGGCTTCGTAAGAAGCATTTCAAGGTCCTGGAGTGGCCTAGCCAGTCTCCAGATCTCAACCCTATAGAAAACCTTTGGAGGGAGTTGAAAGTCCGTGTTGCCAAGCGAAAAGCCAAAAACATCACTGCTCTAGAGGAGATCTGCATGGAGGAATGGGCCAACATACCAACAACAATGTGTGGCAACCTTGTGAAGACTTACAGAAAACGTTTGACCTCTGTCATTGCCAACAAAGGATATATTACAAAGTATTGAGATGAAATTTTGTTTCTGACCAAATACTTATTTTCCACCATAATATGCAAATAAAATGTTAAAAAAACAGACAATGTGATTTTCTGGATTTTTTTTTCTCAGTTTGTCTGCCATAGTTGAGGTCTACCTATGATGTAAATTACAGACGCCTCTCATCTTTTTAAGTGGTGGAACTTGCACTATTGCTGACTGACTAAATACTTTTTTGCCCCACTGTATTATGTCCTCATAGAAGTGTGACATTCCCTTTTGTTTCCCAATATAGTATTGATATTCTTCTTTAACCCCTTTCTGACATCCAACGTACTATCCCGTCCATGTGGGCCGGGGCGGTCAGACATTGGACGGGATAGTATGTCGTAGCCAATCGGCCACACACACAGGTGTTGTGCGGCTAATTGGTGCCAGGTGTCAGCTGATTCTCACAGCTGACACCCGGCACTAAGTGCCAGGAGCCGTCACAGACCGCTCCTGGCACTTTCACCCCCGGAACACTGCGATCAAACATGATTGCAGAGTTCCAGAGCCGATAGAGGGGCTGACAGCCCCTCTGCCTTTTGATCGGAGACCTCACGGCTTGACGCGGGGGTTCCGATCACTGACGTGGAGACCCGATGTCGTCATGATGACATCCATGTCTTCAGAGCTGAGAGACTTCCTGTCATGCGCAGTGCATGTCAGGAAGTCTCTAAGGTCAGTGTGCAAAATGTGCAGCGCTGACAGCTTCTATAGCAAGCAGATCTGCATGCTATAGAAGCGATCAGCCTGCAAAAAATGAGAGTCCCATAGTGGGACAGAGTGTGAAAATAAGAATGAATTTAAAAAAAAATTAAAATAATTGCAAAAATACTTAAAAAAATATTTTTTTAAATATTTTAAAAAATCAATATTTATTCTATCACTAAATAAATGTTTAAATGAAAAAAAAAATCTGAACAATAAAAGTACACATATTTGGTATCCCCACATCCGTAACGACCCGCCCTATAAAACTGTCCTACTAGTTAACCCCTTTAGTGAACACCATAAAAAAAAACAAGGCACACAATTAAAAAGATGGATATAAATAATCATGGTATCGCTGAAAACGTCATCTTGTCCCTCAAAAAACAAGTCCCCATAGAGCTCCATCAGCGGAAAAATAAAAATGTTATAACTCTCAAAATAAAGCGAAGCAAAATAATTATTTTTTTATGTAAAATAGTTTTAATTGTATAAAAGCACTAAAACATAAAAAAAGATATAAATGAGGTATCGCTGTAATCGTACTGACCCAAAGAATAAAACTGCGGAACGGTATAAATGCCCCCCCCCCCAAAAAAAAAAACAGGAATTCACGATTTGCTGGTTTTTGTTCATCATGCCTCCCAAAAATAGGAATAATAAGCAATAAAAAAAAGGCATGTGCCCAGAAATGGTACTAATAAAAACGTCAACTCGTCCCGCAAAAAACAAGACCTCACATGACTCTGTGGGCCAAAATGGAAAAATTATATCACCTATAGAGAACAGCGGAGTATGACGCCCCAAGAAAAATAAATTTCTTATACATCATATAATAAAAAGTACATAACTTTATTGAAAAATGCAATATATCATAAAAAGACAGTAACATGATAGATAACTGGTGATGACATGAAAAACAAACACGAACGGTACCATAAAAATACATTTTTAGCACCAGATAGCACCATAACTCATGGATGACAGACCGCTCTGTAAGAAATCTAGCTTATATATAGTGAAAAGATAAATAGCGATCTGCCAAGCGCCCATAGGAACCTCCGACGTTGCCCCAAGTAAGTCTAGAATGGCATCCTGCCTGGAGACCCATGTGCCACCGCCATAAAGTAAAGTGCCAAGTGCTTAAAACCCATGTTGCATAAGGTGCTTACGCATGTGGGAATGGTGACCGCCGAGTTTGTAGCCCCTACATACGTTTCGCAATCAATCTGCTTCCTCGGGAGGCTTGTCAAATCTATCTGGTGCTAAAAATGTATTTTTATGGTACCGTTCGTGTTTGTTTTTCGTGTCATCACCAGTTATCTATCATGTTACTGTCTTTTTATGATATATTGCATTTTTCAATAAAGTTATGTACTTTTTATTATATGATGTATAAGAAATTTCTTTTTCTTGGGGCGTCATACTCCACTGTTCTCTATAGGTGATATTGTGTTTGGGAGTTGTCCTGCGGTCCAGAAATTATTTGGACATTTTTCCTGTTTTGGCTATTCAGTCGATGTCCTAGATATGCCGGTTTATGTTAAATTAAAATGGAAAAATTATAGCTCTCAAAATATGGTGACGCAAAAACTATTTTTTGAAATAAAAAGAGTCTTTTAGCGCGTGACAGCAGCCAAACGTAAAAACCCGCTATAACACCTCTTTCACACGTCCTGATTTTTCCGGTAATGGAGATGTCAGTGGCCATGTGTGTAATACTTGCGGCACACGTGTGGCATGCATGTGCTGCATCAGTACCACAAGGACGGCTGCCAGGGAGGAAGCGTTACAGTAAGCGTTGTTCCCTGGTGCCGGGTGCTGAACACGGCTCTCATCATTCTCCCCTGCTCTGCTGGTGATCGGCACAAACAGGGGAAAATGACGGCTCACATCTTTCTCCCTTGCTCTGCCGGCAATCGGCACAAATGGGAGAATCATTCTCCCCTGCTTGTGCCAAACGCCGGCAGAGCAGGGGAGAATGATGAGAGCTGTGTTCAGCACCCGGCGCCATGGAACAGCGCTTACTGTAACGCTTCTTCCCCAGCGCCTATGCGTGTCAAATGGATGACATCCATGTGTGTTATGCATATGCATGTGTACTGGATGTTTTGTGGCCCGTGCTGACAATAAAAAACAGACATGTCAGCGCATTTTGACCACGGTCACGCGGTCCGTGGAAACACACTGACGTGCACAGACCCATTCACTTGAATAGTCAAATAGCGCTTCGTTCCTACTGAGTCTCTCCGCATGGCTGCCCAATTGTATAAAATTCTGTGACACACCCATGGTGTCAATATGATCACTGCACCCCTAGATTAATTCATTGAGAGATGTAAATCGTAAAATGGGGTCACTCATGGGGGTTTCTGCTGTTTTGGGACCTCATGGGCTCTCTCAGTGGGTCATGGCACCTGCAAGCCATAGCAGTAAAATCTGGCGCTCCTTCCATTCTGAGTGCTGCCTTGTGCCCAAACAATAGTTTACCCCCACATGTGGGGTATCAGCACACTCAGTACAAATTGCACAATAACTTTTGGGGTCCAATTTATCCTGTTGCAATTCGGAAAACTAAAATTGGAGGGGGAAAGAGATCATTTTTGTGGAAAAATATGATTTTTTAATTTTACTGTTCTACCTTATAAACTTCTGTGAAGCCCTTCAAAGTTCTCACCACATATCTAGATAAGTTCCTCGTGGGGGTCTACTTTCCAAAATGGTGTCACTTATGGGGGATTTCAATGTTTAGGCACATCAGGGGCTCTCCAATCGAGACATGGCATCCTATCTCAATTCCAGCCAATTTTGCATTGAAAAGTCAAATGGCGCTTCTTCCCTTCTGAGCTCAGCCATGCACCCTAACAGTGGTTTACCCCCACATATGGGGTATCAGCGTACTCAAGTCAAGTTGCACAACAACGTTTGGGGTCCAATTTCTCCTGTTACAGTTGGAAAAATAAAAAATTTGGGTTAAAAATCATTTTTGTGAAAAAAATAAGATTTTTTTATTTTTACGGCTCTACATTATAAACTTCTGTGAAGCACTTGGGGGTTCAAAGTGCTCATCACACATCTAGATAAGTTTCTTAGGGGGTCTACTTTCTAAAATTATGTAACTTTTGGGGGGTTTCCACTGTTTAGGCACATCAGGGGCTCTCCAAACGCGACATGGCGTCCGATCTCAATTCCAGCTAATTTTGTATTGAAAAGTCAAATGGCGCTCCTTCCCTTCTGAGCTCTGCCATGCGCCCAAACAGTGGTTTACCCCCACATATGGGGTATCAGCGTACTCAGGATAAATTGCATAACAACTTTTGGGGTCCAATTTCTCCTGTTACCCTTAGTAAAGTAAAGCAAATTGGATCAGAAGTAAATTTTTTGTGAAAAAAAATTAAATGTTCATTTTTTTTTTAAACATTCCAAAGATTCCTGTGAAACACCTGTTGGGTTAATAAACTTCTTGAATGTGGTTTTGAGCACCTTGAGGGGTGCAGTTTTTAGAATGTTGTCACTTTTGGGTATTTTCTATCAAATGGACCCCTCAAAGTGACTTCAAATGTGATGTGTTCCCTAAAGAAAAATGGTGTTGTGAAAATGAGAAATTGCAGGTCAACTTTTAATCCTTATAACTTCCTAACAAAAAAAAAAAATGGTTCCAAAATTGTGCTGATGTAAAGTAGACATGTGGGAAATGTTAAGTATTTTGTGTGACGTATCTGTGTGATTTAAGAGCATGAAAATTCAAATTTGGAAAATTGCGAAATTTATCACCAAATTTCCATTTTTTTCACAAATAAACGCAAGTCATATCAAATAAATTTTACCACTAACATGATATGTCATGAGGAAACAATGTCAGAATCACCGGGACCTGTTGAAGCGTTCCAGAGTTATAACCTCATAAAGGGACAGTGGTCAGAATTGTAAAAATTGGACTGGTCATTATCATGCAAACCATCCTTGGGGGTAAAGGGCTTAAGGCCCCATATATAAGTAATGCCCCCCTATGTGGCCCATATATAGTAATAATGACCTCTTATGTGGCCCACAAATAGTCATATCATCCTTTGTGACCCCCATATACTGTATTATTAATGCTCCCCATATGACTTCCATATAGTATAAATGTCTCCAAATGATTTCCCCATAATTTAGTAATGTCTCCTCTATGTGACCTCCTAGCAGTAATGTCCCTCCATGTAACCCCATATAGAAATAATCTCCCCTTATGTGGCCTCCATTTCATAATATTGCTTCCCTATGTGGCCCACACTTAGATTCCCCATTATTACCCCTCTCCGTGCACCTCATACTATTTAAAAAAGTAACCAAATTCCTCACCTGCCCACTTTCATATGGTGAGCGGCTCTGTCCACTTCATCCTTCTGTTTTGCTTAGTCTACTGTCACAGGTCTTTTAGAAACCACATCTTCAAAGCACACTGTGTAAAGTAGCAGGCCCCACCTAGTGCGTCACATCAGGATGCTCTGTAGCTCCAGGTCTCTGAAAGGCCTGTGGCTGTAAAGTAAGTGCATGATGTTGAAGACAGTATTTTTAAATTTGATGTACCTCTACTTCAAAATAACACTGGCCTCCGATGGGTAGCATTCTCATCCCCTGTGACCATGATTATTTGAGTTTTGTTAAGGGCAATTCTCAATCACGCAATAACGGCTCATTCAGACAAAGAAAGCAGATAGCTCTGCTATTGAAATTAGCCGGTCAACCAGCTCCCTGTCCGCATGTTGACATAGGAAGCTTTCTCCTCTAACATAATTATGTCAGAAGTGCAAGTTCAAGAACCTGGGACTGGTGCTCATTCAAGATTAGTCACCTTGCTTAATTCAGTGGGGAAAATAAAAATTTGATACACTGCCAATTTTTGCAAGTTTTCCCACCTACTGTACAAAGAATGGAGAGGTCTGTAATTTGTATTGTAGGTACAATTCAGCTGTGAGAGACAGAGTCTAAAAACAGAAAATTACATTGTATGATTTTTAAATCATTAAATTGTATTTAATTGCATGAAATAAGTATTTGATCACCTACCAACAAGCAAGAATTCTTGCTCTCACAGACCTGTTTGTTTTTCTTTAAGAAGCCCTCCTGCTCTGCACTCATTTCAGCATTAATTGCATCTGTTTGAACTCGTTACCTGCATAAAAGACAACTGTCCACACCATCAATCACACTCCAGCCTCTCCACCATGGTCAACACCAAACCGCTGTGTAAGGACACCAGGGACAAAATTGTAGATCTGCACAAGGCAAGGCACAGAACTTCAGGAAAATAACATCTTGTCAACCATTAAGTATGGGGGGCGTGGATCAATCATGCTTTGGGGTTGTGTTGCGGCCAAAGGCATCGGGAACACTTCAAGGGTAGAGGGAAAAATGGATTCAAAGAAATTTCAGCAAATTCTTGATGCAAACATAACACCATCTGTAAAAAAGCTGACGTTAAAAAGAGGATAACTGCTATAAATGGATATTGATCCTAAATACACGTCAAAGTATGCAATAGACTACTTCAAAAGGTACAAGCTAAAAGTTTTACAATGGCCATCACAGTCCACTGATCTGAACATCATTGAAAATCTGTGGCTAGACGTCAAAATAGCAGTGCATGTAAGACAACCCAGGAATCTCACAGAACTGGAAGAATTTTTCACAAAAAATGGAAGAAAATCCCTAAAACATGAATTCGAAGACTCTTGGCTGGCTACAAAAAGCCTTTACAAGCTGTGATGCTTTCAAAAGAGAGTGCTACAAGGTACTAACCATGCAGGGTTTCCAAACTTTTGCATTGGCCCATTTTCATTTCTGTAATTTTTAAAATATAAAAGATGAAAAGACATGTCTCATCTACAGTATAACTTTAACCCTTTCAAAGATCATTTTATCTTCAACTTGCTTAATTTTTCACAATAACAGTAATTTTGACCAGGGGTGCCCAGATTTTTACATACCTCCGCTATCGCTGTGTACACTGCTCTGAAAAAGTCCTGTGTACACAGAATAGGAAGTTATGATGGTGTTTCTCCTTCCCAGTGATCATATAATTGTTGGGTGCGGGAGAGAGCATGAGCTGTTAGGTCCCAGGAAACCCAGTCAGCTCTAATATACTGCCAGGAAACTGAATTTCCCTTGTAACTGGGGCTGATATACTAGCCCCAGTCACAGGCGAAATTAGTTTAAAAGCAGTAATTGTTGTAATACCCCCTCAAATGTCTTCTATTAAGGCCCCGTCACACATAGCGACGCTTGAGCGATTCCGACAACGATACGACCTGTCAGGGATCGCTCAAGCGTCGCTATGTGGTCGCTGGTGAGATGTCACACAGTGCGATCTCCCCAACGACGCAGCAGCGATGCGGCGAACTGTAGCGACCTGTAGCGACCTGTAGAACGATGCTATTTCATGATGAATCAATGGGACGTCCTGTCAGCTAGGTCGTTGGTAAGGTGTCAAACACAGCGATGTGTGCTACCCAGCGGGACCTCAACGATCAAAAAATGGCCCAGGCCATTCCGACACGACCAGCGATCTCACAGCAGGGGCCTGGTCGCTGCTACGTGTCACACATAGCGAGATCGCTACTGAGATCGCTGTTGCGTCACAAAACTTGTGACTCAGCAGCGATCTTGCTAGCGATCTCGCTGTGTGTGACGGGGGCTTTACTGTATGGGGGTCACAATGTGTGTAATAAATGAAAAATCAGTAAGTAAATAAAAAGCAGAAGAAAGAGATTCCATCAGCACAATCCAAGCTGGTAATAAAACCCGCTTTTAAGAGCTGCAGTTGGATTTAGCCTGAAACCAAAAACCTGATGTGTGAAAGCAGCCTTAGGAGTTGAAAAAAGAAATGATTTCTGCAGGAACAAGAGACTTCTAGTTTCTACATAGAGCAGAAAAAAAAGAGAAGAATTATCTGGGAAGAAAGGCAAAATGAGCAATTGTAAGTACACAGTGCTATATATAATATGATGATTGCAATATAATAAATGGATAAACACTTTGATGGGAGTGTTTCTTTAACCTGCATATTAACCCAATATCTGCATGTTAATAGTATTTGGGGCCACGACAGGTTCCTTTTCAAGGTTTTGTATACCAATGTAGTATTACGTCATTAGCTTTTAAAAATACGTAAGGAGATTTCTATTAGGATTTATTAGATTTTATTAGGATGTCCCTATATGTGAATATAAATGTCCAATGCTTCTCTCCACTTTTATGAAATATTGTTTCAGCCTCTAAAACATAGTCAACTTAATAAAATGTCCTCAGTGGTAAATCGTTTGCTAGCTGCCTGTCCTGACTATCCTGACCTGATGTCAAATGGCATGCCATATGGGAAAGGAGTAAAATTCTGACTGTGCATTCAGAGATGACAAATATAGTAGGAGATTACCACACGCAGAGCCTTACGAGATAAATTTTAGTACATTCAAAGAGAGAATAACTCCCCTTTATGATGTCAGTGCTGATTTCCCATGCCCATAAATCTGCTCCTCTATCTCCTATTGTCCCTGTTCGCAAAACGCACCTCATCAATAATCTAACACTTGGCCACCAGAGCTTCAGCGGTGCTTCATTTATCAAGACTTAAGCCTCCAAAAATAAGTGTAGAGAGTGAGTGGAGGAATAATCTGTTAGACGGAGAAAACACTTTTTCTTATTCTTCATGAGTCATCGGCTAAACACTGACTTTAACATGAATCGGAAAGTTACTGTTCTCCTCCTGAAGGTCATATTCTTTTACAGTAATGCGCGCATACATATAACAGTAAAACCCAGTGTTCACAATACCGTGGTGTCTGGTCTCAGCAGATGGAATATTTTACTCTAGCTTTTCTTTTAGATAAATTCAATGCTTTATTCTTTTTGAAACGCTTATATATGGGAGCGGACACAAGATGACACAGTTTGTGTCTTAGCGTTAATTGGGTTTAGGCCGTTAAATTGGTCGTTCGACCAGGAAGGTGATAACCCTCTAAGGGTAGAAGGAATGTCCTCCTAGTGAGAAAACCGATGGGTTATAGGTGAGCTGGTGGCAAGGGGCAAAGACTTGTTAGGACAGAGAAGACGAAAGGAAAGGGTTAAAGATTAAAGTCACAAATCATGGAGATCGGGTGCTTTTCACTGCTCCTCCATGTGCGCCTCAGAGAATGGAGTAAGATTTATGAGGTAAGGTATAGCACCGATCGTCATGAATTTGACGGCGATCGTCACCTCACCTCATCATACCCCAGTCCCTCCTGAAGATAGGGCAAAAAAGGCGTAGAAACACCAAAAGTCGTTAACTTTTTGCGCAGCCTAAATTTTGTGACTTTTCAAAGCCTTTTACTGGCACGGTAGTGTTCAGAAGCAAAGGAAGATCAAGCAATGGAAAACTATGAGACTTCACACATGAAGACGAGAGGTTACTCAAAATATTCACATCCCATTTATCATTTTCAAATCAATATTTAAAAAAAAAACAAAAGTAATACAAGGGATTTTACTTACTGGATATCATATGGCTTTGTTCAAACATTGCATTTTTGCAACTTTTTATGCAAATTAAAAGCTGCTTTTTCAAGTACCAGCAAAAGTATGAGATTTCAGAAATATCACACACATGCTTGTTTTTTTTATCCTGACTGAATTAGAAATCTTCTACATTTTTTTAAATCTGCAGCATATCACTTCTGTCAATGTTTTAGCAGTGGTTTTTTTTAACCAAGAAAACAGTACAGCCAGCTCTTCCCTCTCCTAGTGTATCCTCACCCACCCCCTGCAGACTGTGAGCCCTCGCGGGCAGGGTCCTCCCTCCTTATGTACTCATGTGCCTTGTTATCTGCTCATGTTTAATGTATTTGTCTATATTTGCCCCGTATTCACATGTAAAGCGCCATGGAATAAATGGCGCTATAAAAATGTATAATAATAATAAAAAATAATAACCAAGAAAGCAATGTTGGCAAATAAAACTAATTTTACTAAACATGTAATGTAGACCAATGACAACTATAATCCACACAAAAAAGCAAAGAAGCAGCAAAATCTGACTTTTATAAGCAGTTTCTCTACTGCCAAGAGAGCAGGTTTTGCCTGCAAAAAAAACCACTGCAAAATTGCAACGTATGAACATAGCCTATGTCAGATTTATGGAAGTTGAATGGATCTGTATTCCTTTAATATGCTGCACTTGGACAGGAAACCACCAAGGACAAACAACA
This sequence comes from Ranitomeya imitator, assembly GCF_032444005.1. Lineage (NCBI taxonomy): Eukaryota > Metazoa > Chordata > Amphibia > Anura > Dendrobatidae > Ranitomeya > Ranitomeya imitator. Next base: position 385,971,529 of record NC_091284.1, read on the forward strand.
TTGCAGTTTAAGGTTTATTCACGTTAGCAAATTGTCACCTATCCAAATAGTGGATAATAATAATGGGCATCTTGAGAATATATCTATTAAATATCTATCTATCTACTTACTGTATCTATCCCATATCTATCTATCTATCTATAACATATCTATCTATAACATATCTATCTATCTATCTATCTATCTATCTATCTATCCCATATCTATCTATCTATCTATCTATCTATCTATCTATCTATCCTATATCGATCTATCTATCTATTTATCTATCTATCTATCTATCCCATATCTATTTATCTATCCGGGGTCGGACTGGCCTGACGGGGTAGAGGGTAAAGGCCCAGTGGACCCCAGGGTCACGGGGGGCCCTTTAAATATGTGGGCCCTTTAAAAGTGTAGGCCCTTTAAAAGCGTGGGCCCTTTAAAAGCGCGTCCTAAGTTTTTTCAGTGTCGCGCGCTCGTACTGGGCTCGGCTCTGCTGCTCTTATCGCCGCGACGCTGACTCCCTCACTGTCGTGTCGCCGCCCACAGGATAAGGACCTTGACGATAAGGACCTTGACGTTCTTGGTGGGTGGTGACACGCACCGTGCTCTTTTTCCCGCTCTATTGGTGACGCTTCGTCTGCTGCGCTCTGCTCTCCCGACTCCCGTTGTGCTGGCTGCTGTGTGGTGAGTACTGTAGAACTTGAAGTAGTGGGTCGGTGACTAACTTCAATTCACTCTGCTCTCCCGCCCCCGACTCCTGCTGTCCTGCCGCCGTGTGAACGACTGACTCTGTGAATGAGTCACTCACTCTCTGTCAGTCTGTCTTCCGGTGTACCGTCTAGGCCAGTGTTCCCCAACTCCAGTCCTCAAGAGCCACCAACAGGTCGTGTTTTTAGGATTTCCTTAGCATGGCCCTGGTGATGGAATTGATGCCTGTCTAGATTATGGAGTTCTCACCTGGGCATTACTAAGGAAATCCTGAAAACATGACCTGTTGGTGGCTCTTGAGGACCGAACTTGGGGAACACTGGTCTAGGCACTCTCTGGCTGGGCACCTTAAAGGGACACCCTTCCTGAAAGTGCTGGCCCGCCTACATTTTTCTCAATAACCTGCTGCTGCAGTGCTGCTTTTAAAGTAAAGTGCTATGCAATACATTTTTTCAGGGTGAGTGCAGCCTGAGCCTCCATCCCATCCCCCATGATTCCATCCCCATGATCCCATGATCCATTCCCATCCCCCAGGAATGATCCCATCCCCCATGAATGATCCCATCCCCCATGAATGATCCAATCCCCCATCATCCAGTCCCATCCCCCATGATCCCATCCTCCATGATCCATTCCCAGCCCCCATGATCCCATCCCCCATGATCCATCCCCCTTGATCCATTCCCATCCCCCATGGTCCATTCCCATCCCCATGATACCATCCTCCATGATCCATTTCCATCCCCCTCCCCCATGATCCCATCCCCCATGATCCCATCATTGGCCAACAGTGCACAATAGCATTTTTTTTTTATTTTACACATGATGCATGACAGATCACAATCTCAGACTTCTATATAACATACACACACCACACTCTTCTTACGCTGTGTTTCCACAGTCAGGAAATTCTGCGTGTTTGACGCTGCATAGAGCAGCAGCATCAAACACGCACAGGGTCCCGATATTACTGCGTAGTGGAGGGGATTTCATGAAATCCTGTCTCCACTATGCGTTCAGAAATGCAGGTGGCATACCCGCGTAAACGGACATGCGGCGTGTAGTGTGCAAATTTTTCGGAAGATTTTCTCACGCTACAGTTCATGTGAGTTTATGCCACCAGGGGCTTAGCTTCGGTGACGGCATCGCTAGTCACCGAAGCTCCGTTACCTTCATTTCATTTATTCCCCAGTCTTTTACAGCCGGGAGTGTTCACAGAAAAGAAAAAATGTCTTTGGGGACCTATATTGTTAACAAACTCACAGAAAATATCCCCTGTGCTCAATAGATAAAAAATACATTTTATTAATTAATTTATTAAAAACCAAAAATTGGTGCACTAACACAAACCATCACCATGACAACAACATACTCCAACATACTCCACTACATGCACCCTACCTGCCAGCGGAGGTTGGCACCCTAAAACCTGGGCAAATGGCGCCCCGCTCACCGTTGACTGTCCCTCCTACCCCTATCAGGCCCTAACAAGATGGGATAAGATTGTCTTAATCATTCATAAGAAATCCCAATCATTTGTTTAGTCAACATTGATAAGGTGGCAGATCTCTAATTGCATCTATCCTGCCCCTACCTGTCAGCGGAGGCCGGCACCCTATTTTAGTATGCCAATGGTGCCCCCGCTCCTTGACGGCTATCCTCTATCCTATTCCTTGTCAGGCGGTTGAGGGCAAAATATATTAAGGTGCTATAGTGCTTTTGAGATGTAAAGAATGCTCCGCAGGATTATATATATGTATGTCCGGATCCCCTTAATATAATACTCATTCACAGTGCATACTGTATATACAAGACACAGTATAGTTTGATGATACATAATTTCAGGTACCAGACCCAGTCTTAAATATAACCAGATCCCCTTGCTACACTACTCATTGCCAATGCACATGGCCTAAAACCAATCAGCATATCAACTGTTGAAATACCGGACAAATCCCTTGGACACAAAAAAAATGCCTGTCACCTACATACTCATAAGTATATCCCTTGCAGGAAAAGCTGAAGTCCAGCGCGGGTGATATCCATAAAAAATACCTTTTATTCCATTTTCGTTAAAAGCACATAAATACAAAGTCCATCTTCATATCCATAGACACAAAAACGGGTGATTCATACCAGTGACAGTCACAGGCTTAAAGTGCATTAAAATCAAACGCGTTTCAACGGTCGTGCCGCCTTACTCATTGTGATAAAAATAAAATGAAAGAGGGCTGCCATATAGGACTAGGCCCATTAGGTTACACCCCCTGATCTTGCAGACAACAGAAACAGGGCAACACATGCAGGTAATTAAGGTATGAGGCATCATATCAAGAGGGGACCCGCCCTGAGATGCTGAGGCTTGTATAGGCACCCCAGTCTGAGACTGTATCTATCTATCTATCTTTCTATCTATCTATCTATCTATCTATCTATCTATCTATCTATCCCATATCTATCTATCTATCTACTGTATCTATCTATCGCATATCTATCTATCTATCTATCTATCTATCTATCTATCTATCTATCTATCTATCTCTTATCTAACTATCTATCTATCTCATATCTATCTATCTATCTATCTATCTATCTATCTATCTATCCCATATCTATCTATCTATCTATCTATCTATCTATCTATCTATCTATCTATCTATCTATCTATCCCATATCTATCTATCTATCTACTGTATCTATCTATCGCATATCTATCTATCTATCTATCTATCTCTTATCTAACTATCTATCTATCTCATATCTATCTATCTATCTATCCCATATCTATCTATCTATCTATCTATCTATCTATCTATCTATCTGTCTATCTATCTATCTATCCCATATCTATCTATCTATCTATCTATCTATCTATCTATCTATCTATCTATCTATCTATCTATTGTAAGATTGTGCTTACTTGTTGGGGGACACTCGCTTGGCACGGGATTCAAGCACACGGGCACAGTTTTTCATTTAAACACAGTCTATGCGGTTTATTAAAGTGTCATAAACCTTATTATTCACAGTTCATTATATACATTTCATAGAACACAATAGGCACCATCTGGTGATATTAACTTGCAGCTTTATCTTATATATATATATACTGTATACGGCTTTCTCTCACAGACACTAAACATGCTGGACCTCTCACTTCGTCCAGTTACCATGGGTGTCCAGACGCCGAACAGTTCATCAATGTCCCAAGTCATATAGCGCACATGACATTGGGTCGCGGTCTCTAAACACGCTGAACCTCACTTCGTTCAGTTACCGTGGGAGACCACACAGTTCATAGAATATCACAAGCACCAACAGTCAGTGGTACCTTATGGGAGCTCCTGCTCCACCTGCTGTCTCCTCGTCAGTCCTCTCTCCTGGGGAAACTGCCTTACGGGGTTCACCAACTTGCCTGGTCAGCACACATCAGTCAGTCCAGAGCCACCGAAGGACGGTATCTTCCCCAACACAGACCATCCAGGTCCACAGTCTATCAGGTGCTCCAGGAAGACTCCACTCACAGGAGCTTCTAACACAGACCGTCCAGGACCCCAGTTTCACTGTGCGCTATTCAGGACGTGCATGTGCTCTTCAGGATTCCTACTCCCTGGACTTCCAACACAGGTTGCTCAGTGCACTATTCAGGACGTCCATCCCTACCGGGGACCTTCCAACACACAGGCATGTGACCTGTACTGGTGCTATTCAGGATGTCTATCCAACACCCCAGACCACCAGGTCCAAAGCCCCACCATGTGCTCTTCAGGGTGATGACACTCCCCACACATAGGCTCTCCAGGACCTTCCAGCATAGACCATTCAGGTCCACACTCAGCGACCATGTGACCCACACCCTGGTCACATTATGAAGCTGAAACCACTCCCACAGGTGGGAGTGTGTGTGTGTGTGTGTGTGTGTGTGTGTGTGTGTGTGTGTGTGTGTGGCTAGTTCGACCCGCCCATCTCTCATAACTAGCCTAGTAAGTTTCCCTTCACAACTATACAAGCACTTGTGGGACTACAGGTCCCAGAACAACAACATTACATCAGACGTACCACTCAGACTCCCTCTGCGAGACATATCGGCCAGTTACAATTCTGCCAGTCACTGTATCACCACCATTATAACAAATGATACGCCTCCATGCATATCCCGAGGAGCACACACAGTGCCCCCTAGCTGCCACAGGGGTCACTGCATCACTCTATCTATCTATCTATCTATCTATCTATCTATCTATCTATCTATCTATCTATCCCATATCTATCTATCTATCTGTCTATCCCTTATCTATCTATCTATCTATCTATCTATCTATCTATCTATCTATCTATCTATCCTATATCTATTTATCTATCTATCTATAGATCCATCTATCCCCTATCTATCTATCTATCTATAGATCTATCTATCCCCTATCTATCTATCTATCTATCTATCTCTCTATCTATCTATCTATCTATCTATCTATCTATCTATCTATCTATCTATCTATCCAGCTATCTATCCCATATCTATCTATCTATCTATCTATCTATCTATCTATCTATCTATCTATCTATCTATCTATCTATCTATCCCTCCCATATCTATCTATTTATCTATCTATCTATCTATCTATCTATCTATCTATCTATCTATCTATCTATCCCATATCTATCTATCTATCTATCTATCTATCATCAATCCATCTATCAAACTTGCCATTTTTTAACAATTCTGACCCCTGTTGCATTTGTTTTTATTTACTTCCTTGATATATTGAGCTATGTCTCATTTTTTTTATGGCTGTTTCAAGATTTCAAATACTTCCAAGACCTTTAAAGTGAAAAATAAAGCCATAAATAAAACCAGCTTTTTCCACATCCTGTAAATCCTCTAGTCTTGCTTAATAGCCGATTTCTTTTTTTTAGTTTTATTTAACACATACATCGTAACTCCTTTCTTTTTAGATTTTCCAATTTTCTTAGTTGAAGGAAATTGAATCATATGCATTAAAAACACTAAACTCAAAGTATTCAGGATGACAAGGGCAGAAGTGATGCCCTATGTTACACCTGCTGCAGGCGGTGAGGATGCATTCTCTCTGCTGTGCTCATTGGTTCCCTGTGTCATGCCCCTCCCCCTACACCGTTCAGCTGTTATAAACCAAGCTAGTGGTTTATGTTTGACTTAGGCTACGTTCACATTAGCGTTGCGCGCCGGTGCGTCGGCGACGCAACGGCGACGCAACGCTCGACGCACAAAAAACGCGCGCAAAAACGCTGCGTTTTGCGACGCGTGCGTCGTATTTTGATGAAAATCGGACGCACGAAAAATGCAACTTGTTGCATTTTCTTGCGTCCGACGCTAGCGTCGGAAACGACGCACGTGTCGAAAAACGCAACCAAAAAAACGCACGCGTCCCCTATGTTAAACATAGGGGCGCGTCGCCGCTGCGTCGCCGCTGCATCGCCGACGCAACAGCGATGCACATTAGCGGAACGCTAATGTGAACGTAGCCTTAGATCTTTCCTTCACTCCTTATAGCCAGTCACTTGTTCATTTCATTTCTACCTCAAAAATATCTATAAATCTGACCCTTTTCTTACCTTTGAAATGGAAAAATAAATATCACTCTAACTCAATCTTTGCAACTTACTTCTTATCAATCTTCTTTTCACTTAACTCTGACCTTTCCATTATATCTTGAATCCAGAAGCCTGGCCCATATTTCTGTCCAGCCATTACGCAGATGCCTTCATCTTGTGCCAGTCATTGCACTGGTTACCCATCCACTACAACCGACATCTCCTATCTCACTAATGGGAAAGTCTGTTCATTGAATATAAATTTTACCTCAGGATTGAGACTTTTGATAACGGCTGATTAATTTTACCAGAGAAAAAAGCTGATTTTTATGATAAGATATATTACAAAGTTGCTTATTTTCACGTTTACTACTGATTTATGAAACAAAAATTATAACGATAGTTACTCTTTAACCCCTTTCTGACCTCGGACGGGATAGTACGTCTGAGGTCAGATCCCCTGCTTTGATGCAGGGCTCCGCGGTGAGCCCGCATCAAAGCCGGGACATGTCAGCTGTTTTGAACAGCTGACGTGCCCGTAACTAGTTAAATGCCGCTGTCAAACGCAGACAGCAGCATCTAACTACCGCTTCCGGCCGGGCGGCCGGAAATGACGTCATCGCCGACCCCCGTCACATGATCGGGGGTCGGCGATGCGTCACGATGGTAACCATAGAGGTCCTAGAGACCTCTATGGTTACTGATCCCCGGCAGCTGTGAGCGCCACCCTGTGGTCGGTGCTCACAGCACAGCTCCATTTCTGCTACATAGCAGCGATCAGCAGATCGCTGCTATGTAGCAGAGCCAATCGCGTTGTGCCTGCTTCTAGCCTCCCATGGAGGCTATTGAAGCATGGCAAAAGTAAAAAAAAAAAGTAAAAAAAAATGTGAAAAAAATAAAAAAAATATAAAAGTTTAAATCACCCCCCTTTCGCCCCAATAAAAAATCAATAAAAAAAATATTAAATCTACGCATATTTGGCATCACCGCGCTCAGAATCGCCCGATCTATCAATTAAAAAAAGCATTAACCTGATCACTAAACGGCGTAGCGAGAAAAAACTTCGAAACGCCAGAACTACGTTTTTAAGGTCGCCGCGACATTGCATTAAAATGCAATAACGGGCGATCAAAAGAACGTATCTGCACCAAAATGGTATCATTAAAAACGTCATCTCGGCACGCAAAAAATAGGCCCTCAACCGACCCCAGATCACGAAAAATGGAGACGCTACGAGTATCGGGAAATGGCGCCATTTTTTTTTTTTTTTTTTTAGCAAAGTTTGGAATTTTTTTTCACCACTTAGATAAAAAATAACCTAGTCATGTTAGGTGTCTATGAACTCGTATTGACCTGGAGAATCATAATGGCAGGTCAGTTTTAGCATTTAGTGAACCTAGCAAAAAAGCCAAACAAAAAACAAGTGTGGGATTGCACTATTTTTGCAATTTCACCGCACTTGGAATTTATTTCCCGTTTTCTAGTACATGACATGCTAAAACCAATGATGTTGTTCAAAAGTACAACTCGTCCCACAAAAAATAAGCCCTCACATGGCCAAATTGACGGAAAAATAAAAAAGTTATGGCTCTGGGAAGGAGAGGAGTGAAAAACGAACACGGAAAAACGAAAAATCCCAAGGTCATGAAGGGGTTAAGGTCCTCTGCCTTCAGTCTTATGGAAAAGAGAAAACCATGGGCTCTATTTCTCATTTTCAGTCCTCTCTGATCTAATGGGTAGAGACTTGCTATTATATCTGGTAATGGAATTTTTTAAGGCATTCAAGAACTGTGAGTTTTTCAAGACGAAATTTCTTCAGGAGATGCTCTTATTTTTCGGAATATTCAGAGGAATTTTTCATTTTCAGAAACATGTCTTCAACCAGTTTTGAAATGTTTTGGAAGGTTTTTTTTTCCTGAAATGTATTTTGCAGCCTTTTAATTGAGCAGTGCCTGGTTTGGAGAGGACTTCTTCAGGATCTGCTTCAAAAAAGTAACTTACACCTTTTTTTCGAAAATCTCTTCAGGAAAAAAAAACTTTTCATATAAACAGAAAATTAGATTTCCCATAGAAATCAAAATGAAGAGTTTAAAAAAAAAATAGTAAACTTTTTGAAAAGGATTCTGGAAATAATTGATTACACTTCAAAACCCTCATTGAGAACATAGTCTAATACACAGTTTACACAGACATGCGGGATTCCTGATCTTTCTGTGTAGCACACAGAAAGAAGCAGCAGCAGTATGAAGCATGAAGCATATTATACAGCACTACTGAGCATTGTGGCTGTGAATACAGCACTGAAGTGAAATACGTTTGTTAGAAGCTGCGACACAATCTGTGTCAGCTTGGTCTCCCATTGTTCTGATTGCTTCTCCCTCTCTCTCATCCTTCTCTATCCACTCTATCCTTAAAGTTTCATTTGTTCAGTAACCTGTCACCTCACTATGAAAACATTCCGTCTTGCTTTGATCAAGATGGATTTCAGTTATTTTTCGAAGTGTAAAGGGAGTTTTGTCTCATAAGTGGAGAAAAAAGCAGATTTCTCTCATGAGATATATTAGAAATTAGTATACACTGTATATATACCCATTTACAGAGGCTGATACAGTAAACATTAAGATTTCTATGCATATATACACCTTGATTGGTGGCTAAAGCTGCAGTAAAAAACTATGTGTACTTTAATAAGAAAAAAACTTTAATAAAAATTTCATATTCACTCAATATCCTAAAGTTGTTAGTTCAAGACAATCCAAGAATACTGAGACATGTAAAGAAATCATATTTTCTCTGTGCTCCCGTCTCTGCATGACTGCAGATCACCAACATGGTGTTGATAAGTCGCGGCACGAGTCTATGACAGTGTGAATGTGTGTCCTGCCGATAGTGCTTTACGGCTAACGGTCTACAATGAGAGGGTTTTCCGCATGGCTGAATGTATGGTCTGGAGGTTTTATGCTGTGTTGAGCAATGCCGCCGCAGTAGAAAGGAAATGTGCTATTTATTTCTAATACAGGTACGTAGCAGGAATCCTTGTCTGGCGTTACGCTGAGGAATTGATCTCGAGAGTGAGGCATAATGGGTGGCACGAGCTTTACTGTGTGGAAGTGAAATGCGTGGTTCCCCATACCCTTCCAATTATTGGAGATGTACAAAGAATATGTGCTCATGTTACTTCAGCTTCTGAAAGGCTGCGACTTCCACCTCTCATTATTATTAATGAGGAGCTACGCATCTTCCGAAGGCGTCTCCTCTGGAATTCGGAATGTTTGAAAGGTTTTAAGACAGTTTTCAGCCTGTTTCTCGGTAAAATCAGTCACATTAGCATCTTAAATGTCAGTGGGGTGTATTTCAGCTTTTTCATTTTGCTGTACTGAATATTTAAGTGTTAGCAACTGATTTAGTGGAGCAGAAAGTAAGGTAAAAGTAGAAAAAAAACAGCAAATCAAGAAAAATCTGGGTATTCTGGAATCCATAAATTACAATGAATGACATAAAACTGATATCATAATGGGCGAGCAGATATTGCCACAAATATCTTCATTTTCCTACTCCATTGGGGAAGGGGAGCATTTTCCAGCGGGACTATCCTTTGATTTTCTGGCTAAGCTAGAGGTTTTGATCTACACTGACTGTAGGTAGCGGAGAGGAGCGAATAGATTTGAGTGGAATTGAAATCTACATTAATTTTTACAAAACACTCCGCATTCACCAACATGTGTAATTTTTGTAGTTCGCTTCCACACGGATTTAGGAACCATAAAAGACCTTAAAAATGTTTAAAAAGATTCTTATAATCACCTCTCCGGCTCCTCTAGATCACACATCTGGCCTTTCCGCATCTTCAGATTGCGGCCGCTCCTGTTGAAATGTTTTTTTTCTTATTTGGATATCCAAGTAATTTTTGCTCCTTTTTTTCAAAAAAAAAAAAAAGGATATTCCAGCTTCTGGTAGAAGATATTAAAAAATATTCAAGTTTATTAAAACACGTAAAAACCCATGATACTAAAGCGGGACGCGGGGAACAACATGGCGAAACGTTTTGAACACAGCACAGAGCTCTTCCTTTTTTTCCATGATGCATGGAAGTTTTCTTTGTTTCACTGTCATATTCTCTCTCTTTTTATTTTTTGATGATAAAATAAAAAAAATAAGTGTCTATTATTACCATGAAGAATACTAAAATACATTTAAACATTTAATCTACGTTCGGCAACAAATATTTCTAAATATTGGACACTTTTTTTTTTATTTTGGATGGCTTGGCATTTATTTATTTACCTATTTATTTTGAACTTGTTCTTTTTTTTTTTTTATTTTACACATTGTGCCCCTCATAAAGTCATAAAAGACTTTTGGGGGTATTTAAATATTGAAATATTTTTATGGCGTGGCATTTATTTATTTACCTATTTATTTTGAACTTGTTCTTTTTTTTATTTTTTATTTATTTTACACATTCTGCCCCCATAAATTCATAAAAAACTTTTGGGGGTATTTAAATATTGAAATATTTTTGATTTTCATCTAATTTCCCTTGTTACTCGGGCTGGTATCTTAGCCCCAGCTACAGGGGAAATACAGTCTCCTGGAAACAGGAACACATGGGCTACTTGCACAGTGAACAAGTCTGTATGATCATGTTCACACACCACCAAGAAACCTGAAGACACAAAAGAGAATAGTAAAACCAAAAACACTCAGTTTGAAAAAATGTTGCAGTAATCCGCAAGTGCTAGTAAAAGATGTAAAAAACAGGGTATTTGGTTGATACGTTTTTTGCAAAAAATGTATACTAAGCTGCTCTACCAATCTTCACGGTATACCCTTATCAGAGCAGTCCTAACTAATGTATGCAATCCCTATCTGATGTATTTAAAAACCTGATCATCTGTATATAACTTGTGTGAACAGGGTTCAGAGAGGAAAAATCCATGTGTGCATACAGGGTAGAACAGCTTTTGTGCAGATAGCCCAAGAGGAGTGGTGGAACTCCCCAGTCTTGTAGACACAAGAGAACAATTATGGAAACAGGAACACATGGGCTACTTGCACAGTGAACAAGTCTGTATGATCATGTTCACACACCACCAAGAAACCTGAAGACACAAAAGAGAATAGTAAAACCAAAAACACTCAGTTTGAAAAAATGTTGCAGTAATCCGCAAGTGCTAGTAAAAAATGTAAAAAACAGGGTATTTGGTTGATACGTTTTTTGCAAAAAATGTATACTAAGCTGCTCTACCAATCTTCACGGTATACCCTTATCAGAGCAGTCCTAACTAATGTATGCAATCCCTATCTGATGTATTTAAAAACCTGATCATCTGTATATAACCTGTGTGAACAGGGTTCAGAGAGGAAAAATCCATGTGTGCATACAGGGTAGAACAGCTTTTGTGCAGATAGCCCAAGAGGAGTGGTGGAACTCCCCAGTCTTGTAGACACAAGAGAACAATTATGGAAACAGGAACACATGGGCTACTTGCACAGTGAACAAGTCTGTATGATCATGTTCACACACCACCAAGAAACCTGAAGACACAAAAGAGAATAGTAAAACCAAAAACACTCAGTTTGAAAAAATGTTGCAGTAATCCGCAAGTGCTAGTAAAAGATGTAAAAAACAGGGTATTTGGTTGATACGTTTTTTGCAAAAAATGTATACTAAGCTGCTCTACCAATCTTCACGGTATACCCTTATCAGAGCAGTCCTAACTAATGTATGCAATCCCTATCTGATGTATTTAAAAACCTGATCATCTGTATATAACTTGTGTGAACAGGGTTCAGAGAGGAAAAATCCATGTGTGCATACAGGGTAGAACAGCTTTTGTGCAGATAGCCCAAGAGGAGTGGTGGAACTCCCCAGTCTTGTAGACACAAGAGAACAATTATGGAAACAGGAACACATGGGCTACTTGCACAGTGAACAAGTCTGTATGATCATGTTCACACACCACCAAGAAACCTGAAGACACAAAAGAGAATAGTAAAACCAAAAACACTCAGTTTGAAAAAATGTTGCAGTAATCCGCAAGTGCTAGTAAAAGATGTAAAAAACAGGGTATTTGGTTGATACGTTTTTTGCAAAAAATGTATACTAAGCTGCTCTACCAATCTTCACGGTATACCCTTATCAGAGCAGTCCTAACTAATGTATGCAATCCCTATCTGATGTATTTAAAAACCTGATCATCTGTATATAACTTGTGTGAACAGGGTTCAGAGAGGAAAAATCCATGTGTGCATACAGGGTAGAACAGCTTTTGTGCAGATAGCCCAAGAGGAGTGGTGGAACTCCCCAGTCTTGTAGACACAAGAGAACAATTATGGAAACAGGAACACATGGGCTACTTGCACAGTGAACAAGTCTGTATGATCATGTTCACACACCACCAAGAAACCTGAAGACACAAAAGAGAATAGTAAAACCAAAAACACTCAGTTTGAAAAAATGTTGCAGTAATCCGCAAGTGCTAGTAAAAGATGTAAAAAACAGGGTATTTGGTTGATACGTTTTTTGCAAAAAATGTATACTAAGCTGCTCTACCAATCTTCACGGTATACCCTTATCAGAGCAGTCCTAACTAATGTATGCAATCCCTATCTGATGTATTTAAAAACCTGATCATCTGTATATAACTTGTGTGAACAGGGTTCAGAGAGGAAAAATCCATGTGTGCATACAGGGTAGAACAGCTTTTGTGCAGATAGCCCAAGAGGAGTGGTGGAACTCCCCAGTCTTGTAGACACAAGAGAACAATTATGGAAACAGGAACACATGGGCTACTTGCACAGTGAACAAGTCTGTATGATCATGTTCACACACCACCAAGAAACCTGAAGACACAAAAGAGAATAGTAAAACCAAAAACACTCAGTTTGAAAAAATGTTGCAGTAATCCGCAAGTGCTAGTAAAAGATGTAAAAAACAGGGTATTTGGTTGATACGTTTTTTGCAAAAAATGTATACTAAGCTGCTCTACCAATCTTCACGGTATACCCTTATCAGAGCAGTCCTAACTAATGTATGCAATCCCTATCTGATGTATTTAAAAACCTGATCATCTGTATATAACCTGTGTGAACAGGGTTCAGAGAGGAAAAATCCATGTGTGCATACAGGGTAGAACAGCTTTTGTGCAGATAGCCCAAGAGGAGTGGTGTAACTCCCCAGTCTTGTAGACACAAGAGAACAATTATGGAAACAGGAACACATGGGCTACTTGCACAGTGAACAAGTCTGTATGATCATGTTCACACACCACCAAGAAACCTGAAGACACAAAAGAGAATAGTAAAACCAAAAACACTCAGTTTGAAAAAATGTTGCAGTAATCCGCAAGTGCTAGTAAAAGATGTAAAAAACAGGGTATTTGGTTGATACGTTTTTTGCAAAAAATGTATACTAAGCTGCTCTACCAATCTTCACGGTATACCCTTATCAGAGCAGTCCTAACTAATGTATGCAATCCCTATCTGATGTATTTAAAAACCTGATCATCTGTATATAACTTGTGTGAACAGGGTTCAGAGAGGAAAAATCCATGTGTGCATACAGGGTAGAACAGCTTTTGTGCAGATAGCCCAAGAGGAGTGGTGGAACTCCCCAGTCTTGTAGACACAAGAGAACAATTATGGAAACAGGAACACATGGGCTACTTGCACAGTGAACAAGTCTGTATGATCATGTTCACACACCACCAAGAAACCTGAAGACACAAAAGAGAATAGTAAAACCAAAAACACTCAGTTTGAAAAAATGTTGCAGTAATCCGCAAGTGCTAGTAAAAGATGTAAAAAACAGGGTATTTGGTTGATACGTTTTTTGCAAAAAATGTATACTAAGCTGCTCTACCAATCTTCACGGTATACCCTTATCAGAGCAGTCCTAACTAATGTATGCAATCCCTATCTGATGTATTTAAAAACCTGATCATCTGTATATAACTTGTGTGAACAGGGTTCAGAGAGGAAAAATCCATGTGTGCATACAGGGTAGAACAGCTTTTGTGCAGATAGCCCAAGAGGAGTGGTGGAACTCCCCAGTCTTGTAGACACAAGAGAACAATTATGGAAACAGGAACACATGGGCTACTTGCACAGTGAACAAGTCTGTATGATCATGTTCACACACCACCAAGAAACCTGAAGACACAAAAGAGAATAGTAAAACCAAAAACACTCAGTTTGAAAAAATGTTGCAGTAATCCGCAAGTGCTAGTAAAAGATGTAAAAAACAGGGTATTTGGTTGATACGTTTTTTGCAAAAAATGTATACTAAGCTGCTCTACCAATCTTCACGGTATACCCTTATCAGAGCAGTCCTAACTAATGTATGCAATCCCTATCTGATGTATTTAAAAACCTGATCATCTGTACATAACTTGTGTGAACAGGGTTCAGAGAGGAAAAATCCATGTGTGCATACAGGGTAGAACAAGTCTGTATGATCATGTTCACACACCACCAAGAAACCTGAAGACACAAAAGAGAATAGTAAAACCAAAAACACTCAGTTTGAAAAAATGTTGCAGTAATCCGGTGGTGTGTGAACATGATCATACAGACTTGTTCACTGTGCAAGTAGCCCATGTGTTCCTGTTTCCATAATTGTTCTCTTGTGTCTACAAGACTGGGGAGTTCCACCACTCCTCTTGGGCTATCTGCACAAAAGCTGTTCTACCCTGTATGCACACATGGATTTTTCCTCTCTGAACCCTGTTCACACAGGTTATATACAGATGATCAGGTTTTTAAATACATCAGATAGGGATTGCATTCATTAGTTAGGACTGCTCTGATAAGGGTATACCGTGAAGATTGGTAGAGCAGCTTAGTATACATTTTTTGCAAAAAACGTATCAACCAAATACCCTGTTTTTTACATCTTTTACTAGCACTTGCGGATTACTGCAACATTTTTTCAAACTGAGTGTTTTTGGTTTTACTATTCTCTTTTGTGTCTTCAGGTTTCTTGGTGGTGTGTGAACATGATCATACAGACTTGTTCACTGTGCAAGTAGCCCATGTGTTCCTGTTTCCATAATTGTTCTCTTGTGTCTACAAGACTGGGGAGTTCCACCACTCCTCTTGGGCTATCTGCACAAAAGCTGTTCTACCCTGTATGCACACATGGATTTTTCCTCTCTGAACCCTGTTCACACAAGTTATATACAGATGATCAGGTTTTTAAATACATCAGATAGGGATTGCATACATTAGTTAGGACTGCTCTGATAAGGGTATACCGTGAAGATTGGTAGAGCAGCTTAGTATACATTTTTTGCAAAAAACGTATCAACCAAATACCCTGTTTTTTACATCTTTTACTAGCACTTGCGGATTACTGCAACATTTTTTCAAACTGAGTGTTTTTGGTTTTACTATTCTCTTTTGTGTCTTCGAAATACAGTCTCCTCCCTGTATTGCAGAACTGACTAGGTCTCTCATCATCCAGCAGATCAGATGACCACTGTATATGGAGAAGTCATTGCTGTCAGTGCTTCCTATTGCTGCGTACACAATGCTTCTTTAGCGCTGTGTTTGCATCAGAGGAGAAGGCACAAACAGTAATAAACCATCTCTGCCTTCTCTATGTGGACTGCGACCATATCCCCAATTCTGCAGCTTCACAATCGTGTTCCTACGTAGTTGTGCTCCCGCGTAGTGACATTTTAGAATGTCACTGCAGAGTAGTGATATAATTTCATTTTATCCTTCTATTTCCAGCAATAATAACAGAGGAACAACACAAAACAGAGTTATAGCAAAATATGCTACTGTGCCGTTATATTTTCGGGAATACAATTATTTCCTAAAACTGGCATGTCAGGAGAGATTATGTGTCCTCTGTAATCTGGGTTACATTTTAGAACATTTTTCTTTCTGACTACAACATAATAAATAAGCACTGATTTTTGGTTCCTTGTTTATTTCGTTATGAAACAGGCGATTTGCAATGCGGGGATTTTTGTCGGCTCTCTACTCTTTGTTAATATCACACATTTGTAGATGTAGCAGAGCAGAATTTCTCGTGTACCTGTTCTTTTCTAAGGCGCTCTGAGCAGTTTGTAATAAGTATTGTGATATTATTAATGACAAGCTCAGTGCGCCCTCAGTGCCATTTTTGTCTGTAAACGCAAAGCCTGGCGTGAAATAAATAGACATGTTATATACTTCTACTGCATACAAAATGCCCTTTTAATTTCCTGGTGGTGACCACTGAACGCTGCTACGTTCCTGACCCCTTACACCATCTAGTTGACACTGACCACTCAGCTATCAGAAACCCCGACTCCAGTAATAAATGGGGCTTTCCAGAAAACAAAAGAAGGTCAGAGCTCACGTAGGGTCTGTAAGTTGCAGCAGATAGGATTGAAGAAGAGTGGGTGGGACAATCTGTTTTTCTCTTCAGTCATATTGGGTTTAATTGGCCTTTGAAAGCAAGAAAATAATACGACTTGGTATCATTACTCACACAGTGAAGTGGGAGAACACACTTCTCTCCCAAACAAGCCTTGTTACTGTGAGATTGCACGGAAAACACTTTTGTAATTACTCAGTAAGCTGGGCCTGAGCTCCAGTTATTGATTTATCCAAAGTACTGATCTATTTACAGATGGCAAATAATAGTTTTTTGCCAATCTTTAGCCTTTTAATTACCGTAATATGAAATCTGTCTTGTTTTCCACTCCAGCTATTACAGAAGCAACAGAGCAAGCCATGGATCCCCCCCCCCTTCTGTCCCATTCAGTGAAACAAAATGTTCTTTATATTCCCTACCAGCGCGGGGGAAGACGGTGACAAGAATATTAATGTGAATGCCGAGAGGGGCTTATGAGAATATCTCATCACCTGCCTCCCCATAGGTAAATACTTGGCGTTGTAGGAGACAGGGTAGCAGTGTGGACTTTTCACCATTGCGATGATTTCGACTGTTTAGATGCAAAACCATTTGGTCTCCATTCATAATGAGAATTGTGTTTTCCAAGGGTTAACTAGAATTAGAAACAGGGTTATATAGGATCAGCAAAAATAGAAAAAAAGAAGAAGCCAGCTCGCCAATGCAGCAAAAAATCCTCCGGAGCCGGGAACGTAGCCACTGCCATGGACATCCAACAGATAGAAATATGAAGTAGAGTCCAGTTCTTATGGAGTAAAATTTCAAGCTTTATTGAAGTGCTTTTAAAATCATGGTGATATCAGGAAAAGATGGACATGCAGGACCTACGCATTTCTGGTGCGTATAGCACCCTTAATCATGGTGGCACCCTTAGTTCTTCATAAGGCTGGGGCTAGATGGCAAAAAGTCAAACCCAAATGGATTGCTTATCGTGGCCATGGTACCCTAGTAGTCACAATGTGACCCCATTCATCTGCATTATGTTGCAATGTGTAGCATCAATGTCTGGAAGGGATGCCAACTCATTCACCACCACGGCCTCCATCCTGCATCTCCTCCTTCACCTTTGGCTAGTGAACGGGGTCTGCACACAGTGTGCTGATCCCCGAGCACTGTGCTCAGTACATGCATACACACACTACCTTCTTCTTAAAGGGGCCGCGTGCACCATCCTAAAATGTCCCCAACCAATGGCTGGGAGACACTTTTTATTTAAGTCACTTCCACCTGCATGGAGGTGCCTGCACAACGTTGTTAGTCTGTTCCCAGCACGCTTGCTAGTTCTCAGGTTCCTGTCCGTTTGTTCCCACTAGTCCCGCTAATGTCTGCATGCCCCAAACACCACCTTCAGATTCTTTCTTGTTCCTGTCATTCGTAGCTAGTACCTGCCTTGTCAGTCTGTATTTCAGCAAGAACCATCAGCACCTGTCATGACAATCTGTAAATCAGCCGGATTCATCTACACCTGCCATGCCAGTCTGTATATCAGTCGGACAGGCCTACACCTGCCAGTGCTTACCTGTATACCAGCCATACCCATCTGTATTTGTGGTTCCTGTGTTCCAGCCTTGCCAACATTTATCAGTTGTATTTTACTAATGGGCCGTACCAGCTACCTCTACCTTGGGGGTCATCTGCCGGACGTCCGAGGTCTGTCCTGGAGTAGCACCTTGTGTCCATCGGGACCCAAACCTAAACTAACCATCAGGAGCTCAATTGAAGAGTCAGGTGCTCACCTAGTCATGCCCCTCCAGGCTGTCCTTGGACCACGGCACAGTTGTTCCACCACTTCCTTTACACAATGTAGCTGCAGCACGTAACAATCGTTGGCCATGCAACCTGAATCTCAATTAAAGTCGCCATATTCTTCCAACCTAAAAACAAAGAATGTAAGTACTAAAGGCATAAGAAAAGGAGTAAAAATAGATGCTCACCCCTTTTTATGGTCAGGATTATTTAAATGGTTTGCACTATTATATTCTTAGTATTATACATACGGAAGCAATGTAGGAGGGGCAGTTCTGAATTTCTTGCATAATTTCAATCTGTCATAGTGAAATAGTGAAGCACATGTAGAGACAGATGGCTTGCATGCGTAACTTGTGTTTGTAAAATATAGGCTTTGTAGCAGTGTCATTTATATTTGATGGGTCACATACTGTACTGTAAGAAATAGCTAGATCTTCAGGAGTTGTGAAGCTAGATATACATCAGGGTTAGTATAAGCCAGCTGTGATTTGAACTATTCTTTGTTGGCAAGATGTGCTAAATTGTAACCAAGAAAGGTTCAAAACATGAAAATGTGGAAATCCCCTATTTTAGTCAACCATGTAAAAACTATGGACAACTAAGTGTTTATTAAAAAAACATGTAAGGCAAATGCCATATAAATGCGCACATGCATTAATTCACAACCAGCATTGAAGACTTTAAAAAGCAACACAAAATGGATAAAACTTTGGATTGACGTGGCATTTTCCTACAGTGTTGCTAAAGAGTTTCTGTAATTTCAAGTAACTTTTCAGAAAAATATGTTTTGTGTGTGTACATGACGCATTATGTTATGGCTGGCCATTATATGAATTTTGTCCTGATGTTCACCACCTTTGCCGCCTTGATTTCTTAACTTGCAATTGAGTCGGTGTGAGGAGACTAGCTTCTCAAATGTCCTCCATACACTAACCACAATGAAAGGGATATTCCTGTTCTTCTTTCTTTACATAGCACACAGACACAAGCAACAGATTGGGAGGCAAGATATATATCATTTTTCTTTTCAATGTTCTTTTTACTAAATTTGAACAAGTAATAACAAGTAATAACAAGTGATGACAAGAAGTAGCAGGTAGAAAGTAATAACATTCAGACAGGTATAAGACCTTAAATCAAATACAGAGGAACTTAAGCATAAATTTTGGATTGTTATAATTGGTAGTCTGCATTTTCGACAGATGACATTTTAGTTCCAAGCGTAAAAAATTAGTCATTGGTCACATCATTAAACAATGAAACTATGGGACAAGGCACCGATTACAACTTGTCCTTAAATTGCTATCAGCTAAAAAACAAAAAGAGAGTTATTAGTAATGAAGTAAAGAGAAGAGATTAGAAAGGAGATCATAAGGGGGATAAAGTTAGAGGGTGAAGTGGGGGGAAGCACCATATATTAACCTCAGATAGCAGTTAAGATCAACTTTCGATTTACAGATGACAATTAGACCTATAAAGAGCCTATGGATGCCACTTCTCCACAAATGTTGGCTGCGAATGATTTACTGAGGCAACTAATTCAGCCATTCGGTATAATTGGTCTATTTTCCATAATAATTGGGAGTATGTAGGTACGTTTCTTGACTTCCAGTATGTCGGAATTAAAAGTTTAGCAGCCGCTATGATATTATAGGTTAGAGTAGAGGAACGAGTATGATCGGGCTCTATAGGGAAGTTAAGTAGTGCAATCTCGGGTGTCAGTTTCAGTTTTTTTCCCAGTGATATCTCGGATGACCGACTCTACTAATGACCAAAAAAGTTTTATAGTCGGACATGACCACCACAAGTGTATGTAATCTCCAATTCATTTTTCACATCTTCAACACGTGATTAGAGCGTTTGCTTTCCAGGTCCGAATTTGCGCCGGTGATATATACCACCTAGATACTATTTTATAGGAGTTTTCCTGAGTTTTCACACAGCTTGTAGGGCCGTGTGAGTGTTTGTAGATATGTAGCACTTGTGCATTAGAGAATAGGTAGCCCAGGTCCTTCTCCCATCTTGTTATATAAGCCCTTTTTAAGCAGAGATTCTTGGTTAAAAGAGTTTGGTATATTGTGGAAAGTATTTTTGAGGGTGTAGATGTTTTAGCACAACGTGTTTCAAAGGACGTAAGATTTCGAGTAGAATCCGTGGTATAATGTAGTTTTTTCAATGACTGTTTAAGAGTGGAGTATTGTATAAAATTAAGGTTCGAAAGGCCTGTTAGTTTACTAATGCCTGATAGTGGAAGGACCACTCCATCTGCCATTAATTGATCTATAGGTGTACCAAATCCTTGATGCCTGTTGCTTTCTCTTTTTGCTGTTGTTTTAAATGTGCGGTTTAGAATGTCCGAAACTATGAGTAATGGGGATGAGGGGGAGGAGGATATTGTTTGTTTTCGCCCAAATTTTAATAAGTGTTCGAGTAAGCGGATTGGGGTGTGAGGGGGGTGGCTTCTCCTTAGCGTAAGTTAACAAGAGTGGTCTGATGGGTAAAAGCGAAAGTTCTTCCTCCACCGCCAACCACTGTTTACTCTGTGTGCCTCGGATTAGATCAACTGTCCATGACAGTACTGCGGCATAATAATATTTCCTTATGTCAGGAGCACCCATACCACCGTTTGGTTTAGATAGTGTCAGTGTGCGATAACCTATTTGTGGTTTAACATTTTTCCATATATATTGGAGGAATAGAGAGTTTGTCTTAACGAGGAAGGAGTCTGGTATATGTATGGGTAGCATTTGAAACAAATAGATAAATTTGGAGAGTATTAAACTTTTTAGTAGATTTGTCCTCCCTGTTCATGATAGAAATTGGTCTCTCCAATATTTTATGGTAGATTTAACTTTATCGAATAGAGGATAGTAGTTAAGTGCAAAAAGCTCTTTATGGTTTCTGCATATTTTAATTCCTAGATACGTAATAGCATGTTTGGGCCATGTATAAAGGTATAGTTTCTTTAACTTAGTGGGAGTATGTGGGGGAACGTTGAGGTCCAGTGCCTCTGATTTAGACAGATTTACTTTAAAATTTGTAAGAGTGCTATATTCCTCTAAGACCTTCGTCAACACAGGAAAGCTTCTGAGTGGTCTTATCATCAGTACGAGAAGGTTGTCGACGAAGACTGCTGTTTTGTATTGGATTTTACCTATTTTGATGCCTTCAATTTCTGGGTTCTGCTGTATGGCTCTCAGCAAGGGCTCCATCGCCAGCACAAAAAGTATCGGCGACAGGGGGCAGCCCTGACGTGTGCCATTTTTAATTGTAAATGTATCGATCAGTGAGCCATTTATTCTGATACGGGCCATGGGATCCCTGTACATCTTCATTATTGATGTGGTTAATTGTTGTGGAAAGCCAAAACCAACCAGAGTTTCCTCTAAATAGGACCAGTCTACCCTGTCAAAGGCTTTCTCTGCATCAGTCCCAAGTAAAACTAAGGGGAGCTTTCTTTCCTTCGCATAATGCATAAGATGTAGAATCTTATAAGCATTGTCTTTTCCCTCTCTTCCCGCAACAAAACCCGTCTGATTCGTAGATATCAGTTCTGGTAAGAACTCTACTATTCTACGCGCTATCATACTAACAAATAATTTCAAATCAACATTTAACAGCGAGATATGCCTATAGCTACTACATTGCTCTTGGTCCTTGCCTTCTTTATATATTAATGATATTTTAGCTTATAGTGCTTGTATGGGAAATTGGTCGCTATTCAGTACTGAGTTGCACATGATTAGTAGGCGTGGGAGGAGCCTGTTGGTAATCCATCAGGACCTGGGGCTTTCACCAGTGGGCTCTTTGACAGGGTGGACCGAAGCTCATCCAGTCGGAATGGTTTGGTTAATAGAAGCTGTTGAGGGGCTATTAGTTGGGGTAATTTCAAGCGGGTCAAAAAGGTTTTAATAGCATGTTTTCTTTTGGATTTATCGGGGCTAGTTTCTTTTGGGCGTAGATTATAGAGTTGTTTGTAATAGTTTAGGAATTCTGCCTCTATTTGTTTATAGTTTTGAATGCTTTGGCCACTTGGAGATTTGATGGAGTGTATGTAGGTCCGGGCCTGGCGTCTCCTCAGCCTTGATAGCAAGAGTTTCGTTGCCTTGTCACCGTGCACAAACATCCTGGTTCGCCAAGAGGTGTACCATTTCACTGATTTTAAGTTTAAACTTTCTGTTAGACGTTGCCTTTTCTTGGTTAATTTGTTTAATAATTGCTGCTCTACCTGTTTTTTTATGTTGGATTTCTAGATTGTATATCTCATCATATAGGGTTCTCAGCTCATGTTGTCTCTGCTTATTGAGATACAATGAGATTGAGATTAGTTCTCCCCTAATTACGGATTTATGTGCTTCCCATAAAATTGAAGTGGAGACCTCTCCAGTATCGTTTTGATCAAAGTATTGGATGAGTTTTTTTGTAATACGCGCTTTGATTTCTGGAGAGTTCAAGATGGACTTATTGAGTTGCCACGATCTATTGATGGAGAAGGGTTTGGTTAGCGTTGTTTGAAACATTACTATGGAATGATCTGAATGAATATTAGGAAGTATGTTAGAGCCTATTGCATTTGGTAGCAGTTGCCTAGGTATGAAGATATAGTCAAGCCAATGGTATGACTTATGAGGATGGGAATAGTAGTTGAAGTCAAGTTCAGACGGATGTAAATGTCTCCAAATGTCCAATACTTGCATTGACCCAAGTTTTTTTTATCCTAATTAAGTATTTTGTGGAAATTGAACTCTTTTTTGCTGTTGTATCTATTAAGGGCTCTAAAGCTATATTTAGGTCTCCCCTATAATAAGGGAACCTTCTCTAAAATCTTCAATTTTCCCAAACAGTGATAGTAGCCATTTTAAGTGTTTTTTATTAGGAGCATATAAGCTGCAAATAGTGACTAGGTTTCCAGCTAGAAGTCCTTTGACCAATACATATCTGCCATTAGGATCTGTTAATATATTATGGGGTTGAAAAGGTATTCCCTTTGCTATCGCTATTGATGCACCCCTTAAGCCCGTTTGTGGCGTGGTGGCATGGAACCATGTATCATAGTAAGAATGTTCGAAGTTGGTGAGTTTATCAGGCTTAAAGAGTGTTTCTTGGATTAACAGGACGTCTGCTTTTTGCCTTTTAATTAAATTCAATGTGTTTGCGTCTAGTGTTCGGTGAGTTTAGGCTATTTGCATTGAAAGAAGCGAAGGTAAATACCTTATCTTGAGTTGCCATATGCGTGGTATTCGGGACAGTCGGATATTCGTTGGGTGGTCGTCATCTGATCTTTAAGGTACTTTAGGGTGCTATGGTTAAAATGGGAAAGAGAGAGGGGTGGGGAGAGACAGGGGGAGGAGAAGGAAGAAATAGAAGAAAAACAGAGCCCAAAGAAATTTGTGAGCAGCATATTAATTGTGAAAGTGAAAAAGTAAATCTTAATAAACATATTCAAACAGCTGGCATGACAGTCTCGCAGGCTTCCCTTGAGGGAGAATAACGTCAAATTTCCGAAGCCTAGTTACCAAATGCCTAATATCGAACATTGGGATATAGGGAAAGGATAGGGTAGAGGAGGGGGAGGAGGTGGGGTGGGTAGGGTGTTAAACGGGGGAATGTTAAATTTGGGTGAATTGAAGGTTGAGGTAGGGAGGGGGAGAGGGTACGGGTGGGTGGAGGAAGGGGGGTTCGGGGTTAATAGCTAACTATCCATATGCAGTGTTGAATTAGATCTAAAATTACATTGACAAATTATTACTAATTAGATCTGTATTAAGCAGATTAATCTTCTTGGGGCTCTCCCTGTTTGGGTTTTGGACGGAGTGACCGGTCGACTCTGACAAGTTCGATATCTTTGGGGTCTTCAGCTATTAGTTTACCAAAAATCTCTACAGCCGCTTTAGTTAAAGCGTGGAATGCTACTGATTCTGGTAGTCCCTTGATGCGAATATTATGTCTACGTTCATGGTTTTCGTGGTCTTCTAACGTAGACTGAATCATATGGATCTGTGATTCGTGGTCTTTGAGGCAGTCTAGTAGTGTATTGGTATGTTGTGACATTGATGTTTGGGTGTTCTCAACCGTTTCCAGACTGTGGCCTTGTTATGATAGATCCTGTTTTATTTTGGCCAGTTCTTTTCCTATAGGTTCTAACACTTTGGAAAGTATTTTCTTAATAAATGAGCGAGTCACAAGATTGTTTTTCGCATTTCCTCCTAAGTCAGAATCTCTCTCAAGGTCTGAATCTGAGTCCTCTTCTATTTTTGAATCTATGTGTCTTGGAGATTTAATAGGATCAGATATGGCAGATTGCTTTTTTAGGAATTTATCCACATCAGCTTGAGTTATAGATTTAGAGGATTTTGAGGTTCCTCGTAGGGATTTAACCCCAGATTTCCCCATGGTTAAATGAGTGGGCTTCAGAATGTCTCTTACTGTTTAGCTTCGATAATCTCCCCCAGCCCTCAAGTTAGAGAGGTTATTTGGTTATGTCAGATGTCCAAACGATTCAATATCATTAGAGAGGGTGTCTATTGTATTGTTATGTCAAGAGCTATTTAGCTTGCTGTTGTTAGTTTAGCAGAAGGGTGTAGGATCCCAGATAAAAGGTCAGTAGACAGCACTGAAGAATGCAGAGTTTGTTCGCTTATTGGTGCTGTTTTTTGTAAAGCTGCTGTGTTGTTATTCTGACTCAGCAGCAGTGTTCTCTACCTCTCAGGTGGATAAGGGAGTAGATCTCAGCCTCCACAAACACTCCTCCCCTTCTCACTCCTGCTTTAATGGTGTCTCCGACTGTATGTAATTAATTGCAGTCAGCGAACGCGCTGAAAATCTGAGGTTGTGGCTTCAGGAGGTGAAGTAGGCCTCCACTATCGTGGGCGTTTCAGCGCTTATCCCGCAGCAGCACCATTTCGGTGGGGTTTGCCGTCGTGACCCGCAGCAATAGATTGTTCACGCACCCAGTGCAGCAGGAGGGAAGAGTGTGGATTCCTCTGAATAACTGCCGCTCCAATGAGCGTCAGGTCCTCTGATTTGGCCCCCAGGTTCATCAATGAGGGAGAGCTCTCCCTAAATAATGTTCCACAGTGCCCAGGTATCTTATATCCTTTGTTCCACAGCCTGGCTGCCCTCCCGGGATGTTAGTTCCACAGTTCAGAGCCCCCGCCACTTAATATATTTGTAAGTCAGTTCCACAGCACAGCTTTCCACTTTACTGTGCACGGGCGGCTGTTCTTAATTAGTATGCTCATCTGCTCATCTGCATTAGGGGGATTCTCGGTAAGGAACTTACCTCCGAAGCCGACGAGCAGGAGTGACACCGGGCTGGGCTGCCGTGAGGGGGAAGGACTTCAGCGGTAGCTTCTTTCTTCAGTAGTGACGCCGCTTCAGACACTGTCGGCGTCCTTCTCTGCCTGAGGGCTTGAGGCTTGATCTCCGGAGCTCCGGAACTCAGCCGGGGATACGGTGACGCAGCAGTTGCCGGTGAGCTGGATCTCTTCAACTGTTGCTTTTCCGGCGGTGTGCAGGTGCGGCGTCTTTGGCTTTAACCCTGGCGGTTATTGCCTGAACCACTCGGGGATCCCCCGCAGCCAATCGTTGCAGAGGGGGGCTGGATCTTCTTTCTTGCTCCCTGATGTCCGAGGACGGCGGGGAGATTCTTCACTGTCAGAGACGGCTTCGGTAGGTTCCTCTTCAGGACTGGGGTCCGGGGCTGTAAGCTGCTGCAGCTCGGGTGTTCCTCTGCACTTAGCTTGTAATAGTCCCTTTGTTCTTTATGGAGCGCTGTTCTTTTTTACCTCCTGGTTACAGGGAAGATGCGATTCTTCTCCTCCGGTGTGTTGTGAACTTTGTGGCCCAATGAGGTCAAAATTTAGGCCGCTGCTTGCCTGCAGGTGCTCCACTAGGCCACAGTTCTCAAAATGGTGGTGCCGCTGTGAGAGATTCCCCCAAAACTTTAGGGATCTGCAGTTATTTTTGGCCTAGAGTGGTGGTTTTAGTCTCAAAACATTCTTTGAGCCTTCCATCATTAAGAAAAGGCAGTGTAGAGAGCTTTAGGCAACTCAAGTTTGCTTAAAGAAGCTTTTATAAGGGGTCTTTGTGGGAGCTCTCGACTCCTGTGTCCTCACATGCTAGAAGCCAGGCCACGCCCCTGGGAGACAAGATATATATCAGTACTGTGCAGTGTCAATGTGAATCCATCTCTGACGTGAGGTACAAGGCTACTTAGAAATCAGCACAATCTTTCAGTGCCTCACCTCATCCTGTTTCCTCACTCTGCTCCTCTCATCCCCTCACCACACCTCCTGTCTATAGAGTATAATGGGCTTTGCAACCCATGGCAGTCTGTCATGACTTCCGCAAGACAGAGTTGAGCTGTGTAAATTCAGAGTGAATGGAGAGTTATGGAGGCCCAAGGAGATAAAGAAATGGCTCATAAGTGGAGAAAGAAGTATTATTCTCATCTAAGATATATTACAAAGTTCATTATATTCACTTATGCTATTTTTTTATGCAAAGTTTGTTGAAAGTATAGTGTTCAATTAGCTTTTCTTCTTTTATTTTGATAATAGCAGAGTCATTTTCTTGATTGTTTTACACATGCATGAACAAATAACTTATGCAGCAAACGTCGTATTACTAGCACAGTATTATACAGCAATAGAGTTGCTCGCCTAGTCTATATGTGTAGCATAACTCCCAAAGTTTTAACATACACTTACCCCCATATTGTAGAGTTCTAAAAGAGTTGTTGCCACATTATATGGTACAAAACATTTTCTTAAAGGGGTATTGTCATGATATTAAATTGCTTTAGTTAGTTAGACAGCAAAAAATAAGCAAGTTTGAAAATGACTTGCTTTTTTATCTGCTGTCATTCCCCTTCATTGTGAATTTTTATCTTACATAGTGCACAGCTTGTTTCCTGTTAACTCAACCACCCGAGCCTACATAATTGTGTGCAGTAGTTACATTCCAGAAATGGGGTTGATGCCTAACAAACCAGTCAGCTCCCTCTATCCCAATGATTTCTATATAACAGTTACCTGCTCACCTTCCTTCCCTCACTCTCAAATTCTAACAAGCTGCTGTTATAAATCTTACAAAATAACCAGCCCCCACCATCGACAGCTTTCAGTACAGTTATCCTGATCACGACTCTTGAGCCGTCAGCTTTTTCAAATGTTCTGTTACCTCTGTATGTAAAAACAGTGATAACAGTGTAGATTTCAGAACAAACTACTTATACCTGAATGTGTCACAGCAGAATATGTGCTGAGCTTTATAGTTCTACTATTAGTACAGCTCTGCTAGAACTACCCCTTAGCCCATTTCCAACATTGGGCATAATAGTACGCCCACATCGGAATCCCTCCCCTTGATGTGGGCTCTGGTGCTGAGCCCACATCTTTTCCGGCACATGTCAGATGTTTTGAACAGCTGACATGTGCCTCTAACAGCTGGAATAGCGATCCACCCACTGCTGTTAACCGGTTAAGTGCTGCTGTCAATCTCTAACAGTTGCATTTAACTCACACTTACCGGAAGTACCCCGCCACATGATCACGGGTCACTAATGGGTTGGCATGACAACCAAAGGTCTATGGTTGTCATAGCTGGATTGCTATGAGCGCCGACCCGGTGGTTGGCGCTCTTAGCGAGTGAGCATTTCTGCTACACACAGGAGATCTGATCATCGCCTGTGTGTAGCAGAGGCGATCAGAGAACCGCAGCTTCTAGTCTCCCATGGAGACTATTGAAGCATGCAAAAAGTAAAAAATAAGTTTATAAAACTTAAAAAAAATAAAACAAATATAAAAGTTCAAATATCCTTTTCTCCATTCAAAATAAAACAATAAAAAAATCAAACATACACATATTTGGTATTGCTGAGTTCAGAATTGCCCGATCTATCAATATAAAAAAAGAATTAACCCGATCGCTAAATGGCATAACGAGAAATAAATTTAAAAAATCTGAATTATGTTTTTTTAGTCGCTGCTACATTTCAATAAAATGCAATAACGGGTGATCAAAAGATCGTATCTACACCAACATGGTATCAATAAAACTGTCAGCTCAACGTGCAAAAAATAAACCTTCACCCAGTCCCAGATAAGGAAAAATGGAGACGCTACAGGTCTTGGAAAATGGTGCCACTTTTTTTTTAATTGAAAGTTTTGAATTTTTTTTCACCACTTAAATAAAAAAGAACCTAGACTTGTTTTGGTGTCTATGAACTCACAATGACCTGGACAATCATAATGGCATGTCAGTTTTAGCATTTAATGAACATGGTAAAAACTGTGGAATTGCATTTTTTGGCAATTTCAACTCGCTTGGAGTTTTTTCCCACTTTCCAGTACACAATATGTTAAAACCAATGATTCATTCAAAAGTACAACTTGCCCCGCAAAAAAAGAACCCTTTCATGGCCATTTTGACCAAAAATAAAAAAGTTATTGCTCTGGGAAGAAGAGGAGCAAAAAACAAAAACGTAAAAATGAAAATACCACCAGTCATGAAGGGTTAAAAGAAGTGCCCGCCCTGCCAGAAATGAGGAAGCAAGAAGACTGCAGAGTTGTGAGCTGCTCAAGAGACAACTTGAGAATAACCCTGTAAGGCTTGCCATAGTCAAAACAAAGTGTATGTATCTCAACAAGCCATATTAAATAGAATATTTGACCAGAATATTTAAATATAGGCTTAGATATGGCTAGCTTCATTTCTGAAACACAAGTAAAACAGTAATGTACTATAACCTACAGCATACAAAAATTAGTTATGATGTTGTTTCAATGCCTTGTGTTGGTTTATTCTTCTATTTAGTGGTGTTTTAATTTTACTAAGTTGTTCAGGACTAATTGTGTCTTGGCTCTGCTCACATCATCTGCATGGGCTATGCCTGAAGAGTTTATTTAGCTACCGTAGCTAAAGAAATCTCTTTAGGTTTGGAGGAGAGTTTTGGTTCTCATTGAGAAGAAACAACTAGTCTTATTCCAGAGAAATCCATGTTTTTCTGATAAGTAAATGAGCTGTCCAGGACTATGGACTGGACACAGATCTCTCTGGGAATCGGCCACCAGAGCTTAGTTTTAATAAAAGGAGGTGTTAACATTGTGAAACATGTAATTAACGCAGAACAGTAGAGCTGAACTTTGACTCCTAACAAACAGGTTTGTAGCAGCAGCTCTCACAGCTCTGCTGTATAGCAACTCAGACTGCATTAGATGGAAGCTGAAGGACTGAGAAGAACCTGCAGATGTGTCAGTTATAGTCTCACACCGCTCTGCAGTGAGATCAGGAGAGGAGAGAGCGGCCATTACATATCACACTGATAAAGCCTCCTTATGTAGAAACTAATCTCTGGAGGCAGATTCTCATGCAGATCATGGTTCAGACCATACAATCTAATAGCTTATTTACATATAAAAGGCATGGATTTTCCTAGATTCATGGATTGCCCATAAAGACAGTTGAGGAGGATTGATCCTACTGACAGATTCCATTTAACCTATCCTGTGATGTTTTCATAGGTGTCCAAGATGGGTCTGAACACTATCCGTGTCCCAACTTCACTCGCTGTCTAAAAGAAGTAGCATCACAATTGTTAGAAAGATACATTTTCCGTTTTGGTGTTCAATGCAGAAAGATAAGAAGGATGTAATGGGTTTCTCAGCATCCAGTAAAATGGCTCATTCCTTTATGTCAGAAAGCAGAAATGTGGAATTTGGCAGCTGCACTGCGCATTGTATGGCTTTCCTATGTCTGAGTAACATCTGCCTCTACACTGTGCAGCGCCATTTACATGATTCGTACATTTGCTCGATTCCTAAGAACTGCAATAAGAATTCTTTGATCCACAAGGTGCACATTTCAGCAACTCAGAATGTAACCCCTTTTGAGTACAATAAACCTCAATGTGTTTTATTCTTGGTGAAAATCATGAATTCCGTTGGTAGCTGAGCCCGTGCGAATCTGCATATTATATGTTCCACTTTCTTTGTGTTTGGTAGAGAAAAGCCTGATCAAAGATTCTTTGACTTCTAATTCCTGAGCTTGTGGATTTGTGGGAATACAAACCTGCATTAGGCAGCGTCTTACTGGCTCCCGGAGAATTGTACATTAACTCAGGACGTGGATTATTTAATATGGATAATCAGATTTAGCAACATTATTATTATCTGAAACCGCAATGGCGTTAAACACTGTGCTAATTTCTAAATGAGAAATAGATTTATTTGTATAATTCTCCATACTAGATAATTAAGAAAGCTTCAGGCTCTAAGGGTGAAATTTACTGTGTTCAGAGCAATGCAGTTTGTACATTTGCAATTTCATAATTTAGCAGTGGTTCAAGATAAGGATATAAAATATCAATAAGTAGATGTGTTCTGTGCATGAAATATAAAACACTTTTATTATTTGTAATTTACGGTTTACTTCCAACTCTTTTCCCATTCTCATTCTGCACATGCTTCTCCATTTATCATCTTCTACCTTGTAATTCACTTTATACTCTAAAGCGGCGCTCTGAACTAAAATCTCATCTTTAAAGGGACACATCTGGAAAAATGAATGTCTTGACGGGGAAGAATCCCCATAGAGAACGCGTGGGGCATTTCCCATTTTCTAGGGCAAGAATGTATCAGTTTTATTTGTGATGGGTTGTCAGAGGGAAACAAACTGCAGCGCCCAAGAGCAGCCACTAAACAATGTTCGAATATGTGTTTTCCACTTCCACATTATAGCCAGCTGTCCGTTGCTGGCTATAATGGAAGCCAATGGATGCAGGATCCGGCGCGGACCGTCAAAAAATGGAATCCAGCGACGGATTACGTTTTTTGAAATTGAGCATGCCTGGAAAGATTTCCATTCAGGGGAAAATCAATCTCTCTCTCTCTCTCTCTCCAGAATTCTGTTTCTTTAAATTCCATCTATAACTACTTCAACTGATCCGTCAAAAAAAGGATCCAGTGCATCCGTTTTTTACAATCGGTACACAGGATCCATCTTTTCAAGACTTTGACGGATTGTGACTGATTCTAA
Source organism: Ranitomeya imitator (assembly GCF_032444005.1). Lineage (NCBI taxonomy): Eukaryota > Metazoa > Chordata > Amphibia > Anura > Dendrobatidae > Ranitomeya > Ranitomeya imitator. The sequence continues at coordinate 386,002,994 of NC_091284.1, forward strand.
AAAAACGGATGCGTGAAAGAGGCCATAGTGCAGCCTACATAGATATGTATATATACAGTATGCAAATAACCAAATTCCCTGATACAAGAGGCAATCTGCATTAGAGGGTAGAAAATGTGGTATGTAACTCCGCAAGAAATTTAAAAACAAGGATAGGGATGCAACAAAACTTTTGCTCCAAGGGAGAGAAAGGCTACCTTTGGCTTTGCGTCCTACAGTGGTGGTTCCCAAGACCATATTCAGAGAATATTAGACGGCTAAGTGCAAAATGGCACTGCTACACTGTTTGTTTCTTAAAACTAGAGTATTGAACAGAAAATACATGTCTCCAAAACAGTTGATATCAACATGTAAAAATTAATATGTTATCTTAGAAATGTGAAAAGTCTAGAGGTTGCATGGTCATAGCACAATATACCCGTATAATGCCTTCTTTCTGAAAAATGTTGAGACTGAAATTCTTCTGATTATTAATCCATATGAGCGATAACATTAGTGGGATCTTCTCCAGTCTGATTGCATTACCGTGTGTCACAGAGCCCACTGTAAATGCTGTGAAAAGTTTCATAGCAGTGCAGTACCAGACCCCCACTGCTGGCAGAACCAGACCCCCGCTGCTGGCAGAACCAGACCCCCGCTGCTGGCAGAACCAGACCCCAACTGCTGGAAGAACCAAACCCCACTGCTGGCAGAACCAGACCCTTACTGATAGCAGAACCAGACCCCCACTGTTGGAAAAACACCAGACCTCCACTGCTGGCAGTACCAGATCTCCACTGCTGGCAGAACCAGACCCCACTGCTGGCAGAACCAGACCCACACTGCTGGCAGAACCAGACCCCACTGCTGGCAGAACCAGACCCACACTGCTGGCAGAACCAGACCCCACTGCTGGCAGAACCAGACCCTCACTGCTGGCAGAACCAGACCCCCACTGCTGGCAGAACCAGACCACCACTGCTGGCAGAACCAGACCCCACTGCTGGCAGAACCAGACCCTCACTGCTAGCAGAACCAGAAACCCACTGCTGGAAAAACCAGGCCTCCACTGCTGGCAGAACCAGATCCACACTGCTGGCAGGACTAGACCTCCACTGCTGGCAGAACCAAACCCCCACTGCTGGCAGAACCAGATCCCCACTGCTGGCAGAACCAGACCCCTACTGCTGGCAGAACCAGACCCCCACTGCAGGCGGAATCAGACCCCAACTGCTGGCAGAACCAGACCCCCACTGCTGGAACACCCAGACCCCCCACTGCTGGTAGGACTAGACCCTACTGCTGGCAGAACTAGACCCCCACTGCTGGCAGAACCAGATCCCCACTGCTGGCAGAACAAGACCTCCACTGCTAGCAGAACCAGACCTCCACTGCTGGCAGAACCAGACCCACACTGCTGGAAATACCAGACCCCCACTGCTGGCAGAACCAGACCCACACTGCTGGAAATACCAGACCTCCACTGCTGGCAGAACCCGATCACCACTGCTGGCAGAATCAGACCCTTACTGCTGGCAGAACCAGATCCCCACTGCAGGCAGAACCAGATCCCCACTGCTGGCAGAACCAGACCCCCACTGCTGGCAGAACTAGAACCCCACTGCTGGCAGAACCAGATCTCCACTGCTGGCAGAACAAGACCCCCACTGCTAGCAGAACCAGACCCCCACTGCTAGAAATATCAGAACTCCACTGCTAGCAGAACCAGATCTCCACTGCTAGCAGAACCAGACCCCCACTGCTGGCAGAACCAGACCCACACTGCTAGAAATATCAGAACTCCACTGCTAGCAGAACCAGATCACCACTGCAGGCAGAATCAGACCCTTACTGCTGGCAGAACCAGATCCCCACTGCAGGCAGAACCAGATCCCCACTGCTGGCAGAACCAGACCCCACTGGTGGCAGAACCAGACCCTCACTGCTAGCAGAACCAGAAACCCACTGCTGGAAAAACCAGGCCTCCATTGCTGGCAGAACCAGATCCACACTGCTGGCAGGACTAGACCTCCACTGCTGGCGGAATCAGACCCCAACTGCTGGCAGAACCAAACCCCCACTGCTGGCAGAACCAGATCCCCACTGCTGGCAGAACCAGACCCCAACTGCTGGCAGAACCAGACCCCCACTGCTGGCAGAACCAGACCCACACTGCTGGAAATACCAGACCTCCACTGCTGGCAGAACCCGATCACCACTGTTGGCAGAATCAGACCCTTACTGCTGGCAGAACCAGATCCCCACTGCAGGCAGAACCAGATCCCCACTGCTGGCAGAACCAGACCCCACTGCTGGCAGAACTAGAACCCCACTGCTGGCAGAACCAGATTTCCACTGCTGGCAGAACAAGACCCCCACTGCTAGCAGAACCAGACCCCCACTGCTGGCAGAACCAGACCCACACTGCTAGAAATATCAGACCTCCACTGCTAGCAGAACCAGATCACCACTGCAGGCAGAATCAGAACCTTACTGCTGGCAGAACCAGATCCCCACTGCAGGCAGAACCAGATCCCCACTGCTGGCAGAACCAGACCCCACTGCTGGCAGAACCAGACCCTCACTGCTAGCAGAACCAGAAACCCACTGCTGGAAAAACCAGGCCTCCATTGCTGGCAGAACCAGATCCACACTGCTGGCAGGACTAGACCTCCACTGCTGGCGGAATCAGACCCCAACTGCTGGCAGAACCAAACCCCCACTGCTGGCAGAACCAGATCCCCACTGCTGGCAGAACCAGACCCCAACTGCTGGCAGAACCAGACCCCCACTGCAGGCGGAATCACACCCCAACTGCTGGCAGAACCAGACCCCCCACTGCTGGCAGAACAAGACCCCCACTGCTGGAACACCCAGACCCCCCACTGCTGGTAGGACTAGACCCTACTGCTGGCAGAACTAGACCCCCACTGCTGGCACAACCAGATCTCCACTGCTGGCAGAGCAAGACCTCCACTGCTAGCAGAACCAGACATCCACTGCTGGCAGAACCAGACCCACACTGCTGGAAATACCAGACCCCCACTGCTGGCAGAACCAGACCCACACTGCTGGAAATACCAGACCTCCACTGCTGGCAGAACCCGATCACCACTGCTGGCAAAATCAGACCCTGACTGCTGGCAGAACCAGATCCCCACTGCAGGCAGAACCAGATCCCCACTGCTGGCAGAACCAGACCCCCACTGCTGGCAGAACTAGAACCCCACTGCTGGCAGAACCAGATTTCCACTGCTGGCAGAACAAGACCCCCACTGCTAGCAGAACCAGACCCCCACTGCTGGCAGAACCAGACCCACACTGCTAGAAATATCAGACCTCCACTGCTAGCAGAACCAGATCACCACTGCAGGCAGAATCAGACCCTTACTGCTGGCAGAACCAGATCCCCACTGCAGGCAGAACCAGACCCCACTGCTGGCAGAACCAGACCCTCACTGCTAGCAGAACCAGAAACCCACTGCTGGAAAAACCAGGCCTCCATTGCTGGCAGAACCAGATCCACACTGCTGGCAGGACTAGACCTCCACTGCTGGCGGAATCAGACCCCAACTGCTGGCAGAACCAAACCCCCACTGCTGGCAGAACCAGATCCCCACTGCTGGCAGAACCAGACCCCAACTGCTGGCAGAACCAGACCCCCACTGCAGGCGGAATCACACCCCAACTGCTGGCAGAACCAGACCCCCCACTGCTGGCAGAACAAGACCCCCACTGCTGGAACACCCAGACCCCCCACTGCTGGTAGGACTAGACCCTACTGCTGGCATAACTAGACCCCCACTGCTGGCAGAACCAGATCCCCACTGCTGGCAGAACAAGACCTCCACTGCTAGCAGAACCAGACCTCCACTGCTGGCAGAACCAGACCCACACTGCTGGAAATATCAGACCCCCACTGCTGGCAGAACCAGACCCACACTGCTGGAAATACCAGACCTCCACTGCTGGCAGAACCCGATCACCACTGCTGGCAGAATCAGACCCTTACTGCTGGCAGAACCAGATCCCCACTGCAGGCAGAACCAGATCCCCACTGCTGGCAGAACCAGACCCCACTGCTGGCAGAACCAGACCCTCACTGCTAGCAGAACCAGAAACCCACTGCTGGAAAAACCAGGCCTCCATTGCTGGCAGAACCAGATCCACACTGCTGGCAGGACTAGACCTCCACTGCTGGCGGAATCAGACCCCAACTGCTGGCAGAACCAAACCCCCACTGCTGGCACAACCAGATCCCCACTGCTGGCCGAACAAGACCTCCACTGCTAGCAGAACCAGACCTCCACTGCTGGCAGAACCAGACCCTTACTGCTGGCAGAACCAGACCCCCACTGCTGGAACACCCAGACCCCCCACTGCTGGTAGGACTAGACCCTACTGCTGGCAGAACCAGACCCCCCACTGCTGGCACAACCAGATCCCCACTGCTGGCAGAACAAGACCTCCACTGCTAGCAGAACCAGACCTCCACTGCTGGCAGAACCACACCCACACTGCTGGAAATACCAGACCCCCACTGCTGGCAGAACTAGACCCACACTGCTGGAAATACCAGACCTCCACTGCTGGCAGAACCCGATCACCACTGCTGGCAGAATCAGACCCTTACTGCTGGCAGAACCAGATCCCCACTGCAGGCAGAACCAGATCCCCACTGCTGGCAGAACCAGACCCCCACTGCTGGCAGAACTAGAACCCCACTGCTGGCAGAACCAGATCTCCACTGCTGGCAGAACAAGACCCCCACTGCTAGCAGAACCAGACCCCTACTGCTGGCAGAACCAGACCCACACTGCTAGAAATATCAGACCTCCACTGCTAACAGAACCAAATCACCACTGCAGGCAGAATCAGACCCTTACTGCTGGCAGAACCAGATCCCCACTGCAGGCAGAACCAGATCCCCACTGCTGGCAGAACCAGACCCCACTGCTGGCAGAACCAGACCCTCACTGCTAGCAGAACCAGAAACCCACTGCTGGAAAAACCAGGCCTCCATTGCTGGCAGAACAAGATCCACACTGCTGGCAGGACTAGACCTCCACTGCTGGCGGAATCAGACCCCAACTGCTGGCAGAACCAAACCCCCACTGCTGGCAGAACCAGATCCTCACTGCTGGCAGAAACAGACCCCAACTGCTGGCAGAACCAGACCCCCACTGCAGGCGGAATCACACCCCAACTGCTGGCAGAACCAGACCCCTCACTGCTGGCAGAACAAGACCCCCACTGCTGGAACACCCAGACCCCCCACTGCTGGTAGGACTAGACCCTACTGCTGGCAGAACTAGACCCCCACTGCTGGCAGAACCAGATCCCCACTGCTGGCAGAACAAGACCTCCACTGCTAGCAGAACCAGACCTCCACTGCTGGCAGAACCAGACCCACACTGCTGGAAATACCAGACCCCCACTGCTGGCAGAACCAGACCCACACTGCTGGAAATACCAGACCTCCACTGCTGGCAGAACCCGATCACCACTGCTGGCAGAATCAGACCCTTACTGCTGGCAGAACCAGATCCCCACTGCAGGCAGAACCAGATCCCCACTGCTGGCAGAACCAGACCCCCACTGCTGGCAGAACTAGAACCCCACTGCTGGCAGAACCAGATTTCCACTGCTGGCAGAACAAGACCCCCACTGCTAGCAGAACCAGACCCCCACTGCTGGCAGAACCAGACCCACACTGTTAGAAATATCAGACCTCCACTGCTAGCAGAACCAGATCACCACTGCAGGCAGAATCAGACCCTTACTGCTGGCAGAACCAGATCCCCACTGCAGGCAGAACCAGATCCCCACTGCTGGCAGAACCAGACCCCACTGCTGGCAGAACCAGACCCTCACTGCTAGCAGAACCAGAAACCCACTGCTGGAAAAACCAGGCCTCCATTGCTGGCAGAACCAGATCCACACTGCTGGCAGGACTAGACCTCCACTGCTGGCGGAATCAGACCCCAACTGCTGGCAGAACCAAACCCCCACTGCTGGCACAACCAGATCCCCACTGCTGGCAGAACCAGACCCCAACTACTGGCAGAACCAGACCCCGACTGCAGGCGGAATCACACCCCAACTGCTGGCAGAACCAGACCCCTCACTGCTGGCAGAACAAGACCCCCACTGCTGGAACACCCAGACCCCCCACTGCTGGTAGGACTAGACCCTACTGCTGGCAGAACTAGACCCCCACTGCTGGCAGAACCAGATCCCCACTGCTGGCAGAACAAGACCTCCACTGCTAGCAGAACCAGACCTCCACTGCTGGCAAAACCAGACCCACACTGCTGGAAATACCAGACCCCCACTGCTGGCAGAACCAGACCCACACTGCTGGAAATACCAGACCTCCACTGCTGGCAGAACCCGATCACCACTGCTGGCAGAACCAGACCCTTACTGCTAGCAGAACCAGATCCCCACTGCAGGCAGAACCAGATCTGTTATGACCTAGTGGTCAGGACAATAATGGACCTGGTGGTTAAGAGCACACGGAATGACCTGATAGTTACCGATAATAAAGGACGAGCTCTGGGACGTGGGAACTCTGCTGACCGCAATCCCTAATCATATCAAACACACTAGAAATAGCCGTGGATTGCGCCTAACGCTCCCTATGCAACTTGGCACAGCCTAAGGAACTAGCTAGCCCTGAAGATAGAAAAATAAAGCCTACCTTGCCTCAGAGAAATTCCCCAAAGGAAAAGGCAGCCCCCCACATATAATGACTGTGAGTAAAGATGAAAATACAAACACAGAGATGAAATAGATTTAGCAAAGTGAGGCCCGACTTACTGAACAGACAAAGGTTACTTTGCGGTCAGCACAAAAACCTACAAAAAGACCACGCAGAGGGCGCAAAAAAGACCCTCCGCACCGACTCACGGTGCGGAGGCGCTCCCTCTGCGTCCCAGAGCTTCCAGCAAGCAAGACTACAATAAAAATAGCTAGCTGGACAGAAAAATAGCAAACCAAAGAAATACAAGCTGGGACCTAGCTTCTGCTGGGAAGACAGGTCACAAGAACAATCCAGGAGAGAACTAGACCAACACTGGAACATTGACAGGTGGCATGGAGCAAAGATCTAAGTGGAGTTAAATAGAGCAGCCAGCTAACGAGTTATCATCGTCACTTGTGGAAGGAAACTCAGAAACACCCAGGACAGGACAGGATACTAAGCGGTCAGCATAAAAATACTACAAAAATATCCACAGCAGAAAATACAAAACTCCACCACCTAACTAAAGATGTGGAGAGTATAACTGCAACTCCAGAGAATCCAACCAGACTGAGAAAAACAACTGACACAGTCTAAGCTGGACAAATAGAAACAAAAGATCAGCACTGAAAATAAGCACACAGCAAGTGTGCTTCAGAAAAAGAAAAAGACACTTATCTTTGCTGAACTGGCAGCTAAGCAGGTGAGGCCAGGCAGAGATCCAATACTTCCAAAGAAACATTGACAACTGGCAAAGGCTAATGAATCCTGCACACTTAAATATCCCAGTCAGAACAGCAATTAGCAGATACACCTGGCAAGGACTGTGACTCAGAGACAACTGCATTCCCACCTACCACCACTGGAGGGAACCCAAGAGCAGAATTCACAACAGCTTCTGCAGTATGGGAGAGACATAGGGAGACTGAGCCTCTGCAGTATGGGAGAGACATAGGGAGGCTGAGCCTCTGCAGTATGGGAGAGATATAGAAAGACTGAGCCTCTGCAGTTTGGGAGAGACATAGGGAGGCAGAACCTCTGCAGTATGGGAGAGACATAGGGAGACTGAACCTCTGCAGTATTGGAGAGACATAGGGAGACTGATCCTCTGCAGTATGGGAGAGACATAGGGAGGCCGAGTCTCTGCAGTATGGGAGAAACATAGGGAGGCTGAGCCTCTGCAGTATGGGAGAGACATAGGGAGACTGAGTCTCTGCAGTATGTGAGAAACATAGGGAGACTGAGCCTCTGCAGTATGGAAGAGACATAGGAAGGCTGAGCCTCTGCAGTATGGGAGAGACATAGGGAGACTGATCCTCTGCAGTATAGGAGAGATATAGGGAGACTGAGCCTCCACAGTATGGGAGAGACATAGGGAGACTGATCCTCTGCAGTATGGGAGAGACATAGGGAGGCTGAGCCTCTGCATTATGGGAGAGACATAGGGAGGCTGAGCCTCTGCAGTATGGGAGAGACATAGGAAGGCTGAGCCTCTGCAGTATGGGAGAGACATAGGAAGGCTGAGCCTCTGCAGTATGGGAGAGACATAGGGAGGCTGGGGCCTCTGCAGTTTGGGAGAGACATAGGGAGGCTGAGCCTCTGCAGTATGGGAGAGATATAGGAAGGCTGAGCCTCTGCAGTATGGGAGAGAAATAGGTAGTCTGGAGCCAACAGGCTGTAAACGATAGAGCCTGCTTGCACCGCGATCGCCTTACCTAGGTAACCAGCCTGGCAGGGACTAAAGGGTGGTCGGTAACCTAGGTAACAAACTGTAAACTATCAAACTGAAAATCCTTCTGAGAACAGAGAGGATTTTTAAGTGGCAATTGTACCATTTTTAAACTCCAGACAACCTTTTACGTGTTACACTTAAATTGATTAGCTCCGCTACGTGGGATTGACAACTGTCAGAGATAATTCAAGTATATTTCGGATTATTTTCAGTGCAACTTTATGAGTCATACTCTATTTCAGGCTGCTATTTCCATCTCCGAGATATCTCCACAAAGACACAGCTGATAAAAGATATTCTTTATGCAATAACTCATCATGTCAAAAGGTTTATTGATAGAAACCAATGCTAGGACCTCCTAAGAAACTGGACAGTGTCCAGCAAGAGGAGGCAGAAAAGAAGCTTTTATTCACTTCTATTCTGATTTATTTCTCCCCAACAAATATTCTTTTTTTCCTATGACTTTCCCCCGCCTAAATTCATTTTGGCGGTCCCATTTATGATCTGGTGTTTTAGTGAGCGTATATCAGTCATAGCTGAAGACCACAGACCAAAGTGTAAGCTTTTATTTTACTTTATTTTATTTATTTATTTCTTCTTATTTGCTACAAGGATAAAACCTCTTGAAATATATTGTTCTCAGGGGAAAGTGTATGTGTGTATCAACCGCCTGCAAAATGTTCTCTTGGCGGACAATAAAAGCTGCTTTTCTCCAGTGTTGTCATGAAATGTGTTAATCAGGTTGATTTTTTTTCTTTTAATGCTGGAGAGAGAATAAGAAGATTATTTTGATATATTAGCGGCTTATGTGCGCACGTAGCCCCCACTGCTGTACCTTTTTGACGCAATATTATGTGGCAGAATTATTTCATGCAGCATCTGAAATGTGTGCGTCTGGAAGGAGCAGAATCATGAGTGAATTTCTTTGAGACGTGCCCTCACAGCATGTGAAGCAGCAGCAGGAAGCTTATGGCTAATACTTAATTAGGGAAATGTAATTAAAAAATAGGAAAAATTATATCACACATATTCTAGTCGAATTGTATTAAAGTATATGCAAGGAAACACACTAATATTACTCATATATAGTATAACTTTGTTTTTGAAACTTGGTGCAAGTGCCTTGAGCAATGGGAAAACGTTCATTGGGTACCAAAGCCTTTGCTTATGATACATGGCAATGACTCTCAGACTCACTGTGGTAAATTTCATTGTGAACCTTAACAGATGGCTGCTGTCAATGCTACTATGCTGATGACCATATGCAGTAGTATTCACACAAACTCCAAGGAGTATGCCTCGGAGGATCTTGGGAACGATGCGAACAGCTGGTTTGACTTTGTCTTCCATAGTAGGTGTCCTCATGGATCTTCTCATTGGTAGGAGCAAGAGTATTTTTTAAAAGGGATATAAACTGCAAACAGAGAAAATCCAATATTGCAGTGGACTGTCATCCTTCTTTTGGGATGGATGCTTGAAAGCATTAACTCAGTTGTTTTTTTTTTGGCTTCCCCCGGAAGAAGCAAGACGCGAAACGCGCGTTGGGGCCTTTAGGACTGCATGTGCAGGTTATGTATTAACTCCATTTTCTCTATATTTAACATGCACTTAGAGTGGGGCATGGCTTCTTGGTAAGCCTTTTATGCACAGGCAGATCTTGACTATTATCAACCGTTCAGTGGCAGCTATGTAGATTGATTTATACAGCACTAAGCACTTTATTTATTGTTCATTTTTTGTATCAGCCCATGTTCACTAGATACTGGGTACGGTAAACCTTACAAGGATATATATATATACATATATATACTGTATATATATATATTTTCTTTCAAAGTTGATATATGTACTATTTAATATGGATTGATCTTCAATGACAATATGCACTACTCTATCTATCAATCCACTGTCAATGGTTATTTAACCCCTCTGCATACTGGTTTTTGTGTATACCTTATGGTTGTGATGCATGATCTGCACATCTGCAGTTTAATTTGCATGTGTGTCTCCATTGTGGATGGTAAATCTATACTTTTTAATGAAAGTGTTTTTTATCATGATTTAAATAAAGCTTTGTTGTTTGTGTACCTATGACATTTGCTTCCACTACAATTTTTTTGGGGTTTCTTTATGATCTTTGGAAGAGTCATTTATATAGGCCGGGTTTAAACTATAGGAAAACACATGAATGTTGACTTAGTGAAAAAGTCATGCTCAAGGCCAAACATTAAATATTTGTTTCTGAACATGACGTCTAAGTAGTTACATTGGTGATTTGCACCTATCCTTGAAAGTGTAATCTGTGGTCTTATAACTGTGGGATATTACTGGGTCTTTTATGAAATGAGAAGCATGTATTTAGTCTTTAGATTCTGTGCTGAGAGTTTGTGCAGAGGGGGAAGAAAAAAGGCTGGACACATCTCTTCTTACAGAATAGTAGATAGGTTTCATTTAAACACCAATATTGGTAATGTATCAAAATACCGAGGCAGATTAGGTTGCCTACACCTGAAAACCTACAAAAATGTCCCCAAGGCCAAAGGGGGACATACACCTAAGCCATAATAATGAAAACCATCAATAGCAGGAGAAAGATGGATAAATAAGTAACGTACAGCCAATTATATTAATTAGCTCACAATATTACCATGTATAAAATCCATACAAAGTAGGGGTTTATTGAATAAGTAGAAAATATTTTATTTCAAAAAGATTGTATAGACATATATAAATTCATACAGACAAGGTGAAGGTGATACAAAATATGACAGCTAAGGCTACTTTCACACTTCCGTGTTTTTAGATCCGTCACAATGCATCGTTTTGGAAAAAAAAACGCATCCTGCAAATGTGCCCCCCATGATGCGTTTTTTTCCCATCCAGTGCACGACGGATGCTACGTATGGCCATACGTCGCAATCCATCGGCAATACAAGTCTATGGGAAAAAAACGCATCCTGCGGGCACATTTGCAGGATGCGTTTTTTTTTTCCCCAAAATGACGCATTGTGACGGATCTAAACAGACGGAAGTGTGAAAGTAGCCTAAAACACTGTGGATAGATGAAAAAAGACCCACACTGGTGAAAAACACACCTGTCCTGGAAGCTACACCTGCAACATGTGGAGCAGTAGAATAATCAATGCTATAGTCAGAGTGCTAGAAGGGCCGTGTCAGACAAATGAATAGGTATGACAGCCGGGCAAAAAAATCCTCTAAGCCTATAAATCACAGGTTATCATGAGCATAAATAAGTCCTAGGTGAAGTGATAATAAGCCTACATCAATAGTGGCTTTACAATCATATCTTGAGACATGATAATGACAGGATGCAGGCGTATCAGCAGGACACGGTAGAGCCTCGACGCGCGTTTCACTGCCTTGGCTTCATCAGGAGGCGTGGACTTTGAGCCCCCACGGGCTGGGTTTTCTCTCCCCCTGTACCAGTCATTGACTTGTTTTCTTCAAGATTATTATACTTGTTTTTATTCTGTATACCCCTTTTCACATGTGAAGTGCTATGGAATAAATGGGGCTATAATAGTAATAATGGCAATATCACTTTTCAGAGAGAATTATAACGCAGATGAATTTTGCATGTGCTGCAGCTTTGTTTTCAGGAGGGACAGTTTTAATGTTTGCAACCCTTTATGGCTAAGATACCTTATGTTCAATGGTTATTTAACCCCTTCATGACCCAGCCTATTTTGACCTTAAAGACCTTGCCGCTTTTTGCAATTCTGACCAGTGTCCCTTTATGAGGTAATAACTCAGGAACGCTTCAACGGATCCTAGCGGTTCTGAGATTGTTTTTTCGTGACATATTGGGCTTCATGTTAGTGGTAAATTTAGGTCAATAAATTCTGCGTTTATTTGTGATAAAAACGGAAATTTGGCGAAAATTTTGAAAATTTCGCAATTTTCACATTTTGAATTTTTATTCTGTTAAACCAGAGAGATATGTGACACAAAATAGTTAATAAATAACATTTCCCACATGTTTACTTTACATCAGCACAATTTTGGAAACAAAATTTTTTTTTGTTAGGAAGTTATAAGGGTTAAAATTTGACCAGCGATTTGTCATTTTTACAACGAAATTTACAAAACCATTTTTTTTAGGGACCACCTCACATTTGAAGTCAGTTTGAGGGGTCTATATGGCTGAAAATACCCAAATGTGACACCATTCTAAAAACTGCACCCCTCAAGGTACTCAAAACCACATTCAAGAAGTTTATTAACCCTTCAGGTGCTTCACAGCAGCAGAAGCAACATGGAAGGAAAAAATGAACATTTAACTTTTTAGTCACAAAAATTATCTTTTAGCAACAATTTTTTTATTTTCCCAATGGTAAAAGGAGAAACTGAACCACGAAAGTTGTTGTCCAATTTGTCCTGAGTACGCTGATACCTCATATGTGGGGTAAACCACTGTTTGGGCGCACGGCAGGGCTTGGAAGGGAAGGAGCGCCATTTGACTTTTTGAATCAAAAATTGGCTCCACTCTTTAGCGGACACCATGTCACGTTTGGAGAGCCCCTGTGTGCCTAAAAATTGGAGCTCCCCCACAAGTGACCCCATTTTGGAAACTAGACGCCCCAAGGAACTTATCTAGATGCATAGTGAGCACTTTGAACCCCCAGGTGCTTCACAAATTGATCCGTAAAAATGAAAAAGTACTTTTTTTTCACAAAAAAATTATTTTAGCCTCAATTTTTTCATTTTCACATGGGCAACAGGATAAAATGGATCCTAAAATGTGTTGGGCAATTTCTCCTGAGTACACCAATACCTCACATGTGGGGGTAAACCACTGTTTGGGCACATGGTAAGGCTCGGAAGGGAAGGAGCGCCATTTGACTTTTTGAATGAAAAATTATTTCCATCGTTAGCGGACACCATGTCGCGTTTGGATAGCTCCTGTGTGCCTAAACATTGGCGCTCCCCCACAAGTGACCCCATTTTGGAAACTAGACCCGCCAAGGAATTTATTTAGATGCCTAGTGAGCACTTTAAACCCTCAGGTGCTTCACAAATTGATCTGTAAAAATGAAAAAGTACTTTTTTTCACAAAAAAATTCTTTTCGCCTCAATTTTTTCATTTTCACAAAGGCAGTAGGATAAAATGGATCATAAAATTTGTTGGGCAATTTCTCCCGAGTACGTCGATACCTCATATGTGGGGGTAAACCACTGTTTGGGCACTCGGCAGGGCTCGGAAGGGAAGGCGCGCCATTTGACTTTTTGAATGGAAAATTAGCTCCAATTGTTAGCGGACACCATGTCGCGTTTGGAGAGCCCCTGTGTGCCTAAACATTGGAGCTCCCCCACAAGTGACCCCATTTTGGAAACTAGACCCCCCAAGGAACTTATCTAGATGCATATTGAGCACTTTAAACCCCCAGGTGCTTCACAGAAGTTTATAACGCAGAGCCATGAAAATAAAAAATAATTTTTCTTTCCTCAAAAATGATTTTTTAGCCTGGAATTTCCTATTTTGCCAAGGATAATAGGAGAAATTGGACCCCAAATATTGTTGTCCAGTTTGTCCTGAGTACGCTGATACCCCATATGTGGGGGTAAACCACTGTTTGGGCGCACGGCAGGGCTCGGAAGGGATGGCACGCCATTTGGCTTTTTAAATGGAAAATTAGCTCCAATCATTAGCGGACACCATGTCACGTTTGGAGAGCCCCTGTGTGCCTAAACATTGGAGATCCCCCAGAAATGACACCATTTTGGAAACTAGACCCCCAAAGGAACTAATCTAGATGTGTGGTGAGGACTTTGAACCCCCAAGTGCTTCACAGAAGTTTATAACGCAGAGCCATGAAAATAAAAAAAAAAAATTATTTTCTCAAAAATGATCTTTTAGCCTGCAATTTTTTATTTTCCCAAGGGTAACAGGAGAAATTTGACCCCAAAAGTTGTTGTCCAGTTTCTCCTGAGTACGCTGATACCCCATATGTGGGGGTAAATCACTGTTTGGGCACATGCCGGGGCTCGGAAGTGAAGTAGTGACGTTTTGAAATGCAGACTTTGATGGAATGCTCTGTGGGCGTCACGTTGCGTTTGCAGAGCCCCTGATGTGGCTTAACAGTAGAAACCCCCCACAAGTGACCCCATTTTGGAAACTAGACCCCCAAAGGAACTTATCTAGATGTGTGGTGAGCACTTTGAACCCCCAAGTGCTTCATAGAAGTTTATAATGCAGAGCCGTGAAAATAATAAATACGTTTTCTTTCCTCAAAAATAATTATTTAGCCCAGAATTTTTTATTTTCCCAAGGGTTACAGAAGAAATTGGACCCCAAAAGTTGTTGTCCAGTTTCTCCTGAGTACGCTGATACCCCATATGTGGGGGTAAACCACTGTTTGGGCACATGCCGAGGCTCGGAAGTGAAGTAGTGACGTTTTGAAATGCAGACTTTGATGGAATGCTCTGTGGGCGTCACGTTGCGTTTGCAGAGCCCCTGATGTGGCTTAACAGTAGAAACCCCCCACAAGTGACCGCATTTTGGAAACTAGACCCCGAAAGGAACTTATCTAGATGTGTGATGAGCACTTTGAACCCCCAAGCGCTTCATAGAAGTTTATAATGCAGAGCCGTGAAAATAATAAATACGTTTTCTTTCCTCAAAAATAATTATTTAGCCCAGAATTTTTTAATTTTCCCAAGGGTAACAGGAGAAATTTGACCCCAATATTTGTTGTCCAGTTTCTCCTGAGTACGGTGATACCCCATATGTGGGGGTAAACTACTGTTTGGGCACATACCGGGGCTTGGAATTGAAGTAGTGACGTTTTGAAATGCAAACTTTGATGGAATGGTCTGCGGGTGTCACGTTGCGTTTGCAGAGCCCCTGATGTGCCTAAACAGTAGAAACCCCCCACAAGTGATCCCATTTTGGAAACTAGACCCCGAAAGGAACTTATCTAGATGTGTGGTGAGCACTTTGAACCCCCAAGTGCTTCATAGAAGTTTATAATGCAGAGCCGTGAAAATAATAAATACGTTTTCTTTCCTCAAAAATAATTATTTAGCCCAGAATTTTTTATTTTCCCAAGGGTTACAGGAGAAATTGGACCCCAAAAGTTGTTGTCCAGTTTCTCCTGAGTACGCTGATACCCCATGAGTGGGGGTAAACCACTGTTTGGGCACACGTCGGGGCTCAGAAGGGAAGTAGTGACTTTTGAAATGCAGACTTTGATGGAATGGTCTGCGGGTGTCACGTTGCGTTTGCAGAGCCCCTGGTGTGCCTAAACAGTAGAAACCCCCACAAGTGACCCCATTTTAGAAACTAGACCCCCCAAGGAACTTATCTAGATATGTGGTGAGCACTTTGAACCCCCAAGTGCTTCACAGACGTTTACAACGCAGAGCCGTGAAAATAAAAAATCATTTTTCTTTCCTCAAAAATTATGTTTTAGCAAGCATTTTTTTTGATTCACAAGGGTAACAGGAGAAATTGGACCCCAGTAATTGTTGCGCAGTTTGTCCTGAGTACACTGATACCCCATATGTGGGGGTAAACCACTGTTTGGGCACACGTCAGGGCTCGGAAGTGAGGGAGCACCATTTGACTTTTTGAATACGAGATTGGCTGGAATCAATGGTGGCGCCATGTTGCGTTTGGAGACCCCTGATGTGCCTAAACAGTGGTAACCCCTCAATTCTAACTCCAACACTAACCCCCCCCACACCCGTAACCCTAATCCCAACTGTAGCCATAACCCTAATCTCAACCCTAACCCCAACACACTCCTAATCACAACCCTAATTCCAACCCTAACCCTAAGGCTATGTGCCCACGTTGCGGATTCGTGTGAGATATTTCCGCACCATTTTTGAAAAATCCGCGGGTAAAAGGCACTGCGTTTTACCTGCGGATTTTCCGCGGATTTCCAGTGTTTTTTGTGCGGATTTCACCTGCGGATTCCTATTGAGGAACAGGTGTAAAACGCTGCGGAATCCGCACAAAGAATTGACATGCTGCGGAAAATACAACGCAGCGTTTCCGCGCGGTATTTTCCGCACCATGGGCACAGCGGATTTGGTTTTTCATATGTTTACATGGTACTGTAAACCTGATGGAACACTGCTGCGAATCCGCAGCGGCCAATCCGCACCGTGTGCACATAGCCTAATTCTAAAGGTATGTGCACACGCTGCGGAAAACGCTGCAGATCCGCAGCAGTTTCCCATGAGTTTACAGTTCAATGTAAACCTACGGGAAACAAAAATCGCTGTGCCCATGCTGCGGAAAAACTGCACGGAAACGCAGCGGTTTACATTCCGCAGCATGTCACTTCTTTGTGCGGATTCCGCAGCGGTTTTACAACTGCTCAAATCGCAGTTGTAAAACCGCAGTGAAATGCGCAGAAAAACCGCGGTAAATCCGCCATAAATCCGCAGCGGTTTAGCACTGCGGATTTATCAAATCCGCAGCGGAAAAATCCGCAGAGGACCAGAATACGTGTGCACATACCGAAACCCTAACCCTAGCCCTAACCCTACCCCTAGCCCTAACCCTACCCCTAACCCTAACCCTACCCCTAACCCTACCCCTAACCCTACCCCTAACCCTACCCCTAACCCTAACCCTAACCCTACCCCTAACCCTATTCTAACCCTACCCCTAACCCTACCCCTAACCCTAACCCTAACCCTACCCCTAACCCTATTCTAACATTAGTGGAAAAAAAATTTATTTATTTTTTTATTGTCCCTACCTATGGGGGTGACAAAGGGGGGGGGGGTCATTTATTATTTTTTTTATTTTGATCACTGAGATATAATCTATCTCAGTGATCAAAATGCACTTTGGAACGAATCTGCCGGCCGGCAGATTCGGCGGGCGCACTGCGCATGCGCCCGCCATTTTGGAAGATGGCGGCGCCCAGGGAGAAGACGGACGGGACCCCGGCTGGATCGGTAAGTATGATGGGGTGGGCGGGGACCACGGGGGGGGGGATCGGAGCACGGGGGGGAATCGGAGCGCGGGAGGGGTGGAACGGAGCACGGGGGGCGTGGAACGGAGCACGGGGGGCTGGAACGGAGCACGGGGGGTGGAACGGAGCACCGGGGGGGTGGATCGGAGTGCAGGGGGGGTGATTGGAGCACGGGGGGGTGATTGGAGCACGGGGGGAGCGGACAAGAGCACGGGGGGGAGCGGACAAGAGCACGGGGGGGAGCGGAGCACTGGACGGAGGGGAGCCGGAGCAGTGTACCGGCCAGATCGGAGGGCTGGGGGGGCAATCGGTGGGGTGGGGTGGGGGCACATTAGTATTTCCAGCCATGGCCGATGATATTTCAGCATCGGCCATGGCTGGATTGTAATATTTCACCCGTTATAATAGGTGAAATATTAGAAATCGCTCTGATTGGCAGTTTCACTTTCAACAGCCAATCAGAGCGATCGTAGCCACGAGGGGGTGAAGCCACCCCCCCTGGGCTAAACTACCACTCCCCCTGTCCCTGCAGATCGGGTAAAATGGGAGTTAACCCTTTCACCCGATCTGCAGGGACGCGATCTTTCCATGACGCCACATAGGCGTCATGGGTCGGATTGGCACCGACTTTCATGACGCCTACGTGGCGTCATGGGTCGGGAAGGGGTTAAGTCCGACATTTGGATTTTTGTGATTGCTTCAGTATATGTCGTTAGTAACAAGATTGCCATCAGTGGATTTGTGAGTTTAGGAAATGCTTTTGTTTAGTCAGACGCTCTTTACCATAAAGTTTACTGAGCTTTTTAAAAGATAATAGTTTTTTTTACAGACAAAAGCCACTTCAGTGACAGATACATATTTGCATTACATATACACTTAAAGTGGGACATTACATCAGCTAAAGAGTTCTACAATGTTTCATCTGTCAACTAGCTTCAAATAAATGGCTTCTTGTATTTCCCAGCTTATCTTGGAAGCAGTAAGCACATAGAACGTCTGTACCATAGATCACATAGATAAAATAGCGTGAAAGTGAATTTATTAACATTCAACTGGTTTATTGTTTCTATCGTGTCTCATATGTTTTTTTCAATTGTTTCACAGTTATTAATATGTTAGAGAATCTTCCATTCAAAGATTCTAAAGCCACTTATTTCTCTGCATTACCTTAGATACAGTGCCTTGCGAAAGTATTCGGCCCCCAGGAACTTTTCAACCTTTTCCCACATATCATGCTTCAAACATAAAGATACCAAATGTAAATTTTTGGTGAAGAATCAACCACAAGTGGCACACAATTGTGAAGTTGAATGAAATTTATCGGTTATTTTAAATTTTTGTGGAAATTCAAAAACTGAAAAGTGGGGCGTGCAATATTGTTCAGCCCCTTTGCTTTCAGTCCAGCAAACTCACTCCAGAAGCTCATTGTGGATCTCTGAATGATCCAATGTTGTCCTGAATGCCTAATGATGATAAATATAATCCACCTGTGTGTAATCAAGTCTCCGTATAAATGCACCAGATCTGTGATAGACTCAGGGTTCTGTTTGAAGCACAGAGAGCATCATGAAGACCAAGGAACACAACAGGCAGGTCCGTGATACTGTTGTGGAGAAGTTTAAAGCCGGATTTGGACACAAAATGATTTCCAAAATATTAACCATCCCAAGGAGCACTGTGCAGGGGATCATATTGAAATGGAAGGAGTATCATACTACTGCAAATCTACTAAGACCTGACCATCCCTCTAAACGTTCATCTCAAACAAGGAGAAGACTGATTAGAGATGCAGCCAAGAGGCCCATGATCACTCTGGATGAACTGCAGAGATCTACAGCTGAGGTGGGACAGTCTGCCCATAGGACAACAATCAGTCATACACTGCACAAATCTGGCCTTTAAGGAAGAGTGGCAAAAAGAAAGAGATTTCTCAAAGATATCCATAAAGTGTTGTTAAAAGTTTGCAACAAGCCACCTGGGAGACACACCAAACATGTGGAAGAAGGGTCTCTGGTCAGATGAAACCAAAATCGAACTTTATGGCAACAATGCCAAATGATATATTTGGCGTAAAGGCAACACATCTCATCATCCTGAACACACCATGCCCACTGTCAAACATGGTGGTGGCAACATCATGTGTTGGACCTGCTTTTCTTCAGTAGGGACAGGGAAGATGGTTAAAATTGACGGGAAGATGAATGGAGCCAAATACCGGACCATTCTTGAAGAAAACCTGTTGGAGTCTGCAAAAGACCTGACACTGGGACGGAGATTTGTCTTCCAACAAGACAATGATACCAAACATAAAGCAAAATCTACAATGGAATGTTTCACAAATAAACTTATCCAGGTGTTAAAATGGCCAAGTCAAAGTCCAGACCTCAATCTAGTCGAGAATCTGTGGAAAGAGCTGAAAACTGCTGTTCACAAATGATCTCCATCAAACCTCACTGAGCTCGAGCTGTTTGCCAAGGAAGAATGGGCAAAAATTTCAGTCTCTCGATGTACAAAACTGATAGAGACATACCCCAAGTGACTTGCAGCTGTAATCGCAGCAAAAAGTGGCGCAAGAAAGTATTAAGTTAAAGGGGCCGAATAATATTGCAGGCCCAACTTTTCAGTTTTTGAATTTCCACAAAAATTTAAAATAACCAATAAATTTAATTCAACTTCATAATTGTGTTCCACTTGTTGATTCTTCGCCAAAAATTTACATTTGGTATCTTTATGTTTGAAACATGATATGTGGGAAAAGGTTGAAAAGTTCCTGGGGGCTGAATACTTTCGCAAGGCACTGCATTACATTTAAAGATAGCCGTTCCACACTTGTACTTTCTGGCTGCTGAATATCAATGCTTTATGCTATACATAATCCATAATAGGTTTCATGTTAGCTATATGTATTCCACTGTATGTTAATGAGAAAAAAAAAATTACCTTTTTGAATTTACCAAATGGCTGCAATGAAACAAAGAATGAAACATTTAAAGGGGTATGAATACTTTACGTACCCACTGTAGATAGGTATATAGGTAAGGGATAAATAAATAGATAGATAGATAGATAGATAGATAGATAGATAGATAGATAGATAGATAGAAGTAAAAACCAAGCAACACTCCAATATTTACCCAAGAGTGAAGTGGATTTTTTTTTAGCACGTGGCCACTCCATCACTCCATATGTGCTAAATAAAGTCAACTTTACTTTTGAGTAAATATTAAAGTGTTGCCTGCTTATTTATTTTTACATTGGCAAATCTTTGATGATTTACTTGGGAGACCATTGGACCAACTTCTTAAAAAGTGTGTTGTTCCATTTTTTTCAGAAATGGATAGATAGATAGATAGATAGATAGATAGATAGATAGATAGATAGATAGATAGATAGATAGATAGATAGATAGATAGATAGATATGAAATATATATAGATAGATACAAGGGCTTCTCACTTAATTAGAATATCATAAAAAAGTTAATTTATTTCAGTTCTTCAATACAAAAAGTTGAAATCATATATTATATAGAATCATTACAAACAGAGTGATCTATTTCAATTGTATATTTCTGTTAATGTTGATGATTATGGCTTACAGCCTGCGAAAACCCAAAAGTCATTATCTCAGTAATTGAGAATAATTAACCAAAAACACCTGCAAAGGCTCCCTAAGCATTTAAAAAGGTCCACTAATCTGTTTCAGTAGGCTCCACAATCATTGGGAAGACTGCTGACTTGACAGATGTCCAAAAGGCAATCATTGACACTCTCCACAAGGAGAATAAGCCAAAAAAGGTAATTGCTAAAGAAGCTGGCTATTCACAGAGTGCTGTTTGCATCCATGTATATTAATGTTGAGTGGGAGGAAAAAGTGTGGTAGAAAAAGGTGCACAAGCAACCGAGATAAATGCAGCCTTGAAAGGATTGTAAAGAGAAGGCCATTCAAAAATTTGGGGAAGATTCACAAGGAGTGGAATGCTGCTGGGGTCATTGCTTCAAGAGCCACCACACACAGACATATCCAGGACATGGGCTACAAGTATCGCATTCCTTGTGTCAAGCCACTCATGAACAATAGACAACCCTAGAAGTGTCTTACCTGAGCCAGCAAGAAAAACAAAATAGACGTGTTGTTCAGTGGTCCAAGGTGTTGTTTTCAGATGAAAGTAAATTTTGCATTTCATTTGGAAATCAAGGTCCCAGAGTCTGGAGGAAGAGTGGAGAGGCCACAATCCAAGCTGCTTGAGGTCTAGTGTGAAGTTTCCGCAATCAGTGATGGTTTGGGGAGCCATGTCATCTGCTGGTGTAGGTCCATTGTGTTTTATCAAGACCAAAGTCAGCACAGCCGCCTATCAGAAAATTTTAGAGCACTTCATGCTTCCCTCAGCCGACAAGCTTTTTGTAGATGGAAGTTTAATTCTCCAGCAGGACTTGGCACCTGTCCACACTGCCAAAAGTACCAATACCTGGTTTAAAAACAACAGTATCACTGTGCTTGATTGGCCAGCAAACTCGCCTCACCTTAACCCCACAGAGAATCTATGGGGTATTGTCAAGAGGAAGATGAGAGACACCAGACCTAACAATGCAGATCAGCTGAAGGCTGCTATCAAAGCAACCTGAGCTTCCATAACACCTCAGAAGTGCCACAGGCCGATCGCCTCAATGCCACACTGCATTGATGCAGTAATTGATGCAAAAAGAGCCCCGACCAAGTATTGAGTGCATTTACTTAACCTACATTTCAGTAGGCCAACATTTTGGATTTTAAAATCATTTTTCAAGCTGGTGTTATAAAGTATTCTAATTTAGGCTGGTTTCACATTTGCGGTTGTGTACGCAGCGTTTCTTCCGCAATTATCTGCATGCATCGTGTATTCCTATATTACATTAGGGACGCATGTGTCTGCAATCAGTTGCATTTTGCCGTGTTTGGCGTCGCATGCGTCATTTCGTCGTCTGCGGTTTGGCACGGTAAACGCTACATATAGCAATTTTAGAGGTGTCAATTTGCCGCTTAGAAACGTATGTGGTTGTTAGGGGAAGGAATAGGGAAAAAAAATGCATTGCTGTCTATGTGAACGCATGCATTCGCAAGCACATGCGTTTGCTTGCGTTTGTGAACGCATGCGTTGCACCACAGGAGAACATGTCTAGACACTGACTAGCCACTCCCCACATACAAACTGATAAAGGGAGGGAGTGAACGTTTGCAGGTCACTATTCAGCCGACTGGGAACAAGAGCAGACGCAGCAGACCAGACACAGGAAGGAATCTACACTCTGAACAATGTGAGTATATCCTAGCCAATGTCTTTATTTTCTATTTTCTGTCTCTATATGTCCTAATTTCTGCCATTTCTTTCTTTCTGTGTGCATCAGAATGTCATCTTCTTCTGAGGAGGTGCAATGGCCTGGGCCTGCACAATCCAAACATGTCAGTGAAGTGAGTACTCACCTCCTCAGATTGGTAAGTATTCACTGTCACATCTACACATATGACCATTTTTTTTCCCTTTTTTAGAGCACTTCTTCCACTGCGGCAGAGGCTGAGCAGGAGCAGCGGGGTCACGGTCGGGTGGCAAGGCGGCAGCGTGTACATATACGTGGCTGACTGTTTATTGTATCCTCACTTTACTCTTGGATGTTCATTTCTTTACTTTCCTCTTTCTTTCCCTTTTTCTTCTTGACTCCTTTTGTTTCTTGACTTTCAATGTTCATGCCACTTTTCTGTCTCTGTTTTCTTTCTTTTCCTTATGTTAATGTATCCAACATTAATGTCTTTATTTATTTTTTTAGGTTCCAAAACGGGATGAGGACCTCATTGAAAATGACCTCCTTATCTCCCTGTTCCATGAGCGAGTCCCATTGTGGGACACCCGGCTTCCGCAGCACTCGGACAACGTGACGATCCAGTGGCTATGGAATGAGGTGGCCAAAGCAATGAGGGATGGCTGGGACAACGCCCCAACTCGGGTTCGAAATGCATTTTGTAAGTATTGTAATACAGTGTGATGCAGCAGTGACCTTGGCCATGATCACACAACTGTGTGTGATGAAAGAAACTCAGGAGTTTCTCTCATCACACACAGTCTCAGTCTCATCACACACAGTCTCAGTCTCATCACACACAGTCTCTCAGGAGTTTCTCTCATCACACACAGTTGTGTGATCATGGCCAAAAGTCCATTGTCTAACCATTCTTTTTTGCTTTTTCAACAGAGCTCAAAGTCAAAACATGTTGGCGTTCGATGAAGGATTGCTTCAACAACGACCTTCGTCAAGAGAGCTGGATTCCTAGTGGTTCTGGAGCAAGGATCCGAAAATATAAATACCACCGTATTCTGGCATTTTTGAGACTGGTCTTTGCCCAGAGAATGTAAGTATTGTTTTGGTGTATTAGGTTGTGTTGTATTGCCTTAATCTGTATGTTTCTATTCCACAGGAGTTGGCGCATAACTTTTGTAAATGTTTTATATTAATGTGTTTTTTTCTTCTTTTTTCACAGCACATGGAGCAGCACTCTTGACCCTGGTTCTGGAGCGGTCCTTCATCAGACAGCCACGGACCCGTCCCAGCCATCCAGCAGCGCTGCAGCAAGTGGGCCTGCCATACAAACTGGAGACAAGGAAGCTGGTCCATCAGGTGTTCCCCTTTCCCAGTCATCTGCCTCTGCCCCTTTTTTGGGGGGCTCTTCCCGTCAGTGGCAGAGGGCTTCAAACAGGTCACTCATGCCAGATTTTTTGCACTTAAGCTCGGTCTTTCATGATGGACTCAAGGCGATGGGTGACCGACTGGATACTGCCATTAGCCATATGAATACATGTATCCAGGAGGTCACCAAAAGCCTTGACCAAGTGAAAGCCGACCTCCAGAGGCCAGCACATCATTTTTAAAACACATTGAACAGGGCATGTCGGAATACCTTACTCCTGATCTCGGTATTTTCAGCAGTGGCGGCATATCCACCTGTGCCTACACTCTCACATTTGACCTCAATGCCGAGCTCTGTTACATACCACTGCACGGCCACCTCCATTCCAAGCACTGCCGGACACCACTATAGCACCACCACCATGCCGAGTGCTGTTGGACAGCCCACCGCCACCACCATGACAACTGCTGCTCCTGCTTGGACCTCCTCCACTAACACCACCATGCAGCAGCAGCAACAGCAGCAACCGGACCCTGGCATGGCCTTCCCCACCACCATGCAGCAGCAGCCGGACCCTGGCATAGCCTTCCCCACCACCACAACCATGCAGCAGCGGCACACGGACCCTGGCATGGCCTTCCCCACCACCACAACCATGATGCGGCACATGGACCCTGACTGGTCGGCCACCACAGCCAGGCCGCTAGAAATGAGCCCAATGAGGCTCCCCGTACCACAGCGTCGATCCCAGAAAGGGAAAGGAAAAAAGAAACAGAGGACTATTGCTATCCCTCCCCCCTCACCTCCCAATGTGTCTGTAATGTCGGGTTTGTCTCACCATTCCAGTGTGTCTCTGCCCTCTCATGCGTCAAGCCCCATCCCCGAACTGCCAGACCCCAGTAATTTAATTGCCCATTCTCCTGCCACTCCTGCATTGTCCACAGTTAGTCAAGCTTCACAGCTACATATACCCCATTTCCGGCACTCTACCCTAAGCAGGTGCAGTTAATTTTTTTTGTGTAAAAATAAATATTAATGTTTTTTGCCCCCAATAATGTTTGGTTTATTGTGTATTTTGACACCGGCAACACACACCGTGCGCCGAATAAAACACTGCGCTGCACACTTTATTTTTTTGCCACCTCATAGCTCCAGTAGTTAGTAAGTACAACACTGCAGCTTTGTGTGGGTTTGGTATAGAGATATGAGGTGGCCCAAAAAAATAATACTTGTATTTTCTCCATAATCTCTTCCTTCTGCTTACTGTGTGACTTTGTGTTGCAGACTGAAGAGAAAATGGTGGTAATACAAAGCAGAACTCTACTCAACAGGTCATGTGTCCAAAAACTCATTAGTTATGACACCTGACCTGGTGAGTAGAGAACTGCCTTGTATAACCTCCATTTTCTCTTCTGTGTACATAATCTATTTCACACAAAGTGAAGGGATGATGGAGGTCATACAAGGCATATCTGTCACAATCAGCTGCAGCAGCAGATGCGGCCCAGCCCATAGACGCCCCCAAGCCGAACAACCTCAGAAGGTGTGGGGCGTGAGTCCCCCGGGGACAAAATACGGACCTTTTAAATCGCAGAGGGGTACCCGGCCTACCCGAACAAGGGGAGGGCAGCGACCGGGGTTCTGTGGCAGCTGAGCATGTGGACAAGGAAACAGACACGTAGGACTTGATTACACCGCACAACTTAATGTATAGAGAAAGTAAAGTTTACTAAAGTAAAGTCACACAGTACATAAACAAAACATGACGATGTCAGGCTCCCGATTCCACACCTCAGAAATGCACCACCCAGTGGACCCCAAGGCACCAACGGATCACCGAGGCACACAAAGGCGGGACATTAGGACACAGGCAGGACATCAGGATACACGAGGACATCAGGTCGCAGGCAAGACATCAGGATACAGAATGGACATCAGGACACAGGCAGGGCAACAGGACACAGGAGTACAGGACAGACATTCGGGACACTGGCGTGGCAGCTCAGGTCATCAACTGGGACACTGACGTGGCAGCCCAGATCGTCAGCTGGGACACTGGCATGGCAGCCCAGGAAATCAGGTACATCAGGATATGAGACACAGAGAGGACATCAGGACATCAGGGTACAGACAGGACATCAGGACATCTGGACCCAGGGTCACCGGCAGACATTAGACAGGAGTCGTTCGGTTCCGGACATCCGACACGACCTACAGGCACCACCAGAGATATCAGGCTCCAAGCTCCAGACAGCAGTCATCAGGTTCCAGACTGCGGTCATCAGGCTCCAGGCATCGGACCTAGGAAGGAACTCAAGCATGATGGTGCAAACACCACCGTACTGGACATGAGCCAGACGGGGTTAACACCGAATGGTAGTCAGAGCACAGAGTAGTAGATGCTCAGCAGAAAAACCGGTTTCAAGAGACTCAAAATCACTGGGAGTGAGGCTCCAGATGCAAAGGGATTCCAGGAACATAATCACAGCAGACACAGTTCAGACAGGTTCAGGTACAGGACAGGTACAGGATCAAGGATTCTGGCCTGGATATACCGCCTCCAGGACAGGCACCAGAACAGGACAAAACAGGATTCCAGGCAAAGACTTTGGTACCAAAACATAGACAGGAGAGGTTTAGGAACACATACACACATAGCAAAGTTCAAGAGCTCTGTGAGTGTAGCTCAGGCCCCGACCATAGGGCAGGGGAGCTTTATATATGAGCTGCCCCTCAGCAATTGGCTGGGGACAGTATTTGAAGTACACACCCTAACCCTGATAAAAGCAGGGGAGGTGTGGCCGCGCATGCCCTAAGCTCAAACAGAAACCATTACAGCACACAGTGCAGGATCTGAGGCTCAGGGCACCTGGCTGAAACTGCAAGCACTGAACCACATAGAAAGTCATGCACCAGCTGCAAATGACCTCACAACCTGCGGAGAGCTTCAAAGCAGCAACCAGGGACCACACATGAGAAAGGTATGCAGCAGGGCAAATACCTAAACACCCATGTACAACTGCACAGCAGAGCAGGGAACTGAGAAGGCTCCATTAAGATAACAGCCAACAGTATCCCAGCTCAAATTAGGGGGAAAAGAATAAAGGGTTAAAGCAAACATATGCATTGTCATGCCGAAAACCAGAAACAGACAGAACGGCATGACAATATCTATCCTCACCAGGACATGTGTCAGAAATAGTGAATTCATGAGGCTGTTATTTGTGCATCATGAATTCATTATTTCTGACACCTGACTTGATGAGTATAGATCTGTTTTGTAAACAGCCATTGTCTCTTCAGTCTGCGTCCAATAGATACTGCAGAACAGAATCAGGACAAAATGACGTCAACAATCTTACCACTAATAACCTAAGTGGTTTGTAGAGGAAATACATAGGAGACACGGTCAAGATAACAAAACACAAATTTTATTAACAACAAATATTAGTAACATTTAAAACATAACTGGTACAGACCCAAACCCAACAGGACATTTTACACAATATTGTCCTGCCATGCCACACGTCCAATATCAGAATAAAAAAGGCAGCATATTGGTCCCGCATGTGGCCAACTTCAAAAGTTAAAGAAAAAAGGAATGTAGTCAGCTTACCGGTCTTAGACGAAATCCCCAGACCTGCCAACACCCAGCACGGTTCGGGGTGAGCGCCACAGCAAATGAAGACAGAAAGAGAAATGATCCAGCTGGAGGTGGAGGCAGTTCAGACTTTGTGAGACTTTATTAGACAACTAAAGCAATAAAAAGTTCTTCGACAAGAAAAATCTTTACATAGCAAACACCTGGCAGACCAGTGAGGAGGATCAACGCGTTTCAACTATGAAGTCTTACTCATGATCATCATCTGAACTGCCTCCATCTCCAGCTGGATCATTTCTCTTTCTAACTTCAAAAGTTGACCATTGCTGGTGATGCTGGTAATCTGGCAATGGGTTTGCAACTGGTTCATCCAGTTCAATGTTGGGTCGCTCCTTAGCCATTATGTAAATGTGGAGAGTCACACAGGCTTTGACCACCTCATCGACTGTCTCCATTTTTAGATTAATGGCTGTTGCAAGAATGCGCCATTTTGAGACTAGAATCCCAAAGGTACACTCCCCTGTTCTTCGGGCCCTGGTCAGTCTGTAGTTATAAATCCTTTTAGTGTGGTTCAACTCCCGACTGGAATATGGCTTCAGTAGATTTTCACACATCTGAAAGACCTCATCCCCAACCAAAACAAATGGCATCGGAAGGCCTTGAGTGTTGGGGAGAGGTCGTGGCCGTGGAAAATTAAAATTTTTGCCATACACACATTGGCCCATATCCGAGTTCTTGAAAGTCTGGGAATCGTTACCACGGCCAAAAGCTCCAATGTCCACGGCGATGAAGCGACAGTCCACATCTGCTATTGCCATGAGCACAACAGAAAAATATTTTTTGTAGCTGAAGTACTCCGATCCATTTCTGGCGGGTTTGATCCATCCACCGCACCCAAACAGTTGGGGAAATCACACACACTCCAGAATTTCTCTGCAATTCCCATCCACATGTCCTCGGTGGGTATGGGTATAAATTCATCCCAGAGAACATTCCACAAAGCCTTGCAGGTGTTCGCAACTATTCCAGACAGGGTGGAAATTCCAAGCCAGTACTGGAAGTGGAGGGATGATAAGCTCTCTCCGGTTGCCAGAAATCTGTAATAAAATAAATAAAAAATAAATTACAATCCATTCTATTTTTGGTGTTGTTTAGCTAACGATAAAGGAAAATACAAAGAATACATGTCAGACCAACAATAATTATGACTGGCATTTCTTTAGAAATATTACATACCTTAAGGTAACCTGCAGATGTTCCTCTGCAGAAGTCGCTCTACGGAGCTGTGTGTCCTGTCTCCGGATTGCTCCTTGGACATGACCAAGCAAATCCCAAAAAGAGTCTTGCGACATCCGGGTATATTCCGGAAATTTGTCCGGATTGGCATTAAGCTCGCCATATAGCGTGTGATAGGCTCCGCGGCTCTCCCGGAGTTTGATAATGGGGTGTCTCAAAAAACGCAGACGCCGTGTCCTTCTCTGTCTTTCTCGATTTCTTTGTTGCTCCCAAGCAAACGCACAGGCAAGAAACAGCTTGCTGCTTATATCCAGGTTGAAATAAAAGCTCTCCATGCGAAGATCCATCATGACACAGGATACAGTAGCACACTGTTAACATTTCAGCAGTCCTAGGGTCTATATATAGATATCCCATAATACACGCCCTCTGTAGACCCATTGGCGGTGTCTGGTTATCCAGATTTTTCTCCTGTAAAATTTTCCACCATGCGCACAAAAAATGCAAACGCATGCACAACGCATGCAAAAGCATGAAAACGCCGCATTTTTTAAACCGCATGCGTTACCGTATGCGTCTAAAAAACGCTGCGTTTGTTCGCGTTTCCATGCGGTTTTTCCTTCATTTGCGGTTGCGGATTAAACGCTGCCGATACTAATGCAAATGTGAAACTAGCCTTACTGAGATAATGACTTTTGGGTTTTCATTGGCTGTAAGACATAATCATCAAAATTAACAGAAACAAACACTTGAAATAGATCACTCTGTTTGTAATGACTCTATATAATATATGAGTTTCACTTTTTGTTTTGAAGAACTGAAATAAATTAATTTTTGGATGATATTCTAATTTTGTGAGAAACACTTGTAGATAAATAAATGGATAGATAGATAGATAGATAGATAGATAGATAGATAGATAGATAGATAGATAGATAGATAGATAAATAGATATAGATATGATGCAAAAAAATGTCAGCACTCCAAGATTCAAGTACAAAGAAAAAGTTGCCCCTTTACTTAGCCATATGGTTAAAGTAGTATTTTAGTACCTCATGGATCCTTTTTCAGGAGTAACTAAAAATGCTACTGTGACCAACTGCCTTTATAAAGGGACAACTTTTTACTTGAATTTTGAAATGCTGTACTTTTTTACATCATAGCTACATGTGGATTTGATTGCAGTACCTGGATTTGTACTCTTTGCTACTATGGTGCTGCTTCAGCTTTCCTTTACCCAGATAGATAGATGGATATATTTGTAGATAGATCGATAGATAGATATGGGATAGATAGATAGATATTGGATAGAAAGAATACAGACCACAAACTTTCCATTTTTTACACCTTTTATAGTTTGTAACCACTTTATCATTATCTCACTTCTGCAGAGTGTAAG
This sequence comes from Ranitomeya imitator, assembly GCF_032444005.1. Classification (NCBI taxonomy): domain Eukaryota; kingdom Metazoa; phylum Chordata; class Amphibia; order Anura; family Dendrobatidae; genus Ranitomeya; species Ranitomeya imitator. Next base: position 386,033,296 of record NC_091284.1, read on the forward strand.
CTTTCATAATCAGCAGAGTCCTCTCTCTTCTGTAGAGTGTAAGTTATTTTGTTCAGCAGAGTCCTCTCTCTCCAGTAGAGTGTAAGCTCTTATGGTTAACAGAGTCCTCTTTCTCTCTTCTGTAGAGAGTAAGCTCTTATGGTTAGCAGAGTCCTCTTTCTCTCTTCTTTAGAGAGTAATATATTATGGTTAGCAGAGTCCTTTTTCTCTCTTCTGTAGAGAGTAAGCTCTTATAGTTAGCAGAGTCCTCTTTCTCTCTTCTGTAGAGTGTTAGTGCATATGGTTAGCAGGGTTCTCACTCTCGCTCCTGTAGAGTGTAAGCTCTTATGGTCAGAAAAGTCCTTGCTATCTCGCTGTCTCTAAAAATTGCCAGCTCTTATGCTCAGCAGAGTCCTTAGTCTCTGTCATATAGAGTGCAAGTTCTTCTTGCCAGCAGTGTCTTCTCTCTCTCCTCTCTCCCTCATATATTTTCAGAGAAATTACAAGCTTTCTAGTATTGAAATTTGCATGAGTTTATTCAGTGAAAATCAAATTGTTTGGGAAAATTTAGTGAATTCAAATTTCAAAAGATCAGCGCATCTCTAATAAATAGATCTCTAAAGCAGAGCTGAATTTGTGTTAGAGCCATAACTTCTCATAAAGTAGAATTGATGGGTGGGTTACACTGGAGAGTAGATGGTCAGTTCCTTTCCCCGGCTATTAAAACATAAACTTTGCAGGGTGAAGTGAGTGAAAATGAATGTCCTTTGTTCCTGCAAAACCACTGCTTATTAGTGACAACTACAGTAGATTCTAGCAGTTGAAAAGGGCATTTCTTAGATATTATCAGGTTTGAGAGTGAGATTTAGTGCTAACTGAATTTCAAGTTTTCGAGCTGTACTTGTACTCTTAGGAAATTTGATTTTACCATTATGGTAACTCTATGAGTTTAGAGAAGACAGTAGGGCTATCTTGTGAATCTTGTCACTGCACCATGATATTAACTATGCTACATGTATAAAACTGAGCTCCACCACATCTGTGGTCAGATCATTAGATACAGTTGTGCTCAAAAGTCTACATACCCAGGCAGAATTTTTGCTTTCTTGACCTTTTTTTCAGAAAATATGAATAAGAACACCAAAACTTTTCTCCAGTCATGGTTAGTGGTTGAGTGAAGCTATTTATTATCAAACTACTGTGTTTGCTCTTTTTAAATAATAATGACAACCCAAAACAACCAAATGACCCTGATGAAAAGTTCACATACCCCATTTCTTAATACCGTGTATTGCCCCCTCTAACATCAATGACAGCTTGAAGTCTTTTGTGGTAGTTGTTGATGAGGTTCTTTATTTTCTCAGATGGTAAAGCTGCCCACTCTTCTTGGCAAAAATCCTACAGTTCCTGTAAATTCCTGGGCTGTCTAGCATGAACTGCGTGCTTGAGCTCTTCCCAGAGTGGCTCAATTATATTAAGGTCAGGAGACTGAGATGGCCACTGAAGAACCTTCACTTTATTCTGCTGTAGCCAATGACAGGTCGACTTGGCCTTGTGTTTTGGATCTTTGTCATCCTGGCTGAGGAGTACAAATTTGCCTACAGTATTTGCTGATAATGTGCTGCATTCATCTCTCCTTTAACTTTGACCAAGTTTCCTGTGGCTTTGTAGCTCACACATTCCCAAAACATCAGGCATCCACCTCCGTGCTTTACAGTAGGAATGGTGTTCCTTTCATCATAGGCCTTGTTGACCTCTCTCCAAATGTAATATTTATTGTTGTGGACAAAAAGTTAAATTTTGGTCTCATCACTCCAAAGTATCTTGCTCCTGAAGTTTTGAGGCTTGTCGCTCTTCTGTTTGTATATTGTAGGCCAGATACTTTGTGGCATTTGTACAATAATGTCTTTTTTCTGGTGACTCGACCATGCAGCTCATTTTTCTTCAAGTGCCTCATTACTGTGTATCTTCAAACAGCCAAATTGCTACTTTTCAGAGAGTCCTGTAATTCAGCTGATGTAGCAGATGTTATTTGTGGGTTTTTCTTTGTATACCCAACAATCTTCCTGACAGTTGTGGACGACATTTCTGTTGGTCTACCTGTCCGTAGTTTTGTTTTTATCAAGCCCTAATTTTCCATTTGTTAATCACAGTTTGAATACTGCTGACTGGCATTATCAATTCTTTGGGTATCTTTTTGTATCCCTTTCCTGTTTTATACAATTCAGCTTCTTTTTCCCTTTGATCTGATGACAATTCTTTTACTTTACCCATGACTCACAATCCAGAAACGTCAGTGGCTGGATGGAAGATGCAAGAGTCTGTCTGGATCCCAGAAACTCACTCAGCTTTTATGCACACACACTGATTACAAGCAAACAGGTCACAGGTGAGGATGTTACCTTTAGTAGCCAGTCAAACCCATTTGTGTCAACTTCTGTACATGTTACTAGGCCAAAATCAAAGGGGTATGAACTTTTGATCAGGGTCATTTGAATGTTTTGGGTTGTCATTATGATTTAAAAAGAGAAAACACAGAAGTTTGACAATAAATGGCTTCACCCAACCATTAACCATGAGAGGAGAAAAAGTTTTGGTGTTATTATTCATATTCTGTGAAAAAAGAACCAGAAAGCAAAAATTCTGCCGTGGTATGTAAACTTTTGAGCGCAATTGTACATATTGTACATAGAGTGTTTTTTACATTAATTGCTCTTTGAAATGTTATGGAGTCAATAACATATTCAATGTGCTAAATAACTTTTGGATCTATTTTTCTACCAGGTTGGTGTCAACAAACTGATCAGTCTGCAGTGATCAGAATTCTTAGCTTCTACGTTATGTTCCCTTGTTTCATCACATTGAAATAAATGCTTGCCATTAACATATTGACACCCTCATTTGACATCCTCAGTAAAGAAGATGACTCCTGTGAATCTCAGGGCCTTGTTTCCCACCCAAACACATCACTAGATTGCCTCTTATTACTTTCTCCTTCGATGTAAGTGTCCCTCAGTTGAATGGAACGCAGCAGTCGTATTTCATTGTAATATGTTTCACTGCCAGAGTTCAGCCTTCAGGCTTAAACCTACCAAGCTCTGAAACATATCTTTAATTATAGGACATTAAAAGCGGCTGGAAAGCTTTAATATGGCTGAGTGCTTTCATGTTATTGCTGTTTTAATATACAATGTCATGCCTTACTGACCCGCAAACCCTTATCAGTCTAATGACTCTTAGTGGCAATAGTGTGATTAATGTGCAAATATCTTTATCTTACCAATCTAGACATACAGATACAACATTTCACATGGGACATGACAATCAGCTGCCTGCAATGTATATCCAGCCTTTGACTTTCTACTCATCCAATTAGCCACATGAATGCAAAGATGACTGAACAAGATGATTGACAACTTCCTACATCTTGCTCAATGGAGGCTCTTTATTATAATTGTGTTTTATAATATGTAGAATCGTGCATGTAATTTACTTTATTTTCTTCTGGCTGGAGCCAGCCTAAGGGCTCATTCAGATGAGTGCATCATACGGATATGTGGTGAATGTTGGCCATGTGAAAAAAATTTGCAGCATGCACTATTCCCTTCCATATTTCGAATGAAACTCACCCATTCAAGTCTATATGTGAGCAGAAAAATCGGGTCCCGATCTTACGTATCTGATTTCTTCAAATACGTTGCCATTATTAACATAGGAAACTGTTTTGATAATGTAGATTTTAAACTGTTGATATAACGGATATAAATAATGAACAAACACGGATGATACACGGATGATAAACGGATGGCACATGGGTGCAATTTAGTTAACACATGCTCTTGTCTGAACCCGGCCTAAGATCCAGAAGGAACTTGAGTAATTTTTAGCCCGAATGATATGCTGTAGATTTAATAAGGACCTTTCACAAATTGTTGAATTATTCTCTGCACATTCCCACACATAGTAGCAGGAATGTGGTTAAGAACATAGGGAAAAGTAGTAGACGCCTACAGTTCTGACCTGAATGAAACACCCATTGTGTTCGGAAAAGTATGCTTGTGTGAGATTTTGTCTCATATGACCACGCTGACCACATTGACAATGCCTCTCTCCCTCCCTCACAGTAAAAGGTACTCATGACCTTTGGCTGATCCCGGAATGCTCCTACCTCTGACGTTCGTCTGCTTTCCTAGCCCTTTACTTAGGCTGGTTTCACACTTGTGTTTCAAAACGCATGCGTTTTTTAAAAAAACGCATGGTGAAAAAACGCATGTAAACGCGTGCAAACGGGATCCTAACCCTAACCCTAAAGGTACGCATGCGTTTTTTTGCGGCAAAAAAACGCCACTAAGGCTACGTTCACATTTGCGTTGTGCGATGTTGCGTCCGAGACGCAACGCACAACGCAAAACAAAATGCACCAAAACGCACGCTAAAACGCAGCGTTTTGCGACGCATGCGTCCTTTTTTGCACGCAAAAAAACCGCATGCGTCGCAAAACGCAGCACAACGCATGTCCATGCGCCCCCCATGTTAAATATAGGGGCGCATGACGCATGCGTCGCCGCGGTTGCGCCCGACGCAACGCAAATGTGAACGTAGCCTAAAAATACTACATGTTGCATTTCTGCAACACAACGCATGCAGAAAAAAAACGCATGCGTTGCAAAAACGCGTCAAAACGCATACAAAAAAACGCATGGGTTTTTAATGTTAAATATAGGGGGAAAAAACCCATGCGTTTTTTGCGTTTTTTACTGCAAAAACGCAAAAAAAAACGCAAATGTGAAACCACCCTAACAGAAAGTGCAGAATGGGAGATGTGGTCAGGTGAGACGATAAAGTCTCATGCCATCGCTCTTGCTCAAGCTTTTATCTGTCTCACAAGAACATACCTCTTTCCGAAAACTTCCTGTTAGTAAAGTGTTGAGACAGGAGGTGGACAGCGGTATTGGAGTGAGGAACATCGTAGACATAGCAGAGGACCAAGGTAAGTATCATGCTAGCACACTTCCTAACCTCAATGAGTGTTTCATATAGTTCATCTACCCTTTCCTACCTATGGATGCTGCTTTTTTATAATTAGACAGCGTGGGATGAAATTACATGTCTATAGAGCTGAACAAAATGAAATCCTCAGTTGATGATAAAAAAATTAACACATTTAGCATTAGATTGGAGATAAAAAACGTATTTTTATGTACATTTTTAGGTACAATTTGGGGGAAAGTCATCTATAACTGTGCTGTAAAGGGGTTATTCAAGCTTATGAAATTGATGGCATATCCTTATAATAGGTAATGACTAGTGTTGAGCATTCCGATACCGCAAGTATCGGGTATCGGCCGATATTTGCGGTATCGGAATTCCGATACTGAATTCCGATACTTCCCGCGTATCGGATACCGGAATCGGAAGTTCCCAGAATTCAAATTGAACGCAGCAGCCAATGAGGAATGAATGAAAGTGTGGGCACATCCTGTTTAGCATGGTGGGCATGTAAGTACTGGCAAGGCTTGGATTGGCTGCTGAAATGATGTCACTCTGCACTATAAAAAAGCGCTGCCGCCATTTTGCGCTCACTCTGCTGTGATTTCAGTTAGGGACAGGACGCTGTGTTCTAACTGAGGGCCAGTTGAGCTAGCTAATTGCTTTATTTTCCTTTCCAAAGGCTAATTTAGCAAAACGCTGTGTGTTCTTCACTGTTCACCTTGCTCTTGCCTTGCAGCGCTGTTTTAACAGCGTTCTGCAAGGTCTCTGTGTGTGTGTGTGTGTGCAGCTCACTCTGTAGTCTGTGTGCAGCCATATACCCGGTTGTATTCAGCTCAGGGGGGGTTCACACTGCCTCACACAGTTGTTCTTTTTTGCTCTTAGTGCAGCCTGCTGCACATTTTTTCTCAAATTTCCTATTAGTGTTTTTCCACCAGTCTCCAGCTCTATTGTGGAAAAACACTACATAGGATAACCTAGAGGGGGGTTTTTGGGCCTTGCAGCGCCGTTTACGGCTGTCTGCACGGTCTCCGTGTGAGCCCAGCTCGCCCTGTAGTCTGTGTGCAGCCATAGCCGGTTGGATTCAGCTCAGGGTTCGTTACTGGCTCATACCTTGAGAAAAATTTTCCTTTTTTTCAAATAGTGCAGCCTGTTTAAAATTTGAAAAAAAAAATTCCTATTAGTGTCTTTCCACTCGTATCCAGCTAAATAGTGGAAAAACACTATATAGGATAACCTAGAGGAGGGTTTTTTGGCCTTGCAGCGCCGTTTACGGCTGTCTGCACGGTCTCCGTGTGAGCCCAGCTCGCCCTGTAGTCTGTGTGCAGCCATAGCCGGTTGGATTCAGCTCAGGGTTCGTTACTGGCTCATACCTTGAGAAAAATTTTCCTTTTTTTCAAATAGTGCAGCCTGTTTAAAATTTGAAAAAAAAAATTCCTATTAGTGTCTTTCCACTCGTATCCAGCTAAATAGTGGAAAAACACTATATAGGATAACCTAGAGGAGGGTTTTTTGGCCTTGCAGCGCCGTTTACGGCTGTCTGCACGGTCTCCGTGTGAGCGCAGCTCGCCCTGTAGTCTGTGTGCAGCCATAGCCGGTTGGATTCAGCTCAGGGTGCGTTACTGCCTCATACCTTGAAAAACAATTTCCTTTTTTTCAAATAGTGCAGCCAGTTTAAAATTTGAAAAAAAAAATTCCTATTAGTGTCTTTCCACTTGTATCCAGCTAAATAGTGGAAAAACACTATATAGGATAACCTAGAGGAGGGTTTCTTGGCCTTGCAGCGCCGTTTACGGCTGTCTGCACGGTCTCCGTGTGATTTAAACTAGCTCTGTAGCCCGATCTGCACCAAAAAAAAGGTTAAGTTCACCAAACACAACTTACACTTGTGTAGGCCACATTTGAAAAATAATAAAGTTTAGTCCACAATTTACAACATTAGTGTTTCTTACACCTGTTAGGAGGAGCATTACAGGAATAAGCACACTAAGGCCTTAGTACTTTTCTGCTTATCTTTATCTGTCAACCAAGATGAAGAGGGCAGGGAGTAAGGCACGTGGGCGTGGGCGCGGAGCAGGGAGAGGAGCAGGGAGAGGACGTGGTGATTCTGTGCCTGCTGCGGGCGCCGGTGACTCGTCGTCACTCAGTTTCAGCAGGGAACAGTCCTTCATGCGCAGCTTTGTCGGAGAGCGCCGTGCACCGCTGCTGCGTGAAGACCAAATTGAAGCCGTTGTCGGGTGGATGGCAGCTAACGCCTCGGCATCGACTTCAGTTAGTGCCACATCCTCTCAGGCACAGAGCACTGGAGAGCAGCCATCTGTCTCTTCACCACCTGCCAAATTGGCCAGGCAGTCAGAGAGCCCAGGACAGGAGCCGTCTCTACTTCTGTTCTCTGAATCTCTTGGCTTGGAAACAGGGGGCCAGCCAAGCAGCATTGGAGAAATGGAAGAAGAGGCAGTGTGCAGTGATGCCCAACACCTTTTTCTCTCTGACTCTGAAGAGGCAGGTGGGCCAGTGCCTCCGGTGACCACAGCGCAGTACGCATCTGATGATGAAACTCAGGTGCCGCTTTCTCGTGCGTACTGTGCTGCTGAGACTACCCAGGAGGAGCAGTTGGTGGCAGAGGGTAGTGGAGATGATGAGGTCCTTGACCCATCGTGGCGTGAGGAACAGGAAGGTGGTGGGAGCAGCTCAGAGGAAGAGCTTCCTCTTACGGGCCAAAGAGGGAGAGGGAGGGGGAAGACTGCGGAGCCTGTAGCCTCCACTTTGGCACCCGTTAGGAGCCTGTCTCTTTCCAAAGCCAAAAAGGGCGCTCCCAAGACTTGCAGTGCCTGGTCCTTTTTTGACACAGTTGCAGATGACATTTGTTTTGTCAAATGCAAGCTGTGTCATCATAAAGTAAAAAGAGGGAAAAATGTCAGCAACCTCAATACCACAAATATGTGGAAACATGTGCGGACCAGGCACGCGGTGGAGTTACAGAAACACACTGAAGATGTAGGCCAACCAACAGCGGCAGCTACCACCTCTTCAGCTCGTGTTGCCTCTTCCTCCAGCTCACGCACAGCTGGTTTGGCTTCCTCCCAGAGACCTTGTGTAATTCCACCCACAGCACCACCTTCCCAGTCATCCTCACACTCCCAGTCTACTCTACAGCCATCGGTAGTACAGGCATGGGAGAAAAGGCGGGCATTCTCGGCCAACCACCCCCGAGCACAGGCTCTGAATGCAGGCATTGCCAAACTGTTGTCCCTGGAAATGCTCTCGTTCAGGCTGGTGGAGACTGACAGCTTCCGTGACTTGATGGCATTGGCAGTCCCACAGTACAAGGTGCCCAGCCGCTTTTACTTCAGCAGGCAGGCTGTCCCTGCCCTGCACAGGCATGTTGAGGCAAACATAAAACATGCGCTACTGAACGCCGTCAGTAGCAAGGTCCACCTCACCACCGATGCGTGGACCAGTCAGCATGGACAGGGGCGATATGTTTCCCTCACTGCCCATTGGGTTAATGTTGTTGAGCCAGGTACAGATCGTGCGAGTGGCGCAGGACGTGTCCTGCCCACTCCAAGGATTGCAGGAATCCAGTCTGTACGCATCGACTCCTCCTCTTACACCAGTTCCTCTGATTCCTCTCTGCAGGATCCGTCACAGTCCACCTCCACATGGACCCGTGAACGTTTACCTATGACCGACATGAGCACAGCCGTGGCCAAACGTCAGCAGGCCGTCTTGAAACTAGTTTCATTGGGGCATCGAAGCCACACAGCGCAGGAGCTCTGGAATGCCATCAAGCAGGAGAGCGATGTGTGGTTACTGCCAGCGAATCTCCAGCCAGGCATGGTAGTGTGTGACAATGGCCGAAATCTGGTGGCAGCTTTGGCCCTTGGCAACCTCACTCACATCCCATGTCTGGCACATGTGCTCAATTTGGTTGTGCAGAGTTTTCTGAGGGACTATCCGGATCTTGATGCCCTGCTGCACAAGGTCCGCCTAGAGTGTGCTCACTTGCGGCGTTCCAGCTTGGCCAGATCCCGCATTGCTGCTCTGCAGCGCCGATTCCGCCTTCCGGAACACCGCATCATATGTGACCTACCTACCCGGTGGAATTCCACGTTACATATGTTGGAGCGGTTGTGTGAGCAGCAGCAAGCAGTTATGGAGTACCAGCTGCATCAGGCGCAAAGAAGTCGCAGTCAGCGCCGATCAGACTTCACAACCACAGAGTGGGCCACTATGAAGGACGTCTGCCAGGTTTTGCGTCCTTTTGATTATTCCACGCGGATGGCAAGTGCAGATGATGCACTAGTCAGCATGACTGTCCCCCTTATCTGCCTGCTTCAGCAAACTTTGCAAGGGTTAAGGGATGATGTGGTGGAAGAGGTGGAGGATGAGGAGTCACCTTTTCCATCAGCTTCTGGAGAGTCAGCGCCACGTGGTTCCTCACAAAGGGGTACGCAGGGGCCAATTTGTGAGGAGGATGAGGAGGAGTCAATGGAGGAGGAAGAGCTCCGTCCAGAGGAGGGAGCGACACAATTGTCCAGTGGTCAGTGTGTACAGCGAGGGTGGGGTGATGACGAGCGGGCAGAGATCATGTCTCAAGCAGGGGACAGCGTTTCTGGGCCGGTTGGCACTCTGCAGCACATGGTGGATTTCATGCTGCAGTGCCTGAGAAACGACCGCCGCATCGACCACATTCTCAACATGCCTGATTATTGGGTGTTCACCCTCCTCGATCCTCGCTACCGGGACAACGTCCAAAACCTCATCCCTGCGTTGACCCGGGAGCGTAAATTGCGGGAGTACCACGACACACTGGTGAATTCCATCATCTTCTCCTGTCCAACTGAGAGGAGTGCTGCTAGTGCTTTACAAAGCAGCTCAGTGCGTCGAGGCAGTGGGGGAGGCTCTGCCCAAAGAGGGAGCAGAAGCAGTGCCTCTGCCCAAGGCAAGCCCAGTATGGCACAACTCTGGCACACTTTTGTGTGCCCGCCCCAAATGTCTACACCATCACCGGCGGCTCCAGTCAGCAGGAGGCAACGGTTCCGTCAGATGGTGACAGACTACATGGCTTGCCCTCTTACTGTACTCCCAGACGGCTCTTCCCCGTTCAAGTTTTGGGTCTCTAAGCTGGATACATGGCCAGAGCTAAGCCAGTATGCATTGGAGGTGCTGGCTTGCCCTGCGGCTAGTGTCTTATCGGAACGTGTCTTTAGTGCCGCAGGTGGTGTACTAACAGACCGTCGCATGCGACTATCCTCCGATAACGTTGACCGGCTTACTTTCCTGAAAATGAACCAGGCCTGGATCTCGCAGGAATTTGCCACTCCTCTGCCTGATTAAGTAATTGGGTGTCATCCAGGTCTCCTGCTGTGTTCATCTTTCTACCACCTGAACTGCTATTCCTGGGCTCCAACACCGCCAGTTGCGGCTCAGAAGTGCAGGCTGCACAGTAAAAACATACGACCCAGTGTTATTGGGTTTCAGTAACGTCAGCTGATCCCCAGCTGTGTAGCCGGCAATGTGTCCTGCGACCACCACGCTGGCACAACAACCTAAATGTAAGGGAACCTGTCCCCCCCCCCCCCGTCGTTTGTTACTGAAAGAGCCATCTTGTGCAGCAGTAATGCTGCACAAGGAAAAGGTAGCTCTTTTTTTTTAGCTCTTTGCACACGCAGAACTTAACACTTATAAAATGTGTTCACTGATACCGTTATACCGTCCCGGAGCTGGGACTTTCCTTCGTAATGTGACGCAGCACAGCCGTCATTCCTACCCCCTTGGTGCCATGCGCTGCCTCCTCAGCGTTGTTTTAAGCTGTCACGGAGCCTGCGCTGTTCTGTTATCCCTTGGGCATGCCCTATTTGCGCTGCCTGTCTTCTGACATAATTTGGTGTCAGGCTGGCTGCGCCTGTGCGGCCGCGGTGCCCGAGATCCCGCCTCGCAGTGTCTTCTGATTGAGTCACACTGCGGGCCTGGGATCCATGGGCATGCGCAGTGCATATCTTCCCCTCGGGCTCTCGCTCATTTCCCTCCGCCTTCTTTAGACTGTGCGCCGTCAGCTGATCCCTAGCATGCCACGGCCGTGACACCGCACAGTCTGAAGAAGAGGGAAGGAGGGGAGTGAGAGTCGAGGTTATGCACTGTGCATGCCCATGGTTCCAAGGCCCGCAGTGGGATTACGTTAGATGAGACTGCGAGGTGGGATCTGGAGCAGCGTGGACGCACAGGCACTGACAGCCTGACACCAAATTATGTCAGAAGACAGGCAGCGCTAATTGGGCATGGCCAAGGGCTAACAGAACAGCGCAGGCTCCGTGGCAGCTTAAAACAACGCTGAGGAGGCAGCGCACGGCATCAAGGGGATAGGAATGACAGCTGTGCTGTGTCCCATTACGAAGGAAATTCGCACCTCCGGAACGGTTTAACGGTATAAAGGGACACATTTTTAGTGTTTACTTCGGTGTTTGCAAGGAGCATAATTAAAAGAGCAACCTTTTCCTTTTGCATCCTTAGTGCTGCACAACATGGCTCTTTCAGCTACAAACGTCTTGGGGGGGGGGGTTAAAGGTTTCCTTTCAACTTGCTCCAATCAGGCTTCGGCCTACACTCTGTTCCTCTGCTCCTCCTGCTGTCCCTGGGCTCTAACACCGCCAGTTGGTGCCTGGAAGTGCTGTGTGCACAGTCAACAGTCGCTCCTCTGTTATTGGGGTTCAGTAACGTCAGCTGATCCCCAGCTGTGTGTGCGGCAATACCTCCAATCTGCTCCTCCTGCTGTCCCTGGGCTCTAACACCGCCAGTTGGTGCCTGGAAGTGCTGTGTGCACAGTCAACAGTCGCTCCTCTGTTATTGGGGTTCAGTAACGTCAGCTGATCCCCAGCTGTGTGTGCGGCAATACCTCCAATCTGCTCCTCCTGCTGTCCCTGGGCTCTAACACCGCCAGTTGGTGCCTGGAAGTGCTGTGTGCACAGTCAACAGTCGCTCCTCTGTTATTGGGGTTCAGTAACGTCAGCTGATCCCCAGCTGTGTATCCGGCAACGTGTCATGCGACCGCCACGCTGGCACAACTAAAATGTAAGGGGACCTGTCCCCCCCCCCCCCTAGGCGTTTGTTACTGAAAGAGCCACCATGTGCAGCACTAATACTGCACAAGGGAAAGGTCGCTCTTGAAATTATGCTCCTTGCAAACGCTGAACTACACACTCATGTAATGTGTCCCCTCACACCGTCCAACCGTCCCGGAGGTGGGACTTTCCTTTGTAATGTGACACAGCACAGCCGTCATTGCTACCCCCTTGGCACCGTGCGCTGCCTCCTTAGCGTTGTTTGATTCCGTCATGGACCCTGCGCTGTTATGTTATCCCTTGGCCATGCACAGTTTGCGCTGCCCGTCCTCTGACATCATTTGTTGTCGTCCTGGCTGCGCCTGTGCGTCCACGCTGCCCGAAATCACACCTCGCAGTGTCGTCTAATGTGATCCCACAGTGGGCCTGGTATCCATGGCCATGCGCAGTGCATATACTAGCCTCTCACTCCCCTTCTTCACGCTTCTTCAGACTAGGCGGCGTCAGCTGATCCCTAATAGCATGCCACGGCCGTGACGCCGCACAGTCTGAAGAAGCAGGAAGGAGGTGAGTGAGAGGCGATGATATGCACTGCGCATGCCCATGGATCCCTGGCCCGCAGTGGGACTACATTAGATGACACTGCAAGGTTGGATCTCGGGCAGCTTGGACGCACAGGCACTGCCAGCCTGACACCTACATGATGTCAGAAGACGGGCACCGCTAACTGTGCATGGCCAAGGGATAACATTACAGTGCGGGCTCCGTGACAGAACCAAACAACGTTGAGGAGGTGGTGCCCGGCACCAAGGGGGTTGGAATGACGGCTGTGCTGTGTCACATTACAAAGGAAAGTCCCACTTCCGGGATGGTTTGACGGTGTGAGGGGACACATTATATGAGTGTGTACTTCAGCGTTTGCAAGGAGCATAATTTTCGGAGCCACCATTTTCCATGTGCAGTATTACTGCTGTACAAGATGGCTCTTTCAGCAACAAATGCCTGGGGGGGGGGGGTTAAAGGTTCCCTTTCAACTTGCTCCACTGCAGGCTTCGGCCTACACTCTGCTCCTCTTTGATTCCCTGGGTTTCAACACTGTCAGTTGCCACCTGGAAGTGTTGTCTACACAGAAAAAAACACTAGGTGATGTGTCAGTGGGGTTCAGCACCGCCAGCTGTTCCCCTGCTGTGCAGCTTGCAACGTGACCTGCAAACGCCACGCAGGCACATGAACTGAAATTGAAGGGAGCCTGGCCCCCACCCCCAGGTGTTTCTATGTATAACAGCCACCTTGTACAGCAGTACTGCTGCATTTGTACAAGGTGGCTGATGTTTTCTCCTTGCCCACGTGGAACTCAACACGTACAAAATGTGTCTCTTTGAGACCATTCCACTGTCCCTGAGGTGTGACTTTCCTTTCTAATGATACGCAGCACCCCCCTTGGTAGCGCTTCCCGTCTTCTGACATCATTGGTTGGCTACTTGCGCCTGTTCGTCCGCCCTGCCTGAATAAAATGCTCCTCGTTGTCTTAATTATTTTGACTGCGAGGGTGTGATTGATGGGCACGAGCAGTGCATATCTTCGCCTGTCTTAACTCATCTCCTTCAGCCTTCTTCAGACTGTGCAGCCTCATGGCCGCGGCATGCAAGAAGGGATCAGCAGAGGCCGCCCAGTCTGAAGCAGGTGTAAGGACGTGTGTGAGCGGCCAAAATATTTACTGCTCAAGGCCACGAATCCCAGCACCGCAGTGTGGCTTTATGAAAAGACACTGTGGGTCTGGGATTTATGGCCATCGTTAACCGCACCGGCCAACATGAAATGATGTCATAAGATGGGCAGCGCTAACAGGGCATTGCCAAGGGATAACACAAGAGCGCAGACTCCTGTACAGCAAATAACAACGCTCAGGAAGCTGCTCCAAGCACCAAGGCGTTATTTTGGACACCTGTGCTGCGTCTCATCAAAAAACCAAGTCACGCATCCACTACAGTTTGACTGTAGAATGGGGTAAATTGTGTATGTCTTTCATTCAGCGTGTGCAAGTAGACAAATTAATAGAGCAACCTTTCACTTGTGCAGCATTAATACTGCACAAGGTGTGTCTCTTGTACTTTGTAACACCTGAGGGGGGGGTTAAAGGTTTCCTTTGAAATTGGTTCAACTAAGCTTCGGCCTACACTCTGCTCCTCTCCTCCTCCTCCTGCTTCAACACGGGCTCTAACATCGCTAGTTTTTGCCCGCAAGTGCTAGCTGCACAGAGAAAAACACACGCCATTGTGTTAGTGGGGTTCAGCAACGCCAGCTGTTCCCCCAGTGTGTAGCCGGCAAAGTGTCCTGCAAACGCAACGCAGACACAAAGCTGCCTCCAGTGCAGGCTTCGGCCTACACTCATCTCCCCCTGCTTACCCTTTGCTCCAACACCGCTAGTTGGGGCTCTAGGAAGACAATCTTTAATAGGCAAGGCAACGCATCCGGGTTCCAGCACCGCCAGCTGGTTCTCGGCAGTGTTTTTGTCACAGGTACTCCCTCGTGCCAAGCCTGGTTTCAGCACCGTCAGCTGTTTCCGGGTTGTGTCAAGCTCACTGAGACACCTATGCTTGCCTCGTCGTGGTGCGGTCGGGTTAGCCAACTCCAGGGTGCCTCCAGTTTAGGAGCTTCCTATGTGGGCTGCGTGAACTGGTAGTCAAGGCTGGTTCTGTAGTGCCAGTAGGCCCAGCTCCCCCTGTAGGACTGTTGGGGTTCGGTAACTGCGGCTGCCTCGCGGCCTAGCTGTTCTCTCCTCTCCTGTGGACCTTCGGGTCCACCACCTGGTTCCAGCACCGTCAGCTGGTTCCGGGCCGAGCCTTTGGCTTAGGTGCCTCCTCCTGGGTATCCGAGTTCCGCCAACGCCAGGCGGTCCTTGGTAGTGCTTTTAAGCGCGGGCACCTACAGCTTAGTAACCGGGTTCCAGCACCGTCAGCTGGTCCTCGGTCGTGCCATTGGCTCTTGCACACTGGGGCAACGCATCCGGGTTCCAGCACCGCCAGCTGGTTCTCGGCAGTGTTCTTGTCACAGGTACTCCCTCGTGCCAAGCCTGGTTTCAGCACCGTCAGCTGTTTCCGGGTTGTGTCAACTTCACTGAGACACCTATGCTTGCCTCGTCGTGGTGCGGTCGGGTTAGCCAACTCCAGGGTGCCTCCAGTTTAGGAGCTTCCTATGTGGGCTGCGTGAACTGGTAGTCAAGGCTGGTTCTGTAGTGCCAGTAGGCCCAGCTCCCCCTGTAGGACTGTTGGGGTTCGGTAACTGCGGCTGCCTCGCGGCCTAGCTGTTCTCTCCTCTCCTGTGGACCTTCGGGTCCACCACCTGGTTCCAGCACCGTCAGCTGGTTCCGGGCCGAGCCTTTGGCTTAGGTGCCTCCTCCTGGGTATCCGAGTTCCGCCAACGCCAGGCGGTCCTTGGTAGTGCTTTTAAGCGCGGGCACCTACAGCTTAGTAACCGGGTTCCAGCACCGTCAGCTGGTCCTCGGTCGTGCCATTGGCTCTTGCACACTGGGGCAACGCATCCGGGTTCCAGCACCGCCAGCTGGTTCTCGGCAGTGTTCTTGTCACAGGTACTCCCTCGTGCCAAGCCTGGTTTCAGCACCGTCAGCTGTTTCCGGGTTGTGTCAACTTCACTGAGACACCTATGCTTGCCTCGTCGTGGTGCGGTCGGGTTAGCCAACTCCAGGGTGCCTCCAGTTTAGGAGCTTCCTATGTGGGCTGCGTGAACTGGTAGTCAAGGCTGGTTCTGTAGTGCCAGTAGGCCCAGCTCCCCCTGTAGGACTGTTGGGGTTCGGTAACTGCGGCTGCCTCGCGGCCTAGCTGTTCTCTCCTCTCCTGTGGACCTTCGGGTCCACCACCTGGTTCCAGCACCGTCAGCTGGTTCCGGGCCGAGCCTTTGGCTTAGGTGCCTCCTCCTGGGTATCCGAGTTCCGCCAACGCCAGGCGGTCCTTGGTAGTGCTTTTAAGCGCGGGCACCTACAGCTTAGTAACCGGGTTCCAGCACCGTCAGCTGGTCCTCGGTCGTGCCATTGGCTCTTGCACACTGGGGCAACGCATCCGGGTTCCAGCACCGCCAGCTGGTTCTCGGCAGTGTTCTTGTCACAGGTACTCCCTCGTGCCAAGCCTGGTTTCAGCACCGTCAGCTGTTTCCGGGTTGTGTCAACTTCACTGAGACACCTATGCTTGCCTCGTCGTGGTGCGGTCGGGTTAGCCAACTCCAGGGTGCCTCCAGTTTAGGAGCTTCCTATGTGGGCTGCGTGAACTGGTAGTCAAGGCTGGTTCTGTAGTGCCAGTAGGCCCAGCTCCCCCTGTAGGACTGTTGGGGTTCGGTAACTGCGGCTGCCTCGCGGCCTAGCTGTTCTCTCCTCTCCTGTGGACCTTCGGGTCCACCACCTGGTTCCAGCACCGTCAGCTGGTTCCGGGCCGAGCCTTTGGCTTAGGTGCCTCCTCCTGGGTATCCGAGTTCCGCCAACGCCAGGCGGTCCTTGGTAGTGCTTTTAAGCGCGGGCACCTACAGCTTAGTAACCGGGTTCCAGCACCGTCAGCTGGTCCTCGGTCGTGCCATTGGCTCTTGCACACTGGGGCAACGCATCCGGGTTCCAGCACCGCCAGCTGGTTCTCGGCAGTGTTCTTGTCACAGGTACTCCCTCGTGCCAAGCCTGGTTTCAGCACCGTCAGCTGTTTCCGGGTTGTGTCAACTTCACTGAGACACCTATGCTTGCCTCGTCGTGGTGCGGTCGGGTTAGCCAACTCCAGGGTGCCTCCAGTTTAGGAGCTTCCTATGTGGGCTGCGTGAACTGGTAGTCAAGGCTGGTTCTGTAGTGCCAGTAGGCCCAGCTCCCCCTGTAGGACTGTTGGGGTTCGGTAACTGCGGCTGCCTCGCGGCCTAGCTGTTCTCTCCTCTCCTGTGGACCTTCGGGTCCACCACCTGGTTCCAGCACCGTCAGCTGGTTCCGGGCCGAGCCTTTGGCTTAGGTGCCTCCTCCTGGGTATCCGAGTTCCGCCAACGCCAGGCGGTCCTTGGTAGTGCTTTTAAGCGCGGGCACCTACAGCTTAGTAACCGGGTTCCAGCACCGTCAGCTGGTCCTCGGTCGTGCCATTGGCTCTTGCACACTGGGGCAACGCATCCGGGTTCCAGCACCGCCAGCTGGTTCTCGGCAGTGTTCTTGTCACAGGTACTCCCTCGTGCCAAGCCTGGTTTCAGCACCGTCAGCTGTTTCCGGGTTGTGTCAACTTCACTGAGACACCTATGCTTGCCTCGTCGTGGTGCGGTCGGGTTAGCCAACTCCAGGGTGCCTCCAGTTTAGGAGCTTCCTATGTGGGCTGCGTGAACTGGTAGTCAAGGCTGGTTCTGTAGTGCCAGTAGGCCCAGCTCCCCCTGTAGGACTGTTGGGGTTCGGTAACTGCGGCTGCCTCGCGGCCTAGCTGTTCTCTCCTCTCCTGTGGACCTTCGGGTCCACCACCTGGTTCCAGCACCGTCAGCTGGTTCCGGGCCGAGCCTTTGGCTTAGGTGCCTCCTCCTGGGTATCCGAGTTCCGCCAACGCCAGGCGGTCCTTGGTAGTGCTTTTAAGCGCGGGCACCTACAGCTTAGTAACCGGGTTCCAGCACCGTCAGCTGGTCCTCGGTCGTGCCATTGGCTCTTGCACACTGGGGCAACGCATCCGGGTTCCAGCACCGCCAGCTGGTTCTCGGCAGTGTTCTTGTCACAGGTACTCCCTCGTGCCAAGCCTGGTTTCAGCACCGTCAGCTGTTTCCGGGTTGTGTCAACTTCACTGAGACACCTATGCTTGCCTCGTCGTGGTGCGGTCGGGTTAGCCAACTCCAGGGTGCCTCCAGTTTAGGAGCTTCCTATGTGGGCTGCGTGAACTGGTAGTCAAGGCTGGTTCTGTAGTGCCAGTAGGCCCAGCTCCCCCTGTAGGACTGTTGGGGTTCGGTAACTGCGGCTGCCTCGCGGCCTAGCTGTTCTCTCCTCTCCTGTGGACCTTCGGGTCCACCACCTGGTTCCAGCACCGTCAGCTGGTTCCGGGCCGAGCCTTTGGCTTAGGTGCCTCCTCCTGGGTATCCGAGTTCCGCCAACGCCAGGCGGTCCTTGGTAGTGCTTTTAAGCGCGGGCACCTACAGCTTAGTAACCGGGTTCCAGCACCGTCAGCTGGTCCTCGGTCGTGCCATTGGCTCTTGCACACTGGGGCAACGCATCCGGGTTCCAGCACCGCCAGCTGGTTCTCGGCAGTGTTTTTGTCACAGGTACTCCCTCGTGCCAAGCCTGGTTTCAGCACCGTCAGCTGTTTCCGGGTTGTGTCAAGCTCACTGAGACACCTATGCTTGCCTCGTCGTGGTGCGGTCGGTTTAGCCAACTCCAGGGTGCCTCCAGTTTAGGAGCTTCCTATGTGGGCTGCGTGAACTGGTAGTCAAGGCTGGTTCTGTAGTGCCAGTAGGCCCAGCTCCCCCTGTAGGACTGTTGGGGTTCGGTAACTGCGGCTGCCTCGCGGCCTAGCTGTTCTCTCCTCTCCTGTGGGCCTTCGGGTCCACCACCTGGTTCCAGCACCGTCAGCTGGTTCTCGGCAGTGTCTTTTGCTCTTGTACCTTCTGCTCCCCATCCTGGTTCCAGTACCGTCAGCTGGTTCCGGGCAGAGCCTTTGGCTTAGGTGCCTCCTTCTGGGTATCCAAGTTCCACCAACGTCAGGTGGTCCTTGGTAGTGCTTTCAGGCACGGGTACCTCCTGCTTAGTAACCGGGTTCCAGTAACGTCAGCTGGTCCTCGGTAGTTCCATTGGCTCTTGGACCTTCGGCTACCCATCCGGGTTCCAGTACCGTCAGCTGGTTCTCGGCAGTGTCTTTTGCTCTTGTACCTTCTGCTCCCCATCCTGGTTCCAGTAACGTCAGCTGGTTCCGGGCAGAGCCTTTGGCTTAGGTGCCTCCTTCTGGGTATCCGAGTTCCGTCAACGTCAGGCGGTCCTTGGTAGTGCTTTTTAGCACGGGTACCTCCTGCTTAGTAACCGGGTTCCAGTAACGTCAGCTGGTCCTCGGTAGTTCCATAGGCTCTTGAACCTTCGGGTAGCCATCCGAGTTCCAGTTCCATCAGCTGGTTCTTGGCATTTTCTCAGCCTTCTTGTACCTTCTGCTACATTTCCAAGTTGAAGACCCTAACGTCGACGACCCGGAAGACCACCACGATGACGACGACACGGAAGACCACCCCGATGACGACGACGACGACGGCGGAGATGACGACACTGGAGACGACGACCCTGGAGACGACAACATGGAAGACCGAGAAGCAGAAGAACAAGAGGCTGCAGAACAAAGAGCAGAAGAACATTAAGCATAAGACTTAATATCAGAGCAAAAGATATTATCTAAATTATATGCAGAAGAAGACTAAGCAGTGTATGGGGGTGAGTCCGTTCCTCCTCGTGGTGCCCCTGGATAAAGCCTGATGCTGCAGGCCAAACTGAACGCGGACAAATGTAACTTTTGTGACTGGCAGAACGGAAGGTGTAATCTTCAAACTTTTATAGATAACAACTACGGGAATGCCTGTCACAAATGAGAATATGATGAAGAAGTAGAATAGGAAGAATAATAACAGTGGAATAAAAAGAATATGTAGAATAAGAAGAATAATAATAGTTGAATAAAATGAATATGAAGAATGTAATAAAAAAAAAAAAATAGGTAGAAGATGAAGAAGAAGATGAATAAGGTGAAGAAGTTGATGTCAAAGATGCTGATGATGATGAAGATGAAAGTGTGGGAAAAGAAAAAAAAAAAGAAAAAAAAGAAGGGGAAGGGCGTGGAATAGTGAAACATCAATATCTGACAAAATAAAAAAAAAATTTACATAGTCAATATCTTTGTCACTCCGAACGTCTTAAAAAAAAACAAAAAACATGCTATTCTATTTGATTGGGATAAACCTCTATGACTTTAATGTCTCCGCCACCTCCCCAAATACATCCGGCATTATTCTTAGTTGTTTTCCTTCATGTAGAATGAACCTACAAGGAAAGAAAGGGTTTATTTTAATTCCGATATTTTGGTCCCATTGACTTGCATTGGGATCGGGTATCGGTATCGGCGATATCCGATATTTTTTGAATATCGGCCGATCCAAACCGATACCGATACTTTCCGATATCGGAAGGTATCGCTCAACACTAGTAATGACTATAGGATCAGTGATTAGCCGTATTCAGCTTTGGCAGTAGCCTAATGTAAACAGTGAACGGAGCCGGAACAATCCTGCTCCATTCACCATGTAGTGGCCATCGGTGAGAACTGCAGCTCAGCTACTATTGAAAAAATGTTTTCATTCTTTTCTGGAACTGAATAGATCTGATTTGTGGAGATGCCAGATATCAGACCCCCACTGATCATATGTTGATGACCGATCATATGGTTTACTGTCAAAAAAACTCACTTCATCAACAAAGATCTAGTACTACCATACTACCATATTGATTTGATCAAATGTTAAAAATTGTAGCGTTTATATTGTCCTGATCATAAATTACACCATATATAATAGTCTAAAGCTGCATTCACAGTTCTGCCAACTTCAGAGCTGAAATATTTTCCAGTCTTTTCTTGGTCATGCACTCTCTAGAGTGGGAATCTAAGCTCTAGAGAATGCTGTGTACAAAAATAGCAAGGAAAATAAAACGAAAAGCGGTTCTTGTGCAGGATTGTAACTTACAAAATTAGGCACTATAAAGTAAAATAAATGATCTTCTTGGTCATTCCAATGTAAAATGTGAGATTTAAACTAGTTATATTAGTGTCATGTTGCTTAATAAATCAACTTACAGTTATTTTCTAGAGAATCTTGCAAATAAGTTAAAAATAAAATAAAAGGATATTACCGTATGTACTCGAGTATAAGCCGAGATTTTCAGCCCATTTTTTTGGGCTGAAAGTCCCCCTCTCGGCTTATACTCGAGTCATATACCCGGGTGTCAGCAGGGGAGGGGGAGCGGGGGCTGTGTAATCATACTTACCTGCTCCCAGCGCGGTCCCTGCAGTCCCTGGCTTCTCCGGCGCTGCAGATTCTTCCTGCACTGAGCGGTCACATGGCACCGCTCATTACAGAAATGAATAGGCAGCTCCACCCCCATAGGGGAGGAGCCGCATATTCATTGCTGTAAATGATCGGTGCCATGTGACCGCTCAATTACAGGAAGAAGCTGCAGCGTCGGGGAAGCCAGGGACTGCAGGGACCGCGCCGCAGCAGGTAAGGGGAGCGCAGCGCTATAATTACCTGCTCCTCGCTCCGGCTCCGTCTGCAGCGTCCTCTAGCAATGACGCTCAGGTTAGAGGGCGCTGTGATGTAGTCAGTGCGCGCCCTCTGCTGAGCGTCAGTGCTGGAGACGGAGCCGCAGAGGAGCAGGTAAATATTGAAAGCGCCGGCGTCCTGAGAAGAGAGGTGAGTATGTGATTTTTTTTTTTTTTATGGCAGCACCAGCAGCATTCTAAGGAGCACCTATGGGGCCATAAAGGTGCAGAGCATATAAGGGGCACAGCATTATAAGGAGCACCTATGGGGCCATAAAGGTGCAGAGCATATAAGGGGCACAGCATTATAAGGAGCACCTATGGGGCCATAAAGGTGCAGAGCATATAAGGGGCACAGCATTATAAGGAGCACCTATGGGGCCATAAAGGTGCAGAGCATATATGGGGCACAGCATTATAAGGAGCACCTATGGGGCCATAAAGGTGCAGAGCATATAAGGGGCACAGCATTATAAGGAGCACCTATGGGGCCATAAAGGTGCAGAGCATATAAGGGGCACAGCATTATAAGGAGCACCTATGGGGCCATAAAGGTGCAGAGCATATATGGGGCACAGCATTATAAGGAGCACCTATGGGGCAATAAAGGTGCAGAGCATATAAGGGGCACAGCATTATAAGGAGCATCTATGGGGCCATAAAGGTGCAGAGCATATAAGGGGCAGCATTATAAGGAGCACCTATGGGGCCATAAAGGTGCAGAGCATATAAGGGGCACAGCATTATAAGGAGCACCTATGGGGCCATAAAGGTGCAGAGCATATAAGGGGCACAGCATTATAAAGAGCACCTATGGGGCCATAAAGGTGCAGAGCATATAAGGGGCACAGCATTATAAGGAGCACCTATGGGGCCATAAAGGTGCAGAGCATATAAGGGGCACAGCATTCTAAGGAGCACCTATGGGGCCATAAAGGTGCAGAGCATATATGGGGCACAGCATTATAAGGAGCACCTATGGGGCCATAAAGGTGCAGAGCATATAAGGGGCACAGCATTATAAGGAGCATCTATGGGGCCATAAAGGTGCAGAGCATATAAGGGGCAGCATTATAAGGAGCATATATGGGGTCATAAAGGTGCAGAGCATATAAGGGGCACAGCATTATAAGGAGCACCTATGGGGCCATAAAGGTGCAGAGCATATAAGGGGCACAGCATTATAAGGAGCACCTATGGGGCCATAAAGGTGCAGAGCATATAAGGGGCACAGCATTATAAGGAGCACCTATGGGGCCATAAAGGTGCAGAGCATATATGGGGCACAGCATTATAAGGAGCACCTATGGGGCCATAAAGGTGCAGAGCATATAAGGGGCACAGCATTATAAGGAGCATCTATGGGGCCATAAAGGTGCAGAGCATATAAGGGGCACAGCATTATAAGGAGCACCTATGGGGCCATAAAGGTGCAGAGCATATATGGGGCAGCATTATAAGGAGCATCTATGGGGCCATAAAGGTGCAGAGCATATAAGGGGCACAGCATTATAAGGAGCACCTATGGGGCCATAAAGGTGCAGAGCATATATGGGGCACAGCATTATAAGGAGCACCTATGGGGCCATAAAGGTGCAGAGCATATATGGGGCACAGCATTATAAGGAGCACCTATGGGGCCATAAAGGTGCAGAGCATATAAGGGGCACAGCATTATAAGGAGCATCTATGGGGCCATAAAGGTGCAGAGCATATATGGGGCACAGCATTATAAGGAGCACCTATGGGGCCATAAAGGTGCAGAGCATATAAGGGGCACAGCATTATAAGGAGCACCTATGGGGCCATAAAGGTGCAGAGCATATATGGGGCACAGCATTATAAGAAGCACCTATGGGGCCATAAAGGTGCAGAGCATATAAGGGGCACAGCATTATAAGGAGCACCTATGGGGCCATAAAGGTGCAGAGCATATATGGGGCACAGCATTATAAGGAGCACCTATGGGGCCATAAAGGTGCAGAGCATATATGGGGCACAGCATTATAAGGAGCACCTATGGGGCCATAAAGGTGCAGAGCATATAAGGGGCAGCATTATAAGGAGCATCTATGGGGCCATAAAGGTGCAGAGCATATAAGGGGCACAGCATTATAAGGAGCACCTACGGGGCCATAAAGGTGCAGAGCATATATGGGGCAGCATTATAAGGAGCATCTATGGGGCCATAAAGATGCAGAGCATATAAGGGGCACAGCATTATAAGGAGCACCAATGGGGCCATAAAGGTGCAGAGCATATATGGGGCACAGCATTATAAGGAGCACCTATGGGGCCATAAAGGTGCAGAGCATATATGGGGCACAGCATTATAAGGAGCACCTATGGGGCCATAAAGGTGCAGAGCATATAAGGGGCACAGCATTATAAGGAGCATCTATGGGGCCATAAAGGTGCAGAGCATATAAGGGGCACAGCATTATAAGGAGCATCTATGGGGCCATAAAGGTGCAGAGCATATAAGGGGCACAGCATTATAAGGAGCATCTATGGGGCCATAAAGGTGCAGAGCATATATGGGGCACAGCATTATAAGGAGCACCTATGGGGCCATAAAGGTGCAGAGCATATAAGGGGCACAGCATTATAAGGAGCACCTATGGGGCCATAAAGGTGCAGAGCATATATGGGGCACAGCATTATAAGAAGCACCTATGGGGCCATAAAGGTGCAGAGCATATATGGGGCACAGCATTATAAGGAGCACCTATGGGGCCATAAAGGTGCAGAGCATATATGGGGCACAGCATTATAAGGAGCACCTATGGGGCCATAAAGGTGCAGAGCATATAAGGGGCACAGCATTATAAGGAGCACCTATGGGGCCATAAAGGTGCAGAGCATATATGGGGCACAGCATTATAAGGAGCACCTATGGGGCCATAAAGGTGCAGAGCATATAAGGGGCACAGCATTATAAGGAGCACCTATGGGGCCATAAAGGTGCAGAGCATATATGGGGCACAGCATTATAAGGAGCACCTATGGGGCCATAAAGGTGCAGAGCATATAAGGGGCACAGCATTATATGGAGCATCTATGGGGCCATAAAGGTGCAGAGCATATAAGGGGCAGCATTATAAGGAGCATCTATGGGGCCATAAAGGTGCAGAGCATATAAGGGGCACAGCATTATAAGGAGCACCTATGGGGCCATAAAGGTGCAGAGCATATATGGGGCACAGCATTATAAGGAGCACCTATGGGGCCATAAAGGTGCAGAGCATATATGGGGCACAGCATTATAAGGAGCACCTATGGGGCCATAAAGGTGCAGAGCATATAAGGGGCACAGCATTATAAGGAGCATCTATGGGGCCATAAAGGTGCAGAGCATATATGGGGCACAGCATTATAAGGAGCACCTATGGGGCCATAAAGGTGCAGAGCATATATGGGGCACAGCATTATAAGGAGCACCTATGGGGCCATAAAGGTGCAGAGCATATATGGGGCACAGCATTATAAGGAGCACCTATGGGGCCATAAAGGTGCAGAGCATATAAGGGGCACAGCATTATAAGGAGCATCTATGGGGCCATAAAGGTGCAGAGCATATATGGGGCACAGCATTATAAGGAGCACCTATGGGGCCATAAAGGTGCAGAGCATATATGGGGCACAGTATTATAAGGAGCACCTATGGGGCCATAAAGGTGCAGAGCATATATGGGGCACAGCATTATAAGGAGCACCTATGGGGCCATAAAGGTGCAGAGCATATATGGGGCACAGCATTATAAGGAGCACCTATGGGGCCATAAAGGTGCAGAGCATATATGGGGCACAGCATTATAAGGAGCACCTATGGGGCCATAAAGGTGCAGAGCATATATGGGGCACAGTATTATAAGGAGCACCTATGGGGCCATAAAGGTGCAGAGCATATATGGGGCACAGCATTATAAGGAGCACCTATGGGGCCATAAAGGTGCAGAGCATATATGGGGCACAGCATTATAAGGAGCACCTATGGGGCCATAAAGGTGCAGAGCATATATGGGGCACAGCATTATATGCAGCATCTATGGGGCCATAATCAAAGGTGCAGAGCATATATGGCACAGCATTATAAGGAGCATCTATGGGGCCATAATGAACGGTGCAGAGCATTCTATATAGCACAGTTGTATATGGAGCATCTATGGGGCAATAATGAACGGTATGGAGCATCTATTTTTATTTTTGAAATTCACCGGTAAATGCTGCATTTTCTACCCTAGGCTTATACTCGAGTCAATAAGTTTTCCCAGTTTTTTGTGGCAAAATTAGGGGGGTCGGCTTATACTCGGGTCGGCTTATACTCGAGTATATACGGTACTTAGCCAGATTGAGAAAGCATTTAATCTTCATTCTATACACGTCAAGCTGTGACTTACAGTAGATTTCTTGTACTCAGAAAGGGAATGTTGTAGAAGAAAAACCTTCTTATTCTTGCATACAGTAAAGAGATTTATTTATGTAGCACATGATTACTCATTAGGCTGGCATCACACATACAGTTTTTGATGCAGCTTTTGAACCAAAGCCAGAAGAGATAAAAATATGAAGAAGAAAAACAAGACATTATTTTCTATGTCTCATTTCTTTTTGGTCAATTCCAGGCTCTAACTCAAAAAATATCACTAAAATCTGTGGCCTGATTGATCATTGTTATTTCTTCGCTTTTTTGTGCTTTATTATTTTTATATTTTGTTCCACTTTTTCAAGTTGTCTTTCATATTGTGTTTTTTTTTTTGTATTTTTCCTTGACAAATCTGCTAATCCAGATGTTTTATACAATATGCCAGCAGGGTAACTGATAACTGGCAGGGCATATATATTGATAACACAGATCTTATTATTCCCATTGAGCTGGGAATACACTTTGATGGTATTTGGATGTTGCTGCTTTCCTTGCCTCTTCATCCTGCTTACCATACCCCTGTGGGATACCGAGGTACTTGTAGCAGGTCTATACATTTGCTATGTGCCCTGCTGGTAGTTCCACTCCATCAGTCTTCACTACCTTGCCTCTCTTTATTACCAACTGGCATCACTTCTCCAGTCTGAAGGAAATCCCAATGTCTTCACTTTAGCTGAAGTCAGGTGGAGCAGTGAATCGATACGATATCTTGTTCATTTTTCACATACAGCTTCATGTCATCCATGTAGAGAAGGTGGCTGATGGTACTTCCACCCATGAACTTGTATGTATAATCAATATGTATATATATATATATATATATATATATATATATACTGCTCAAAAAATAAACTTCTGTGAAATCAAACTGTCCATTTAGGAAGCAACACTGTTTGACAATCAATTTCACATGCTGTTGTGCAAATGGAATAGAGAACAGATGGAAATTATTGGCAATTATTGGGACACACTCAACAAAGGAGTGGTTCTGCAGGTGGGGACCACAGACCACATCTCAGTACCAATGCTTTGTGGCTGATATTTTGGTCACTTTTGAATGTTGGTTGTGCTTTCACACTCGTGGTAACATGAGATGGACTTTACAGCCCACACAAGTGGCTCAGGTAGTGCAGCTCATCCAGGATGGCACATCAATGCGAGCTGTAGCAAAAAGGTTTGCTGTGTCTGTCAGTGTAGTGTCCAGAGGCTGAAGGTGCTACCAGGAGACAGGCCAGTACAAAAGGAAATCTGGAGGGGCCCGTAGGAGGGCAACAACCCAGCAGCAGGACCGCTACCTCAGCCTTTGTGCAAGGACGAACAGGAGGAGCACTGCCAGAGACCTGCAAAATGACCTCCAGCAGGCCACAAATGTGCATGTGTCTGCACAAACAGTTAGAAATCGACTCCATGAGGCTGGTCTGAATGCCTGACGTCCACAGATGGGTGCTGTGCTCACAGCTCAACACCATGCAGGACGCTTGACTTTTGCCACAGAACACCAGGATTGGCAAATTTGCCACTGGCGCCCTGTGCTCTTCTCAGATGAAAGCAAGTTCACACTAAGCACATGTGACAGACATGACAGAGTCTGGAGACACCATGGAGAGCGATCTGCTGCCTGCAACATCCTTCATCATGACCGGTATGGCAGTGGGTCAGTAATGGTGTGGGGTGGCATTTCTTTGGCGGGCCGCACAGCCCTCCATGTGCTCACCAGAGGTAGCCTGACTGCCATTAGGTACCAAGATAAGATCATCAGACCCCTTGTGAGACCATATGCTAGTGCGGTTGGCCCTGGGTTCCTTCTAATGCAGGACAATGCCAGACCTCATGTGGCTGGAGTGTGTCAGCAGTTCCTGCAAGATGAAGGCATTGAAGCTATGGACTGGCATGCCTGTTTCCCAGACCTGTATCCGATTGAATACATCTGGGACATCATGTCTCGCACCATCCACCAACGTCACATTGCATCACAGACTGTCCAGGAGTTGGTGGATGCTTTAGTCCAGGTGTGGGAGAAGATCCCTCAGGAGACCATCAAAACTATGAATTAACACATGTGGAATTATATACTGAACAAAAAAGTGCAAAACAACTGAAATTATGTCTTATATTCTAGGTTCTTCAAAGTAGCCACTTTTTGCTTTGACGACTGCTTTGCACACTCTTGGCATTCTCTTGATGAGCTTCAAGAGGTAGTCACCGGGAATGGTCTTCCAACAATCTTGAAGGAGTTCTCAGAGATGCTTAGCACTTGTTGGCCCTTTTGCCTTCACTCTGCGGTCCAGCTCACCACAAACCATCTTGATTGGGTTCAGGTCTGGTGACTGTGGAGGCCAGGTCATCTGGTGTAGCACCCCATCACTCTCCTTCTTGGTCAATTAGCCCTTACACAGCCTGGAGGTGTGTTTGGGGTAATTGTCCTGTTGAAAAATTAAAGATGGTCCAACTAAATGCAAACCGGATGAAATAGCATGCCGCTGCAAGATGCTGTGGTAGCCATGCTGGTTTAGTATGCTTTCAATTTTGAATAAATCCCCAACAGTGTCACCAGCAAAGCACCCCCACACCAACACACCTCCTCCTCCATCTTTATGGTGGAAACCAGGCATGTAGAGTCCATCCGTTCACCTTTTCTGCGTTGCACAAAGACACAGTGGTTGGAACCAAAGATCTCAAATTTGGACTCATCAGACCAAAGCAGAGATTTCCACAGGTCCAATGTACATTCCTTGTGTTCTTTAGCCCAAACAAGTCTCTTCTGCTTGTTGCCTGTCCTTAGCAGTGGTTTCCTAGCAGCTATTTTACCATGAAGGCCTGCTGCACAAAGTCTCCTCTTAACAGTTGTTGTAGAGATGTGTCTGCTGCTAGAACTCTGTGTGGCATTGACCTGGTCTCCAATCTGAGCTGCTGTTAACCTGCAATTTCTGAGGCTGGTGACTAGGATAAACTTATCCTCAGAAGCAGAGGTGACACTTGGTCTTCCTTTCCGGGGGCGGTCCTCATGTGAGTCATTTTCTTTGTAGCGCTTGATGGTTTTTGCCACTGCACTAGGGGACACTTTCAAAGTTTTCCCAATTTTTCGGACTGACTGCCTTCATTTCTTAAAGTAATGATGGCCACTCGTTTTTCTTTACTTAGCTGCTTTTTTCTTGCCATAATACAAATTCTAACAGTCTATTCAGAATTGAGAGTCCTCAGTGGTTGATACCTTTTAATGGCTAGCTGAAAAGATGGTAACAAATTGCAAGCTTTCGAGACTACACAGGTCTCTTCATCAGGCAAAGACTAAAACAAATTCTGAAGAATCACATATTTATGCACAACATAGTATAGGAAAAAAAAAAAAAAGAGTCTATTCAGCAGAACTATCAGTTGTGTATCCACCAGACTTCTGCACAACACAACACAAATGATGGCCCCAACACCATTTATAAGGCAAGAAATCCCACTTTTTAAACCTGACAAGGCACACCTGTGAAGTGAAAACCATTCCCGGTGACAACCTCTTGAAGCTCATCAAGAGAATGCCAAGAGTGTGCAAAGCAGTCATCAAAGCAAAAGGCGGCTACTTTGAAGAACCTAGAATATAAGACATAATTTCAGTTGTTTCACACTTTTTTGTTAAGTATATATTTCCACATGTGTTAATTCATAGTTTCGATGCCTTCAGTGTGAATGTACAATTTTCATAGTCATAAAAATACAGAAAAATCATTAAATGAGAAGGTGTGTCCAAACGTTTGGTCTGTACTGTATATGATTCACTGTATATATGATTCACTGTATATATATATATATATATATATATATATATATATATATATATTAGATGATGGCCTGATTCTAACGCATTGGGTATTCTAGAATATGATTGTAGTTTAGTTATGAAGATTTTAGAATAATGCAATGAATACACAAGATTCGACCGGCCGGCCGGGCGCGGCCAATCAGCGAAGTGTGGTTCAAATTCCACATTAATTCACAGCCGGATTGCGCTTTTCACTGATTGGTCATACCCGGCCAGGCGCAACCAGGGAAGCCAGGGCCAGCTTCAGGGTTTTGAGGGCCAAGGGCGAAAGAGTGTTGTGAAGTATATAGCACAGCCACGTAGTATATAGCACAGTCACATAGTATATAACCACCCACGTAGCATATAACACAGCCCACATAGTACATAGCACAGCCACGTAGTATATTGGACAGCCACATAGTATATAGCACAGCCACGTAGTAGATAACACAGCTACATAGTATATAGCACAGCCACATAGTATATAGCACAGTCACATAGTATATTGCACAGCCACATAGTATATAGCACAGCCCACAAGGTATATTGCACAACCCATGCAGTATATAGCACAGCCTACGTAGTATATAACACAGCCCATGCAGTATATTGCATAACCCATGTAGTATATAGCACAGCCAACGCAGTATATAGCACAGCCCACATAGTATATAGCACAGCCCACACAGTATATAGCACAGCCCACATAGTATATAGCACAGCCGACGCAGTATATAGCACAGCCCACGTAGTATATAGCACAGCCAATGTAGTATATAGCATAACCCACGTAGTATATAGCACAGCCAGCGCAGTATATAGCACAGCACACGTAGAATATAGCACAGCCCACACAGTATATAGCACAGCCCTCACAGTATATAGCACAGCCCACATAGTATATAGCACAGCCACGTAGTATACAGCAGTGTGGGCACCATATCCCTGTTTAAAAAAATAAAAAATAGTTATATTCTCACGTGGCGGCCCCGCATCCAGCCCAGGCCTTTAGCGATGCTCTTGCCAGGTCCGTTTCCAGTGATGCTTTGCAGCAATAACCCGTGATGATGTAGTGGTCTCGCGAGATCGCAACGTCATCTGGGGCCATTACCGCAAAGCATCACTGGAACCAGAGCATCGCAAGGAGCGGGAAAAGCTGCCGAGGACGCTGGAAAGTAAGAATTTAAGTTTTTTTATTTTTATTATTATTTTTATCATTATATCTTTTTACTACTGATGCTGCATATGCAGCATCAGTAGTAAAAAGGGAAGCGGTGTTTAAATCCCGTCCTAATATCGCTGATTGGTCACGGCCAGACGGGCGCGACCAATCAGCGACGCAGGATTTCCTTGACAGACATCAGACAGATGGAAGTGGACCTTAGACGATTATATATATACTAGCTATTGAACCCGTTCTATGCCCGGGTGGCGAGCATTTATATTGGTATATGGTCTCCATCCTGGTATGTGCTGCTCCCATCCTGCGCCCTTATCCTGCCATGTGCTGCTCCTATCTTGTGCCCCCATCCTGTCATGTGCTGCTCCCATCCTGTCATGTGCTGCTGCCATCCTGCTCCCCTGTTCTGTCATGTGCTGCTCCCATCCTGAGCCCCCATTCTGTCATGTTCTGTTCCCATCCTGAGCCCCGATTCTGTCATGTGCTGCTCCCATCCTGAGCCCCGATTCTGTCTTGTGCTGCTGCCATCCTGTGCCCCCATTCTGTCATGAGCTGCTCCCATCCTGTGCCCCCATGCTGTCATGCGCTGATCCCATCTTGAGCCCCCATTTTGTCATGTACTGCTCCCATCCTACACCCCAGTTCTGCCATGTGCTGCTCCCATCCTGCGCCCCCATTCTGACAGGTGGTGCACCCATCCTGCGCCACCATTCTGTCATTTGCTGCACCCATTCTGTGCCCCCATTCTGTCATGTGCTGCTCCCATCCTGTGTCCCCATTCTGACATGTGCTGCACCCATCCTGCGCCTCCATTCTGTCATTTGCTGCACCCATCCTGCGCCTCCATTCTATCATTTGCTGCTCCCATCCTGTGCCCCATCCTGTCATGTGCTGCTCCCATCCCGCACCCCCGTTCTGTCATGTGCTGCCCTATTCTGTCTTGTGCTGCTCCCATCCTGCGCCACCGTTCTGTAATTTGCTGCTCCCATCCATATGCCCCATACGCTGCTCCATAAAGGTTGATGGCTCCCATAAGATGCTCCATAGTATATGCCTCATATGCTGCACCATTATGGTTGATGGCCCCCATAAGATGCTCCATAGTATATGCCTCTTATGCTGCACCATTATGGTTGATGGCACCCATAAGATGCTCCATAGCATATGCCTCATATGCTGCTCCATTATGGTTGATGGCCCGCATAAGATGCTCCATAGTATATGCCTCATATGCTGCACCATTATGGTTGATGGCCCCCATAAGATGCTCCATAGTATATGCCTCATATGCTGCTCCATTATGGTTGATGGCCCCCATAAGATGCTCCATAGTATATGCCCTGTATGCTGCTCCATAAAGGTTTATGGCCCCCATAACATGCTCCATAGTATATGCCCCGTATACTGCTCCATAAATGTTGATGGCCCCCATAAGATGCTCCATAGTATTATATGCCCCGTATGCTGCTGCGATATATAAAAAAAATAACATACTCACCTATCGTCGCTGGGCGCCGAGTGCTGGGGGGCCTGAGCAGGTGGGGACACCGGCGCGCTGTGGAGGTCAGGTGCCGGAGTCGCCGCTAGCTCAGGCCCCCGACACTTGCTATAGTCACCTGGCCCTGATCCAGTGCTGCATGCCGCTCCATCTTCCGGGTCCTCTGGCTGTGACTGATCAGTCAGAGGGCGGCATGCATTAAGCGCGTCATCGCGCCCTCTGAACTGAACGTAACAGGCAGAGGACCCAGAAGACGGAGCGGCACGCAGCACTGGAACGGGACAGGTGAATATAACATACTCACCCTCCTGGCATGTCCATGCATCTCCGTTGGAGATCGCGTTGTGCGTTCAGTGCTTACGCATACCGCGATCTCCTGGGCTGCGTCACTCTGTGGGGTCCAGACTGCGCCGGCACTTGCGCAGTCTATAAAGGCTTCGGACAAAGTGATGCTCCCAGGGTTATATTCTAGATATATATATATATATATCATAATACAGTGAAGGAAATAATAATTTGATCCCTTGCTGATTTTGTAAGTTTGCTCACTGACAAAGACATGAACATTCTATAATTTTAAGGGAAGTATTAATTTTACATTGAGAGATAGAATATCAAAAATAAAAGCCAGAAAATCATATTGTATAAATTATATAAATTTATTTGCATTTTGCAGTGAGAAATAAGTATTTGATTCCTCTGGCAAACAAGACAAAACTTGGTGGCAAAACCCTTGTTGGCAAGCACTGCAGTCAGACGTTTTTTGTAGTTGATGATGAGGTTTGCACACATGTCAGGTGGAATTTTGGTCCACTCCTCTGCAGATCATCTATAAAACAATACGTTTTGAGACTGTCACTTGGCAACTTGGAGCTTTAACTTCTCTCCATAAGTTTTCTATGGGGTTAAAGTCTGAAGACTGGCTAGTAGTGATGAGTGAGTGTACTCGTTGCTCGGGTTTTCCCAAGCACACTCGGGTGACCTCCGAGTATTTGTTATTGTTTGGAGATTTAGTTTTCATAATGGCAGCTGAATAATTTACAGCTGTTAGCCAGGCTGAGTACATGTGGGGGTTGCCTGGTTGCTAGGTAATCCCCACATGTAATCAAGCTGGCTAATAGCTGTAAATCAAGCTGCTGAGGTGATGAAAACTTAATCTCCGAGCAGTCATAAATACTCGGAGACCACCCGAACGTGCTCGGGAAAACTCGAGCAATGAGTACAATCGCTCATCACTACTGGCTAGGCTACTCCTTGATTTGTTTCTTTTTGAGTCATTCCTTTGTTGCCTTGACTGTATGTTTTGGGTCATTGTCTTGCTGGAAGACCCAGCCATGACCCATTTTTAAAGGGACTCTGTCATCTGAGGGAACAATTTTCAGCCATAGAGGTGGGGTTTTCGGTTGTTTGATTCACCCTTTCCTTACCCGCTGGCTGCATGTTGGCTGCAATATTGGATTGAAGTTCATTCTCTGTCTTCCGTAGTACATGCCTGCACAAGGGAATCTTGCCTTGCGCAGGCGTGTACTATGGAGGACAGAGAATGAACTTCAATCCAATATTGCAGCCAGCATGCAGCCAGCGGGTAAGGAAAGGGTGAATCAAACACCCGAAAACCCCGCCTCTATGGCTGAAAATTGTTCCCTCCAAATTTAGGTGACAGAGTCCCTTTAATGTCCTGTCGAGGGAAGGAGGTTGTCACTCAGGATTTTACGGTACATGGCTCTATTCATTCTCCCATTGATGCAGTAAAATAGTCCTGTGCCCTTAGCAGAGAAATACGCCCAAAACATAATGGTTTCTCCTCCATGCTTGACAATGGGGATGGTGTTCTTTGGGTCATAGGCAGCATTTCTCTTCCTCCAAACACGGCGAGTTGAGTTAATGCCAAAGAGCTCAATTTTTGTCTCATCTGACTACAGCACCTTCTCCCAATCACTCACAGAATCATCCAGGTGGTCATTGGCAAACTTCAGATGGGCCTGCACATGTGCCTTCTTGAACAGGGGAACCTTGTGGGCACTGCAGGATTTTAAACCTTTACGGCATAATGTGTTAGCAATGGTTTTCTTGGTGACTGTGGTTCCAGTTGCCTTGAGATCATTAACAAGTCCCCTCCATGTCGTTTTAGGCTGATCTCTCAGCTTCCTCATGATCAAGGATACCAAATAAGGTGAGAATTTGCATGGTGGCTCAGGTTGATGTCGATTGACAGTCATTTTGAATTTCTTATGTATGGTTTTGTAGCCCATTCTAGCTTTGTGCAGGTCTATGATCTAGTCCCTGACATCCTTAAAAAACTCAGACAGTGCAATGGCCCAAGCTTCCCTGGCCACAGCAGCACACAGACTAGGGGCCAACTGCTGCCGCCAGAAGATGGTTCATTGTTGCCTTCAGGACTTCATCGGAAAAGCGCTGCTCCAGCCATTGTGGGCACCATCAGCTGCTCTGTAGTCCACCATGCCCTATGAAATTACTTACAGGATAAGTTGACCCAACAAGAGCTATTAATACATTTTCCTCTGTTCTTTAAGCCTGCATACTATTCACGTTTTGATCTGTCTACCCTGTTAACCATTTATCTTTCTGCGAGGAGTAATCCAGTGTTATTTAGAATTGTTAACCCTTGCTCTGCCTCCTGTCCATCACTGCATCCCGAAATGCATGGAGACACCACGGACATTGGAGAGTTGTGCATGCGCTTGTCTAGACGTGTCCAAAAGAAGGGGGAGTCCATGACCCAGTACATGAATGTGCTGCAGGAGATCCACGCTGCAATTGCTACATTTTGAGAGATCAGCTGGTAGCAGGCTTTAGAGACATGCTGCTTAAACAAGCCTTATGAGAGGATGACTTTTTGGAAGCAGGGGCCGAAGCGCATGCGCAGGAGCAAGAGCAGAGGGTGACAGTCCCAGCACAGAAGGTCCGGAGCGGAGAGCTGTCTCTACGCTTTGCATTTGAACCAGGTTGGGTGAGAGAACATGTTGGGGAAGTAAATCCAAGACATGCGAGAGAAATGGTCTTACCTGAAGAAGAAACCTTCAGCACCCCTGGACCCTTTCTGAGGCAGTACTGGTCCCGATCCTCACTGGGGGCCAAGACCGCATCGCACAGAGGGGCTGCTCCCCTGTTTCGACTGCGAAGACACTGGACATTATGATTGAGGATGATTGCGCTGGGGAAGGGGAAGGCCCCTCCACCACCGTCCGTTAAAGTAGCGGGTTCTGTGACTAGGGGATACCACCCGGAACCTGAGCAGCCAAGAAGGAAAGAAAGAAGTCCCAGAAATGTAGTTTCTTAGAGTCCCCTCATCTGGGCCAAAATGGATGGCCAGTCTGTCCGCTGCATAGTTGATATCGGCTCTCAAGTAACCACCATGCCTGAGACTTATTTCAGATGTCATTTCCTCAAGGCGATGTGGCCTGACTGGGGTCCTGTGATCAAATTGACAGCAGCTAATCAGTTACCCATCCCGGTTGTAGGGATGATCTGATCCAAATCATTGTGTGCGGCAAAAATGTGAGCTGGAAAAGAGTTGAGCTGACCACTGGGGACACTGGCAATGGCCCCTCTGTGACTTTAGGAATGAAAGGTATATGAAAATACATGGCACTCTGAAGGATGCAGGCGTAGGTGCTCAAGTAGGGTATCCAACCCACAATGACAAATACGTAGAAAAACTTGGCTCTCAATAGTTTTATGAAGAAAAAACGGATCATTTATTTATTATTTATTTAGGAATGAACATACTGAAGGAAATAGAGAATATCCTGGTCAATGAGTCAGAGGGAAGAGATCCCTGAGTTTCATAACTTCACCAGGACGATAGCGGCAATGCAAGGACAGATCTGGCAGGCTTCCCGAGGGCACACACTGGGGCTACCCCATGATGACTGGGTTCGGCTTCAACAGGAAGATAGAGAATTCACTCAGATGAGGCAATGGGTATTCTTGAAGCAACTTCCCAGTCAAATAGTGAGAGACGCCCTGTCCCCAGAGACCCTACAGATTCTTCCACAGTGGGAGAGCCTCCAGTTGAAAGATGACCTGCTCTAAAGAAAATTGCAGTTGACACAAGAGTTGGGGGTTACTTGGCAAGTGGTGCTCCTGGAAAAGTTGCTCCGAGAGGTAGCCACAGAAGTTCATAAGAGAGGAGCCTACTTTGGCCCGGAAAAGACGTTTCAGTTGC
Source organism: Ranitomeya imitator (assembly GCF_032444005.1). Taxonomy (NCBI): domain Eukaryota; kingdom Metazoa; phylum Chordata; class Amphibia; order Anura; family Dendrobatidae; genus Ranitomeya; species Ranitomeya imitator. Next base: position 386,069,701 of record NC_091284.1, read on the forward strand.
TGCAGAAGTTGGTCGACCATCCTTGACTGAAAGCCGCAGTAGATGAAGCTTGTCATCAATGCAGGAACTGTGAGTTGGTGTAACCTCCAAAACAGAGGGTCCCTACACAAACTATCTTGACTTCTGCTCCTCTAGATGTGTTGATGATTGACTACCTGACTATAGGCCCAGCCCACCTTGTGTATGAACACTGGTAATGACTGGTCAATTCACCAAATTTGCGGTGGTGACTCCAACCTCCAATCAGACTACTGAAGCGGCTGGCAGGCCATTTGCAGAGACTTCATCCGAGTGTACGGTTGTCCGAAGAGGATTCACTATGACCAAGGCGCCTGCTTTAAAGGATGGGTTATGGAAGAGCTGCATCGCCTGTATTAGATTGAGAAATCCAGGACAACACCTCCCATCAACTAGGGAATGGAGCCTTCGAGCGTTTTAATTGGACGCTGATTCAGATGCTGTGAACCCTGGAAGAAGACCAGAAAGTTAGCTGGAGTTAGCTGGCCCGAGTTTTTGGCTGAATTAGTCTGGGTGTACAAGAATTGGGTGCACAATGCAACTGGATATACACCATGCACCCTGCTGTTCGTCCGGAAGGGGTGAGAAAACACTGAGCTGGAATTGGATGCAGAGGAGGACTACCCACAGACGGTGGTGTCCACCTGGGTCCGTGAACATCGTCACTATTTGCAGACTCTACATCAGCTTGTGTAAACCAAGTTCCAGGAACTTGAATATCATAAAGTGACTCCCCTGCGAGGGACAGCTCTTAAGGCCGGAGACTGTGTGTTCGTCCGAGATAAGCATCCTCGAAGCAAGTTGGAGTGTCTGTGGCAAAAGACCCTGTATTGGGTGAAACACAGGATTGGATCTAAAGGTCCCATCTATGAAGTTCAACATGAAGGGTAAGAAGGTGCTCACACTCTATTATTTCATCGGAACATGCTACGTCCTTGCCTGTCATGAGATCCTGATCAAACAAGAGAGCACCAGTTGTTCCTGATATGCTCCCCTCCGTAGCTCTCGATTATGATGAGGAACAATTCTCCGACCTGCTACCCATTGACCCAGAGGGGGAACAAGAACTTTAAGCTCCTGAACTGGCTGCCCCATTGAACCTGGGTGCTGTTGTGAATTCTGTGGCAGAGCTCCCTCCTGTGGTCACAGGTGGTACTTCGGCTGATTCTGTCTGTGAGCTTCCGTTGGTGGAGGAGAGTGGTACTGCGGCTTCTGAGTTTCCTTCCTCAGGTGATGTGGTGAAGTCGTTAGGTGCTGCTCTATTTAACTCCACCTGGTGCTCTGATCCTGGCCTCCAGTTAATGTTCTAGTATTGGACTTGCTTCCTCCTGGATCGTTCCTGTGGCCTGCTGCTCTGCATAGCTAAGTTTCGCTTGTGTTATTTTTGTTTGCTGTTTTTTCTGTCCAGCTTGCTTATTTGGTTTTTTTTGCTTGCTGGAAGCTCTGGGACGCAGAGGGTGTACCTCCGTGCCGTTAGTCGGTACGGAGGGTCTTTTTGCCCCTTTTGCGTGGTTGTTTGTAGGGTTTTGTGTTGACCGCAAAGTTACCTTTCCTATCCTCGCTCTGTTCAGAAAGTCGGGCCTCACTTTGCTAAATCTATTTCATCTCTACGTTTGTCTTTTCATCTTAACTCACAGTCATTATATGTGGGGGGCTGCCTTTTCCTTTGGGGTATTTCTCTGAGGCAAGGTAGGCTTATTTTCTATCTTCAGGCTAGCTAGTTTCTCAGGCTGTGCCGAGTTGCATAGGGAGCGTTAGGCGCAATCCACGGGTGCCTCTAGTGTGGTTGGAGAGGATTAGGGATTGCGGTCAGCAGAGTTCCCACGTCTCAGAGCTCGTTCTATGTTTTTGGGTTATTGTCAGATCACTGTATGTGCTCTGACTTCTATGTCCATTGTGGTACTGAATTACCTAATCATAACAGTACTGGAGGCCCAAAGTACTAATGATTCTCAATAGAGGGAAAAAAGAAGTTCTGAGACCATTTTTTTTTCTTTGCACTGTGTTTTGCCTTTTTTTTCCCCTAGACATTTGGGTGGTTCAGGACACAGGTGTGGACATGGACATTCAGGGTCTGTGCTCTTCAATGGATAATCTCGTTATAAATGTACAAAAGATTCAGGATTTGGTGGTTCAGAATCCTATGTTAGAACCAAGAATTCCTATTCCTGATTTGCTTTATGGTGATAGAGCCAAATTTGTGAATTTCAAACATAATTGCAAACTGTTTCTGGCCTTGAAACCTCGCTCCTCTGGTGACCCAGTTCAACAAGTTAGAATTATTATTTCTTTTTTGCGTGGCGACCCTCAAGACTGGGCATTTTCCCTTGCGCCAGGAGATCCTGCATTAAGTAATATTGATGCGTTTTTCCTGGCGCTCAGATTGCTGTACGATGAACCTAATTCGGTGGATCAGGCAGAGAAAAATTTGCTGGATCTGTGTCAGGGTCAGGATGAGATTGAGATTTACTGTCAGAAATTTAGAAGGTGGTCCGTGCTCACTCAATGGAATGAAGGTGCGCTCGCAGCTATTTTCAGAAAGGGTCTCTCTGAAGCCCTTAAGGATGTCATGGAGGGATTTCCTATGCCTGCTGGTCTAAATGAGTCTATGTCTTTGGCCATTCAGATCGGTCGACGCTTGCGTGAGCGTAAATCTGTGCACCATTTGGCGGTATTATCTGAGCATAAACCTGAGCCTATGCAGTGCGATAGGACTTTGACCAGAGTTGAACGGCAAGAACACAGACGTCAGAATGGGCTGTGTTTCTACTGTGGTGATTCCACTCATGCTATCTCTGATTGTCCTAAATGCACTAAGCGGTTCGCTAGGTCTGCAACCATTGGTACAGTACAGTCAAAATTTCTTTTGTCCGTTACTTTGATCTGCTCTTTGTCATCTTATTCTGTCATGGCATTTGTGGATTCAGGCGCTGCTCTGAATTTGATGGACTTGGAGTATGCCAGGCGTTGTGGGTTTTTCTTGGAGCCCTTGAAGTGTCCTATTCTATTGAGAGGAATTGATGCTACGCCTTTGGCCAAGAATAAGCCTCAGTACTGGACCCAGCTGACCATGTGCATGGCTCCTGCACATCAGGAGGATATTCGCTTTCTGGTGTTGCATAATCTGCATGATGTGGTCATGTTGGGGTTGCCATGGCTACAGGTCCATAATCCAGTATTAGATTGGAAATCCATGTCTGTGTCCAGCTGGGGTTGTCAGGGGGTACATGGTGATGTCCCATTCCTGTCTATTTCATCATCCACCCCTTCTGAGGTCCCAGAGTTCTTGTCTGATTACCGGGATGTATTTGATGAGCCCAAGTCCGATGCCCTACCTCCGCATAGGGATTGTGATTGTGCTATCGATTTGATTCCTGGTAGTAAATTTCCAAAAGGTCGACTGTTTAATTTATCTGTACCTGAGCACGCCGCTATGCGGAGTTACGTGAAGGAGTCCTTGGAGAAGGGGCATATTCGCCCGTCATCGTCGCCATTGGGAGCGGGGTTCTTTTTTGTGGCCAAGAAGGATGGTTCGTTGAGACCTTGTATAGATTACCGCCTTCTAAATAAGATCACGGTCAAATTTCAGTACCCCTTGCCGCTGTTATCTGATTTGTTTGCTCGGATTAAGGGGGCTAGTTGGTTCACCAAGATAGATCTTCGTGGTGCATATAATCTTTTGCGTATTAAGCAAGGCGATGAATGGAAAACTGCATTTAATACGCCCGAGGGCCATTTTGAATACCTAGTTATGCCATGCGGACTTGCCAATGCTCCATCAGTGTTTCAGTCCTTTATGCATGACATCTTCCGAGAGTACCTGGATAAATTCCTGATTGTGTACTTGGATGATATTTTGGTCTTCTCGGATGATTGGGAGTCTAATGTGAAGCAGGTCAGAATGGTGTTCCAGGTCCTGCGTGCTAATTCTTTGTTTGTGAAGGGATCAAAGTGTCTCTTTGGTGTTCAGAAGGTTTCATTTTTGGGGTTCATTTTTTCCCCTTCTACTATCGAGATGGATCCTGTTAAGGTCCAGGCCATCCATGATTGGACTCAGCCGACATCTCTGAAGAGTCTGCAAAAGTTCATCTGCAATTTTTCTAGTATTGCTAAACCATTGACCGATTTGACCAAGAAGGGTGCTGATGTGGTCAATTGGTCTTCTGCTGCTTTGGAAGCTTTTCAAGAGTTGAAGCGTCGTTTTTCTTCTGCCCCTGTGTTATGTCAGCCAGATGTTTCGCTTCCGTTCCAGGTCGAGGTTGATGCTTCTGAAATTGGAGCGGGGGCTGTTTTGTCGCAGAGAAGTTCTGATTGCTCGGTGATGAAACCATGCGCCTTCTTTTCCAGGAAATTTTCGCCTGCTGAGCGAAATTATGATGTTGGCAATCGAGAGTTGCTGGCCATGAAGTGGGCATTCGAGGAGTGGCGTCATTGGCTTGAAGGAGCTAAGCATCGCGTGGTAGTCTTGACTGATCATAAGAACTTGACTTATCTCAAGTCTGCCAAACGGTTGAATCCTAGACAGGCTCGCTGGTCGCTGTTTTTCTCCCGTTTTGACTTTGTGGTTTCGTACCTTCCGGGCTCTAAAAATGTGAAGGCGGATGCCCTGTCTAGGAGTTTTGTGCCCGACTCTCCGGGTTTATCTGAGCCGGCGGGTATTCTCAAAGAGGGAGTAATTGTGTCTGCCATCTCTCCTGATTTGCGGCGGGTGCTGCAAAAATTTCAGGCTAATAAACCTGATCGTTGCCCAGCGGAGAAACTGTTTGTCCCTGATAGGTGGACGAATAGAGTTATCTCTGAGGTTCATTGTTCGGTGTTGGCTGGTCATCCTGGAATCTTTGGTACCAGAGAGTTAGTATCTAGATCCTTTTTGTGGCCATCTCTGTCACGGGATGTGCGTTCTTTTGTGCAGTCCTGTGGGATTTGTGCTCGGGCTAAGCCCTGCTGTTCTCGTGCCAGTGGGTTGCTTTTGCCCTTGCCGGTCCCGAAGAGGCCTTGGACACATATCTCTATGGATTTTATTTCAGATCTTCCCGTCTCTCAAAAAATGTCAGTCATTTGGGTGGTTTGTGATCGCTTCTCTAAGATGGTCCATTTGGTACCCTTGTCTAAATTACCTTCCTCCTCTGATTTGGTGCCATTGTTCTTCCAGCATGTGGTTCGTTTACATGGCATTCCGGAGAATATCATTTCTGACAGAGGTTCCCAGTTTGTTTCGAGGTTTTGGCGTGCCTTTTGTGCTAGGATGGACATTGACTTGTCTTTTTCCTCGGCTTTCCATCCTCAGACTAAAGGCCAGACCGAACGAACCAATCAGACCTTGGAAACATATCTGAGATGCTTTGTTTCTGCTGATCAGGATGACTGGGTGTCCTTTTTGCCTTTGGCTGAGTTCGCCCTTAATAATCGGGCCAGCTCGGCTACCTTGGTTTCGCCGTTTTTCTGCAACTCTGGGTTCCATCCTCGTTTCTCTTCAGGGCAGGTTGAGTCTTCGGACTGTCCTGGTGTGGATACTGTGGTGGACAGGTTGCAGCAGATCTGGACTCATGTAGTGGACAATTTGACCTTGTCCCAGGAGAAGGCTCAGCGTTTTGCTAATCGCAGACGCTGTGTGGGTCACCGACTTCGTGTTGGGGATTTGGTTTGGTTGTCATCTCGTCATATTCCTATGAAGGTTTCCTCTCCTAAATTTAACCCTGCTGTTCTGTTCGGTCTGGGGAGACCTATTTTGAACTTTGGTATTTTTTGGGGTGTTCAAGATGCGGTTCTGAAACTTGTGGTTGATTGACTTAAATGAGGATGGGTCGGTCGGCCACGGGTTTCAGAGCCGCATCTTGAATATTTTAAAGAATATTGAAGTTCAAAGTCGGTCATTCTTGACCAACAGAACAGCAGGGTTAAGCCTTGTTTCATTGGTCCATATAGGATTTCTGAGGTTCTTAATCCTGTGTCTTTTCGTTTGACCCTTCCAGATTCTTTTTTCATCCATAACGTATTCCATAGGTCATTGTTGCGGAGATACGTGGCACCTATGGTTCCATCTGTTGATCCTCCTGCCCCGGTTTTGGTGGAGGGGGAGTTGGAGTATATTGTGGAGAAGATTTTGGATTCTCATGTTTCGGGACGGAAACTCCAGTATCTGGTTAAGTGGAAGGGTTATGCTCAGGAAGATAATTCCTGGGTCTTTGCCTCTGATGTCCATGCTCCCGATCTTGTTCGTGCCTTTCATATGGCTCATCCTGGTCGTCCTGGGGGCTCTGGTGAGGGTTCGGTGACCCCTCCTCAAGGGGGGGTACTGTTGTGAATTCTGTGGCAGAGCTCCCTCCTGTGGTCACAGGTGGTACTTCGGCTGATTCTGTCTGTGAGCTTCCGTTGGTGGAGGAGAGTGGTACTGCGGCTTCTGAGTTTCCTTCCTCAGGTGATGTGGTGAAGTCGTTAGGTGCTGCTCTATTTAACTCCACCTGGTGCTCTGATCCTGGCCTCCAGTCAATGTTCTAGTATTGGACTTGCTTCCTCCTGGATCGTTCCTGTGGCCTGCTGCTCTGCATAGCTAAGTTTCGCTTGTGTTATTTTTGTTTGCTGTTTTTTCTGTCCAGCTTGCTTATTTGTTTTTTTTTGCTTGCTGGAAGCTCTGGGACGCAGAGGGTGTACCTCCGTGCCGTTAGTCGGTATGGAGGGTTTTTTTGCCCCCTTTGCGTGGTTGTTTGTAGGGTTTTGTGTTGACCGCAAAGTTACCTTTCCTATCCTCGCTCTGTTCAGAAAGTCGGGCCTCACTTTGCTAAATCTATTTCATCTCTACGTTTGTCTTTTCATCTTAACTCACAGTCATTATATGTGGGGGGCTGCCTTTTCCTTTGGGGTATTTCTCTGAGGCAAAGTAGGCTTATTTTCTATCTTCAGGCTAGCTAGTTTCTCAGGCTGTGCCGAGTTGCATAGGGAGTGTTAGGCGCAATCCACGGCTGCCTCTAGTGTGGTTGGAGAGGATTAGGGATTGCGGTCAGCAGAGTTCCCACGTCTCTGACTTCTATGTCCATTGTGGTACTGAATTACCTAATCATAACAGGGTGCGTCCCCGTCCTCGCCCGCTCAACCTGACTCCACTACTCAACCTGGCTCCACTACCTCACCTGTCTCCACTACTCAACCTGATTTACACCACACAGAATGGACAACAGCAGAAATACCACCCAACCAATATGAACAAGACCAATTTATTTGGCAGGAAATCATCCAGGAGATGGAAGAATGTCAACGTTTGCTGCAGGAACTCTTGTCCATGGAATGGCGAGTAAAAGGAGAGGGGGCATGTAAGAAGAAAGACTGTGCCGTGGATACCTGTTTTGTGTCGGTTCCGGAACTGTCGGGGCTGTCTCCTCTGTTGTCCGGGGGAAAGGTTGAGGGACCTGACCAATCCTTGCAGGTGGAAGCAGGGGGTGTGGCTAAGGGTACACAGCCTCAACACATGCGGAAACAGGCAGATTTGGCGGGACCAAACAGTGTGCAGCAGGGAGAAGTGAGTGCTCTGGCCGGCAAGTGTCAGTGCAGCACATGCCCGTGCCCGAGCATTGCCATCACCGCTGACAGAGTCTGAGGTGAGGTGTGCAGTGTGCCTGTTGGTCACCACGAAGCTAGGTGCCAAATGCTCCAGGCCCGTGAATACTGTACGCATGCCGCCTAAGAGAGACCGGGTGCAGGACCGCAATCTGCGCCCCCATTCCTCAGTGAATATCTGCCTGTCCACGGTGAGCTCAGACAGTGGCCCACACTTCACATGCCACAGCACTATATGGACTAGGGACTCAGCAGAAGGTACCGGAGACCAACCGTTGCAGCCAGAAGACGGATCACCGATGCCTTCAGGACTTCATCGGACAAGCGCTGCTTCAGTCGTAGTGGTCGCCGTCAACTGCTCTATGGTCCACCATGCCCTAGGAAATGACTGACAGGATAAGTTGACCCAACAAGAACTGTTAATACCTTTTCCACTGTTCTTTAACCTTGCATACTATTCACGTTTTGAACTCTCCCCGATTAACCATTTATCTCCCTGCAAGGAGTAATCCAGTGTTAATTAAAATTGTTAACCCTTGCTCCGCCTGCTGTCCGTCACTGTATCCCACAACCTGCTCACAAAGGCATTGATGCTACGGACTGACCTGCCTGTTCCTTAGACCAGAATCCAATCAAGCACATCTGGGACATTATGTCTCATTCAATCCAAAGACATACTGATGGGGAATTGTGAGCCCCAACGGGACAGCAATGATAATGTGTGCAAACTGTAAAGCGCTGCGGAATATGTTCACGCTATATAAAAATAAAGATTATTATTATTAATCCACCAACATCACGTTGCACCACAGACCAGGAATTGACTGAAACTGTAATCCAGGTCTGGTAGGAGATCCCTCAGGAGAACATCCATCGCCTCATCAGGATCATGCCCAGGCATTGTAGGGAGGTCATATAGGAACACACACACACTACTGAGCATCATTTTGTCTTGAGGTATTTTCACCGAAGTTGGATCAGCCTGTAATTTGAACTTCCACTGCATTCAACTATGTAATGAATACAGATTTGCAACTGGAATGTTTTATTCAGTAATATCTAGGATTTAGTGTTCCCTTTATTTTTTTTGAGCAGTGTATATATTTTCATCTGCCTATTCTCCATTTCTCAACTGCGAGCATTCTGATCTGGTGAACACATGTGACCACTGCAATCAGCCAGTGGCCACCAACTCTTAACTACTGACAGACTAAAGAAAGCCTAACATTTCTGAGAAAAAAACAAAAAGTCACAGAACATGAAACTATAATACTTTTCTCACATATATACAGTAGCATTAGCAAATCAGTGGTGAAGGTTTTAATTTCATATTTCTAAAGGTAGCACAAAATGTGGTCTGATCCTTATCTATCTGAAGTACTGAGTACCTGGAGGAATTGTATTCAACATGCAAATGGTAAATGCAGAATAGTGATCGAATCTGGTCTGAATAAACAGATTAGGGTGAACAGATTAATTTATCTATTCTGCTGTTTTATTGGTTGCTAGTCCACAGAATTTAATAGGAGAATTTAAGAGGTTGTCAAGTACATTGTGTAGTTGGCAGATCGATATAAAACTTGGAATTTAGTCTTTCTTCAAATACCTTGTGTTTCCATATGTGCCTGTGAGTTATAGCTGCGGCTACAGCTGCCTCTGATGTCTGCTCATGTCACATCAATTTCCAGAGTTAAAGGGAACCTGTCACCTGAATTTGGCTGGACCGGTTTTCGGTCATATGGGCGGAGTTTTCGGGTGTTTGATTCACCCTTTCCTTACCCGCTGGCTGCATGCTGGCTGCAATATTGGATTGAAGTTCATTCTATGTCCTCCGTAGTACACGCCTGCCACGGTGATACTTGGTCAACATCCAGTCCCGGAAGTTGACGTGGCATCTCTAGACATGAGAGACAGCTGTAGCCGGGGGTCACATGATGTGGATGAGTGGACAGCGATAGTGCCGCTCTCAGGCACATTTGGAAACGCGAAGTATTTGAAGAAAGCTTTATTTCCAAGGTTTATATTGATCTGCCCACTACACATTGTAGTGAATAACCTCTTTATTTTAACTATTAATAGCAATAAATTAAGATATACCTGTGTAATCTTCAAGATAGTTAAAAGTTTAGGATACAGGTGCTTGTTAATTGTAAAGAGTTCATTTACAAGAGTGGGAAATACTGTAGTTCCTTATAAATGGTTAATTTAAGAGTGACGGAAACAGCTGCCTGTAAAGATTTGCTCTAAATCCTACTATACCGCTACATACATGCAGGACATGCAAAATCAATAGTGTTCACAATAAAAAGTAGCCTGCGGCAGGTTTGAGCTATGCAGTAACTCTCGTTTCACCCTACTGCTGCACGAACAGCTCTGCCCTAATATACTGTAGCCTCACCCATTGCTTCTAGACTATAAGCCACATGGGCCGAGTTCTCTCTCCACCTGTACCAGTCGGTGACTCATTTTGTTCAAAATTATTGTACTGTTTTGTTTTTTTTTTTACCTCTTTTCACATGTAAAGGGCCATGGAACAAATGATACATCTAGCATGAAATAAGACAGTAGCACAGATCTATATTATGTTTATATGCTGTATGCTGTCTCCCTCTATACAGAGCAATCAAAACAGGGAGACATTTGAGAGTCTGACGCCTGTTGACTCCAGTTTTCCTCTTTTAAAGTGCTAAAGCTTTTCTCACTAAATTAAATAACATTTTTACTTTCCTAATTTTATATATCTAAGAAAAATGTTCATACTTTTAATGTCATGAAGTTTCTCGATCCTTTGCATATATTCTCTATAGGAATACTCGATCCATGCAGCAGTAGCCTATCTACATTAAAAACAAATTTCAAAATCCCAGAACTTTCTATCCCTCATCATAATTTGTTGACATGGAGCTGGATCAGTCAACTTTAGGCAAGGGTCCCACCAGCTTCTCTTCCCTCATCTGAGAGAAACGGGACGATTATGCTCATCACACTGATTCTGATCAGAGTTTGAATAGAGTGTGATCGTAGAATAATCCAATTTTGTCAGATGAGAAGAATATGGGAAAAAATTACCATCTTCCCCACTCTGTCAGTCTGTGGAAATCGTGTTAAATCCGATAATTGCCATGGACTCATTGACTTGCATAACCGAGTGTGAGCCAATAATTGGATCAAATTTGGACATGCTGCGAAAAAATCAGATATGTGCGCGGCCAACATTGGTCCGAGTGTGGTCTTCTGTTTTGTTAGATCGCACTTTGACCGAGAATACGGCCATGCGCACAAGTCCCTAGCCTAATTTGTATGGAAGTCCTACATTCCAACAACAAAAAAAATAATTTTAATGACAGATTGATGTTCATCTTTGAAGATTACTGTATGGGTAATTTATTGCTTCTAATCTCACCAAATGCTTTTTGGCAAAGTTCCTTTTACATAACTGTTTTCCTTTATCTTAGTATTGCTATTTCTTCCACGAAACCAGCACAGAAGAGCTTTCATGGAGATGCTCCAGGCATAATTTAGTGAATTCTGATCTAATATTTAGTAATTTTATTGGCATACATATCAATGTTTCAGTAACTAATCAATAGTGAATGGAGTGTTTGGTGGAAATATGTTGTACTGTTTTAGGGAGGAAGTGAGGGGAATTGCTGTTGTCGGTTTAATTGTGCTTTGAACTTGTTGATCTGGTTGTATAAGCAATTAGTGTTCTGGGACTTACATGGGAAAAAATGTAAGGTGTGCAGTGTGTCTACGAGCAGAGAGACCACGTTGCATTGCTCTAAAGGGGAAAGAAGACTGCTGGGCCTTAATGATTTATTTTTTATTGATCTACTGTGTGCTCAGCAGACCAACTATGGCTCAAATTAACTCAGCTACTTCTAAGGCTGGCCAAGATCAGCAGGGGAACTTTTACATAGACCTTGTTCATATCCCTTATGCATTTTAAGTACCTATTTACCTAGGGGCTAGAAGAATGTAGGTAGATTGAGTTTTGCCGATAAATATTGTTGACATCGGGCTACATCTAATCACCATGAATATTTCCTCATGTCTGGAGCCTTGCCTACATTTTCTGCCAGCACAATCACTGCTGTGTTCTGCATTGATGTCTTTTCACACTTTATTAGTAAGAAAGTACACACAAATGCAAATGATTTCTTATTCCTTTAAATCATTGAGTTCCAACTAACAATTGGCGGCCGGAAAGCAGAGCGGTGACCTGTTAGCATTGGGACTGTACACTCAGGCAGGCAGCTAGCGTCAGTGGGGGCAATTAGCCTAGTTAGGGCATTAGCTTTGTGTACAGCGCGACTCTGTGAGGTAACAGAGTTCGCTACCAGTTCACACGGGGTGAAGCCTAACCCACGTGTGAGCTCAGAGTCCTTCTGCCTTTACTTAGCAGCAGATGTTTCTGCCCGGTGGATCCCGGGCTGCGAACGCACCTTGTAGCTATCTTCCTATTACTCGGTGCGTTCCGCTAGCCCTAACAAACCCCTTCAGTAAACACCGTAAAAAAAAAAAACGAGGCAAAAAACCGCTTTATTATCATACCGCCGAACAAAAAGACAGATATAAATTACCATGGTACCGCTGAAAACGTCATCTTGTCTCGCAAAAAACGAGCTGCCATAGAGCATCATCAGCAAAAAAATAAAAAAGTTATAGTCCTCAGAATAAAGCGATGCAAAAATAATTATTTTTTCTATAAAATAGTTTTTATCGTATAAAAGCACCAAAACATAAAAAATGATATAAATGAGATATTGCTATAATCGTACTGACCCGACGAATAAAACTGCTTTATCGATTTTACCAAACACGGAGCGGTATAAACGCCTCCCCCAAAAGAAATTCATGAATAGCTGGTTTTTGGTCATTCTGCCTCACAAAAATCAGAATAAATAGCGATCAAAAAATGTCACGTGCCCGAAAATTTTACCAATAAAAACATCAACTTGTCCCGCAAAAAACAAGACCTCACATGACTCTGTGGACTCAAATATAGAAAAATTATAGCTCTCAGAATGTGGTAACGCAAAAAATATTTTTTTGCAATAAAAAGCGTCTTTCAGTGTGTGACGACTGCCAATCATAAAAATCCGCTAAAAAACTTGCTATAAAAGTAAATCAAACCCCCCTTCATCACCCCCTTTGTTAGGGAAAAATTAAAAAATTAAAAAAATGTATTTATTTCCATTTTCCCATTAGGGTTAGGGCTAGGGTTAGGGCTAGGGTTAGGGTTAGGGTTAGGGCTAGGGTTAGGGCTAGGGTTAGGCCTAGGGTTAGGGCTAGGGTTAGGGTTAGGGCCAGGGTTAGGGTTAGGGCTAGGGTTAGGGTTATGGTTGGGGCTAGGGTTAAGGCTACAGTTAGGGTTGGGGCTAAAGTTAGGGTTTGGATTACATTTACGGTTGGGAATAGGGTTGGGATTAGGGTTAGGGGTGTGTCTGGGTTTGAGGCGTGTTTAGGGTTGCCATTGGGATTAGGGTCAGGGGTGTGTTTGGATTAGGGTTTCAGTTATAATTGGGGGGTTTCCACTGTTTAGGCACCTCAGGGGCTCTCCAAACGCGACATGGCGTCCGATTTCAATTCCAGCCAATTCTGCGTTGAAAAAGTAAAACAGTGCTCCTTCCCTTCCGAGCTCTCCCGTGTGTCCAAACAGGAGTTTACCCCAACATATGGGGTATCAGCGTACTCAGGACAAATTGGACAACAACTTTTGTGGTCCAATTTCTCCTGTTACCCTTGGGAGAATACAAAACTGGGGTCTAAAAAATAATTTTTGTGGGAAAAAAAGATTTTTTATTTTCACGGCTCTGTGTGATAAACTGTAGTGAAACACTTGGGGGCTCAACGTTCTCACAACTTCCTGCTAGGTTAAGCAGGTGACAGTTAATGGGGAATTTTTGTTATCACTGATCATATTATCTGCTATGGAATTTTCTTGTGTAAATACTGATGAAAAAAGTAATTTAGCATATTGGCTTTTTCCTCATCCTCATCCACCATTTCACCCAGAAACATATTTTGGGATTATTTTTACTCTCTCTGGCAATGAGTCTCTCTGTCTCAATCTTTGCTGCCTTGATTTGCTTTTTACAGAATTTGTTTAATTTTCTATATTTATTTAATGCCTCATGACTACCTACTTCCTTTAATTCTCTAAATACTTTCTTTTTACTGCCCCTTACAGCTCTATTTAGCCATATTGGTTTCCTCCTATTTTTAGTATGTTTATTCCCATACGGTATATACTGTGCACAGGTCCTATCCAGGATGCTAATAAACTTCTCCCATTTTCTTTGTGTATTTTTATGTCTCAGGATATCGTCCCAGTTGAGTACACTAAGATCATCTCTCTTCCGATGGAAATTTGCCCTCCTGAAGTTTAGTGTCCTTGTCACCCCTCTACTTCACATCTTATTAAAGGATACATGAAAACTTATTATTTTGTGATCACTATTCCCCAAGTGCCCCCCAACCCATATATTTGATATGCGGTCTGGCCTGTTTTTGCTCTCATCCATTTACAAACCCTTATTCCAGTAGCTTTCTGACTTATCCAGGTCATCTTTATCAAACTGGAATATTTTTTTTTTTTTAGAGCAGTGGCTGTTTCCTTGCAGTTTTGTTGTTCAGTGTCCTCATGAAGGTAGACTCATGAACATTAACATAAGCTAATGTGAAAGAGGCCTTGCTTAGAGTTTTCCTTGAGTTCCTTTTTGTCCTCATGGACTATTATACAACTTGTTTTTGGACTGATCTTTGTCGATTGACCTCTCCTGAAGAAAGTAATAATGGTATTGAATATCCTGAATTTGTATACAATCAGTCACACTGTGGATTGGTGGAGTCCAAATGCTTTAATATTGCATCATTTTCCACATTTAAAGAATGACTAAGTCTGATATTTTTGACTCATTTCTTTTCTTTGATTTTCTTTATCTAGCCTTAGAACTTTTGAAAATCTGATGAAGATGTAGGTCATATTTAAATATAAATATGGAAAATTCCAAAAGATTAACTATTCGCTATTGGTTTGGTTACAATCAGTTATTCCACTTTACCTAAATATTTTCCTACAATGTATAGCTCTTTTAACCTTTCTTCAAAGTAATCTTTCCAGAAAAAGTATTGATTGTGGACATTATTAGAATACCAGTATGTTAATAATAGTATAGTAGCAACCCATAACATCCTCATTAAAAATTTCTGTGCAATATGACTTTCAGGCTTCACCATGACCCTATTCATATTACTACCAGAAGGAAAAGAACACCATTATTTTATTGGCAAATTCATTTTGAGCCAAAAAACCTCTTTTTATTCTTTATCAAAAAGATGTGAATACACAGAAGGCGACCTATCAACGATTAAATTGGATTTCTTAAAGGAGTTTTCCCACGATCAAAAGTAGATTTTAATCAATAGATCTTTGAACAATAATACGTTCCAAATTGGATGTATTTGAATAAAATGTTCCCGTGCTGAGATAACCTTATAAATGTGCCCCTGCTGTGTACTGTGTAATGGCTGTGTCTGACTGTACAAGGACATGGTCTGATCATACCACAGCTCCTGGGCAGGGGAGACAAAAAAAAGTGTACCGACATTACAGCACAGGATCACAAGTAATTCTTTCTAATTTGAAGTAAAATATGGTTTAAAGGGAACCTGTCACCCCCCCTATTTAACTAAAAAAGCCACCTTGTGCAGCACTAATGCTGCATTCTGTCAAGGTGGCTCTTTTAGTTGGGGTCCCTGCCAACGCTGAACTATTCAGTTTTATAATTTGCCCCTCATACCTGTAGTTTGTCTGGGGGCATATCTTTTCCCCCGGACACAAATACCTCCCAGCCATCCCTCAGCCCTTCCAAGCGCCGGGCACCGCCTTCTCTGCAGTCATTAACATCCCTTCAATGTTGGAAGGGAATGCAAATAAAAGCGCCACCTTGACAAAATGCAGCATTAGTGCTGCACAATGTGTCTATTTTAGTTAAAAACGCCAGGGGGGTGACAGGTTCCCTTTAAAAACAGGCAGTGAAATGTTTTACCTCACAAAAAGAATCAGCTGTGATCCCATGCTTCCTGTCTGTATACTCTTTTGCATCCTCCCCTGCCCATTAGCTGTGGTATGATCAGACCATGATCCTGCATGGTCACACACAAAATTAACTTTTGTTTTTGGGAAAACCCCGTTAAGTCTATATGAACCTACAACCAAACAAAAAAGTCAGAGTATCCCGTGTACACATACTCAAATGACACCAATCAATCCCTTTTTGAAATTTAACAATAAGACATTTAAAATATAGAAAGCATAACAAAAGTTCAAATGCCATCTAGATTGTGTAACATGAATCTATTTGCTAACAACCTCCTGGTTACCCTTACCAAGCCATGAATATCCATACATAATTAATAAGCTGGACACATTTTATACTATTTCAGGAACCAAAATATATTGACACAAGTAGTCGGTCTTTTTTGTGAATCAATATGTTATACTCTATACTTTATAGAAATAAGTTCATATCACTTTTAATTTTCTGAGGCTTTCAAGTACCTCCCTTATCTTAGGGTAAACTCCCCAGAGTTCACAAGACTATATAGTAGAGATGGGCGGACACCTGGATGCTCAGGTCCGGCGGGTTCGGCCGAACAGTTACAAAAAGTTTGTGTTCGGGTACTAGAACAGTATCTGGACCCAAACCTGGACCCCATTCAGTTGAATGGGGGCCCGGACATCCAGTGTTTGCAATGCTGTCATGTGCATGACAGTGCGGCAAACATAGCTTCTGATCGGTGGGGAAATCATCACCACCGGTCAGAGAGCCGCGGTTCTACGCTGTCAAATGAGAGCGTGAGCACTCAGATGTGATCAGAGGTATAAAGTTTACCTCCAATCACTGGTGTCAGCTGATGGGACTACTGCTCCTATCATCCGATGAATACTCTCATCAGCAGCTCCTGCTCTTGCTGTTTTTAGTGGCAGCAGGTTTTGGATGATGGGAGCAGTAGTCCCTTCAGGTGACACCAGAGACTGGAGGTAATCTTTATACCTCCAATCACAGCTGAGCACTCACACTGTCTTTTGACAGCGTGGAAACTGAGACTCTCTGACCGGCGCCGATCAGAAGCCGTGTGTTAGGACTGGCGGAACGCACCAAGACAGATGATAAAGGTGCGTTCGCAGTCCGGGGTCCACCGTGCAGGTGAGAACCTGCTGCTAGCAATTAGCAGACAATATGGCGGTACACTAAAGTATACACGCGTGGGTTAAACCTCACCCAGCGTGAAGAAAGCGATCCTGTTAATTCACAGGACCGCAGTACCGCACTAGTGCGCGAGCAAGTGGTCAGCGGACTTAACCCCAGAAGGGATTGGAGCCCGATTAGACCCTTGCTGGCGTAACACCGCAACTGGGTGTGTAGAGAACCTTAAGCAATCTATGTGCACAAGAGTGCGAGCGATGCCGCACTAACGGACGCCACTAACCACCCAGACTCGGGTATGGAAAGCGCAAGGCAGGCGCACGGCGCCGTACTGGCAGGCACAGCTACAGGACGCTGTGATGTGTGTTAGTGCTGTAGGCTAAGTCGGGCGCTAGGTAGCAGCCATACACCTTCCGCGAACAGACATTCAATAGGGTAGGGGTTTCCAAGGACGACTTGCACTCACAACATACACACATAAGCAATTGTAAGACAATACTAGCGCATGGCCGTGCAGTCATGCGCAGTTTACATAGCAGCAGCACAGGAAGTGGCCACAGCACTTTTGCCCTTCTAGGACCTGCCAAGAGGACCAATGGAATGTGCTGCAGAGCCTGAGCACATGACCCTCGATCTCCAACGGGAGACCTTACGCTGGGCATGCTCAGTACATGCAGACAAGGACTTAGTCCCAGAGAAGTCCGCTCGCTGCTGACCAGCACTGACTTTAAAGGCAGAGACTGGAGAAGCAGCACTAACTCTCAGAACAGAGTGAGAATGAGCAAGACGCTGGGACCGACGTCCTTGCTTAGCAGGCTCCACTGCGGCCGGACAAGAATGGGAGACCGCAGCGGAAGTGGCTCGAGATTCCCCCTGTGCAGAAGCGGGAACTCGACCCCTAACATTACCCCCCCTCCTAGGGCCCCCCCCTCCTTGGGCCTCGCTACGTTCGAAGTCAGCAATGAGCTGCGGAGCCCGAATGTGCTCAACAGGCTCCCAGGACCTGTCCTCGGGGCCATAACCCTTCCAGTCCACCAAGTAAAATTTTTTACCACGCACCACCTTGCACCCCAAAATAGCGTTCACCTCATAATCGTCCGTAGACGAACCCGATGTCCCAGCAGATGACTCGGAAAAGCGGGACATATACACGGGTTTCAAGAGGGACACATGAAAGGTGTCGGTGATACCCAGGCGTGGCGGAAGGGCCAAACGATAGACCACAGGATTAACCTGCTCGAGGACCTTGAATGGACCCAAGTAGCGAGGAGCAAATTTAGCGGACTCAACTCACAGCCTGATGTTACGGGCGGAGAGCCACACCAAGTCGCCAGGAGCAAAGGTCGGGGCGGGGCGCCGATGAGCATCAGCGGAGGACCTCATTCTCTCCTTAGAGGCCCGAATGGCATCCTGAGTGCGGTCCCAAATATCCCGTGCCTCCAAAGCCCAGTCTGCCACCCTGGAGTCGGCGGAAGACACGGGCATAGGCACAGGTACCCGTGGATGCTGACCATAGTTGAGGAGGAATGGGGTTTGTCCAGTGGAGTCGGCAACGGCGTTGTTCAGTGCAAACTCTGCCCATGATAGCAAGGATGCCCAGTCATCCTGCCTGGCTGAAACAAAATGTCGCAGGTATGTGACCAAGGTCTGGTTGGCCCTCTCTACCAACCCATTCGTCTCGGGATGATAAGCGGAAGAGAGATTCAACTCAATACTGAGAAGACGACAGAGCTCTCTCCAGAACCGAGACGCAAACTGGGGACCCCGGTCACTGACAATTTTGTCTGGCATACCATGTAGGCGGAAGATATGTCTGATGAACAACGCTGCCAAGGCCCGTGCAGAAGGTAACCGCGGCAGCGGCACCAAATGCACCATTTTTGAGAAATGATCGGTGATGACCCAAATGATGGTACAGCCGCGAGACTTGGGCAAACCCACAACAAAGTCCATCCCGACCATCTCCCAGGGCCTATCTGCCACCGGCAAGGGATAGAGCAAACCAGCTGGCCTTTGACGCGGAGATTTATTTTTGGCGCAGGAGACACACGCCAGAACATAATCCCTGACATCCCGGACCATATGCGGCCACCAGTACGTCCTCGCCAGTAGCTCAGATGTCCTCTTTGTCCCAAAGTGTCCACCCACCCTGGACGAATGAGCCCAAGAGAGAACCTCCGGTCGCAAATTAATGGGCACAAAAGTCTTGCCCGGAGGCACAGACTCTAGCGAAACCGGCGCCACGGTTCTCAGGCTCTCGGAAGGGACAATAAGCCGAGGCTCCTCTTCCTCCTCCTCAGTTGACATAAGGGAGCGAGAGAGAGCGTCAGCACGGATATTCTTCTCCCCGGCGAGATAATGAAGGGAAAAGTGGAACCGGGAGAAGAACAGGGACCATCTGGCCTGGCGAGAATTTAGCCGCTGGGCTGTCTGCAAATAGACCAAATTTTTGTGGTCCGTGTAAACTTGGAAGGGAAACCGCGCACCTTCCAGAAGATGTCTCCACTCCGAAAAGGCCAACTTCATTGCTAGCAACTCCCTGCCCCCGATGGAGTAGTTCCTCTCCGCTGGCGTGAAGGTCCAGAAGCATGGATGCTTCCGACCTTGAGCATCCTTTTGGTAGAGGACTGCTCCAGCACCAACGGACGAGGCATCCACCTCCAGTAGGAATGGCTTATCCACATCGGGACGATGTAAGATGGGAGCGCTAGCAAAGTGGGACTTAATAGAAGTGAAGGCCTTGGAGACCTCTTCCGACCACAATTTGGGATTCGCTCCCTTCTTGGTGAGGGCTACCAAGGGAGCCACCAGAGTTGAGAAGTGGGGAATGAACTGGCGGTAATAGTTTATGAACCCCATAAAGCGCTGCACCGCTTTAAGAGAATGGGGCTCTTGCCAGTCCATCACAGCCTGTAGTTTGGCAGGATCCATAGCCAATCCCTGGGCGGAGATGATATAGCCCAGGAAAGGTAAGGACTCCTGCTCAAACACACACTTCTCCAACTTTGCGTAAAGAGAGTTTGCCCGTAGGAGGTCGAAGACTCTGCCAACATCTCTCCGGTGGGAGTCAATATCTGGAGAAAAGATGAGAATATCATCCAGATAGACTACAACCGAGGTGGAAAGCATATCCCGGAAGATGTCGTTGACAAAGTCTTGAAAAACGGCAGGTGCATTACAGAGCCCGAAGGGCATCACCAGATACTCATAGTGCCCATCTCTGGTGTTAAATGCCGTTTTCCACTCGTCCCCCTCACGGATGCGAATCAGGTTGTAAGCACCCCGCAGATCTAGTTTCGTAAACACTCTAGCTCCCCGAAGCCTATCGAAAAGCTCAGATATCAACGGCAAAGGGTACTTGTTCTTAACTGTGATAGCATTAAGACCCCTGTAGTCTATGCATAGACGTAGTTCTCCATTCTTCTTCTGCACGAAGAAGAACCCTGCCCCAGCAGGTGACACTGACTTCCTAATGAACCCTCTTGCCAGATTCTCTTGTATGTACTGAGACATTGCCTCCGTTTCCGGGAGAGATAATGGATAGACTCGACCCCGGGGAGGCTCAGCACCAGGCAAGAGATCATAGTAACATAGTAACATAGTTAGTAAGGCCGAAAAAAGACATTTGTCCATCCAGTTCAGCCTATATTCCATCATAATAAATACCCAGATCTACGTCCTTCTACAGAACCTAATAATTGTATGATACAATATTGTTCTGCTCCAGGAAGACATCCAGGCCTCTCTTGAACCCCTCGACTGAGTTCGCCATCACCACCTCCTCAGGCAAGCAATTCCAGATTCTCACTGCCCTAACAGTAAAGAATCCTCTTCTATGTTGGTGGAAAAACCTTCTCTCCTCCAGACGCAAAGAATGCCCCCTTGTGCCCGTCACCTTCCTTGGTATAAACAGATCCTCAGCGAGATATTTGTATTGTCCCCTTATATACTTATACATGGTTATTAGATCGCCCCTCAGTCGTCTTTTTTCTAGACTAAATAATCCTAATTTCGCTAATCTATCTGGGTATTGTACTTCTCCCATCCCCTTTATTAATTTTGTTGCCCTCCTTTGTACTCTCTCTAGTTCCATTATATCCTTCCTGAGCACCGGTGCCCAAAACTGGACACAGTACTCCATGTGCGGTCTAACTAGGGATTTGTACAGAGGCAGTATAATGCTCTCATCATGTGTATCCAGACCTCTTTTAATGCACCCCATGATCCTGTTTGCCTTGGCAGCTGCTGCCTGGCACTGGCTGCTCCAGGTAAGTTTATCATTAACTAGGATCCCCAAGTCCTTCTCCCTGTCAGATTTACCCAGTGGTTTCCCGTTCAGTGTGTAATGGTGATATTGATTCCCTCTTCCCATGTGTATAACCTTACATTTATCATTGTTAAACCTCATCTGCCACCTTTCAGCCCAAGTTTCCAACTTATCCAGATCCATCTGTAGCAGAATACTATCTTCTCTTGTATTAACTGCTTTACATAGTTTTGTATCATCTGCAAATATCGATTTTTTACTGTGTAAACCTTCTACCAGATCATTAATGAATATGTTGAAGAGAACAGGTCCCAATACTGACCCCTGCGGTACCCCACTGGTCACAGCGACCCAGTTAGAGACTATACCATTTATAACCACCCTCTGCTTTCTATCACTAAGCCAGTTACTAACCCATTTACACACATTTTCCCCCAGACCAAGCATTCTCATTTTGTGTACCAACCTCTTGTGCGGCACGGTATCAAACGCTTTGGAAAAATCGAGATATACCACGTCCAATGACTCACCGTGGTCCAGTCTATAGCTTACCTCTTCATAAAAACTGATTAGATTGGTTTGACAGGAGCGATTTCTCATAAACCCATGCTGATATGGAGTTAAACAGTTATTCTCATTGAGATAATCCAGAATAACATCCCTCAGAAACCCTTCAAATATTTTACCAACAATAGAGGTTAGACTTACTGGCCTATAATTTCCAGGTTCACTTTTAGAGCCCTTTTTGAATATTGGCACCACATTTGCTATGCGCCAGTCCTGCGGAACAGACCCTGTCGCTATAGAGTCACTAAAAATAAGAAATAATGGTTTATCTATTACATTACTTAGTTCTCTTAGTACTCGTGGGTGTATGCCATCCGGACCCGGAGATTTATCTATTTTAATCTTATTTAGCCGGTTTCGCACCTCTTCTTGGGTTAGATTGGTGACCCTTAATATAGGGTTTTCATTGTTTCTTGGGATTTCACCTAGCATTTCATTTTCCACCGTGAATACCGTGGAGAAGAAGGTGTTTAATATGTTAGCTTTTTCCTCGTCATCTACAACCATTCTTTCCTCACTATTTTTTAAGGGGCCTACATTTTCAGTTTTTATTCTTTTACTATTGATATAGTTGAAGAACAGTTTGGGATTAGTTTTACTCTCCTTAGCAATGTGCTTCTCTGTTTCCTTTTTGGCAGCTTTAATTAGTTTTTTAGATAAAGTATTTTTCTCCCTATAGTTTTTTAGAGCTTCAATGGTGCCATCCTGCTTTAGTAGTGCAAATGCTTTCTTTTTACTGTTAATTGCCTGTCTTACTTCTTTGTTTAGCCACATTGGGTTTTTCCTATTTCTAGTCCTTTTATTCCCACAAGGTATAAACCGCTTACACTGCCTATTTAGGATGTTCTTAAACATTTCCCATTTATTATCTGTATTCTCATTTCTGAGGATATTGTCCCAGTCTACCAGATTAAGGGCATCTCTAAGCTGTTCAAACTTTGCCTTCCTAAAGTTCAATGTTTTTGTGACTCCCTGACAAGTCCCCCTAGTGAAAGACAGGTGAAACTGCACAATATTGTGGTCGCTATTTCCTAAATGCCCAACCACCTGCAGATTTGTTATTCTGTCAGGTCTATTAGATAGTATTAGGTCTAAAAGTGCTGCTCCTCTGGTTGGATTCTGCACCAATTGTGAAAGATAATTTTTCTTGGTTATTAGCAGAAACCTGTTGCCTTTATGGGTTTCACAGGTTTCTGTTTCCCAGTTAATATCCGGGTAGTTAAAGTCCCCCATAACCAGGACCTCATTATGGGTTGCAGCTTCATCTATCTGCTTTAGAAGTAGACTTTCCATGCTTTCTGTTATATTTGGGGGTTTGTAACAGACCCCAATGAGAATTTTGTTACCATTTTTCCCTCCATGAATTTCAACCCATATGGACTCGACATCCTCATTCCCTTCGCTAATATCCTCCCTTAAAGTGGACTTTAGACAAGACTTTACATAGAGACAAACCCCTCCTCCTCTCCGATTTTTACGATCCTTTCTAAACAGACTGTAACCCTGTAAGTTAACTGCCCAGTCATAGCTTTCATCTAACCATGTCTCGGTTATTCCCACTATGTCAAAGTTACCTGTAGATATTTCTGCTTCTAGTTCTTCCATCTTGTTTGTCAGGCTTCTGGCGTTTGCGAACATGCAGTTTAGAGGATTTTGTTTTGTTCCAATCTCCTCACTGTGGATTGTTTTAGAAATGTTCTTACCTCCCTTCTGAGTATGTTTTCCTGGGTCGTCTTTGTTCGAGTCTAATGTTTTTCTTCCCGTCCCCTCTTCTTCTAGTTTAACGCCCTCCTGATGAGTGTAGCGAGTCTTCTGGCGAATGTGTGTTTCCCAGGTTTGTTGAGGTGTAGTCCGTCTCTGGCGAGGAGTCCATCATACCAGTAATTCACACCGTGGTCCAGGAATCGATAGGACAGTCATAGGGGCGATGGGGCGGAAGGGTCTCCGCCGCCCTCTTGGAGAACACGTCTGCATAAGACCAATATTGCTTGGGGAGAGAGGATAGATCTGCGGGTACCTCAGTAGTAGCAACCTGAACGCACTCTCGGTGACACCTACCCCCACATGATTCACCCCATCCCAGAATTCTGCCTGAGGACCACTCGATGTGAGGAGAGTGGTACCGTAGCCAAGGTATCCCCAACAGGACCTCATCAATACCCTCAGGAATGACGAGCAGAGAAATAATCTCCTGATGGGATGGCGACAGGGACAGAGTAACAGGGATGGTCTGATGTGTTATCTGTGCGGGGAGTGTCGACCCATTCACCACTCGTACCGTTACTGGTTGGGATAGCATAACCAGGGGTATTGCGTGACGTTGGGCGAAGGCAGAAGACATAAAATTGCCCTCCGCCCCAGAATCCACGCAGAGGTCTACCGAGTGGGAGGATGAGCCAAAGGTAATTGTCCCCTTAAAGGACAATTTGGAGGCAAACGTCGCAGTGTCTAGTGCACCTCCACCTATTACCACTAGACGCTGACGTTTCCTCGACCGCTGATGACATCTGGTGGCAAGATGGCCTGACTGTTGGCAAACCTGGCAACCCTGGAGTGCACGAGCAGTCTGGGACTTAGATCCCGCTCGTGACACCACCTTAGGTTCCTGGAACTCAGGAGCCTGAACTGGAGATTCCAAAGGTTTGGCGAAGGTGGGAGCCAGCCGAAACCTCTGCCTACACTGGGCTCGCTCTAACCTCCGCTCGTGAAAACGGAGGTCAATGCGAGTAGATACTGCTATTAACTCCTCCAGTGTGGCGGGAATCTCCCTAGTGGCCAGAGCGTCCTTAACGTGGTCAGCCAGCCCCCTCCAAAATATAGGGATAAGGGCTTTATCCGACCACTCCAGCTCAGATGCCAGAGTGCGGAAATGGACGGCAAAAAGGCTGACCAAGGACGAGCCCTGAGTCAGTGCCAACAGTTGGAGCGCCGTGTCATGGGTGACACGAGGTCCTAGAAAGACCTGTTTCAGAGTGCTCAGGAATAACGGAGCACTCTGCACCACATGATCGCCACGCTCCCACAGCGGCGTAGCCCACTGCAACGCCCTGTCCGACAATAAGGAAATTATAAAGCCCACCTTAGCCCGCTCTGTAGGGAAACGAGAGGCCAGAAGCTCGAGATGTATTGAGCACTGACTCACGAAATCCCTACAGGACTTACTGTCACCAGAAAATTTCTCTGGTAGCGGGAGGCGAGATAGCGTCGGTACAGGAGCGCCAGTGGACAAGGTAGCTGCAGCCACACTTGCAGCCTGAACAGCGACAGCAGTAACATCCACAGCTGAGGTTGAACGCTCAAAAGCCGCCAACCTTCCCTCCAGCTGCTGGATGTACCGCTGTAAACGCTGATCGTCCGCCATTTTACTAGCCAGACCCTGGCGCTAGTATTTTGTTAGGACTGGCGGAACGCACCAAGACAGATGATAAAGGTGCGTTCGCAGTCCGGGGTCCACCGTGCAGGTGAGAACCTGCTGCTAGCAATTAGCAGACAATATGGCGGTACACTAAAGTATACACGCGTGGGTTAAACCTCACCCAGCGTGAAGAAAGCGATCCTGTTAATTCACAGGACCGCAGTACCGCACTAGTGCGCGAGCAAGTGGTCAGCAGACTTAACCCCAGAAGGGATTGGAGCCGATTAGACCCTTGCTGGCGTAACACCGCAACTGGGTGTGTAGAGAACCTTAAGCAATCTATGTGCACAAGAGTGCGAGCGATGCCGCACTAACGGACGCCACTAACCACCCAGACTCGGGTATGGAAAGCGCAAGGCAGGCGCACGGCGCCGTACTGGCAGGCACAGCTACAGGACGCTGTGATGTGTGTTAGTGCTGTAGGCTAAGTCGGGCGCTAGGTAGCAGCCATACACCTTCCGCGAACAGACATTCAATAGGGTAGGGGTTTCCAAGGACGACTTGCACTCACTATATACACACATAAGCAATTGTAAGACAATACTAGCGCATGGCCGTGCGGTCATGCGCAGTTTATATAGCAGCAGCACAGGAAGTGACCACAGCACTTTTGCCCTTCTAGGACCTGCCAAGAGGACCAATGGAATGTGCTGCAGAGCCTGAGCACATGACCCTCGATCTCCAACGGGAGACCTTACGCTGGGCATGCTCAGTACATGCAGACAAGGACTTAGTCCCAGAGAAGTCCGCTCGCTGCTGACCAGCACTGACTTTAAAGGCAGAGACTGGAGAAGCAGCACTAACTCTCAGAACAGAGTGAGAATGAGCAAGACGCTGGGACCGACGTCCTTGCTGAGCAGGCTCCACTGCGGCCGGACAAGAATGGGAGACCGCAGCGGAAGTGGCTCGAGATTCCCCCTGTGCAGAAGCGGGAACTCGACCCCTAACACCGTGTTTGCCACTTTGCCATGCACATGATAGTTTGACAAACATCCGGTGTTCGGCCAGCCAAACCCAAACAGTAATGCGCACTTCCTGGTGAAGTCCGTGTTCGATGTCCATGTCCAAACATTAGTTGTTCGGTACAGACGCCAAACTTTACTGTTCAGGTTCGCCCATCTCTACTGCGTAGGTAACTACACAAAACACTATAAGTCACTTATGCAAGACTTAAGAAAATGAAATTGCCCTCATCCTTAATAAAAGTACATGGAGAGTGTATATGATAAAAATGGTGTGTCTGACAAGATTATTGTACTTATTTCTTATGCTCCCAATTCTCATTACTATGTTAAATATATCTTTACATTTAAATATTGCTCTAAAAAAACACAAAAAAATTATGCATATGCATAAAAGATTTGAGGTCATACCTGTCCCAAATTTCTTGAACTTTTATGGGATAGCAGTGATTACACCTTTGACATTGGTTATTGTGTCCACGGACTTTCCATTATGGGTCAATTTAAAATTTGATTTAATCTCTTATTATTTGGCTTCTTTAATGTGGATCAGCTGAAATTCCACATCTACATCTCTACCTGTCTATCTTCCACTGGTCTCCAAAAAATTTCTTCTACTGGTGGGAAAAATTACAATGTCAACCCTAGTGGAGATCACTCTTGAAATTTTGCTTAATGTGTACTATATATATGGCATAACATGCATGCTATGTCATCATCATAGTATGTGACTACCCAGTTGCATTCCATTTGTCATGACTGCATTAGAATGCATACTGTATATCATATATGTTGATCATTTTAAAGGATGCAAATGTTTGAAATTGTGGCACCACCCTATTTAGAAAAGTCACAGTTATTTCAAGACTTGTGATCTTTACACTGATGATCTTCATGCTGGTCTTGATGGGAGGATGCACAGGAGTGTGAGGCTCCTGATCCATTAAGGGGCACACACCTCTGACGAGTAACGTCTTGTCACAAATCTTACTCTAGTCATTGCTGGAGTTAGATTTCTGGCAAATTAATCATTAATTTGACAAGTGCCTGTTGCCACACCCTCGTCCCACCACAGCTAAACCCACTTTGCCAGAACTGGGTGAAAATGGCAGCAGAATGCCGTAAATCATAACATTTGAGCTCCCCTTGAGTTATGCCAAAACTTTACGATTTTTCATATTTTTTATGCTGTGTAAAATCTTTTATAAATCAGGCAAACATGGTCTAAATGGAGAACCCCAGAAATATACTTTGAGCATGTAGTCTCACATGTGAACAACATCATGCCTTGTAAAAAGATAACAGGCATTTAGGCAGATACAGTCGATCATTTTGACAAGTAATGGTTCCTGTGGATGACGTCCTCCCATTCACCAGACATACATGATTATATCTCTCTATGATGTGATGCACCCTTTTGAGTGGAATTGCTTTTTTTCACCTTTAACCCGTTCTGTAATATATCAGATAGAATAATGAATTTTTAGATAGTACTATGATTTGAATCCTGCAACTGTTTGTGTTTTCTTTATCTTATGTATGCGCCTTTGATGTGGTATTCCTCCCCTACATTGGGACATCATGGCAATTTTCGGTAATAATTATGCACAATGTACTGTTTAATTATTGTTGTTTTAATAAAATTCATGTTTAATACTAAAACACAACTATTTATAGAATAACAAGTAGTCGCAGTATCTCCCTTTTTAATTTCCCATTTAAGTGCCTTTTAACCCCTTCACGCCATGACCATATTCCTTTTTTTCATTTTTGTTTTTTCCTCCCTTTTTTTTTAATTTTTTTATGTTTCCAACAGTGTATCTGTATGAGGGCTTGTTTTTGTGGTACAAGTTGTACTTTTTGAACAACACCATTGATTTTATCATATAGTGTACTGGAAAACGGGAAAAAAATTCCAAGTGCGGTGAAATTGCAAAAAAAGTGCAATTCCACTTTTTTTTATATATATACCATGTTCAGTGTTCACTATATAGTAAAACTGATTCTCCATGTCAGTACGAGTGCACAGATACCAAACTTGTGTAATTTATTTTTTCCCTTAGTGGTGAAGAAAAATTCCTAAATTTGTAACAAAAAAGTTTTTGAGTTTGGCGTGATTTTCCTAGACCCATAGCGTTTTGACTTTTCATGATCTGGGGCTGGATGATGGCTTATTTTTTCACCCCACGTTGATGTTTTTATTGATACCATTTTGGGGTATATATAATGGTTTGATTGCCCCTTTTTGCATTTTACTGCAATCTTGCGACGGACAAAAATTTTTAATTCGGGCGTTTCGATTTATTTTCTTGTTACGTCGTTTACTGAATTGTATTAATATTTTGATAGATCGGGCTTTTCTGATGACAGCTATGCCAAATATGTGTATTTATTTTTTTGTAATTGTATTATTTTTAAAGGGGCAAAAGGGGATGGGTTGAACTTTTTTATATATATTTTTTAAAACTTTTATTCCACTTTTTACTTTCTTCAATAGTCCCCTTAGGAGAATTGAAGCTCAGATCACTAGATCGTCTGTACTATACATACTGGTGCTGAAGCACTATCACGATCTCCTATGACCGGTATAAGCATGCACAGTAGATTCACAATGACAGGCATGGGAGTCTTCTTCAGATCCCCGATTGTCATGACAATCTATTGGCACCCCCCGATCACGTGATAGGGTGCCAAGAGGCGGGATTTGTGATGCGGCGCTCACGGCTGGCGTGTGTTAAATTCCGCTATCACAGATTGACAGCGAGATTTAACCTATACTGTTAAAGGCACATGACAGCTGATTTAGGGAAGATGCAGGCTCATCGCCGGAGCCTGTATCAAAGTCATGCATATGACTTATAAATATATGTCATGTGTCATGAAGGGGTTTAATTAATTAAAAGGTGTGTTTTTAGCCAGTTTCATTTAGGATTGTATACATGCTTGTTTTGTTGTTGGTTTATATGGGCATAAGAAACAAACAGTCTCTTTCACTGTATGTATATATTTTTAATATAACATTTTTACTAGAAAAATGATTCTGAGTATGGTGGAGAGAAGCTCATTGCTGGTGACCACCTACCTATCCATATCTCATTAGAACAATTTCCCGATTGTTTAGTTACTTTTTGACTATGAGTTTTATGCAGTTTCATGTTTCTATTAATTTAAT
Organism: Ranitomeya imitator; assembly: GCF_032444005.1. Classification (NCBI taxonomy): domain Eukaryota; kingdom Metazoa; phylum Chordata; class Amphibia; order Anura; family Dendrobatidae; genus Ranitomeya; species Ranitomeya imitator. The sequence goes on from NC_091284.1 coordinate 386,098,868, forward strand.
TTCATGTATTCTTTTTTATGAAGTACGTGGCTGCATGTATTATTAAAACTAATATAAAAACTCTAAGTAAAGAAATTTTCATTGCTAGCTCACATTGTGCATTTGTTCTTTGACAATTCTTACTGTGGAAATGGAATCATTTTCCCTTATGTGCCAATCCAAATGGATTTTATGGGATCTAACATACGTGGTCTATTCTTAGAAGAGCCAATTCATTTGCAAATTTGTTATCCAGGATCCACATTAGAACACGTGAAATAATTTTTTGTGCATGAATGAAGTTGCCTCTGTGTGGATTCTGATTCTGCTCATTGGTGTGGGATCCTGGACTCAAAACCTACTAATAACATCTTGGTGAATAATTTTTTCAGCCTAGAATAGCCATTTAAATCAATTTTGTTTTCAGAAATGTTGAATGACACCTATAAACTATAACTGTTCTTAGCACAGATTTTAGAAGAGCTAAAGTATATCATAAAGTTTTATAATTTGTCATTATGCATAAAGAGAATCTGTCAGTAGGATCAACACTGCTATATGGGCATGCAGGTCATAGGAAGCTGAATACAATTATACTTTGAAATCTGTGATCCGATGTCTTATTCCAGAGAAATCCACATTTTTTTAAGGATGTAACTGGGTAGTTAAATACTGCAGTGGCATGTAAATTTTGGCTACCCCTGGTCAAAATTACTGTTGAGGTTGAACATTGATTTAAAGGTGAAAAAAGTGGATTTTATTGAGACCCACATAGCATGGCGACGCTTCAGCTCACACTGAGCCTTTCTCAAGCATTGAGTCTCACACACAGGTGAGTATACAGTATATACACATTAGTTAACAATCATTATTCATTTATAATTACATTAGAAAGTGCAGAAATCTACATAATCTTTCATAGTTCACATGATTTGATCCATTGTGCAATGACCATAGGTCCTGTGAACCTCTAAACAGTGCTTTGTGCATAAAGTGCCTTATAAGTACATATAGAGCATTCTAATGTCTGTTTGAATATAATTACCATCATAATAAGTGCAGCTGTGCTTACATTTAATAAGTTAACTCACCCAGTTAGGATTATTACTTAGCACATGGAGGATGTCATGAACGCCATGTCCGGAGTTCTTAGATACCAATTGTGCATGCATCAGCGCTTCACTACACAGACATAAGCCACCTGCCAATTTTAGTACATATGTAGCATATTTCTTGTTTGCGCATGTGCACATCCCCATTCTGGACGTCTCGTCCCCAAATTCAGAGAATCTGCCCATCTGTTTCTCATATCTCTGGGAAGTGTCAGTGCCACAATAAATGTAGTAAGCTTATCCTATTGTGATGTGTCTGAAAGTTTCTTCTTCCATCTTAGGCCACCAGTATATCTATAATGGCTTACTTATACTCTCACATACGTATATTCTTTACCGTATACCTCTTTCGTGGCTATAAACATAGGGGGATATTGTGTGCCTAGGGATATCGGTATTTTAAACTCAGCCTAGTGTACAGGACGGTCTCATGTTCTTTGTGAAGGTCTTTTGCAGTCACGCTGGGATTCTGATTTGCCTCTCTAGCAATCCTACAATTCAGCTTTCACTGAAATTTTGTTTGGTCTTCCTGGCCTTATCTTGACCTCCACTGTTCCCATTAACTGCCATTTCTTAATTGGTTTCCAAATTGAAAAAAGGGCAAATTAAAAACACTTTTCTATCTTCTCATAGCCTTTTCCTTCTTTGTGGTGCTCCACTATTTAGATTTTCAGAGTGCCATCCAGCTGCTTAAAAGAACCCATGGCTTCTGTTTTTTGACACAAGGTTAGATTAAGCTGAGTTTTCATAAAGCTGGGAAATTTGCATCACCTGGCCTTTACGAACACTGGCTAATTAAGGTCTCAAAACTTGGTCAAAGTTATCTGAGCAAACAAATCTCCAAGGATTCCCAAACTTTTGTATTGGCCCATTTTTCTTTTTGTAATTTTTAAAATTTAAAAAAGTTACAATTTATATTTGTTTTGCCAAAAAAACTCAGGAAATGTGTTTAGTCTTCAACTTGCTAAACTGTAAACTTAACTGTTAATTCTGCGCCTGCAAGCTACTGCTTCTGCGCAGTGACTCGCCGGCGCCTGTGCAGAAGAAGGGTGAAAACATTGCCCAGCGAAGGGAGGATAAGTTACTGATCATAGCGTGATTGCAGAGCGCAGGTGCGGGGTTTCTGGTGCCACAGCTGCAAGTGCATGGGAGAGGGGTGCTATGATAATGAAGACAGAGGTAGAGATTTCTAGGAGGCACCACACACCCAGAGCCTGGAAGAAATCATTAACATAAAAGATTAAAATTCAATTTCTGAACAACTAGACAGCAGCTATGAGGCATACAGGTATGAATATTTGAACCACTCTATTACCTGTATGCCAATAGTAATAGATTAAAAGTATAATAGTATAAAATGGTACTGGACTTTTGTATTTTGAACCACTTAATTGAGATGTTTCCAGGCACGACATGCACAAAGGATTATTTCTTTGACTTTTTCCATGTGATTTCTCTACAGCCATATAACATACAGTATGTTACCAGTAGGCTTTTTTGTGTGATTATAGCTTAATCTATTAGAAAAAATATTTCTTAAGAAAAAGTGTACTTACTACTGCTTATTTTACCCTTCTGAAAATTAGTTATAAAGGCAGATTTGTAAGGGATAGGTAATTCAAGAAATTTAATCAGTCGCCAACAGTTGCAGTTGTTACTAAAACCTAATCCATATCAAATGTCGATTACCAATGCGTAAAGTTATAGTTTCCATACTATAAACATAATATCCATCATGATCAACAAGGGTAAGGGAGACATTGTGAAAGGGATTAGTGTGACTTTTAGAACATTTTTACTCCTATTGATGCAAAGCAAGGCAGAAGAAGTCTCTTAGGATGCAGGTAGCATTTAAGAATAGTGGAAGACAAAGGAGGAAACATTACCGAAACCAGTGCATAAATTAAAATGGACGTCACTTTAAATTTCACATTTTACATGGGTTCTCATAGTGTATGAACTACTTAAATTAATTAATTTTCATCTCTTCTTGTTAAATAATATATTCTCTGTTAATTATAGTGAAAAGGTCAATTGTGGAAATGTCATTTGAGTTTCTTACTTAGATAAGAGTAGAGTAAGTGTCATTAATGAAGGTAAAATACTTTTTAAAACTACTTCATACATACTTATTTGGCATATACTGTATTTTGCTCCCTTAATTCTGAAGATGAAAAATAGGACAATAGAAATGTGCAAATCCAGTCGGTTTATGTTAGTAGATTAATTGATGCTAAAGATTTCAAAGAGTGTGTTCCAAAATGACATACATACGTCCTCACCTTTTGAGCTTCTTGGAATATTATTTTTAATGTTGTAATGTAGTTTTATTGCATCAACTGTTACATTTACCAATATTCCTCCTGTAGACGCTATCAGAGATGTTTGTAGAAGCCACTATTATGATACATTCCACGACAAAATTCTTCAAAATCTTGGAACACATCCCTCTACAGATTGCAATGTTGCATTGGAGAGAAACTAAAGTGGTTATTGTTTTTCAGAAAACTTCATCTCTTTTGATAAATAATATACTAAATAGACAAAAAGCAGTTTGCCATCTGTCCTATTTTCTGTCCACTGCCTGTTGTCAAGTGTAATCCACCTCAAATAGTAGACATGCTGAGGCAAGTTACAGGAAGTAGGATGGGTATGTGTTTCTCTGCTCTTCCACTCCTGTCTGTCAAATTGCATAAATGCATAACAGAGAGGTGGGCTTCCAGTTTGGTGGTAGGCAATCTAAAGGACTGGCATAATGATGAAGGTGGGGTGGTTGTTATTTAAATAGAAAGAACAACAAGCTGTAGGGCCTTGTAGCCATGATGGACAGATTAGACTGGTAAGTGTACCTAAAGCAGTTTTAACTTTCAGTGCGAAATGAAGGCAGCTATATCACAACTGTGTGTGAAAGCACAGGTATGCTTTACAACCACATTTAATGTGTAATAATTATGTTATGTAATATGTGCAATGGATGTTTGAATTTCCTTACTACCTTGAATATACACGCATGTTCTATTCTATTAGATGTATAATAGAAATCAATTCCCCTTGCTTGTTATTGACTATGTTTGAGGGGCTTGTGCTTATACATACAGTAGGTCCTAGTCTAAACTAACACAACTATAGTGCAATGCATGTAAGAGGTACAAAGTAGCTGCCTCAGCTTGTTATGTGACAGGAGATGGACTTTAACCTATCTCAGACTCCCATTAGACAATATTTGGTACCCATGCTGCAGTGTCTCATTATGTACACCTTAATGTTGCAGAGCTGAAAATCAGCCAAGTAATAACCCCTTAGGAAAAATAGCAGGGAAAAACAATCCAAACGTACTGACGCGTCTTAAAAAGGTTGTCCACAGGGAAAAATGCTTTATTGTGTATAAAATGTAATATAAATGAAATTATCAATACATTTTATTGTTGAAATCTGCAGTGATGTCTCCTTATCCGTACCCTTTTCCCTCTGTCCCTCCTTCTTCAATTCTGATTTCTTCCTGAATCAGGTAACTAGCTTTTTTCCTCACTGTGTCAACGATGTCTATGTCATGATTTCCACAGGACATTAGCTAAGCCAGACTTTTTCCTTTTCATTAGTGATGATGAAAATGGGGGTTGGCTTATCTAGTGAAAGTTCAGTTAAAGGGGTTATCCACTACTAGGACAACCCTTTTTTCAATCTGAATGTTTGTCCCTGTGATCTGCTCACTTCCTCTTGATTACTTAGGCCATGTTCACACTTTGCGGTTTTTACCGCGGAACCACGGCGATTTTGCAGCTGCGGGTCCGCAGCAGTTTCCATAGCATTTACAGTAACCTGTAAACCCTATGGAAACCGCAAACCGCTGTGCACATGCTGCGGGAAAAACCGCGCGGGAACGCAGTGGTTTACAACCCGCAGCATGTCACTTCTTTGTGCATAATCGCAGCGATTCTGCACCCATAGGAATGCATTGATCCGCTTACTTCCCGCATGGGGCTGTGCCCACCATGCGGGAAGTAAGCGGATAATGTGCGGGTGGTACCCGGGGTGGAGGAGAGGAGACTCTCTTCCAGGCCCCGGGAACCATATTTGTGGGTAAAAAAAAGAATTAAAATAAAAAATAAGCTATACTCACCTCTCAGCGCTGCACGCGGCCGTCCGGTCTCAGGTTTGCTATGCGACCAGGACCTGCGGTGACGTCGCGGTCACATGACCGTGACGTCACGAAGGTCCTTCTCGCACAGCATCTTTGGAACCGGATCGCCGCCTGCAGCGCCAAGGAGATCGGGACGTCAGAGGGTGAGCATATCATTATTTTATTATTTTTAACATTACTATTGATGCTGCATATGCAGCATCAATAGTAGGAGTAAAATCCCGCAGCGGAACCCGCAGGACATAACGTGATAAATCTGCAGGGATAACCGCAGCGGGTTTGCCCTGCAGATTTATCAAATCCGCTGTGGGAGAACCCGCAGGGACCTGACGCTATGTGTGAACATAGCCTTAAACTTCTAAAAGCGGGGACACTGATGCCAGCACTGATTTTGGTGTAAGGCTCTTGTGACTATACCACCTCATGTGATCCCATCGAATGTAGGTGCCGACACTGCTGTATTTATGACGGCATGAGCAGTGAGTATAGGTGTCTTTATGTTAACAGGGGCAACAGGGCTGGACTCGAACAAATAAGCAGCTCTGCCACACGACCCTCACCAGCCCACATTCTATAACACTCCCCATGCCCGATCAGTGAATTTTACTATACTTGGTCGTGCCCACCAACAATCTTCTTAAAGATGTTATTTGAAGAGCCATGTGTGAATGGTGCCACATTGCGCATGATCGACCACAGCTCCATGTGCATGGTGCTCTTTAGAGCTTCAGTTCTCGGGATCATGGCATTTCACCAGATTCAGGTTCAGATTGTTCAGCTTCCTCAAGATCTGACGCGGACCTTGTTAATCCGGGCTCTCTTTGTTCATAATGATATTGAATATAAAGACCTTGTGATAGGAACATAAAGAGAGCATGTCTCACCTAGTGCAGGATGGACCTCAGCACGCACCCCGATGCGCGATTTGCCGCTGTCAGCCTCGCTTTCTCAAGCGAGACCTCCCCCTTGAGAAAGCGAGGCTGACAGCGGCGAAACGTGCGTCGGGGTGCATGCTGAGGTCCATCCTGCACTAGGTGAGACATGCTCTCTTTATGTTCCTATCACAGGGTCTTTATATTCAATATCATTACCGCTCAAATTGTACTATTATCAATAGGACCTTGCTCAGTATAAATGATTTCCCTGTGAGAGGGAGTAACAAAGATAATACCATAGAGAAGGCGATTTATACATAGGGATATCTCCCCTTCAGATTAGCATATAGGAGAGCAGTATGTCGGTACCGCATTTACAATAGAACTACAATCATATATGACAAAGATTGGTTGTGCGGTGTACCTCATAAGTTCTGGTGTCTTTTTTGCACTTTTGTGTTTTTTTCTGCACTTTCATTACTTTGTCATGTGCTTGTATTTTTATCAATTTTTAAACTGTGTGTATTGTTATAAATAAAAGTTTACTAATTTTATATATAAAAAAGCTTCCTTTGGTTCTCTTGAATATGCCGTGTATAGTTGTAGCATCACCCATAAAATGTATATATTGTCGGCCCACCAGGAATCTGCCACATTGGCAGATGCCCCGGATCTGCCAAGGCGGGCAGATTCCTGTTGAGCCGACATAATATACATTTGAAGGGCAAACATTCAGCCTGAAAAGGGCTTGTCCTAGTAGTGGACAAACAATTTAAATAGCATTTCATGCACAATAAAGCATAATTTTCTTTCTCTGGTTGCATATTTATGCACTAATCCTGGAAATTTAGCTTCTTGGCTCTAATCATGAGCTTTATTTTATTTCCATTTGTGTCCAAACAGAAACTAGTGGCAAAGGACATTTTACACTAGAGATGTCTTTCTTGACATTTCGCTATTGTTACAAGATGTGTCATCTGTCCACATTCTGCCATCTTAGCATTACTACTAGCCATACCTGTGCAGCATCATAACACCAGTGATTCATTGCAATAGTGTAGGACCTGTCAACTCGCACAATATCATTGTAAGGAAGAGTGTCAAAGTGCAACTTGGACTATAGTTATTAGAAAGAAGAAAATGAAAAGCAGGAAGCTTACTTGCCACATGCTGTGATTGTCAGAATTAGGTTATAAGTGGTTAAATCATGTACTTCATTTTTAAAATGTTCTTCGTATAGGTTGGGACTATTGCAGTTGTGATGAAACTAGATTGTAGAGGTCTAAAAGGAAAAATTAAAAAAAAAAAAACTCATTGCTCAATAACACTGGTCATAGAATTGTTTTAACATTAGCTGTATCCATTGTGTTGGAAGGTTACAGTTTCAGTACAGTAAAACAAGAAAAGATTTCAATCACAATCATGCTAAGCATTTAGGAAGGGTTAGTTCAAGTAGTGGACAACCCCTTAAAAATGTACGTGACATGAGGATTCATAAGTCTGCAGTCAAGTAGAGTGACTACAGACTTGTACCTTAAGATTGGACAACCCCTTTAATCTAAAGCAAGTCCTATAGACTTTCTCCATGTGCCCTGCCAGCAAATTACTGGCATCTTACATAAAAATACTATTTCAAATCATAAATTATGTTTCCTTAGCTCAGTACCAGAATATCATCTGGTATTGTATCACAGATACTCCTCAGAGTCACTTCAACTTGCTTTTTGTATTATCAGGATATAGATAAAATAATGTTTTGTCAGTGGAGGCTGAGTGTTGGGACCTCCAAAGACCATAACGTTAGGGGCCATGTCCATTATAAGTACATGAGACAGTGCAAGGAAAAAAAATCATTAAAAAAAATCTCAAGTATAGTCCAAAAATATCTGGTTAGTAGGGGCATAAATTCCAGAGACAGGGCTAGTGCCGAATCCCCTCCATTACTTGCCAGGCTTAATTCAATGTACCGTATTTTGCGGATTATAAGACTCACCGGATTGTAAGATGCACCCCATATTTTGAGGAGAAAAGTGGGAAAAAAACTTTTTTTAATATAATGGTGGTGCTTCTTATAATTCATGCATCTTATTGCTCACTGGGGGTGGTGGCTGCGGTGAGGCAGGGTCCCAGGGTCGCTCCTGGAGGAGGCAAGAGTGGAGCATTGCTGTAGGCGCAGATGGAGATCTCAGCACCAAGATCTCAGCGCTGAGATCTCAGCTCCCAAGATCTTGGTGCCGAGATCTCCATCTGCCCCGGCAGCTATTTTCCTGGAGTCCACCACATAGTAAACCATGTAGGTGCTGGGGCTCTAGCTTTCACAAAATGTCGGAGGAGCCACCGCACCACCAAACACCCGCAGCGGTGCACATCTGAGCACCCCCTCATCTCAGCCATCAACCTGCAGCATTGCTTCACTCTTGCCTCCTCCCGCAGTGACCCTGGGACCCTGCTCTATCCACATTACAAGACTCACCCCCATTTTCCCCAAACATTTTGGGGGAAAAGTGCGTCTTATAATCTGAAAAATACGGTATGTTGCATACTGCACCTATGATCAGCCTAACCTCATTCAAGTCAATGGGACTATTAGACAAGCCACAACAAAATGTTCTGCCACCATTCCTGGTAAACAACATGCTAGAAGTCAGAGCCCAGATATTAATGACTTATCCAAATGATAAGGCATCAATATTACAGTCTCGGAAAGCATCTTTAATTTATTTAGGCTGCAAGTCCCTAAAGACAGTCCCTAAAGACAACTAGACGTGATTCAGTGCTTCCTTGCATGCAACACATCCATAGTCATTGGATCCCTAAGATAGATGAGGCTGCTATGTCGGCATTCCTCTTCTATGGAAAGAACTGTATGTACCCATGCTCCTAGTCTCAGGTCAGTGCACCCAACACATTCCTGAAATCGAAACCTGCTTAATCTTGTAAAACATCTATGGTTAGACTTTCTCTGTCAACTGGATCTTCAACAAACTTTATTGAAAAAACCATGGAGATTGACTTTTAAACAAAGCATTGTAGCCATGTCAATGTAAACTCATAGAAACTCCCCAGATATTTTAAACATTCCTACACTATCACCATGACCCTATCACGCGCAAACAAGACTGCATTGATGATCTATATGATAAATTAGATAGCAGGGTCTATATGTTGTTGACACAGTATCAATCATCTCTAGGATATGTGAAAAACAAGGAAATAATGGAAAGAGGCAGCAAAAATCTCTTTCTGGATATATCTGTTGCTATTTAGCTCCTTCTCTGAGGATCGCTCTGACAAAATATGGCTTTATGACAATAGACTTTGATGACTCTTGCTATTATATTACCACTTGAGTATCGGGTCCAGTATGAAAAAGACACAGACCCTTTTCAGACCAACTTCCATTTTCTTTCCTTTTCAACTTTGATTGTCATTAAATGCAAGGAACAGTATGCAATAGAGTACATAATTGATTTCTATGGCCCAATCGTGTGCCAAAGTGTGGGATTTTGAAATATTTTCTTGTACAATATTTAAAGGACAGTCTCAGCTTAGACTATAGAGTAAGGATATGTATTATTGTGCATACTGCTTAGAATAAAAATTAAGCTTTTTTTCTTTTTTAATGGGAGTCAATTTGCAATATTTTTGCAATTGTTTCTTGGCATTATTTCTCAGACACATTTTTTACATAAATTTGCATAGCTATGGGTACCTTTTTTTTTCTTTTTTTCACATAAAATACTTTATGCCCGGAAATCACCATGTCAGTAGATGATGTTTGGCATGTGACCCATAGTTATGAGGCCCATCTTCCTCTTTTTTACTTGTTTTGTGAAAAGGGAGACATGGCTTTCAATTGTACTCTATGCTACTTGCTCATTATTATTTTTTACAGCTTATCTATGTTAGTGCTATATAAAAATAAAGATCTATTTCAAAAAGTAGAGTTGACAACACCAGGCACCACCTGGTTCAATTCCGTGATTGCGCTGGAGTCAATATGCTTTGTGGTGAAACACAAGCACAGTACATATTGGCGTTCCTTGGATTATTCCACATGAAATGCCACCACGCATTGTTTTTTTTCGTTGGTTCATTGAATGGTACACAGCATAGGAATGCTGCTTGATCAGTTAGTAATCCATATTACTGTATTATGTGTATTCTGGATAAAGATGAATATGCATAAAGTGGAAGTGAAACAAATAGTTTATGCAGGATTATGAAAAATTTCAAATTTCTGGTGGTTGATCTGAAGATCCATCCATCATTGGTTATTTGAATGTTCCCGTGTCCAGAGACCCTTCATCCAGTATCAGAGGAAGCCTAGTGGCCTGCTGTGCCATAAGAATGCATCAGAAATATCAATGGCACATAGGAGGTGTTGGTCCCTTTTTCAGTTTCTAGGGCACCCTCAGCATCAATACTTCTGCTGAGCTCTTGGCCCCCCATATCAACAACTAAATCTACACTCCTGGTTCTGCACCTTCTGGTGTTTCCTGCTTTGCTTGTCTGCCTGCCGACCAGCATACTCTGCTCTCCTGGGCCTTATTGATCCACAAGCTATCCAGAATGTCCTGCCTGCTACGCCATTGCTTTTGGTTTGTGTTGCCCATGCTGACCTATGGTGTAGAGGATCCACCTCGCCAGGTGAACCTATAACAGCAGCAGCCTCATTTACCTTATATCTATTGTTGGATGGGACAGTCAGGAGGCTCCCAAAAAACCATTGCCAGAATTCTTCAGTGCAAGTAAAATGAATGGTTAGGGGATTGCTATTCATGACTTTTCCTAATATATTTATCATGACTCAAAAGGTGAGAATTCTCCTGGAACATGAGAAAATCCGTGTGCTTCAGCAATTCAGACCATTTAATATAAAATCAAGCTCACAAACAAGATACAAAAAAGAAGATCCTGCTTCGGAAAGATTGTGCAATAACTGCTCTTCATAAACACATGTGAATTATATGCTCATGATCTGGAAGAGAGAGCATAAGGACAAGTAGGAGAGGACACAGACATCTCAGGGCTCCTCAGTACTTTCATGCAGTCTTCTTGCAGCAATGTCTGTGACGTCGCTGCTGCAATATAATTAGGTGGAAAAAACACATGATGTACAGTTTTTCTTCCACTGCCGCTTTACAAGGCAACTAAATATCAATTTGAAATGTCTCTGAGACAGCTGGTTCTATGACAGAATGGTTAATTATGTTTCTATCTCGCCAGGAGAATATCCACAGACTAGTAATCAATAATGTCAAAAGCGAATACCGTTCGCTTCAGGGCATCTCTCCCAACATGATTTTCTGGGTAATTTTCCCCCCTTTCTCCTATTCATTTGAAATTGGAATCTTCTATATATACAATCATCTAAAAATCAGCAATATCGTAAAATAATGACTTGGCCACTATACAATTTCTAGAACTGCACAGTGTTCTACAGGAAACACTTTTCATTTATGATCTGATTTTTTTTCTTCATTTTAACAGAGAAAATATCAATAGGGCATGTTGCCGGAATAGGTGGCCGATATGGTAACAGCAGACAACCTGCTTTGTATCTCTTTATGGCTCCTAAATATCAGACTCTCCCTAATTCTACATTTCATTATCTCACTTTTTCACAACCAGTAGTAATAAATAATGATATAGGGAGGACATCGTAGAATATTAGAAAGAGACACCACAAGTAACCTTTTAAGGCTCCAAGCAGATTATTTGTTTTTATTTTATATTACCGTATTTCATTTAAAAAAGTCTTAGTCATGGCACCTTGACAAATTAGATATATTTACTGCGTGTTATGAAAAACAGTAGAGCACAGGAGAATCCACATTTTCTGACATTTCTTCAGAAGCTATATAAGATGGCCATCTGGAAACATGGAGATTGCTAACGTCGCCGAAAAGCCAGCTTGGTACACGCTAGACAGCATGTTGATACTAATAAGAAGCTCTAAGTTTAAAGAGGACCTGTCACTGCTCCTTACCTGACTGTTTTAATAAATACTTGACTTTCCTATAAACCCCAATTTTCTCGAACATATTTTATCGCAACTGCCGTTGTGTTTTTTTCCATATTATTGATTCAAACATTTGACCTGAGTGTCCACCAGCCTGTTGGTCAGATGTACAGACCAATGTTCCATTCTACAAAGACATTTGATTTTTTTGTTACCCACACTAAAAAAGAGTACAGATAAAATGTATAAATCTCATAGAACAAAAAATACAAGTAAGTAATAATCATATAGTTGGCACATAACAAATATCAATGTATTGTTACTGAACAGGTCCTCAATACCAAAACTAAAAATAAATCACATAAAGGGGCTAAATGCCACCACACAATGACCATATATTATCATAACATCATATTCTCGGAATATAACCACCATCCAGTTACTGAACAATATCTACTATACCAAGACACACTATGACATAGTAACATAGTAACATAGTTAGTAAGGCCGAAAAAAGACATTTGTCCATCCAGTTCAGCCTATATTCCATCATAATAAATCCCCAGATCTACGTCCTTCTACAGATCCTAATTGTATGATACAATATTGTTCTGCTCCAGGAAGACATCCAGGCCTCTCTTGAACCCCTCGACTGAGTTCGCCATCACCACCTCCTCAGGCAAGCAATTCCAGATTCTCACTGCCCTAACAGTAAAGAATCCTCTTCTATGTTGGTGGAAAAACCTTCTCTCCTCCAGACGCAAAGAATGCCCCCTTGTGCCCGTCACCTTCCTTGGTATAAACAGATCCTCAGCGAGATATTTGTATTGTCCCCTTATATACTTATACATGGTTATTAGATCGCCCCTCAGTCGTCTTTTTTCTAGACTAAATAATCCTAATTTCGCTAATCTATCTGGGTATTGTAGTTCTCCCATCCCCTTTATTAATTTTGTTGCCCTCCTTTGTACTCTCTCTAGTTCCATTATATCCTTCCTGAGCACCGGTGCCCAAAACTGGACAGAGTACTCCATGTGCGGTCTAACTAGGGATTTGTACAGAGGCAGTATAATACTCTCATCATGTGTATCCAGACCTCTTTTAATGCACCCCATGATCCTGTTTGCCTTGGCAGCTGCTGCCTGGCACTGGCTGCTCCAGGTAAGTTTATCATTAACTAGGATCCCCAAGTCCTTCTCCCTGTCAGATTTACCCAGTGGTTTCCCATTCAGTGTGTAATGGTGACATTGATTCCTTCTTCCCATGTGTATAACCTTACATTTATCATTGTTAAACCTCATCTGCCACCTTTCAGCCCAAGTTTCCAACTTATCCAGATCCATCTGTAGCAGAATACTATCTTCTCTTGTATTAACTGCTTTACATAGTTTTGTATCATCTGCAAATATCGATATTTTACTGTGTAAACCTTCTACCAGATCATTAATGAATATGTTGAAGAGAACAGGTCCCAATACTGACCCCTGCGGTACCCCACTGGTCACAGCGACCCAGTTAGAGACTATACCATTTATAACCACCCTCTGCTTTCTATCACTAAGCCAGTTACTAACCCATTTACACACAATTTCCCCCAGACCAAGCATTCTCATTTTGTGTACCAACCTCTTGTGCGGCACGGTATCAAACGCTTTGGAAAAATCGAGATATACCACGTCCAATGACTCACCGTGGTCCAGCCTATAGCTTACCTCTTCATAAAAACTGATTAGATTGGTTTGACAGGAGCGATTTCTCATAAACCCATGCTGATATGGAGTTAAACAGTTATTCTCATTGAGATAATCCAGAATAACATCCCTCAGAAACCCTTCAAATATTTTACCAACAATAGAGGTTAGACTTACTGGCCTATAATTTCCAGGTTCACTTTTAGAGCCCTTTTTGAATATTGGCACCACATTTGCTATGCGCCAATCCTGCGGAACAGACCCTGTCGCTATAGAGTCCCTAAAAATAAGAAATAATGGTTTATCTATTACATTACTTAGTTCCCTTAGTACTCGTGGGTGTATGCCATCCGGACCCGGAGATTTATCTATTTTAATCTTATTTAGCCGGTTTCGCACCTCTTCTTGGGTTAGATTGGTGACCCTTAATATAGGGTTTTCATTGTTTCTTGGGATTTCACCTAGCATTTCATTTTCCACCGTGAATACCGTGGAGAAGAAGGTGTTTAATATGTTAGCTTTTTCCTCGTCATCTACAACCATTCTTTCCTCACTATTTTTTAAGGGGCCTACATTTTCAGTTTTTATTCTTTTACTATTGATATAGTTGAAGAACAGTTTGGGATTAGTTTTACTCTCCTTAGCAATGTGCTTCTCTGTTTCCGTTTTGGCAGCTTTAATTAGTTTTTTAGATAAAGTATTTTTCTCCCTATAGTTTTTTAGAGCTTCAATGGTGCCATCCTGCTTTAGTAGTGCAAATGCTTTCTTTTTAAAGCACAACCACATACTGTATTACCACCATATATTGACTGAATAATACCACCTACAAGGGTTAAATACTGCCACAACATGACCAGATCACACATTACCACCACCACATAAAGACTGAGTACCACCTACAAGGGTTAAATACTGCCACAACATGACCAGACCACAGATTACTACCACCACATAGTGACTGAATAATACCACATATAAGGGACAAATACTGCCACACCATGGCCTGACCACATATTACCACCACATAGTGACTGAATAATACCACATATAAGGGACAAATACCACAACACCATGACCTGTTCAGATATTACTACCACATAGGGACCGAATAATACCACATACAAGGGACAAATACCGTCACGCCATGACAAGGCTACATATTACCACCACATAGTGACCAAATACTACCACATACAAGGGACATACTGCCACACTATGACCAAACCACATATCACCACCACATAGTGATTGAATAATACCACATACAATGGACAAATACTGCCACAACATGACCAGACCACATATTACCACCACATGCAAGGGGTTAAATAGTGCCGCAAGATGACCAGACCACATATTACCAACACATAGTGGCTGTATAACACCAGATATAAGGGGCAAATACCGCCACACCATGACCGGACTAAATGTTACCATCACATACAAGGGTTATATAGTGCCACAAGATGACCAGACTACATATTACCAACACATAGAGGCTGAATAATACCACATATAAGGGAAAAATACCGCCACACCATGACCTGACCACATATTACCACCACATAGTGACCAAATAATATCGCATACAGGGGACAAAAACGGCTACACCATGACCAGGCTACATATTACCACCACATAGTGACCAAATACTACCACATAAAAGGGACAAATACTGCCACACCATGACCAAACCACATATTACCACCACATAGTTATTGAATAATACCACATACAAGGGACAAATACCGCCACACCATGACCAGACTACAAATTACCATCACATACAAGGGTTATATAGTGCCGCAAGATGAGCAGACCACATATTACAAACACATAGTGGCTGAATAATACCACATACAGTGAAGACCAAAAGTTTGCACACACCTTCTCATTTAAAGATTCTTCTGTATTTTCATGATTATGAAAATTGTAAATTCACACTGAAGGCATCAAAACTATGAATTAACACATCTGGAATTATATACTTAACAAAAAAGTGAGAAACAACTGAAAATATGTCTTATATTCTAGGTTCTTCAAAGTAGCCACCTTTTGCTTTGATAAATGCTTTGCACACTCTTGACATTCTCTTGATGAGCTTCAAGAGGTAGTCATCGGAAATGGTCTTACAACAATCTTGAAGGAGTTCCCAGAGATGCTTAGCACTTGTTGGCCCTTTTGCCTTCACTCTGCAGTCCAGCCCACCCCAAACCATCTCAATTGGGTTCAGGTCTGGTGACTGTGGAGGCAAGGTCATCTGGCGTAGCACCCCATCACTCTCCTTCTTGGTCAAATAGCCCTTACACAGCCTGGAGGTGTGTTTGAGGGTCATTGTCCTGTTGAAAAATAAATAATGGTCCAACTAAACGCAAACCAGATGGAATAGCATTCCGCTGCAAGATGCAGTAGTAGCCATACTGGGTCAGTGTGCCTTCAATTTTGAATAAATCCCCAACTGTGTCACCAGCAAAGCACCCCCACACCATCACACCTCACGGTGGGAACCAGGCATGTAGAGTCCATCCGTTCACCTTTTCTGCGTCGCACAAAGACACGGTGGTTGGAACCAAAGATCTCAAATTTGGACTCATCAGACCAAAGCACAGATTTCCACTGGTCTACTGTCCATTCCTTGTGTTCTTTAGCCCAAACAAGTCTCTTCTGCTTGTTGCCTGTACTTAGCAGTGGTTTCCTAGCAGCTATTTTACCATGAAGGCCTGCTGCACAAAGTCTCCTCTTAACAGTTGTTGTAGAGATGTGTCTGCTGCTACAACTCTGTGTGGTTTTGACCTGGTCTCTAATCTGAGCTGCTGTCAACCTGCGATTTCTGAGGCTGGTGACCCGGATAAATTTATCCTCAGAAGCAGAGGTAACACTTGGTGTTCCTTTCCTGGGGCGGTCCTCATGTGAGCCAGTTTCTTTGTAGCTCTTGATGGTTTTTGCCACTGCACTCTGGGACACTTTCAAAGTTTTCGCTATTTTTCAGACTGACTGACCTTCATTTCTTAAAGCCACTCGTTTTTCTTTACTTAGCTGCTTTTTTCTAATAATAATAATAAAACAAATTCTAACAGTCTATTCAGAAGGACTATCAGCTGTGTATCCACCAGACTTCTACACAACACAACTGATGGTCCCAACCCCATTTATAAGGCAAGAAATCCCACTTATTAAACCTGACAGGACACACCTGTGAAGTGAAAACCATTCCCGGTGACTACCTCTTGAAGCTCCTCCAAGAGAATGCCAAGAGTGTGCAAAGCAGTCATCAAAGCAAAAGGTGGCTACTTTGAAGAACCTAGAATATAAAACATATTTCTAGTTGTTTCACACTTTTTTGTTAAGTATATAATTCCACATGTGTTAATTCATAGTTTTGATGCCTTCGGCGTGAATTTACAATTTCGTAGTCATGAAAATACATAAAAATCTTTAAATGAGAAGGTGTGTCCAAACATTTGCTCTGTACTGTATAAGGGAAAAATACCGCCACACCGTGACCTGACCACATATTACCACCACATAGTGACCGAATAATACCACATACAAGGGACAAAAAATGGCCACACCTTGACCAGGCTACATATTACCAACACATAGCATCACACATACATTTATGACAGATAACTTCTACAGTGCCCTCCATACTTTTACCATACTTCTACAATGCAACAGAATAAAAAGAAAAGTGCAATAATACCTCCCATACAGTAATAATGTACCTAATCTTATAGAAATGTCCCTATCCTGTAATGTCCCCCATGTTGGTCCCGATCTTGTAATAACGTCCTCAATCCTTACCCCCATCCTGTCATATATTTCCTCCATCCTGGGCTCTATCCTGAAATAATGTCCCCCATCTTGGCCACATACTGTAATGTTGTCCCTATCTTGCACCCGTCATCCTGTAATAATGTCTTCTGTCCAAGCTGCTCGTCTATTATAATGTCCCCATCCTGGTCCCTTTAGTAGTGCCCCCCCTTCTGTAAGAAATGTTTTCCGTTCTAGCCCCCTTCCTGTAATAATTCCTCTGTTCTTTAATAATGCCCTTATCCTTTAATGATGTCCTCATCTTGGCTTTTTAATAATGTACGCCACCCATGCCCCTTTACTTAATACATCCAGCTCCTTTTATTTAATGATGTTCCCCATCCAGACAACTTCATTTCATAATGTTCCTCATTCAGGCCCCTTCACTTAAAGAATGTCCTGGCCCCTTGATTTTAATGACGTCCCAATCCCCATCCATGCCCTTCATGTAATGATGTCTCTGATTCAGATGCCTTCATTTAATGATATTCGCCATTCAGGCCCCTTCATTTAATGATGTCACCCCATACACGCCCCTTAATTTTATGATGTTCCCCATACAGACGCCTTCATTTAATAATGTTCCTCATTCAGACCCCTTGATTTAATGATGTCCCCCATCCAGTCCCCTTCATTTAATGATGTCCCCCCCATCCAGGCATCTTTATTTATTGATATCCTCCATCGAGGCACCTTTATTTAATGATATCTTTGTCCAGTGCTGCTCTCCAACATACTAAGAAAAAAAAAGATTCTTCTAACCTTTTTCAACTTCTCAGGGCCACAAAATCCCCTTCCTGCTCCATCCCATCCATAAAAGGGGGCAGGTGGGTAGGATTGTGCATTTAAGTGACGTCATGTGCCACCTGCATCTTCCACACTGACGTCAACTGCCAACCTCTGATAGACCAGTGGCCTGTATAGCCATTCCAGTGCAGAGAGCCAATGGCTCTCTGTGTCGTAGTGTGACTGCCTACTGGCATCGGCAGGCTGGCATCGGAAGGCATGCCTACATATCCAGCAGAGAAAAGTGCTGATGTCTGAGGTCACAGGTCCAATTGCCCTCATAGCCTCTGCAACCACAATCGTTATGCCCCTGAATACAAACCCTCTTGATTGGCAACACCCTTCTATGACTTGACTCATAAATTTCTAGGAAGAATAATAAAGTAATGTCAGAGCACAGACTTTTATAAAGATTACCTAGAAGTGAAATGAAATAACGGAAGAATTTACTAAAATAAAAAAAAGTATGACAGCCGACAGGTTCTTTTTAAAATTACATATTTCATAATGACATTCAAAGGAGTAGCTGCAGTAGTATGTAACACTACAGATAAAGCAGTTATTATATAAAACACACATTCTACTGAATGCTAAATAACAACAAACCCTGCCACATAAAATGCCTACTAACATTTACAATACTCTACATCTATGGTTGCTTAGGAGGTTGTGAAGATTGGAAATGCCTGTCCTCCTTTATTAAAACATTTAGATCAACCCCTTTCAGCTATTACAACATGCCAATGAAAATATAACCAAGTAACACCAGGGCTTTGGTGACTCATAATTTTTAATGAACTTGTTTAGCTGTCAGCTTGCCACACTGTGCTTTTTCCAGTAGATACGTAGGCTGTCATCTCGATTCATAACACAGTTAAACACACTCCATCTATTATTGTGCCAGCTAAAGTGCCCTGTTTCCAGGCTTTTGTATAGTGCCCTCATTACAGCACCAAGTATAGTTCTCCAATAAAAGCGTTAGCTGATGCACTTATTGTATTGCCATTCAACCTGCTGTTATAATAATTTGTTGTTTCCCAACTAGAGAGGAATGAATCTTATGAAATTACATTTCACCAGCTTCTCCCAGTTTTTGACGCCAACATTTGGGTTCACGGTGAATAAATTGGCCACGAATCTCAACACAGCAAAGCCACTAATTGCCAGGCAAATATGTTTTTTAACACTGATGTTTCCTAGTACTGTATTCAATGCCTTTTGAGCTCTTTCATGCAAACAAAGCCTTAATAATGTCCAAGTGACCATCTGGCTAGGGGAAAATGGATGGTAATAGGGGGTAACCAACAGCTTATTTACCAAATCACTGCAGTATCAGAATTTTTAGGCTACTTAAATTGTAAAAACACTCCAAAAACTACTTTTTGATGCCAGGTGAATGCATTTCTAGTAAATATATACACACGGTGCAAATGGAAGATGCTGAAGCTTTTTCAAATGTGAGGCAAAAATTATCCTATTTTGTGGAATATCAAAATCTCTATTTGCTAAATGAGTAGCAACAGCTTTTTCATACGCCGTCCAAAAATTATTCCTATATTTAGAGATCAAAAACAGGTTTGCTGTTTTTTCAAAAGTGAAGCCGTAATAACTAGAATTTAAAAAAAGTATCCCTTCTTTGGGATGTATGAGAGGTTTGCTGTTCTTAAAATAATGGTACATTTAGAAAGGCTTTTATTCAAACTGACCAAAAATTATCCTATTATTTAGCAAGCAGAAGCCAGCTAGCTGTTTTCAAAGTGAACAATTAATGGCTTGTAAACAAAACATGCTAAAATGTAGTCCTATTTTGAAGCTGTATCAGAGTATGTTTCCCAAGAGACATTTTCTACACTCTCAGGAGAGATGCAGTAGCTGTCAGCCAAAACAATTGTTCAGCCAACAACTTTTTAATACGTATGGAGGCCTTACTTTCATTAATGGAGAAGCAGAAGACATGGACGATATGTAGGTAAATGTAGAATGACTCTCTCATGTGGTGAATTAACACTTTATCTTAATAAATTTTTGTAAGCTAGACCAATTTTTCAAAGGGTTCCTATTGTTTTAGTGTATTTTTTATATGTTGTATATAGGTATTAATATGTGCTTGCTCATGCAAATCCTGACTGTTGTTGCTTGCAAAACAGAAAGCATCAGAGCAATGTTTTAAGCGTTTCGTGAGGGTTTATGGACTTAGTACAGCTCTGGTACTACTGGGTTCACCTTAATAAGAAAAGGGTCAAGAGGTAAAATCCAAAGCGAGAATTGAGGGACACCCAAACACATTAAATTGTTGACCAATCCTGCCAATATTGGAGATTTGGTCAACTTTTACTGTATGGGGCAATTAGCAGGGTTGATTTTTCCACCTAGAGGGATGTGTTGTGATTGTCAGGATGACAAAAGTAGTGGCTTTTATTGGGATGCTTACAATCTGGGTATAGGAAGCTAGAAAAGTCTTTAGAAGAGTGACAAGACTAGATCATGAGTAGGAAGCAAGAGAATCTAATTTATTGTCACTAGCAGGCATGGAGGTGAGGTGAAGTTGTTGAAAGGGAGTCTTTAAATATAAAATAACTGTTTAACCCAACCACAGACTATCGGTGCTCCCTTGGTATGACCAAGCAGTCTACTGCACCTTCCTCCTTACTTGTTTTCATCTGTCTTGGCCCTCCTTTTCCTTGACTGACAACTCTGGCTTTAAAGGAGCCAAAGGGTGAAGAGATAGATGTAAAACAAGTAGATGGAAAGGTGCACTGAACTGGTCAGACAAACTAAAGGTGTCCTTAGTTTGCTTGGTTTGAACAGTAATTTTTGTGTTTACAGCCTTAAAGGAAAGGCTTCTCAAAGTTTTTCTACTAGGGTCTCACCAGGATGACTGTGAAAAAACGTGACCCAGGATATCAATACTCTCTTTCAATTTTATTTTATTTTAGCCTGCTGAAACTAATACAGTATGACATTGAAATTTGTACAGAATGGGTCCATTATATTTCTAAATTTAATATTGCTGCAACCATAGAAAGGACTATGTGATTACTTTTATGAAAACTGCTTCACCAGCCATGTCTCATAAACAAGTAATGGACATCTTACAGGTTGAGGAACACTGTTTTAAGAGAAGTATGGAACAAATTGTATTATTATGAAATATTATAAGACCCATAATCCACCTGATAAATCTTACACTGTTCCTGTTCCTCTCTGAGGCTCCCCATGGGTCCTACATAGACGACATTGCAACTACCTACGTGTTACAGAAGTTGGCCATTGTGGACTTGTTTGCATATTGAAGGGGTCAGTACCAAGAGTGACATGAAGCTTTGCTTTGCATATTGAAGGGGTCAGTACCAGGAGTAACATGAAGCTTCTTGGCTTTTATGTCATGTCTGCCTCAGGGCCCCACTTGTTATGTGATATTTAGTGTCTTCTTTGTGGCAGAAGGTCTCTTGCCTCTCAGAGTCTAACTGCCACCTTGGCACCCCTTATAGATACATCACTGCCTTGCACTGCACTACGTTTAACATATTTATGGGCCCCATCGTACATTCACCTTCGAATAATACATTCAAAATGCAAAAATATTTGGTCAGTCTCCTCAAATGAGATGAAAAACAGGATTATGTGTGTAGGTGACAAGTCCTTCTTAATTACTGGACATTGATAAATGGTATCCACAAATAGGTTCATTTGTACAGCTGCCATGAGCACTGAAGTGACTCCAAATACAGGGGAAGCCGCTAATGGAATAGTGATTGAGCAGCGTATTTCTAAAATATCTCCTATACAAGCTCACACTGAAAACCTAATATTATTAATATACCATATGGCCTTATGCAGTTACCATATCTTTGTACATTTACACTGGAAGTCATTGCACCATATTATAGCCAAAAATCTCTTAGAGATTACCCTTACTATCGATCGGGAAGCAAATGCCAATGCAATGTATTTGATGAATTACAAGAAATGTTTGTGAGGAATGTACCGCTGCTGTGCATCATATTATTTATATGTGTCTTAGACCTTTTATCTAACTTGTGCAAGAAGGGGACAGCTAAAAGTGTGTAGCCTGCCAGGAAAGGGATGTGGCATGAAAAGCGCCAAAATTCTACTAACATTTCGCTGTAAATTATTGATGCACTAAACCAAAAGGTAGTATTAAAGCGTAACCATCATCTGCTATAGATTGGGTTTTGGTTGTAAAAAGCAGTAGTAAACCATGTAGTTATCTATTCAGTACAGAAATGGCAATGGTAATGTGTATCAACCGAGTATATGCCAGATTGACACTCTGAGAATGATTCTCAGCATTCAGTGGAACAGTCCTACAGTTACGTAAAACACCTATCACATATTTGTATTTATTATTATTTGTATTGGACTCTCCATCTTGTATATTACATTTAATTAGCAGTCTTTTAGAAAGATTGTTAACTTAAAAAAATTGTTAACTTAAGTTGACTCAACATGACAACTTATCTATAGCCAGGATGTCAGGATAGAAATTCAGGAAATCGTCTGTACCTACTGCTATATGGATGTATAATAATTTCCTAAGGGTGGTAGACAATGATGACTGATTGCTTGTGTACTAATGTCAATTAACAGTGATTTATATACTTGAACCACCCACATTTATTTGTTATGTAATGTTGGTATACTTGTGCAAGATTTGTGTCCTAATATTTTATGTACTGCTGTTTGTATTGCTGCTGTAATACCGTAATTTCCCCCTGGATCAATAAAGTGTATCGTATCGTATCGTAGGATAGGTGATAAATTGACCATTGCTCCATTCAAACAGTGGACTTAGGATTGGTGGGGTCGAAGTGATTGGACCTCCAGCAGTTGGCAATGCAAGATTCCCGATAAATTGTTAAGGTGAGACAATCCTTTTTAGAGGGAATCTATCATGTTGCCACCAGTACGGAGAGCAGCCAATTATAGAGTCAGAGTTCCTGATTCCAAGGATGTGTCACTTATGAGGTTGCTTGTTTTAACACAGATTTATCAGGAGATTATTACTAGAGAATTAGTAAATCATGCACTCTCCTTTATAAATTAGGTTTTTATAACCCCACCACTGATGGGTAGCTTTCTGTCTATCCCCGGTGTACACAGAAAGCTACCAATCAGTGATGTGGGCGGGGTTATATAGAGCACTGCATTCAGAGAACTGCCAGATCTGCAGCACATTAAACAGTGAGTTTATCAAAACTGATCAAGCTGGCCAGTAAGTGATACATCGCAGCAGTCAGGGTCTCTACCCGAACAATTATTTCTGCAAATGTTCATTTCCACTAATTGCTCAGTGTAAAAAAAACCACGATCATTTAGCAAATGATACACACTTAGTTGTCACATCTTTTGTACGTACATAAGAAAATACAGTTAATCAGCAGTGCGCCCCCTTGTGTCAGCAGGGCATCATAGTTGCCGCATGTAATCATCATTAAAGGGGTGCTGATCAACTCCCTATATCATTGATTGCCAAGCATTGCTGATAATTTATCACCCCTTGTAAAAGTGCCTTCATCTGTCGACCTGATGGTTAGCAGAGCTCTGATAACACTGAGTGTTCGTGAAGCATGTAAGATAACTATTGGCCTGGTCTAACCTTTATTCAACTTTTAGCTGTTACCTTGATTTACATTTCCTTCAACCCCTCTCAGTATTCCTCATGCATTTCCAGTAACAATCTTTTATTCTTACTGATTAATAGAGGAGAATATTTCCTTTTTGCCCCTGGAAGCCTGAAACATTTCCAGTTTCTTTATTTTACCTCTGATTCTGGACCTGTGATTACTCTGCAACAATTTTCGGGATATTTCCTGAGCGCTTTCACCCGCTTCCATTTGACGTCTCAGCGGTGGGAGATTATTAATCCTAATCCGTAGACTGTGCTTAGCACAATTTTCGAGCGTATTCCTCATTTCTTGTGGAGCCTGACATCGAGCAGCGGATAGCGAAGTTAGTAAGCTGTTTGTCCCACCTAACCTACTCATTTTCTCTGTCATCTTAAACTAAGGTCTTGGATTTTGACCCACTCTCCGCTCTTCAGTCACAGTCCTGCTCCTTTACCGTGTCAGTTTGTCATTTTCTACATTAAGGATCCTAGATTCCACCATACTTCACATAGAAAAAGGAAAATCAGAAGTAACTTTTTTTCTGCAAAGATGAACTGTCTGGTTTCCCCTCGGTTAACTCTTATAAAATGGTTCCAAGTCTTTCTCCATATCTTTCTATTGAAGGCAGCTTCAAATGTCTTTCGGGCACCACTGTTGTCCTGCGGCTCTTCAATGGATCTGTCACCATGCAATGATGAATTACAGTTCTTCCTATTATTTTGTATCATACCCTCTTGATATTGCATTATGCGCTGTGTGAAAAATGTCTCCCTGCTGCATTATAAACCTTGACATATATTGAACATTTGTATTGTGTATAGCTTTTTTATCCAAATGGTTATTATTCTGATGCAGTCCGAGCTTACGTTATAAGAAAGGACTTTTTTTTCGACCATCTTCCCCTCATGGTAACTCAGGAACACACATCTACATCCCTAGGCCTCCTCTTTATTTTGATAATACTATGAATGTGAGAAGGTGGAAGCTGTCGCATGCCCGCGACCCGGATCTCGGTATTTGTGCTCTCATTCTCCACTCACACAATGCATTTGTGGCACAAAGTGTTTGATCAGCTTGTTTGACCAACATGCTTCCGAAGAACTGAGAGCAACGGCTTTTTTTCAAACAGGAGCCTACTTTTCTGCAGATAATACAGTCTTTAAATAACAGCTCAGAAGACGCTTTGGAGGATTCAGTATCTTGGCTTTTTAATGGCTACAAAGCTTTTCCATTTTACCTCTCAAGTACAAGCCATGCTAAAAGTGTCGTTGATCACATTTTCAAGGCGAAAAACTGTGTTGAAATTCTGCTGATACGTCTTTCTCTGCGTGCATTTATGGTACGCGGACACCGAGGACGTTTCAGAGAGAAAGAAAAAAATACAAAAGAAAACAAAAGTCGCTGAAACATTGAGCGTTTGCTGAAATATCGAATTAAAAACAGCTTGAGGCACTTGGGTGGACTTGAAATTGCCACATCTAAGTCATTCTCTGACTTGCCGGAAACAGCTGTTTACTGCTGTGCTGGGATTACTAGGAGTCGTCCTTAGTTTTCAGATCTCATTATGTATTTAGAAGTAGATGAAGCTAATGACTTCCAGTATTAGTCTTTATTGCGGGAGAGGTAGATCAATAGCAGCTACCAATGTGTCTGTTTACAGATCTCTGAAAGTTTTGACTGTTTTAGGTCACATTGGCACTTGAGTGGATTTTATATCTTATAAATAATCCACGCATAATGGAAAATATATTTTGTGACCTTGTATTATACTGTCAAATTTATTGCAAGTCCATATGAACAATCACTATATGACTGCTATAGGCCAAAAGTTGGCAAATTCTCTAAGTTCAAACACACAACCCTTTACCAAGTAGTTTGGCACACCAATGCCATAGTTGATTATAAATGTTCCTATAAATATTATTTTTAGATCAAGGACTTACAACTTTAATGAGTAGCAGGCCAGTAACTAACTAAGCTTAAAGCACATACAGTAAATATGAGTATGGCTCTCCGTATCGGGTCTGACACAGTGGAATCAGTTCTTAATATCAGTGTGTGTTAATAAATGCCCTATATGCAACACCCAATTGTCAATTAAGGAGTAAGAGAATAGCACCTTAGAGAATCCTTTAACTGCAATCTGTCACTAGGTTTATACTTCTTAATTTGAGGGCATTATAAAATACAGACAGATTCTAGCTGCATTTCACTTATTGGGCTTGTTGCTTTAGCTTTCATAGAACCATTGATTAATCTGCTGCAGCTTGGCTAGTCCTCTCATTTATATAACTGTGTGTACACCAATAACAAAGTTCAGCTTACATTGTGCTTGGGCAGAAAGCTGCCAATCACTGATAGGGGGCAGGGATAATTAAAGTTCATGAAAATGGAGGTCTACATAGCAGAAGCTCATTATCGAGAGGACTAGCAGAGCTGCAGCAGGTAAATCAGTGATTTCATCAAAACTACAGCAAGAAGTCCAGTAAGTGATCAAGGTATGGAATCAGCGTCATCTGACAGCAGAATAAAGTATGGGCAGAGACCTTTTGATGGATTCCCATTCATTATATGACATAGTGAATACACGCAACAACCCCAGTTCACTAGCGGACTAACGCTACTGTTGTCTAAAGGAGTTTTTTTTGTCTAGCCATTGACCATAGGAGAACTCAAACATATGAATTTATTAATTAAATGCTGCACTGAACAACATAATGATGAAGGTCATAATTTGTAGGTAAATTTTATGTGCTAGGTACAAGTTGATTTTACCAGCTGGCATGCATAAAATGATCAATGTACTAGGCAACATATGTAAGTGTCTTCTTACAACAATAATTAACAACAATAATTATTTCACCAGTAAAGGAGGGCCTACTGTAATTCATTTAAGCTAATTGAAAATATTCTTTTTTCTGTAATCTTTTCTTTTATGATGGCAGGGAGAATACCATATATTAGAGTAACTCTGAATACATTTTGTACATCACAAGCTAAATGCGAAAATGTTTTTTTAAATTTCTTAGATGGCCATATAGTGTTATAGCTATGAATACATAGATGAACTCATGCAAAAAAGAGGGATAGAAAGCATGAAAATAGCTCTAAAAGATACATGGGCACTATTACAACCATGAGAAAATGGCACAATGCGGCTGACAGCACAAATTGTCCATCAGATCAATAATAATTTATCAGCTTTACAGTAGCTAATAGTTTCTAGTTCTTTGTTCTGTTTTATATGAAAAACTGAAAAGGATTGGATCTGACAAATATATAAAAGACAGGTGACTAAAATGTATGTTCTTCTATTAAGAAAAACAAAATTGTCGAATAGGTTGACTACATGTAGAAAACAACTTGTCAAAATACCAGGTGAAAGCTTATTTCATGTGCAGGTGGAAATATGCATATAAATGCATGGTAATGGACAGAAAATCCAACATATTTGCATATTAGTACACTAATGGTGCATTTATATTCCATAACCTGCGGCTGAGAACAACCACAAGTCAGGTACATGTTTGTATAGCCTGATTTTATAGTCTGTTTAGAAAGGCTAACCATGCTTCCAATACTCGCAAAACCATAGTTTGTAGATCATTCTGTGTGTATATGCATTCATTGTTCCTGGCAGCACATATCTACTTAGGATGATGTGCTGCCGAGAGCAATGATTTCTAACCAAGCTTAAAAATCATTTCATCCAACAAGCCATAATTTTGGGTAATTGTGAGACTTTTTACATTGCCAGATTATCAGGAAACATTCCGATACTCATGCAGTGTAAATGCGCCTTAAGACATTTAGTGATGATAAACGTGGAATCTTGCTTGAAAATATATTCAGACCTTGAAGTAAAAAAGACAAGTAGACATAAATCAAGGGGGTCATTAAACAGTTTTAACAAGCATAGCAAGTTATCAGTCATTCAAATGGTAGGCGATAACTTGCGATAAATGGGCAGCCCACACCCCTTACTGAGAACACGTGGACGCTTGTATAACCGGTCATTTTACCTTTAGAAGCTTCTTTTTTTGTGAATGAGTCTTAAATCCAGTGTTGTCCTTGGTCACGAACTAGTTTTATTAACTGTTTACATGATTCACGAAGAAGAGAATGGAGAGAGCCACACATGTGCAGTCATCTCTGCATCTAGACAAGAGAGTTAATTTCATACAGTAGAAAAACCTACATACAGGGCATGCAGAAGAGAAAAAACGCTGAACAAAAATCAAACATAAGAACTATACGAAAAGAAATAATACAAAAAAGAAACACAAAGTCCAATTCAATCGGCCTCCTGTGGATTAGGTCAAACCATGGAGAACAAAGCCGCAAAACAAATCCTTCGTCAAAGGCAAGAGAAGTTCAGAAAAAGGCAGAAATCACTCAACATCAGATAGAGCACAGTGTAAATGGAATAAAATCATGAATCCGAAAGAACCACGTGGAAATCCAGAAGGCATTCACTGTGTTTTCTGGTCTTAACATCAGCCAGTGTCCCGCTTCATCTCACTCTAAGCTTTACTTTTGATATCTACAGTATTAACCCCTTAATCCCATATGACGTACTATCCCGTCCAGGTGACCTGGGACTTAATTCCCATGGACGGGATAGTACGTCATATGCGATCGGCCGCGCTCACGGGGGGAGCGCGGCCGATCGCGGCCGGGTGTCAGCTGCCTATCGCAGCTGACATCCGGCACTATGTGCCAGGAGCGGTCACGGACCGCTCCCGGCACATTAACCCCCGGCACACCGCGATCAAAGATGATCGCGGTGTGCCGGCGGTGCAGGGAAGCATCGCGCAGGGAGAGGGCTCCCTGCGGGCTTCCCTGAGACGATCGGTACACGGTGATGTGCTCACCGTGTACCGAGCGTCTTCTCCCTGCAGTCCCCGGATCCAAAATGGCCGCCGGGCTGCATCCGGGTCCTGCAGGGAGCACTTCCGGGTCAGGATCAGGCTGCAGCTGCAGCTCTAACCCTGCCCGGCTGTATGTCAGATCACCGATCTAACAGAGTGCTGTGCACACTGTCAGATCGGTGATCTGTGATGTCCCCCCCTGGGACAAAGTGAAAAAGTAAAAAAAAAAATTTCCACACTTGTAAAAAAAAATAAAAAAAAAATTCCTAAATAAAGCAGAAAAAAAAAAATATTATTCCCATAAATACATTTCTTTACATAAAAAAAAAACAAAAAAAACAATAAAAGTACACATATTTAGTATCGCCGCGTCCGTAACGACCCGACCTATAAAACTGGCCCACTAGTTAACCCCTTCAGTGAACACCGTAAGAAAAAAAAAAAAAAACGAGCCAAAAAACAACGCTTTATTATCATAACGCTGAACAAAAAGTGGAATAACACGCGATCAAAAAGACGGATATAAATAACCATGGTACCTCTGAAAACGTCATCTTGTCCCGCAAAAAACGAGCCGCCATATAGCATCATAACCAAAAAAATAAAAAAGTTATAGTCCTGAGAATAAAGCGATGCCAAAATAATTATTTTTTCTATAAAATAGCTTTTATCGTATAAAAGCGCCAAAACATAAAAAAAATGATATAAATGAGGTATCGCTGTAATCGTACTGACCCGAAGAATAAAACTGCTTCATCAATTTTACCAAACGCGGAACGGTATAAAAGCCTCCCCCAAAAGAAATTCATGAATAGCTGGTTTTTGGTCATTCTGCCTCACAAAAAATCGGAATAAAAAGCGATCAAAAACTGTCACATGTCCGAAAATGTAACCGATAAAAACGTCAACTCGTCCCGCAAAAAACAAGACCTCACATGACTCTGTGGACCAAAATATGGAAAAATTATAGGTCTCAAAATGTGGAGACGCAAAAACTTTTTTGCTATAAAAAGCGTCTTTTAGTGTGTGACGGCTGCCAATCATAAAAATCCGATATAAAAAACTCGCTATAAAAGTAAATCAAACCCCCCTTCATCACCCCCTTAGTTAGGCTAGGTTCACATTGCGTTAATGGGTTAACGCTAACGGACAGCGTTGCACGGCGAAAATGTCACAATTAACGCCGTGCAACGGGTCCGTTAGCACAACCATTGACAGCAATGTGATTTTCGGGTGTAGCGCATCGCTAGAGCGTGCCATTTTCGGCTCGCGCTAGCAAGGTGCCGTTCTTTTGTGGCGCGCCTCAGACGCTGCTTGCAGCGTCCGCGGCGCGCCCGAGGTCCGATCCCCGATCTTCCAGAGCGGGGACGTTAACGCGACCACTAAACACGACACCTAAAAAGACATTGCGTTAGCGCAATCCGCTAGTGCTAAACGGATTTCCCTAATGCAATGTGAACCTAGCCTTAGGGAAAAATAATAAAATTAAAAAAAATGTATTTATTTCCATTTTCCCATTAGGGTTAGGGTTAGGGCTAGGGTTAGGGCTAGGGTTAGGGTTTGTATTACATTTACGGTTGGGATTAGGGTTGGGATTAGAATTAGGGGTGTGTCAGGGTTAGGTGTGTGGTTAGGGTTACAGTTGGGATTAGGGTTAGGGGTGCGTTTGGATTAGGGTTTCAGTTATAATTGGGGGGTTTCCACTGTTTAGGCACATCAGGGGCTCTCCAAACGCGACATGGCGTCCGATCTCAATTCCAGCCAATTCTGCATTGAAAAAGTAAAACAGTGCTCCTTCACTTCCGAGCTCTCCCGTGCGCCCAAACAGGGGTTTACCCCAACATATGGGGTATCATCGTACTCGAGACAAATTGGACAACAACTTTTTGGGTCCAAGTTCTCTTGTTATCCTTGGGAAAATAAAAATTTGGGGGGCTAAAAATCATTTTTGTGGGAAAAAAAAGGATTTTTTATTTTCACGGCTCTGCGTTGTAAACTGTAGTGAAACACTTGGGGGTTCAAAGTTTTCACAACACATCTAGATAAGTTCCATGGGAGGTCTAGTTTCAATATGGGGTCACTTGTGGGTGGTTTCTACTGTTTGGGTACATCAGGGGCTCTGCAAATGCAACGTGACGCCTGCAGACCAATCCATCTAAGTCTGCATTCCAAATGGCGCTCCTTCCCTTCCGAGCTCTGCCATGCGCCCAAACAGTGGTTCCCCCCCACATACGGGGTATCAGCGTACTCAGGACAAATTGAACAACAACTTTTGGGGTCCAATTTATTCTGTTACCCTTGTAAAAATACAAAGCTGGGGGCTAAAAAATCATTTTTGTGAAAAAAAAAAAGAATTTTTATTTTCACGGCTCTGCGTTATAAACTGTAGTGAAACACTTAGGGGTTCAAAGTTCTCACAACACATCTAGATAAGTTCCTTGGGAGGTCTAGTTTCTAATATGGGGTCACTTGTGGGGGGTTTGTACTGTTTGGGTACATCAGGGGCTCTGCAAATGCAACGTGACTCCTGCAGACCAATCCATCTAAGTCTGCATTCCAAATGGCGCTCCTTCCCTTCCGAGCTCTGCCATGTGCCCAAACAGTGGTTCCCCCCCACATATGGGGTATCAGCGTACTCAGGACAAATTGGACAACAACTTTTGGGGTCCAATTTATTATGTTACCCTTGTGAAAATACAAAACTGGGGGCTAAAAAATAATTTTTGCGAAAAAAAAAAAAAAATTATTTTAACGGCTCTGCGTTATAAACTGTAGTGAAACATTTGGGGGTTCAAAGCTCTCAAAACACATCTAGATAAGTTCCTTATGGGGTCTAGTTTCCAAAATGGTGTCACTTGTGGGGGGTTTTAATGTTTAGGCACATCAGGGGCTCTCCAAACCAACATGGCGTCCCAACTTAATTCCAGTCAATTTTGCATTGAAAAGTCAAATGGCGCTCCTTCCCTTCCGAGCTCTGCTATGCACCCAAAAAGTGGTTTACCCCCCACATATGGGGTATCGTCGCACTCAGGACAAATTGCACAACAACTTTTGTGGTCTAATTTCTTCTCTTACCCTTGGGAAAATAAAAAATTGGGGGCGAAAAGATCATTTTTGTGAAAAAATAAGATTTTTTATTTTTACGGCTCTGCATTATAAACTTCTGTGAAGCACTTGTTGGGTCAAAGTGCTCACCACACATCTAGATAAGTTCCTTAAGGGGTCTACTTTTCAAAATGGTGTCACTTGTGAGGGGTTCCAATGTTTAGGCACATCAGGGGCTCTCCAAACGCAACATGGCGTCCCATCTCAATTCCAGTCAATTTTGCATTGAAAAGTCAAATGGCGCTCCTTCCCTTCCGAGCTCTGCCATACGCCCAAACAATGGTTTACACCCATATATGGGGTATCAGCGTACTCAGGACAAATTGGCCAACAATTTTTGAGGTCCAATTTCTTCTCTTACTCTTGGGAAAATAAAAAATTGGGGGCGAAAAGATCATTTTTGTGAAAAAATATGATTTTTTATTTTTACGGCTCTGCATTATAAACTTCTGTGAAGCAATTGGTGGGTCAAAGTGGTCACCACACATCTAGATAAGTTCCTTAGGGTGTCTACTTTCCAAAATGGTGTCACTTGTGGGGGGTTTCAATGTTTAGGCACATCAGTGGCTCTCCAAACGCAACATGGCGTCCCATCTCAATTCCTGTCAATTTTGCATTTAAAAGTCAAATGGCGCTCCTTCCCTTCCGAGCTCTGCCATGCGCCCAAACAGTGGTTTACTCCCACATATGGGCTATCATCGTACTCAGTACAGATTGTACAACAATGTTTGGCATCCATTTTATCCTGTTACCCTTGGTAAAATAAAACAAATTGGAGCTGAAATAAATTTTGTGTGAAAAAAAGTTAAATATTCATTCTTATTTAAACATTCCAAAAATTCCTGTGAAACCCCTGAAGGGTTAATAAACTTCTTGAATGTGGTTTTGAGCACCTTGAGGGGTGCAGTTTTTAGAATGGTCTCACACTTGGGTATTTTCTATCATATAGACCCCTCAAAATGACATCAAATGAGATGTGGTCCCTAAAAAAAAATGGTGTTGTAAAAATGAGAAATTGCTGGTCAACTTTTAACCCTTATAACTCCCTAACAAAAAAAAATTTTGGTTCCAAAATTGTGCTGATGTAAAGTAGACATGTGGGAAATGTTACTTATTAAGTATTTTGCGTGAGATATCTCTGTGATTTAAGGGCATAAAAATTTAAAGTTGGAAAATTGCGAAACTTTCTAAATTTTCGCCAAATTTCCGTTTTTTTCACAAATAAACGCAAGTTATATCGAATAAATGTTACTACTAAAATGAAGTACAATATGTCACGAGAAAACAATGTCAGAATCGCCAAGATCCGTTGAAGCGTTCCAGAGTTATAACCTCATAAAGGGACAGTGGTCAGAATTGTAAAAATTGGCCCGGTCATTAACGTGCAAACCACCCTCGGGGCTTAAGGGGTTAAGGAAGGAGAGTTAAGGAAGCGAGTAGGAACTGTCATAACTGTCTGATTTGGGATTAACCCTTTAATGGTAATGGTATGTGAAAGGGTATGATAAAGGCACTATAACAATTCGAAGAGTGTTTAGAGTGTTAGAGCCCTCCTGAGTGTGACCAATTAGGTGATCTATCGGTATCCACATTACTGCACCTTTAATATTATGCTCTACACCTCTAGCCAAAGAGCTAAATAAATGCTTCCAGGCATATCAGAGAGAATTTGGGTTAATGCCAATCACCCGAATCCTCCACTTACATCTTGGTCAGTTTCCGCTTCTCTAGGATTGGATGTGCGCACTAAATTGACCTCTAATTAAATGTCAATAATTATTACTTCTAGATGTTTATCTTGTCGCTTATTTGGCTGTTCCTGATGAAGGAAATAGCAGTGACAAATTTGCTGTAATCACTTGATAAAAGTTGATAAGGGCTAAGCAACAACATTGCCTATATGTATTTCCATTCTCCATAACTGTCATTGACCCCTGTGAACCACGTATAATTGCCGAATTAATGAAACATCTTCGTGTCACTATGCACAACCATCACTTCTGGTTACAGAACCGTCTTCTTAATGTTGATGGTGTGCAGCTTGTTGGCAGTACTGTCGTTAATTTCCATGGCCGTTAACACAAGCCAATGAAATAACAAGGCAATTCTTCTAGTGACCTTTCAGTGCAGCATTTGTGTGCATAATATACGGCGAGTTCTGTATTGTGTGCACTCATTGTATTGATGTGCTTATTAAAAACAGCTTAATTAGTAACTGGCTGGGCGTACAAGATGATGTTAATGCTGTCCAGGGTAATGTGATATGGGAGAAGGGATATTATGCTCAGTAGATGTGCAGCTTCTGTTACTTATCACAGTCCAACTATCAACTTGGGATTGTGCGTACTACAGTCTAATATATGGAGCTCGACAGAAAAATACCCTTTTATTTGGACAAAACTACAACATTCTTGACTTAATTGGTACCAAAATTAATAAGCTCTACATGTCTAGTGTTTTTTTTAGCAGAATTTTCATTCTTTATCAGGCTATTTTGGGTCATACTAATTTTCTTCTCCTAAAATGATTTTTTTCATCATGTTATTTTTAGATTTAAAATTGTGCCTGTTAATTTGTTTCCACTGGTTTTCATCATTGTCGCTAAACTTATATTTATATTATTATTTTTTTTTATACACAGAATTTAATTCAGATGTTTCCAACCTTAGTTTTCGGTTCACTAAATTCTCAGGATATGCTAATAAAACTCTTGGCTGCAATTCATTATATTCATATCAATAAATTGTTGATTACAAAAGGACACATGTAGCATAAGCATCATTCAATAGAGTTTCCCAAAATCGCAATTTTTTCCAAAACTGGTCATCTTGTGCCACTCATTTTCTAATTTCAAGCTAAGAGGAGAGGTAAAAAAGCGCACATCTGCATATAAGCAGTATTCAGTGAGCAATTAGTAAAAAGATATGACCGTCTGTGGAAAAAAAATGGTTCTCATGATTACATATGACTAGAGCTAATCTGATAACATTTAAATTTGCCACATTTCCATAATTTTTCCAGAAAATTAAAACTGTGTTGTAAACCAAAATCAAAGCCTTAAATTGACCTGAAAAAGTTGTATGACACTATTTCCTTTTCCTCACAATCTAGTCTTTTTTCACTGCTTTGCTGTCACAAAGAATATCTTTAAACTGTGCACACACCTTTTTGATTATCTTGTGGTTTTTGCTCCAATCATGGTAGAATGGCAACATTTTTACTGCGATTTTCAAAAATCTTGGAAAAACAATGCACTTTTGTAATTGGAAATGGCCACAAATTTGTCCGCAGCCTTACAAATTCTTTTTTATGGCTTTTCCTCCCTATCTCTATAGTTGTGAACTGTGACATCCTCTGACAATCCAGATTTGCCATAAAATGGCTGCTCCATTTCCTACTTCTTCTTTTATACTGGCTATAATCACACCTGATTGGCTGTGCTATACAATGTGATGGGAAAGTTCCAAGGTATTATATGTGTAAAAAGGTGACAGCCGTTGTGTGCACTTGACACTACGCAAATCGCAAATTGTTCAAAATTGCCACGTTTATCGTTTTCCTAAGAACTCAACTCGCAAGGAATCGATTCACTCATATGTATTTAGCACATTACCCTTACATAAAGTAACATACAGTTAACATATTTGCTTCAATTTCTCTCATAAAATCTCAGCCTTCTGCCAAATGGAAAGTACCTAATGCCAGACTTATCATGCATTAATTAGTTGAAGGCTGCAAGGATTTCTTTGCTTGCCTCTGCACAAAGAAGGTCAGATTTGTAGAAAAAAGAAAGCCCAAAATGTTTTGGAAGTACTCACAGAGCGTGAAGTTAAAGTAATTTCTGTCTCGCTTAACAAATGGACCTTGAACAAAGAAATCATAGCCTGCATGTCATCAAAATTTATTTAGCCACCGGCATTAGAAATGATTCGTAAAATCCAACTCAACATTAAGAGAATAGAGGCTGCATGACTTTGGAGTGGCTTACAAATGCTTTTCGATTCAGGCAGCAGGCAGAGGTCACATCCAGTGACATTTTGGTTTGCAGATTCATAGGATCCAATAATGGTGTACGAACGGGAACTTTCTTGACTGTTCTGCTTTTTTCTTTGGTTTTAATTAACTACTGTTAGTACCAATGTTCATTATGCCTTCAAATCTACTATCTAGCCAATGTGCTGGAACATCCATTATCAGGAGGGATTGTGACCTTTGCTATGGGTATGCACAGAAGTCAGATTTTTTTTTCGCAGAATTGGTAGGTCTGATAAGGCCTAAAGAGATTAATTATTTTTCATTTTTCAGGGTTTCACAATTGTTTTTTTTACCTGGTAGCCCAGACCCAAATTTTTAAGATTTGACTATTTTAAATTTTCTTTAGATTATTCTTTTATTTTTCTTAAAAGTATTGTATAACATTAGAAAAAAAAAGAGTCTGATTTTTCCCAAAATCTGTGCCTTTCTAAACCTATGACAGATCCATTGGGGCATTGATCTGTAGCAGTCACTCATAGGTTATGCTCACAAGGGATATTTACGCTAAGGACCTCCAGCAGTGAAAAAGATGCACAAAAATCTTAAAGCATAATACAGACACATTTATCTATCTTGTAGATTCTGTTAATTTTTCTTTTGCAGGTTACAATCTGAATTCACTAGCTGACAGATGAAACACTTTCCTTGGACTGATATGATCGGATTTATATATTTTAGAATAAAAGAAGACTTTAACATAACAAAAATGCAGTTTTCCACTGAAACTATCCATAAGGGTATGTGCACATGGCGTCTTAGATGCCGTGATATTCGGATAGTTTTTGATGTAGAGAGGCGCACCAGAAAACACCGGCGGTATTTTACTTGAAAGCTCATCTTCCGGCACATCTTTTGGGGCTGCTTTGCCACCGCCTCTTTCTTTTAAATTTTCTATATATAAACAACGGCAGCTTCCAAGTGGAAACCACCAGAAGAATGGACAGGTCATTTTTTTTAGCCCTGTCACAGCTTTTGAAGCCTGACGCGGTTAAAAGAAATGACAGAAGACGGAACGTATGCAAAACAAGTTGTTTTGACATATGTTCATTCTTTTTTATTTTTTTAGCGCTTTTTCAAGCGGGTTGCAGATGGACTCTGCCTGAAAAAGATGTCCCATAGGACGTTATTTCGACATCCTCATGAATACATTTTGGCTTGGGTTCATGGTTGACACAATCTGATCTTCACACTAGTTTTCCTGACCGTCAGCTTACAAGGGCAGTAATAGCCAATGTCATGTCTTCCAATTGAGAGTATGGTCCATGTAAGCCCTTTCTGTTTTTCTGCAGCACCTTCAATATTGCTAAAGTATGTTTTTTCCTTACTACATATCAGGATGATACACCATGCAGTGAGAAAAAAAGGAGTTTATCTAAGAGATAGTCATATCTTGTGCTTTAACGCTGGCAGACATATCCTACACTGATAAATGATGTGCTAGGGCAGCTTCCAATTTAGGCAAAGGTGCCATCACCCAGCATGCATGTACTTTGAAAATCTAAATTGAAAAATTAGTCCTCTGTCAATTCTTTTGCCGACAGTATTTGACAAACAAATATATTTTCAGCTAGTTTTATCTATGTCTACGTTTTGCATTTTCCCTTTCAGGCTATATACCGCTAGCACAGTGCTGTGTTTATGGCGTACCATCCCGTTAGCTATAGTCTATGGTTTAAGATATTATAAAATTATTTATTTAGAATTTTATAGCTGATTTGTGCTGTGCCACCAAAACGCAGTCGATTTTTTTTATACACGAAATGTGTTAATGCATTTTGGATGATTTGTGAAACGCTGCTTTTAATGTCCGCCATAACTCCGCATGTGCAATAAGTATCGCTCACATTTCTACCGCCTGGTGACTAAAGGAATAGCGTTAAGTGCACTGTTCAAAACTAGGAAAAAAGATTGATCAAAATAGTTTCTTTTTGTGTGCCGTGTCTATTTTATGGCAAGTAAATGTTCTGTGTTTATTCTCTTTCCCATTTATTTCTGTCTCGGTCATTTTTTAGAGGCTTGTAGGCGCACAATATAAGGTGTGATTGTCTTTTTGAATTAAAATGGACGTCCACAAGTGCAGCAGTTTTTAGCCACCACAGGGGACTTTCTTGGGTAACAACTTGAGGAATGGCACCATAAAAAGGAATATAAATGCCGGTAAAAAGAATTGAGTCTATCTAGGTCTATATGTAATGCTGTATTTGATCCATTTATCATTGGATTTTACATGGATTGAAAATGCTCAGGAACAGTAGGTAGTAGAAACCTTTTATGTATCACAGTTCTTATAATTTCGCTGTCCCAGCTATATTGCTGTACGGAAAAAGGACAATTGATTTTGTATGGAATGCAACCATTGGGATTACAATTAGCACATACACTGTATATATATCAGTTTTATGGTCATGAGACTTCAACAGTAGTGTTAGATTTAGCGCTGCTCTTTATTCTTAGTCCAGTTTTGTTGTTATTCTGCATATTGATTGACAAAGAAGTAGGCCAACAACAAGTAAAACAAGTCCACTTCCTTTGACTGTACATGCCATTAATCTTCTCTATTAAATAAATCACTGGTCAGACCACAAATGGAATACTGTAGGTTTAGGCACCTTGTATAAGAAATACACAGCCGAATTACAACGGATTTGCACATTTGTCAACAGCAACTAATCCACTGCCATAGAGGCTTACCATAAACCATAATCAATGGATGACCCTGTATGTAACCCTGTATGTAACCTCTTTCTCATGTACAGCACCATGGAATTAATGATGCTATATAAATAAATAATAATAATAATAATAGCAATTTACTTTCTTTTATGGTTTGAGGCTGGGCACAGCTTCTTTTTTTTTTTAGAAAAAATGCTACAATCCTATACTTGAAACTAGATGTTTCATCATGGTAAGTTGGTTTCTGATAACTAGTGTTGAGCGATACCTTCCGATATTTGAAAGTATCGGTATCGGATGGTATTGGCCGATACCGTCAAAATATCGGATCTCGCCGATACCGATACCCGATACCAATACAAGTCAATGGCACACAAATATCGGAATTTATCCTGGATGGTTCCCAGGGTCTGAAGGAGAGGAAACTCTCCTTCAGGCCCTGGGATCCATATTAATGTAAAAAATAAAGAATAAAAATAAAAAATATGGCTATACTCACCCCTCCGAAGAACCCTGGCTGTCACCGCTGCAAGCGTCCGCCTCCGTTCCTGAGAATTGCAGAGAGTGAAGGACCTTCGATGACGTCGCGGTCACGACCGCTCACGTGACCGCTCACCTGACCGTGACGTCACCGAAGGTCCTTCACTCACTACAGTCTCAGAAACGGAGGCAGACGCTCGCAGCAGTGACAGCCAGGGTTCTTCGGAGGGGTGAGTATAGCCATATTTTTTATTTGCATTCTTTATTTTTTACATTAATATGGATCCCAGGGCCTGAACTAGAGTTTCCTGTTGTGAATTCTGCTCTTGGGTTCCCTCAAGTGGTTGTTGGTGTGAATGCAGTTGTCTCTGACTCGCAGTCCTGGCCAGGTGTATCGGATAATTACAATTCTGACTGGGATATTTAGGTGTGCAGGATCCTTTAGCCCTTTCCAGTTGTCAATGTTTCTTTGGAAGTGTTGGATCTCTGCCTGGCCTCTCCTGCTTATCTGCCAGTTCAGCAAAGATAAGTGTCTGTTTCTTTTCCTGTGGCACACATGCAGTGTGCTTATTTTCAGTGCTGTTCGTTTGTTTTTCTTTTGTCCAGATTAGACTGTGTCTGTGTTTTCTCAGTCTGGTTGGTTTCACTGGAGTTGCAGATTTACGCTCCTACATCTTTTAGTAGATGTAGGAAGTTTTTTGTATATTCTGCTGTGGAGAAGGGTTTTAATACTGACCGCACAGAACTCTGTCCTATCTAACTAGAGTGGCCTCCTGTGCTAAATCCTGTTTTTTCTGCCTGTGTATGTCTTTTCCTCTCCGACTCACCGCCAATATTTGTGGGGGCTGTCTATCCTTTGGGAATTTTCTCTGAGGCAAGATAGTATTCCAATTTCCATCTTTAGGGGTATTTAGTCCTCCGGCTGTGACGAGGTGTCTAGGTGTGTTAGGTACACTCGACGGCTACTTCTAGTTGCGCTGTTAAGTTCAGGGTTGCGGTCAGTATAGTGGCCACTTTCTCCAGTGAAAGTTCTCATGCAGCTCCAAGGTCACCGGATCATAACAGTTTCCTCTCCTCCAGACCCTTGGAACCATATGCACCGCACACTCCGATACCGATTTCCGAAATAACAAAAATATCGGAACTCGGTATCGGAATTCCAATACAGCAAATATCGGCCAATACCCGATACTTGCAGTATCGGAATGCTCAACACTACTGATAACCTAAGCTCACCTGCTGAAAATGTGTCCATGGCCAGCTATGATTGTAGGACCAATATCAGCACCAAAATATTATAGCATTATATCTGTAGTCGACATAATTCACAAAATTTCTAGCAAATAACAATCCTAAAATCAATGCTCATCACGTCATGAACATTATTTTATACACATGCTGAGTGCTATGGCCATTCCAATAAAAGTAAATGAGTAGTCGTGCAAGCAGCTGAGAACTGCTATAACAATGACATAGTGGGTCACACAAGTCTAAATTAGTATTACTACATGTGTAGCCTAAGCATTTTTGGTGCACTATATTCATCTCTGGTAAAGTTACTTGATTTCCCCCCTGTTATAGTCTCACGCGATAAAGTGGATTCTCTAATCTTCAGGTCAGGGTGAACAGCACAGACTAAAGGCGATGGCACAGGACTTGCCAGATAGTACATAGAATAAGAAGCAGGCAGGCAGATAAGCGGAGCAGTAGTCACAGAGCCAGGAACTGAAGACATAGTCAGTCCGGACTTCCAGCAGAACTTGTAGTGAGAACAGCCTCAGAGAGAATTTGATAAGCTTACAGCAAATGAAGGATTGATTGCAGATCTGAGCCGTGGAGTACATTCAAATTGTAGAAACATACAAGAGTTGCTAGGATGACTGCCAGCTTGTAATCTTATGAGGCAAACTTCAAAGTGCAAGGTAACTGAACACAGAGATTACTTAATAGTTCAAAGGGTTGTCCCAAAATCAAAGTGCATTTTATTCTATAGATCTGGAAATAATGATAAATTTCACACTTGCATGTGTAAAAAAAATGTTCCTGTGCTGAGATAATCTCATAAATGTGCCCCTGCTGCGTGCTGTGTAATGGCCGTGTCTGACCATATAGGAACATGGTCTGATCATACCACAGCTCCTGGGCAGGGGAGGAAGCAAAATAGAGTATAAAGACATTATACATGGGATCACAGTTCCTTACTATGAGGTAAAACATTTCCTTACTTGTTTGAAAAGATGTTTTACCTCTCAGAAAGAATCAATCTCCAGCTATAATGTCTGTATACTCTCTTTTGCTTCCTCTCCTGCCCTGGAGATGTGATCCCATGCTGCCCTGTTGTAGGGATTCGGAAAGGAATCCGAGAGTGGACCCTCTGGGTCGTGACTCTAGAGCCCCCGGGGTCGAGCGGACCAGATGGAACCACCCCCTATACAGGGAGTGTTAGGAGCAGGACCTCGGGGGAATGGAGACAAAACAGCTAGAGCCAAAGGGACGACCCGAGAGAAAGAAAGAGACCACAGAGCTATAGGAATGGCGGGGAACAATAGGAAAGCAGGACTTAGCTGAATATGACAGGAACACGAGACGAAGCAGGACACGGCAGGAACTCAGGACTAGGCAGGACACGGCAGGAACACAGAACTTGGCAGGACACGGCTGGAACACGGAACTGGGCAGGAGACAGCAGGAACACAGGACTTGGCAGGACACGGCAGGAACACGGAACTAGGCAGGACACGGCAGGAACACAGGACTTGGCAGGACACGGCAGGAACACGGAACTAGGCAGGACACAGCAGGAACACAGGACTTGGCAGGACACGGCAGGAACACGGAACTAGGCAGGACACAGCAGGAACACTGAACAGAGACACAGAAAGAACCAAGCAGGGAAGAGATACTAATACTAGGGAGCCTAGGGCATAGGAACGCTGACAGCAGACAGTGCACCTACAAAGCAAAGGCGTCTTACCTGGAAAGACGCCGGGAAGAAATACCCGATGGGCGCCGCCATGTTGGGGTGGAGCCATCGGGTCGCGACCTCCCAGAGGGCTCAGCGACGGAGGAGACGCGACCGCGCATGCGCAAAGACACCGGACGCCGAGAGCCAGCGAAAGAAGAGGCAGAGCTGCGAGGGACAGGATCGTGAGTGCGCCGAGGGATGGGAGAAGACCGGTAAGTATGTGCGAACGTGACAGTACCCCCCTCCTTAGTCCCCCTTTTTTTAAGGCTAGAAAGGAATCTCTTCATGATAAGAGGAGCATTGATGTTCTCTCGGGGCTCCCCGGACCTCTCCTCAGGACCAAATCCCTCCCAATCAATCAAAAAATAGGTTTTACCCCTAACTACCTTTTTGGCAAGAATATCTTTAACATTAAAGATTCCATCAGAAGAACAGAGCTGAGGAGAGAGAGAGGTAGCGGAGTGAAAACGATTAAACACTGAGGGCTTGAGAAGAGATACATGGAAAGCATTCGGAATGCGTAAAGAGGCAGGTAGCTTCAATTTGTAGGAAACATCATTAATGCGACCCAAGATAGGAAAAGGACCAATATAGCGAGGACCCAGTTTGTAAGAGG
Source organism: Ranitomeya imitator (assembly GCF_032444005.1). Taxonomy (NCBI): domain Eukaryota; kingdom Metazoa; phylum Chordata; class Amphibia; order Anura; family Dendrobatidae; genus Ranitomeya; species Ranitomeya imitator. The sequence continues at coordinate 386,141,605 of NC_091284.1, forward strand.
GAATTTTAAGCTTGATGTAGCGAGCGGAGAGCCAAACTCTATCACCCGGAGAATATGGAGGAGCATCCAAACGCTTCTTATCAGCAAACTTTTCATATTATGGCTAGCTCTCACAAGAGCTTGTTTGGTCTCATTCCAAATCTTAGAGAATTCCCGGGACAAGAAATCCGCTGCCGGTACCCCCGAGGAGAGAGAAACAGGAAGGGGAATGCTCGGATGTTGACCATAGACCACAAAAAAGGGAGATTTGGAGGAAGGCTCACTGGGAAGATTCTTATATGAGAACTCAGCCCAGGGGAGAAGGGAGACCCAGTCATCTTGGTGTGCATTGGAAAAATGTCGCAGGTATGTAGTCAGAACCTGATTAACTCGCTCCACTTGACCGTTGGATTGAGGGTGATAAGCGGAAGAGAAGTCCAGGTTAATCTTCAATAGACTGCAGAGAGCTCTCCAAAAACGTGAGGTAAATTGTACTCCACGGTCAGAGACAATATGATGTGGAAAACCATGAAGACGGAAGACTTGGTCTAAAAAGATTTTTGCCAACTCAGGAGCGGAAGGCAGACTAGGCAACGCGATGAAGTGAGCCATCTTAGAGAACCGATCCACAACAACTAGGATGACAGAGCAATCCGAGGAACAAGGTAGATCAGTGATGAAGTCCATAGCGATATGGCTCCAAGGGACGGAAGGCACAGGCAGAGGATGCAGGAGACCGGAAGGAAGCTGCCTAGGAACTTTATTCTTGGCACAAGAAGAACAAGAAGCAATGAATTCGGTGACGTCTTGTCGGAGAGATGGCCACCAGTAGTGCCGAGAGATAAGGGAAAGTGTCTTCTTGACTCCTACATGTCCCGCAATCTTGGAGGAGTGACCCCCAACGTAAAACTCTCTCCTTGTCTTGATTTGACACAAGAGTCTTGCCAGGAGGAGCTGAAATCACTCTTACAGGAGCAAGAGTGACGATCTTCGCTGGATCAATGATGTGAGCCGGAGAGTCCTCTATGTCCTGAGACTGAAAGGATCTTGAAAGAGCATCCGCTTTGACGTTCTTATTTCCGGGTCGGAAATGAAGTTCAAATTCAAATCGTCCAAAGAATAAAGACCATCTGGCTTGTCGTGGATTTAGTCTTTGAGCAGACTGAACATAGGCCAAATTCTTGTGGTCTGTGTAAATGGTGAATGGATGAAGAGACCCCTCAAGGAGATAACTCCTCTAAGGCTAACTTGATAGCCAATAGTTCCTTATCTCCAATGGAGTAGTTCCGCTCTGGAGCAGAAAAGGCTTTAGAGAAAAAACCACAGGTCACCAAATGTCCGGAAGAAGATCTTTGCAAAAGTACAGCTCCGGCTCCGACAGAAGATGTGTCGACTTCAAGGACAAACGGTCTATTTGCATCAGGATGGTGAAGCACAGGGGCTGTAGCGAATCTTTGTTTAAGGGACTGAAAAGCCTCTTCAGCCTCAGGGGTCCAAAGACTGGAGTTGACTCCTTTGTGAACTAGGGCAGAGATAGGCTTGGTATTTGAAGAGAAATGAGGAATAAATTGTCTATAGTAGTTGGCAAAGCCAAGAAAACGCTGGATTGCTTTTGTTCCAAGAGGACGAGGCCAATCCAGGACAGCAGAAACCTTCTCTGGGTCCATCTCCAGGCCAGACTTTGAGACAATATATCCAAGGAAGGGCAGTGAGGATTGCTCGAAGACGCATTTCTCAATCTTAGCGAACAGATGATTCTCCCTTAGCCGTTGCAGAACACGGCGGACATCTCGTCTATGAGTGGAAAGATCCGGAGAAAAGATGAGGATGTCGTCAAGATAGACTACGACAGAGGAGTAGAGAAGATCCCGAAATACATCGTTCACAAATTCCTGGAAAACCGCTGGAGCGTTGCAGAGACCAAACGGCATAACCAAATATTCATAGTGACCGTCACGAGTATTGAAGGCGGTCTTCCACTCATCACCTGCACGAATTCGAACCAGATTGTACGCGCCACGCAAATCCAATTTGGTAAAAATTTGCGCTCCTCGGAGACGATCGAAGAGTTCCGTAATGAGTGGCAGAGGATATTTGTTCTTCACCGTGATGTTGTTTAAGCCTCGATAATCAATGCAGGGACGAAGTGAGCCATCTTTCTTCTTCACGAAAAAGAAGCCTGCTCCGGCAGGAGAAGAAGACTTGCGAATGAATCCCTTAGCAAGATTTTCTTGAATATACTCAGACATAGCTTGTGTCTCAGCAGGAGAGAGAGGGTAGATTCTTCCCCTAGGCGGGGTAGTACCAGGCACGAGATCTATGGGACAATCATAGGGACGGTGACGAGGTAGACCCTCAGCTTCCTTCTTGTTGAAGACATCAGAGAAAGAACTGTAGACACAGGGTAAGGCAGGAAAAGAAGAAGAAGAAGAAGAACCCACAGGATGCACCGGCAGCAGACAACGTTCCCGACAAAGCTCTCCCCAGCGCAAGATATTGCCATTGCGCCAATCTAAAGTGGGCTCGTGACTCCGTAACCAAGGGAGAGCTAAAAGCATAGGGTGAGACAGACCTTGCTAAAACATAAAATGCAATTTTCTCCCTATGCAGAGCCCCAACTTGAAGTTCCACCTCAAGTGTTACTTGAGTAATGGTCTCCTGTAAAGGTTTACCATCCACAGATGCAAGAATTACAGGAGTCTCTAAGGTTTTGACTGGAACGGAAAATTTCAAAACCTCTTCCAACCTGATAAAATTTCCTGCTGCACCAGAATCCACATAGGCATCCAAAGAAATGCCCTTGCCAGAAACATGCAAAAGGACAGACAAAGTGAGGGGTTGAGAGGAATCACACACACCTAGGGAGGCCTCTCTTACCTGACCTAGGCGGAGTAGTTATCCGGACTTTCAGGGCAAGACCGCAATAGATGAGAAGCACTCCCGCAGTAGAAACATAAACCTTGAGTATGCCTCTCTTTACGTCGCTGTTCGGACATTTTTAGACGGTCCACTTGCATAGGCTCAGGTGCGGACGCCAGAGAGGAAGTTCTAGGCTGCGGGCTGAGTGGCTTACGGGTGGCAGGGGAAGGACGAAGAGATCTCCGCTCCCGGGCACGTTCTTGGAACCGAAGGTCAATACGGGTAGCTAAGGAAATTAAATCCTCCAAAACCATAGGGGTGTCCCGACCAGCCAACTCGTCCTTTATGCGCCCAGAGAGGCCCCGCCAGAAAGCACCCACTAACGCCTCATTGTTCCAACCTAAGTCGGAGGAGAGGGTGCGGAACTGAATAGCGTATTGGCCCACGGATAAAGATCCCTGATGGAGAGAGACAATAGAGCCTCAGTCGTAGAAGCCAGACGACCAGGTTCGTCAAAAACAAGACGAAAAGTCTCCAGAAATTCGGACAACCGGGAGACTAGGGGATCGTCTCGCTCCCAGAGAGGATTTACCCATGCCAAGGCGTCACCCTCCAGATGGGAAATCAAAAAAGCTATCTTGGCCCGATCAGTTGGGTAATGCTGGGGCAGAAGCTCAAAGTGAAGACGGCATTGGTTTAAAAAACCTCGGCAGAATTTAGGATCCCCATTGTACCGAGCTGGTTTAGCCAAGCGGGGTGGAGGGTGGGAAGCAGAAGCAGAGGTTGAAGCGGCTGTTTGAATAGAAAGCAGCCTATCGTCTATCGAAGACATATAACTGAGGATATGAGCCTGAGTGTCACGCTGCTGAGCTAACTCTTGCTGTAAGCCAGCAAGTAGAGCAGCGTTGCCAGGATCAGAGGGCTGGAGCGTAGAAAGGCGAGAATCCATTGCCTTCATGAAGGACATAATACGGGACTGATTTTCCCGCAAAAAGAGTAGCTCCTTTTGCGCAGCAGAGGCCCCAGCGGGGTCCATGGCCTTTGCTTACTGTAGGGATTCGGAAAGGAATCCGAGAGTGGACCCTCTGGGTCGTGACTCTAGAGCCCCCGGAGTCGAGCGGACCAGATGGAACCACCCCCTATACAGGGAGTGTTAGGAGCAGGACCTCGGGGGAATGGAGACACAACAGCTAGAGCCAAAGGGACGACCCGAGAGAAAGAAAGAGACCACAGAGCTATAGGAATGGCGGGGAACAATAGGAAAACAGGACTTAGCTGAATATGACAGGAACACGAGACAAAGCAGTACACGGCAGGAACTCAGGACTAGGCAGGACACGGCAGGAACACAGAACTTGGCAGGACACGGCTGGAACACGGAACTGGGCAGGAGGCAGCAGGAACAAAGGACTTGGCAGGACACGGCAGGAGCACGGAACTTGGCAGGACACGGCAGGAACACAGGACTTGGCAGGACACGGCAGGAACACAGAACTAGGCAGGACACAGCAGGAACACAGGACTTGGCAGGACACGGCAGGAACACGGAACTAGGCAGGACACAGCAGGAACACTGAACAGAGACACAGAAAGAACCAAGCAGGGAAGAGATACTAATACTAGGGAGCCTAGGGCATAGGAACGCTGACAGCAGACAGTGCACCTACAAAGCAAAGGCGTCTTACCTGGAAAGACGCCGGGAACAAATACCCGATGGATGCCGCCATGTTGGGGCGGAGCCATCGGGTCGCGACCTCCCAGAGGGCTCAGCGACGGAGGAGACGCGACCGCGCATGCGCAAAGACACCGGACGCCGAGAGCCAGCGAAAGAAGAGGCAGAGCTGCGAGGGACAGGATCGTGAGTGCGCCGAGGGATGGGAGAAGACCGGTAAGTATGTGCGGACGTGACACCTGTCTGTATACTCTCTTTTGCGCCGTCCCCTGCCCAGGAGATGTGATATGATGAGACCATGTTCCTACACGGTCACACACAGCCATTACACAGTACATAGCAGGGGCACATTTATAAGAGTGTAAGTAACAGGTGGAGTCACCCCATCTTTCCCTATCTTTAAGCCTAGGACATATTTATCATCCTGCATTGACCTCAATAGAGAAAAAAATATCCGGTGAAAATATTACATGGAAAAATTGCAGTTACCATTAATTCATGTGATACCATAATGTAACTTTTCATAGAAGCAGTTCTGTCAAAATGTCTAAAAACTGCTATTAACTGTATTAACAAATACAGATATGGTTTCAATGAGACTTTTTGTTTGGAGCTGTCACTAGTATGTCACTATATAAAAGTCTGTACAAAGGAGTACATAAGGAAGTACAAATGACAGTGCGATCCAGGTCATCAAGGTTGAAATTGCCAATGATCCTCGACCTGGATAAAAAAACTACTTCTGCTTAGTGATAAGCTGAATATATGGAAAATACAGCTGTTTTTCTTATAGAAAAAATGCAAAAACTTTATTGTTATTCAAGTAAAACAGGACATTTCCAGTACTAGAAAAATTATGATTTTTTTCTTATGCAGTTCAGACTAAATCCTATTTCTTACTCATGGATTGATCATTGATCCCAACTCATTAAGCCCTACATCGTACATGCCAGTCTTAATGGCTGGGCATACAGTAGTAAGGTCCAACTGATTCATTAAGAGACTTAATAAATTTGGCATTTCTTACAAGTGCCGCGACCATCTGCCAAAAATTTACTCCAGTCAGAGACCGGAGTACATTTCACTAAAAAGGCGTAACTTTTCAAGACTTAGACAGGTGAAAATCCATGACTCGTCCTTCCCAGGCTTCTCCCATTTTGGCAAAGCTGGTTGGGACTGGCGTAAATATTATTGCAAAAAGTCGCATTTTCTGAGTTGTGTAAAAAATGTTAAACTTATTAAAGTATTTTAATCAAAACTGGCGGGAGCACTTTAATCAAGGCCTACAGTATCTTTTAATCTACACAATGATAAAACTGTCTGTCTCTTTCCCAGTATGGTCCTTTACATTTTATTCCTTTTTTTCTGAAAGTGCTGTATCATTTTTATATAAACCATAGATGTTTTTTTTTTTTTTCTTCTTTCCAATTAAAACTGCTGGCCCCATTCCTTGCTAGAAAACGCATATTGCTAAATTGCCTTGAGTCCCAGCATCGGGCAAACATGCGTTTCAAAGATAAATGAGATGCTTTGCAAAGTGGCTGCATTTTGCTGCTCTCTGGTTTTTGAAATGTAATTGGTTTGCAGTCACATTCAGTGAAAGGATTTAGCAAAGAGACGCATTACACGGCACAAAACTGTGCCGGTAGACCCCTCTTACAGAAGGGATGGAATCAATTTTAACAATGTTTTATTAATAGGCGGGTCTTGAAAGTCTGCTAATGAAGTCAGCACGAGGATTTATGCAGGCCTTTCTTTTTAATAAAACAGTATTTCTAATTTCCATCCGGCAAGAGTTTAACATTTCAGATTAGGCATTTAATTCTAGACGGAATAATATAGTATTTACCACTCTCTGTACTTTATCAGAGCAAGAGAACATTCTGCCCTAGTCAGGAGTCTAGAAAGGACTCAATAGCCAAAATCCAAATCTTGTCCCCGTGAGCACACCATCCCACACTCTTTCCTGCAGAACAGGAGGGCCTAGGAGTCCAATAGCTGCAGCACCAGATATTGCCACAAATGTATGTATGGCACTGTGCCTGTGTAGTCAATAAACGGGACCCCGCACTTCCTTACAGCGACCTGTGTAAGGTCATAAAATGGGTCAAATCTGCCCTTTCCATTACTTCCATAGCCACCTCATTACTATCTCCATGGTAGACGCATATGGTACATTTTTTAAATATTCTTTTTACTGGACCAAGTTGTCCTCTAGGCACTGTTCAGTTTTACCTTTTATCTAAAGGGACAGTACGAGTCGTACATTAGTTTTTCACGTATAAGTGTCATCCTTATGTTTCCCGGATACCACCCGTAACTATTTCACATACTATGGGGCTGTTCACATGTCCGTAATTTTTTGCCAACCAAATAGTCAGTGCAAAATTACGCATTTATGTCCAATATTGATTCAAGTGTGGGACCAAACTCTACAACTCACTGTGTTACTCACCATACACAAAATATCTTTTCTTTTACATACGGGCTTACACCAGAACTCTTGATAATTTTTGAATGTCTGATGAATTTCGGAGACAATCCTACTGAGCTGGTATTCCCGTTGCATGCAGTTTGCTGAAAACAATGGGATTTTATAGAAGTAAAGCATTTTTACCGTTGTCCTTAGCATCTAAACCTTTACCTTGGACTTAAGGGAAAAAAATGTAATACTATTTAATAGTATCACGCTTACGCATTTATATGTTCTTGCCCATATTGATGTATGTATTTGTACCTCTTTATCATGTACGGCAGTAAAATTAACAATTGACTTTCCATAGCAATTTCAATATAAGCAGTCACCTGTTACACTTAAACCTCATTTAAGTGCATAAGAAACAGTTCATCTAATTGGTGGCACATGCTAAATCTCCTTGAACACTATCTTCATTGATGTTCTCATCTTTTACTAGCACTTGCGGATTACTGCAACATTTTTTCAAACTGAGTGTTTTTGGTTTTACTATTCTCTTTTGTGTCTTCAGGTTTCTTGGTGGTGTGTGAACATGATCATACAGACTTGTTCACTGTGCAAGTAGCCCATGTGTTCCTGTTTCCATAATTGTTCTCTTGTGTCTACAAGACTGGGGAGTTCCACCACTCCTCTTGGGCTATCTGCACAAAAGCTGTTCTACCCTGTATGCACACATGGATTTTTTCCTCTCTGAACCCTGTTCACACAGGTTATATACAGATGATCAGGTTTTTAAATACATCAGATAGGGATTGCATACATTAGTTAGGACTGCTCTGATAAGGGTATACCGTGAAGATTGGTAGAGCAGCTTAGTATACATTTTTTGCAAAAAACGTATCAACCAAATACCCTGTTTTTTACATCTTTTACTAGCACTTGCGGATTACTGCAACATTTTTTCAAACTGAGTGTTTTTGGTTTTACTATTCTCTTTTGTGTCTTCAGGTTTCTTGGTGGTGTGTGAACATGATCATACAGACTTGTTCACTGTGCAAGTAGCCCATGTGTTCCTGTTTCCATAATTGTTCTCTTGTGTCTACAAGACTGGGGAGTTCCACCACTCCTCTTGGGCTATCTGCACAAAAGCTGTTCTACCCTGTATGCACACATGGATTTTTTCCTCTCTGAACCCTGTTCACACAGGTTATATACAGATGATCAGGTTTTTAAATACATCAGATAGGGATTGCATACATTAGTTAGGACTGCTCTGATAAGGGTATACCGTGAAGATTGGTAGAGCAGCTTAGTATACATTTTTTGCAAAAAACGTATCAACCAAATACCCTGTTTTTTACATCTTTTACTAGCACTTGCGGATTACTGCAACATTTTTTCAAACTGAGTGTTTTTGGTTTTACTATTCTCTTTTGTGTCTTCATTGATGTTCTCAGTAGCCTGCAAAATATATATATATATATATATATATATATATATATATATCCATTACATGCCGTTCTTGATGTTGCTCGGCTGGACAGAGCTATTCCTTTGTCTAATTGGATTTCCACCATGCACTTTGAAATACGCCATTTCTGTAAAGTTATCATATCTACATTAGGTTAGAATTATTGATCTGCAATTAATGATGTCGGGAGGCTTTTTAGACTGCAGCTTATCTTATTTTAATTTATCTTCCAATTACATTTGCTTGGAAATGCTCCATTATCATGTAGAACTTAACCGGTAAATAACAGTATATTGGGAATGGGAAAACAGAATGTTTATTCTTTGTGAAAGTGATGTTCCATTAAAAATACATGTATTTAATTGTAAACATGGGGTCCATTAATACAGGGTCCCTTCTGTTTTGGGGGTAAACTTATGCCTATAGGAACAAGGTGATTTGTTTATTGTGTTACATACACATTGATAGACAGTCATTTGTTTTTCAGATACGTAAATGTGCTTTCTAAAACACATTTCATAGGAATGCATTTGAAAATGTTGATGGTATATTGCTTTTACTGTTTATTTAAAGGGATATTCCCATCTCCAAGATGCTCTCCCAATATGTAATAGGTGTAATAATAATAATAATAATATTAGCAAATACCTCCAATTATAAATGTAGTATAGTTTTTCTGATTAACTCTGTCTCTTTCCTCATGTGCAGGCATTGCAAAACCTTAGGTATCCATGATTACGTCCACTGATATAGTGACAGTTAGCTAGTAGTGGATAACTACGGTCCTGCAATGCCTGCACATGAGGAAAGTGACCCATTGTTCCACGGGCATGCTTAGTTGAGAAAAAGCAGGACTTAGTCCTAGGAACGTCAGCTCGCTGTTGACCACTGTTGGTTATAATAGCAGAATCATCAATGACAGTGGTAACCAGACACACAGCATCAGGTTGAGCAAGACGCTGGGACTGGCATCTCTGCTGAGCAGGCTCCTCTATGGCTGGGGAAAAATGGGAGATCGCAGAGGACATGGTTCCAGATTCCCCCTGTCCAGCGGCAGGAACTTAACAGCCCTACAGTGTAATAGAGAGTGTCTATTGCAGTGCTCAAAATATATAAGGTAACTTAGGCTAGTTTCACACTAGCGTTTTGAGGAGCTGCGGAGGGCTTCAGACTTCCTCCGTGAAGCCTCAGCTGCACCACCGCCGCCAGCTCAGCCCACTTCTGCATGCGGCCTGCATACCTAACTTTAACATTAGGTACGCAGGTCGTGCAGCTGTATGCGGATGCTTCCGCATGCATCGTTTTGACAATGCGGAGAAAAATAGAAATTGCTACCAGATGCATCCTACGCTGGTTGCGTATCGTCAAAACGACGCATGAGGAAGCATTCGCATACAGCCGCACGACCTGCGTACCTACTGTTAAAGATAGGTATGCAGGCCGCATGCAGAAGTAGTCGGAGCTAGCGACGGAGGTGCGGCTGAGGACGGGGCTTCACGGAGGAAGTCCGCAGCCCTCCGCAGCTCCTCAAAATGCTAATGTGAAACCGGCCTTAGAAAACAAAAACTAGGCCATCCACTTTAGTACCAGGTTTTTCCATCTGGGACAACGGGGCACCAGAATGACTGGTAACATAAAAGTGCTTCTCACTAAAATAGAATATCATCAAAAAGTTAATTTATTTTGGTTCTTCAATATAATACGTGAAACTCATATATTATATAGAGTCGTTACAAACAGTTATCTATTTCAAGTGTTTATTTCTGCTAATGTTGATGATTATGGCTTACAGCCAATGAAAACCCAAAGTCATTATCTCAGTAAAATAAAATAATGAACAAAAACCACCTGCAAAGGCTTTCAAAGGCATTTATAAAGGTCCCTTAGTCTGTTTCAGTAGGTTCCAGAATCATGGGGAACACTGCTGACTTGACAGATGTCCAGAAGGCAGTCACTTACGCACTCCACAAGGAGGGTAAGCCACAAGGAGTGGACTGCTGCTGGAGACATTGCTTCAAGAGCCATCACACACAGACGTATCCAGGAAATGGGCTACAAGTGTCAAATTCCTTCTGTCAAGCCACTCATGACCAATAGACAACGCCAGAAGTGTCTTACCTGGGCCAATGAGAAAAAGAAATGGACTGTTGCTCAGTGGTCCGAGGTATTGGTTTCAGATGAAAATAAAATTTGCATTTCATTTGGAAATCAAGGTCCCAGAGTCTGGAGGAAGAGTGGAGGGGCCACAATCCAAGCTGCTTGAGGTCTAGTTTGAAGTTTCAACAATCGGTGATGGTTTGGGAACCCCTCTGCTGACAAGCTTTTAGGAGATGGAAATTTAATTCTCTAGCAGGATTTTGCACCTGTCCATACTGCCTAAAGTGCCAATATTTGGATTTAAAACAACAGTATCACTCTGCTTGATTGGTTCATCTGACCTTATCCCCATAGAGAATCTATTGTCAATAAGAAGATGAGACACCAGACCCAACAATGCACACAAGCTGAAGGCTGCTATCCAAGCAACCTGAGTTCCAGAGCACACTCGGGTGACCTCCGAGTATTTATGGCTGCTCGGAGATTTAGTTTTCATCCCGGCAGCTGAAGGATTTACAGCTACTAGCCAGGCTGAGTACATGTGGGGGTTGCCTGGTTGCTAGGGAATCCCCCACATGTAATCAAGCAGGTTAGTAGCTGTAAATCATTCAGCTGCCACGATGAAACCTAGATCACCGAGCAGTCATAAATATTCAGAGGTCACCCGAGCGTGCTCTGGAAAACCCGAGCAACGAGTATACTCGCTCATCATTATTTAGAATCAAATAGCCTAGAGCAGGGGTGGAGAATCTTTTTTCTGCCGAGGACCATTTGGATATTTACACCATCCTTCGGGGGCCGTACAAACTTGGCCCACAAAGTACATCCTGGCTCTCGCACTGGTCACAGGTAATCTTTTATTTCATGCCCCTGAGTGTTCAGTAGTGAACACTGTGTGTGTGTGCTAACAGAGCAAGAAGAAATTAATGAGCTGGTTGTAATCAAAATACATCTCCTTGATCAAGAATGCGGTCCACGAGAATCTGCTCGGGGGCCTGATAAAAGGTCATTGGGGGCCATAAATGGCCCTGGGGCCTGAGGTTCCCCACCCCTGGCCTAGAGGATGTCCTATTATTATTATTTCCATATATCACTGTGAAACACACCACTACCAGCTCCTTTGCTTCGTCTCTAGAAAGACATGTTCCATCCTCACCTCCCACAACCAGGATTTAGCATCCTTAAAAGATGTATATCCCCCAGACTCTTTCTTCCTCCCTTCTTGACTCCTTTCACAGGTTGCCATTGTGAATTATGATTTTTCTTCTGTTGTTGGAGAAGCGAAGTCTCCCTAAGCTAGAAGATCGTTGGGTACAGCCGGGACCAGCTGCTTCGAAAGCATCACCAAACCAGGGATTCAAGCTTCAGGAGGCTAATTTGCATATTCCAGGTGCCTTCTGGGAGAAGCGAAGTCTCCCTAAGCTAGAAGATCGTTGGGTACAACCGGGACCAGCTGCTTCGAAAGCATCACCAAACCAGGGATTCAAGCTTCAGGAGGCTAATTTGCATATTCCAGGTGCCTTCTGGGAGAAGCGAAGTCTCCCTAAGCTAGAAGATCGTTGGGTACAGCCGGGACCAGCTGCTTCGAAAGCATCACCAAACCAGGGATTCAAGCTTCAGGAGGCTAATTTGCATATTGCATATGCATGCATCTTGATATCTCTGTGGCATTGATCCATGTCCCCTGATGAACCCCCAGGATTTTCACGGGGGGGAAACGCGTCGGGCAGAATAGGGAGGACATCCCGGCAGAAGTCTTAACGGAGCTGGATGATCGCATCACCACCCACAACGCCTCTGGGACGCAGATGAGTAGAAGCGTTGGATACAGTATTGAACTATGGGGTGTCTTTGGGACAACTTTTTCAACCGGCTTTGATGGTCCTCTGTTTTTTCTTTTTGCTGGGATGTCTTTGGTATGAGGTGGGCCACTGTCCTCTTGTGAAATCCATTTATTTGGGAGTCATTGGACTGATTTTGGATTTACTTTCTGGATTATACTTATTATTATTTTTTTCTTCTTGCAAGTAAAAATATACGGGATGGAGTGGCTCGCTGATATTTTATGGATAAACGAGACATTGGTATTTGTACTTATTGGGATGTGATTTTGGACTATTTCCCTTTAAGGGACTTTTTTCCTCTGGCAGACAACAATTTTGTGTTTTTTTGCTGTGTTTATTTTTTTCATTTTTTATTTCTATTTTTGTAGTTTTTTTTTATTTTTTATATTTCTTTCATTCTTTGGGGGGTATTTATACTGGATACGTCCCTTTTTGGGAAACATCATTGAATGTACAGAAGCACATGATCACCCTGAAGTATATATATGTGATGGTGTGGCCCGCTGATATCTTTCTGGATTAAAGAGACATGGGTGTTATTTCTACCCCTTTGGCAGTGACATTTCCAAATATCCCTATTTAAGGGACTCTCTGATTCGACGGATCAAGAAAATTTATTTGTGTAGTGTTTTGATTTTTTATATTTCTTTCATTTTTTCTGGGGTGGATAGATTTGACACGCCTTTTTTAGGGAATATAGGGTCTATTTAGGGCTATTAGGGCCAGTCGTCGAGGAGCGGGGGCGCCTACCGCAGAAACTTAGGGTGCCAACCTCCGCTGTCAGGTAGTGATTGAGAATAGGCTACCAGACAGGGTAAGGTAGTTTGTATCTGACTTTCATGGGTTATAACTTGTAATACCTTTGTTGCATATATTGGAACAAACTTTTTTAGCTTTAAATATTAAAAGTTATATTTTAAGGATCCTTGTTGCGTTTTGTTTTTTTGAAAGCATCACCAAACCAGGGATTCAAGCTTCAGGAGGCTAATTTGCATATTCCAGGTGCCTTCTGGGAGAAGCGAAGTCTCCCTAAGCTAGAAGATCGTTGGGTACAGCCGGGACCAGCTGCTTCGAAAGCATCACCAAACCAGGGATTCAAGCTTCAGGAGGCTAATTTGCATATTCCAGGTGCCTTCTGGGAGAAGCGAAGTCTCCCTAAGCTAGAAGATCGTTGGGTACAGCCGGGACCAGCTGCTTCGAAAGCATCACCAAACCAGGGATTCAAGCTTCAGGAGGCTAATTTGCATATTCCAGGTGCCTTCTGGGAGAAGCGAAGTCTCCCTAAGCTAGAAGATCATTGGGTACAGCCGGGACCAGCTGCTTCGAAAGCATCACCAAACCAGGGATTCAAGCTTCAGGAGGCTAATTTGCATATTCCAGGTGCCTTCTGGGAGAAGCGAAGTCTCCCTAAGCTAGAAGATCATTGGGTACAGCCGGGACCAGCTGCTTCGAAAGCATCACCAAACCAGGGATTCAAGCTTCAGGAGGCTAATTTGCATATTCCAGGTGCCTTCTGGGAGAAGCGAAGTCTCCCTAAGCTAGAAGATCGTTGGGTACAGCCGGGACCAGCTGCTTCGAAAGCATCACCAAACCAGGGATTCAAGCTTCAGGAGGCTAATTTGCATATTCCAGGTGCCTTCTGGGAGAAGCGAAGTCTCCCTAAGCTAGAAGATCGTTGGGTACAGCCGGGACCAGCTGCTTCGAAAGCATCACCAAACCAGGGATTCAAGCTTCAGGAGGCTAATTTGCATATTCCAGGTGCCTTCTGGGAGAAGCGAAGTCTCCCTAAGCTAGAAGATCGTTGGGTACAGCCGGGACCAGCTGCTTCGAAAGCATCACCAAACCAGGGATTCAAGCTTCAGGAGGCTAATTTGCATATTCCAGGTGCCTTCTGGGGGAAGCGAAGTCTCCCTAAGCTAGAAGATCGTTGGGTACAGCCGGGACCAGCTGCTTCGAAAGCATCACCAAACCAGGGATTCAAGCTTCAGGAGGCTAATTTGCATATTCCAGGTGCCTTCTGGGAGAAGCGAAGTCTCCCTAAGCTAGAAGATCGTTGGGTACAGCCGGGACCAGCTGCTTCGAAAGCATCACCAAACCAGGGATTCAAGCTTCAGGAGGCTAATTTGCATATTCCAGGTGCCTTCTGGGAGAAGCGAAGTCTCCCTAAGCTAGAAGATCGTTGGGTACAGCCGGGACCAGCTGCTTCGAAAGCATCACCAAACCAGGGATTCAAGCTTCAGGAGGCTAATTTGCATATTCCAGGTGCCTTCTGGGAGAAGCGAAGTCTCCCTAAGCTAGAAGATCGTTGGGTACAGCCGGGACCAGCTGCTTCGAAAACATCACCAAACCAGGGATTCAAGCTTCAGGAGGCTAATTTGCATATTCCAGGTGCCTTCTGGGAGAAGCGAAGTCTCCCTAAGCTAGAAGATCGTTGGGTACAGCCGGGACCAGCTGCTTCGAAAGCATCACCAAACCAGGGATTCAAGCTTCAGGAGGCTAATTTGCATATTCCAGGTGCCTTCTGGGAGAAGCGAAGTCTCCCTAAGCTTGAAGATCGTTGGGTACAGCCGGGACCAGCTGCTTCGAAAGCATCACCAAACCAGGGATTCAAGCTTCAGGAGGCTAATTTGCATATTCCAGGTGCCTTCTGGGAGAAGCGAAGTCTCCCTAAGCTAGAAGATCGTTGGGTACAGCCGGGACCAGCTGCTTCGAAAGCATCACCAAACCAGGGATTCAAGCTTCAGGAGGCTAATTTGCATATTCCAGGTGCCTTCTGGGAGAAGCGAAGTCTCCCTAAGCTAGAAGATCGTTGGGTACAGCCGGGACCAGCTGCTTCGAAAGCATCACCAAACCAGGGATTCAAGCTTCAGGAGGCTAATTTGCATATTCCAGGTGCCTTCTGGGAGAAGCGAAGTCTCCCTAAGCTAGAAGATCGTTGGGTACAGCCGGGACCAGCTGCTTCGAAAGCATCACCAAACCAGGGATTCAAGCTTCAGGAGGCTAATTTGCATATTCCAGGTGCCTTCTGGGAGAAGCGAAGTCTCCCTAAGCTAGAAGATCGTTGGGTACAGCCGGGACCAGCTGCTTCGAAAGCATCACCAAACCAGGGATTCAAGCTTCAGGAGGCTAATTTGCATATTCCAGGTGCCTTCTGGGAGAAGCGAAGTCTCCCTAAGCTAGAAGATCGTTGGGTACAGCCGGGACCAGCTGCTTCGAAAGCATCACCAAACCAGGGATTCAAGCTTCAGGAGGCTAATTTGCATATTCCAGGTGCCTTCTGGGAGAAGCGAAGTCTCCCTAAGCTAGAAGATCGTTGGGTACAGCCGGGACCAGCTGCTTCGAAAGCATCACCAAACCAGGGATTCAAGCTTCAGGAGGCTAATTTGCATATTCCAGGTGCCTTCTGGGAGAAGCGAAGTCTCCCTAAGCTAGAAGATCGTTGGGTACAGCCGGGACCAGCTGCTTCGAAAGCATCACCAAACCAGGGATTCAAGCTTCAGGAGGCTAATTTGCATATTCCAGGTGCCTTCTGGGAGAAGCGAAGTCTCCCTAAGCTAGAAGATCGTTGGGTACAGCCGGGACCAGCTGCTTCGAAAGCATCACCAAACCAGGGATTCAAGCTTCAGGAGGCTAATTTGCATATTCCAGGTGCCTTCTGGGAGAAGCGAAGTCTCCCTAAGCTAGAAGATCGTTGGGTACAGCCGGGACCAGCTGCTTCGAAAGCATCACCAAACCAGGGATTCAAGCTTCAGGAGGCTAATTTGCATATTCCAGGTGCCTTCTGGGAGAAGCGAAGTCTCCCTAAGCTAGAAGATCGTTGGGTACAGCCGGGACCAGCTGCTTCGAAAGCATCACCAAACCAGGGATTCAAGCTTCAGGAGGCTAATTTGCATATTCCAGGTGCCTTCTGGGAGAAGCGAAGTCTCCCTAAGCTAGAAGATCGTTGGGTACAGCCGGGACCAGCTGCTTCGAAAGCATCACCAAACCAGGGATTCAAGCTTCAGGAGGCTAATTTGCATATTCCAGGTGCCTTCTGGGAGAAGCGAAGTCTCCCTAAGCTAGAAGATCGTTGGGTACAGCCGGGACCAGCTGCTTCGAAAGCATCACCAAACCAGGGATTCAAGCTTCAGGAGGCTAATTTGCATATTCCAGGTGCCTTCTGGGAGAAGCGAAGTCTCCCTAAGCTAGAAGATCGTTGGGTACAGCCGGGACCAGCTGCTTCGAAAGCATCACCAAACCAGGGATTCAAGCTTCAGGAGGCTAATTTGCATATTCCAGGTGCCTTCTGGGAGAAGCGAAGTCTCCCTAAGCTAGAAGATCGTTGGGTACAGCCGGGACCAGCTGCTTCGAAAGCATCACCAAACCAGGGATTCAAGCTTCAGGAGGCTAATTTGCATATTCCAGGTGCCTTCTGGGAGAAGCGAAGTCTCTCTAAGCTAGAAGATCGTTGGGTACAGCCGGGACCAGCTGCTTCGAAAGCATCACCAAACCAGGGATTCAAGCTTCAGGAGGCTAATTTGCATATTCCAGGTGCCTTCTGGGAGAAGCGAAGTCTCCCTAAGCTAGAAGATCGTTGGGTACAGCCGGGACCAGCTGCTTCGAAAGCATCACCAAACCAGGGATTCAAGCTTCAGGAGGCTAATTTGCATATTCCAGGTGCCTTCTGGGAGAAGCGAAGTCTCCCTAAGCTAGAAGATCGTTGGGTACAGCCGGGACCAGCTGCTTCGAAAGCATCACCAAACCAGGGATTCAAGCTTCAGGAGGCTAATTTGCATATTCCAGGTGCCTTCTGGGAGAAGCGAAGTCTCCCTAAGCTAGAAGATCGTTGGGTACAGCCGGGACCAGCTGCTTCGAAAGCATCACCAAACCAGGGATTCAAGCTTCAGGAGGCTAATTTGCATATTCCAGGTGCCTTCTGGGAGAAGCGAAGTCTCTCTAAGCTAGAAGATCGTTGTGTACAGCCGGGACCAGCTGCTTCGAAAGCATCACCAAACCAGGGATTCGAGCTTCAGGAGGCTAATTTGCATATTCCAGGTGCCTTCTGGGAGAAGCGAAGTCTCCCTAAGCTAGAAGATCGTTGGGTACAGCCGGGACCAGCTGCTTCGAAAGCATCACCAAACCAGGGATTCGAGCTTCAGGAGGCTAATTTGCATATTCCAGGTGCCTTCTGGGAGAAGCGAAGTCTCCCTAAGCTAGAAGATCGTTGGGTACAGCCGGGACCAGCTGCTTCGAAAGCATCACCAAACCAGGGATTCAAGCTTCAGGAGGCTAATTTGCATATTCCAGGTGCCTTCTGGGAGAAGCGAAGTCTCCCTAAGCTAGAAGATCGTTGGGTACAGCCGGGACCAGCTGCTTCGAAAGCATCACCAAACCAGGGATTCAAGCTTCAGGAGGCTAATTTGCATATTCCAGGTGCCTTCTGGGAGAAGCGAAGTCTCCCTAAGCTAGAAGATCGTTGGGTACAGCCGGGACCAGCTGCTTCGAAAGCATCACCAAACCAGGGATTCAAGCTTCAGGAGGCTAATTTGCATATTCCAGGTGCCTTCTGGGAGAAGCGAAGTCTCCCTAAGCTAGAAGATCGTTGGGTACAGCCGGGACCAGCTGCTTCGAAAGCATCACCAAACCAGGGATTCAAGCTTCAGGAGGCTAATTTGCATATTCCAGGTGCCTTCTGGGAGAAGCGAAGTCTCCCTAAGCTAGAAGATCGTTGGGTACAGCCGGGACCAGCTGCTTCGAAAGCATCACCAAACCAGGGATTCAAGCTTCAGGAGGCTAATTTGCATATTCCAGGTGCCTTCTGGGAGAAGCGAAGTCTCCCTAAGCTAGAAGATCGTTGGGTACAGCCGGGACCAGCTGCTTCGAAAGCATCACCAAAAGAATTTTTGCCTTTAGGACATTATTGCAAGAGAGCTTGGCTGAGTAGATTACACAAGAAGGAAAACACACAGCAAGTCAGCAGGATCTAGGAGCAACATGGCAGATGTGACAACCTACATGGTGAGCTGCAGCATGTGCTACATGTTCACAGATCGACCAGAAGAAGAATCCAATTTCACCTGTCAGAAGTGTAGACTAGTGGCCCTTTTAGAAGAAAAGGTGCGGGGTCTGGAAGAAAGAATAGCAACTTTGAAACTCATCAAAGAGAATGAAGACTTTCTAGACAGAACAGAAGCATCTCTACTGGTCACAGAAGGTGCAAAAAGTGTCAGAGAACCTCCAAAAGCAGATGAGTGGAAGCATGTGACCAAAAGAAGCAAGAAGACCATGGAGAAATCACCAACCACACAACTGAAGAACCGATATCAAATCTTTGTAGAGGATGAAGATGGCACACCTAAGAATGAAGCAATACCAGCAAGCAAAAAAGAAAAGGGCACACAGCAACAAGTGACAGCAAAAAGTACAGCCAAGAAGCAACGAAGAGTGGTGGTGGTGGGAGACTCACTACTGAGAGGCACCGAAGCAGCCATCTGCAGACCGGACATAACTGCAAGAGAAGTATGCTGCCTTCCAGGTGCGATGATCAAGGATGTGACCGATAGGATACCAAAGCTCTTCAGCTCCAAGGACGTCCACCCATTTCTTCTGATACATGTAGGCACCAATGACACGGCAAGGAAGGACCTACCGACAATCTGCAAGGACTTTGAAGAGTTGGGGAAGAAAGTAAAGGAACTGGATGCACAGGTAGTTTTTTCTTCTATCCTTCCAGTAGACGGGCATGGCACCAGGAGATGGAACAGGATCCTTGATGCAAACAACTGGCTAAGACGATGGTGCAGACAACAAGGATTTGGATTCCTGGACCACGGTGTGAATTACTGGTATGATGGACTCCTCGCCAGAGACGGACTACACCTCAACAAACCTGGGAAACACACATTCGCCAGAAGACTCGCTACACTCATCAGGAGGGCGTTAAACTAGAAGAAGAGGGGACGGGAAGAAAAACATTAGACTCGAACAAAGACGACCCAGGAAAACATACTCAGAAGGGAGGTAAGAACATTTCTAAAACAATCCACAGTGAGGAGATTGGAACAAAACAAAATCCTCTAAACTGCATGCTCGCAAACGCCAGAAGCCTGACAAACAAGATGGAAGAACTAGAAGCAGAAATATCTACAGGTAACTTTGACATAGTGGGAATAACCGAGACATGGTTAGATGAAAGCTATGACTGGGCAGTTAACTTACAGGGTTACAGTCTGTTTAGAAAGGATCGTAAAAATCGGAGAGGAGGAGGGGTTTGTCTCTATGTAAAGTCTTGTATAAAGTCCACTTTAAGGGAGGATATTAGCGAAGGGAATGAGGATGTCGAGTCCATATGGGTTGAAATTCATGGAGGGAAAAATGGTAACAAAATTCTCATTGGGGTCTGTTACAAACCCCCAAATATAACAGAAAGCATGGAAAGTCTACTTCTAAAGCAGATAGATGAAGCTGCAACCCATAATGAGGTCCTGGTTATGGGGGACTTTAACTACCCGGATATTAACTGGGAAACAGAAACCTGTGAAACCCATAAAGGCAACAGGTTTCTGCTAATAACCAAGAAAAATTATCTTTCACAATTGGTGCAGAATCCAACCAGAGGAGCAGCACTTTTAGACCTAATACTATCTAATAGACCTGACAGAATAACAAATCTGCAGGTGGTTGGGCATTTAGGAAATAGCGACCACAATATTGTGCAGTTTCACCTGTCTTTCACTAGGGGGACTTGTCAGGGAGTCACAAAAACATTGAACTTTAGGAAGGCAAAGTTTGAACAGCTTAGAGATGCCCTTAATCTGGTAGACTGGGACAATATCCTCAGAAATGAGAATACAGATAATAAATGGGAAATGTTTAAGAACATCCTAAATAGGCAGTGTAAGCGGTTTATACCTTGTGGGAATAAAAGGACTAGAAATAGGAAAAACCCAATGTGGCTAAACAAAGAAGTAAGACAGGCAATTAACAGTAAAAAGAAAGCATTTGCACTACTAAAGCAGGATGGCACCATTGATGCTCTAAAAAACTATAGGGAGAAAAATACTTTATCTAAAAAACTAATTAAAGCTGCCAAAAAGGAAACAGAGAAGCACATTGCTAAGGAGAGTAAAACTAATCCCAAACTGTTCTTCAACTATATCAATAGTAAAAGAATAAAAACTGAAAATGTAGGCCCCTTAAAAAATAGTGAGGAAAGAATGGTTGTAGATGACGAGGAAAAAGCTAACATATTAAACACCTTCTTCTCCACGGTATTCACGGTGGAAAATGAAATGCTAGGTGAAATCCCAAGAAACAATGATAACCCTATATTACGGGTCACCAATCTAACCCAAGAAGAGGTGCGAAACCGGCTAAATAAGATTAAAATAGATAAATCTCTGGGTCCGGATGGCATACACCCACGAGTACTAAGAGAACTAAGTAATGTAATAGATAAACCATTATTTCTTATTTTTAGTGACTCTATAGCGACAGGGTCTGTTCCGCAGGACTGGCGCATAGCAAATGTGGTGCCAATATTCAAAAAGGGCTCTAAAAGTGAACCTGGAAATTATAGGCCAGTAAGTCTAACCTCTATTGTTGGTAAAATATTTGAAGGGTTTCTGAGGGATGTTATTCTGGATTATCTCAATGAGAATAACTGTTTAACTCCATATCAGCATGGGTTTATGAGAAATCGCTCCTGTCAAACCAATCTAATCAGTTTTTATGAAGAGGTAAGCTATAGACTGGACCACGGTGAGTCATTGGACGTGGTATATCTCGATTTTTCCAAAGCGTTTGATACCGTGCCGCACAAGAGGTTGGTACACAAAATGAGAATGCTTGGTCTGGGGGAAAATGTGTGTAAATGGGTTAGTAACTGGCTTAGTGATAGAAAGCAGAGGGTGGTTATAAATGGTATAGTCTCTAACTGGGTCGCTGTGACCAGTGGGGTACCGCAGGGGTCAGTATTGGGACCTGTTCTCTTCAACATATTCATTAATGATCTGGTAGAAGGTTTACACAGTAAAATATCGATATTTGCAGATGATACAAAACTATGTAAAGCAGTTAATACAAGAGAAGATAGTATTCTGCTACAGATGGATCTGGATAAGTTGGAAACTTGGGCTGAAAGGTGGCAGATGAGGTTTAACAATGATAAATGTAAGGTTATACACATGGGAAGAGGGAATCAATATCACCATTACACACTGAACGGGAAACCACTGGGTAAATCTGACAGGGAGAAGGACTTGGGGATCCTAGTTAATGATAAACTTACCTGGAGCAGCCAGTGCCAGGCAGCAGCTGCCAAGGCAAACAGGATCATGGGGTGCATTAAAAGAGGTCTGGATACACATGATGAGAGCATTATACTGCCTCTGTACAAATCCCTAGTTAGACCGCACATGGAGTACTGTGTCCAGTTTTGGGCACCGGTGCTCAGGAAGGATATAATGGAACTAGAGAGAGTACAAAGGAGGGCAACAAAATTAATAAAGGGGATGGGAGAACTACAATACCCAGATAGATTAGCGAAATTAGGATTATTTAGTCTAGAAAAAAGACGACTGAGGGGCGATCTAATAACCATGTATAAGTATATAAGGGGACAATACAAATATCTCGCTGAGGATCTGTTTATACCAAGGAAGGTGACGGGCACAAGGGGGCAGTCTTTGCGTCTGGAGGAGAGAAGGTTTTTCCACCAACATAGAAGAGGATTCTTTACTGTTAGGGCAGTGAGAATCTGGAATTGCTTGCCTGAGGAGGTGGTGATGGCGAACTCAGTCGAGGGGTTCAAGAGAGGCCTGGATGTCTTCCTGGAGAAGAACAATATTGTATCATACAATTATTAGGTTCTGTAGAAGGACGTAGATCTGGGGATTTATTATGATGGAATATAGGCTGAACTGGATGGACAAATGTCTTTTTTCGGCCTTACTAACTATGTTACTATGTTACTATGTATGATGGAATATAGGCTGAACTGGATGGACAAATGTCTTTTTTCGGCCTTACTAACTATGTTACTATGTTACTATGTTGTAAATGTATTCTGTCCTGATTTTACTTAAGTCATTTTTTTAGAAACATGTTGTTATTTTATCTTCAGAACTACATGCCCAAAATGATTTATGGCATTGTCTTTGCATGACTTCTCACAGCTATATTGTTTTCAGTAATAAAAAGATGCTAAAAAACATATCTTTTTAGGTATACTGTGGTATATATGGCTCAATTCTAGATGTCTTTTCCCTCTTACCTTTAAAATTCAGGCAGATAAAATGTCTTGAATTTCATGTACTGTTTAAGAAAAGCATCCCTTTCTGAACATGATCAGGGTATGGAAGAAATGATCAGGTGATGAGGTCTTCATCATGATGCGGCTGCAGTGCAATTTAGCACAACCTCCACCAGGGGGTGCTGGTGATTGAAGAGAGGTTGCACACTTACAGAGTAGCAACACTGAGCAGTGTCTCAGGTAACGAAAGAGTGATCAGACGAGCAGCGTCAGAAACTGTCAGAAGCAAAAGTACTTTAGGTCCCAGGAACGTACAAAGTCAGAGACAAGCTAAAAGTCAGAGTCAAATGGGAGCGTGGTATCCAAAACGTGAGACATAAGATGAAGTCGGGGTACAAGCCAGAAGTTAAAGCCAGTCCGGGAACGATGTATCAGGGATGGAAAGCAAAGGGCGAGGTCCAGAGATCAGGCCAAGTCATACACTGTAAGGAACACTAAGTCAGGGATAGGGAACGGGTCTCACAAATACGGGAAGTTAGAGGCAGAAGGATCACCAGGGTATACTGGTCAGCTGCTCTAGCTTGGAAGCATGAACTATCCCTGATGCTGGCCAGCAGACTGCAAAGGACTGAAAAAACCCAGCTTGCTCCAAAACGAGGCAGAGGGGGTTAACCCCCGCATGACCAGTCCAGAGAGAGGATAGCAGAAAACAAACTCCGGACTGGATCATGACATTCATATTTTCTGTGACCAGTATTTCCAGAAACTTAATATATTTTCTCAATAACCAAGCAAACCATGTGGAAAGTGACACTCTTGAAGGAAAAATATTTAGAATTGAGAGTGGTTGATACCTTTTAATGGCTAACTGAAAATCAATTTCATCCCACCATCAACTTAACACTCAACTACTGCTGTACTGAAATTAACTTTTTGGGCACCATCATTAAGCTGCAGAACAATGAAATAGAGACATTACTGTATCAGAAGCCAATCGACCGTCCAACATACCTTAAGGCTATGTGCACACGTTCAGGATTTCTTGCAGAAAATTCCTGAGAATTCCGGACATTTTCTGCAAGAAATCCGCAAGAAAACTGCATGCGTTTTTGCCGCGGTTTTGACGCATTTTTGCCGCGGTTTTGCCGCGTTTTTTTCCGGACACTTCCCAATGCATTTTGGAGTGGGAAATCCGCAAAAAAAACGGAAAATTAATGAACATGCTGCGTTTTTTGCCGCCATGCGTTTTTGTTCGCGGAAAAAAACGCATCATGTGCACAAAACATGCGGAATTCATTCTAAATGATGGGATGCTTATTGTATGTGGTTTTTTTTGCGGTTTTATAGCATTTTTATCGGAAAAAAATGCAAAAAAAACGCAACGTGTGCACACAGCCTTAATGGGACAGTTTCCATCCAAAACACATAAAAAGCTCTATTGTCTACAGCCAAGCCATCAGATACAATCGTATATGTTCCAACCCAATGGATAGGGATGAACACCTTGGTCGCCTCAGAAAGATCTTTTTCAATCAGGGCTACTATCCAAGAACAATTGAAAACCAGATTATGAGAGCCACCAGAATATCACCTGCTACATTACAAAGCTAAAGAAGAAAATAACAGGGTGCCTCTAGTAGTCACCTACAATCCAAATCTGGAGGTGCTAAGGGGAGCTGCATGGAAATTACAACCTTTGCTACAAATTACTACAAGGTTTACAAATCTAAGAAGCATCATTGTCAAAAGCTCCCTGTCCTCTCCAACTGCAGCAGGTACCTTTCCTTGCAATCAGAAAAAATGTAAAACCTGTCCATTTATAATGACCATGGCAAGATAAAGATCCCCAATTCACATCAGGGCTACAAGATACCAGGTACTTTCAGCTGCATCACTTCTAATGTGGTGTACCTAATTATTTGTACTAAATAATAAGAGAAAAATGAATGGATCTACCTGTGGCAATACATTTTTGTCTCCCCAATCATAACATCATGGACATGAAATTACTTGTTCTAAAAGGTAACATCAAATCTCAAAGAGACAGAAGAATATGGGAATATAAACTGATGATGACCTTTGACAGTCTTAGTGCAGGAATGAATGTGTCGCATGAATTTATGGTTTTTTTTCATCAACTAAGGAACTAAGGAATTTGCTCTTCATGTGAGGTCATGTGGGGTCATCACAACAGAATCAGACCCCAATCAGAGGACAATAAAACATTCCCTATCTAAGAACTGGTCAAATATTTATGGACATAACTGTTTATCACCCATGGTAATTCTGCTTCATGTCACCTGTCTTATCAATGTTTTTTTTCTGTGATGTTTTGTGCATAAATATGTGATTCTCAGAATTTATCTTAGTCTATGTCTGATGAAGAGGCCTGAGTAGTCTCGAAAGCTTGCAATTTGTTACCATCTTTTCAGTTGGCCATTAAAAGGTATCAACCACTGAGGACTCTCAATTCTAAATATTTTTCTATCTACTGGCTAACACTGTACCAATATATATATATATATATATATATCCTGTATCACTCTTGAAGGAGAATTTTTTTAATTGCTCATGTAAAGGGAAACACTTAATAACAATAATAGTACTAATAACAATAATCTATTTATACAGAGCCAACATATTTCGCAGCATTTTACAATTCAACAGTTCATGTACAGCAGTCATAAGTAACAAAGTTAAAGATAATACAATAATATAAGCAAGAATAATGGCAACCCTGCTCGTAAGAGCTTAGAATCTACAATGAGGTGGGAGAGCCACAAAGAACAGGTGCTTTTTAGCAATGATCATCCAGCCACCTTGAGGAAATGGGGGATAGAAAAAGACTGCATGAGCTTGTCACCAGCCAGAATTTGTAGTGCTTTTGGGTGTTGTGGATTTTCATGGAAAATTATGTTCAGAGTAGAGAATGGGCTATATATCAAAAGAACTTCAATTAGGGACCATGATAGACCACCCTAAACAAATGTGTTTTTAGGGAGCACCTAAAAATATGTAAGTTGTGGTTAGTCCTAATTTCTTGGGGTAGAGCATTTCAGAGGATTGGTGCAACCCGGGAAAAGTCTTAAAGCCCAGAGTGGGAGGTACAGATTGGTGCGGAAGTTAGTCGAAAGTCACTTGTGGAGCATAACGAGCTGGTAGGCCGACAAACAGAAATGAGGGAGGAGATGTAGGGGGGTGCCACATTGTGGAAAACATTGTGGTGAGAACAAGCAGTTTAAATTGGATCCTAAAATGTATGGGCAGCCAGTGCAATGACTGGCACAGAGCGGATGCATCCGAGTAACGATTAGTCAGATAGATCACCCTGGCTACTGTATTAAGGATAGACTGTAGAGGGGAAAGTCGAGTGAGGGGGAGTTCAATTAATAGAGAATTACAGTAGTTGAGGCCGGAGTAGATCAAAGCAGCAGTCAGGGTTTTTGTTGTTTCCATGGTGAGAAAAGGGCAGATTCTAGAGATGTTCTTTAGGTGCAAGCGGCAAGAGCGGGCAAGAGATTGTACTTAGAAGGTGAAGGAAAGATTTGTGTCAAGCATAACACCCAGACAGTGAGCCTGGGCATTGTTGTGGTGGCACCAACAAAGAGGGAAATGTCAGATTTAGGGAGGTGAGTAGACGACGGGAGCAGAAGTTTAATTTTGGAAAGGTTGAGTTTTACATATAGAGCGGACATGATGTTGGAAACTGCGGTCAGACAGTCACTGGTGTTCTATAGTACAGCAATAAGATCTGTGGGTGAAGTGTATAGTTGTGTAACATAAGCATAAAAGGTGGTACTGAAAGCCAAATTTGCTGATGGTCTGTCTAATTAGGGCTGAGTAGAGAAAGAAGAGAATAAGAGAAGAGGGCCACTAACTGAACCCTGAAGGATACTAACAATGAGAGGAAGAGAGAAAAGTGAAGCCAGCAAACGATATATTGAAAGAACGGTCAGAAAGATCGGAAGAGAACTAGGAGAGAGCAGTGTCCTTTATGCTTATTGATTGGACCGTAGAGAGTAGTAGGTGGTGGAGGAATGAGGAGAGAATGGTCACAATTACGTTTTGCTGTCAAAAGGTCATTGGTCACTTTGATGAGTGCAGTTTCTGTAGAATGTAGGGTGCAGAAACCGGACTGTGATGGATCTAGAAAAGTGAGTGGAGAGTTAAAGGTTAAGGCAGGAGTAGACCAGTCACCCCCAAGAGTTTAGAGATGAAAGGGAGATTTGAGACTGGTCTGTAGTTATTTCTGTAGGAAGGGTCGAGAGGGTTTTCTAATAATGGAGTAATGATAGAGTGATTGAAGGAGGAGGGAAAAATATGAGATGAGAGAATGAATAAATATTAAATAAAAGGTATATTTTGTACTTTTTTTTTTTAAATCTATGCACCGGGTTGGTAACAAGACATACTGACTAATGTATTTTCAATATAAATTACATATAAATCACTGGCTGCAGTCAGCATAACAGACTGTGGCTGCTTGGTGTATGTGGAGAGGATATTAGTATTCATTTAGGGTCATTTTCTATATGTATACAATATTAACATTACGGTCACAGATTTCGTTACTTATATTTATTATTGTTGAAATAATTGACATGACTATAGATTGGAAGGAAATTATATGGTGCTCGCCATTAGCACTGTAGCTGATAAAGGTCAGCGGTTGTATATTAATGAGGAAAGACTATCGAAGAGAGTCACTCTCTAGACAATATGAAGCACATTTGCTTTGGACATCATTAAAGTGACATTCCGTGCCTGCCAGCAAATCCTTGCCCTGTCATCCATCTTGGATTACAAAGAACAAAGATCCTATACATTTTTCTTTCTTCTTTTAGCTATTTTCTTCTTCAATTTGTAGGCAATATACAGTGAACTTCACTTCCCCCATGCGATCTAACACTCTGAGATATGGATTATACATCATCCTTGGATGAATAGGACTTGGCTTTAAAAAGGGTCAAAGATTTGCTGACGCAGGACCTCTCCGTCTTCTCCCTTTGACACGTTATCATGACATTCAGGGAGGCTGCTCGAAAGAACAACAAAGAAACGGCCTTCAATTATATGTTGAAGATCTCATAGCAGGCCTGCCAAGATGTTCTGGAGAGAAATACTATTTTACGTTTTTTAGTTGCACATATAACAGTGTTTTCGGAGACTGGGTGTCATGAGAATGACATAAAATGCAATATAGAGTAATCCATCTTCTTATTGTCAGTGTCAGTTGTGGACCACACCACCATACATCTGACAGTCTGTGTATCTTTCTATATTGCAACCTGTCCTCTTCTATCATTTCTAAGAGCCCCTGTCAAAGCTCAGAGGTCAGTGCCATCATGAATTGTATGGGACAGTATCAAATACACAATAAAATATGAGCAACTATAACATTTTTTGTATTCTTTAGTTTCATGCAATTCCCATTTTGTATTGTTCTTTGGCCCTTACTCTTCTTTCTTAGTTACGCCTAAATTGTGGGTGGCAACCAATATGGCCACCATGCAAGCATTCACAAAAGACATCAGTTTTTCAAGTGTAAAATATCCCTAATCATGCAGTTTTACATTCCCCATATTGCTTGTTGAATTTGCCAAGAACCTGATAAATTTAACCATTTATTTATAATCTTGTGCGTGTTTTTGACACCCATTTTTCCCAGAAGCAAAATATAAGTAAGGCCACGTTCACACATTCAGTATTTGGTCAGTATTTTACATCAGTATTTGTAAGCCAAAATAAGGAGTGGAGCAATTAGAGGAAAAGTATAATAGAAACACGTCACCACTAGGGTTGAGCGACCTTCACTTTTATAGGATCGGGTCGGGTTTCACGAAACCCGACTTTTGGAAAAGTCGGGTCGAGTGAAATCGGCCGATCCTATAAAAAAGTCGGGGTCGGGGTCGGCCGAAACTCGAAACCCAATGCAGTGCATTGGGTTTCCATGGTTCCCAGGGTCTGAAGGAGCGGAAACTCTCCTTCAGGCCCTGGGATCCATATTTAAGTGTAAAATATAGAATTAAAATAAAAAATATCCTTATACTTACCCTCTGACGCGCCCTGGTACTAACCGGGAACCTTCCTTCCTTAGAATCAGCCTTCCAGGACCTTCGGTGACGTCGCGGTGACGTCGCGGCTTGTGATTGGCCGCGCGGCCGCCCATGTGACCGCTCGCGCGGCCAATCACAAGCCGCGACGTCACCCGCGACGTCACCGAAGGTCCTGGAAGGGCTGATTCTTAGGAAGGAAGGCTGTCGGAAGGAAGCAGGGCGCTTCCGAGGGTGAGTATATACCTAATAGGAATATACCTAATATATACCTAATAGGAATATACTCACCCTCGGAAGCGCCCTGCTTCCTTCCGACAGCCTTCCTTCCTAAGAATCAGCCCTTCCAGGACCTTCGGTGACGTCGCGGGTGACGTCGCGGCTTGTGATTGGCCGCGCGAGCGGTCACATGGGCGGCCGCGCGGCCAATCACAAGCCGCGACGTCACCGCGACGTCACGGCAAGGTCCTAGAAGCGCGGATTCGAAGGAGGAAGGCTGCCGGTTAGTACCAGGTCGCGTCAGAGGGTAAGTATTGCAATATTTTTTATTTTAATTCTATATTTTACACTTTAATCTGAATTCCGATACCAATTCCCGATATCTTAAACATATCGGGAATCGGGATCGGAATTCCGATTCCAGATTCAAAAGATCGCCGACTTCATGGCCGACCCCCCACTGGGGTCGGGTCGGGTTTCATGAAACCCGACCTTGCCAAAAGTCGGCGACTTTTGAACAATTTCGACCCGTTTCACTCAACCCTAGTCACCACTTCTGTATTTATCACCCACTCCTGGTTTTGGCTTACAAATACTGAGGTAAAATATTGAAGAAATAATGAACATGTGAACGTGGCCTTAGGACTTATTCGGACATCATTTTTTGTCGTATTAGTGCTATCCATGATTTTCACTGATAGCACCCGTAACTATGATAGCCTATGAGGCTATTGATATGTCAAGTTTCTTCCTCGGACTGAGTGGAGCGTTTATAATGGAGACTTGTCCCCAATTTTGATCCCAAGGTCAGATCAAAATCCTTAATGCAACTCTAGGGGGTCTGTTAAAAAACACACTCTGATCCTACTTTAAACAAAGTCAGAAAAACAGAAGTCTGAATGAGTCCTAAGAAAGGGTCAGCAGAATTTTCAAAAACCTTACTAGGTTTTCTTGAAGAAAACTGTTTATAAGTTATGATTTGTATGCAATCTTATGATGGCCTAAATCTGGCTTAATAAATCCTAAGGAGGGAGGTGTGGAGGCTTTAAAGGTATGTTCACACAGAATTTATTGGAGGTGGATAAATCAGAAATAACTGTTTTTGGGGGGTGTTTTAGATTTTTTTTTCTACTTTTTTAAACAGTTTCAAAAAGGTTTGTGAAACTTTTTTTTCTAAAAGTATTTTGCAGTCTTGTGACTTGACAGTGTGAAATTTAGAGTGGATTGCTTGTGCAATCTGACTCAAAGAAGTGACGTACCTTAAAGCAGAGGTCCCCAACTCCAGTCCTCAACGCCCACCAACAGGTCATGTTTTCAGGATTTCCTTTGTATTGCACAGGTGATGCAATTATTACCTGGGCAAGACTAAGGAAATCCTGAAAACATGACATGTTGGTGGGCCTTGAGGACTGGAGTTGGGGACCTCTGCCTTAAAGGAAATGAACTCGAAAACACTTTTCTATATGAACAAAAAAATAGGATTTTCCATTGAAATAAAAAGGAAGACTATTCAAAGCATATTTGATCCTTTTTCTTTGGTTATCGAGTGGATCCAATGCAAAATCCTCATAAAAAAAATAAAAAAAATGCCAAAATCTGTTTATTATGGAAGTTTATATGTTACACTAAAGTTGGCTTTTTTTGCACTTTCTGTGGAAAAAAAAGTTATGATCAAATATTACTTTAAAGTCTGTAATAGGCACAATGTATGGAATTTTTTCTTGCATCTGCTTTATAATTTTTTTTATAAAACTGCAAAATCATCAGCAAAAACCTTTTACAAAATAATGTGGCATCCAAAACAGTCTTGATAAATTCCATTAATATAGCTGGAAAGCACAGCGGCCTATATGTGTTTTACAAGCAGGAAACAAAAGTGTGTGCAGGAAGGAGCCAGGTTAAATCAGACAGAATTTAATGAGGCTGTACCTATAGCTATAAGCTATAAAAACCTTTCCCTGTGCTGATGATGGCCAAAAAAGCTGAAACAGTCCTCTCTATGGACATAAAGCCCAAATTATGTCGTAATAACTTGGCTGAAGGTGCGCACTGCATAAATTACATTTTAGGAGGACAGCTAAAAATTCTATTCAACCATTTTTTGGATATATTGTTTAGCGGAAAGCCGGATGATGAGCTTATGGGATGTCAATATCACAGAAAAGCCAACTCAAGAATTTATTTGTGCAGGTGATTTGTTTTATTTTAATTTTAAGATGAATACTCCCTAAAGAGATAAAAGTAATGAGATCCAAGCCCGTATTCTAGACGTAAATGATTCTAGAGCTTGCATCGAAGAATGGGAGTTCTGTCATCTCCATGGTCCTTGATTACTAAAAGCCTAACAAAATAAAGTAAGAATGATTTTCCTATCTTCCTTGTTTTCTAAATAACATGGCCGAGCCATATGCTGTACGGATTTCTCGCTGATCATGTAATGAGACTAGACAAGCTTGAAAACCTTATTAGACATACAAAGTAGCTTCTCAGACAAATAGTTACATTTGCTAAATGCATCTCCCATTCTTTCACTTCAAACCCGAAGATGTTAAGGAAACAACCAAAGAAAATTATGCTATGTTAAAATCATTTCAAATAATGGACGTGATCATCCTCCTTGGGTTCCTACTGCCTACATGGTTCTCATTAGTCCCATCTCCCGAGTAAGAGGCATTAACTTCAACTGTTCCCCATTGAGACTGAGTGGCCCTTCTTAATCGTAACAGTGCGGCAACTGACAACTGATGGCATCGCAACGATGCTCATTTATATGAAGAGTGAGGGAGCTCCAATAGGTTATTAGTCCCACAAATATATTTATACAATTGTGCAAGAGCTGTATATACAATGTGTAGACAACAGGAAACCTTTGGGACGAAGATTTGTAAATTGTGTGGATCACGGATCTTTCTAGATAAGTATACTTTACATTAATGGTAATTAATAGTAATGTACAGGTTGTGTGTAGATTAGTAACTTGGGTGCAGATTTTTAAATAAATACTTTCCATAGAATTATGCCTGCTACTTAAGCTGGATTCACATGAATGTACGCACAATCGTCCAGTTTGCATCCCGAAACAAAACTACGGTACATTTTTCCATTCTTATTGTTTTCCTTGTGTACATTTTTCATTTCCGTATGTCCGTTTTTTATATCCTTGTGCTATCCATATGTCCATTTAGTACAGGCATAGAGCATGCACAATTTAAAGGAGCCCACACATGCTTTATTTTTTCACCCAAACTTGTGTATGTAGTGTAGGGTCGGTGTGTTAATATACTTACCATCCGTCTTGTTCTTCGGTATCCAGTGACGTTTTTCTCCTCTTGTCGGTGACATTACCACCCTTAAGACTATGCAGCTCACTCTTTAATCTGAACGTGAGCTGGAAATCTCTTTTAAAATGTAATTCTATAGAGCCCACATTGTAAAAAACACTTCTGGGTTACACAAAGCACAACGTGACCTGGACAGTGTGCAGAGCGTGACATCACTAAGAAGGTGGTAGTTGAGTATATTAACACACTCACACTACACTACATGCACACATACACAGATTTAGGGGGGGAAACTTCATGAGTGGGCTTCTTTAATAAATTATAAAGGTCAAATACAGTTTCCTATCTTAATAATTGGAACGGATCCTTGAAAAATCTATGCTATACGAATGTGTTAACCTGTATATGATCTGTTTTTTGCAAAGTCATTGAATGCTAGTCTGTTCCAGAATAAGTATCCAAGTATTGCATACTGTGATTTTTTACTTGTTTCGTGCAAGAAAATGTTCATGTGCGCTAGCACACTGACTTCCATTACTCCTTGTGCTGTCCGTATGCTATCAATTTTGAATACGGACAGCACACAGATGTTTAATGTATTTATCTAAATTAGCCCTTTGGCTGTATTCACATATCTGTGACACGTTGTAGTGCTGCCCATGACAACACCAGGATCTATATGGCTTCAGTGAGCCATACACACATAAGCTTAAAAAACCAGTCTGTGTCATTGGTCCATGAGACTGATAGCACGTCCTATTCTCATTGATTTTGTGGATCTAACTCAACAAATTAAAGTGTAACGGGATCTGAATCAAACGGATAAACCACAGAAGACATACTCTGTATTTCGGAGTTCCATTTGCTGTTTATCCATTTTTTACTGATCCATTGCTTAGAGTCAATGGATAAGAAAGTTCATACAGTTCTCCTTCATTGCAAAAAAAAAATCAGTTTACAATTGGATGATAACACTTAGGGCTCGTTGGGATGAGTGTATTATACAGACCTGTGCTGTCCAAGTTGAAATCTGATAGCAAATGGACAGCAAGCTGACCAATGTAATTCAAAATGGCTGCTCAGATTACAGTTTTATGACATGGACCGAGAATCTGTGTTAAAAAAATCGCAGTACACACTCACTAGTCTCTCCTGTATTTCAGATGAGATTTGCTTATACCAGTCTATGATTATCCATATAGCATCTGATTTTTATGGAGACATTCAAAGATTTAGCATAGAAAATTGTATTTGGTCATTTACATTATGATATGTTAAAGGGAACCTGTCACCCCCTAAATCAAAGATGAGCTGCAGCCACCTGCATCAGGGGCTTATCTACAGCATTCTGTAATGCTATATATAAGCCCCCGGTGTATCCTGAAAGATGAGAAAAAGAGGTTAGATTATACTCACCCAGGGGCAGTCCCACTGCGGTTCTGGTCCGATGGGCGTCGCGGTCCGCTCCGGGGCCTCCCATCTTCTTATGATGACGTCCTCTTCTTGTCTTCATGCTGCGGCTCCGGCACAGGTGTACTTTGTCTGCCCTGTTGAGGGCAGAGCAAAGTACTGCAGTGCGCAGGTGCCGGGAAAGGTCAGAGAGGCCCGGCGCCTGCACACTGCAGTCCTTTGCTCTGCCCTCAACAGGGCAGACAAAGTACGCCTGCGCCGGAGCCTTAGCATGAAGACAAGAAGAGGACATCATCGTAAGAAGATGGGAGGCCCCGGACTGGACCACGACGCCCATCAGACCGGATCACAGTGGGACCGCCCCTGGGTGAGTATAATATAACCTTTCTTTCTCATCTTTCAGGATACATCAGGGGGCTTATCTACAACATTACAGAATGCTGTAGATAAGCCCCTGATACCGGAGGGCTTACCTCATCTTCAATTTTGGGGGTGACAGGTTCTCTTTAATGTAGGAATTTGGATGCCACCCTCATGTCACACAGATGTGAAAAAAGGACATATGGATGGCACAAAGATGAAAATACAGAAGAAATTGTCCAATTTTTCAAGATGGAAATTTGATTATTTTTCATATGCTTTTGTGAACCCGGCTTTACACTGATGTGTGGATATAGGTTAATTCTGATTTTAAAGAGAAAATACCAGAAAAAAATTAAGTGACTATTTTCAAATAATAAGAAAAACAATTAAAACTAATTGTTTTCTTATTTCGCTTTCACATTTTTTAATGTGACAGAATGTAATGGTCTGTACTGCACATTGAACATTAAACACCACTCCATTGTTTTTCTTTATTTTACCCCTGGATTAGTGGCACTAATCAAAATTTCCTGCCCCTGGAATTTTATTCACCAGCCTCCATTTTCATCTGTTATCGGTGCTGTTCTAGTTGGTCTTCTGCAGGTTATGGCCTGCCGCCAGATCGCTCCAGTGTTTGCTGGGTGATCTGGAAGTCACTAAATAATGTAAGCCTATAACTGCCAGAACTTGGCTTTCATAGACTTATACTGAAAGCTTGTGACCGTTACCTGTTACTTCTGGTCAGTCAGAAGTTGTGGTGACAAGATTGTGGCTTGGGATTGGAGTGGCACTGGGAGGAGCTTAAGACGGAGGCTGGTGAGTATAATACTAGGATCAAGGAAAATTAGTTGCACCACACCAGTGATGAAATAAAAACAACTCTGAATAATGCTGTAATGACACATTGATATACTATATGAATACATAGCAGACATATATGCAAACTGACAGTTACTGGATGGAACACCACTCTTACCAACTGCAGCCATCTTTCTGTCTGCCTAACAGAATTTTTCTAGCAATGCACTCCATAATGTGCTGAAAAAAATCTATCATGGAAAAGTTACTATCAATCTACCACCTACATATTCGTTCTTTCAATCTCTTGTCCCACCACATCATCACTCTTTTTTTCGGGATTGATATTAGAGATGGTTGTGCAGGATATTGGACTAAGCTGCATGTACACTGAACGATTATTACGAATTGAGAATTTACATAAATAACAGGGAAAAAATGTCTTCATACATCTTTTTAGAAGATATTTATGGAATATCTACAAGTTGTGACATAAATGTCTGAGTGATTTGGAACCATCTGAAGGCATCGTACCATATCCTAACAGCACATAGGCAGATACTTCATTAATTTTGTGCCAGAGACACACACCTACCTGACATTTATGGCATATTCTATGCATATGCCATATACAGTGGGTACAGAAAGTATTCAGACCCCTTTAAATTTTTCACTCTTTGTTTCATTGCAGCTATTTGGTAAATTCAAAAAAGTTCATTTTTTTCACATTAATGTACACTCTGCACCCCATCTAGACTGGAAAAAACAGAAATGTAGACATTTTTCAAATTTATTAAAAAAGAAAAACTGAAATATCACATGGTCATAAGTATTCAGACCCTTTGCCTAGTATTGAGTAAAAGCACCCTTTTGAGCTAGTACAGCCATGAGTCTTATTGGGAATGATGCAACAGGTTTTTCACACCTGGATTTGGGGATCCTCTGCCATTCTTCCTTGCAGATCCTCTCCAGTTCCATCAGGTTGGATGGTGAACATTGTTGGACAGCCATTTTCAGGTCTCTTTAGAGATGCTCAATTGGGTTTAGGTCAGGGCTCTGGCTGGGCCACTGAAGAATTGTCACAGAGTTCCATCGGTCCACTCTGCCATAAAGGCCTGACTGGTGGGGTCGGTCCACTCTGCCATAAAGGCCTGACTGGTGGGGTGCTGCAGTGATAGTTGACTTTGTGGAACTTTCTCCCATCTCCCTACTGCATCTCTGGAGCCCAGAGTGATCTTGGGGTTCTTCTTTACCTCTTTCACCAAGGCTATTGTCGCACGATTGCTCGGTTTGGCTTGACGGCCAGGTCAAGGAAAACTTCTGGTGGTCCCAAACTTCTTCCATTTAAGGATTATGGAGGGCACTGTGCTCTTAGGAACCTTGAGTACTGCAGAAATTCTTTTGTAACCTTGGCCAGATCTGTGCCTTGCCACAATTCTGTCTCTGAGCTCTTTGGCCAGTTCCTTTAACCTCATGATTATCATGCTGTGATGTCTTATATAGACAGGTGTGTGCCTTTCCAAATCAAGTCCTATCAGTTTAATTAAACACAGCTGGACTTCACTGAAGCAGTAGAACGATCTCAAGGAGGATCACAAGGAAATGGACAACATGTGACTTAAATATGAGTGTCTGAGCAAAGGATCTGAATACTTATGACCATGTGATATTTCAGTTTTTCTTTTTTAATAAATATACAAAAATTCTACATTTCTGTTTTTTTTCAGTCAAGATGGGGTGTAGCGTGTACTTTAATTAGAAAAAAATGAACTTTTTTGAATTTACCAAATGGCTGCAATGAAACAAAGAGTGAAAAATTCAAAGGGGTCAGAATACTTTCCGTGCCCACTGTATGTCTTAAATGGGAATTTTTTCTTAGGTGGTATAGCTTCGTGCTATGGTTGTTTTCCTACCTATGTAAACCTAGGCTATACCACTTCAGGATGATGCACATAACTGTTGTTGCTTTTATAAGCATATGGTATGACATTTCATATAGTCGTCTCTTTCCAGTTAGCACTGACTTTTACGTAGGACCTTATTGCTATATTATTATTATAGTAAGCATATAAAACAAAAATGTATAATATTCATGACCCTTATTGATTGTTAATCTTTAATATTAGTTATCATACATTTTCCTCTACACACTTTGAACTCTTGTTTCATACTTTCTGGCAGGTGAAACCTCTTCTTTTTGAGATACTTTAATATTGATGATGTTCTGCTCATTTCCTGATTGCTGCATCCACTAAGGACTTTTAATTGCCACCTATAGAAAATGTATTTGTGTTACTCCATGTAACTTTTTTTTTATCTACACTTATTTTGCTCTAATTCTTCCAGTCCCTGGTGACAAGAAACAGACCAAGCTTAAGGTATTCCCTGTTTAATTGAAATGGTTTAGAACAAAAAACAGTGTTAATTTGATGTTTTTCCTCCAGGAACAGTTATTCTAATTTGTCTAAATGCACTGGGTGAAAATATTAGCCAGTGCTACCCAAGAACTGACATTAGTACTAAACTGGAGGCTCAGTAAGTTTACAGAAGCACTCCCAAGAAGTTTTTTATTCCCGAAACATACTGAATGTTTATATAATATAGTATAAGTGCAATAATATTCCAATCACAGTTTTCCCCAGTTTCCAGTGTCCCATTCTCTCTCATGTGAATTCAATTCCAAGTCACCAGATCACACCGAGGTTGGTCTATGTGTTAACTGCAAACCACTTTAACTATGAAAACTACTGTATAGAGCCTTTTTCTAAAAGAAAAATCTTGGGAGTGCCTCTTTAACCCCTTTCTGCCAGCTGACGGAATAGTACGTCAGCTGGCAGATCCCCTGCTTTGAGGTGGGCTCCGGCGGTGAGCCCACCTCAAAGCCGCGACATGTCAGCTGTTTTGTACAGCTGACATGTGCGCGCAATGAGCGCGAGCGGAATCGCGATCCGCCCGCGCCCATTAACTAGTTAAATGCCGCCGTCAAGCGCTGACAGCGGCATTTAACTAGCGCTCCCGGCCGCGCGGCCGCGTATACGCGCACTGCGGACCACCGTCACATGATCGGGGGTCAGCAGTGCATCGCCATAACAACCAGAGGTCTCCTTGAGACCTCTATGGTTGTTGATGGCCGATTGCTTTGAGCGCCACCCTGTGGTCGGCGTTCAAAGCAACCCTGCATTTCTGCTACATAGAGGTGATCTGTACTTCACCTCTATGTAGCAGAGCTGATCGAGTTATGCATGCTTCTAGCCTCCCACGGAGGCTATTGAAGCATGCCAAAATAAAAAAAAAAAGTGATTAAAAATATAAAAAAATAAAAAATATATAAAAGTTCAAATCACCCCCCTTTCGCCCCAATCAAAATAAAACAATTAAAAAAAATCAAACATACACATATTTGGTATCGCCGCGTTCAGAATCGCCCGATCTATCAATAAAAACAAAGGATTAACCTGACCGCTAAATGACGTAGCGAGAAAAAAAATCAAAACGCCAAAATTACGTTTTTTTGGTCGCCGTGACATTGCATTAAAATGCAATAACGGGCGATCAAAAGAACGTATCTACACCAAAATGGTGTCATTAAAAACGCCAGCTCGGCACCCAAAAAATAAGCCCTCACCTGACCCCAGATCACGAAAATTGGAGACGCTACTGGTATCGGAAAATCGCGCATTTTTTTTTTTTCTTTTTAGCAAAATTTGGAATTTTTTTTCACCACTTAGATAAAAAATAACTTAGACATGTTTGGTGTCTATGAACTCGAAATGACCTGGAGAATCATAATGGTAGGTTAGTTTTAGCATTTAGTGAACCTAGCAAAAAAGCCAAACAAAAAACAAGTGTGAGATTGCACTTTTTTTGCAATTTCATCACACTTGGAATTTTGTTCCCGTTTTCTGTTACATGGCATGGTAAAATCAATGGTACTGTTCAAAAGTACATCTCATCCCGCAAAAAATAAGCCCTCACATGGCCATATTGACGGAAAAACAAAAAAGTTATGGCTCTGGGAAGGAGGGGAGCAAAAAACGAAAATGAAAAAGCGGAAAAAGCTCCGGGGGTGAAGGGGTTAATGATATATTCCTGACTTGGCCAAACACAACACAAATTATATAGATAAGGGATGAAGAAACGTTTCTTCTAATCTGAGGACCATGCTGTTAGGTTGGATCAATCCAAAGACCACAATGAAACTGAAAGAGAGTAGGTCACTTCCAAAGCTCAAATTATCTATACATTCACAAAGGAAACTTGACCGCTAGAAAAATCATATTTGTAGTGTAGATTTTTCTCATTGTGTTTTTTTTTACATTTTGATCATATATGTTAATACAGGGGCTTTAATTCACACATGGCATGGCAAAGACCTTAGTGCACGGTTCTTCCTCCTTCATTTACAATCTTCTGAACCTCTTTTTAAGTTGATTGACAGTGCTCCGTTTTAAGTGCTGCCTGAATTGAATCCTTAGAATACACTGTCCTCTTTTCAGCATACCTTTTGCTTCACCTTCTGCGCCATCAGCTTCCCATTGGGGCTGCTGAAGCTCTGCTGCTGGCATTGTTACGCATAAAGAGACAGAGTCCAAGTTCAACTTAAAACAGACAACTTTACTGGTTTATTTTCTGAGCATGTCCAGTTCCATTACAGCATTACCATAGAGTTCTTCACAGTGTATATCCTTCTCTTTCCCTGTGCTCTCCCTCATATCCTTCAGCATGTACCCAGGTTGTGTCTTGTCCGGGACTGCAGCATCCTCTTTGTCCAGCTTCGCTACTTGTAGGAATTCCCTTGTCTGTTTTGCACCAGACATAAGGGCATCTGCCCACGAAGTAAGCAGCCATATGTTAGAGCCACCTGCGTTCCTGTGCTGCTGTAATCTCCAGTACTCAAGCTCTGGATGGCAGAGCTTTTATCTTGAGAATGTTGCGGGGTCACTGTGCTGTCCCGGGCTCTAAGCCCTACAGGACTGTCTGGGTTCCCTGGCCCAACTGACTATCATCAGTGAAATGCTCCTGGCTTACCCACAATTGGCCCCTCCTATGTTAACTATTACTTTTCCTGTTGAAGCTACTGTTCTAAGATATCACCATCTAGTGTCCTAATTAACATACTGCACTTTCCCTTTTCACAATATACACATCACAGTAAATAGCAGCATTTGATAGCAGTCTTTGTAACCCCTTACAAGCACACACTATCAGTTTATGCAAGTGCTGTTCATCTCTTTCATGTTTGAAGTGGCATCTGCATGCACACAGGATCGCAGTAGCGGGGGCCAATGGTGGTAGAGACGGGAGATGAGGATGCTCGGCTCGTGCAGCATCAGTCTGGGTGTGACCTTACCCCTATCTCTGTCAGTATTGGCTGCCCACTGGTATGTGTTCCCATTTGTAGGGAGCTGACAGCAGAGAGGGATGAGAATGCACCTGCACACACTAACACCGTGTGTTTGCTCTCTGCTCCTATAATGTCAGTGTGTGCATGGCTGAGGATAAAATTCAGGCAGTGCTTCAAAACTAGTGCTGTGAATTAGCAAAAGGGTAGAGAGAACAAAGGAAGACGCTGCTGGAAAATGGTGCAAAGAAATTTGTAAAACAAAAATAATAATATTAATAATAATGATAAAGTAGTCACAATAAGTATTTAAGGGTATAAGTAATAATTTACCTAAAGCATGCGTAATATAGAATACAGTGGCTAGAAACACTCTATTTAGCAAGAAAACCTTCAAAAAACAGGTTTTATCACTTTTTCTTAGCTAAAAAGGTAGTTTAGTAGGATGGTAACTGAGGTGGCACGCATCTCAGTGATATGAAAACACATGCAAGTAACCACCAGGCACCGATAAGCACGTTTGTCACTAGATGGTTGGGAGTCCACTTCTGGCGGCATTGTGACCCCTGGGCCGTGCGTCCCAGACGGACTGAGTTAGAAAACACTTGGTGCCTTTGGATATTTAGCTATACCTAAGCAGTTGTGTTGCTTTCTTTTATTAGGTGACATTGAATAATCTTGCTTCTCATCATTTGACAATGATTTAACTACTGTACAATATTTGGGCTGTGAAGGATCCAGAGGTAGCAGTTGCAGCATTCTCGTGGTGCCGCAGGATGTCCAAGGGCCCCTCTGGCACGTAAAAAGGCAACAGCCTGATAAATGGCAGATGGCTAGTGGGAGGTACAGATTTTGCATTGAGGTCTGGGATCTTGGATGGAGCTGTAGCGGAAGGAAGAGGAAATAAAACCTGTAACAAGAAATGTACCATAAGGATCTAAGCATGTAAGATCTAAAAGCTGAACACTACCCTGCGCTCTAATCCACTCGGAGGGTACGATGGTTTTCTCGATAAACCATATGTGGCTATGTATGACTTCTCTGGCATGCGCTGTCCTTTGCTCTGCACATGCACCACATGTATTCAGATGAGAACGTTCTGGCGATTTCAGGTTTCAGAACCTTGAAGGAAGAGAATTAGCATTACAATGCATTATCTGGCTCTGTCACATTGATAGCTGCCACTGTCAGACAACACTATCAAGAAACTTCCCGCTCTCCTTGGATCACAGAGCCCTTGCAGATGACAGATTGTGAATGCAGATTTTAGCCGTGCTGTACATAATTCAATCAGAGCCATTTCAGACAGTCTTTCTCATCCCTAAGGATTTGTTTCTCCTGCTTTCTAATCCTTTCTGTAATTATTGGTGAGGTTAAGTGATCTCCGCTTAAAAAAAAAAGCGTAATACTTATACGGATTCCCACACTGCTCTGCTGCTCAAAATTATATACGGGCAGCCGGCAAACATGTGCCGCGCGCTGTACAAAAGTATTGTAGGGTGTTCTTCTGTCATTTTAGATAGGGGTAGCAGGGATTTTCAATTTTCATATCCCGTTTTTTGATGAGCAAGTGCACTCGTTGCTCAGGTTTTCCCGAGCACGCTCAGATAGTCTCCGAGTATTTGTTATTAGTTTTTGTTGCCGCAGCTGCATGATTTACTGCTGCTAGCCAGCCTGAGTACATGTGGGGGTTGCCTGGTTGCTAGGGAATCCCCACATGCTGTAAATCAAGCAGCTGCATCAACAAAAACAAAAATCTCCGAGCACTAACAAATACTCGGAGACCACCCGAGCGTGCTCGGTAAATCCCGAGCAACGAGTACACTCGCTCATCACTAATCCCGTTCCTTTTCCTGACCTGAATACATTGGACTTTCAGTCATTCAGCCACTTAGACTTTGACACTGTCTGGAAATTCATGTTGAGACCTTGAGATCCCCTTCATTTAGTTTTTATGGCCAATTGCCCCTTTGCAGCAGTACACATTAAATTTTACAGAAGGAATCTAAATTTTATTACAATAAATTGAAGATATTGTCTGGAAAGGTTGTAAATCAGCAGTAATGATAGCGTTTCATGTTCTAAAATAAAAGTTATATAATCCTAACTATTCATGACTTTTGGATATGTGATGGACGCTTAGCCCCAAGTATCGTGATCAGAGCTATAGCATCATAGATTGTGGTATAGAACCACAAAGCAGTTTGTTTTAGTTGTGAAAGAAGTTGTCCACACCCGAGATATTGACATGTTTTAAAAAGGCAGGGAACGCTTTAAAGGGTAATCTGCCATCAGTTTTTTGCCATCTAATATGAGAGCAGCATAATTAAGAGAAATACTTTGATTCTAGTGATGTATCACTTACTGAGCTGCTTGCTGTAGTTTTGATAAAATCACTGTTTTATCAGCAGTAGATTATCATTATAGGACAAGTAAACCTGTGTACACAGTGTACACTGAAAGCCATCAATCAAGTGTTATATATAAATATATATATTGTGAGGCAGTGACCGGTGTCACATGCGAGGGTCACTATGTGTCCCCCAGGATGTGCTTAGAAGCATATTAGATCCGCTGGAGTGCCCTGTGCTCACAGCAGGTTGCCTGTGAGACACAGGGAAGAATAAAAGTAAGTGTGAACTTGGTCAAGTTATTTGTCCCAGAATTTATTCAGGAAAACCTGGTATGGGCTTTTATTTTGAAACGGACTGCAGGATGGTAGTGGGGCCGGTCCGTTTCCACCAGCCCAGATCTTATAGTGGCCCATGGCCATAGAATCTGGAGGATAGAAAAAAAAACCCAGCAAGAGAGTTTGGGTGTGTCAGTCTGGTCTGGGATTCAGACCTAGCAGGAGGCTTGTGCAGAGCTCCTTCCGTGTGGAGAAACACGGGCCAGGCAGAGCCTGAAAAGCCAGACACACCAGCGTACACGGGGGTGTAATACGCTCACGGCAGTGGACTGTGGACTGTTGTTATTTTTCCCGGCTGCATACCGAAGGACTTGTTTGCTTTCTTTTCCGGTTTGTGAGTATGCTGTGAAATAAACAAGACTTTGTTTGAACTTTATATGGGTCACTGCCTATTCACTGCACAGCAAGGACATCGCTACATCACAATTGGTGGAGAATGCGGGCAGTGTGAATTAAGGCATACCCCAATGCCATTTGCATGTCTGTTATTAAGCCTGCTACATTGCAATTCAGGCCTACAGACAAAATGGAGGAGATCCTGAGGCAGCTAGTCCTCACACAGCAACAACAGCAACAAACTAATAATCTGTTGCTGCAGCAAATTACAGCCCTGCGAGAGGCACCTCCAGCACCGACCCCGGAACGTCGCGATGCCCGTGACAAGGTCCGCTCCGCTTTGAGGAAATTGAGTCCAGAAGATGACGTGGAAGCTTTCCTCACCGTCTATGAGCGCACGGCAGAACGGGAGAATCTGCCA
The DNA here is from genome assembly GCF_032444005.1 of Ranitomeya imitator. Classification (NCBI taxonomy): domain Eukaryota; kingdom Metazoa; phylum Chordata; class Amphibia; order Anura; family Dendrobatidae; genus Ranitomeya; species Ranitomeya imitator. The sequence goes on from NC_091284.1 coordinate 386,185,085, forward strand.
GCAGCACAGTGGGCTGAAGTTGTGGCTCCGTTCTTGAGGGGTGATGCGCTAAAGGCCTACTTTGTCCTCAGTCGGGAGGATGCCCAGGACTATTCCAAGTTAAAAGGTGAGATCCTTGCCCGACTGGGGGTTAATACTTATGTGAGAGCTCAACGGGTGTTTTCTTGGACTTTTGTGGAAGCCCAGCCTGCCAGGTCTCAGATTTTTGACTTATTGCAGCTTGTGAAATGGTGGCTCCAACCTGAGACTTTATCCACAAGTCAGATAGTGGAGAGGGTGGTGGTCGACCGACTGGTGAGGGCTCTGCCAGCGGCCATTCAGCGTTGGGTGGGTCAAGGGGACCCGGGTACCCTAGACCAGGTTGTAGGCCTGATAGAGCGATATAAGGCCACCCAGGACTTTATACGGGACACTGCTCCGCTTCGGCTGTGACGTAAGGCTCCGCCAGCTCAGGAGTCTGAGAAAAGTCCACGGCCCTCCACTGGGACAAGACCGGACCGAGTCCGTGCTGAGGGGTTGTCTCGGAAAGAGAGTGACCACAGACCTGTGTCCCCTAAACTGGCTCCAAGGTTACCTCGTGCCACAGTCGTTGCGTGTTGGCGGTGCCAAGAACCTGGACATGTGGTTGCTAATTGTCCCCTAACAACAGAACCCATGGACTGCGGGTATACCCGCCGCGTGTCTATGTATGCCCAGCCAGTCTGCATTGCCACTACAGACCCTGCCGGTACCGAACCTCAGCTGTGCAGAGTGCTCGTTAACGGGTACCAAACGGATGCTCTCTTGGACTCGGGGAGCTTGGTGACCCTGGTACACGGGTCCTTGGTTGCTGGGGACAGTCCTATTGGACGAAAGGTGGGGGTAGTGTGCATACATGGGGACCTCCGAGAGTACCCGACTGCGGAGGTCACATTCTCCACCCCATGTGGAGAGATAAAACATGTGGTGGGAGTGGTAAAAACTCTTCCGTATGGGACTGTGATGGGTAGAGACTTACCGTTGTTCTGGTCCCTCTGGGAGACCAGAGTTAACCCTCTCAGGGTAAAAAGCATTCCGGGTGCAGAACCCGAAGATCCCGAGTCAGGGATACCTGCCGTAGGAGTCGCCACGATAGGGACAGTGTGTAATCCCGATAGGTTTCCCCTAGAGGTATTGGCAGGGGAAGTGGAAGAGAATCCACCAATTCATGAGCTGGAGGTGTCACCTAGTAAGTTTGGGACTGCCCAGCTCCAGGATCCCACTCTGACCCGGGCAAGGGAAAGAGTAATCGAGGTAAATGGGGTGGCACAACAACCTGGTGCAGAAAAGGAGTTTCCCCGGATGGCGGTCATCCAGGAGTTACTGTACAGGGTTGATAAAATCCGGGATGAGGTGGTGGAACAACTGGTAGTGCCCCAACCCTATCGTCGGGCGGTGCTCGACATGGCTCACACTTACATGTTGGGGGGGCACTTGGGGGCCAAAAAGACGTTAGAGCGCATATTACAGAGGTTCTTTTGGCCTGGTGTCTACGCTGAGGTTACAAAGTACTGTGACACATGTCCTGAGTGTCAACTAACCTCACCCACCACAAACTACCGGAGTCCGTTAGTACCTCTGCCCATCATAGAAGTACCCTTTGAGCGGATAGCGATGGATCTGGTGGGACCAATAGTAAAATCCGCCCTGGGCCATCAGCACATATTAGTAGTCGTAGACAACGCCACCCGGTATCCAGAGGCGATACCGCTCCGGCACACTTCGGCTAAACTAATAGCCCGTGAACTGTTTGCCATGTTTTGTCGTCTTGGGCTCCCCGAGGAGATCCTTGCAGATCAGGGAACCCTTTTATGTCTAAAGTGACTAGGGAGCTATGTAAATTGCTCCAAATTAAACAGTTGCGTACGTCAGTGTACCATCCACAAACCGATTGATTGGTCGAGAGATTTAATAAGACCCTCAAGGCCATGCTCAAAAAGGTGGTCGCCAAGGATGGGAAGGATTGGGATATGTTATTGCCATATTTAATGTTCGCCATACGCGAGGTACCGCAGGCGTCCACGGGGTTCTCCCCATTTGAGCTATTGTATGGCAGGCACCCGAGGGGGCTGCTGGATGTAGCCAAAGAGACATGGGAACAGGAGCCCACTCCACATAAGAGTGTTATCGAGTATGTGGCAAGTATGCAGGATTGGATTGCAGTCGTGCAACCCATCGTAAAGGAGCATCTGTTGGATGCCCAGGCCGCTCAGAGCCGTACCTATAATAAAAGGGCCACGGTCAGGTCCTTTAAAGAAGGAGACCGGGTGTTGGTACTAGTGCCCACCCCAGAGAGTAAACTCCTGGCCAAGTGGCAAGGGCCGTATGAGATACGGGGAAAGGTGGGGGAAGTGAATTACAAAGTGTACCAACCCGGGAAAAGAAAACCCGAGCAGTTGTACCATGTAAACCTGCTAAAGGCCTGGAAGGACCGAGAATGTTTGGTCACAGATGCAACTACGGTCATACAATCGGAGGTCCCTCTGGCCCTGGCCAAGAACACAGCCAGGTGTGAGGTAAAAGTCAATGATGCCCTCACAAAACAGCAGCGGCGGGAGGCTCGAGCTTTGGTACAGCAGAATTTGGATGTATTCTCAGAGCTGCCGGGGCGAACCTCATTGATTCAGCATGACATTGTCACTGAGCCCCGGGTAAAGGTGCGGATGAAACCGTACCGAGTGCCAGAAGCCCGAAGGCAAGCCATCGCGGCCGAGGTAAAGCAAATGCTTCAGTTGGGAGTCATTGAGGAGTCCCGAAGTGAGTGGGCTAGCCCCATTGTACTTATACCAAAACCTGATGGGTCATTACGCTTCTGTAATGACTTTAGGAAGTTAAATGAAGTGTCAAAATTTGACCTGTATCCCATGCCACGGGTGAACGAGCTAATTGAGAGACTGGGGAAGGCCCAGTACTTCACCACGCTGGATCTCACGAAAGGTTACTGGCAGGTTCCCTTAACAGAGTCAGCGAAGGAAAAGACTGCATTTATAACCCCAGAGGGTCTCTTTCAATACATTGTCTTACCTTTTGGGTTACATGGGGCTCCGGCCACATTCCAGAGGCTGATGGACATTGTGTTAGCACCACATAGAGATTACGCATCGGCCTATTTGGACGACATAGTCATCTTTAGTACCGACTGGGATACCCATCTGTCCCAGGTACAAGCAGTGCTAGAGTCTCTTAGAGCCGCAGGGTTAACAGCAAACCCAAAGAAATGTGCGATAGGTCTCACGGAAGCCCGGTACTTGGGATACGTGGTCGGCCGGGGGTCTATCAAACCTCAAGTGAACAAAATTGAGGCCATTCAAAACTGGCCCAAGCCCTTAAGTTCCAAACAAGTGAGGGCATTCCTTGGCATCATTCGGTATTACCGTCGGTTTATACCCAATTTTGCTGGTAAATCGGCTTCCCTAACGGACCTGTTAAAAGGGAAGAAAACGGTGATGGTCAAGTGGAATCCTCAAGCAGAGGAAGCGTTCCAGTCTCTGAAGTCGGCGTTGTGTGGACAGCCGGTCCTCATCAGCCCCGACTTCAAGAAAACCTTTATTGTGCAAACCGATGCCTCAGAGGTAGGCTTAGGAGTGGTGCTGTCGCAAGAGGTGAATGGGGATGAGCATCCAGTCACCTATTTAACCAGGAAACTGACCCCGGCAGAGAAAAATTATAGCGTAGTGGAGAAGGAGTGCTTGGCGATCAAATGGGCCTTGGAGTCCCAACGCTACTATTTGCTCGGGCGTCAATTTCGGTTGGTAACAGACCATTCACCCCTTGTCTGGATGAGAAATGCAAAGGAAAGGAATGCCCGAGTCACCAGATGGTTCTTGTCCCTACAAAATTTCAGCTTCTCTGTGGAACATCGGGCTGGGAAATCACAGGGAAATGCAGATGCCCTGTCACGGGCACCATGTATGCTGACAAATGTTCAACCCCACAAGTCTGAACAGAGGGGGGGGGGGTATGTGAGGCAGTGACCAGTGTCATATGCGAGGGTCGCTATGTGTCCCCCAGGATGTGCTTAGAAGCATATTAGATCCGCTGGAGTGCCCTGTGCTCACAGCAGGTTGCCTGTGAGACACAGGGAAGAATAAAAGTAAGTGTGAACTGGGTCAAGTTATTTGTCCCAGAATTTATTCAGGAAAACCTGGTATGGGCTTTTATTTTGAAACGGACTGCAGGATGGTAGTGGGGCCGGTCCGTTTCCTCCAGCCCAGATCTTATAGTGGCCCATGGCCATAGAATCTGGAGGATAGAAAAAAAAACCCCAGCAAGAGAGTTTGGGTGTGTCAGTCTGGTCTGGGATTCAGACCTAGCAGGAGGCTTGTGCAGAGCTCCTTCCGTGTGGAGAAACACAGGCCAGGCAGAGCCTGAAAAGCCAGACACCCCAGCGTACACGGGGGTGTAATACGCTCACGGCAGTGGACTGTGGACTGTTGTTATTTTTCCCGGCTGCATACCGAAGGACTTGTTTGCTTTCTTTTCCGGTTTGTGAGTATGATGTGAAATAAACAAGACTTTGTTTGAACTTTATATGGGTCACTGCCTATTCACTGCACAGCAAGGGCATCGCTACATCACAATATATACCATATATACTCGAGTATAAGCCGAGATTTTCAGCCCAAATTTTTGGGCTGAAAGTGCCCCTCTCGGCTTATACTCGAGTCAAGGTGGGTAGCAGGGTCTGCGGGTGAGGGGGTGAGGGCGCTGAGGCATATTTACCTGCTTCCAGCGATCCTGGCGCTCCCCGCCTGTCCCACGGTCTTCGGTGCTGCAGTTCTTCCCCTCTTCAGCGGTCACGTGGGACCGCTTATTAGAGAAATGAATATGCGGCTCCACCTCCCATAGAGGTGGAGCCGCATATTCATTTCTCTAATCAGCGGTGGCGGTGACCGCTGATAGAGGAAGAAGCTGCGGCACCGAAGACAGCTGTCCGGGAGAAGGAGCGGGACGCCGGGACCAGGTAAGTATCGCATATTCACCTGTCCACGATCCAGCCACCGGGCGCTGCTCCATCTTCCCAGCGTCTCTCCACTCTGACTGTGCAGGTCAGAGGGCGCGAAGACGCATATAGTGTGCGCGCCGCCCTCTGCCTGATCAGTCAGTGCGGAGAGACGCCAGGACCGGACGCTGGGAGCTGCAAGCAAGAGAGGTGAGTATGGCGTTTTTTTTTTTATTGCAGCAGCAGCAGCAATGGCACAGATTTATGTGGAGCATCTATGGGGAAATATGAACGGTGCAGAGCACTATATGGGGCACAGCTATGGGGCAATATAAACGGTGCAGAGCACTATATGGCACAGCTATGGGGCAATAATGAGCGGTGCAGAGCACTATATGGCACAGCTATGGGGAAATATGAACGGCGCAGAGCACTCTATGGGGCACAGCTATGGGGCAATATGAACGGTGCAGAGCACTATATGGCACAGCTATGGGGAAATATGAACGGTGCAGAGCACTATATGGCACTGCTATGGGGCAATATGAACGGTGCAGAGCACTCTATGGCACAGCTATGGGGCAATAATGAACGGTGCAGAGCACTATATGTGTTGTGAATTCTGTTGTCGAACTCCCTCCTGTGGTCGTGAATGGTACTTCGGCGAGTTCTGTCTATGGGCTCCCTCTGGTGGCTATGAGTGAAGCTGCTGCTTCTGAGGTTCCTTACACAGGTGACGTGGTTTATCCTTTGTTTGGCTGCTCTATTTAACTCCACTCAGATCGTTACTCCATGCCAGCTGTCAATGTTTTTGCATTGGTTCAGTTCGCTCCTGGATCTGCCTGGTGACCTGTCTTCTCCTGCAGAAGCTAAGTTCCTTGTTGTTATTTTTTGCTCATTGTTTCTTTGTCCAGCTGGTTATCCTGATTTTGTCTTGCTAGCTGGAAGCTCTGGGATGCAGAGTGGCACCCCCGCACCGTGAGTCGGTGCGGAGGACCCTTTTGCACACTCTGCGTGGTCTTTTGTAGGTTTTTGTGCTGACCGCAAAGATTCCTTTCCTATCCTCTGTCTATTTAGTAAGTCTGGCCTCCCTTTGATGAAACCTATTTCATTTCTGCGTTTGTGACTTTTATCTTTACTCACAGTCATTATATGTGGGGGGCTGCCTATTCCTTTGGGGAATTTCTCTGAGGCAAGGTAGGCTTTATTTTCTATCTCTAGGGCTAGCTAGCTCTGAGGCTGTGACGAGGCGCCTAGGGAGCATCAGGAGCGCTCCACGGCTATTTTTAGTGTGTGCGATAGGATTAGGGCTTGCGGTCAGCAGAGCTCCCACATCCCAGAGCTCGTCCTGTATGAGTTTAACTATCAGGTTGGGTGCTCCTAACCACCAGGTCATAACATATATGGCAGCTATGGGGCAATAATGAACAGCGCAGAGCACTATATGGCACAGCTATGGGGCAATATGAACGGTGCAGAGCACTATATGGCACAGCTATGGGGAAATATGAACGGCGCAGAGCACTATATGGGGCACAGCTATGGGCAATATGAATGGTGCAGAGCACTATATGGCACAGCTATGGGGCAATAATAAGTGATGCAGGGCACTATATGGCACAGCTATGGGGAAATATGAACTGTGCAGAGCACTATATGGGGCACAGCTATGGGGCAATATGAACGGTGCAGAGCACTATATGGCACAGCTATGGGGCAATAATGAACGATGCAGAGCACTATATGGCACAGCTATGGAGAAATATGAACGGTGCAGAGCACTATATGGCACAGCTATGGGGCAATATGAATGGTGCAGAGCACTATATGGCACAGCTATGGGGAAATATGAACGGTGCAGAGCACCATATGGCACAGCTATGGGGCAATATGAATGGTGCAGAGCACTATATGGCACAGCTATGGGGCAATAATGAACGGTGCAGAGCACTCTATGGCACAGCTATGGGGCAATATGAACGGTGCAGAGCACTATATGGCACAGCTATGGGGAAATATGAACGGTGCAGAGCACTATATAGCACTGCTATGGGGCAATAATGAACTGTGCAGAGCACTATATGGCACAGCTATGGGGCAATAATGAACATGTAGAGCACTATATGGCACAGCTATGGGGCAATAATGAACATGCAGAGCACTATATGGCACAGCTATGGGGAAATAATGAACGGTGCAGAGCACTATATGGCACATCTATGGGGAAATAATGACCTATTTTTATTTTTGAAATTCACCGGTAAATGCTGCATTTCCACCCCAGGCTTATACTCGAGTCAAAAAGTTTTCCCAATTTTTTGTGGCAAAATTAGGGGGGTCGGCTTATACTCGGGTCGGCTTATGCTCGAGTATATACGGTATATCTATATATATAATTGTCTAAGGTTTTTTCCGTCTGTCTGTCTTTCTGTCTGTCTGTCTTTCTGTCTGTCTGTCCTGGAAATCCCGCCTCTCTGATTGGTTGAGGCCGCCAGGCCTCGACCAATCAGCGACGGGCTCAGCGACGATGATGTCATAAAGGACGTAGACATCCCGCGTCTCTGATTGGTTGAGGCCGCCAGGCCTCAACCAATCAGCAACGGTCACAGCGACGATGATGTCATAATGGTTGCCATGGCGACGATGATGTCATAAAGGTTGCCTTGACCAATCAGCGATGGGCACAGTCTGCCGCGAATTCTGGAATCATCATTGTCCATATACTACGGGGACATGCATATTCTAGAATACCCGATGCGTTAGAATCGGGCCACAATCTAGTATATATATATATAGAGAGAGAGAGAGCTCATTATTCAGAGAACTGGTAGACATGCAGCAGATATAACAGGTATTTTATCAAAACTGCAGCAAGCAGCCCAGTAAGTGATACATCACTGGAGTCAGGGTTTCTGCCCATACATCATACAGCTCTCAAATGGGGTAGCAAAAACTTGCAGACAGATTCTCTTTAAAATAGAAAATAATAGCATTACTGTTTATATCACATCAGCTTCGCCGCATTCATCCTTTGTAATGTGGTGCCACTTACTTTCTTCGGCTCATCACCATGCACTATATTGGCACTTTTTTAACATTGTTTGTCTTTTACATTATTTCTAATAAAGTATTGTACCTTTATTGTTCATCTTACGCCTCTCATACATGGAGAAGTACATCTAATATCTAATAACACAGACTTGGACTTAAGAAAGTTATTTATTAGATGTCAAATACCGTACTTTGCCCCGCCTCAAAGGATAGGCCAAATTTTAAAAAATGACAAATTTTGCGAAAGGTGTTCTTTAACATGAAAATTTAGATGGGAGAAAAACAATTTTTTTCATTTACTAAAGTTGCCTAATAATTCTACACAAGAGAAAACCTCTTGACTTAAATACTCAGGTTTCAGGTTTATAAACTTTTTGAATTGACCAGCAGCTCTGTAATTGTTCAATAATAAAACTAATCATAATAACTGTGCACACTACGGAGTTAAAGGTCCCCTTCCGAAACGTCTTGCTCTTTTTCGGATTATTCTAGATGGAATTTTATATCTTCTGCACTAATCATACTTGTTCTTTGGGGAATACAGGAAGATTATAGTACTGAGCTGCCTAGAGGTCGTGGTGACATCATGCCGCAGCAATTTAACACAAAATAGCTTCCAAATTGTAAGACTGCAAGTACAAGCCATGCCAGTTGAAAGCCATGACCTTGTCAGCGTAATCATAGGGATATCTAACTTTTATGTCTGTGACTGTCCTCTGTATCCATGGACAGAGTGGAGGGATTTACTTAAAATTTACAGTAAAAAGTAAGAACCAAGAAAATGAAGCGCATGTGTTTGACACTGTCAAGACGCATTTTACACACCCATCAGTAGTCTCAAAAAGTGTCAAGAAAAAGTGTTCTGACCAATAGAAGTTGTTATATGCGCAAATACTACTATGGGCGTTGGCCACCTTATTTTAACAAATATGTTGGGTGACATGATATATAGTTATGACATGTTCTCCTCCTGCACTTGTTCTCGTAGCTTTCCTCACAGACTGCACAGCTCTCCTCTCCATAAAATGGCGGTTGGTGGAGGAACATGCGACCAGACCAGTCCATCCGTCTCCTCCAGTAGAATAGTAGCTTTCTCAAGGAAGGTGGGAGGTTTTCAGTTGGATGAGACTGATGGTCACATGTCCCTCCATCAGCGGCCATTTCGATAACAGAAGTGCTCTGCTACCCGTAAGAAAGACTGCACTAACACATACAGGTGGAGGACCTGTAATACTTATTTTATTACATTAGTAAGTGCCACAAAATCATGTCCCCAACATATTTTTAATATATACATACAGTGGCGAACTCCTTTAAGCATGTCTTTGTTTTTTTGCACAAATTACTGTTCTACATGGGGAAAAAGTCACAGAGAAAAATGCAGAGATGTTTACCTGTTGAAGCCTCCAACCAAATGCACTGGTGGCGCCGCAGGTCTGAGGTAAATATGCTTTACAAATGTTATTTACTCTTCTAATGTCTGCTCCGCTGTTGTTGATGGATGTTCCTTACCAGCTCAGTGTACTCTCTTCAATTGCATATGAACTTACTATTCACACCAATGACTCTTTATTGGGGACATTAGTACCAGTATTTGCATATTTTATGGCCTCTGACCTGCGGCCCCGGTGTAGTTGTCACCTTTCAGAGTATCCCATATATTGTTAGGTACAATTTTATATTTGACTTGCTTAATAAAATATTTTGTTTGATATTGATCCCGTTTCATGCAGTATTTTCTATGTAGGGTTTACCCATGGCACTATAGCTAATCTGTCTAGATGTAGATGGCAGAGAAATTTGAAAGGTTGCAACGCAGGATTCTGCTGACACAGACATAAAAAAAGCTAGACTGCATTTTTCAAAATGTAAGTGAGTAACCAAAATCCTTATTGGAAAGTGTCTTGTGGACATATCAGACCAAGAAATAGCTTTTTGGTGAAGCACATTATTCTTCTGTTTACCAAAAAGTGAATGAGGCCTACAAAGAAAAGAACACTGTACCTACAGTCAAATCTGGTGGAGGTTCATAGATGTTTTGGAGTTGTTTTGCTGCCACTGGCACTGGGTGCCTTGACTGTTTGCAAAGCATCATGAAAACTTAATATTAACAAAGGATTTTTGATTGCGGTGTAGTACCCATTGTCAGAAAGCTGGGTTTGTGTCCTAGGTCATTAGTCTTCCAGCAAGACAATGACCTCAAACACACTTCAAGAAGCTCCCAGAAATGAATGGAAACAAAGCACTGGAGAGATCTGAAGTAGTCATCAATGTGTCTGGATCTAAATCCCTTTGAACATTTGTGGAGAGATCTTAAAATTGCTGTTGGGAGGAGGCGCCTTTCAATTATGAGAGACCTGGAGTAGCTTGCAAAAGAAGAGTGGCCCAAAATTCCAGTTGAAAGGAGGAAGAAGCTTGTTGTTGGCTATAGGAAGCTATTTATTGATGTTATTTATTTCAAAGTGTGGGCAACCAAATTACTAAGTTGAGGGTGCAAAAAATTTTATGCAGCCCATTTTTGAGGTTTAGTGTGAAAATATGTCCAAGCTGCCTTATTTTCTACATTTCTTTGTGTTGTACAAATAGACACAAAGGAAATAAACATTCGTGATTGCAATTATCTTGTGGTGAAAATACTTTTCTGGAACAATTTCAAGGGTCCCAACACTTTCGGCCATGACTGTATATGCGGTCTGTCAATATGTGACAGCAAGAAAATGCTACATGTTATAACATTCTTGTTGACAACATTGGCAAAAAATCAGACCAACCCATGATGGCGGCTATTATACAATATGGGTGAAATTTAATAAGACTGATATTCAGTGGTGTATCTTGAAGCTTTTGGCTCCGATGCAAAAGCTCCAACTGGGCCACCAACTATTGCTGGTCTTTACCAGCAATGGGTCATTTCATATGGGCCAAATGCAGCTTTTGGGTCCTTTATACACAAGGGTGCAACCTCTGCACCTATTATGGTTATGCCTCTGCTGATATTTAGTACTGTAGTCCAAACAGTAGACCATTGGGGCAAGATGCGCCTAATTTATTAACACATTTAGCACATCTTGGGCTGTCTATATGCTACAAAATGAAATCTTCTTAGCTATATGGATGACCCCCTTTATTTACACCAGTTTCTGTAATACATTTCTTGGGCCGCATTCTGCTATAACATACCTTTTCTGCTAATTCCCCCCTCTACTGTTAAAATATGACTTAAAAAAGTGGAACATTTTTGCACAAAACATCTTACTGTTGCAGTTAATTTAATAAGTATCTCCCAATGTCTGTTGTTACTTATTGCTTTGCTTCTAGTTCTAGCCTTTGTCTGTATATATCTAAACATTTATAACTTTTGATGAAGCCTTGGTGCCTTCTGCATTGAGTATATAGCTTCAGGAGTGTACCTGCCTATTTTATTAGTTTCCCAGGGAAAATATTTCTCATTGTAGAAATACGTTTGCTGTGACTGGAATTCCTCATTAATTCTAAATGGCATATTTTGTTCACAGAATTGTAAAATAATAAATAGGTGTATATATATATATATATATATATATATATATATATATATATATACTAGATTGTGGCCCGATTCTAACGCATCAGGTATTCTAGAATATGCATGTCCCCATAGTATATGGACAATGATGATTCCAGAATTCACGGCAGACTGTGCCCGTCACTGATTGGTCGAGGCAACCTTTATGGCATCATCGTCGCCATGGCAACCATTATGACATCTACGTCGATACTGTGCCCGTCGCTGATTGGTCGAGGCAAATTCGCAGCAGACTGTGCCCGTCGCTGATTGGTCGAGGCAACCTTTATGACATCATCATCGCCATGCTGTGCCCGTTGCTGATTGGTGGCCTCGACCAATCAGAGACGCGGGATTTCCAGGACAGACAGACAGACAGACAGACAGATGGAAAAACCCTTAGACAATTATATATATAGATATATATAGATATATCTATATATATCTATACATCTATATATATAATTGTCTAAGGGTTTTTCCGTCTGTCTGTCTGTCTGTCCTGGAAATCCCGCGCCTCTGATTGGTCGAGGCCGCCAGGCCTCGACCAATCAGCAACGGGCACAGCGACGATGATGTCATAAAGGACATAGAAATCCCACGTTTCTGATTCAGTGACAGGCACAGTATCGACGTAGATATCATAATGGTTGCCATGGCGACAATGATGTCATAAAGGTTGCCTCGACCAATCAGCGACGGGCACAGTCTGCCGCGAATTCGCCTCAACCAATCAGCGATGGGCACAGTATCGACGTAGATGTCATAATGGTTGCCATGGCGACGATGATGTCATAAAGGTTGCCTCGACCAATCAGCAACGGGCACAGTCTGCCGCGAATTCTGGAATCATCATTGTCCATATACTACGGGGACATGCATATTCTAGAAAACCCAATGCATTAGAATCGGGCCACAATCTAGTATATATATATATATATATTATGCTGGTAACCCATATTAGTGGAAGGTACAATAGTATGTCTTTAGCATTAAGAAATATTTCATTATATATTTAGTACTTTGCAAACATGTAAAAACAATTATGTTGTTGCATTGAACTCTATGGAAAAGATATCCCGCAATCTGCAATGAAACAGCATAATAATAACAATAATAATAATAATAATTATAATAATAATTACAACAATGCTGTGATTTTTGTAAGAGGTGGCACTTTTCCTTTGCAGAACATTTACCATATGTTAATCCTTAACTTGACTCTTACTTTAATTCTGCACATAATGCAATATGGGAAATGAGAGGGTATTATGCCTAAAATAAAGATGGTATTATTAAGCAAACCAGTTATGTGAAGGTTTATAGTATTAATAAAGTTGAAAAGACAGGTGGGAAAGCTGCCATAAAATTTGGTTTATATGCTATGAAAGAATTTACAATTCTCTCCGCTGGTCATGGTTTAAGATGTTAATTCTTTGTCTTATTTCATTTTGTAGGTTAACAGGTTTTCATCTTCCAGCTCCAATTGTGAGCAGTGGAAACCTCCTAACTCTGTGGTTGGTGTCGGACTACGCAGTCAGTGCTCAAGGGTTCCGCTCTACTTATGAAGGTCAGACCTGTGTGAAATTAAAATACTGGCTGAGATTATTTCAAGAAAATATTACGCAGTTAATATTTATATTTTATATTCACTGTTGTCAATTGTTTAGAATCCATTTTACGATATAGTCTCAACTGTGTACATTTATTTGTGGAATTTATACAACACTTCGTATTCTTCTGGCAAATTAAAGGGAAACTATCAGCAATATTTCACCACCAAACTATTTATATGTGCATGGTAGCTCTTTCAAAGATAAGTCCAGTAATACCTTTCCATGCCCAGTATGTTCCTCTATTAATGAGATATCAGCATTTCAGTTGATATGTAAATGAGGCTGCAGATCTGTAGCCTCTGTCACTCCAGATCTGTTCCCCTCTCGGCGCCGCCTCTTTCTGCTTAGCTGAAAACTTCTATGTTGTGTGACTTCAGGAAAAGAAGCCAACAGTCAAGCAGGAGGAGGCGACCCTGGGTGGGAATAGAGCTGGAGTGACATAAGCATCAGATCATTTAAATCTCAAATATCAGCATTTAAATATTAATTTAGATGCTGATTTCTCAGTAATGGAGGAAAAAACTGATCATGTAACTGAAAGACCTACATGCGCATAGAAATAGATTGGGCGGAGATCAAATTCAATTCTTTGGAAAAATTCCCTCTAAAAACAATAATTGCAGCAATCTTTATGTTCTTGGAATGCATACAATATTCATAAATCAACAGCACATATGAAAATAGGAAACTTTATAATATATCTTAACAGAGAATTCTGCTTCTTTCTCGGCCAGAACTGATCAGTCATTATCAAAATTCTCAATTCTGAGATAAAATCTGGATTCAGTGAAGACTTTCCATTACTGAGAGGAGATGGGAGTGACTACTGATGAGAGTCTATGCAGAGAGGAGGAAGAGGATGAGGGAGGAGCTACAGGCAGAGCTCCTCCTTCTTCTCCCTCCTATCTACATGTAATTGTTTCTGCAATAAATGCCATCTCCTATCTCAGTAATGGAAAGTCTTCACTGAATCCAGATTTTATCTCAGAATTGAGAATTTTCATAATGACTGATCAATTCTGGCAGAGAAAGAAGCAGATTTCTCTGATATGATATATTACAAAGTTGCTTATTTTCACATGTACTATTGATAGATGAAATAAAAATTAAAACATCAATTATGCTTTATACTTTAGACATGATTTTGCATAAACAGCTCTAATTGACACCTTTGTGTGTGTATAATGCTGTACTGTATAAAAACACACCTGTGACCTGATCCTACAGTCATGTGTTACAGTTAGTGTTGAGTAGTGTTGAGCGATACCGTCCGATACTTGAAAGTATCGGTATCGGATAGTATCGGCCGATACCCGAAAAATATCGGATATCGCCGATACCGATATCCGATACCAATACAAGTCAATGGGACATCAAGTATCGGAAGGTATTCTCATGGTTCCCAGGGTCTGAAGGAGAGGAAACTCTCCTTCAGGCCCTGGGATCCATAGGGATGTGTAAAATAAAGAATAAAAATTAAAAATATTGATATATTTACCTCTCCGGCGGCCCCTGAACTCAGCGCGGGTAACCGGCAGGCTTCTTTGTTCAAAATCAGCGCTTTTAGGACCTGAGAATCACGTCCCGGCTTCTGATTGGTCGCGGGCCGCCCATGTGACCGCCACACGACCAATCACAAGCCGTGACGTCATTCGCAGGTCCTTAACGCGCTCATTTTTTAAAAATGAGCGCGGTAATGACTTTCAAAGACGTAGCGGCTTGTGATTGGTCGCGTGGCCGCGACCAATCACAAGCCGCTACGTCTTTGAAAGCCATTAACGCGCTCATTTTTAAAAATGAGCGCGTTAATAGCTTGCGGTGACATCGCGGCTTGTGATTGGTCGCGGCAACGCGACCAATCACAAGCCGCGACGTCACCGCAAGCTATTAACACGCTCATTTTTAAAAATGAGCGCGTTAATGACTTTCAAAGACGTAGCGGCTTGTGATTGGTCGCGTTGCCGCGACCAATCACAAGCCGCTACGTCTTTGAAAGTCATTAACGCGCTCATTTTTAAAAAATGAGCGCGTTAAGGACCTGCGAATGACGTCACGGCTTGTGATTGGTCGCGTGGCGGTCACATGGGCGGCCCGCGACCAATCAGAAGCCGGGACGTGATTCTCAGGTCCTAAAAGCGCTGATTTTGAACAACGAAGCCTGCCGGTTACCCGCGCTGAGTCCAGGGGCCGCCGGAGAGGTAAATATATCAATATTTTTTATTTTAATTCTTTATTTTACACATCTCTATGTATCCGATACCGATACCCGATACCACAAAAGTATCAGATCTCGGTATCGGAATTCCGATACCGCAAGTATCGGCCGATACCCGATACTTGCGGTATCGGAATGCTCAACACTAGTGTTGAGCATTCCGATACTGCAAGTATCGGGTATCGGACGATATTTGCTGTATCAGAATTCTGATACCGAGTTCCAATATTTTTGCGATATCGGAAATCGGAATCGTCGTGTGCGGTGCGAATGTTTCCCAGGGTCTGGAGGAGAGGAGACTCTCCTTCAGGCCCTGGGATCCATATTCATTTAAAAAATAAAGAATAAAAATAAAAAATATGGATATACTCACTCCTCCGGCGAGCCCTGGCTGTCACCGCTGCAAGCATCTGCCTCCGTTCCTAAGAATGCAGTGAGTGAAGGACCTTCGATGACGTCGTGGTCACATGAGCGGTCAGGTGAGCGGTCACCTGACCGCGACGTCATCGAAGGTCCTTCACTCACTGCATTCTTAGGAACAGAGGCAGACGCTCGCAGCAGTGACAGCCAGGGTCCTTGGGAAGGGTGAGTATATCCATATTTTTTATTTTTATTTTTTATTTTTTACATGAATATGGATCCCAGGGTCTGAAGGAGAGTTTCCTCTCCTTCAGACCCTGGGAACCATCCAGGATACCTTCCAATATTTGTGTCCCATTGACTTGCATTGGTATCGGGTATCGGTATCGGCGATATCCGATATTTTTTGGATATCGGCCGATACCATCCGATACCTTTGAATATTAGAAGGTATCACTCAACACTAGTTACAGTCTTTCGTCCCCCCCACCCTTACCTCTTCTGTACACTAGCAAGAAGAAGAAAAATATGTAGTGATATACATGACCGAACAGACGATCGCAGCTAGTTTCCATGGTCTGCATGAGATTTACATATATGAATTAGTAAGCGTTTAATCAAGAAAAAAATCGAATTTTACAGCAGTGCCCCCTGATTCCTGCCAAGCTGATGGGAGTAAAACACAGCACCTGTGCAAGCTATGCAAAAAACTTATGATGTTTGTCAAGCAGTAGGTTTTCTTCCCTTCTTTATAACTTATCCCTTATCCATTGGAAAAACTTTCTGCCCTCTAGTTGTTTGAGCTCTGGTAATCCCAAGAATCCAGCGAATGGGATTCTAAAACTTCTGGAGCCGATGCTCTTGAATAAAACTGAGGTGCACATGCTCAGCTTCATTGTCACTGGGACGGCCGGAAACAGATGAGCTGAGCATGCGGCTTCCGATTAACTCTACAGACAATTTCCAAAAAGGGTTGGAGAAAAGACTTGCTTTCAATTTTAGAACCAGGGTACCTCTTGACCATGAGCTGTGCATGGTGTGGCATGACTTCAGGTGCATAGGGTTGAGCAGTAGTATCAGACACGGTCCACAGACAAAGTGACGCCATGTTTGAGAAAAACAAACTGCTTTTAATTACCCCCGAAAATCCTTTCAAAAGAAGCCGACAAGGAAGTGTTATGAAATTGTCTAAAATAGTTGCAACCAATCACAGCACAGCTTTAATTCATTAAATTCTGCTTGGAAAAGTAACTATTAGCCAATATCCTTTTTTCATCAATCCAGGAAATCTACTAAGTGAAAAACAATGGAAATTCAATTCCTACAGTGGCGCCATTCCAGCGATGTTCTCGTACGATGGAGCTAGTGAGTGCCCATTGTTTGGCTGCAACCTTCACTATTTTGTCTGTGTGGATGTGAGCCCTGACGGAACATTGATGAGTTGCATCAAAACAGTGGCTTATGGGCTGCAGCAGGCATATGACCCAACAATGCCACCCTCCGGGAACAGTGGCGCTGACATGGCTGGAAAGGTGACACTGCGGAAGAGTGTATCCATTATTTTATGTTAACTTGATTCAGCTGGAGTTGTTCACTAGTGGAAAACCCCTTCAAGGGAGTGTCTATAAATGATTTCTCCTCTGTCAGTATGGTGCAAATCAAAATATGGTGCGGCATATTGCATCTTATAAATGCTTGGCTTTATGTAGTATAAAGGGAGAAAACGTTACTTCTAGATAGAACGCTATGGTATTACTCATTAGCTTTATGAGTAACATTTAAGGACAAGTAGCTATGTTTAGACTTTTGGTTTAGTAAGCCTAGCCGCCATTCAAAATGATCATCCCACATTAGCAGAAGGAACAGGTGTATCAGACATCTGGTGTACATTACAATGAATTATTGTTATTATTTTTGAGTGAATTAATTGTGCTGCAAGCCATCTTTTCCTCGGCACTGTTTTAATTACCATAGTCGCCTGTTGATAGAACGCTACAGCTGTTAATAGTGTATCGAAATTCCAGCGATAGAAAAAGACATCTTGAGATCGGGATTAGCGCACTTGGTCACTTTTCTACGACAACTTTTAAGGATGTGTCTTTGGTATATTACAGAACATGATAGATTTCCGCAGAGACTTGAAACAACGTACAGGATCTTGATGAACCTTCAGTTAGTAAAGTTTTGCGCAGGCAAAGGCAGAGAGGTCGTTGAAATGACACAGAAGCATCTGTCTCTGGATGGCAAATGTAGCAGCTTGCTGCTGCCTATCAAGCAGGCCGCCATATACCAAATCTTACAAGCTGCCTTCAGAAGTGTCTTGTCCTTATTTTTTAATATGCGTCACAAATATCTCCTGTCAATCAAGTACAGAGAAATGCTCAGGGACCCACTGATCCAGGTATGAAACATCTCAACAAAACCACATCTTATAGGATTAACCCATTGAACTGCAATTTCCGCTTCACAAATTCCAGGACATAAATAAATATATCAAGTCGTGTGCAAGATTAGCCTCATGTAAATCATGCTTTCTGATATTTATTCATCTCACAATCTTGGCTAGAAAAGTGGACTATTTTTGATTATCTATAATATGTTAGATTACAAACAAACAAGACAGTAATTGCTTTCATGTTCTACTGCATTGTCAAGTAGAGGATTGGAAAATCCACCGTTGTTTTCAAAATATTCTCTATTTCTCTGTAAATTATTATTATTATTATTTATTATTATGATAGCGTCATTTATTCCATGGCGCTTTACATGTGAGGAGGGGTATACATAATTAAAACAGGTACAATAATCTTGAACAATACAAGTCACAACTGGTACAGGAGGAGAGAGGACCCTGCCCGCGAGGGCTCACAATCTACAAGGGATGGGTGAGGATACAGTAGGTGAGGGATGAAAATGCGAGGATTCTGATGTGTTTATACCATAAATGTGTCAAATAAGAAAACCCCTTAAAATATAGTATTGGATTTGTATTTAAAACAATCCTCCAAGTTTCCTTAGATATAACCTTTCATGATGGTGGTTTAGTAATCAGTACTTTATAATCATTTTGCCCTGTAATAAAGATCAGCTCTGTTTGCATTGACTTCTAGGTGAGCCTCTGATAGGTTTCTGTTTATACACATCAGCCATTCTGCAGATACGGTGCTATAGGGGGCAGGAGAATGTAGGAGCCTGAACCAATGGTGAGACAAGAGTTGTGTCTCAGACTACCCAAGATATGAATGAATAAATGTATTTAATAAATAAATGGAAATTATATAGGGTACTTAATTAACATGTTTTTTTTTCATAAAACAAAATGAAAAAAGCCATCCCACCACTTCACGGTGACCCTTATTGGGAAAGTCCTAACGCTAATATTAAAAACCTTAGAGTTTGTCAGGTGACATGCATGTGGATAAGGGCTGAAAAGGACTGGGCCCAGCTAGTAGACACACAGCCTTTGGGAACCATATCAATATAGTATCCAGCTGAAAGAAAGGGCAAGCCACTCTTTTATATGCACATGATGCAAACAGACTGAAAAAACCCAAAGGATATGAACTGGGATATAAACTGGTGTGCATGCAGCATGTAAGCGCACCTTCGCATTGACGGCTGAACAGAAAAAAATAAAAGACAGAAACATAATGATTGAATACCCTGCAGTAAAGAAATAGCATAGTGCATGAAAACAATATACGGTACTTAGTTAACATGTTTTTTTTATTAAAAAAAAAACAAGCTGTCTACCACTTCACGGTGACCTAAACTGGGATGGTCGTAATTCTAAAATTAAAAACCTTAACGTTTGTCAAGATTTTTCTATTTAGTGGCCAGTGTGAACATGTGCTTACTTGTTGCATGCACACCAGTTTATATCCCAGCTCATATCCTTAGGTTTCTTCCATGTAGATACTGTAGATAAGCTGTGGCCATTAAAGATGGGCAGATCGATTCAGAGAATCCAAATTATTGGGCAGGTCAGTAGTCCCTGGTCACTAGCTTTGAAAAATATTTGCCTTCAGGGATCCTCCGTGCAGCTTTCAATTAGTTGGGACGGCTCGACTTAATCTGTTCATCACGCCACAATAATGACGTCACCCCACCCCAGGTAATCAAAATCCATGTCAGCCAATCAACAGCCACATCGGATATTTTTAATGGTATGAGCTCCCATTAAGTGACTCTAGACTATTGGTCGATGTACTGGACTCCCACGAATCTATCCACCTGATCTCTAGTAGTTATATAGATAACAACTCCGGACTAATGAAGCTGAGCTAAAATGTAAGGAAGCTGCAAAATCTAAGAAAAACAGTAGCAGGTGAGCATCCTTCTTAAGTGCTACCTTAAAGTATTTTTTTTAGATGCTTGAACACTTTATTTAAGGGGGAATTTTCAACTTTAACATTAAAGGGAATCTTTCAGCAGGTGTTTGCTATGTTATCCGAGAGCACCATGATTCCATACATTTTCAGTTTCCTCAGCAGCTTGCTGTGGTTTCAATACAATCTGTGTTTAATCAGCAGAAGAATATCACTAGATGACTAGGATTTATGTGTCCGGCAGTCAGGCTAATCTGTCTAACCCCGCCCCCACCATTGAGTAGCACCTTGCTGACAATTTACAGTGCACACAAGAAGCTGCCAATCAAGGGTGTGGGCGGGGTTATAATGAGCTTAGCATTCTGAGCACTGCTACATCTACAGCAGAGAAAACATGGATTATAGAAAACCTACACTAGTGAGTGATACATCACTGGAATAAGGGTCTTTTCTCTACATCCTGTTGCTCTCATATTCCCTTGCAACAACTTGCTGATAGATTCCCTTTATTGGCATACATGTTCTTAATGAACCATACCTATGTCGAGAACAGAGTTTGCCTGTCTGAAATGAGAATACCCTATTAAGTAGAACCATCCTACAGTAGCTCATAGTTTTGTAGTAGCTGGTAGTCCCCTAAAGCTACTGGTAATCTATGATTTTTTTAAGACATAAATAAAACCCCAAAGTCTGACAACAATGTTTAGCATTTCAATGACACGACACTTAAATAATCCAATATGTTGTTTATTCTAAATCTGCTTCGAGTTCTTATTTGTCATTTTGCTTAAATATTTTTTCAGCAGGATGTAGTACTGATTAGTTCTGTAGCGGTCTTCTTAGTCTCCAGGGCACACAACACTGACTCACCCACAGTAGGTCAAGCTGTACCCATTCACGGTCAGTGTTTCTGGCTTTCGGTAAACCTTTTACTAAATCGTAATGTTTGCCAGCATTGCGTGCGTGTTAATCCATCCAACTACAGAATGCAACATAGGAAGACATAATCAAAGAGTTTTATGAAAAGTCTTGTACAAGCGCAAGAATCAAGAAAATTTCGGGCACAAATTTTCGCTTCCTTTGCCACCTACGTCTGAAATTATAGTCTGAATGGATCAACAAATTGTAATATGTAGCAGAGTAGTAAGAGAGAGGGCAGTTTAATCCAAAAAGCTTAGATGGTTTTGCTTTGTGTTCAGTTTGACAATTTATGATCCAAAGTGGCCTTCTTTTATGACCAGTTTTCTTCTGCTGTAAGTCAAGACTAACATGGTAGAAACTCACTTTTGGGCTTCCATAGAATGCCATTGAGATATTTATAGGAAACTATCATAAATGGAGGTCTGTGAGCTGGTACCCCACAGAGTGGTAGAGCGATGAGTCCATGCCACTCTTCTAAGTGTAGTATTACTATATATTTTTGCAAAAATCTCTATGGTTGTCTCATTAAAGTCAAAGCTGAATGCCAATGAGCATATAACTTCCAGAGCCCAGGCTGTCTTCTACTAGAAGTCTAACATCCTCTGTTAGTTCAAATTAGCCAGCTGACTCCCATCTGACTCCTCAACCGCAAAATCAAAGTTGTAACAATTTATAAAATACACCGACGTAATGTATAGCTAATTCAATGCCATAAACATACAGTACAAAAAATGCAATGGTAATATCAAATAACAAATAACGTATGCAATAGTACATGCATCATTAGTAAAAGGAAATAAATAATTGTAGAGAAATCATTAAAACAGGATAGGTGAAAGAGAAGTTAAAGGGAATCTGTTAGCGGGATTTCTCACCCAAAATAACTATTTATATGTGCATGTAGGTCTTTTAAAGACAAGTCCAGCAATACATTTACATGGCCCTTTGTTATGTTGTAGAGAAAATAGCGTTTTAATTGATATGCAAACGAGGCTAAATAACTAGTAATACATCTGAAGCATCTCTCACTCCAGCTCTATTCACCGACTTCTTCTGCTTGACTGATGTCTTCTTTGCCTGAACTCACACAGCATGGAAGCGGTCAGTCAAGCTGAGGGAGGCGACACTGGGTGGGGAATAGAGCTGGAGTGACATAGACATTGGCATATTAATACAAAAGTCGATTTTTCAGTAATGGAGGATAGAACTGGCCATTAATGATGAGCGAGCATGCTCAGATGAGGTGTAATCCAAGCACGCACGTGTGTTCGAGTCACCATGGCTGTATGTCTTGTTGCTGTTCGACAGCCACAACACATGCAGGGATTGCCTGTTTATTAAGCTCGGATATACGCAACATACACTCAGCTTCATAGGGCATTGACAGGAAAGGACAAAAGTTCAGCGCATACAGGAAACTTGCAGAGAGCCATCAGTGAAATTGGATCTTGCAAATCATGTTAGTATGCTGACAGGTGCACGGTCATATGACTAGTGGGACAACTAGTCTTGGGAAATCATCGATTCCTCGACTAGTCTGACTCTAACTAGCATATCGCAAATAGACTATTACATTTTGTTTTGGCATAAACTGCAATCAAATATGTATGTCACAGTTCCACCCCCTAGTGTGCTTGGGATGCAGTTGCTGACAGCTTGGCCATCAAATCCGGTGCAGGGGTGCTGAAGCTCTCAGTACTTTGATTGACAGCTCAGTCATCCTATCTGGTACAGCGATGTCCTGAGATGTCAGTGTGTTGATTGGCAGCTCAACTATCCAATCTGAGACTGGGAGGCTTCGGCCGTCTCCAAGTGTTCATTATCCCAGGTGATTGCCATGCTAATAATCTGAGCTGTTTCTCCCAGACCTCTGCCAGACGTACATTCCACAAGTGAGGGTTGTGCTCCTTATGCCTTGAGTTCTGCATGCTTGGTATTTTGTTGTCTGACCTTGGACTTCATTCTGACCATCCTTCTGTTTAACCCATTCTGCTCTGATCCGTTATCCTCCTGGTATTCTGACCTCAAAATGTTACCTGATCACTCTTTTGTCTCTTTATTCTGCTCATGACGTACCCTCCTGATTCCTGACCTTGGACTATTTGACTATTCTGACTCATGGCTTGGCAGTGAGAAGTGACTAGTGTCACAATGAAGTGCAAAGGGCTTGATAAGCAGGATATTAATATAAAAATAAACACATGTAGCAGATTGGGGTGCATGGGAGACCAGTCAGGCCATGGTGTAATTTTTATTGTTCTTCTGGCTTGAAGAAGGCCCTTTTGCGCCAAAACGTTGCTTCTCTCGTCTACCTCAATTTTATATCACCATGTGATTTTATGGATGGAACAAAGGTTATGTTTTATCCCTATTTTCTCTGGTGCCTCAGAATCTTGGGTTTTCTAGCTTCCCTTTAAACGTAATGTTAGACGCAACCGATTGGCAGATAATACGTGGTTGTGGAAGAACGCAGTCATGTTTTTTTAATTCTGTAAGCCCTTTATATTTATTAGTGAAGCATTTTAAGCATATATCACTTCTTTACTGTAGGTCAAATTGCTTTTATTCTTTTTATTTTATTTTCCTTGAAGTAAGAACTAGTTGCCGCAATCATTATTGGCCGCTGGACAATAATTCTTATTATAGGTCAGTTTCCTGTGCTGGATTTTGTAGTCTCTTTGCTTCTCCCTCTGTGACCTAGAAGTTATAGAATCATTATTATTTATGGAAAAGATTTCACTGGTGAAACAATCCTGACAATTGCACATTCTAACAGCTGGATTTCGAGAGCAGTGCCAGTTTAAGTGGCCGTGAATCTTCTCAAGATGGCTTACAGGCATTAGGATGCCTAGTTCTCTTGGTGTGCCAAAATCATTTATATTTGGAAGAGACTTAATCTTTGCTAGCAGAGCGAGCAGTTGCAGTGTTTGAGCGCGTTACAGTCCCTCCCTTATATTTGATGTAGTTGTATTCTCTTCAGACCCGGGCACCTGTCACATGTCCTGCCAGCTTCTACGTACAGAATGGTGCAGGTGATTGCATACGTGTAGCCCTGTCTCTGCACAAATGCATAATAGGCGGGTGCCAAATTCTATTATATGTTGCAATGAAACAATTTAATGTGAGGCATAAACAATAATGTATTACAATGAAATGGATGCAATATAGAAGTATAAAATCCCATTGCGCTCTGGGAATTCTTGCATTTTCACTGTATTATTGTCAACCTTGAGACATTTTACGAAATCCTTTTTTCATTGTATAAAAATTGCAAAGCTGACTTGCTGTCTCTGTTCACTTTGACCACTGGGTGGCAGCCATCTTTAAACTCTACCAGTCTAATCAGTTGGCTGTATCCATAACGCTGCCTTCATCTTGCATTTCTTTGAAAGAGCCGAGAACAGAGCGAAGGACATGGTTTCATGTTATCACTGATTCACAAAGCATTTGATTAAATTGGGCAGCTTTTCTTAAGAGGCGTAATAACTCAGAATACAAATTTTGACCAAAAACAACATGACTTTTGAAATGACACTCTCGCTTAGATGATGATATGCACCACACAAAATGAGATCCTTAGAACCAGTAACTCTAAAGATATAGCCTGGGTTGACACAGATTATATATGTTTTATTATTTCTGTGTGCAAAATGAAAATGTTAAACATGCATTAGGAATATGCATGAAGATAGGTAGAAATGATTTCTCGATGAATGGCTCTCGTAATTAGTGCAGCTGCATCTGATGCATAATGCTTGGCATATGCAGCATAACGAACATAAGCAACTTCTTTTCCAAGACCTATCAAGCACCCTTACATGAGAATGTGCACAGAAGCACAAGAGTAGAAAAGGACATTTTTGAAAGAAGATGCCTTACAAATGTTAGGTCTTACATTCATTACCATTCTGTTATGTCCCAGGCTGTCAAATGTATTAATCTGAAGTGATTTCTATGATAGAAGAGAAGCTAGCTAATTTCTCTCCTTAAAGATGCACTCTCATTAAAGTTTTTATCTTCCTAATATATTGGAATCTTCATATTATATAGCACTGTGTACTTAAAATTGCTCATTTTGTCTTTCTACCCAATTGATTCTTCTCTTTTCTATTAAGTATATTGCCACCTATTGGAAGTAGCAATCCTAACAGTCAATGTCGACCCTTTAACGAGCCTCGTCACATGACTATAATAGCCAAACCAGAATCTCAATTTGCAGACACTGTGTTTCAGGGTACTGCCACTCGTCAGTGCAAAGTGGAGATCTGGTTTGGCTGATTGAGAGGCGTCTGACCGGGATCCAAGAAGTATTGTTTCTCCTTGTGGAGAGTGACACGATAAGCATGTCGAGGTGGGGAGACTTAAAGCCGCAATGCTCCTCTGGGAAATATGCAAATTGTCTCTTCAGAAAGGAAGAGGACTAGAACTCTAGTGCCACCTATTGGAAGTAGCAATCCTAAAAGTCAATGTTGACCCTTTAACGAGCCTTGTCACATGACTTAGGATAATAGCCAAACCAGAATCTCAATTTGCAGACACTGTGTTTCGGGGTACTGCCTCTCATGAGTGCAAAGTGGAGATCTGGTTTGGCTGATTGAGAGGCGTCTGACTGGGATCCAAGAAGTATCGTTTCTCCTTGCGGAGAGTGACATGATAAGCATGTCGAGGTGAGGAGACTTAAAGTCGCAAAGCTCCTCTGGGAAATATGCAAATTTTCTCTTCAGAGAGGAAGAGGACTAGAAAGCTAGTGCCACCTATTGGAAGTAGCAATCCTAGCAGTCAATGTCGACCCTTTAGCGAGCCTTGTCACATGACTTAGGATAATAGATTAATAGATAATAGATTAATGCTATTAAGTGTATGACATAGGTCTATTAGGTCTCCTCTTAAAGAAGTGAGTCGCCCGCCAGGCCCGTGGGGTACTCGGTACCACCCCGGTACTTAAAGGGGATGCCACGGTGGCGGCAACCCGGTCCGTGGCCTGGGCGCCCAAGTAAAAGGGAATGACTGTAAAGGGCTTTTGAATATAGAGTTTGTTTGTTACGCCACCTGTGGAATTCGGTCAGTGGGGACCGACGCTGCTTAAAGGGGTCCTCTGGGGTGATGTTATGGCAGCTAAGATGGTATAACTTCCCACAGGGGAAGTTGGGTCCCCAGGGCTCCCAGTGTGTAGATGAAGATGGTGAATGGTGCAATAAGAAACGGAGGACACAGGTTTGCAGTCTCTTTACCTGGTTTACTGAAAGCTTCAGGCAACCGCAGTCAGGGTACCATATCACAGGTACAGGCAGGGTCCAGCCGGCTTGGAAGCAAGTTCAGAGTCCCCTCTACCAGGTGGAGTTAGAAGCCTTCCTACCAGCGCTTTGGTGTAGTCCCTTGCAGCCTGTGGCTTTGATCAAGGTCCTCACAGTTCTCTCTGTCCTCCTAAAAGGTGGGACACAAACCCGTATGACAGGTGGCTCAAGCCTTTTTACAGGATCTGTATCATGAACCGGGCTCTATGCACTATTGTATCTCCTGGTATTAGGGCAGACAGATTATGTGTAGTCCAGCTGTCCTGTCGATTGCTGCTGTGCCTCCTAAAGTCTGACACAACCTTGGTCTTCCGGCTACCAGAATCCGTGCTCTGCAGAGAGGTAGCTCAGTCACAGCTATCCTCCCCAGTTGTCACTCTCCGGTGCTTTGCTCTCCTGCATGCTCTCTACACTGTGTTCTTCTCTCTATATTCTCTTTCTCCAGTCCTTCTGACTGCTCTCTTTTCTTTCTGCCAGGAGCTGCAAACTCCCACGTCTGCTCAGCTACACTCCTTGCTTACCAGCTACGCCTAAGCTGAGGTTCTGTGACAAGCTCCTCTCTGGCCTTCTCTAACTCTCCTCTCAGCCTCAGACTGCTCCTGTCTGCTGTCAAGTCTTCTCTCTCTCCTCCTACTCACTGACTGACTTTCCCTCCAGACCAGAATATTTATATAGGGAGGTTCCCCTGAAAACTGGGTTCAGAGCTCCCCCTTCTGGCCTAGAGTGTGAACATGTTGCATGTTTGTGTATACTTAATAGAAAAGATCCTCCTTCGCTTCCAAGTGTGACATCGCTCTCCCCGTGAGGAAAGCAATGCAACAGTGACAACCATGACCCTGGGGTGTCACAGAAGCACTCTCAGTAAAGTTTTTATCCTCTTAATATATTGCAATCATTATATTATATAGCACTGTCTGCTATATAATTTTGCTCTTCTACCCAGCTGATTCTTGATTAAACCAAAAAAGGAAAAAAAGGAAAAAAAAACACATTTAAAAATTGGTTGTGCTGCTGGAAAGAAGTCTCTTGCTGCGATATTCTTAGAATGTTCTTTATAACAGTGGGGAAAAAGCATTTAGTCAGCCACCAATTGGGCAACTTCTCCCACTTAAAAAGATGAGAGAGGCCTGTAATTGACATCATAAGTAGACCACAACTATGAGAGTCAAAATGAGAAAACAATTGCAGAAAATCACCTTATCTGATCTGGCAAGATTTATTGTGCAAAATATTATGCTGGAAAATAAGTATTTGGTCACCTAAAAACATGCAAGATTTCTGTCTCTCACAGACCTGTAACTTCTTCTTTAAGAGGCTCCTCTGTCCTCCACTCATTACCTGTAGTAATGGCACCTGTTTGAACTTGTTATCAGTATAAAAGACACCTGTCCACAACCACAAACAGTCACACTTCAAACTCCACTATGGTGAAGACCAAAGAGCTGTTGAAGGACACCAGAAACAAAATTATGTGGTGCTTGTAGAAACAACCACTTTGCAATTTACCACCTAATAAAAATACTCTAATCAAGAAAGAGGCATTATAATTTTATAGTGTAAAGCTCATTCATTACCTAGGTTACCAGCCACCCTGTATTCTTAGAGAGACTGATTACCTACGTGAGGAGCTCACACCACTGGCAGGCTGTATGTATTAGAACATACTCAAGCCACTCTGTACCTGGCCAGATCACTGGATCTGACTAGCCACTGTGGCCCTGTGTTTCTCTTACATTGTAGAGGCAAGGTTGCCTTTGCTACCGGCCCGGGAGACCACTTGGTTCAGACCAGAGATGTGACCATACTGCTGGTCCCAACATAATTCTTTAGAAGTGCCCCTGTAGGTGGTCAGTTCCTGCCAGGAACATAATTACACTGTGACTTTAAGAACAATGCTCCCCTCATATTTGTATGCATTTGGACTATTCCTTTTCCCCCTGCAGCTTGCTGTGTGTTAGATTGAGATAAAATCAGGAAGTGTCTGATCCTGAAGTGAATCTAGGGAGAGACTCTGCCTGTGTCAGGAAGCCAGAATAATAAGGATGTCTGTACACTGATAGACTGTTAAACGAATTAGCGGTTTTAAGGGAGAAGATAGTGCCCTGATACCGCAGGATTGGCCAACAGGACCATGTCAGATGAAAAGGGTCGCATAGCACAGCCAAGGTGGCTTTTCCCCAAGCACCTGTAAACTGTAGAGAGAAAGCAACACTGTGGTACCAGTCACCCCTCAGCATTGAAAGTGGGATGAGACTTGCTCGGACCTTGAAGAAGATGGAACTGTTAGCTTGTAGGATGAGTGCAACACAGCAAACTTCATTGCTTTGGTACTAAGCAGAAGATGGCAGACTTTCTCCTCAGAGCTGCAGAACTGTGAGTGTGACACCAGTGTTCAACTGTCTTATGGTATAGAGTAGATTTCTCTAGTTAGGGCGCTGTAGCAGCGAGGCCCGATGTTTGGAAGCCAGGTAGGAATTTAGAAGAGAGTAGACTGTAGAAATTGTTTATACTGTTTATATTAAACTTTGCATTGCCACAGTTGGAGCGCAGATTGTGTGACATGCTCCAGCTATCTCTCTTTGTATCTAGTATTGCTGCTAACATTTCCATAATTGTTAGTCTTATTTTCTGACATAAAATCCTCTGTCTTTCAATAAAGCCAGTGTTTTTATCTGCCTTCTCATCCGCAGTACTGTACTTGAGTCCTGCCTGATGGTGTAGTTCAGGCACTGCTTCACACCACCCCCTGCAAAGCTGCAAATCGGTGCTAGGAGAGGTGCACTCCTGAAGACAAGTAGTAAAGTAGTAAAGTATGACTGACTGTGATGGTGAAATCACATCATGACTTCAACAGGGACTCTCTTGACGATTGAGATATGAAACAATTAGCTGATGAAATCCAATATGACTAATAATAGATTGACTTGACAACTATACCAGTTTTACCAGAAGTCATTGTGTGTCAACTTCCCTCACACCATGAGCTGGTCATATTTTTCCCTTGGCCCTTGGCAGTGGCCTCCTGCCACAGACTTGTCCACAAATGTCCACCTCAGAACAATACGCAATACTGTCTGTACTCTTTGCCACACACACACACCATGACACAAAAATTATCTGCATTTGTAATGTTGTCATTGACTTTTGCCAGCTGCATAGTGGGACCTATCAGTGTGCTGTGTACATATCAATGTCAATAGATTAGGAGGGAACAAGTACAAGATCAAGTGAATTTGGCAGGTGACGGATAACATTTTGCTTCAAGAGAAAAATTCAGAATGTTAACGTAGTTAGACCAACTTTGTAAAATAGGGATGAGATTTATATATTTAACCCAGGATTAATGCATGAATTGCAAAATGAGAAATCTGATTTATGTGGTCACAGGGAGTTTGAACGTACTGTGGTGTGAAAAATATTTGCCCCTTTCCTGATTTCATTTTTTTGCATGTTTGTCACAATTAAATGTTTCAGATCACCAAACAAATTTAAATATTAGACACAGATAACACAAGTATACACAAAATGCAGTTTTTAAATGAAGGTCTTTATTATTAAGGGAAAGAGAGAAATCCAAACCTACAGGGCCTGGTTTTATCACCCTTAGCAGCAACAACTGCAATCAAACGTTTGCGATAAATGGAAATCAGTTTTTTTCCAACATTCTTGTGGAATTTTTGCCCAATCTTCTTTGCAGAATTGTTGTGATTCAGCCTCACCGGAGTGTTTCCGAGCATGAACCAACTTTTTAAGGTCATGCCATCAGATCTCAATCAGATTACAGGGGTTGTCCACAACTTGGACATCCCCCTTCTTGATGAAAATGTTAAGCCCTAAAAAATAATAAAGTTTGTACTCACCTCCAGTGCCAGGCGCCGTTCCTGCGGTGTCGGCACTTTCTGTCCCTGGGGCTCTCGTCCGATGTTGTGACACGTGATGCCAGTGCCCAATCAGCATTGCCGTCACTCTCCCCACCTTAGGACAAATCAAAAATGAAGAGGAAGTGCGGGATCAGCTGCAACAAGTGCTGACACTGCAGGAACGGCATGGGAGGTGAGTATAGGCTTTATTATTTTATCGAGGCTAAGCGTGGGGTATGAGAAAAAGTTGTCCAAGTAGTGGACAACTTCTTTAAGGTCAGGACTTTGACTAAGCCACTCCAAATTCTTAATTTTGGTTTCCTTAAGCCATTCATAGGTGGACTTGCTGGTGTGTTTTGGATCATTGTCCTGCTGCATAACCCAATTGCACTCCAGCTTAGGGTCAGGAACAGAAGGCAGGACATTCACCTTCAGAATTTATTGTTTGCAGCAGCATTAATGGTTCCATTTACCAAAGCAAGTCTTCCAGGTCCTAAAGCAGCAAAACAGCCCCAGACCGTCACACTACCACCAAGTGTTTTTTTGTTGAATCATGTTACTTCTAGGCCAGATGTAAAGGGACATACACCTTCCAAAAAGATCAACTTTGGTCTTGTCAATGCACAGAGTATTCTCCCAGAAGTCTTGAAGATCATTGAAATGTTTTCTGGCAAAACTGAGATGAAACTTTATGTTCTCATTGCTCATCAGTGGTTTCCATCTTGGAACTCTGACATGCAGAGCATTTTTTTGCTCAGTCTCTTTTTTATGATAGAGTCATGAACACTGACCTTAACTGAGGAAAGTGAGGCCTACAGTTCTTTGGATTTTGTTGTGGGGTCTTTTGTGACATTTTGGATAAATTGTCGCTGCACTCTTGGGGTAATTTTGGTCAGCCGGTCACTTCTAGGAAGGTTCACCACTGTTCCATGTTTTTGCCTTGTGTGGATAATGGCTATCACTTGGTTTGCTGGAGTCCCAAAGCTTTAGAAATGGCTTTATAACCTTTACTAGAATGCTAGATCTCAATTACTTTGTTTCTCATTTGTTCCCAGCATGGATCGTAGCATGATGTCTAGCTTTTGAGGATCTTTTGGTCTACTTCACTTTGTCAGGCAGGCCCTATTTAAGTGATGTCTTGATTGAGAACAGGTATGGCAGTAATCAGATTTAGATGTGGCTAGGGAATTTGAACTCAGCTTCCCAAAGATGTGATAAACTGCAGTTAATTTATGTTGTAAGGGAGAGGCAATCACTTTTTCACATGGGGCCCTATATTTTTGGATTTCTTTTTCCCTTGATAATACATACCTTCTTTAAAAACTGCATTTTGTGCTTACTAGTGCTATTTTTGTCTAATATTTATATTTGTTTGATGATCTGAAACATTTAAGTGTGACAAACATACAAAAGAATAGAAAATCAGGAAGGGGCAAATACTTTTTTACACCACTGTATTTTTAACCCCTTTCTGCCATCTGACGTACTATTCCATCCATGTGGGGTGGGCCTTAATTCCCATGGACGGAATAGTACTCCAGGGCGATTGGCCGCGCTCACTGGGGGAGCGCGGCCGATCGCGGCCGGGTGTCAGCTGCCTATCGCAGCTGACATCTGGCGCTATGTGCCAGGAGCGTTCACGGACCGGCCCCAGCACATTAACCCCCGGCACACCGCGATCAAACATTATCGCGGTGTGCCGGCGGTATAGGGAAGCGTTGCACAGGGAGGGGGCTCCCTGCCGGCTTCCCTGAGACCCCCGCAGCAACGCGATGTGATCATGTTGCTGTGAGGGTCTCCTTACCTCCCTCTATGTAGCAGGCCCGGATCCAAGATGGCCGCAGCATTCGGGTCCTGCAGGGAGGGAGGTGGCTTACCAAGTGCCTGCTCAGAGCAGGCGCTTGGTAAGCCTGCAATGCTCTCAGACAGATCGGTGATCTGACAGAGTGCTGTGCAAACTGTCAGATCAGCGATCTGTGATGTCCCCCCTGGGGCAAAGTAAAAAAGTAAAAAAAAAAAATTTCCACATGTGTAAAAAAAAAAGTTAAAAAAAATTCCTAAATAATGAAAATATATATATATATATATTATTCCCAGAAATACATTTCTTTATCTAAATAAAAAAAAACAATAAAAGTACACATATTTAGTATCGCCACGTCTGTAACGACCCAACCTATAAAACTGTCCCACTAGTTAACCCCTTCAGTAAACACCATAAGAAAAAAAAAAACGAGGCAAAAAACAATGCTTTATTATCATACCGCCGAACAAAAAGTAGAATAACACGCAATCAAAAAGACAGATATAAATAACCATGATACCGCTGAAAGCGTCATCTTGTCCCGCAAAAAACGAGCCACAATACAGCATCATCAGCATAAATATAAAAAAGTTATAGTCCTCAAAATAAAGCGATGCAAAAATAATTATTTTTTCTATAAAATAGTTTTTATCATATAAAAGCGCAAAAACATAAAAAAATGATATAAGTGAGGTATCGCTGTAATCGTACTGACCCGAAGAATAAACCTGCTTTATCAATTTTACCAAACGCGGAACGGTATAAACGCCTCCCCCAGAAGAAATTCATGAATAGCTGGTTTTTGGTCATTCTGCCTCACAAAAATTGGAATAAAAAGCGATGAAAAAATGTCACATGCCCGAAAATGTTACCAATAAAAACGTCAACTTGTACCGCAGAAAACAAGACCTCACATGACTCTGTGGACTCAAACATGGAAAAATTATAGCTCTCAAAATGTCGTAACGCAAAAAATATTTTTTGCAATAAAAAGCGTCTTTCAGTGTGTGACGGCTGTCAATCATAAAAATCCGCTAAAAAACCCGCTATAAAAGTAAATCAAACCCCCCTTCATCACCCCCTTAGATAGGGAAAAATTAAAAAATTTTAAAAATGTATTTATTTCCATTTTCCCATTAGGGTTAGGGCTAGGGTTAGGGTTAGGGCTAGGGTTAGGGCTAGGGTTAGGGCTAGGGTTAGGGTTAGGGCTAGGGTTAGGGTTAGGGTTAGGGTTAGGGTTAGGGCTAGTGTTAGGGCTAGGGTTAGGGCTAAGGTTAGGGTTGGGGCTAGGGTTAAGGCTACACTTAGGGTTGGGGCTAAAGTTAGGGTTAGGGTTTAGATTACATTTACGGTTGGGAATAGGGTTGGGATTAGGGTTAGGGGTGTGTCTGGGTTAGAGGTGTGGTTAGGGTTACCATTGGGATTAGGGTTAGGGGTGTGTTTGGATTAGGGTTTCAGTTATAATTGGGGGTTTTCCACTGTTTAGGCACATCAGAGGCTCTCCAAACACGACATGGCGTCCGATCTCAATTCCAGCCAATTCTGCGTTGAAATAGTAAAACAGTGCTCTTTCCCTTCCGAGCTTTCCCGTGCACCCAAACAGCGGTTTACCCCAACATATGGGGTATCATCGTACTCAGGACAAATTGGACAACAACTTTTGGGGTCCAATTTCTCCTGTTTCCCTTGGGAAAATACAAAACTGGGGACTAAAAAATAATTTTTGTAGGAAAAAAATAGATTTTTTATTTTCACGGCTCTGCGTTATAAACTGTAGTGAAACACTTGGGGGCTCAAAGTTCTCACAACACATCTAGATAAGGTCCTTGGGGGGTCTAGTTTCCAATATGGTGTCACTTGTGGGGGTTTCTACTGCTTAGGTAAATTAGGGGCTCTGCAAACGCAATGTGACGCCTGCAGACCATTCCATCTAAGTCTGCATTCCAAATGGCACTCCTTCCCTTCCGAGCCCTCCCATGCGCCCAAACGGTGGATCCCCCCCACATATGGGGTATCAGCGTACTCAGGACAAATTGAACAACAACTTTTGGGGTCCAATTTCTCCTGTTACCCTCGGAAAAATACAAAACTAGGGGCTAAAAAATAATTTTTGTGGGAAAAATTTTTTGTTTTATTTTTACGGCTCTGCATTATAAACTTCTGTGAAGCCCTTGGTGGGTCAAAGTGCTCACCACACATCTAGATACGTTCCTCAGGGGGTCTACTTTCCAAAATGGTGTCACTTGTGGGGGGTTTCAATGTTTAAGCACATCAGTGGCTCTCCAAACGCAACATGGCGTCCCATTTCAATTCCTGTCAATTTTGCATTGAAAAGTCAAACGACGCTCCTTCCTTTCCGACCTCTCCCATGCGCCCAAACAGTGGTTTACCCCCACGAATGGGGTATCAGCGTACTCAGGACAAATTGTACAACAAGTTTTGGAGTCCACTTTCTTCTCTTACCATTGGG
Source organism: Ranitomeya imitator (assembly GCF_032444005.1). Lineage (NCBI taxonomy): Eukaryota > Metazoa > Chordata > Amphibia > Anura > Dendrobatidae > Ranitomeya > Ranitomeya imitator. The sequence goes on from NC_091284.1 coordinate 386,219,508, forward strand.
AAAATTTAAAATTGGGGGCGAAAATATAATTTTTGTGAAAAAAAATGATTTTTAATTTTTACGGTTCTGCATTATAAACTTCTGTGAAGCACTTGGTGGGTCAAAGTGCTCACCACACCTCTAGATAAGTTCCTTAGGGGTCTACTTTCCAAAATGGTGTCACTTATTGGGGGTTTCAATGTTTAGACACATCAGTGGCTCTCCAAATGCAACATGGCGTCCCATCTCAATTCCAGTAAATTTTGCATTCAAAAGTCAAATGGCGCTCCTTCGCTTCCGAGCTCTGTCATGCGCCTAAACAGTGGTTTACCTCCACATATGGGGTATCAGCGTACTCAGGACAAATTGTACAACAACGTTTGGTGACCATTTTCTCCTGTTACCCTTGGTAAAATGAAACAAATTGGAGCTGAATAAATTTTTTTGTGAAAAAAAGTTAAATGTTCATTTTTATTTAAACATTCCAAAAATTCCTGTGAAACACCTGAAGGGTTAATAAACTTCTTGAATGTGGTTTTGAGCACCTTGAGGGGTGCAGTTTTTAGAATGGTGTCACACTTGGGTATTTTCTATCATATAGACCCCTCAAAAGGACTTCAAATGAGATGTCGTCCCTAAAATAAAATGATGTTGGAAAAATGAGAAATTGCTGGTCAACTTTTAACCCTTATAACTCCCTAACGAAAAAATTTTGGTTCCAAAATTATGCTGATGTAAAGTAGACATGTGGGAAATGTTACGTATTAAGTATTTTGTGTGACATATCTCTGTGATTTAATTGCATAAAAATTCAAAGTTGGAAAATTGCGAAATTTTCACCAAATTTCCATTTTTTTCACAAATAAACACAGGTAATATCAAAGAAATTTTACCACTATCATTAAGTAAAATATGTCACGAGAAAACAATGTCAGAATCACCGGGATCCATTGAAGCGTTCCAGAGCTATAACCTCATAAAGGGACAGTGGTCAGAATTGTAAAAATTGGCCCGGTCATTAACGTGCAAACCACCCTTGGGGGTAAAGGGGTTAAAGACTGGTTTGGGTTATGCAATTATTAAAGGGTTCAACTTTAATTAAAGAAGCCTGAAATATTTAGCCAATTCTTTGTATATCAGCTGTGACCTCAGCAAGGCAATTCCCTTTTTTGCCTCACTCCCCTGCTTATGTGAAGGGCTCATCCAACTTGACATCTATGAATAATAGCTGTCAGGTTAATTCTTCCTAAAGAGACCAGGCAAAATCAGCAGCACAAACTTTTAGAATACGAATGTCAGTTCTCAAGAGAAACACCTCTCACAAATGACATTTTCGACTGAATGAACGCTTTTATGACATAAAAACTGCATAATGCCAGCAGGTTAATAGTAATATAAAGAATGAACAAGAAAATAGAATGAAAAGTAGAACATCCATAATCTTGTATAATACCGACTCCGCTGGCAATGTCATCAGCCGGACAGAAGCTGACAGTTACCAGACCGTCCTTTACTAGACACCCAGGGTTCTTAGATTTGTGCTCTGAAGCACATTATTTTCTTCTTACACACTTGAATGGCCTTTATTAAACTAAATCAACAACTGCATGTTACACCCCCCACTAAATTTACTTCTGACATTTTATAAATGCTGCAATAGGATTTTTCATTCCTTTCCAGTAAACGTTAGAAAATAGACTCCTCGCCCTTTCAATAGCCTCGAATAACACATATTCCGCACAGTGCCAGATCTCTAAAGGGAATAGAAATGATGCATATGGGGCTTTTATCCAAATAACCTTGCCAATCAATAACCCAATGTAATGAAGTGTTTTGTCCTTGTTACTTGTAGAAACTTTATTGGTTGTTACTTTCGATCATGAAACGAGAAGGTATTCTGAGACTAGACACTGTGCGTTCGCCTTTATAGGAGCAGCGTAGTGGAGCTAGCTACAAATCTTATTAACTTCTAATAATAGGTCCAGGTATGTCAACTAGTTTTGGTGCTCCGAAGATGTAACAAGCACTGTGTAATGCCATGCAGAACTTACGTGGTGATGTGCATGGACTGGGAATGGTCTCATTTGCATTAATTATTAGTGCCATTACATTACGTTCTAAATTAACGACTAATGATGCAGCTCTTAGGATTGCCTGTCTGACATTGTTTAATCACTCTCAATTCCTTACGGATCCTGAATCCCATCCAGACACATTCCAGAGATGTAACTTGATTTGCTTGAAACAATTCCGCTTATCTAGGGCAAAGAACATAGTATGGGCAGTAGAGCATTGTCGTATTATCAATAAAGTCAGGTAACGGTTCTAAATCTATGTGCAGTATTGCTATCACTAACATACTGTGTACAAATCAGCATGCAAAATACACTCACCCTGATTAACTAGGAAAGCATACAACATACATGGAGATAGAGCATTTCTTAACCCCTTACTGGCCAGGCCTGAATGACTCTTAATTGCCAGCCAATTTTTTTCCGTTGTTGCCTCTCGTCTTTATAAAAGTCAGAATTTTTATTTTTATTACTGACAATAAAGGCATAGCGTACCACATATTTAAACAGTTACAGGAGGAGCGGGGACCCTGCTCGCCAGCTTACAATCTATAGGGAAATGAGGGGAACACAATAGGTAGAAAGTGCTTGTCATGTATGGTCCAGCCATCATTATAAGCGTCATGATCCGGTCATCAGTGTCGAAATACAGTTGTCAAGTGGTGTTGGGTGCATGGATTATGTAGACACAGATGAATAGGAAGGACCAGATTACAAGTAAAATTTAGAAAGAGGTAGGTTAATGAATTGAGGAGATAGGCTTATCTAAAGAGATGTGTTTTTAAAGCACACTTCAAAATGGGGGAAGGGAGAAAATATACGGAGGTGCAAAACTGTGGAGAGCTTTGTGGATAAGAGAGATAAGTATGTATTGCATTCTATAGTGAGTGTTCAACCAGTGCAATGCCTGGCACAAGGTGAAAGCATGAGTGTAACAGCTAGACAGAAACATAACCCTGGCTGCCGCATTCAAGATGGATTGAAGAGGAGAAAGTTTGGTTAGGGAGTCCGATCTGCAGGGAGTTGCTGTGGTCCAGATGAGAATTAATAAAAGTGAAAGTAAGGGTTTTTGCAGTTTCAAAGGTGAGGAAAGTTTGGATTCTGGAGATATTTTAAGGTGCAGGTAACATGAGCGAGTGAGTGATTGTATATGGGGAATAAAGGAAAGTTCAGTGTCAAATATGACCCCAAGACAGTGAGCGTGCTGTTTGGGATTTTCAATATTGCGTATAAGTCAGTTACTAGAGGGAGGACATAAACTAAGTTCAGTTTTAGAGAAATTCAGTTTCTGGTAGAATGAGGACATGATGATACAGACATCAAACAGGCAATCCCTGGTATTATACATGAAAGTGGAGGTAAGGTCAGGAGAAGAAGTGTATAATTGGGTGTCACCAGCATAGAGATGATACTTGAAATCAAATCTGCTGATGATTTGCACTGATGAGGAGCAAACACCCTTAAACATGTGTCTGCAAATGGAATGTCTGCCTTAACTTCTTATCCTTAGGGTACCATCACACTATACGATTTACCAAGGATCACGACCAGCGATACGACCTGGCCGTGATCGTTGGTAAGTCGTAGTGTGGTCGCTGGAGAGCTGTCACACAGATAGCTCTCCAGCGACCAACGATGCCGAAGTCCCCGGGTAACCAGGGTAAACATCGGGTTACTAAGCGCAGGACCGCACTTAGTAACCCGATGTTTACCCTGGTTACCAGCGTAAAAAAAAAAAAAAACAGTACATATTTACATTCCGGTGTCTGTCCCTTGCCGTCTGCTTCCCGCACTCACTGACTGCCGGCCGTAAAGTGAAAGCACAGCACAGCGGTGACAGCGGTGACGTCACCGCTGTGCTCTGCTTTCACTTTACGGCCGGCAGTCAGTGAGTGCGGGAAGCAGACGGCAAGGGACCTGACGGACACCGGAATGTAAGTATGTACAGTTTTTTTTTTTTTTTTACATTTACGCTGGTAACCAGGGTAAACATCGGGTTACTAAGCGCGGCCCTGTGCTTAGTAACCCGATGTTTACCCTGGTTACAAGCGAACGCATCGCTAGAACGGTGTCACACACACTGATCTAGCGATGACAGCGGGAGATCCAGCGACGAAAGAATGTTCCAAACGATCTGCTACGATTTACGATTCTCAGCAGGATCCCTGATCGCTGCTGCGTGTCAGACACAGCGATATCGTATGGATATCGCTGGAACGTCACAAATCGTACCGTCGTAGCGACAAAAGTGCCACTGTGTGACGGTACCCTTAGTCATGTGGCAAGGCTCATTAAAGAGTTGATATTGACATTAAGGATTGCTGCATCCAATAAGTGGTTTTAGAGTTTAAATCTTTCTCCCTTAAGCTAACAGACAAGACCAATTTCAGAACACAGAAAGTTAACTCATAACACTTAGCACAACAAAAGCCATTCTATACGTATTTTTTATTGCTGTCGTGTTACACCAGGATATCATTCAACATCATGATATTTTTGTCATTTTAACCCCTTAGCGACCGCCGATACGCCTTTTAACGGCGGCCGCTAAGGGTACTTAAACCACAGCGCCGTTAATTAACGGCGCTGTGGAAAAAGTCCATAGCGCCCCCCAGAGGCTGATTTTCTCCGGGGTCTCGGCTGCCGAGGGTAGCCGAGACCCCAGAGAACATGATTCGGGGGGTTTTTAACCCACCCCGCATTTGCGATCGCCGGTAATTAACCGTTTACCGGCGATCGCAAAAAAAAAAAAAAAAAAAAAAAAAAGCGATCTCTTTTTAATTTCTCTGTCCTCCGATGTGATCGCACATCGGAGGACAGAGAAAAGGGGTCCCAGGTGGCCCCCCAATACTCACCTAGCTCCCCCGATGCTCCTCGTGTCTCCCGGTGGGCGCCGCCATCTTCAAAATGGCGGGCGCATGCGCAGTGCGCCCGCCGGCCGGCACCGGGAGAATCTTTGGGGTCTCGGCTGCCGGGGGTAGCCGAGACCCCAAAGAGCACGATCGGGGTCGGTATTACCGACCCCTGTTTTGCGATCGCCGGTAATTAACTGTTTACCGGCGACCGAAAAAAAAAAAAAAAAAAAGTAAAGTGTAATTCTCTGTCCTCTGATGTGATCGCACATCAGAGGACAGAGAAATAGGGGGATTCGGGGACCCTAGCATACTCACCTAGGTCCCTGGATCCTTTTGCTGCTCCTCCTGGCCGCCGGCAGCAGAACATGGCGGACGCATGCCCAGTGCGCCCGCCATCTGTCTCCATCTGCCGGCCGGCAGGAGAACAGCAGTTGGAGCTAAAATTAGGGGTAGGGTTAGGGGTAGGGTTAGGGTTAGGGGTAGGGTTAGGGGTAGGGTTAGGGGTAGGGTTAGGGGTAGGGTTAGGTTAGGGGTAGGGTTAGGGGTAGGGTTAGGTTAGGGGTAGGGTTAGGGGTAGGGTTAGGGGTAGGGTTAGGGGTAGGGGTAGGGTTAGGTTAGGGTTAGGGGTAGGGTTAGGGGTAGGGTTAGGGTTAGGGGTAGGGTTAGGGGTAGGGTTAGGGGTAGGGTTAGGGGTAGGGTTAGGTTAGGGGTAGGGTTAGGTTAGGGGTAGGGTTAGGGGTAGGGTTAGGTTAGGGGTAGGGTTAGGGGTAGGGTTAGGTTAGGGGTAGGGTTAGGTTAGGGGTAGGGCTAGGGTTGGGGCTAAATTTAGGGTTAGGGTTGGGGCTAAATTTAGGGTTAGGGTTGGGGCTAAACTTAGGGTTAGGCTTCTTTCACACTTACGTCGGTACGGGGCCGTCGCAATGCGTCGGCCCGACATACCGACGCACGTTGTGAAAATTGTGCACAACGTGGGCAGCAGCTGTAGTTTTTCAACACATCCGCTGCCCAATCTATGTCCTGGGGAGGAGGGGGCGGAGTTACGGCCACGCATGCGCGGTCAGAAATGGCGGATGCGACGTACAAAAAAACGTTTCATTGAACGTTTTTTGTGCCGACGCTCCGCCAAAACACAACTGATCCAGTGCACGACGGACGCGACGTGTGGCCATCCGTCACGATCCGTCGGCAATACAAGTCTATGGGCAAAAAACGCATCCTGCGGGCACATTTGCAGGATCCGTTTCTTGTCCAAAACGATGGATTGCGACGGAATGCCAAACGACGCAAGTGTGAAAGTAGCCCTAGGGCTAGGGTTAGGGTTGGGGCTAAAGTTAGGGCTAGGGTTGGGGCTAAAGTTAGGGTTAGAGCTGGGATTAGGGTTAGGGTTTGGATTAGGGTTCGTATTAGGGTTAGGGTTGGCATTAGGGTTATGCCTGGGATTAGGGTTAGGTTTGGGATTAGGGTTAAGGTTAGGGTTGTGATTAGGGGTGTATTGGGATTAGGGTTAGGTTTGAGGTTAGGGTTGAGATTAGGATTAGGGGTGTGTTGGATTTAGGGTTTTGATTAGGGTTATGGTTAGGGTTGACTTGGGGTAAGGGTTGTGATTATGGTTAGGGTTAGTGATTAGGATTATGGATGAGGTTGGGATTAGGGTTAGGGGTGTGTTGGGGTTAGGGTTGGAGCTAGAATTGGGGGGTTTCCACTGTTTAGGTACATCAGGGGGTCTCCAAACACGACAGCCAATTTTGCGCTCAAAAAGTCAAATGGTGCTCCCTCCCTTCTGAGCTCTGCCGTGCGCCCAAACAGTGGGTTACCCCCACATATGGGGCATCAGCGTACTCGGGATAAATTGGACAACAACTTCTGGGGTCCAATTTCTCTTGTTACCCTTGTGAAAATAAAAACTTGGGGGCTACAAAATCTTTTTTGTGAAAAAAAAATATTTTTTATTTTCACGACTCTGCATTCTAAACTTCTGTGAAGCACTTGGGCATTCAAAGTTCTCACCACACATCTAGATAAGTTCCTTGGGGGGTCTAGTTTCCAAAATGGGGTCACTTGTGGGGGGTTACTACAGTTTAGGTACATCAGGGGCTCTGCAATCGCAACATAATGCCCACAGACCATTCTATCAAAGTCTGCATTCCAAAAAGGCGCTCCTTCCCTTCCGAGCTCTGCCGTGCGCCCAAACAGTGGTTTACCGCCACATATGGCGCATCAGCGTACTCGGGATAAATTGGACAACAACTATTGCAGTCCAATTTCTCCTGTTACCCTTGTGAAAATAAAAACTTGGGGGCTACAATATCTTTTTTGTGGAAAAAAAAATATTTTTTATTTTCACGACTCTGCATTATAAACTTCTGTGAAGCACTTGGGCATTCAAAGTTCTCACCACACATCTAGATAAGTTCCTTGGGGGGTCTAGTTTCCAAAATGGGGTCACTTGTGGAGGGTTTCTACTGGTTAGGTACATCAGGGGCTCTGCAAATGCAACATAATACCCGCAGACCATTCTATCAAAGTCTGCATTCCAAAACGGCGCTCCTTCCTTCCGAGCTCTGCCGTGCGCCCAAACAGTGGTTTACCCCCACATATGGGGTACCAGCATACTCAGGACAAATTGGACAACAACTTTTGGGGTCCAGTTTCTCTTGTTACCCTTGTGACAATAAAAATTTGGTGGCTAAAAAATCTTTTTTGTGGAAAAAAAAATATTTTTTATTTTCACGGCTCTGCATTATAAACTTCTGTGAAGCACTTGGGCATTCAAGGTTCTCACCACACATCTAGATAAGTTCCATGGGGGGTCTAGTTTCCAAAATGGGGTCATTTGTGGGGGATTTCTACTGTTTAGGCACATCAGGGGCTCTCCAAACGCGACATGGCGTCCGATCTCAATTCCAGCCAATTCTACATTGAAAAAGTAAAACGGCACTCTTTCTCTTCCAAGCTGTGCGGTGCGCCCAAACAGTGGTTTACCCCCACATATTGGGTATCGACGTACTCAGGAGAAATTGCACAACAACTTTTGTGGTCTAATTTCTCCTGTTACCCTTGTGAAAATAAAAATTTGTGGGCAAAAAGATCATTTTTGTAGAAAAAATGCAATTTTTTTTTTCACGGCTCTACGTTATAAACTTCTGTGAAGCACATGGGGGTTCAAAGTGCTCGCCACACATCTAGATAAGTTCCTTAAGGGGTCTAGTTTCCAAAATGGTGTCACTTGTGGGGGGTTTCCACTGTTTAGGCACATCAGGGGCTCTCCAAACGCGACATGGCGTCCAATCTCAATTCCAGCCAATTCTACATTGAAAAAGTAAAACGGCACTCCTTCTCTTCCAAGCTCTGCGGTGTGCCCTAACAGTTGTTTACCCCCACATATTGGGTATCAGCGTACTCAGGAGAAATTGCACAACAACTTTTGTGGTCTAATTTCTCCTGTTACCCTTGTGAAAATAAGAATTTGTGGGCAAAAAGATCATTTTTGTGTAAACAAAAGCGATTTTTTATTTTCACGGCTCTACGTTATAAACTTCTGTGAAGCACTTGGGGGTTCAAAGTGCTCACCACACATCTAGATAAGTTCCTTAAGGGGTCTAGTTTCCAAAATGGTGTCACTTGTGGGGAGTTTCCACTGTTTAGGCACATCAGGGGCTCTCTAAACGTGACATGGCGTCCGATCTCAATTCCAGCCAATTCTGCATTGAAAAAGTCAAACGGCGCTCCTTCACTTCTAAGTTCTGCGGTGCGCCCTAACAGTGGTTTACCCCCACATATGGGGTATTGGCGTATTCAGGAGAAATTGCATAACAAAATTTATGGTTACATTTCTGTTTTTACACTTGTGAAAATAAAAAAAATGGTTCTGAATTAAGATGTTTGCAAAAAAAAGTTAAATGTTCATTTTTTCCTTCCACATTGTTTCAGTTCCTGTGAAGCACGTAAAGGGTTAATAAACTTCTTGAATGTGGTTTTGAGAACCTTGATGGGTGTAGTTTTTAGAATGGTGTCACACTTCATTATTTTCTATCATATAGACCCCTCAAAATGACTTCAAATGTGATGTGGTCCCTAAAAAAAAATGGTGTTGTAAAAATGAGAAATTGCTGGTCAACTTTTAACCCTTATAACTCCCTAACAAAAACAAATTTTGTTTCCAAAATTGTGCTGATGTAAAGTAGACATGTGGGAAATGTTATTTATTAACTATTTTTTATGACATATCTCTCTGATTTAAGGGCATAAAAATCCAAATTTTGAAAACTGCAAAATTTTAAAAATTTTCGCCATATTTCCGTTTTTTTCATAAATAATCGCAAGTAATATCGAAGAAATGTTACCACTATCATGAAGTACAATATGTCACGAAAAAACAATCTCAGAATCAGCGGGATCCGTTGAAGCGTTCCAGAGTTATAACCTCATAAAGTGACAGTGGTCAGAATTGCAAAAATTGGCCTGGTCATTAAGTACCAAATTGGCTCTGTCACTAAGGGGTTAAGAATAATGGAATCAGGATTATTTTAAGATCAGTGGTGATTTGATGTTTGGAACCACTACTAATCCTAAGAAAGATTGGGGGAGGATAGTGTAACACTGATTTAGCCCTATATGCACTTCTAATTTTTCCCTACATAGGAGTGTTCCTGCCCATCTAGCCCTTTTATTTTAAGTCTAGGTTCACATTGCGTTAGTGCAGTCCGTTCAACGCATACGTTAAACGGACTGCGCTAACGCAAGTGCCGACTTTGCACAGCGCTAGCGCAGATGGAGCATCTGCTAGCTCTATCTGCGCTAGCAGTGATGGACCCGGAAATGCTGCAGCCCGTGTCTTGGGTCCGTCACTCAATGACGGCACATCCCTAGCGCAAGCCTATTGTGGACGTGCGCTAGCGATGCGTCCGACATTGCACTCAATGGCGGCGTTAACGGACTACGTTACACCGCGTTATGATGCGGTGTAACATAGTCCGTTTAACGGTGTCATTGAACGCAATGTGAACCCAGCCTTAAGGTACCGTCACACTTAGCGACGCTGCAGCGATACCGACAACGATCCGGATCGCTGCAGCGTCGCTGTTTGGTCGCTGGAGAGCTGTCACACAGACAGCTCTCCAGCGACCAACGATCCCGAGGTCCCCGGTAACCAGGGTAAACATCGGGTAACTAAGCGCAGGGCCGCGCTTAGTAACCCGATGTTTACCCTGGTTACCAGCGTAAAAAAACAAACAGTACATACTTACATTCAGCTGTCTGTCCCTTGCCGTCTGGTTCCTGCACTGACTGCTGGCCGTAAAGTGAAAGCACAGCACAGCGGTGAGTCACACAGCGGTGACTCACCGCTGTGGCTGTGCTCTGCTTTCACTTTACGGCCAGCAGTCAGTGCAGGAACCAGACGGCAAGGGACAGACAGCTGAATGTAAGTATGTACTGTTTGTTTTTTTACGCTGGTAACCAGGGTAAACATCGGGTTGCTAAGCGCGGCCCTGCGCTTAGTTACCCGATGTTTACCCTGGTTACCAGTGAAGACATCGCTGAATCGGTGTCACACACGCCGATTCAGCGATGTCTGCGGGGAGTCCAGCGACCAAATAAAGTTCTGGACTTTCTTCCCCGACCAGCGATCTCCCAGCAGGGGCCTGATCGCTGCTGCCTGTCACACTGGACGATATCGCTAGCGAGGACGCTGCAACGTCACGGATCACTAGCGATATCGTCTAGTGTGACAGTACCTTCAGGCTTGTGAAGGTTTCAGAAGTCAGATCTTATAGATCATTAAGTGATAACGTATATTACCTGAATTCCATACCATTTTGAGATTGAGGATTTTGTTTAATTCCAATACCTTCTGAAGGTGCAAATAAGGCAAAAATAAAAAGTTTAATGACTACTTCTAATTTTATAGGGTCATTTTTTTTCTGTAATTAATCCAAAAATTCTAGAGAGGTAAAAAAAAAATGTCAGATGAGACAAATGTATCAATTCAAAATGACTCCTTCCCTGCCCTAATGTGGTATTTGCAGCCATTTCTATGAAGTTTGAACACTGTCCATATATCTGTCGATAACGTACCATTTTAAAAATGTGTCATAATTTTTCTGCTTGAAATCATTAGACTTTCTGGTGAAGGCACTTTCCCACTTTGCAAATGCGTTGCGAAATGTCATGACCTGTTAAAACTCGCAATTTTGCTAGTATAGAGCAAAAAATCTCACCATGAATGCAAAATTTATACTTACAAGGAATATTTAAATAAAACATTTTTTTAATGGTATTTCCACCGGGATCCAATGTTTTATTAATGCATTTGTGACCTCTGTAGTGTTTGATGGTCATAACACAACCTTAAATGATTGGGGAGCTTTGTTGTATAGTATATGTGAAGATTATAAAGAAGCTGCTTAATGCACTAGACTTAATAGCTGTCTATGTGCTAGAAATTATTTTAGAAATAGCCACACATAAAGTACAATAAAAGTACAATATATTAAAGTCTAATATTAATTGAAGGTCTTTGATAGCGGCTTTACGCTAACAAAAGCAGAAAATCTGTTCAATTTTATTTCCCTCCTTACTTGTTATCTGATTTTTGATTTTCATTTGGGACAAGATACATGAATCTAAGTGTTTCTTTAAGCAGTTATTACATGTACAATTAATAAATTATACCTGAGTATTGTGACATTTAATTAGGGGTGCAGGGACAAAGCTTTTTCCATATACTGTAGCCATGTACGTAGATTTGGTATGTGTACAATGCCCATATGCATATTGTATGTTAATATAGAAACAAGGTCTGAATTCCAGTAAAATCTCTGCAGAGACCCCCATATGTACTGTAGGAATGCTAAGCTCGGTCGAGTGCCGTATTCTCTATTGGAGAGCCGCTACAAGACTCCTCTGGCAGTGGATTGAATTCTGGAGAACTTATTCTTGCCATGTGCTACAGGGTCATCCACTCATTTTCTAACAGCACAGCAGAGTAAATGTTCAACTCAACGAAGTATTAGAGCCATATTGGGCCGGATGGCTTTCCGTTTTGTCCGTTTTTTTTTGCCGGCAAACATTGTGGATCCGGCAGCCGGACAAGATGGACAGATGAACGTTTTTTGTGTCCGGTGAAAAACCGGACAGCGCCTGATCCGGCACTGTCCGGCTTTTAACAATAATTGAAGCCTTTGGCACCGGAATCCATCAACGGCGGATTCCGAAGACGGTTTCCATTTTTTTCAACTGCACATGCCTAGAAATGGTATTTTTCCATTCTGGGGTCTCTGTCTCCCCATTTATGTCTCTCTCTCACCCCCCGGAACTGGAAGTTCAAACTCTATCCCCGGTTTTTAAAAAAAAGGGATCCAGCAGAAAAACGGATCCATCACATCAGTTTTTCACAATTTGCAACGGATGCGTTTTTTAATAAAATTGCCCGCTCCTGCCTGACGGCAAAAAACTGATGTGTGAAAGTAGCCTAACAGTCTCATAGAGGACGAATGGAGCAGAGGTCTAAAATGCTTGTCATCTATTCCATTCAAGTGGAAAGCAATAGAGCTCTATTCTCACAATCAGTGACCGTGTCAGCGGTCAGACCCTCAGTGATCGGGAAGCTATCCCTTATGTCGTCGACAGGGGATAAGTTCTATACTTGGTACAAACTTTTTGATTATTTTTTCATAGGGACAACTTAAAACTGTTGTAATAATTTTTTTTTTTAAATTGACAGGACATCATAGCATTACAAATAATCTACTTAGTTATGTATTTTCCGCCATTCCAACACTGATGCCTATGGTCTTTGCCTATCCTGCAGTGATGATGCATCCTTCCTTATTCACTTGACTGCTACAGTGAATTGCTTAAGTGTCATACATGAATTGTTACTGAGAGCAGGGATCCGTGATGGATGTGATGTCATCATGGCAGAATCGGTAGTAACCAACATGTTAGAGTGGCAGGGGGTTGAATTAAAAAGTAAAGATTATTTTATTATTATTTCATACATTTCCATCTCTTGGTCAACTTTTGAAAAAACCTAATCACCTTTTTTAACGTTCAAAGATTTTTGCTGAAGAAAGGCAAGAAGGGGAGTATTGGATAATGTGTACTAGGTCCTGGGGCCAAATAAGCTACAGATATGCAATTTAGAAAGACTAGGTCAGTGAATTGAGTCTTTGCCCTAGGTGAAAAAAAGAGAATAGAACCCCTTTATCATTAGACCAGATGTGGTCCATGCTGCCGCCATAGGTTTGCAATAAAACAGAAAAATGGAACTCCTGCAAGAAACAGGTTTGTCCTTTGACCTCCCATGATTAAATATAATGATATATATCCCAACACACAGAATGAGCAAAGGACGGCACTAGAGAAGCACAAATCAATATGGAAATATACTCTTTAGAGAACATCCGAGAAATATGCAGGTGGCACGTATGTTCTGGGTATATGGTGCTCAGCACTGATAGGCAATCCAGAGTAAATACGATGAAACAAGAAAAGAAAACAGTGCGGCACTCACCCTTATTATATGAAGCTGTGAAATCGTGCTCTTTATTGGAGAAAAAAATCCATTAGGACATCAGGTCAGCGAGAGGGTGCGGAGGTGGAGTGTGGACACACTCCACCTCCGCACCCTCTCGCTGACCTGATGTCCTAATGGATTTTTTTCTCCAATAAAGAGCACGATTTCACAGCTTCATATAATAAGGGTGAGTGCCGCACTGTTTTCTTTTCTTGTTTCATCATAATGATATATATATTTTTCTCTTTTCAAGAAGGTATAATTTTACCAGAAATAAAAAGAACAGCTTTATTTTTATTTTTTTCTCTTAAATGATGAAAATTCCCAATGGAGGCTCTGGTAACTGAGGTAGACTTGTCATTTACTGCCCTTATTTTGTAGGGAATAATTACGGTACTTTGCGCATTGTGTAAGTCATGTGCGTATAAATATTACTGACAATACAATTAAATGGGAGGTGCATAGGGTTTTACTAAACAAGCTATACTGGAAAGTGCCATTGATCCAAGTGCTAATCTGATAGTAGTTTATATGGGTCAGCAAGAACTATTTTCCCAATGAAATGTGTTTGCTCTGAATCAATATAAATATTTTATGAGGGAGTCTCGTGCAATCCTTGGGTCAGATTTCTTATGCAGCCAAGTGCTGTTTAATGACAGAATCTCCAGTTGGACTGTAAATGCCTTCAGAGAAAACAAATCTTTAGTCATTATTTTTAGTTGCTTTAAACTAGAAAGATGAAGCAAGAAAGCAAAGGAAGGAGCCAGCGGGTGTATGTGCTACAGGAGTGCAGCAGTGGTGATACAGCGTTATCAATTGCTTTGCGTAATCCATATCCAGGAGGACACAGATAACAAAAGGAAATGGGGGTTATGTTCAGTAGAAAAAAGGCAGAAAAAAATCATGACTTACATAGAATCAATAGCAATTTCAGAGTAGAAGCTTATTTTCCAAGTCAAGAGTAGTACAAGGTGGTTTACCGCCCAGCATTTTACTTGGCCAGAGGGGAACAATTTAAATTAGGAAATCAAACACTGTTAGCTTGCATTGCAATTATCTATACAAACATACACATACACCTCAGCAGTCTTCCATTTGCATAGTACACATCACACCAAACAATGCCCCTTGTACCATAAATGAATTTCAGCTGTCAAAGACTATATTGACATACTGTTATGGTGTGGAAGGAAAACAAATGTAACCCACTATTGTTAAATTTTTATTTGATCTCAATTTTATAATTGCTTTAATAATTTGATATTAAATACAGTCAACAATTGTAGCCATTAACTGATAAATCATCTTTATGAAGCAATGCCCATTACATGATTCAGGAGATGAAAGATGGGTTAGGAAGTAGAGTACTTAACATAAAGGGGGACATAAAAAAATGTTGTAAATTTTTCCTTTGCAATAATGTTGTACGTGTGTGTGTGTATCTATACCACAAAAAGCTACGTATAAAAATAACACGTTAGCTCCAGGAATGAGAAAAGTCAAAAATCTTTATTTATAAATTTAAAAAAAAACACATAACAACAGGGTACCTCATATTGCAACAAAAATCATCCAGACATAGGAAAAAAGTACAAATGGCAGGTGCATATTATATCCTACTCCTAGAAATCCTACACTAAAAAATTGCTTAAGGGTTAACAAGACCTCCTGCATGCAGCATCACATACACCACCTGGACTAACCAAAGACCTAAGTGGGGAGCGCGCTAAACAAGAAGAAAAACCCCTGCATGTATAGTGGAGCTCAATGGGAGCAGGATTCCCTAATGCACAATAGAAATAAATATAGTGATTAGTATATTACCGAGTGGTGTGCCTTTGTCGGGATGTGCGTCGGGACGTACAGCACAGAGCCATGTAGTTTACAGACTTAAAGGGACACTGTCACCTGGATTTGGAGGGAACAATCTTCAGCCATGGAGGTGGGGTTTTGGGGTTTTTGATTCACCCTTTCCTTACCCGCTGGCTGCAATATTGGATTGAAGTTCATTCTCTGTCTTAAATAGTACATGCCTGCGCAAGGCAAGATTGCCTTGTGCAGGCATGTACTACGGAGGACAGAGAATGAACTTCAATCCAATATTGCAGCCAGCATGCAGCCAGCGGGTAAGGAAAGGTTGAATCAAACACACAAAAACCCCGCCTCCATGGCTGAAGATTGTTCCCTCCAAATTCAGGTGACAGTGTCCCTTTAAGGCAATTTCTATCCTCAATTGGGAACTTTCATAGTTTTGCAGAATGTTTTCAACAGGTCAGATGCTGAAATACAGCTCCATTCATTCTTTATGGATCTGCCAGAAAAAAGCGGAGCTCAGCAGCCCCATAGGCAATCATTGTAACAGTGTTCAAGTATGCGCACTGCTGCCCCATTTTAAAAGGGGTAAAAGATCCCGCTTCTGCTGATCCTTGCAGATCCCAGCATTCGGACCCCCAACAAACAACAATTTGTCACCTAATCTGTGGATAGGTGATAACTTGTTTTTACCAAGCAATCTCTTTAATACTATTTTTTTTAACTCAAGGCAGCCAGCAATGCACATTATTTTTTTATTTTGAAATTGGCATTAAAACTCCTGCTTTTCCCCAGTCTATTTTATGTTTTGAGGTGCATTTAAATCAAAACTTGCTCATTTGGAGTACAGATGATGGCAGTGAAAGGGTCAGCCGCTGCCTTATCCTCTGAGCGTTGTGTTTAATCGGAACAATATCATCAAAATTGGTAATTATGACGCTCAGACCAATGTCTTGAAGCAACTTATCCACAGAGCTAGCTGACCCTTTCACTGCCATCATCTGTACTCCAGATGACCAAGTTTTGACTTAAATGCAGCTGAAGTTGGGGAAAAGCAGGGATGTGGAAGCCACTTACATGCAATTTTTTACAGGAAGGAAGACAAATCCCTTAAGACATTGATTTGCAAATTTTCACAACTTTCCATGGTAGACACAATTATATATTACACATAAATATATATTAGTTTTTAAAGATCATAAATACCATAAGAAACTCACAGTGTTGATTATAAAGAGAACCATAAAAGTGACCATCCTTTTTCTGTCTTCTTTCTCCAAAATGAGTTTAGGTAGCAGATTAACACTGTTCAGTATAACCTGTAATGGACACCAGTAATATCAAATAGTTATTGGAGATCAAAGATGCTAAACATGGAATATGAGAAATGGCCAGCGACGATGTGGTGACATCCTACTATCTCTTATCAGACGCTGGAGTTTCAAAGGAAAATGCTTCAGTTCGCTGTCAGCTGGATGATGGTCTCAGAATTTCCAACTAAATTTGAAACAGAAGCCATCATTGTGCAATTGCAATACGTTAAATGAGCTCAGAAGCAGTCGATGCATGAAAGTGTGCTCAGCAGGGCATTAAGAACATCTTCAGTCTGAATATTCATTGAATATCTTTGCCCATTTAAACAATATATTGCTGATATCTGAATATGCATGAAATTATAGACAAGATGATGGACGACATAAAGTGACATTTTCCTGTATGAAAAGAAAAAAATAAGCCAGCAACCCCATTTTAATGATCCTCATATACCATTATCATATTATTTGTAAGTGTATCACATGGTATTCTATGATTATATTAACCATCAATTTTGCTAAAAAAAAATCAGCAGACGTATCATTTCCTAGGAGTGTTGGCTGACAACCCTAAGAACTACAGGGTGGGCCATTTATATGGATAAACCTGGGTGGTCCATGTATATGGATACACTTAAATAAAATGGGAATAGTTGGTGATATCAACTTCCTGTTTGTGGCACATTAGTATGTGGGAGGGGGAAAACTTTTCAAGATGGGTGGTGACCATGGTGGCCATTTTGAAGTCTGCCATTTTTTAATGCAACTTTATAAATGGCCCACCCAGGTGTATCCATATAAATGGCCCACCCTGTACATCTACAGCTATTTAAAGCAGATTTGTCACCAGATTTAGCAAGACAAACTTCAACCTTATTAGCTAAATCCCTAAGGGCTCATTCAGACATCAGTTTCTTTGACGTATAAGCATACCTACCAACTTGAAGAGAACAACCTACCAACAAGAAGAGAAAGAGGGACAAAGTTTCATAAACAATAATTATAAACAAAATAAATATGGCCACACAGTGCTCCATACTGTATAATGGCCACACATTGTTCTCCATACTGTATATTGGTCACACATGATGCTCCATACTGTATAATGGCCACACATGATGCTCCATACTGTATAATGGTCACACAGTGCTCCATACTGTATAATGGTCACACAGTGCTCCATACTGTATAATGGCCACACATTATGCTCTATACTGTATAATGCCAAACACATGATGCTCAATACTGTATAATGGCCACACATGATGCTCCATACTGTATAATGACAACACAGGATGATCCATACTGTATAATGGCCACACATGATGCTCAATACTGTATAATGGCCACACAGTGCTCCATACTGTATAATGGCAACACATTGTGCTCAATACTGTATAATGGCCACACAGTGCTCCATACTGTATAATGGCCACACATTATGCTCTATACTGCATAATGGCCATACATGATGCTCCATACTGTATAATGGCCACGTATAGTGATCCATACTGTATAATGGCTACACATAGTGTTCCATACTGTATAATGACTACGCAGTGATCCATACTGTATAATGGCTACACATAGTGCTCCATACTGTATAATGGCCACACATGACGCTCCATACTGTATAATGGCCACACATGATGCTCCATACTGTATAATGGCCACACATTGTGCTCCATACTGTATAATGGCCACACAGTGCTCCATACTGTATAATGGCCACACATGATGCTCAATACTGTATAAAGGCAACACATTATGCTCCATACTGTATAATGGCCACACATGATGCTCCATACTGTATAATGGCCACACATATTGATCCATACTGTATAATGGCCACACATGATGATCCATGCTGTTTAATGGCCACACATGATGCTCCATACTGTATAATGGCCACACAGTGCTCCATACTGTATAATGGCCCTACATGATACTCTATACTGTATAATAGCCCCACATCACACTGTTTCATAAACAATAATTATAAACAAAAAAACTATGGCCACACAGTGCTCCATACTGTATAATGACCACACAGTGCTCCATACTGTATAATGGCCCTAGCCACAAAAACCTCTCTGACATGTTTCCGTCAGAAGCAATGGCTATAAATTAGCCCATTTAGCAACAAAATATACCCACTCACTATAATATATTATATCAGGAGAAAAAAGAGCTCTACTAGGTATATGTGCTTAGTATAAAATCCTAAATTTATTGCAAGTACACACAAATATTAGACATACATTTAAACAGAAAAAAATATATATGCAAAAAGACAGTACACCAAGGTGGACAAGACCCACCCTAAAACCCTAATACCTAGGCGCCAAAATCGGCTATCCATAAGGTGCAATGTGCTGAAACAAAGATAAGCATGTCTGCCTACAAATGCCCCATCTTATGTATAGCCCTAAGTAGGGCAATAATTATACTGTAGGGGGTGGACATACACTTACCAAAGATAGGGGTAGGAGGATCGGAAGGAGGGTGTGTGTGGAAGCCACCCGACGCGCGTTTCACGTCCCTATAGACCTCTTTCTCAAGTATAATGGTCACAAATGGTTACCCCACCCTCATCATTGCCCTCACACCCCCATTGTTGCTTTCTCCATCTCTACACACACACACCTTTCAATGTGCTCCGTTGCAGCAGCTGGCAGTTTCCACTCCCGCGGTGCTCAATGATGTCATCCAGCTGCACCACACTGCTGACTGCTCACCTTGCTGCAGCTCAGTATGTGTAGACCAAAACCAGGAGTGGGTGATAAATACAGAAGTGGTGATGTGCTTCTCATATACCTTTCCTCTGACTGTTCCACTCCTGGTTTTGGCTTACACATACTGAGGTAAAATACTGACCAAATACTGAATGTGTGAATATGGCCTTTTATTGGTCATGTCTCCACAAGTTTGCATGCTCAAAAAAAAATCACTGAATATGTGAACAGCCCCACAGACTATCATGGGTATGAGTGCTATCCAGATTTACAGCTTGTACATGAAAAACTGTAACTGAGCCCTTAGATCTGATGAGATTGGTGTACTTACACTGAAAATCCAATTCAAACTGCCTGTGTAATTTTTGACCTTATAGTCCTTCCCCCTGATATTAAAATGAGCATTTTGTGAGTCCAGCAGGATGCTTGTTTCCTTTTTAGATGAAAAAAACCTTTCAGCTGCAAAATCTATTCCAAATGTAAGCACACAAGCCTCATTTGCTCTTTGTTTTATTTTAATGGTGTATATAGTTTGTATTCTGAAATCTGATGACAGAACTTTTGTTTCATATCAGCTAGCTTTATAGGATCCTAACTTAAAAGTTTCAGACTTTTACAGTAATCCAAGATGATGGGCAGTTGATGTATGTAATATTTGCGATGTACAATGGCGCCCATTTTAGTTAGCACCCAATCTTTCATGAAAGATTGAGAATTTTTACAGTGAAACAGGAGTTATGTTTTGCTTATTTTAGTGAAGTGATACGGGAAAGGCAAAGAGCAAATTCACTTACAATATTTCGAAAGCACATCTCGACCTTAGGCTATGTGCACAAGTCTGGAATTGACACGGAAATTTCCACGGCAACTCCGGATCTCCCTGCCATGGGAAATACACATACGGAATTGGCATGCGTTTTCCCGCTAAACACTAGCGTTTTGCAAGCGATCTGTAGCATTGCTTGGAAAACTGATTAGCAGGTTGGTCTCACTTGTCAAACATAGTGTTTGACAAGTGTGACCAACTTTTTACTATTGATGCTGCCTATGCAACATCAATAGTAAAAAGATCTAATGTTAAAAATAAATAAAAAAATTAAAAAAATGGTTGTTCTCATCTCCCGATGGCCCCCGATCTCCTCAGCAGCGCTCCTGGTACGTTCCACTTTGCGCGATGGACCTATGTGATGTCACAGGCACGTGACTGCGATGTCATCCCAGGTCCTTCACGAAATGCATCCCTGGGAACGGAAGACGCCGCATGCATCGCTGAGAAGCAGGAGGGCTTCGGGGGCCACCGGAAGGTAAATATATCACTATTTTTTATTTCAATTATTTTTTTTAACAGGGATATGGTGCCCCATCCGTGGAGGAGAGTCTCCTCTCCTCCACCCTGGGTACCAACCTCACCTGATGCGCTTACTTCCCGCATTGTGGGCATAGCCCCATGCGGAAAGTAATAAGATTCAATGCATTCCTATGTGTGCGGAATCACCATGATTCCGCAAAATTAATGAACAAACATGCTGCGTTTTTTTCCGGAATGCGTTTCCGCTCCGGAAAAAAACGCAACATGTGCACAAAAAAATGCGGAATGCATTCTAATAATAGGATTCTTAATGTAAGTGTTTTTTAGCGTTTTTTTCGCGAAAAAAATGCAAAAAATCGTGAACATGTGCACACAGCCTTAGTCCGATCTGAGCCTGAAACTTACAGTATGTCGTCTTAAAGCCCAGATCACATAAGCAAGTGTTACAATTCATCTATTTAAACCTGTTACGAGGCATTATGCGAAGTGGATATAATGGGATAAAGCAATAATTACATTACTGTTAATAACAGCATGTAAGGGAAGCTGTCCATCTCTGCGCTAACAAGAATGCAGGAGGATCCACTTAGTCATGACAGCTTCAATGGGAAATTCTCCAAGGACTAGTCAATGACTACATTCACAAGGGTGGGCTGTTGTTATTTTTTTTCCTTCTGAGACCCCAAAAGATTGATTTGGGGACATTATGGAAATAATGCTAGGACCATATGGTGAGCTCAGCTTTTCTCTCAATGCTATTTTTTATAGCTATTCTACACGTGTTCGACATGGAGCTTCCATTTATAAAGGTGGCAACAATGAAAACTTTCCCATTTTCACCCTTGTCTCTGGAGGAGAGGAATATCTGTAAAATGTATTGTTGATTGTTATGTAAAACGTACAAGAACAGCCTGTACTTTCCTGCCAATTCCAGTAATTAACAGGATCCAGTTATTCTGCAAACATACATGCCATCTAGTGAAATAGGCCGCCTGCTGTCTGATGATGAAGTCGGAATTCTCCGCAAGCTCTATTAACCCTTCTGCCTACTGGATGATCCTACATTTGAACCTTCAAGGTGACTTTAGCTGTGACACCTGGAAAGCGTTGCTGCTAAATAGCATCACAATACAAGGGAATGGGGTCGCATTGTAACCCTGAGGGTACTCTGAATATGATAGTCCCAAAAAACCTGACTCAATTGGACTTCTTGTAAGTTGCTTATCGTGACCGCAGTAAACTCATGGTCACAATCTGATCACATTCACTTGTATTTTGCTGCAATGTAGCAATGATGTCTTGCAACTTTGTTCGCAGGTAGATCCAAGGAGGCGCGAGTTCGAGTCAAATTTCCCATCCTGCTGAATCATCGGAGAGCAATCTAACTTCATTTTGCATTGCTGCGCCAGCTTCCTTATAATGTCATGCAGCTATGACATCTTACGGATTACACCGTTCTACAACTAAATTGGTTCAGAGACTAAAACAGTTGAACTTAACTAATTTTGTGGTGCTGAAAACAAATATGATTCTTAAATTTGCTCATTGGCTCTAATTTTCAAGATCCAAATGAGGTTGTAATCACTTTCAATCAGGTTTATAGAAAAATTGCATCTTTATTATTACATTGTTAGTAGCTAGTTTATTACATCATCTATTTAGTCTATTGAGCCTTCAGTATTCTATCATCTTAGTGTGACAAATCACAAAAATGCCAACTCAACTCTGGTGATGTAATCCTAATTACAATTGCATCACCTACTTTTATAAAGGTTCTCTGTGTAAAGTATACAGTTTTTAGGAATTTTTAGCTTACTTTCTTAATATAGTGATTGTTTTTTAAGATATGCCTCGTTCTCGCTTTAACAAAACAGATAGTTTTTGCTACATATGCGGAGAACTCACTTTTGTATCAAAAAGGCAAAACCTGACTACCATGATAAGGAAAGCCTACAACCTGTATTTTGGCTGCAGAATAGGAGATCAGGACAAAAGTTGGCTCCACACATATGCTGCAATAGATGTGCATCACATCTTACCTAGTGGTTGCATGGGAAGAGGCAATCTATTCCTTTTGATCTCCAATGATCCAGAGCCAACCAATCACACTACCAATTGTTATTTTTGCATGGTGCCCCCATTAGGAAAGGAGCTTCAATGCAAAAAAGTGGACTTTACAGTATCACCAGTACATTACATCTGCAATACATCCAGCACTACATACAGAATAACTGCCGGTTCTGAAAGAACCGGAAACATTTTCATTTGAGTCAAGTGAGAAAGAGGGTGATTGGTGTCATGAAGCATCTTCCTCTCATGACCCAGACTTTCTGTCAGCTACCTCAATTGAACAACACCTTAAAACACAAATTGAACTGAACCATCTAGTTAGATATTTGAATCTGCTAAGAGTAAGGGTACCGTCACACAGTGGCATTTTGATCGCTACGATGGCACGATCCGTGACGCTCCAGCATCGTAACAATATCGCTCCAGTGTCGTAGACTGCTGTCACACTTTGTAATGTACGACGCTGGAGCGATAATTTCATGACGTATGTGCGATGTAGAAGCCATTGGTTACTATGCGCACATCGTATACAATATTGTGCACACCTTTGTTACACCATGCGATTATGCCTCCACAGCGGGACACTAGACGATGAAAGAAAGTTTCAAACGATCTGCTACGACGTACGATTCTCAGCGGGGTCCCTGATCGCAGGAGCGTGTCAGACACAGCGAGATCGCTGGAACGTCACGGATATATCGCTGGAACGTCACAAATCGTGCCGTCGTAGCGCTCAAAATGCCACTGTGTGACAGTACCTAAGGGTGAGCTCTTAGGTTCTAAGCTATGGCATTGGAATCTCCTACTTGGTGATATATGGATTTCTTTGTTCCACAATCGTGATAATAAACTTGTGCACTACTTCTTCATGGAGAACAATCTTTTGGCATGCAACGACATCAACAGCTTAAAGCAGTCTCTCTAAAAAAAAGTCAAAATCCAGAGGAATGGAGGCTCTTCATCGATTTTTCCAAAACAAGCTTAAAAGCTGTCTTGCTACCTTTAATTCCAGCTGACTATGCAGTCCATATGAAAGAAACCTATGACAAAGTGAAACATCTAGACCTTTTTCCACCATTCTGGGTGGCAGCAAGTGATGAGCACGGTGAGAGATTTCACCAAGATATTGTAGCTATGGAGAAAAGATATAAAGGAAAATGGAATCAATCAATGCTTGCAGATTACTGTTGGACAATTGTAAGAGATGATCTAATGCAGGAGTACAAGAGACAAGAAAAAGAGAGTTGTCACTAAATGAGGACCACATTTTGTGGTGCAATTTCTGTAACTGTTTACAATTTTCAATAGTTTTTGACATGTTTTAGTTTATTTGAAGTTTCCTCCAAATATCAGAAAATTGGCATAACAAAATATTCAGCATCTTGATTTTTGCAAAAATTAACGTTTCTGTATTAAAGTTTGAAACTTTTATACATTATTTATATGTAGCAGTAAAAGAAGGAAAATATCCTAGAAGCAAGAGCCAACTAAACATTTTCATTCAGACTAGAATTCAAGAGGTCAAAATCATTAAGAAATTGCTCATTTCATAACTGATCCAGTGGAAAATATGTAAAACGATGTTATCATGACTTGTACAGTGATGGTCAGTTCCATGTGATCACTAGTGATGAGTGAGCTCTAAAATGCTTGAATGCTCGCTACATACATCAAGCAGGTCTGATGCTCGAACAGGCTCGATTTGAGTAATTAGTATAATGGAAGTCAATGGGAAACTCAAATATTTTTCCAGAAGACCCTAAAATGAGGGCTGAGGGTGGAGCAGGAAAATCACTGAAATAGATGAAGGAGTGCACAAATATAATTGGAAAAGCATGGGGAACATGCCTGGATGAATCTCTGACTCCCAAGTCAATGCTGGAAATGAAATAAATAAATAATTTTAAAAAATGACGTGGTACCCCCCACCTTTTTTATAACCATTCTTTATAACCAACCAAATTAAAGTAGACAGCTTGGGTCTGATATTATCAGGCTGGAATTTTGGTTATTTGGCCCTTACCAGCTTAAAAATACCAGACCGCTACCACTCCAGAATTGGCGGATCACATTAGATGTGACAATTCTGGCACTTTGCCTGACTCTTCTCGATTGCCCTGGTGCGGTGGCAATCAGGGTAATATGGGGTTATGTCAGCTGTGTAATGTCAGCTGGCATCAAGCCCAGGGGTTAGTAATGGAGAGATGTCTATCAGACACCCCCATTACTAACCCATTCATCCCCCCAAAAAACACACAATAGATGCACTTTTTCTGGGCGGCTGCAGGCTTCTATTTTTAGGCTGAGGTGGGTCAACATCCATGGCCCATTACCAGCCTGAGAATACCAGCTTCAGCTGTCTGGTTTAGCTTGGCTGGTTGCCAAAAATGGGCGGGGGACCCCCCTCCTTTACTTTTAATTATGTATTTAAATAATAAAAAAAACAGAGTGGGGACCTCTCTATTCTTGATAACCAACCTTGCTAATGCTGACACCTGAGGTAGGCAGCTTGCATCAGTCAGTTTTGCCTGGCTAGTTATCATAAATACAGGGGAACCAATGCCATTTTTTTCTTTTTAATTATATATTTAGAGTGCAGGCGCCAGCTGATGAATACTCCCATCAGCCGCTGCCTCTCGCTGTTATTATCGGCAGCGGCAGTTTAGATCATCTCATCTCTAGTCACATCGCGTTGCCATGTGTGCCTCCCCTAAATGACCTTCAGCTATGACAACTTACACTACCTGGGCCATCACAGATCAGCAGTTTCAAGTGGAGCACAGTATGGCAGAGTTGTTTTCCATCTGCAAAGTCACTGGGTATATCTCTCTCCTGTAGAGTTTAAGCTCCTATGTCAGCAGGGTCTTCTGTCTCTCTCTCTATCTCCTGTAGAGTGTAAGCTTTTATGATCAGTAGAGTCCTCTTCCTCTTGTAGAGTGTAAGCTCTAAGGTCTTCTGGTCAACGGGACCCTATCTCTCACAGTCTTTCTCCTATAGAATGTATGCCCTTATGATCAGTTTGGTCCTTTCTCTATCTTTCTATCTCCTGTAGAATGTAAGCTCTTATATTCAGAGGGGTCCTCTCTATCTCTTGTAGACTGTAAGATCTTATGGTCACCAGAGTTCTATCTCTCTCCCCTCTCCCAATATGTATTTTCCAAACAGTTACAAGCTTTTCAGTATTGAGATTTGCTCAAATTTAATAGATTTTTTGGGGGAAAACCCAGCAAAGATAGATTTGAATTTCAAAATATCTGCTCATCTCTAGTTATAAGGTATTTTTGGGTGATTTCACTATCATGCACATCCAGTGCAAAATCTGCAACGGATTATTTTGCGATGAGTGGCCCTAATGACAGTAAGAAATGACAGTATACTTTTGTTTTTCTGGAGCACAGCCTGTGCTGCTGTCATTTGCCATTTGTCTGCTGACAGACTCTCTATCAGAAGGCTTTCACTTGTAAAGGGGGCCAATCTGATAATAAGTATATTAAAATCATTTTTTAGTATTCACTGGTCTGGTAAATGAATTGACTCGACTAGTTCTGTAGTTTTTCCTTCATGACTTGATGGCTTTTTAATATAAATGGATGTTTTTTCATTCCAGTTTATCCATCATACAGTCACTTTATCATTTTATCCTCTTTTACTTTCAAACTTTACATCTTTCTTTTTTGTTCTGCTTAGGTTGTTTGCTGTTGTATTTTGCTGTATGCCTTGTTGCGTTAAAGTAAAACCTCATGTGTGGAGCCAATTTATTGTGAAAATACATCCCATTTTCACTCATCACAGCATCTGCTTGGAAGAAAAATACAAGGCGTTCCTACAGCTAATGATCTCATCACAGCTTACCGGGATGACATCTTTATAAAATATCTGATAAAATGTACACCGTATATATATATGTATATATATATATATATATATATATATATATATATATATATATATATATATTGTAGCATGGCTAAAGGGTGTGTAGTCGACGGGAGGTATGTGTCACATAGGTGCCTTGTCGCTGTAATGTAGCCCGGAGTATTTCTTTGTTGCACATAACCATATATATAGATATGTGTTTCAGGACCTGTGGTGATGTAAGACCACATGGCTAATCATGTGATGGGTTACTGGGTGTGGTTAGTCCTATAGAAGTCAGGCTAATGCTTAACACAGTAGATATGTGTGGAGGTGAAACCCCCCTGAGTGTCTTAAGGCTTCAGGACTAAGCCGGATGAGCTGGACACTTGTTTTTCTTTTCCTGAGCCAAAAGCTATTTGCTTTCTGTTGTTTTGCCACATGGTTTATGAAGCAATAAAACCTGTGAACTTTTAAAGGAACGTGCCTCCTGAGTTTCAGCCGTCGCACCTGAGTGAGTTGAATCCCTACAATTGGTGGAGAATGCGGGCAGCGTTCCCAGCAGAGACGAAAGTCTATTGTTTAATGTCCTGGGTCAAGTCTGTTGCAAGCCAGCAAGCGTCGCCGGGGAAAATGGAGGACCTGCTGAAACACTTGGTCCAGTTGCAGAGCCAGCAGGAGCAAAGGCAGCAAGAGACCAACAGGCTGTTGATGCAGCAGATACAATAGAGCCAGCAGGAGCAACGGCAGCAGATGCAGCTTCTGGCTACCGCCATCTAGTACAAGACGAGTGCCCCAACCCCAGATCTGGCTGATGACACCCATGTCCGGAAGACAGTAAGAAGCGCATTGCAGAAAATGACCCCCGGGGATGATGTTGAGGCCTTCCTGATGGAGTTTGAGAGGGTCGCTGAGAGGGAAAAACCTCCTCCAGAGCAGTGGGCAGAGGTATTGGCGCCATACCTGACGGGAGAACCCCAGAAGGCGTACTATGACTTGACCTTGCAGGATGCCAAAGAGTATCACAAATTGAAAGCCGAGATTCTCGCACGTTTGGGGGTGACACTGACTGTCAGGGCACAGCGAGTTCACTGCTGGGCCTATCACCGGGACAAACCACCTCGCTCCCAAATGTTTGATCTGTTGCACCTGGTCCAGAAATGGCTGCAGCCAGAGTCATCTACT
Source organism: Ranitomeya imitator (assembly GCF_032444005.1). NCBI lineage: Eukaryota > Metazoa > Chordata > Amphibia > Anura > Dendrobatidae > Ranitomeya > Ranitomeya imitator. Next base: position 386,247,211 of record NC_091284.1, read on the forward strand.
CCTGTACAGATGGTAGAATGGGTGATGATGGATCGGTTTGTCCATTCACTCCCGAGGCCTATACAGTCTTGGGTTGCCCAGGGTGATCCCCAGAATGCCGACGAGCTGATCGGACTGGCTGAGAGATACCAAGGGTTGGAAGGCTCCTCCGGGAGGCAACCCATGCCGTACTGGGGGTCCCAGAAGGGAGCTGAGTCCCAAAAAGGGGTGGCGCATCCAAGGTCACAAAGGGCGGGGGAGGTGGTGCCCAAGGTCCCTACGGGTGATATTATTTGTTGGAGGTGCCACGGGCCAGGACATATAGCTGCCCGTTGTTCCCAGACCACTAAGCAGATGGACTGCAGCATGGGACGCCATTGTAAATACTATGAGTATCCAGCCTGCAGTGTGAACTCTCCGCCCAATGAGGGACCTCAAGCGTGTCCTGTAAAGGTGAATGGTCGAGCAGTAACGGCACTGTTAGACTCGAGGAGCCTAGTGACCCTGGTGAGGGCCACTTTTCCTCTCCACCTGCTCCCGGGAAAGAAGGTCGGAGTTCGGTGCATACATGGTGATGCAAAGGACTACCCTATGGCCAGGGTGGACATTAAAACGGCATGTGGCACTGGGTCCCACATAGTCGGCGTCATTCAGGACTTGTTGCACCCTATAAATATTGGCCGGGATTTCTGTTTGTTTTGAGATTTGTGGGGAAAAGGTTCTGAGCTCCCTAGCAATAGTAGGGAATCAATGAACCCTGGAAGGGTGTTGCCACACCCAGAGTCAGACAGGTTTTCTTTTTGTGTTCTGGTTGGGGATGAGGAGGAAGTGTCCCCTGCATCTGACATTATGGAGGTAGAGGTAACCGGTGAAAATTTTGGGACTGCCCAACATAGGGACCCCACTCTGAGGGAAGCCTTTAATAATGTCACAGTTAATAACGGGGTGGTACAGGAGCCGGGGGCAGACACAAGATTTCCCCATTTTCTGATGATTGTTGTACCGGGTCACGAAAATAAGGAAGGACTTGGTAGAGCAGTTGGTAGTGCCGGGTCCATATAGACGGAAGGTGTTGGATATGGCCCATTCACACATCTTGGGTGGACACCTAGGGGTGGAAAAAACGCAGGAACAGGTTGTGCAGAGGTTCTATTGGCCTGGGTGTCACCGGAAAATAGTGAACTATTGCAGGTCCTGCCCTACATGTCAGCTAACTGCTCCCACTCCTCATTTCCAGAACCCCCTTGTGCCACTGCCCATTATTGAGGTGCCGTTCGAGAGAATTGCCATGGACTTGGTCGGTCCCTTAATAAAATCTGCTCGGGGCCATCAGTATATATTAGTCATCCTGGACTATGCCACACGCTATCCTGAGGCAATTCCCTTGAGAAATTCTTCCTCGAAGAGTATAGCCCGTGAGTTGGTCCATGTCTTTTCCCGGACAGGTCTGCCGAAGGAGATACTGACTGACCAGGGGACACCTTTCATGAGCAAGGTGATGAGGGAGTTATGCAAAGCCCTGAAAATCTCCCAGTTGAGGACCTCGGTGTACCATCCCCAGTCAGATGGCCTTGTTGAGAGATTTAACAAGACACTGAAGAGCATGCTGAGAAAAGCTATAGAGAAAGACAGTAGAGACTGGGATTGTCTCTTACCCTATCTGATGTTTTCCATTCGTGAAGTTCCACAGGCCTCCACAGGGTTCTCACTGTTTGAGCTTCTATATGGCCAACATCTGCGAGGACTCCTGGATATAGCCAAGGAAACCTGGGAAGCCGAAGTCACGCCCCACAGAAGCGTCATTGAGCATATGGCCCTGATGCAGCAGAGGATTGCAAAGGTGATGCCTATCGTGAAAGAACACCTTCTCCAATTCTCCAAGCACAAGAAGCTCAGGCCAGGGTCTACAACCGGTCTGCAAGAGTGAGGCAGTTCAATCCGTGAGATCGAGTTCTTGTGTTAGTTCCGACGGTTTAAAGCAAGTTCTTGGCCAAATGGCAAGGGCCATATGAGGTTGTCGAGAAACTTGGTGAGGTAAATTATAAAATTCACCAACCAGGAAGACGGAAACCATTCCAAGTTTACCATGTCAACCTCATCAAGCCATGGCAAGATAGAGAGCCGACAGTAACTCCATCGTTGTTAAGCAACCCAGAAGGTGAGGTTGGAGCGGATACTATAGCGGAGACCCCATCAAAGACCCAGAAACAGCAGTGCCGGGAGTTACTTCAGAAAAACAGGGACCTGTTTTCATAGTTGCCAGGATACACGAAGGTCATGGAACACGAGGTTCTAACAGAGCCACATAGGCGGGTAAACGTGAAGCCCTATCGTATTCCTGAAAAAAGGAAGAAGACAGAATGGACCAAAACAGGCCTGCACAACCATGTAATAAAGTAACAAAACATGTTTATTGAACACCAGAACAAGCACTGAATCAATACACTATCGTATTCCTGAGGCTCGTCGAAAAGTTATCTCCAAGGAGGTGGAGCATATGTTGAAGTTTGGAGTCATTGAGGAATCCAAGAGCGGTTGGTCGAGCCCAATTGTCCTGGTCCCAAAACCTGATGGAGAGTGGAGGTTTTGCAACGACTATCGAAAGTTGAATGAAGTCTCCAAGTTCGACGCTTATCCCATGCCCCGCGTTGATGAGCTCATCGAAAGGCTTGGGCACGCCAGATATATAACCACCTTGGATTTGACGAAGGGGTATTGGCAGATCCCAATGGCACAGGAAGCCAAGCAGAAGATGGCGTTTTCTACACCAGATGGATGCTTCCAGTATGTCCGGATGCCGTTTGACCTACATGGAGCTCCGGCGACCTTCCAGAGGGCTATGGATAGAGTCCTTGCGCCCCATAAGCCATATGCTGCTGCGTACCTGGATGATATTGTCATTTTTAGCCCAGACTGGGAGAGTCATCTGGAGAAAGTCCAAGCGGTGTTTGATGCTCTAAGAGAGGCGGGTTTACAATAAACCCGAAGAAGTGTGCCTTGGGTAAGGGAGAAGCTAAATACCTAGGCTATATAGTGGATCGTGGTGAAATAAAGCCCCAAATCAGGAAAGTGGAGGCAATCCAAACATGGCCAGTCTATTCAGTAGGACTATCAGCTGTATATCCACCAGACTTCTGCACAACACAACTGATGGTCCCAACCCCATTTATAAAGCAAGAAATCCCACTTATGAAACCGGACAGGGCACACCTGGGAAGTGAAAACCATTCCCGGTGACTACCTCTTGAAGCTCATCAAGAGAATGCCAAGAGTGTGCAAAGCAGTCATCAAAGCAAAAGGTGGCTACTTTGAAGAACCTAGAATATAAGACATTATTTCTGTTGTTTCACACTTTTTTTAACCCCTTTCTGACATCGGACGTACTATCCCGTCGAGGTGGGGTGGGCCCCCATGACCACGGACGGGATAGTACGTCCAGCGCGATCGGCGGCGCTCACGGGGGGAGCGCGGCCGATCGCGGCCGGGTGTCAGCTGCCTATCGCAGCTGACATCCGGCACTATGTGCCAGGAGCGGTCACGGACCGCCCCCGGCACATTAACCCCTGGCACACCGCGATCAAAGATGATCGCGATGTGCCGGCGGTGCAGGGAAGCATCGCGCAGGGAGGGGGCTCCCTGCGGGCTTCCCTGAGCCCCCCGCAGCAACGCGATGTGATCGCATTGCTGCGAGGGTCTTACCTCCCTCCCTGCCTGCTCCAGACCCAGATCCAAGATGGCCGCGGATCCGGGTCCTGCAGGGAGGGAGGTGGCTTCACAGAGCCTGCTCAGAGCAGGCACTGTGAAGGCTGTACTGCACTTAGTGAGATCAGTGATCTGACAGAGTGCTGTGCACACTGTCAGATCACCGATCTGTGATGTCCCCCCTGGGACAAAGTAAAAAAGTAAAAAAAATTTTTTCCAAATGTGTAAAAAAAAATAAAAAAAAATATTCCTAAATAATAAAAAAAAAAAAAATATTATTCCCATAAATACATTTCTTTATCTAAATAAATAAAAAAAAACAATAAAAGTACATATATTTAGTATCGCCGTGTCCGTAACGGCCCGTCCTATAAAACTGGCCCACTAGTTAACCCCTTCAATAAACACCGTAAGAAAAAAAAAAAAAAACGAGGCAAAAAACGACGCTTTATTATCATACCGCCAAACACAAAGTGGAATAACACGCGATCAAAAGGATAGATATAAATAACCATGGTACCGCTGAAAGCGTCATCTTGTCCCGCAAAAAACGAGCCGCCACACAGCATCATTAGCAAAAAAATAAAAAAGTTATAGTCCTGAGAATAAAGCGATGCCAAAATAATTATTTTTTCTATAAAATAGTTTTTATCGTATAAAAGCGCCAAAACATAAAAAAATTATATAAATGAGGTGTCGCTGTAATCGTACTGACCCGAAGAATAAAACTGCTTTATCAATTTTACCAAACGCGGAACGGTATAAACGCCTCCCCCAAAAGAAATTCATGAATAGGTGGTTTTTGGTCATTCTGTCTCACAAAAATCGGAATAAAAAGCGATCAAAAAATGTCACGTGCCCGAAAATGTTACAAATAAAAACGTCAACTCGTCCCGCAAAAAACAAGACCTCACATGACTCTGTGGACCAAAATATGGAAAAATTATAGCTCTCAAAATGTGGTAACGCAAAAAATATTTTTTGCAATTAAAAGCGTCTTTCAGTGTGTGACGGCTGCCAATCATAAAAATCCGCTAAAAAACCCACTATAAAAGTAAATCAAACCCCCCTTCATCACCCCCTTAGTTAGGGAAAAATTAAAAAAATGTATTTATTTCCATTTTCTCATTAGGGCTAGGGCTAGGGCTAGGGTTAGGGCTAGGGTTAGGTTTAGGGCTAGGGTTAGGTTTAGGGCTAGGGTTAGGGTTAGGGCTAGGGTTAGGGCTAGGGCTAGGGTTAGGGCTAGGGTTAAGGTTAGGGCTAGTGCTACGGTTTGGGTTGGGGCTAAAGTTACAATTAGGGTTTAGATTACATTTACAGTTGGGAATAGGGTTGGGATTAGGGTTAGGGGTGTGTCAGGGTTAGAGGTGTGGATAGGGTTACCGTTGGAATTAGGGTTAGGGGAGTGTTTGGATTAGGGTTTCAGTTATAATTGGGGGGTTTCCACTGTTTACGCACAGCAGGGGCTCTCCAAAAGCGACATGGCGTCCGATCTCAATTCCAGCCAATTCTGCGTTGAAAAAGTAAAACAGTGCTCCTTCCCTTCCGAGCTCGCCCGTGTGCCCAAACAGGGGTTTACCCCAACATATGGGGTATCAGCGTACTCAGGACAAATAGGACAACAACTGTTGGGGTCCAATTTCTCCTGTTACCCTTGGGAAAATACAAAACTGGGGGCTAAAAAATAATTTTTGTGGGAAAAAAAAGATTTTTTATTTTTACGGCTCTGCGTTATAAACTGTAGTGAAACACTTGGGGGTTCAAAGTTCTCACAACACATCTAGATAAGTTCCCTGGGGGGTCTAGTTTCCAATATGGGGTCACTTGTGTGGGGTTTCTACTGTTTAGGTACATTAGGGGTTCTGCAAACGCAATGTGACGCCTGCAGACCATTCCATCTAAGTCTGCATTCCAAATGGCACTCCTTCCCTTCCGAGCCCTCCCATGCGCCCAAACGGTGGTTCCCCCCAACATATGGGGTATCAGCTCACTCAGGACAAATTGGACAACAACTTTTGGGGTCGAATTTCTCCTCTTACCCTCGGGAAAATACAAAACTGGGGGCTAAAAAATAATTTTGGGGGGAAAGATTTTTTTTTTAATTTTCATGGCTCTGCTTTACAAACTGTAGTGAAACACTTGGGGGTTCAAAGCTCTCACAACACATCTAGATGAGTTCCTTAGGGGGTCTAGTTTCCAAAATGGTGTCACTTGTGGGGGGGTTTCTACTGTTTAGGTACATTAGGGGCTCTGCAAATGCAATGTGACACCTGCAGACCATTCCATCTAAGTCTGCATTCCAAATGGAGCTCCTTCCCTTCCAAGCCCTCCCATGCGCCCAAACAGTGGTTTCCCCCCACATATGGGGTATCAGCGCACTCAGGACAAATTGGACAACAAATTTTGGGGTCCAATTTCTCCTGTTACCCTCGAGAAAATACAAAACTGGGGGCTAAAAAATAATTTTTGTGGGAAAAAATTTTTGTTTTATTTTTACGGCTCTCCATTATAAACTTCTGTGAAGCCCTTGGTGGGTCAAAGCGCTCACCACACATCTAGATAAGTTCCTTAGGGGGTCTACTTTCCAAAATGGTGTCACTTGTGAGGGGTTTCTACTATTTAGGTACATTAGGGGCTCTGCAAACGCAACATGGCGTCTCATCTCAATTCCTGTCAATTTTGCATTGAAAAGTCAAACGGCGCTCCTTCCCTTCCGAGCTCTCCCATCCGCCCAAACAGTGGTTTACCCCCACATATGGGGTATCAGCGTACTCAGGACAAATTGTACAACAACTTTTGGGGTCCAATTTCTTCTCTTACCCTTGGAAAAATAAAAAGTTGGGGGCGAAAAGATAATTTTTGTGAAAAAATATGATTTTTTATTTTTACGGTTCTGCATTATAAACTTCTGTGAAGCACTGGGTGGGTCAAAGTGCTCACCACACCTCTAGATAAGTTCCTTAGGGGGTCTACTTTCCAAAATGGTGTCACTTGTGGGGGGTTTCAATGTTTAGGCTTATCAGTGGCTCTCCAAACGCAACATGGCGTCCCATCTCAATTCCTGTCAATTTTGCATTGAAAAGTCAAACGGCGCTCCTTCCCTTCCGAGCTCTCCCATCCGCCCAAACAGTGGTTTACCCCCACATGTGGGGTATCAGCGTACTCAGGACAAATTGTACAACAACATTTGGGATCCAATTTCTTCTCTTACCCTTGGAAAAATAAAAAATTGGGGGCGAAAAGATAATTTTTGTGAAAAAATATGATTTTTTATTTTTACGGTTCTACATTATAAACTTCTGTGAAGCACTGGGTGGGTCAAAGAGCTCACCACACCTCTAGATAAGTTCCTTAGGGGTCTACTTTCCAAAATGGTGTCACTTTTGGGGGGTTTCAATGTTTAGGCACATCAGGGGCTCTCCAAACGAAACATGGCGTCCCATCTCAATTCCAGTCAATTTTGCATTGAAAAGTCAAATGGCGCTCCTTCGCTTCCGAGCTGTGCCATGCGCCCAAACTGTGGTTTACCCCCACATGTGGGGTATTGGCGTACTCAGGACAAATTGTACAACAATGTTTTGGGTCCATTTTCTCCTGTTACCCTTGGTAAAATAAAACAAATTGGAGCTGAATTAAATTTTTTGTGAAAAAAAGTTAAATGTTCATTTTTATTTAAACATTCAAAAAATTCCTGTGAAGCACCAGAAGGGTTAATAAACTTCTTGAATGTGGTTTTGAGCACCTTGAGGGGTGTAGTTTTTAGAATAGTGTCACACTTGGGTATTTTCTATCATATAGACCCCTCAAAATGACTTCAAATGAGATGTGGTCCCTAAAAAAAAATGGTGTTGTAGAAATGAGAAATTGCTGGTCAACTTTTCACCCTTATAACTCCCTAAAAAAAAAAATTTTGGTTCCAAAATTGTGCTGATGTAAAGTAGACATGTGGGAAATGTTACTTATTAAGTATTTTGTGTGACATATCTCTGTGATTAAATTGCATAAAAATTCAAAGTTGGAAAATTGCGAATTTTTCATAATTTTCGCCAAATTTCCGTTTTTTTTCACAAATAAACGCAGGTACTATCAAAGAATTTTTACCATTATCATGAAGTACAATATGTCACGAGAAAACAATGTCAGATTCACTGGTATCCGTTGAAGCGTTCCAGAGTTATAACCTCATAAAGGGACAGTGGTCAGAATTGTAAATTGGCCCGGTCATTAACGTGCAAACCACCCTTGGGGGTTAAGGGGTTAAGTATATAATTCCACATGTATTAATTCATAGTTTTGATGCCTTCAGTGTAAATGCACAATTTTCCAAGTCATGAAAATACAGAAAAATCTTTAAATGAGAAGGTGTGTCCAAACCTTCGGTCCGTAGTGTGTATATATATATATATATATATATATATATATATATATACAGTATATATATATATATATATATATATATATATACACTCAGACCATCCTCATGGAGTCGGTTTCTAACCGTTTGTGCAGGCACATGCACATTTGTGGCCTGCTGGAGGTCATTTTGCTGTGCTCTGGCAGTGCTCCTCCTGTTCCTCCTTGCACAAAGGTTGAGGTTGCGGTCCTGCTTCTGGGTTGTTGCCCTCCTAGGTGCCAGCGCGGGTTCTGTCACAACTCAGTATATAGAGAAGACAGGCTGTAACTGCACCCCCTGGCACTGACTGACAGCCGGCCCTAATGCTGAGCTGTTGTCAGTCAGTGCCACGGGGAGCAGTTACTGCCGCTGTTTTCTATACACAGAGCAGTGGCTGAACCTGTGCCAGCACTGCCCCGTGGCTGAAACCTAAATGATACTGGGAGAAATAATGTTAATTTCTTCCTGGCCGCGGGATTCTATATGCCAGTGCCGGCCAGGTCCAGAATGCTATTATCCTGCAGATTAACCCCATATCTGCAGGTTAATAGCGTTTTTGACGTGACAGTTTCCCTTTAATGGAGTTAGTGCTATTGAGTAAATATTAAAAAATAGTGTATCATTGCAGCCAGGTACTGTGTCTAACTGGCTTGTGTATGTAAATTCATCTCATCCCATGCTTTGTTGTGGCGTAGACTTTTCCTTGCATGGTGTTTAGAGATGGTACAAATCGATTCATCATCAATCTGTGGCTGATGGACCATAGCCAGACCGGCTAATCAAAACAGGAGCTAGGAATGCCAATAGGTAAGAGTTAGCGTGCAGGGCTCCCCATCATTGATCACAGATTACTGTTGAAAATTGAGTCCTGCAATCAATTTGCGCTATCTCTTACCATATTGGAAACAGGAGTAATCCCTGAAATTTAACTTGGGGAATGTGTGGGTGTAGGTGATCATGGCAAGTGGTAAGTATAGTGTAATGAATTGGGCTGCTTAGATGCAAACAGGCTCGGACTGGCCCACAGGATAACAGGAGAATCCTCCGGTGGGCCTTAGTGCAGGAATGGGTCACAAACCTCTTATATGAGCAGTACTTGGCACCATACACTTGATTCATCTTATACAGACAAAGGCAGCTTCTTATTCATTTACCAGTCAACCCAGTTTATTGCTGTAGAAATTTGTGAATGAGGATAAACTCATATTTGCATGTAGCTGAAAAGTGGGGCCCTGGAGTTGGTTATGGTTGACATCGTGAAATGCAAAAAGATTTTCTTTAACCCCTTAAGGACCGGGGGTCTTTCCATTTTTGCGTTTCCATTTTTTTGCTCCGCTTCTTCCCATGGCCATAACTTTTTTATTTTCTTGTCAAAATGGCCATGTGAGGGCTTGATTTTTGCAGGACGAGTTGTACTTTTGAAAGACACCATTCACCATTGGTTTTACCATGTTATGTGCTCGAAAACAGGAAAAAAAGTTTGGTGAAATTGCAAAATCCCACACTTTTTTTTTTGTTTGGATTTTTTACTAGGTTCACTAAATGCTAAAACTGGCCTGCCATTATGATTCTCCAGGACATTACAAGTTTTTAGACACCAAACATGTCTAAGGTTAGGTTCCTTTTTGTCTAAGTGGTGAAAAAAAATTTCCAAACTTTGTTAAAAAAAAAAATTGTCCCATTTTTGATAGCCATAGTGTCTCCATTTGTCATGATCTGGGGTTGGTTGAGGGCTTATTTTTTGCACGCTGAGCTGAAATTTTTAATGATACCATTTTGGTGCAGATATGATCTTTTGATCACCCGTTATTGCATTTTAATACAATGACCAAAAAAGTGTAATTCTTACATTTTGACTTTTTTTCCCCAAATATGTGTATGTTTGATTTTTTTTATTGTTTTATTTTGAATAGGGCGAAAGGGAAGTGATTTGAACTTTTATATATTTTTTTAATATTTTTAAAAACTTTTTTTTACTTTTGGCAAGCTTCAATAGTCTCCCTGGGAGACGAGAAGCTGCCATAGCTTGATCGGCTCTGCTACATACAGGCGATGATCAGAACACCTATTGTATATGTAGTAGATTTACTGACTTGCTATGAGCACCAACCAGGCGGCGCTCATAGCAAACCGACAGTGACAACCATAGAGGTCTCCAGGAGACCTCTGGTTGTTATGCCGATGTAACGGCAACCCACGATCATGTGACATGGGCGCCAATGGGAGGAGGTAATGACGTGCTTCCTGCTATGCATGTTAAAAGTTGCTGTCAGAGTTTCACGGTGGCATTTAACATGTTAACAGCCGCAGGTGGATCGTGACTCTACCCGCGGATGTTAGGGGCACATGTCAGCTTATCAGATCAGCTGTCATGTGCTGGAAAAGCTGCAGGCTCATCGATGAAGCTCGCACCAAACAGGGGGGAGGCATTCAATGACGGACTATGTCCGTCATTGGATATTAATGGGTTAAGCAATGCTCTGTTATAGTCAACTGTCTGCTGGACACTTGTTTAATGAATAAATAGACTGACCTGTGGATAAATTCTTGATAATTGTGATTAAGCCCCAGATTTTGCATAGACTACTGTATATAGAGAGCATACACCTGCCATACGAGTTCGCCATATGAAGCTACACCTTAGGCCTGTTTCACATGTCAGTGTCTCTGGTACATGTAGTGACTGTTTACTCACATACTGGAGACACTGACACATGTAGACCCATTTAAATGAATGGGTCTATGCACATGTCAGCATGTTTTGACGGACCGTGTGTCTGTGTGCAAAACAAACAGACATGTCCGTTTTTACCTGAACTCACAGGCTGCCAAACGTGCCACACACGTACACACGGTTAACAGTGTACACTTTCATCCATGTGCATGGACGGCTGCTGGGGAAACAGCTCTATTGTAAGCGCTGTTCCCCTGCCTGTGGTGCTGAACGCGGCTTTCATCCATTGTCCCCTGCTCTGCTGGCAGCAGCGCGAGCAGGAGACAATGAATGATTGAAAAACCTGATGTGGAGTTCCCCCTAGTTTATTAACCAACCAGATACAACTCACAGGTGCGGGCTGCTATTCTCAGGCTGGTAAGGGGCAATGGAAATGGGCCCCCCAGCCTAAAAACAGCAGCCCGCAGCTGCCCAGAAAAGGCGCATCTATTAGATGCGCCAATTCTGGAGCTTTGCCTGGTTCTTCCCACTTGCCCTGTAGCAGTAGCAAGTGGGTTAATGATGGGATAATGTCACCTTCCTATTTAAGGGGACATTAAGTCAATAAGACACAACTCCATTACTAATCCTATAGTTGTTAAAGGCTTAACAAAACACAACACAGTAAGAATAAAATCTTTTAATGAAATCATACACAACAATGCTTCCCATGTTTTTTAGTCTGCCACTCCAAGCAAAGCCCTCGATCTCCTGTTAAAAAAAAAAAGTCAAAATAAAAATACAACAATATACCCAAAACTATCCGGCATACAGTCAGTCCGCGCAGTAATCCATATCTAGGGGAATGTACAGTTTACAACCGGGAGCGGTGTTAATGTGACCACCCCGGCTGTAAACTAAAGGGGAATGAATAAGAAACAGTGAGCCCAGACTCAGTGACATCACCGCTAGTTACTGAGCCTGTGCCCACAGCGTCTCATTCATTCCCCAGTAGTTTACAGCCAGGGGTGGTCGCATTAGCACCGCTCACAGTTGTAAACTGTACATTCCCCTAGATATGGATTACTGCGTGGGACTGACTGTACTCGTACAGGAATGGGTATATTGTTTTTTTTATTTTGACTTTTTTTTTACAGGAGATCAAGGGCTTTGCTTGGAGTGGCAGACTAAAAAAGATGGGAAACTTTGTGGTGTATGGTTTGATTAAAATACTTTATTCTTACTGTGTTGTGTTTTATTAACCCTTTAACAACTATTGGATTAGTAATGGAGAGGTGTCTTATTGACACCTCTCCATTAATAAGCCGGCTTAATGTCACCTTACAATAGGAAGGTGACATTAACCACTCATTACCCCACTTGCCACTGCTACAGGGCAAGTGGGAAGAACCGAGCAAAGCTCCAGAATTGGTGCATCTAATAGATGCGCCTTTTCGGGCAGCTGCGGGCTGCTGTTTTTAGGCTGGGGGGGGGGGGCATATCCATGGCTCCTTACCAGCCTCAGAATAGCAGCCCGCGCCTGTGAGTTTTTCCGGGTTGGTTGAAAAACATACAGTAGAGGGGGACCCCACGTTGGGTTTTCCTTTCATTCATTCTCCCCTGCTCACGTTGCTTGTTGGCAGAGCAGGGGAGAAGGGATAACATCTGCGTTCAGCACCACATGCAAGGGACAGCGCTTACTGTAGTGCTGCTTCCCCAGTGGCCTTCCATGTGGTACTGATGCGGCACATGGATGCCACACATGTGCCGCACATAGTACACAGACGGACACACGGACAATGATATATCCGGTATCGTTTTTTCCAGTACAGGAAATATCAGGACATGTGAAACTGGCCTTAAAGAGGTTTTCAGTTTCCAGGAAAGTTTTTACCACTGCCCTGTTGTCTGCTGCGCTGATATCACGTCAACCTCGCTGCACCTAATTACTGAACTAAGTGGCTCCATCAATGTAGACAGCACAAGCTTCTTTGGTCAGTGATGGCTGCAGCATTATTGATGGGACGTCAGCACTGCACAGTGTATTTTATTTAAAAGCAAACTTCGCTTGGAGACACAGATTTTCTAAAATTGGAAAACCCCTTTAACAGTAGTAAGGATATTTTTTGAGTTCTTAGTTCATCACCCATCACTAATCTGTAGACAATTCAGTTTCTTCAGTACTAATCAAGTATTGCTAAAGGCATAATAAACATTTGCAATAAGTATTTTACAGGTGATGTCATCTCAGGAGTTGTCTTTTTTTTCTTACCCATCTTTCCCATACATTCATGTCATCTTTTACCGCCACAACTTGTGTCTATAGTGTTTTTATCACCCAGATGTCTTTGCAGCTGATAAATAGATACATACTGTGCTTTTTAAAATAATTTCACATATACTATTTAATACATATATACCCGCTGATTGAGAAATTACCCATACTGTGCCTCTAAATAAAAATGTCCCCAACATTGTGCCACTATCTTTCCCCACAATAAACTACTACGTAAACTGTCTTCCTCAAATACACAATTTGACACTGTAGCCCCTCGAACATAAATTAAGCCACAATTGTCCCCACATTATATGTAGAGCTCAGCATAAATGAGTACATGCCCTTTCACTCGAAGACACAAACAGAAAAGGGCCCCTGTGTAAGAATAATAAATCAGTTGTTATGCTTCGCACTGACGAGGGCCAACAGCCCGAAACACCGTGTCTGCGAAATGAGATACTGATTTGGCTTTTATCCTAAGTCATATTGCACGACTCGTTAAAGGGTTAATTGTGACTTGTAGGATCTCTACTTCCAACAGGTGGCGCTATAGAGTTTAAGTTCTCTTTTATCTCAGAAGAGGCAATTTGCATATTATATTTCCCAGAGGAGCATTGCATGGCGAATAAGCCTCCTTACCTTGACAAGCCAGAGATGGTATGTCACTCTCCATAAGGAGAAACGATACCCCTTAGACCCCAGTCCAGAGCCTCTCACCTAGCCAAATTAGTTCTTATGCTTCGCACTGACGAGGGCCAACAGCCCGAAACACCGTGTCTGTGAATTGAGATACTGATTTGGCTTTTATCCTAAGTCATATTGCACGACTCGTTAAAGGGTTGATTGTGACTTGTAGGATCACTACTTCCAACAGGTGGCGCTATAGAGTTTAAGTCCTCTTTTTCTCTGAAGAGGCAATTTGCATATTATATTTACCAGAGGAGCATTGCACGGCGAATAAGCCTCCTTACCTTGCCAGAGCTGATATGTCACTCTCCACAAGGAGAAACGTTACCCCTTTGACCCCAATATAGAGCAGTACATCTGTGAATTCATGATAAGATCAATGAAATGAAACTCCCCGCCCTCAGCAGCACTCATGCAGCCCCACATAAGGACACTGCTACCACCATGTTTCACTGCAGGCACCATGCATTTTTCTTTGTAGTCCTCGCCTTTATGAAGCCATACAGTTTTCAAACTATCAGCTCCAAAAACATTTATCTCGGGCTCATTACTCATTACATTATTGTATACAGTCCTAGTAGTTTTCATATTTTTCAGCATGGGCACTGGCAAATTGTATGCAAGCTTTTTTGCTCATGGGTTTTAGGAGAGGCTTTCTTAGTGGACAACACTCATGCATGCCATTCCTCTGCATTGTACCCCGTATTGTGTAACATATACACTCACCCTGGTTTGGCTTCCTATTTCTTTAGCCATTTACAGTGAACTTGCTTGTCAATTTTTTTCAGTCCATCCCATCAGAAGATGCTCTTTTTAGGGTTATCTTCCATAATCGGCTTGTACGTCTCTGTGAGATGGTTGCAGATCTATTTAATTTAACTTTTTGTATCACTTTTGCTATAGTATTCTGACTGATAAGTAAAGCTTTGCTGATCTTCTTGTAGCCTTCACCTTTCTTATGTGAAGAAATGATTTTCTTTCACTGGTCTTGTGTCCTTTCTCTTCCATGTGGCACAATTGCTAATAAGCACAATTGCTTAAGTATAGTAATGACCTTTTATAGTCAGCTGTCTGCAGGACACCTGTCTAATGAATAATTAGACCTGTGGTTCAATTCTTGTTAATTGTAAAACACAAGTGACTAGATTTTCATTGGGGTATACTCATTTTTGCGACGTGGTATTGTATGAATTTGGCAGGAAAATAATGTTTTGGGTGCGAAAGAACAAATCTTGTTTGCAGTCAATTGCATACATTTGTGGGAGAATTTTGTTGTATGAAGTCAAATACAAAATGTTGTTTCTGAAAAGAGACTAAAGGTTTTTAAACAAATGCGTGGGGTGTACTCATTTATGCTGATCACTGTATATGTAGTTACTATGTTACCTACTAAATAAATATGAAACCACATTGTGCCCACTGAATGTATAAGCCACCAGTGTGCCTCATCAATTTAGTGTAAGCTGTCAATGTGCCCTATGGATATTATTTAAGCAACCACTGTGTCCCTGAATTGGAATTAAGATGCTACAGCGCCCATTGATTATAGTATAATATTAGCCACCACTGTGCCTCATGAATAAGAATGAAGCCTCTACTGTGTCCACTGAACTAAATAATAGTTTCACTGTGACCCTGAATATATTAGTTGCCACTGTGCCCCCTAAATATAATGTTAACTATATTTTATTAGTAGGGATGAGCCAATATATTCAAGTGTAATTGAATTGTTTTTGAATTTTACAAATATCTGCATTCGCCAAAATGCTGACTTTTTTATATTTTGATTCTGTATGGATTCAGTAAAAGGGCAACTTTTGAAGCCACTCAATTTACCGCTCACCTGTGTAGCTCCTTCACTCCTGACCCTTACCTATCGGGTCCACAATCCTTTGCATCCCTCGGCCTTTCAGAATACGGCTGATGAGGCCAAAATACTTCTTTGCATGTACGTGTAAGGTCACCACGCAGGCCATGACGTCATGATGCCAACAACTTTTACGCAGTGAACTGTTCGCCTTAATGCTCTCCCTCCCCTCTCATTGGAAGCCACCTCATACACAGAATGAGAAGATCCTGCAGCATCCCCTTCCTCTCCTTCACTGCGTTACTACAGATTTATTGAGTACATTTATGAAAATTTAGAGAGACTGCAGAGAGTGAAAGAGAAACTGCAGAGCTATATAAAACCATTAATAGTACATTGTGAAAACACTGGTAAAACAATGAGCTCTGGTTCGCGTAACAAACATTAGTTTTTATTTGATGCCTTTGTAAATGATTATCATAATCAGGGCACTACTTTAAGGGTATGTGCACACGTTCAGGTTTTTTCACGATAATAACGTGATAAAAACACATAAAAACCGCATACATATGCATCCTATCATTTAGAATGCTTTCGGCAGTTTTTGTGAACATGATGCGTTTTTTTTCCGTTAAAATAAAGCATTGCGGTAAAAAAAGAAGCACGTTCATTAATTTTGCGGATTTTTTGAGTTTTTCCCGCTATTTAATGCATTGGGAGAAAACGCGGAAAAAAACGCACAAAAAACACGCAAAAAAACGCATAAAAAACGCGAAAAAAAACTCATGCGGATTTCTGGCAGAAATGTCCCGGTTTTGTCAGTGCATGTTCAGTGCATGTTCTCACCATTTCCTTAGTATTGCCCAGATGATAATTTAATCACCTGCACAAGTGATGATTCCAACACTTTGTGCAATGATAAGGAAATCCTGAAAACATGTACTATTGGTTGCCATTGGGGACTGGTGTTGATTACATATCTTTTTCCCCCGTGCATCCAATAGTCAGTGAGAGGGAGTATAGGATATTCTTTATTGCCAAGTCTGGTGTTCTGGTGCTTTGTTTTACTTTTATTCACTGTAATAGTGACCTGTACAGGAGATTTTGCAGGGGCTGTTTGTGATGGGGATGAAGTGGGAGGTGTTTGGGGGAAGTGCTCACTGCTGGCTTGCATCCCAGCACAAGAACTGATAAAAAATGTAGAGCAGAGGATTTTGAACAAGGAGTCATGGCTGTGACAGCTGACCTGGTGCCAGGACACAGAAAGCAAGACAGAAAGACAATAAGCTACATGATAGTGACAGAAAAGGTATATGGTGATTTTAAGGGACCTTATTATTACATTTTAAAGGCAAAAACAGTAACTGAGTCGGGGTAGCGGACAACCTCTTTAATCATTATAAAATGTGTGTCTACTAGTAGAAAATAATTTGGCCCAGGAGTAAAAAAAAAGCTACTTTTTTAGCATTATAAATATAAAAAGAAAAAAGTATAAGGTTTCATGTTCCCATAGCAGTATTGATCATTCTGAATGAGAATAAGGCACACTCTATCATGTCACCAGTAGACCATTGTTCTGTATACTGTTACTGACTGCAAGGTACAGTGAATATTAGGGAAGAGGATCTCTTGTGATATCAGGACAGCTTGCTCTCTCTATGAATAGACTAAGGCAAATCACAAGGAAACAGAAACAGCTCCCAGATCTCTCACACATGTTTCTCTTTTGCTGTGACAAATAAGCTTTACAGCCCAGATAACAAGCCTTGCCGGATGGTTGTCTAACATTTGGCAAGAAGTAAGGACTCTAGTGAATAGCTTTAATTATTCAAATAATCAAAAGCGTAACACTGCATATACATACACCTTATATAGCTGTCACAAGGTTGCTGCGACAGATAGGAGCCAGAAGAGCGCGCCATCTGATGTCTCCTTCTCTTGCACTGATTAGAAGCACTTCACCTTCATATTAAATGGTGCAAGTTTCTTCTAGCAGTGCAGAGGTTAATCTCCTCAGATGCAAGCTTCTGGAAGCTTTCCTGCATTACGGTTCTCAGCTGTTCACTGTTTGCCACTCCCATATCCTATATATTCTGAGCCCTGGCAAGTAGGAAATGCCAGAGTTAGCTTCATTGCTGCTTGGTTCAGGAGTTGGTGGTGTGTTGTTTGAGATGGCGTTTGGTGGATTTATCTAAGACTGTGGTTAGGTTCTGGTTGTGTGCAAATCCTCTCCTTCTCCTACTTTGTTTTTTTCCATTCTCCATTCCCTGGTATTTACCTCTCTTTTATTTGTGTAAATTTATTTGTATGATTGTTATTTTCCTTTATCCCTGCTCTTACTACCTTCTTACTCTGGTTGATGTATAGCCATACACCACTACTCCCCTCTTCCCCGGGTGCGGGAGGGAATAGTCTGAAGGTGGATTCAGAAGCTGACCAAGGTTCGTGGGCCTGGTATCTTCACTATTAGAAGTGATTCAGAGAACAGGGATAGCTAGGTCACCGGTAGCGTTAGCGACAAGGAAGGAGCCCCTGGCCATGGGACACCCGACATCAGAGTCATGACAATGGCCATGTAAAATTTACTATTGGGTCTTCTAGTTGCATCCACTACATGATTCTGCTTATCAAAGGGCCAGAAATCTCTAACTCCCAACCTCCGCAATCAAATATAGTTTCAGTTTCTGAGTATCCACCATATGACTGAAATGTCACTGTACAGTTCTCCTGTATTATCCTCTAACTGGTGCCATCCATTTGCTACCAGCTACCTCTACCACTCAGATGGGCATTCCTTTCCTTCTGTTTGCAAAATTGCCACTGTAGTAACATGGGGAGTCTAAACCATGCCTCCCCTTGCTTTTCTGATCCAAAACAAAGGAGAAGCCTGTCAGGGATGGCTTAGATTTACTACTTCCATCTTGGAAGCAGTAGAAATGCTGATATGGCAGGGGTGGCAGTGAGAGACCAAGAGAAAGCACTAGCCTCTCTGCTGCCTGAAGGCGAAGAGGCAAAATGGCGCCCGCCCTTTCCCCGTCGTAAAATCAGTACAAATAAATGTGGTTTACTCTTTACTAGCCTAACCTGACAAACATGTAAAATACATACACTTTTAAATAGAATTATATTTAGGAAATAGGAAAGATTTTTTAAGCCTCCACCACTACAAGGTAGACTGTTTTGGCCCAGCTCTACTCTACTTAATGTATTAAACATTTGTTAAAATATCCAAGACAATTTAGGTATATTTTTATTTTTCAATTTTTAAAATGATCTATAATAACACATACAGGGGACAAATACCACCGCACCATGACTAAACCATATATTTTCACCACATAATGACCTATAACACCACATACAAAGGAACAAATACCACCACACCATGTCCAGACACCATATTACCACCTCAGTGACTAAATAATACCACATACAAGGAACAAATACCACCACAGCATGACCAGACCACATATTACCACCACATGGTGACCGAATAATACCACATACAAGGAACAACTACCACCAAAGAAGAAGAATGTCCAGCTCCACCAAATCCATGAAGATAAAGTTTCTTATTCACAAAACTTGTAACACTTCAGCACAGACCGAATAAGTGTGAATATCTAATATAATATGGTTGGCGCAAAGTATAATAGAGATGTTATTGCCGCTGCAAAAAACAGGACACCAACCACCAATGTTGTCCAAAGTAAATACTATGTAAAAAAAATTAAAAATCTCTATAAGCATTACCACATTCTTATATGTCCCCCATGTCCTCTAGCATATTTAGAGTGCCAAATATAAAAATGCCTAATAAGTACCTGTTAAAAATCCGAAATGAATCTTCCACGGTAGCGAAAAAGTTGTCCGGGAGAAACGTAGAATGTCAGAGAGAGAGAGATTTCTTCAGGAATGTAGTCCCGGCCGGTGACTCACATCCCCCTTTGGTAATATCCCCGCTGGCGGTGCAAAGATGGAGCCGGTGTGTGCTCGGTACACGTTCGGAACCTGTGGCGCTGCAGACGCCGAAACAGGACCTAGCGTGACGTTGGGGATCACGTGCTTGTCCAAGGTAAGGAACGCTGTGTGGACCAGTTCCTACGCGTTTCGAAGATCACGGTCTTCTTCGTCAGGGATGGTCCACCAGCGTTGTGAGCGTCCTTATATAGAATTTGAGACAAAGTGATTTTTATTATATAAACGCAAAAAGTTCAATCTCGCAATTTAGACCAATTGGTCTCAGTGTATCCAGATTAAAAATCCATCTGCTCTCGGCTCTGGACATTTTCTTAATATAATCACCTCTGCGCCAATCTGGAGAAATAATTTCTAAGCCAGTAACCACAGTGTCTTTAATCCGTCCATCATGACAGTCAGAAAAATGCTTAGAAAGTGGATGTCCACAGTATTTCTTTCTGATATTTCTAAGATGTTCATTCACTCTAACATAAAGGGGGCGTTTAGTCCGTCCCACATACAATTTCCCACATGGACATTTCAAAGAGTAAATCACCCCTGTGCTAGTACAAGTAATAAAATCACGAATTTTGAATTCTGTTTTTCCATTCGAAATAGTACTGTGCTTGGTCATTTTTAATGATTTGCACACTTTACAATTAAAACATGGAGTAAAACCGGGACTCTTTTTTCCTGCTGAGGAACCTTTTTTCTGATTGTATATGGGTATTGAAGGGGCAATAGCATTGCCCAGATTTTGACTCTTAGTAAAGATGAATCTGGGATTTCGTGGTATTTTATCCCCAATTATTTTATCCCCTTTGAGTAAGTCCCAGTGTTTACCCACAATTTTTTTCAAAAGGTAAGCATTTGTATTATACTGGGTGATAATAGGAATATCGGTGAAAACGCTAGTGTTCTCTCTTTTACTTTTCACCTTACTCTGAATGAGCTCTTCTCGTGGTTTGCGTTTCACCAAATCTCTTGTGTTAGAGAGATGAAGTTCGTCGTATCTAGTGTTGAGCATTCCGATACCGCAAGTATCGGGTATCGGCCGATATTTGCGGTATCGGAATTCCGATACCGAGATCCGATATTTTTGTGATATCGGGTATCGGTATCGAATCAATAGGGATGTGTAAAATAAAGAATTAAAATAAAAAATATTGATATGCTCACCTCTCCGGCGGCCCCTGGACTTCACGCTGCTATCCGGGAGGCTTCTTTGTTTAAAAAGTGCGCCTTTCGGACCGGTGAATGACGTCCCGGCTTCTGATTGGTCGCGTGCCGCCCATGTGACCGGCACGCGGCCAATCAGAAGCCGCGACGTCATTCTCATTCACAAAACTGCTAATTCTAGGAATTGAGGACCTGCGAATGACGTCGCAGCCTCTGATTGGTCGCGTGCCGGTCACATGGGCGGCACGCGACCAATCAGAAGCCAGGACGTCATTCACAGGTCTGAAAGGCGCGCTTTTTAAACAAAGAAGCCTCCCGGTTAGCAGTGTGAAGTCCAGGGGCCGCCGGAGAGGTGAGCATATCAATATTTTTTATTTTAATTCTTTATTTTACACATCCCTATGGATCCCAGGGCCTGAAGGAGAGTTTCCTCTCCTTCAGACCCTGGGAACCATGAGAATACCTTCCGATACTTGATGTCCCATTGACTTGTATTGGTATCGGATATCGGTATCGGCGATATCCGATATTTTTCGGGTATCGGCCGATACTATCCGATACCGATACTTTCAAGTATTGGACGGTATCGCTCAACACTAGTCGTATCCCTTCTTTAGAAATTTGCTAGTCAAAAAGTCAGCTTCTACTTCAAAATCCTGAGGACGTGAACAGTTTCTATGTAGGCGAGTGAATTGGCTTTTTGGTATATTTAGAAGCCAACTCGGGAGGTGGCAACTTTCTCTAGAAATATAGTTTTTGGAGTCAGTTGGTTTAGAATAGGTGCGAGTGTGGATAGTACCATCTCTGATAAAAATATTTAAATCTAAAAAATTGATGGATTGCTGGCTGGTGGTTGCAGTAAATTTTAAAAAATATAGATTTTTATTGATTTCTATTAAAAAATTATTTAAAGAATCCCAGCCACCAGACCAAATGAACACAATGTCATCAATAAAACGATGCCAGAGGACCAGGTTCTCTCACAGCCCGCTGCCCCCATAGATGGCAGAGTCCTCCCACTCTCCAACATAGAGGTTGGCATAGGCCAGAGCGAACCTGGTCCCCATAGCAGTACCCCACTGCTGGGAGTAGTAGTTCGCCTCGAAATAAAAATAATTGTGAGTTAAAATAAAATTAATACAATCTATAATAAACGAAATTTGTTCCAGAGGAAAAAGGCCAGTTTTGTTCAAAAAGTACTTTACTGCCTCACAACCTTTTGTATGTTGAATTACCGTATACAACGAGGTTATGTCCAAGGTGCCTAAAATGAAATGCTCTTGCCATTGGACCCCTTTTAAAATTCTCAAAACATGGGCACTGTCCTTGAGATAAGAAGGTAATGAGGATACAATGCCTTGTAAATTAGTATCGACATATTTAGAAAGATTTGCCGTTAGGCTTTGAATGCCTGAAATTATAGGCCGACCAGGGGGATTCGTTCAATTTTTATGCACCTTTGGTAGGTAGTAGAAAATAGCAATCCTGGGGTGTGGCGTAAGAATATACTCATATTCGTTTTTATTTAATATTCCACTATCCAGTCCAGTTTTAATCAAAGTTTGCATTTCTTTTATATATGATGCTATTGGGTCCCCCTTTAGTTTTTTATACGTCTGTCCATCTGAAAGGAGTCTCATGGCCTCCTCCTGGTAGTCAAGTGTATCCAAAATGACTATTCCTCCGCCTTTATCGGCTGGTCGAATTACTATATTTTTGTTTGCTTGGAGGGTTTTAATAGCCTTTCGTTCATTAAAATTTAAATTATATCTCACATTTGAACACCTTTTTGTACTAACTTCCCTTATGTCCTTTGTAACATTTCTCTGAAAGGCCTCAAATGACTCTGAGTACTCATTCAGAGGATTAAAATTAGATTTCTTGCGTAGATCAGTATGAACATATTTCTGGATTTGGTTTTCCTCATTAAGGGGTGTGGTTACATTCTTCTTCTGGAAATATTTTTTCATTGCTAATTTTCGCATGAAAAGTTTAATCCCAATAAAGGCCTGAAACTTATTAAATTTTGCAGCCGGAGCAAACTTTAGACCTTTATTCAGTAGATTTATTTCATTCTGATCAGGAGTATAACTACTTAGATTAAAACATTTTTGTTGTTGGTCCTCATTTATTATATTCTCTTGTTTTTTCTCACTGTTCTTCTTTTTTTTTTGGTGAATTTCCCCCCTCTACACCCCCTCCTTCTCTTTTTCTTGGGGCCACTTGAAAAAACTGAACATTACTTACTCTCTTCCGTACTTGTTTACATCTACCATTATTTTCAATAATTTCTGGTGCTGGGTTGATAATATCAGCATCGCTTGTAGAAGGTAGATTTTCTAAGTTAGTCAAACATTGGAATCTATTTTGTATAACGGTTGATGTGATTCGCTCTGGGGGTGGAGAATCTCCTAAGTGATTTGGTGTCTCGTTATTTGATATGTTCGCTTCTTGGATTATATTAGAATCTACATTATTATTACTATTTAAGTTTGGGGAGAAGCATTCTTCTTCAGATACCGGATATATAGAGAACCTATCTTCTGAAAAGGTAGTGGAAACGGGACTCCCTAGGGTTTCATCAATAATTTCCAATTGGGATTCCCGAATAGATACATTCTCAGAATAACCCCCAGGAATAGTGTCCCTGCCAAATTTATGGCGTTTTCTTTCAATAATCTCTTTTTCCTTAGAGTGAATTCTTCTCTGAATGTTCGTTGATAGTCTAATGATATCAGGATGTGATTGGTAAGGTTCAATTTCTTTAAAGAGCTTAGAAATTTGTATTTTACCCTTTACTAATTGCTCTTTTTGTTTTTCGATGATGAAACCCACAGTACGTTTAGAAAAATCCTTAAAAAGTGAATCCCATTCAGCAATAGTGTTCGGGTCGGCTAGATCCCCTGATAATGTTTTAGACACTTGAAGTCCCTTAGGGACACAATCATATGCCAGATACCGTTCTAGTGTAACCACCTCCCAAAGATCCCTCATTTCCTTAATTAAACATTGCTCCAAAGTTTTCAAAAATGAAGTTATTTCCTCAATTTTAGCTTTGTTTGGTTAAATAGGAGCTTCCTGATGAGCTCGGTTGAAAAATTGGTAAATTGTTTGAATCCTATCTTTTCTATCGGTTCGTAAGTCAATCATCTTAGACACAAGTGTCAAATCGGAATGCCAATGCTGCCTACCCAAAAGGGTGGTAGAAAATCAAAAACAAGATATGTAATATAATATGGTGGGCGCAAAGTATAATAGAGATGTTATTGCCGCTGCAAAAAACAGGACACCAACCACCAATGTTGTCCAAAGTAAATACTATGTAAAAAAAATTTAAAATTTTGTTTTGCGCTGAGCAAAAACAATCTCTATAAGCATTACCACATTCTTATATGTCCCCCATGTCCTCTAGCATATTTAGAGTACCAAATATAAAAATGCCTAATAAGTACCTGTTAAAAATCGGAAATGAATCTTCCACGGTAGCGAAAAAGTTGTCCGGGAGAAACGTAGAATGTCAGAGAGAGAGAGATTTCTTCAGGAATGTAGTCCCGGCCGGTGACTCACATCCCCCTTTGGTAATATCCCCGCTGGCGGTGCAAAAATGGAGCCGGTGTGTGCTCGGTACACGTTCGGAACCTGTGGCGCTGCAGACGCCGAAACAGGACCTAGCGTGACGTTGGGGATCACGTGCTTGTCCAAGGTAAGGAACGCTGTGTGGACCAGTTCCTACGCGTTTCGAAGATCACGGTCTTCTTCGTCAGGGATGGTCCACCAGCGTTGTGAGCGTCCTTATATAGAATTTGAGACAAAGTGATTTTTATTATATAAACGCAAAAAGTTCAACCTCGCAATTTAGAAAGTGGATGTCCACAGTATTTCTTTCTGATATTTCTAAGATGTTCATTCACTCTAACATAAAGGGGGCGTTTAGTCGTTATCTACTCGTTTCTGGAAACTAAGCTCCCTTAATCATGCCATTCCAAATAACACATATGTCCCTTTAAATAACATTTGCATACACACAGGAGCTCTGTCTATAGTTTCAGTGTACAAGTACTATAGTGATCACCAGTGACATTATACACAGGAGCTTTGTGTATAATGTACAGGTAATACAGTGATCACCTGTGACATACACAGGAGCTCTGCATATAGTGTCAGTGTGCAGGTAATACAGTGATCACCAGTGACATTATACACAGGAGCTCTGTATACAATGTCAGTGTGCAGGTAATACAGTGAAAACCGATGACATTATACACAGAAGCTCTGTATATAATGTATAGGTAATACAGTGATCACTGGTGAAATTATACACCGGACCGCTGTATATAGTATGAATTGTATAGTGTGCGT
Source organism: Ranitomeya imitator (assembly GCF_032444005.1). Classification (NCBI taxonomy): domain Eukaryota; kingdom Metazoa; phylum Chordata; class Amphibia; order Anura; family Dendrobatidae; genus Ranitomeya; species Ranitomeya imitator. Next base: position 386,272,208 of record NC_091284.1, read on the forward strand.
GTACATGTAATACACTAACTCACCAGTGACATCTCTAGGTGAAGTCCTTCATCTTAGCTTTTAATCTTCATCCAGCACAGACCACCATCACGTCTTCCAGCCAGGGCTCATCTCTGCAGGAAATAGCAAAGTTCTCAAGAGCACGGCTTCCAGAACACATTACTTAATTTTATCCCAAATTCTAAACTACACCAGATGAAGAAAAAAAGCGACAGTGTTGCTCTGCTCATTAACAGGACCGCCTCCCCATTTAAAACAGTATCCTCAAAAAAATAAATAAATACATCACTGCAGTAATACTATCCCTTAATTAGCATATAAATCAGGAATAGAACAATCCACAAAATAGATTATCTGTATAGAAAGGTGGATATTAAAACTTATCCTTTATTAGGTAAAATTGTAAAAAGCCAAATTAGTCAAACAAAACAAAGGGGTACCACATTGAAGGAAGTGCCCTCAATACTGTATTAATCTGACCTGATAGCAAAATGACTATAGTTGCCCATAGGATATGTCCTCCATTTGCCCAAGTAAGTCACATTAACATGTATGGGTATAACATCCTTTTCTTATAAGCACCACTTATTTGTAACATATAAATGAGATCATGTATATACTATTCATCCTAAGGGCAACTATAGTCATTTTGCTATCAGGTCAGATTAATATTGAGGATCTGAGAGGCCAGTAGTACCTTTTTAACACCCCCACCTACTTTTTCTGTTCGTTGGTTATAGGGAAAGGAAGAACAGAGAGAGAGAAAGAAAGAAAGGAGAGAGAAAGAAAGAACAGAGAGAGAAAGAAAGAGGGGAAAAAAAGAAAGAACAGAGAGATAAAGAAAGAACAAAGAGCAAGAAAGGAAGAACAGAGAGAAAGAAAGAGGGGAAAGAACAGAGAGAAAAAGAAAAGGGAAAGAAAGAACAGAGAAAGAAAGAAAGAAAGAAAGAAAGAAAGAAAGAAAGAAAGAAAGAAAGAAAGAAAGAAAGAAGGAAGGAAAGAAAGAAAAGAACAGAGAGAGAGAAAGAAAGATGGGAAAGAAAGAAAGAACAGAGAGAGAAACAAAGAAAACAGAGAGCGAGAAAGAAAGAGGGGAAAGAAAAAACAACAGAGAGAGATAGAAAGAACAGAGAGAAAAAAGAAAGAAAGGAGAAAGAGAGAAAGAACAGAGAGAGAAAGAAAGAACAGAGAAAGAAAGAACAGAGAGAGAAAGAAAGATTAGAGAGGGAGAGAAAGAACAGAGAGAGAGAGAAAGAAACAGAGAGAGAAAGAAAGAAAGATTTTACAAAGATACTACAGAAGCCCGGCGCCCATAGTAATGCCCACCTGAGCCTCCCATTGCAGGACATATCATGATCCCCGCCCACATGGCCGGCATCCCTGATTCCAAGGCGGTCCTGCTGTCTGCGCTGTTGGAGAAGGACACGGTGATGGATCTGAAGCATTCCCTGGAGTGCCTCCATGGTTCCGTCACAATCTCCTCCCGAAATTATACCCCATACACACACGGCTCCGCTCCGTACACCAAGTACACACGTGGCTCCGCACAGTACACCAAGTAGTCTACAACGCAAATTCAGTTACTACACCAGCAGAATCTGCAGCCCTCTCTCTTCATTGAAGGCAGTGCCGCCTGAGGCAAAGTACTCAACTTGCCATATGGGTGCATAGTGGCTAATTCCCTTTACATGTCTAACAACATATATGAATGCACAAATAATTATCGGATATATTTATAATTACACTGTGTGCAGAATTACTAGGCAAGTTGTATTTTAGAGGATTATGGATTATTTTTATTATTGATCAACAAATATGTTCTCAATCAACCCAAAGGACTCATAAATATCAAAGCTTAATATTTTTTGAAGTTGGAGTGTTTTGTTTTTAGATTTGGCTATCTTAGGAGGATATCTGTCCGTGCAGGTAACTATTACTGTGCAGAATTATTAGGCAACTTAATAAAAACCAAATAAATTCCCATCTCACTTGTTTATTTTCACCAGGTAAACCAATATAACTGCACAAAATTTAGAAATAAACTTTTCTGACATGCAAAAACAAAACCCAAAAAATTAGTGACCATAGGTTCTCTATGTGGTTCAGATCAGGTGAACAAGGGGGTCATGTCATTATTTTTCTTCTTTGAGACCTTTACTGGTCAGCTACACTGTGGAGTAGTTGGAGGCATGTGATGGAGCATTGTCCTGCATGAAAATCATGTTTTTCTTGAACGATACCGACTTCTTCCTGTACCACTGCTTGAAGAAGTTGTCTTCCAGAAACAGGCAGAAGGCCTGGGAGTTAAGCTTCACTCCATCCTCAACCCGAAAAGGTCCCACAAGTCCATCTTTGATGATTCCAGCCAGGGCCGGACTGGCCATCGGGCATATTTTCTCAGTAACTCTGAGAAAATATAAGGGCAAGCAAACCTAAACAGCATTTCCTATTGCCAAAATACATATTTTTAGAATGCTATTAGATAAATGTAGAAAACCTTTAATGAAAAGGTAAGACAATATATACGGAGGATGCAACCCTTTATTTCCAATAGAAATACTCGACTAAAGCTGGAATTTAAGACAGAATAGCTATTCGGAAGCAAGTACAGGTACCGATTATGTGCATATAAAATAGATACTGCTGGGTTTGGAAAAACTGGCTAAGAAATACATGTCAGTGGGAATGAGAAGCAGAGGAATGAAAGCTGGAAAACCATCAGTATTGGCGCCATTCAGAGGTGTAGGAAATAGTTAAAGGATTGAATAGACATTAGTTGGCATGTTACTTACTCCTGTTGCTTTCTTGTCCTGATGTCCTTTGTTAACCCAATGAAAAGACTTCACTATTTCGGCTTTTAAGTGACACTTGTGCTTTTATGGAATAGAACAGTTTTAAACAACAATGGCACACGACATGAAGTTTCTTAAATCTTTTGCCGTGCATTCATTGCAGGATGGCGAATAATCATTTTTTCGTAGAACTACTGATTATTATGTTTCAATGCTCCAGAGCATAGCAGATTTGAGGGTCATACAAATAACGCCGAATCCAGTTTTCTCATTGTCCCGACAGAGAACCCGCTTTACAATGACTACAGATTATCACAGTCTCGTGAGTCTTAGAAACTTGGATCCCAGCCTCTTGTTTTTCGCCATACACAAAATGATTTTTATTACTTAAATTGGCTCCCAGCAAGTCTGGCTTAATATACCGCTAATTGATTTTAAGACTTGAAAGCAATGGAGCTTATTAGCATTTGCCAGCTCAGCTAGAAAGCACTGGGGAGGGGGAGAGATATACCTTTTGTGTGTAAATGTTAAAAATGCAGATGGCGTGAAAAAATAAGTCGAGGTTGGTTATTTTAATATTCATTTTATAGATTAAACAGGGACAGCAGTTTATTCTACTCTTAGGTTATAATATTGAAATGCATAAGCAAATATCCCATTTGCAGGGATTTGATTGTATCACATTCAGGATTGTTGCCTTAGTGCATGTATAGATTCACTGGCACGGCAGGTTTATTAAGATTTCAATTATTCATGATAGAAGATAACATTCCTCTTTTACAATATCAGTGCCCAAAATAGTGCTATGACCAAAGGGAAATAGATTATTTTGACCCTCTGTTGCTTGCCCTTTGGGAGTCAAAGTAACAACTTGACGTCAACCTTTACTTTCGCCACTGCCTGTGTTAGATGTAATTGAGGGCACTATCGATACCTTGATCTGGCTGATATACTGTATGCAGAGCGATGGTGGTGTTGTCAGTGTAACGTCCTTTGCTGCGAGAGCAAGGCAATTCAGTCTGTTCTCTGTACATTTTCTTTATAGCAGCCTTTGGATTCTTGCCTAATGTAGCAGACCGTGGAGTATCCAGAGAGTTTAGCAAATTAAAACTCTGTAATCCGCCAAACGCTCTGTCCCGGTGATCTTTGATCAGAGGCTAAGGATGCCCTGGGGTATCGGGGTGCCTTATTGTTTATCATCTGCTGTTTACACGTCTATGATGAAAACCTGTGTTCAATCATTTCATCAAAATACATATTTCCAACAGAAAGGAATCTTAAATATTTGGATAGAAAAAGACATGGAAAAAAAATGTTGTGCTATCTTTCATTAATGAGAACATGAATGAATAAAAAAGAACAGCAGTACTCCACTTAAAGAAGAAGTCGAAGTCTACCTTATTTTACTTGAGCAGTTAAACTAGTGATACAGATTTGGCTTCAGCAGTCAACCCATCAATCTCCAGGACCAAGAATGTGCTCCAGTGCCACCACTGTAATGGTGTAATCAATGAAAAAAAACTAAAGAATAAAGCATGACAGGTGTGAAGTCATCCTCATGACGTTTTGGAGGCACTCCCATTGCTTAAGCATATGGTGGTCTCCACCTGGATTGGGAATGGTGACATCCCACCCATATAGTCAACTGACTGATTGTCTGCAGAGTCAGGTAACTGATAGATGGAATGTCTTAATATCTGGTGAAATGATGTCCTGACCTTCAGTGTCTAATCAGTGGCCTCAGCTGTTAGGTGACAGTAGATAGCACTTTATTACTTCAACCACCAAAGCAATGGAACTAGAGAAGTGGAGATTCATACTAGAAGGTAACGTTTTTCTTTTTTTAATTAAATTAAAATTAAACTTAATGAAAGCACCTTTAATTTATTTAGTTAAAACTGTGGCAGTCATGGGGAAAATTCATTTCACTAAATGCTGTTTTGGTTCAAGATGTACCGTAACTCCACGGTGTCCTCGATACTGTATATATCTTCTTTCATGATTGCACTGAAAATCTAGGTTTATCAACCACTTTCAAACAATTAGCAAGCCAGTGCTAAGAATTGTGCATGAAAGCCTTTCTATCCCCTGAGCCCTCCTCGCAAGCGTCTTGCACCTTGACGATGCGAGGCGTTTCATTTATTTGTGGTTCCCATTTGATAATAAGGTGTTCACATTTCCTCTCGAAAAGCTGTCAAAGGTTCCTGAGAGAATCCTTCCAGTAATCTCTCACTTTTCAGTATGAGGGCTGTAGTGGTCCTCCTGCACATAGCTCATAGATGGCTGAAGCTCAAGCTGTGTTGTGTATTTGCACGCTCCGGTGTGTTTAGAAGCATGAGTCTCTGTGTTTAGAGGATACTTTAGTGTTCTTTCAATACACAATCCTTTCCTTCGTAAATGGAGAGGTTACTGGTCCCTATCACTGAGAACATTGCAAGAGCTGTTATAAATGGGATCACATTCTAATGACCTTCAAAACTTTTCCATCCTCCACTCAAATCTCATAGATCAAAGGAGCATGACTATTTTCCTCAGCCTTATACAACGAGATTTGAAGAAAAGCAGTATTTATGTGACGCTTGGGGAGAAGGCGCAGGAATAAATCCTGTTTTAATATCTGATCATGAACCCTGCGTGACCTTGAGAAGAAGAATTTCTCTTGCCCATAAGAAGAAAGAATGCACATGCTGCAGAAAGTCGGGTCAAATGTTATTCTGATTTCTATAAACGCTACTCATGTATTTACAGGCTTAAAATGGACCTCCAAACGTACCATTACTAAGAGAATCTGAGAATGCTTGCTGAGCCGTCTGAAGATTGTCCAGCTCTGTGATCTTTAAGGCATACGTCTTTTACAGTTGTGTCTTCTAAAGCCTTTCGTTTAGTAGGTCACCTGTAAAACACTTGCGTTTCATTGGTTATTTTACATATGATTTTACTGCTTTGACTGTACAGGGTTAATAAATAAACGTAGTATGCTGAGAATTAGATATGTGCTCTTTGCGATATGATATGTCAATACTATATAAAAACAGAAGAGCTGATGATGATCCGCAAGTGTTGTAAGACGTAACATAGTAAAAAAGATGCCAGAATAGCTAAATAAAATGCAAATTTATCATATCAAATAAATCTCAAAAGTAAAAAATCAATTAATAGAGAACATAAAAAGTCTTAAGATGTGAACTTATTTATGCATTCAAGAAATATGATCATCGGTGGCAGTAATGCTTACTAGAATATTTCACTAATGTCTTTTACATCAGTACTTTCTCAATGGCCGCAAGTTTTCGGTATTTAACTCATACTACACTTATTGCTACACTCAGCTGTAGGTGAGTAGTATAAGAACAGCAAAACTAGGCAAACCTAATACTAACTGCTAACCTTTTGTCTTGCAATTTTCACACATTCCAGCAATGTATAACTTTTCTGATGGCTGCAATTTTGAATAATATTTGTTTAATGTGCCGCAGACCTAGCAGATGTCTGCATGCTGAGCTCTATATAACCCCGCCCACACCACTGATTGGCAGCTATCAGTGTACACAGAGAATAGGCAGAAAGTAGCAAATCAGTGCTGGGGGCGTGGCTATACAGAGCTCAGCATTCAGACATCTGCTATGGAGGACTACACGGCAGGTTTACTAGTCCTTCAGTGATAATTTACAGCTGATTTTCCAGTGATTTTATCAAAACAACAGCAGGCAGCTCAGTAAGTGACACATTGCTTAAATCAGGGTCTCTGTCTCTACATCATCTTGCTCTCAGATTTGGTGATCTGTTGACAGATTCCCTTTAAAAATAGGAACCCCCTGCCTTTACTACTGATTCTGCATTTAAATGATTGCAGCATGTTGTACCTTTTATTAATGGTTGGTGATGCATTAATGTTTTTGCAACATTGATCAACATGCAGTTTATGACCATTTATGGCCTTTTAAAATATTAAAATAAACATGTGTTAATCAAATTTCTTAACATGACAACCATTTCTATAATGGTTATAATCTATTATATAGCTGGAGTTGTGTCCTTTTGTCCGAAGACACAGCGCCTGCGGTGTGTGGCGCCTGAGTAAGCGCATGCGCATACCGCACTATTTCGCCATTTGATTGAAGAGTGTTTTTAATAAAATGGAGATAGTGGAGATGCTGCTGACGCCAGCCCCTAATTCAGCTGGATGTGTGTCCTCGGGTGCAAGTGTATTGCAGCCGGGTCCGTGTGCCGCAATATACGCTGCCACCCAATCAGAGGCCAGCAGCTGATGTCTTCATGCATGTGACTGGGCGCTTGGCAGTGACATCATGTGCCCCCGTCACTTGGATGCTGAAGCCAGTTGCTGGCTTAAGATGACGATGATGCTGCATGGGAGCAGGGGAAAGGTGAGTAGGAGTGTTTTTTCTTTTTTTTTTCTTAGGAGTGTTTATTGTTTTTTTCCTTAGGAGTTTTTACTGTTTTTTTCTATCTATTGAACAACAGCAGCACAGGCAGGATGGGGAGCATATACCAGGATGGGGGAGCATATATCAGGGTGGGGGATATATACCAGACATGGTACAAAACTAAAGTCATTTCAAATGGCAACTTTCTGGTTTTAGGAAACACTAAATGAGATCAAGAACAAAAAATGTGGTAGTCAGTGATGGTTATTTTTTTTTTACAATGCCTTGCGAAAGTATTCGTCCACTAGAACTTTTCAACCTTTTCCCACATATCATGCTTCAAACATACAGATACCAAATGTAAATTTTTGGTTAAAAAATGAAAAACAAATGGAACACAATTGGGAAGTTGAATGAAATTTATTGGTTATTTTAAATTTTTGTGAAAATCCAAAAACTGAAAAGTGGGGCATGCAATATTATTCGGCCCCTTTAACTCAATACTTTGCTGTACCCCCTTTTGCTGCGATTACAACCTTCCCATGTTATTTGTATTTGGTCCAGATTTTTGACACAGCTGACTGTGAACAACCAACATCTTTTACAACATTGCGTGATGATTTACCCTCTTTTAAGAGTTTGATAATCCTCTCCTTTGTTTCAATTGACATCTCTCCTGTTGGAGCCATGATTCATGTCAGTCCACTTGGTGCAACAGCTCTCCAAGGTGTGATCACTCCTTTTTAGATGCAGACTAACGAGCAGATCTAATTTTATGCAGGTGTTAGTTTTGGAAATGAAAATTTACTGGGTGATTCCATATTTTTTCCCTCAGAATTGAATGACTCCATAATTTTTCCCCTATGCTTGGTTAAAAAAAAGTAACCATTACTGACTACCACATTTTTTGCTCTTGATTTCTTTTAGTGTTTCTTAAAGCCAGAAAGTTGCCATTTGAAATGACTTTAGTTTTGTTCCATGTCTGTGATCTGCTTTTTTTCTACAAAATTAAACAATTGAATGAACATCCTCCAAGGTCGGTGATTCCATAATTTTTGCCCGGGGTTGTATACGTAGATGGATGTGCCTAGTGCTCCAGAGCAAGACCTGCCTTCATGATGTGATCGACTACAGGATATAGACAGGAGTTATCCTAGTAAGACAACCTCCTTTCCGTTATCTCTCTTATCTACCTTTCTTTGCTGGATTCTCTCTTTTTTTCGTGTAATATATTGTTGGGATAGGAAAGCACATGCGCTGTTTGCTATCAGGCATATCATTATCATTTTGAATAATTGTTGGAAAACAACTAAAGCCAAAAAGCTGTAAGACATGGATGTTTATTAAAATATGTACACTTCACTTTATACTAAACATCTGTATTGCAATGTTCTCTCTGCTGGATGTTATCTTAAGTCATGGGGCAAGGCTTGTTAAAGGGTCGATATTGACTGTTAGGATTGCTACTCCCAATAGGTGGCACTAGAGTTCTAGTCCTCTTCTTCTCTGAATAGGCAATTTGCATATTTAACTTCCCAGAAGAGCATTGCAAGGCTTTAAAGTCTCTTCACATTGGCATGCCAGGCTAGGCATATCACTCTCCACAAGGAGAAACATTACTCCTTGGATCCGGGTCAGATGTGTTTCAACTAGCCAAACCAGATCTCAAACTTTGCAATGGCGAGGGGCAGGACCCCGAAACACAGTGTCTGCAAATTATGATTCTGGTTTGGCTTTTATCCTAAGTCATGCGTCAAGGCTTAATAAAGGGTCAATATTGACTTTTTTGGATTTCTACTTACAATAGGTGGCACTAGAGTTCTAGTCCTCTTTCTCTCTGAAGAGATAATTTACATACTCTGCCTAACAGTCCCACAACCTTTCATGTCACCAAATGCTATTAATCTGCATATATAGGTTAAATACGCAGGTTAGTAGTATTAAAATATCTGAATGCACAGCTACCAGTGGAAAATGAACTTTATTCCCCCTGGGAGCTGCTGACTTTCAGTCATAGAGGCGCTGCTACAGACAATACTCAAAATGCACAGATCTGCTACCAAGCGAGCTGTCAATCAAAGTGCTGGGGCGAGCTTATACCCTCCGCTCACAATGCTGTGTGACTAGCCACTCCGACACACCTCTATGACTGATTCCGCCCAGGTGGAATAAAGTTAATTTCCTCCTGGTAGCCACACTTACAGTACAGTGGCCAGGCAGCATTGTAATGCTACTAACTCGCAGATTAACCCTAAAGCTGTATGTTAATCGCAGTTGGGGACGCAAGAGTTTCCATTTAATTCCATTTAGTTAACGGAATATGAATCCAACGTTAACATTGCATTCTATATTTTCTAGCAGATGTTCATACCGAAGCCCCAGTTTTACCATTGAAAAAAAGTTTCCCTATATCTGTACACTTTCTAGGTCTTTGAAAGAGTTGATTTAAGCTTTTTGAAACATTTACCTTTGGTGATCCTGCTCAAAGTATACCAGTATATTGATTTTACTAATATAATGCTATTACAAAAAAAAAAAAATTTCCTTTATAATACATAGATGTGTTGAATGCAGCATTTCCGGATATTGCACTGGAAGAATTACTAAGAAAAAACATATCTGAGTACATTCAAGCTTGTGACATTACTAGAGGAATTATGAAGGCTCACTTTTTTATATTGCGCTAATGTAGACACAGAAAGAACGCCATCAATAACCTAATACCTTGAAATTTGGGTTGCAACCTCCCAGTAAGTCAATATGCAGAGGAAATTAGGAAACCACAAATGATAACTTGGAGACTATATCCAGGAAGTTTTCATCAGTTATGGTCTCCTTTTGTGGTCTCCTAATTTTTCTCTTACACTGTTAATCATCCCAGAAGATGCGGCTCATGACCATAGCCTAAAGTTTCCCCTTGGGCTATATACATGAATTAGCTGTTACTCAAGCAGGATAATGTACATAATACGCTTATGCTTTAGCCACTTCATTGAGTTTATGAAATTGGATAGATCCACTCTTTCACTGAATACTTTTTAGTTCTCTTTTGCTAAAAAAAACAATTATTTATTATCTCTGAATTTACACACATTTTCACTGGGTACTAAAACTTACGCTCACACTCCAAAAATATCAGAAGGTCGTCCAGCTTCCTCCAATTCACCATTTATCCAAAGCGTTTCATTGGAACAAAATTCGCAAACTGTGCGTGAAATTGCAGTACATTGCATAAACTGACCTGATCATGGAAGCAGTCTGCTATGATATATGCTTTGTGTCACCGTGCATTATCCCGCTGGATGTAATCTTTGGAAGTAGGGTAAGCGGTGGTTGTATGGATAGATAGATCTGCTGTAGCAATAGTACATAGATGCTTTATGACATTCAAACAAGGCTAAAAAGGTGATAAGGAGACAACAATATATCACCAATGTTGTATTGTTGTCAGCAGGATAGGAAATCCAAGGATTGGTATAGTATAAGCCATATCCACTCGCTAATATCTGTATATTAGTGCCTGCATAGATTGGCTTGTAGAGGTAGAATATTAATCAAGTATTGTCTTCATTCTTCCATAATATTTGCCTGGTACCAACAACCATTTTACATTCATATCTTTTTATTCTGGTATTTGGTGTAAATGACAAGTAAATCTATTGATCAAAACATCATGCTTAAAATCCTTAGAAAGACTGTCAATTGATTAGCTGATTAGTTATTTATACAAATGAGCTTGGTCCAAGGGATACTTAATACTATAGAATTGTTAACATGTATCTTGAACGTCTGTGCATTTTTTTCTTACTACTGAATAGTGTTCTTCCTGTAGGTCAGTCACCAACATACTGCTGTCCATGGTCCTGAATAAACAGTATTCACCCAGACTGCTGTCCAATGTCCTGGTAGAACAATACTCATTCAGGCTGCTGTCCAATGTCCTGATGGTACAGTAGTCACGGAGTCTGCTGTCCAAGGTCCTGATAGCACCAGATTTATTCAGACTGCTGTCCAAGGGCTTGGTTGTACTACAGTTGCATCCAAAATTGTTGAACCCCTATTTCAAGTTAAGACTATTATCAAAATTTCTGCTGTTTTTCGTAAACCAAACAAGAACAATTTAAATAGCTCAATACAATTAATATAAAAAAATGGTTCCCCAAATGTAGCAAAAAATACCACTTTTAATGACTACTGCCATTTCAGATTTATTCAACCCTTTGATTTTAAGCATCTTTTGGTACTTAGTAAAGCACCCTTTAGTTACTATGACCTGCGTCAAACGTTTTACAAAGCCAGACAATTGTTATACGAAGCCAGACACCAACTTCTGGTAGTGTTCCTGAGGAATCTTAACCCATTCCTTATGGCCAATGGCCTCCAGTTCACTGATATTTCTAGCTTTGCATGTTGCCTTCTTTACCTTCTTTAACCCCTTAAACCAAAGGCCATTTTCCGTTTTTGCATTTTTCTTTTTTGCTCCCCTTCTTCCCAGAGCAATAACTTTTTTATGTTTCAGTCAAAATGGCCATGTAAGGGCTTCTTTTTACGGGACAAGTTGTACTGTTGAACTTCACAATTCTGAGACCTGTAGCTTCCCCATTATTCGTGATTTGGGGCTGGGCGAGGACTCATTTTTTGCATGCCATGCTGACATTTTTATTGATACCAATTTGGGGTAGATACAATCTTTTGCCCATTAATACATTTTATTGCAATGTAGCGGTGTACAAGAAAACGCAATTCTGACGTTTTGACTTTTTTTTCTCATTACGCCATTTAGCAATCAGGTTAATTCCTTTTTTATATTGATAGATCGAGCGATTCTTAACACAGAGATACCAAATACGTGTATGTTTGATTTGTTATTGTTTTATTTTGAATGGGGTGAAAGGGGGATGAGAAGCTGCAGTTGTCCGATGATCAGATTGCCTGTATGTAGCAGAAATGCGCACATGCTATGAGTGTCCACCACCGGGCAGTGCTCATAGCAATCTGGCTATGATAACCATAGAGGTCGGCTGGAAACCTCTGGCTTTCATGCCAACCCATTGGCGACCCGCGATCACATGACGGGGTCACCGATGGGCGGGATATTTGACACGCTTGCCAGAAGCGCGAGTTAAATGCTGAAGTCAGAGATTGACAGAGGCATTTAACTAGTTAACATCCGTGGGTGGATCGCGGGGCCACCCGTGTCTGTTAGAGGCACATTTCAGCTGTTCAAAACAGCTGACATGTGTCGGAAAAGATGTGGGCTCAGCACCGGAACCCACATCAAAGGCAGGGTGACCGATGTTGGAGTATTATTACGCCCAACATCGGAAAGGAGTTAAATCTCACCAAAGATTTTCACGTAGTTTCAAGCACAGCCACTAGACAATATTTCACAGCTTGTTCTGAAACCAAGCCATGGTAATCTTTTAGATTTGTTTGGGAAAATTTTCCTGTAGGAGGGTTAAATAATGCCCAAGTTTCACCTTCCTCATAAAAGGTATGTGTTTTCTTCCAGGGTTTCTTAGTACATGATTGAATCCATTTTGTCCCCAACACGCTGCAGGTTTCAAATGCTAGAAGAAGCAAAGGACCCTAGGGCATCACTGAGCCACCATCTTTCTTCACTGTAGGCAGGTTCTTCTTTTCAGTATATGCTTAATTCTACCTCCTTCAGTTATACCATTGATCCATAGCCCCCCAATACTTCAATTTTATTTTACTGCTCCACAGAGCAGAATCCCAAAACGTCTGAGGCTTATTAACCCCTTAATGACCGCCAATACGCCTTTTAACTGACCTGAGATATAAGAGACTTATATCCCCATACAGGTGACAATCCAGCAGCTGTCGACTGGACACTATAGCTGACAACTTGCTGCATCAGCAACGGTCAGTTTTTGCACCTTCCAAATCTATTTAACCCCTTAGATGCTGCTGTCAGTAGTGACTACATCATTGTAAATGGTTAATAGTGTGGGGGCTTCCTCTTTATCCCAATTTGTGCCCTCAGATTATGATTGTGTGGTCCTGATGTTTGCGATGGCAATTCATGACCAAATAGCGGCCTTAGAGTCTGACGGCTGTTGTAATCTGTTCAGAAGTTACAGACATTTAGGTGGTAAAAATACACTTTTTCATTTCTGTCATGCCACTTTGCATTAATTCCTGAAAATCACCCGAAGGGTTAACAAACTACCTGACTGCAGTCTTCAATATGTCATGGGGTGCTGTTTTTAAAATGGTATCACTTGTGGGGGTTTCCCTATATATAGGACCCCCAAATTCACTTCAAACATGGATAGGTCCCTAAAAAAATACATTTTGTAAATTTCCTTGAAAAAAATTTAAATTGCTGCTACATTTTTAAACCTCCTAAAATGCTAACAAAATAAAATAACATTTTGCAAATGGTGCTGATGTAAAGCAGACGTGTGGGAAATGTTATTTATTAAATGTTTTGCTACGGTATGACTATCGGGATTAAAGGGATAATCATTCAAAGTTTGAAAATTGCTAATTTTTTAACATTTTTTTCAAATTTCTGATATTTTTTATAAATAAACACAAAACCTATCAACCTAAATTTACCATTATCATAAAGTATAATGTTTCATGAAAAAACAGTCTCAAAATCACTGGGTTTTGTTGAAGCATTCCAGAGTTATTTCCACATAAAGGAACACTGGTCAGATTTCAAAAATTTGGCTCCGTCACTAAGGGGTTAATATGGTTTTCCACATATTGAAGCTGACTTTTCAAGTGCTTTAGTGTCAGTAGAGGTTAAGATCTTGGTGTTTAAGCATGTAGACTTTCAGCATTTAGTATGCACCTTAGGCCTGTGTCATACTTGCAACTGCAATGCGAGAAACTCGCCTCTATATCCGGCACTGTCGCCGGCACTCAGTACCGAAGTTTGCGGCTGCATGTATTGTGCAGTGCCAGGTATTGAAGTGAGAGACTGGCGTGAGTATCTCGCATTGCTGTTGCATGTGTGACATCGGCCTTTTTGTGTAATCTGAAACCTTAATGCCTACAGGTCTTTTGTAGACATTCAAAGATTTTTGATCACCCGCCTCCTCAGGATTCTGGTGGCATTTGTTGATAACTTACTTTTTTTATTTACTTTTTTTATTTTAATCTCTGTGATAGAGTCTATCACCGTGATCAAAATGAACCAATAGGAAAAACCTCCGGTACCGGCAAGCAGATCTTGGCGCCTGCCACTTTCTTCCAGGAAGAAGATGCGGAGGGCCAGGGGACAGAGCAGGAGAGTCCGGGGTTGGCGGAGGCATCGGCAGGGCTTGGGGGACCACATTTCTCTCTCCTATGGTATGCTAGATCTTATCAGAGTATCAGAGAAGAGAGAAATGAATGGGAAATCTGCTGAGTTTATTTTGTTATCACTGTTATTCGGTGAATAATGGCGATCACAATACTAGGGACAGTAAAAACCAAACCGAATCATGTTATCTGAGGTCTCCGCTTCCACCGGTAGCCAAGACCCCTGGAGATTTTCCGATGCTGTGGCATCGTTAAAAAGCAGCACTGAGCAATAAGGCGCCTTAACTGCCGGCGCCAAAAAAGTCGTATCGGCGGTCGTTAAGGAGTTAATCTTGATCTTGTGGATTATGCTTCCAACTGTATTTTTAGAAAAATTCAGTGCCTTCATTATCTTTTTTATCCTTTTTTCTTGTTGTTGCAAAGCAATGATCTCTTCTTTTAACGTTTTGGACCACTCTATTTAATTAACCATATTTCTATCATGCAATCAAATGTCACAGTCAATAAAACCCTATCAAGTGTAGGTATTTGATTTGTATTTTCTCGGAATTGGTTAGTCTCTTGATTACTTGCATCTGATTTGCATATATATTCTCTTATGAAGGTTTCCATTCAGTGGGTAAATAGTTCTGAAACTGCAGTTGTCATTATAAGAGGCATTTAGTCCTGAATGTGGCAAAACATTTTGTTATATTAGTTGTGTTTAGCTATTTAAATTATCCATTTGGTTTACTGCAAATACAGTAGCTGAAACTTTGTACAATTTGCTAATAAACCTAATTTGCAATGGCTGTTGAATAATTTTGATTTAAACTGTATATTCTTTTTCTAAATAAAGATTATTATTATTATTGCTCTTCGCCAGTCGTTACACTGGCTGCCCATTCATTACAGGATGCAATTCAAAGCCGACCCCCCTAATTTTGCCACAAAAAACTGGGAAAACTTAATGACTCGAGTATAAGCTTATGGTGGAAAATGCAGCAGCTACTGGTAAATTTCAAAAATAAATATAGATACCAATAAAAGTAAAATTAATTGAGACATCAGTAGGTTAAGTGTTTTTGAATATCCATATTGAATCAGGAGCCCCATATAATGATCCATAAAGTTTATGATGGGCCCCATTAGATGCTCCATATTAAAATATGCCCCATATAATCCTGCATAAAGGGTAATAAGGGCCTCATAAGATGCTCCATAGAGATATTTGCCCTATATAGTGCTGCACAAGCGTTATGGCCCCATAAGATGCTCTGCACAGTCACTTGCCCCATATAGTGCTGCACAAGTATGGCCCCATAAGATGCTCCACACAGCCACTTGCCCCATTTGCTTTTGCTGCCATAAAAAAAAAATCACATACTCACCTCTCCGTCGCTCAGGACCCCGGCACTTTTACCTGCTCCTCGTGCGGCTCCGTCTTCGGCACTGACATTCAGCAGAGGGCGCGCACTGACTACGTCACCGCGCCCTCTCACCTGAGCATCACTGCTGAAGACAGAGCGACACCTGGACCGAGGAACAGGTGACTATCACGCAGCGCAGCGCTCCCCCTCCCCGTATACTTACCTGGTCCTGGCGCTGCATCCCCGCTTCTTCCCCAGCACTGCATCTTCTTCCTGTATTGAGCGGGCAGCGTTAGCGCTCATATACAGTAATGAATATGCGGCTCCACCTCTATGGGAGGTGGAGCCGCATATTCATTTCTGTAATGAGCGGTGCCATGTGATCGCTCAATACAGGAAGAAGCTGCAGCGCTGGAAGAAGCAGGGACGTCCAGGGACCGCGCTGGGAGCAGGTAAGTATAATTACACAGCCCCCGCTCCCCCTCCTGTGCTGACCCCCGGGTATGACTCGAGTATAAGCTGAGAGGGGGACTTTCAGCCCAAAAAAATGGGCTGAAAATCTCAGTTTATACTCGAGTATATACGGTACTTGTTCTCACCCACAAAGCTCTCCACAGTGCGGCACCCCCTTACATCATCGGCCTAGCCAACCGCTGCACTCTGCAAATGACTTTCGATTAACCTCTGCGCTAATCCGTACCTCCCACTCCCGAGTCCAAGACTTCTCCCGCGCTGCACCAGTCCTCTGGAATGCTCTACCCCAAGATATTAGGACCATCCATAATTTGCATAGTTTTAGGCGCTCGCTCAAAACACATTTGTTCAGAGCGGCCTATGACGTTCCCTAATCAGTCATTTTATGTTTGTGTGTGTGTAGCCCATTCACTATCTCCATCTATTCCCCACTCCCTGAAGATGTCTGGACCATCATTGTAAATACATCATTGTAAATACACACCTGTACCTTGTATCTCCCCCTCCTCATTGTAGATTGTAAGCTCTCACGAGCAGGGTCATCTTATTTCGCTTTAATTATTGTATTGTTAACGTTGTTACTTATGACTGTTGTGTTTGAAACTGTTAAACTGTAAAGCGCTGCGGAATATGTTGGCGCTATATAAATAAAAATTATTAAAGATTATTATTATTATTATTCTTTTACAAAACTGTCCTAAGTCCTGATGATACTGTCTTTATGCGCACTGCTGTCCTTTGTACTGACCATGTGCTGACTGCATTGCTGTCCTCGACACTCTGCTACAGCTGCAATTTCAAGAGTCATTTTTCAGGGGATCATATGTAGCTTGCCAACTAAATTCATAACTGTGTTTATTGACACGGTATGTACCATCGTGCTTTTCATGAGCTAATTTACTTTACCAGGACTTTTTTTTTAACATAATCCATTTCACTTAAATTTATATATTGCAATTAATTCTACTGTGGATATGTGGATATTTAAATTAATTGACCTCTGTTCTAATTTTTTTCACTGAACCCAATTTGCTGTAATATGGCTGAACATATTGAAGGCTGTGTGTATATTTATATAATTTAATTAGCTATAAACACTGAATCACATTTTTTATTCATGTTTAGTTTAACGCTTTATAGACTATCTCAGGGAAGCCCTATTATCAATCTGTATTTCACAGTATGCTGGCATGTAAAATCTTATACTAGAGCATTATGTGAATCAAGACATATGTAATGTTAATGTAACAGATGTTTAACCCCTTTACCCCCAAGGGTGGTTTGCACGTTAATGACCGGGCCAATTTTTACAATTCTGACCACTGTCCCTTTATGAGGTTATAACTCTGGAACGCTTCAATGGATTCCAGTGATTCTGACATTGTTTTCTCGTCACATATTGTACTTCATGACAATGGTAAAACTTCTTTGATAGTACTTGCGTTTATTTGTGAAAAAAACGGAAATTTGGCGAAAATTATGAAAATTTCGCAATTTTCCAACTTTGAATTTTTATGCAATTAAATCACAGATATATGTCCCACAAA
This sequence comes from Ranitomeya imitator, assembly GCF_032444005.1. Lineage (NCBI taxonomy): Eukaryota > Metazoa > Chordata > Amphibia > Anura > Dendrobatidae > Ranitomeya > Ranitomeya imitator. The sequence continues at coordinate 386,290,033 of NC_091284.1, forward strand.
ATACTTAATAAGTAACATTTCCCACATGTTCACTTTACATCAGCACAATTTTGGAACCAACATTTTTTTTTGTTAGGGAGTTATAAGGGTTAAACGTTGACCAGCAATTTCTCATTTTTACAACACCATATTTTTTTAGGGACCACATCTCATTTGAAGTCATTTTGAGGGGTCTATATGATAGAAAATACCCAAGTGTGACACCATTTTAAAAACTGCACCCCTCATGGTGCTCAAAACCATATTCAAGAAGTTTATTAACCCTTCTGGTGCTTCACAGGAATTTTTGGAATGTTTAAATAAAAATGAACATTTAACTTTTTTTCACAAAAAATTTAATTCAGCTCCAATTTGTTTTATTTTACCAAGGGTAACAGGAGAAAATGGACCGCAAAAGTTGTTGTACAATTTGTCCTGAGTACACCGATACCCCATATGTGGGGGTAAACCACTGTTTGGGCGCATGACAGAGCTCGGAAGCAAAGGAGCGCCATTTGACTTTTCAATGCAAAATTGACTGGAATCGAGATGGGACACCATGTTGCGTTTGGAGAGCCCCTGATGTGCCTAAACATTGAAACCCCCCACAAGTGACAACATTTTGGAAAGTAGACCCCCTAAGGAACTTATCTAGAGGTGTGGTGAGCACTTTGACCCACCAAGTGCTTCACAGAACTTTATAATGCAGAACCGTAAAAATAAAAAATCATATTTTTTCACAAAAATTATCTTTTCGCCCCCAAATTTTTATTTTCCCAAGGGTAAGAGAAGAAATTGGACCCCAAAAGTTGTTGTACAATTTGTCCTGAGTACGCTGATACCCCATATGTGGGGGTAAACCACTGTTTGGGCGCATGGGAGAGCTCGGAAGGGAAGGAGCGCCGTTTGACTTTTCAATGCAAAATTGACAGGAATTGAGATGGGAGGCCATGTTGCGTTTGGAGAGCCACTGATGTGCCTAAACATTGAAACCCCCCACAAGTGACACCATTTTGGAAAGTAGACCCCCTAAGGAACTTATCTAGAGGTGTGGTGAGCACTTTGACCCACCAAGTGCTTCACAGAAGTTTATAATGGAGAACCGTAAAAATAAAAAATCATATTTTTTCATAAAAATTATCTTTTCGCCCCCAATTTTTTATTTTCCCAAGGGTAAGAGAAGAAATTGGACCCCAAAAGTTGTTGTACAATTTGTCCTCAGTACGCTGATACCCCATATGTGGGGGTAAACCACTGTTTGGGCGCATGGGAGAGCTCGTAAGGGAAGGAGCGCCGTTTGACTTTTCAATGCAAAATTGACAGGAATTGAGATGGGACGCCATGTTGCGTTTGGAGAGCCACTGATGTGCCTAAACATTGAAACCCCCCACAAGTGACACCATTTTGGAAAGTAGACCCCCTAAGGAACTTATCTAGATGTGTGGTGAGCGCTTTGACCCACCAAGGGCTTCACAGAAGTTTATAATGCAGAGCCGTAAAAATAAAACAAACATTTTTTCCCACAAAAATTATTTTTTAGCCCCCAGTTTTGTATTTTCCCGAGGGTAACAGGAGAAATTGGACCCCAAAAGTTGTTGTCCAATTTGTCGTGAGTGCGCTGATACCCCATAAGTGGGAGGGAACCACTGTTTGGGCGCATGGGAGGGCTCGGAAGGGAAGGAGCTCCATTTGGAATGCAGACTTAGATGGAATAGTCTGCAGGCGTCACATTGCGTTTGCAGAGCCCCTAATGTACCTAAACAGTAGAAACCCCCCACAAGTGACCCCATATTGGAAACTAGACCCCCCAGGGAACTCATCTAGATGTGTTGGGAGAACTTTGAACCCCCAAGTGTTTCACTACAGTTTATAACGCAGAGCCGTGAAAATAAAAAATCTTTTTTTTTTCCCACAAAAATTATTTTTTAGCCCCTAGTTTGTTTTTTCCCAAGGGTAACAGGAGAAATTGGACCCCAAAAGTTGTTGTCCTATTTGTCCTGAGTACGCTGATACCCCATATGTTGGGGCAAACCCCTGTTTGGGCACACGGGAGAGCTCGGAAGGGAAGGAGCACTGTTTTACTTTTTCAACGCAGAATTGGCTGGAATTGAGATCGGACGCCATGTCGTGTTTGGAGAGCCCCTGATGTGCCTAAACAGTGGAAACCATCCAATTATAACTGAAGCCCTAATCCAAACACACCCCTAACCCTAATTCCAACGGTAACCCTAACCACACCCCTAACCCTGACACACCCCTAATCCCAATCCTATTCCCAACTGTAAATGTAATCTAAACCCTAACCCTAACTTTAGCCCCAACCCTAACTGTAGCCCCAACCCTAACTGTAGCCCCAACCCTAACCCTAACCCTAGCCCTAACCCTAACCCTAGCCCTAACCCTAGCCCTAGCCCCAACCCTAACCCTAGCCCTAGCCCTAACCCTAGCCCTAACCCTAGCCCTAACCCTAGCCCTAACGGGAAAATGGAAATAAATACATTTTTTTAATTTTTCCCTAACTAAGGGGGTGATGAAGGGGGGTTTGATTTACTTTTATAGCGGGTTTTTTAGCGGATTTTTATGATTGGCAGCCGTCACACACTGAAAAACGCTTTTTATTGCAAAAAATATTTTTTGCGTTACCACATTTTGAGAGCTATAATTTTTCCATATTTTGGTCCACAGAGTCATGTGAGGTCTTGTTTTTTGCGGGACGAGTTGACGATTTTATTGGTAACATACTCAGGCACGTGACATTTTTTGATCGCTTTTTATTCCGATTTTTGTGAGGAAGAATGACCAAAAAACAGCTATTCATGAATTTCTTTTGGGGGAGGCGTTTATACCGTTCCACGTTTGGTAAAATTGATAAATCAGTTTTATTCTTCGGGTCAGTACGATTACAGCGATACCTCATTTATATCATTTTTTTATGTTTTGGCGCTTTTATACGATAAAAACTATTTTACGGAAAAAATAATTATTTTTGCATCGCTTTATTCTCAGGACTATAACTTTTTTATGTTTTTGCTGATGATGCTGTTTGGCGGCTCGTTTTTTGTGGGACAGGATGACGCTTTCAGCGGTACCATGGTTATTTATATCCATCTTTTTGATCGCGTGTTATTCCACTTTTTGTTCGGCGGTATGATAATAAAGCGTTGTTTTTTGCCTCGTTTTTTTTTTTTTTTCTTACGGTGTTTACTGAAGGGGTTAACTAGTGGGCCAGTTTTATAGGTCGGGCCGTTACGGACGCGGCGATACTAAATATGTGTACTTTTATTGTTTTGTTTTTTTTATTTAGATAAAGAAATGTATTTACGGGAATAATATTATTTTTTTTTTTCATTATTTTGGAATATTTTTTTAAAATTTTTTTTACACATTTGAAAATTTTTTTTTTTATTTTTTTACTTTGTCCCAGGGGGGGACAACACAGATCGGTGATCTGACAGTTTGCACAGCACTCTGTCAGATCACCGATCTGATAGGAGTGCAGGCTGCTTCACAGTGCCTGCTCTGAGCAGGCTCTGTGAAGCCACCTCCCTCCCTGCAGGACCCGGATCCGCGGCCATCTTGGATCCGGGCCTGGAGCAGGGAGGGAGGGAGGTAAGACCCTCGCAGCAACGCGATCACATCGCGTTGCTGCGGGGGGCTCAGGGAAGCCCGCAGGGAGCCCCCTCCCTGCGCGGTGCTTCCCTGCACCGCCGGCACATCGCGATCATCTTTGATCGCGGTGTGCCGGGGGTTAATGTGCCGGGGGCGGTCTTTGACCGCTCCTGGCACATAGTGCCGGATGTCAGCTGCGATAGGCAGCTGACACCCGGCCGCGATCGGCGGCGCTCCCCCCGTGAGCGCTGCCGATCGCATATGACGTACTATTGCATCCTTGGGAAGTAAAGCCCACCCCACATGGACGCAATAGTACGTCTAATGGCAGAAAGGGGTTAAACAACATCAATGTTAGTTTTGAGGAAATATTGGAACAAACTAAATGCAAGGTTCATCTGTGTATTTACCCTAAAGTACAAGTCAGGAACTTTTGCCTATGTATTTTATAATCTTGCCATAGACTGCCATTGACCAGACAGAAACCTCCATCTGGCAGGTATATGCCTGCATACAGTTTACTTAACTGTACAGGAAAGTGCAGGAGATCACGCTATGAAAGAAATATTAAAAGAGGGTAGGGACTTATTTGTGTTAAATAGGTTGTCCACTACATTGTATAATGTTTCCACCGATTTAAACCTTGTCATGAAGTATTTTTGTAAATACCTCTTGATCTCATCTGTGCCTGTGAGTGGCACTATCGCTGAATGCTCTTTCAGAATCACGTTTTAAAGAGACCAAAAGTAATTGGACAATTATCTCAATAAGCTCTATAATGGGCTGCATGGGCTATTCCCTCATTAATTCATCATCAATTGTGCATAAAAGGTCTGGAGCTGATTCCATGTGTGGCATTTGCATTTGGAAGCTGTTGCTGTGAATCACAGCATGCTGTCAAAGGAGCTCTAAAAAAAGAGAAATAGAACATCATTAAAGGGAAGGTGCCATAAAAAAAAAAAATTTTTCAGAAATTGTAAAAATGTAAAGAATTAATGATTACATTTTCTTAAAAAATATTATCATTTGTTTATAATTTAGTAAAATATGAAAAATAATTTGAAAAGTTTTGGAATTTCCACTTTTCAACACTAGGGGGAGCAGCTGCTGAAATTTCAGAAAAACCTAGTGTACAAATAGCTCACATTACTGCACTGCAGTAATTCTGGGCGGAGTCTGCTGACCTGTGTGATGTCTCCTCCCCTTCTGGGTGTTTGCTAAGGGATTAGAGAGGATGATATTCAGGAACCCAGTGAGCAGCCATTTTGTTGGTGACTGCAGAGTATGGCTGCCGTCACACTAGCAGTATTTGGTCAGTATTTTACCTCAGTATTCATAAGCCAAAACCAGGAGTGGAACAAATAGAGGAAAAGTATAATAGAAACATATGCACCACTTCTGCATTTATCACCCACTCCTGGATTTGGCTTACAAATACTGAGGTAAAATACTGACCAAATACTGAGCGTGGACGGCAGCCTTAGGCTACTTTCACACTAGCGTTGTTGGCTGTACGGTGCAATGCGTCATTCAGGAGAAAAAACGCATCCTGCAAAGTTGTCTGCAGGATGCGTTTTTCCCCATAGACTAACATTACCGACGCATGTAACGTTTGTGCGTCGAGTCCACCATTTTCGACCGTGCATGCACGGCCGAAACTCCGCCCCCTCATGCCCAGACCTTACAATGGGGCAACGGAAGCATCGCAAGACTGCTTCCGCTGCCCACGTCGGGCATTTCTTTCACAGCATGCGTCAGTACGACGCACTGTGAAAGGCCCGTACCGACGCTAGTGTGAAAGCAGCCTTATACTGACAAGTAGACAGTCACCATGGCAGGCAGCAAGGATTCTGGGAGATATGTGGTGGAGGGAGCAGGGTGACAGCAGCACAGAGTATTTCAGGAGAGCAGTGTGCTGGTCTATAGGGGCCCCCTGTTTGGTGCGCGGAGCAGCCAGGGATTATACATAGAGCGCTGTCTTATACACACCTGGATGGACCGTCTGCTCCACAGAAATCCAGGAAACATTTCTGAGGATTGATGGCCTGTTCTGATCCAGACTTTACATGCAGACCCCATTCCCCTCCTCAGATCCTGTCCTGGCGATGTGTGAAAGCAAGGCGACAGGCACAGTCGGGGTGACGCTGGGAAGGAAATGTAGCCATATAGTAACAATAAAAATGAGACCCCTCTCTTCAGCTGCCTCACCAGCCTTCCCCTGACTACACCTAACTGGAGGTCATGCTGCCCCCTCTATTACCCCAGACCCGAGTGCAGGTGCTCAGCCAGAACCACCCTAGAATGGGTCCGCTTTCTGAAGATAATACTGACATACAGATCACACATAATACCGCCATGTAGATCACACATAAAACCACCATATAATTCTCACATAATACTGCCACATAGATAGATCACACATAATCCCACAATACAGTTCTCATATAATCCCGTCATATAGTTCTTATATTATTGCACCATACTGATCAAACATAATACAACCATACATATTACATATAATACTGTCATATAGATCACACATAATGCCATCATACAGGTCACACATAATAATTAGCGGCATCAAGTGTGGTCTATATGGCAGCATTATGTAAAAAATATACATTATATGGTGGCATCATGTTTGATCTATATGGCAGCAGTATGCAAAAAATATGTATATGGCAACATTACGTTCCGTCCATATTACAGTATTATGTAATAGATATATCTGGCGGCATTATGTATGACCTATATGGCAGTATTATGTAATAAATATATATGGCGGTATATTTATTATGTAAAGGCAGGAAAGTTGTGAGCTATGCCCTTCTGTGACCCCCACAATTATTTTTTTTTTTTTTTTTTTTGGGGGGGGGGGCAATTAGACCTTATGCTATGTCGCCCTATGATTTGTATGTACGCCCCTGGTGACGATCCTCACAGCTTGTCCTGAAAGACAGCAGGCTTGTGGTGTCGGTGAGATTGAGGTGGGTTTCAGGGAGCAGGAGATGGGTGTCAGGGGGCATGGGGTGGGTCAGTGAGCTTAGGGTGGGTGTCAGGGCTCAGTCTCAGTCTTTCCTCTTCTGCTCCCTGGATCACTAGTCTCAGACCACCTGCCCTCTGCTCTGCACTGTATAGTAGGACGATCAGGCAGGAGACCTGAGGAGCTGCAGGACTACAACACTTAGGAGCTCAGTCCTGGCATGCTGGGACTTGTAGTGACACAGCAGCTAGAGCTTGCTGAGTGTCATCACCCCCTGGGTCTGCTTCCTTGTGCCAACCATAGCCCAAATGTTAGAACACTATTACTGTGCCCACCTCTTTACACTGTGCAGACCTCCCACCTGATCCATAGGTGAAGCCCCCAGGCTGCTGCCTGCCTGCACACTGATCCCCCTGCACCATGCACAGCTGCAGGCAGGGAAGGGTTAACCATTACAGGCCAGCCTGGGTGCCGCCCCTTGTAACCAGGAGGGATCCCCTGCTGCAGAGAATCGCTCTATTTTTAGAATTATGGGGCTTCAGACTCCAGGCTGCAATCTACAGGGACAGTCACTGTGTGGGGTGATGAAGTGTTGCCACAGATCAGTGCTGCACACATAACGCTCCATGTACAGGGAGACACACTGCTGCTGCTGGGGGATTTCCTGCCCCTGGACTGAGGGAGGAAGCTTTCAGCAACACAGGGCAGGTCGGCAGTGAGCGCAGCCTGTACTGTAATAAGTACAGGCTGTGATCACTGCTAATGCTGCAGATACTTACCCCAAACCCTCGCTCCCAGCAGCTTCTCCTCAACATCTTCTGTCCTCGCAGCCCACAGCAAACAAAATGGCCGCGATCTCCTCTCACAGCTGTGACGTAGCAGCCCAGTGGGCATGTCCAGGTCACAGCCGAGAGGCAGGAGAAGCAGCCTCAATGTAAGAGATGCGGTCGGGTCCGACTGTTGGCTCCTATGTCCATGTGTGCCGTAAGTGAGGAGTGCAAGTGTCGTTCCCAGACACACACACCCCCACTAGTCAAAATGGCAGCCCCCAGTGGCACACATAAATGTCAATAAATAAAAAACTATTAAAGTAGTTAATTTAATTTTGTATTAAAAATAATTGATTGTATAATCAATAATTATTAATACAAAAATTAAAATCACGGCACCTTCCCTTTAAGCTGAGAAAACAGAATAAATCCATCCAAGAGAGAGCAAAAATGTTTTAAGTGGTTATATCACCTGTTTGGTACATTCAGCAAAAAAAAAGTACACTAATGAGATTAGGAACCTAAAAATAAAAGAGTGGAGGATGATGACAGAATCCTTTCCACCCAAGTGAAGAACATTCTTCAGGATGTAGGTGTTTCAGTATCTAAGTCTACCATAAAGAGAAAACTTCATGAGCGCAAATACAGAGGGTTCAGCACAAGGTGCAAACCATATTCAGCCTTAAAAATAGAAAAGCCAGATTAGACTTTGCCAAAAAAAATCTAAAAAAGCCAGGCCATTTCTCGAAAAGCATTCTTTTGACAGATGAAACTAAGATCAACTTGCAACAGAATGATGGGAAGAAGAAAGTATGGAGAAGCCTTGGAACCGCTCAAGATCCGAGCACACCACATCCTCTGTAAAACATAGAGGAGGAAGTGCATGGGCATGTATGGCTACCAATGAAACTGGGTTGCTAGTGTTTGCTGATGATGTGACTGAATACAGAAGCAGCAAGATGAATTCTGAAGTGTATAGGGCGATACTTTCTGCTCAGATTCAAACAAATGCAGCAAGGTTGATTGGTTGATTCACAGCACAGATGGACAATAAACCAAAACATCCTGCAAAAAGCAACCCAGGAGATTTTTTCTAAGGCAAAGAGGTTTAAAATTCTGCCATTGCCAAGTCAATCACTAAATCTCAACCCCATCAAACATGCATTTCACATGCTTAAGACAAAACTTAAAGAAAACCTGTCATCAGGATCATCCATGTTAATCTAAAAGTATAGGCAGAATGGTGCTGTCAAACTGATTTAATACATACCTTTACGGTAAAAATCTGCAGCCTTTTTTTTGTTAAATTATCATGATAAATTTTGCTTTCCTCGGTGCTTTGTGCTCTGGGGCTGGACTTGTGGGTACGACTGTGGGCAGGGTTTTCGACTCAGAGCGCTCAGCTACTGCTCCTCTGCTGCCTCTGTTGCATTTATCATCATGCATTAATTTAAATTTTGGGCTGATGGCGGTCTTCATGAAAATGGCACTGATGCATGCGCAGATTGACCTCCGTTGGTCTTTAGGAAAATGACGGTAGTGCATGTGCAGAATGAGATTTAGGCTTAATGATGACTCGAGATCTCATTCTGTGCATGCACCCCCAACGCCATTTTCCTGATGACCACCGGAGGTCGATCTGCACATGCGCCTGAGCCATCAGCGAGAGCGCCATTAGTTTAACATGGATGATACTGATGACAGGTTATCTTTACGGCACAAAGACACACAAACAAGAAACAACTGAAGTCAAATGCAGTAAAGGCCTGGCAAAGCATCACAAAAGAGGAAACCCAGTGCTTGGTGGCATTCATAGCTTCAAAGATTCAGGTAGTCATTGAAAACAAAGGATTCTCCGCAAAGTATTAAAAATGAACATTTGATTTATTAATTTGTCCAAATGCTTTTGAGCCCCTGAAATGACGAAGCTTTGTAGATAATTTGGTCTCTGTCCAAATATTACTGAACCTATCTAAATATACAGCTCTGGCAAAAATTAAGTGACCATCACATCAAAAGCTTGTCATGGGCAGCCCAATCTCCAGGCCTGAACCCCATCAAAAACCTCTGGAATGTAATCAAGAGGATGACGGATAGTCAAAAGCCATCAAACAAAGAAGAAATGCTTACATTTTTGCACCAGGAGCAGTGTGAAAGACTGGTGGAAAGCATGCCAAGACGCATGAAAGCTGTGATTAAAAATCATGGTTATTCCACAAAATATTGATTTCTGAACTCTTCCTGAGTCAAAACATTAGTATTGCTGTCTCTATATGATTATGAACTTGTTTTCTTTGCATTATTTGAGGTCTGAAAACACTGGATTTTTTTTTATTTTGACCATTTTTCTCTGTCAGAAAAAAAATACAAAATTTATTGCTTGGAAATTCAGAGACATGTTGTCAGAAGTTTATAGAATAAAAGAATAATTTATATTTTACTCAAAAATATACCTATTAAGAGAAAAATTAGACAAACTGAACATTTTGCAGTGATCTCTTAATTTTTGCCATATCTATCTATCTATCTATCTATCTATCTATCTATCTATCTATCTATCTATCTATCTATCTATCTATCTATCTATCTGTCTATCTATCTTTATATACCGTAGATAGATAGTATTAAAAGTAACCAGTGCCTGAAAGAAATTGATAATAGTTATATACTGTATATATTATGCTGAAGAGAAACATAACCATGGGTATGCCTGCCTACCATTTTACCCTTTTTCAGGAGTTGGTACCATAATCAGAACTTTCCATGTGTGGCTGCCTAGCTGCGAAAGTGAATCTCTCTGCATAGGGATTGGAGCACATATTCCTAACTGCCAGACACAGAAACTGGATGTTAATAAATAATACTAGTTTTGCTGGTAAAATGGTAAATAAATGAATTTTACTTTAAAAACATACTAACGTTAGCAATGTATTATGTTACTTCAAGTTCTATAGGCAACATAACTTCAAAGGCCCTGAAGTCAACATCAGAGGTGGCTCCCTGCCTGAAACCCTCACTGTCAGCAATATTTGAGTGTTAGGAAACAGTGACCTACAACAATTATAAGTTAGTTGTGGACATTTTATATAAAATATAATTAATTTTAATAAAGAGATCAAAATAATATTTGTCCAAAACAGAATATTTCCGTTGTGATGGATCTTTGGCTTTGCTCAATTCCTTGTTTTGTTATCGGTTATCATGAAAGTCGGAGAACAAGGACAGAATCGGAGAGTTGTGAATGTATCCAGTGCCCTTCTGCTGCCTTCTGTTACCCTGTGCTATCACGGTATGTGACTGACCTCTGTCTTGTGCAGTGATTAAGTTGTAGTCAAATAATTTTAACTATATATAGGTGAAGCAACATAAATAAATTACTGCCGAAGAGAAGAGGTGTGTGAAATCAACCATTTACTCCCTTACAATCCCCAACCCTTATGTAAAGTCACAGATTTTAGCATGTTGTGCACAAATCCTCAACACAGATACAATAAGCTGTGTAGTAGTTGTTTAGCAATTGTGGTTGGCCATATAAAGCCTTTAGGTCAATGAGAGATGCTTTTAGAACTGCAAAGGTTGTTGTCTTCTCTAAATATACGAGCAGGGTTCAGCATGGATACTCGGCACAAAGCCTCTTTTTACTATGATATTTTGTAGCAGTCCGTCCAGCTCCACATCAGCAGTCATTGCCAGGTGTATGTAATGGGTTATATTGCAGTGGCTGAGAACCCAGCCAAGAACAAGATCTCACTAGTATATGCTCCATCAAAGCAGCTAGGAACAATGGAACCTGGGCACTGATGTGTTTACCATAATTCCCATAACCCAGAAAGCAATGTAAACAGCCAACAAGGGGCTTCAGACCAGTTCTGGAGTTTCTGCTGCTCCTGGCAGTGTCTCTGCTCTTCACAACCTCCTAAACATGTTCTGAAGTACCACAAATGCTACTACAGAAGATATTAACCTAGAATTAGTGCAGAGGACAGCTGATTTTTTTTTATAATTTACATTCCTCTCTGATCCAAGAAAATCCAAGTCAGCTCCATGAATTTAATGTCTACAGGAATATTAACTTGTGGGAGGTCCTGCTTTGTTTTATTTTGGTGGTGCTGATTTTTCACTGGTGAGGATGAAATTTAGCGAAAGTAATACTGTATGAATTTATCTCATTTTTTATGAAAAAGTGCTACCCTCTGATGTTAATTCAAGTCAGCTTATCACATCTCAACTGCACTGAACATCAGTGCACAAGGTCTGTACATCAGTGTGAAGAATCTGTACATCAGTGTGAAGTATCTGTACATCAGTGTGAAGGATCTGTACATCAGTGTACTGGCACCAAGGAACACACAAGACAGGTGAGGGATAAAGTTGTGCAGAAAAATAAAGAAAGGCTAGATACAGTGAAGGAAATAATTATTTTATCCCTTGCTGATAAAATCCAGAAAGTCACATTGTATAAATTATAGAAATTTATTTGCATTTTGCAGTGAGAAATAGGTATTTGATCCCCTACCAACCATTAAGAGTTCTGGCTCTTACAGATCAGTTAGACGCTCCTAATCAACTTGTTACCTGCATTAAAGGCAGCTGTCTTACATAGTTTCCTTTATAAAAGACTCCTGTCCACAGACTCAATTAATCAGTCAGACTGTAACCTCTACAACATGGGCAAGACCAAAGAGCTTTCTAAGGTTGTCAGGGACAAGATCATAGACCTGCACAAAGCTGGAATGGGCTACAAAACCATACGTAAGATGCTGGGTGAGATTAACTGTTGGTGCAATAGTAAGAAAATGGAAGAAATACAAAATGACAGTCAATTGACATTGATCTGGTGCACCATGCAAAATCTCACCTCGTGGGGTATCCTTGACCATGAGGAAGGTGAGAGATCAGCCTAAAACTACTCGGGGGAACTTGTTAATGATACCACAGTCACCAAGAAAACCATTGGTAACACGCCACGCCGTAAAAGTTTAAAATCCTGCAGTGCCCGCAAAGTCCCCATACTCAAGAAGGCCCGTCTGAAGTTTGCCAATGAACATTTGGATGATTCTGTGAGTGATTGGGAGAAAGTGCTGTGGTCAGATGAGACAAAAATTGAGCTCTTTGGCATTAACTCAACTCGCCGTGTTTGGAGGAAGAGAAATGCTGCCTATGACCCAAAGAACACCGTCCCCACTGTCAAGCATAGGGGTAGAAGCATTATGTTTTGGCAGGTGTTTCTCTGCTAATGGCACAGGACTACTTCACCGCATCAATGGGAGAATGGCTGGAGCCATGTACCATAGAATCCTGAGTGACAACTTCCTTCCTTCCGCCAGGACATTAAAAATGGGCCATGGCTGGGTCTTCCAGCAAGACAATGACCCAAAACATACAGCCAAGGCAACAAAGGAGTGGCTCAAAAAAAAGTTCGTTAAGGTCATGAGTAGAGTTGAACGAAACGGGTCGAACATTTTCAAAAGTCGCCGACTTTTGACAAAGTCGGGTTTCATGAAACCCGATCCGACCCCTGTGCGGGGTCGGCCATGCGGTACGCGACTTTTGCGCCAAAGTTGCGTTTCAATGACGCGAAAAGCGCCATTTCTCAGCCAATGAAGGTAAACGCAGAGTGTGGGCAGCGTGACGACATAGGTCCTGGTCCCCACCATCTTAGAGAAGGGCATTGCAGTGATTGGCTTGCTGTCCGCGGCGTCACAGGGGCTATAAAGGGGCGTTCCCGCCGACCGCCATGTTACTGCTGCTGATCTGAGCCTAGGGAGAGATTGCTGCCGCTTCGTCAGAAGCAGGGATAGCGTTAGGCAGGGTCCATTAACCACCAAACCGCTTGTGCTGTAGCGATTTCCACTGCCCAACACCACCTTCGGTGTGCAGGGATAGTGGAAGCTACATTTTTTTTTTTCCCCTCAGCGCTGTAGCTCATTGGGCTGCCCTAGAAGGCTCCCTGATAGCTGCATTGCTGTGTGTACGCCGCTGTGCAAACCAACTGCTTTTTTCAAAGCACAAATCCTCTTGTTCCTTCCTTTCTGCACAGCTTTCTTGTTTGTTTGTCCACACTTTTTATTTAATTTGTGCATCAGTCCACTCCTTATTGCTGCCTGCCATACCTGGCTGAGATTACTGCAGGGAGATAGTAATTGAAGGACAGTTCCTTTTTTTTTTTTTTTTGTGGGAGATTAAGATTGGCATTTCTGCTAGAGTGCCATCCCTGTCTGTGTCATCTCTCACTCAGTGGGCCATAGAAAGCCTATTTATTTTTTTGCTTGATTTGGGTTCTAAAATCTACCTGAAAAAATCACTACATCAATCAGTGGGAGAAAAATATTGGCCTCAGGGCTTGTGTGCCACTCCTTACTCCTGTGTGTGCCATCTCTCAGTCAGTGGGCCATAGAAAGCCTATTTATTTTTTTGCTTGATTTGGGTTCCAAAATCTACCTGAAAAAATCAATAAATCAATCAGTGGGAGATTAATATTGGCCTTTGGGCTTGTGTGCCAGTCCTAAGCGTGCCATCTCTCTCTCTCAGATAGTGGGCCATAGAAAGCCTATTTATTATTTTTTTTATTGGGTTTATACATTTTCCCTGGAAAAAAAAAAAAAAGTGGGAGATTAATATTGGCCTCTGGGCTTGTGTGCCAGTCCTGAGCGTGCCATCTCTCTCACAAATAGTGGGCCATAGAAAGCCTATTTATTTTTTTGGTTGATTTGGGTTCTAAATTCTACCTGAAAAAATCAATAAATCAATCAGTGGGAGATAAATATTGGCCTCTGGGCTTGTGTGCCACTCCTGACTCCTGTGTGCGTCCTCTCTCACTCAGTGGGCCCTAGAAAGCCTATTTTTTGTTTTATTTGTTTTCTAAATTCTCCTTGAAAAAATCATTTTATTTTATTTGGTTTCTAAATTATTCCTGAAAAAAATCATTTTTTTTGTATTTTTTTTTTCTAAAGTCTCCCTGAAAAAAAAAAAAAACAACAAATCAGTGGGAGATTAATATTGCCCTTTCTGCTTGTGTGCCAGTCTTGACTCCTGGGTGTGCCATCTCTCTCTCTCCAATTGTGGGCCATAGAAAGCCTATTAATTTTTTTGCTTGATTTGGGTTCCAAAATCTACCTGAAAAAATCACTTAATCAATCAGTGGGAGATAAATATTGGCCTCTGGGCTTGTGTGCCACTCCTGACTCCTGTGTGCGTCCTCTCTCACTCAGTGGGCCCTAGAAAGCCTATTTTTTGTTTTATTTGTTTTCTAAATTCTCCCTGAAAAAATCATTTTATTTTATTTGGTTTCTAAATTATTCCTGAAAAAAATCATTTTTTTTGTATTTTTTTTTTCTAAAGTCTCCCTGAAAAAAAAAAAAAAATCAATCAAATCAGTGGGAGATTAATATTGCCCTTTCTGCTTGTGTGCCAGTCTTGACTCCTGGGTGTGCCATCTCTCTCTCTCCAATTGTGGGCCATAGAAAGCCTATTAATTTTTTTGCTTGATTTGGGTTCCAAAATCTACCTGAAAAAATCACTTAATCAATCAGTGGGAGATAAATATTGGCCTCTGGGCTTGTGTGCCACTCCTGACTCCTGTGTGCGTCCTCTCTCACTCAGTGGGCCCTAGAAAGCCTATTTTTTGTTTTATTTGTTTTCTAAATTCTCCCTGAAAAAATCATTTTATTTTATTTGGTTTCTAAATTATTCCTGAAAAAAATCATTTTATTTGTATTTTTTTTCTAAAGTCTCCCTGAAAAAAAAAAAAAAAAACAAATCAGTGGGAGATTAATATTGCCCTTTCTGCTTGTGTGCCAGTCTTGACTCCTGGGTGTGCCATCTCTCTCTCTCCAATTGTGGGCCATAGAAAGCCTATTAATTTTTTTGCTTGATTTGGGTTCCAAAATCTACCTGAAAAAATCACTTAATCAATCAGTGGGAGATAAATATTGGCCTCTGGGCTTGTGTGCCACTCCTGACTCCTGTGTGCGTCCTCTCTCACTCAGTGGGCCCTAGAAAGCCTATTTTTTGTTTTATTTGTTTTCTAAATTCTCCCTGAAAAAATCATTTTATTTTATTTGGTTTCTAAATTATTCCTGAAAAAAATCATTTTTTTTGTATTTTTTTTTCTAAAGTCTCCCTGAAAAAAAAAAAAAAATCAAATCAGTGGGAGATTAATATTGCCCTTTCTGCTTGTGTGCCAGTCTTGACTCCTGGGTGTGCCATCTCTCTCTCTCCAATTGTGGGCCATAGAAAGCCTATTAATTTTTTTGCTTGATTTGGGTTCCAAAATCTACCTGAAAAAATCACTAAATCAATCAGTGGGAGATAAATATTGGCCTCTGGGCTTGTGTGCCACTCCTGACTCCTGTGTGCGTCCTCTTTCACTCAGTGGGCCCTACAAAGCCTATTTTTTTTTTATTTGTTTTCTAAATTCTCCCTGAAACAATCATTTTATTTTATTTTGTTTCTAAATTCTTCCTGAAAAATTCATTTTTTTTGTATTTTTTTTCTAAAGTCTCCCTGAAAAAAAAAAAAAATCAAATCAGTGGGAGATTAATATTGCCCTTTCTGCTTGTGTGCCAGTCTTGACTCCTGGGTGTGCCATCTCTCTCTCTCCAATTGTGGGCCATAGAAAGCCTATTAATTTTTTTGCTTGATTTGGGTTCCAAAATCTACCTGAAAAAATCACTAAATCAATCAGTGGGAGATAAATATTGGCCTCTGGGCTTGTGTGCCACTCCTGACTCCTGTGTGCGTCCTCTCTCACTCACTGGGCCCTAGAAAGGCTATTTTATGTTTTATTTGTTTTCTAAATTCTCCCTGAAAAAATCATTTCATTTTATTTGGTTTATAAATTCTTCCTTAAAAAATCATTTTTTTTTTTTTTTTTCTAAAGTCTCCTTTTTAAAAAAAAAAACACAAATCAGTGGGAGATTAATATTTACATTTGCGCTTCAGTGACAGTCCTGCGTGTGTGGCATCTCTCTCATTTGTTGCCACCAACAACAGAGTGTGTAACATTGTGCCTGATTTTCGTTGTTGTCTCACCCACCTGTAAAGGGGTAGCTAAATCATACTGAAGTTATAGCTCACCGTGTAAGTTGTGTGACTGCAACAAATACCGTTAGTTTTGTAACGTTTTTAAAACAATGAGGAAGTCTGGTGGAAGAGGTCGTGGCCGGGGGCGTTCATTGTCAGCTGGTAATGAGGGTAGTGGTAGTGGTGGAGCATCAGGTGGTCGTGGGAAAAAAAATATTGCACCTAAGTCTGGAGCTGTGGAGCCAGGTTCGTCGTCTGGCTACACAAGGCCTCGAACGCTCCCTTTTCTGGGAGTAGGAAAACCGCTTTTAAAGCCGGAGCAGCAAGAGCAAGTTTTGGCTTATCTTGCTGACTCAGCCTCTAGCTCTTTTGCCTCCTCTCGTGAAACTGGTAAAAGTAAAAGCAGCGCGTCGTTAGTGGATGTTCACGGTCAGGGACAAGTCGCTTCCTTGTCCTCTTCAGCAAAAACAACAACAGAGAAGAATGCAGCAGGCGACACAACGGGTTACTCCATGGAGCTCTTTACACATACCGTCCCTGGCTTAGAAAGTGAAGCAGTTAACAGTCCATGCCCATTACAAGTTGAATCTGACACGGAGTGCACTGATGCACAGCCACAGCCAGACTACTATGCTGGTCCTTTGACTCAGACCACAACATTGCCCTTGCAGGGTGCTGATCAAGAATCAGACCCTGATGAGACTATGTTGCCCCATCACGAACGCTATACCACCGACCGACAAGGTGACACAGACGAAGTTGCACACGAGCTACAAGAAGAGGTAATAGATGACCCAGTTCTTGACCCCGATTGGCAGCCATTGGGGGAACAGGGTGCAGGCGGCTGCAGTTCTGAAGCGGAGGAGGAGGGGCCGCAGCAGGCATCAACATCGCAACAGGTTCCATCTGCCGGGCCCGTATCTTGCCCAAAACGCGTGGCAAAGTCAAAACCTGATGGAGGACAGCGTGGCCATCCGGTTAAAGCTCAGTCTGCAATGCCTGAAAAGGTATCCGATGCTAGAAAGAGTGCAGTCTGGCATTTTTTTAAACAACATCCAATTGATCAGCGCAAAGTCATCTGTCAAAAATGTTCAACTACCTTAAGCAGAGGGCAGAATCTGAAAAGTCTCAATGCAAGTTGCATGCATAGACATTTAACCACCATGCATGTGCAAGCTTGGACTAACTACCAAACGTCCCTTAAGGTTGTAGCACCCTCGGCCAATGAAGCTAGTCATCAACGCAACATCCCTTCCGGCAGTGTAGGGCCACCATTTTCTGCACCACCTGCAGTATCTGTGCAGGTTTCTTTGCCAGGCCAAAGAAGTCAGGGTCAGGGAATCACCAGTTTCGTAGTAGGAAACACTGCATCTAGGGCACCGGCGGCAACAATACCATCTCCCACCGTCTCTCAGTCTGCCATGTCCACCGGCACCCCCGCTAGTTCCACGATCTCCAGCTCTCCAGTCCAGCTCACCCTACATGAGACTATGGTTAGAAAAAGGAAGTACTTAGCCTCGCATCCGCGTACACAGGGTTTGAACGCCCACATAGCTAGACTAATCTCGTTAGAGATGATGCCCTACCGGTTAGTTGAAAACGAATCTTTCAAAGCCCTGATGGACTACGCTGTACCACGCTACGAGCTACCCAGTCGACACTTTTTTTCCAGAAAAGCCATCCCAACCCTCCACCAGCATGTTAAAGAGCGCATCGTCCATGCACTCAGGCAATCTGTGAGCACAAAGGTGCACCTGACAACAGATGCATGGACCAGTAGGCATGGCCAGGGACGTTACGTGTCCATCACGGCACACTGGGTAAATGTGGTGGATGCAGGGTCCACAGGGGACAGCAAGTTTGGGACAGTTCTGCCTAGCCCACGGTCTAGGAAACAGTTGGCTGTAGCCATTCGCACCCCCTCCTCCTCCTCCTCGTCCTCCTGCAGAAGCGAGACCTCGTCCACAGACCGCAGTCGCACAACCACTCCATCCGCAGCTGCCACTGTTGCACACCAGGTCTCCCATTATGGGGCAGCTACTGGCAAACGTCAGCAGGCTGTATTGGCTATGAAGTGTTTGGGCGACAACAGACACACCGCTGAAGTTCTGTCCGAGTTCTTGCAGAAAGAAACGCAGTCGTGGCTGGGCACTGTAGATCTTGAGACAGGCAAGGTAGTGAGTGATAACGGAAGGAATTTCATGGCTGCCATCTCCATTTCCCAACTGAAACACATTCCTTGCCTGGCTCACACCTTAAACCTGGTGGTGCAGTGCTTCCTGAAAAGTTATCCGGGGTTATCCGACCTGCTCCTCAAAGTGCGTGGACTTTGCTCACATATCCGCCGTTCGCCCGTACACTCCAGCCGTATGCAGACCTATCAGCGTTCTTTGAACCTTCCCCAGCATCGCCTAATCATAGACGTTGCAACAAGGTGGAACTCAACACTGCACATGCTTCAGAGACTGTGTGAACAGAGGCGGGCTGTTATGTTTTTGTGGGAGGATACACATACACGGGCAGGCAGTAGGATGGCAGACATGGAGTTGTCAGGTGTGCAGTGGTCGAAGATTCAAGACATGTGTCAAGTCCTTCAGTGTTTTGAGGAATGCACACGGCTGGTTAGTGCAGACAACGCCATAATAAGCATGAGCATCCCCCTAATGCGTCTGCTGATGCAAAGTTTGACGCACATAAAGGATCAGGCGTCTGCAGCTGAGGAAGAGGAAAGCCTTGATGACAGTCAGCCATTGTCTGGCCAGGGCAGTGTACAGGACGAGGTAGTGGGCGAAGAGGAGGAGGAGGACGAGGAGGATGATGGGGATGATTATATTTTTAATGAGGAAGCTTTTCCGGGGCCAGTGGAAATTGTTGGCGCGGCAAGGCCGGGTTCTGGTTTTTGGAGGGACCCAAGTGACGTGGATTTGCCTGAAACTGCCCCTCAACCAAGCACAACCACAGATTTGAGAACTGGAACTTTGGCCCACATGGCGGATTATGCCTTACGTATCCTCAAAAGGGACACACGCATAACAAAAATGATGAACGATGACGATTACTGGTTGGCCTGCCTCCTTGATCCTCGCTATAAAGGCAAATTGCAAAATATAATGCCACATGAGAACTTGGAACTAATATTAGCAACCAAACAATCAACTCTTGTTGACCGTTTGCTTCTGGCATTCCCTGCACACAGCGCCTGTGATCGTTCTAACACGAGCTGCAGGGGCCAGCAGACCAGAGGTGTTAGAGGGGCAGAAATCAGAAGTGTCGTTGGCCAGAGGGGTTTTCTGACCAGGTTGTGGAGTGATTTTGCTATGACCGCAGACAGGACAGGTACTGCAGCATCAATTCAAAGTGACAGGAGACAACATTTGTCCAGTATGGTTACTAACTATTTTTCATCCCTTATCGACGTTCTCCCTCAACCGTCATTCCCATTTGATTACTGGGCATCAAAATTAGACACCTGGCCAGAATTGGCAGAATATGCATTGCAGGAGCTTGCTTGCCCGGCAGCTAGTGTCCTATCAGAAAGAGTATTCAGTGCTGCAGGTTCAATACTAACAGAAAAAAGGACTCGTCTGGCTACCCAAAATGTAGATGATCTAACCTTCATTAAAATGAACCACAACTGGATTTCGAAATGTTTTGCCCCACCTTGCCCGGCTGACACCTAGCTTTCCTATGTAAAGGTCTTGCCTGTGGACTATTCTGAACGACTTTTCCAATCTCGTAATTTGCAGCACCTGATTGTCCAGCATCCGACATGTTAACACCTCCCTAAATGGCCAAAGTCCCCACACGGGGCCGTGGTATCGCCACTTGGCGCCAGCACCCGTGAGAGTACTGTTTGTCTGAAGAGGTGGGTGTGCCCGCTTTTGGTCGACGGCACTGCCACTAGGTCCCTCATAGTACAATAAAGTGTCTGGCGGTGGTGGTGCGCACCCAACGTCAGACACACCGTTGTAATATGAGGGGCCCTGGGCCACAAGACAGTCCCCCCCCAGGTCAAACAGTGCTCTACCACTTGCAAAATTTTCTCTCACAGCTCCACCAATGTTTAGTCTATGCGCTGACATCCTTCAATGCCTGGCACTGTCAATACCATTGTATTGAAATTTTTCTTATGTTAGGCCTTCGAAGCCTGTCTGCGGTCACTCCTTCCACTAGGCCTCCACTGACCTGTCTACTGCTGCCCGGGTTCCCCTGGAACCAATTTTAAATTGCCTACAGCCAGCCCAATTTATTATGTTAGGGCTTCGAAGCCTGTCTGCGGTCCCTCCTTCCACTAGGCCTCCACTGACCTGTCTACTGCCGCCCGTGTTCCCCTGGAACCAATTGTAAATTGCCTACAGCCAGGCCAATTTATTATGTTAGGGCTTCGAAGCCTGTCTGCGGTCCCTCCTTCCACTAGGCCTCCACTGACCTGTCTACTGCCGCCCGTGTTCCCCTGGAACCAATTGTAAATTGCCTACAGCCAGGCCAATTTATTATGTTAGGGCTTCGAAGCCTGTCTGCGGTCCCTCCTTCCACTAGGCCTCCACTGACCTGTCTACTGCTGCCCGGGTTCCCCTGGAACCAATTTTAAATTGCATACAGCCAGCCCAATTTATTATGTTAGGGCTTCGAAGCCTGTCTGCGGTCCCTCCTTCCACTAGGCCTCCACTGACCTGTCTACTGCTGCCCGGGTTCCCCTGGAACCAATTTTAAATTGCCTACAGCCAGCCCAATTTATTATGTTAGGGCTTCGAAGCCTGTCTGCGGTCCCTCCTTCCACTAGGCCTCCACTGACCTGTCTACTGCTGCCCGGGTTCCCCTGGAACCAATTTTAAATTGCCTACAGCCAGCCCAATTTGTTATGTTAGGGCTTCGAAGCCTGTCTGCGGTCCCTCCTTCCACTAGGCCTCCACTGACCTGTCTACTGCTGCCCGGGTTCCCCTGGAATCAATTTTAAATTGCCTACAGCCAGCCCAATTTATTATGTTAGGGCTTCGAAGCCTGTCTGCGGTCCCTCCTTCCACTAGGCCTCCACTGACCTGTCTACTGCCACCCGTGTTCCCCTGGAACCAATTGTAAATTGCCTACAGCCAGGCCAATTTATTATGTTAGGGCTTCGAAGCCTGTCTGCGGTCCCTCCTTCCACTAGGCCTCCACTGACCTGTCTACTGCTGCCCGTGTTCCCCTGGACCAATTGTAAATTGCCTACATCCCAATTTTTGTTATGTTAGGCCTTCGAAGCCTGTCTGCGGCCCGTTTTTCCACTACTACTACACTGACCTGGCCACTGCTGCCCGTGTTCCCCTGGAACCAATTTTAAATTGCCTACAGCCAGCCCAATTTATTATGTTAGGGCTTCGAAGCCTGTCTGCGGTCACTCCTTCCACTAGGCCTCCACTGACCTGTCTACTGCCGCCCGTGTTCCCCTGGAACCAATTGTAAATTGCCTACAGCCAGGCCAATTTATTATGTTAGGGCTTCGAAGCCTGTCTGCGGTCCCTCCTTCCACTAGGCCTCCACTGACCTGTCTACTGCTGCCCGGGTTCCCCTGGAACCAATTTTAAATTGCCTACAGCCAGCCCAATTTATTATGTTAGGGCTTCGAAGCCTGTCTGCGGTCCCTCCTTCCACTAGGCCTCCACTGACCTGTCTACTGCTGCCCGGGTTCCCCTGGAACCAATTTTAAATTGCCTACAGCCAGCCCAATTTATTATGTTAGGGCTTCAAAGCCTGTCTGCGGTCCCTCCTTCCACTAGGCCTCCACTGACCTGTCTACTGCTGCCCGGGTTCCCCTGGAACCAATTTTAAATTGCCTACAGCCAGCCCAATTTATTATGTTAGGGCTTCGAAGCCTGTCTGCGGTCCCTCCTTCCACTAGGCCTCCACTGACCTGTCTACTGCTGCCCGGGTTCCCCTGGAACCAATTTTAAATTGCCTACAGCCAGCCCAATTTATTATGTTAGGGCTTCGAAGCCTGTCTGCGGTCCCTCCTTCCACTAGGCCTCCACTGACCTGTCTACTGCTGCCCGTGTACCCCTTGAACCAACATCAGAAAATATAAAAATAAGTATTTTGCTTATAAAAAAGAAAATACTGGGGAGATATCAAATGCAGACATTTTAACATTAAAAACAAACACATACAACAAAAATCTGGTACAGTACTAAAAATGGCCACCAGCTACAATAACTTTCTCCTGCAAGTAGTTAACTGAAAGTTTTTTTCAATTTAAAACACAGATATGGCATCCACCGAGTGTTGTCCTGTCGCGTCTTCTTTATATTATTGCCAAGAAGATGCAAAACAATGAAAATAATAAAATCATTATTTACCAAAAAAATAGAGTAAGTCAAAACCACATTGCAAATAAACATTCATTACAAATAAAGAAGCAGGGCGCGTCCGAGGGTGAGTATATACCTAATAAGAATATAATCACCCTCGGACGCGCCCTGCTTCTTTCTGACAGCCTTCCTTCCTAAGAATCAGCCCTTCCGTGGTGTAGAGAGAGGGTGTGTTACACTTCAAGGTGTTCCCCAGGTTGCCTTTCCTGAGCTTCGATCTTCATGCTCTCGTTTAGTAGTTGTCGGAAAGTAGGCTGCATTAGGCCTACAAATTGGGTATGGGGTGTAGAGAGATGGTGTGTTCAACTCCAAGGTGTTCTCCAGGTTGCCTTTCCTGAGCTTCGATCTTCCAGCTCTCGTTTAGTAGTTGTTGGAAACTACACTGCATTAGGTCTACAAATTGGGTATGGGGTGTAGAGAGATGGTGTGTTCCACTCCAAGGTGTTCTCCAGGTTGCCTTTCCTGAGCTTCGATCTTCCGGCTCTCGTTTAGTAGTTGTTGGAAACTACACTGCATTAGGCCTACAAATTGGGTATGGGGTGTAGAGAGATGGTGTGTTCCACTCCAAGGTGTTCTTCAGGTTTCCTCGCCATTGCTTCGATCTTCCGACTCTCGTTTAGTAGTTGTAGAAAACTACACTGCATTAGGCCTACAAAATGGGTATCGGGTGGAGAGAGATGGTGTGTTACACTCCAAGGTGTTTCCCAGGTTGCCTTGCCATTGCTTCGGTCTTCTGACTCTCGTTTAGTAGTTGTAGAAAACTACACTGCATTAGGCCTACAAAATGGGTATCGGGTGGAGAGAGATGGTGTGTTACACTCCAAGGTGTTCCCCAGGTTGCCTTGCCATTGCTTCGGTCTTCCGACTCTCGTTTAGTAGTTGTAGAAAACGACACAGCATTAGGCCTACAAAATGGGTATGGGGTGGAGAGAGATGGTGTGTTACACTCCAAGGTGTTCTCCAGGTTTCCTCGCCATTGCTTCGATCTTCCGACTCTCGTTTAGTAGTTGTAGAAAACTACACTGCATTAGGCCTACAAAATGGGTATCGGGTGGAGAGAGATGGTGTGTTACACTCCAAGGTGTTCCCCAGGTTGCCTTGCCATTGCTTCGGTCTTCCGACTCTCGTTTAGTAGTTGTAGAAAACTACACAGCATTAGGCCTACAAAATGGGTATGGGGTGGAGAGAGATGGTGTGTTCCACTCCAAGGTGTTCTCCAGGTTGCCTTTCCTGAGCTTCTATCTTCAGGCTCTCGTTAAATTGTGGTTAAATGGAACAACTGCATTTGGCGTACTAGTTGGTTTGGGGCCTACTAACAGTGTCTGCCGCTCCTTGCTGTTCTCCTGGTTTCCTGTCCTGAAATTCCGTTTTCAGGCGCTCGTTAAGTAGTTGTTAATGTTAGACTGCATTTGGCCTACTAGTTGGGTTGGGGCCTACTATCGGTGTCTGCCACTCCTTGCTGTTCTCCTCCACTGAACAAAGCTGTGCCGCCTGTTTACTACAGTTGCCAATTTTGAACTGCATTTCGACTACTTACTGATTTGGGCCTACTCTCTGTGTCAGCCTCTCAATCCAGTTGTCCTCCACTGCAATGCCCCCTGGTTATTCCTGTGTTACCAATTTTGAACTGCATTTAGCCCACTTTATTATTTGGGCCTATATCTGTGTTTCCTCCTCATCCTGCCCATTGCCCAGCCAGTGATAGATGAGTCTGCTGGTAAATTGACCCATAACGCAACATTCCCCGTGCACGCTACACAACAACATTGTGACCCTGCTGAAAGTCAGGTTGCTCTTCCCGCATACCATACCACCTTACACGGGGACAAACAGGAAGGTGCAGATGAAAGTGCAGGTTCCTTCATCAGGTGGGGGGAAGAATACTAGTTGGCGACGTCACTGGCACAGGGCCTCTCATAGTACGCAAAAGTGTTGCTGCCGGTGGGAGGCGCCCCCGCCGTGCAAACACACCGCTGTACTTTGAGGGGCCCTGTGCCAGTGCCAATGCCAACGAGTGGGCCCCCCCTGCTTGCTCAGGTTCACAGCACTTGCAAAGTTGAAATACTTACCTCTCCCTGCTCCACTGCCGTGACGTGGTCCAGATTTCCTGGGCCCACTAATTACTTGAACCAGCCCTACCCCCCACAACTTTAGCCAAATGACCCCCAATTTCAAATGCCTTCCAATTATTATAAGGTAAATTACGCTTGACAAGCTTCATTAAGAAGAATGGATGGTTTTGACATTAAAATGGGCACTCTAGGTGTTTTCCTGGCCCCCACTCACTGCCGACTATGCTGCCCCATTGACTTGCATTGGGTTTCGTGTTTCGGTCGATCCCGACTTTACGTCATAATCGGCCGATTTCACTCGACCCGACTTTTGAGATAGTCGGGTTTCGCGAAACCCGGCTCGACTCTAAAAAGGTCAAGGTCGCTCAACTCTAGTCATGAGTGACATAGCCAGTCTCCAGACCTTAATCCCATAGAAAAATTTAAGGAGAGAGATGAAGCTCCAAGTTGCCAAGCTACAGCCTCAAAATCGTAGTGATTTAGAGATGATCTGCAAAGAGGAGTGGACAAAATTCCTCCTGACATGTGCGCAAACCTTTATCATCAACTACAAAAATCGTCTGACTGCTGTGCTTGCCAAGAAGGGTTTTGCCACCAAGTATTAAGTCTTGTTTGCCAGAGGGATCAAATACTTATTTCTCACTGCAAAATGCAAATAAATTTATATAATTTATACAATGTGATTTTCTGGATATTATTTTTGATATTCCATCTCTCAATGTTAAAATTAACCTACCCTTAAAATTATACTGTTCTTGTCTGTGTCAGTGGGCAAATTTATAAAATCAGCAAGGGATCAAATACTTATTTCGTTCACTGTAGATTATAAAAAATATCTCTTAGGAGATCCATGGTAACTCTGAAGGAGCTGCAAAGATCCACATTTCAGGAGTTATAATCTGTCTACAGGACAACTATTGGTTGTGTACTTCACAAATCTACAAATCTAGTCTTTATGGCAGAGTGGCACAAAGAAAGCCATTTTTGACTTCAGCAAGCCTTAAAAAGTTCTGTTTGCAGTTTGCAAAAAAACATGTGGTGGACATAGTTAGCATGTGTAAAAACATACTCATGGCAAATGAGACCAAAGTAGAAATTTTGGGCTAAATGCAAAATGCTTTGTGTGGTCGTTAAGCTAACACTGCACATCACCCTAAAAACACCATCCTCACTATCAAATATAGGAGTGTCAGCATCTTGCTGTGGTGATTCTTTTCTACAGCAGGGACAGGGAAGCTGGTCTGAGCTGATGGGATGATGGATGGAACTACATACAAAAAACAGAAAACCTGTCAGAGGCTGCAAAAGAATGAGATTAGGGCGTAGTCACCTTCCAGCAAGCCTAAATAAACTGACAGAGCTACAATGGAATGGTTTTGATCACATATGTCAAACTCTAGGCTATGGACCAAATCTGACCAGCAGGGTGAGTAAATTTGGGCTGGTCCAAATTCCCCCTGCCCGACATTGCACTTTCAATTGTATTGTCATCCTGGATGCCAATACAGTTGAAAGCAATGATGGAGGAAGGCGCATCAGCTGACCTTTCCTCTCCCATCAGTCCCTCTCTGTGTCTGCCTTCTCAGCACAGCAGATGCCATAACATCATCACAATGCGCCCGCTGTACCAAGATGTACAGAGGATCAGATGACACCATGAAGAGGCCGAAGCAGTGGGGGAACAAAGTGAAGTGAGTGTTTATTTTGTATTTTTTTTATTTATGACCCATTACATTGTATGGAGCAACACGTGAGACCAATATACTGTATGGAGCTCTACTTGCAGCTATTATACCATATGGAGCACCATGTGGTCCATTATATTGTATGGAGCACTTTTTGTGGCTATTATACTGCATAAAGCACTATGTGGGGCCAATATACTGTATGGAAGGTTATGTGGGGCCATTATGCTGCATGGAGCACTTTTTGTGGTCATTATACTGTATGGAGAACTATGTGGGTCTGTTATTCTGTATGGAGCACTTTTTGCGGCCATTATACTGTATGGAGCACTATGTGCGGCCCATTATACTGTATGGAGCACTATGTGGTGCTTATAAAAAGCTTTTAAAACATAGGCATAAATCAGTGACTAGATCAGACATGGGTGCCAGATAAACTCAAGCCTGGTCATGATACAAAATAGGAAATAATCTAGAGGAACAGGTCAACAGTACTCTGTTACCCTACCTGGCAGCGGAGGTTGGCACCCTAGGGGGAAGCGTTGTGGCGCCCCTGCTCAACGTCGGCTATCCCTATATGACCCTATAAGGAAATCCCTCACCAAGCCATCACCGTCACCCATAAAGTGCTTAAGTGCTTTATGAAGATGAAAAACCTACTGTAAGAGTAGTATATGGATAACAAGACAAAGTTGTATTGTTTTATGCTCACTATGAGTATGGTGGATATTAGGCAGAGTGTATCTATAGTGATTGGCTACAGAGTTTTAGTCAATGACCATATATTTGTTGGCGCTATATAAATAAAAATTATTATTTATATATACCATGTTATCTTAACCCCTTAGCGACCGCCGATACGCCTTTTAACTGCGGCCGCTAAGGGTACTTAAACCACAGCGCCGTTAATTAACGGCGCTGTGGAAAAAGTCCATAGCGCCCCCCAGAGGCCGATTTTCTCCGGGGTCTCGGCTACCCTCGGCAGAGAACATGATTCGGGGGGTTTTTAACCCACCCCGCATTTGCGATCGCCGGTAATTAACCGTTTACCGGCGATCGCAAAAAAAAAAAAAAGCGATCTCTTTTTAATTTCTCTGTCCTCCGATGTGATCGCACATCGGAGGACAGAGAAAAGGGGTCCCAGGTGGCCCCCCAATACTCACCTAGCTCCCCCGATGCTCCTCGTGTCTCCCGGTGGGCGCCGCCATCTTCAAAATGGCGGGCGCGTGCGCAGTGCGCCCGCCGGCCGGCACCGGGAGAATCTTTGGGGTCTCGGCTGCCGGGGGTAGCCGAGACCCCAAAGAGCATGATCGGGGTCGGTATTACCGACCCCTGTTTTGCGATCGCCGGTAATTAACTGTTTACCGGCGACCGCAAAAAAAAAAAAAAAGTAAAGTGTAATTCTCTGTCCTCTGATGTGATCGCACATCAGAGGACAGAGAAATAGGGAGATTCGGGGACCCTAGCATACTCACCTAGGTCCCTGGATCCTCTTGCTGCTCCTCCTGGCCGCCGGCAGCAGAACATGGCGGACGCATGCCCAGTGCGCCCGCCATCTGTCTCCATCTGCCGGCCGGCAGGAGAACAGCAGTTGGGGCTAAAATTAGGGGTAGGGTTAGGGTTAGGGTTAGGGGTAGGGTTAGGGTTAGGGGTAGGGTTAGGGTTAGGGGTAGGGTTAGGTTAGGGTTAGGGTAGGGTTAGGGGTAGGGTTAGGGGTAGGGTTAGGTTAGGGTTAGGGGTAGGGTTAGGTTAGGGTTAGGGGTAGGGTTAGGGTTAGGGTTAGGGGTAGGGTTAGGGTTAGGGTTAGGTTAGGGTTAGGTTAGGGGTAGGGTTAGGGGTAGGGTTAGGTTAGGGTTAGGGGTAGGGTTAGGGGTAGGGTTAGGTTAGGGTTAGGGGTAGGGTTAGGGTTAGGGGTAGGGTTAGGGGTAGGGTTAGGGTTAGGGGTAGGGTTAGGGTTAGGTTAGGGTTAGGTTAGGGGTAGGGTTAGGGGTAGGGTTAGGAGTAGGGTTAGGTTAGGGGTAGGGGTAGGGTTAGGTTAGGGGTAGGGCTAGGGTTGGGGCTAAATTTAGGGTTAGGGTTGGGGCTAAATTTAGGGTTAGGGTTGGGGCTAAACTTAGGGTTAGGCTTCTTTCACACTTACGTCGGTACGGGGCCGTCGCAATGCGTCGGCCCGACATACCGACGCACGTTGTGAAAATTGTGCACAACGTGGGCAGCAGCTGTAGTTTTTCAACACATCCGCTGCCCAATCTATGTCCTGGGGAGGAGGGGGCGGAGTTACGGCCACGCATGCGCGGTCAGAAATGGCGGATGCGACGTACAAAAAAATGTTTCATTGAACGTTTTTTGTGCCGACGCTCCGCCAAAACACAACTGATCCAGTGCACGACGGACGCGACGTGTGGCCATCCGTCACGATCCGTCGGCAATACAAGTCTATGGGCAAAAAACGCATCCTGCGGGCACATTTGCAGGATCCGTTTCTTGTCCAAAACGACGGATTGCGACGGAATGCCAAACGACGCAAGTGTGAAAGTAGCCCTAGGGCTAGGGTTAGGGTTGGGGCTAAAGTTAGGGTTAGAGCTGGGATTAGGGTTAGGGTTTGGATTAGGGTTCGTATTAGGGTTAGGGTTGGCATTAGGGTTACGCTTGGGATTAGGGTTAGGTTTGGGATTAGGGTTAAGGTTAGGGTTGTGATTAGGGGTGTATTGGGATTAGGGTTAGGTTTGGGGTTAGGGTTCAGATTAGGATTAGGGGTGTGTTGGATTTAGGGTTTTGATTAGGGTTATGGTTAGGGTTGACATTAGGGTTGTTTTGGGGTAAGGGTTGTGATTATGGTTAGGGTTAGTGATTAGGATTATGGATGAGGTTGGGATTAGGGTTAGGGGTGTGTTGGGGTTAGGGTTGGAGCTAGAATTGGGGGGTTTCCACTGTTTAGGTACATCAGGGGGTCTCCAAACACGACAGCCAATTTTGCGCTCAAAAAGTCAAATGGTGCTCCCTCCCTTCTGAGCTCTGCCGTGCGCCCAAACAGTGGGTTACCCCCACATATGGGGCATCAGCGTACTCGGGATAAATTGGACAACAACTTCTGGGGTCCAATTTCTCTTGTTACCCTTGTGAAAATAAAAACTTGGGGGCTACAAAATCTTTTTTGTGAAAAAAAAAATATTTTTTATTTTCACGACTCTGCATTCTAAACTTCTGTGAAGCACTTGGGCATTCAAAGTTCTCACCACACATCTAGATAAGTTCCTTGGGGGGTCTAGTTTCCAAAATGGGGTCACTTGTGGGGTGTTACTACAGTTTAGGTACATCAGGGGCTCTGCAATCGCAACATAATGCCCACAGACCATTCTATCAAAGTCTGCATTCCAAAAAGGCGCTCCTTCCCTTCCGAGCTCTGCCGTGCGCCCAAACAGTGGTTTACCGCCACATATGGTACATCAGCGTACTCGGGATAAATTGGACAACAACTATTCCAGTCCAATTTCTCCTGTTACCCTTGTGAAAATAAAAACTTGGGGGCTACAATATCTTTTTTGTGGAAAAAAAAATATTTTTTATTTTCACGACTCTGCATTCTAAACTTCTGTGAAGCACTTGGGCATTCAAAGTTCTCACCACACATCTAGATAAGTTCCTTGGGGGGTCTAGTTTCCAAAATGGGGTCACTTGTGGAGGGTTTCTACTGGTTAGGTACATCAGGGGCTCTGCAAACGCAACATAATACCCGCAGACCATTCTATCAAAGTCTGCATTCCAAAACGGCGCTCCTTCCTTCCGAGCTCTGCCGTGCGCCCAAACAGTGGTTTACCCCCACATATGGGGTACCAGCATACTCAGGACAAATTGGACAACAACTTTTGGGGTCCAGTTTGTCTTGTTACCCTTGTGAAAATAAAAATTTGGTGGCTAAAAAATCTTTTTTGTGGAAAAAAAAAATATTTTTTATTTTCACGGCTCTGCATTATAAACTTCTGTGAAGCACTTGGGCATTCAAGGTTCTCACCACACATCTAGATAAGTTCCATGGGGGGTCTAGTTTCCAAAATGGGGTCACTTGTGGGGGATTTCTACTGTTTAGGCACATCAGGGGCTCTCCAAACGCGACATGGCGTCCGATCTCAATTCCAGCCAATTCTACATTGAAAAAGTAAAACGGCACTCTTTCTCTTCCAAGCTCTGCGGTGCGCCCAAACAGTGGTTTACCCCCACATATTGGGTATCGACGTACTCAGGAGAAATTGCACAACAACTTTTGTGGTCTAATTTCTCCTGTTACCCTTGTGAAAATAAAAATTTGTGGGCAAAAAGATCATTTTTGTAGAAAAAATGCAATTTTTTTTTTCACGGCTCTACGTTATAAACTTCTGTGAAGCACATGGGGGTTCAAAGTGCTCGCCACACATCTGGATAAGTTCCTTAAGGGGTCTAGTTTCCAAAATGGTGTCACTTGTGGGGGGTTTCCACTGTTTAGGCACATCAGGGGCTCTCCAAACGCGACATGGCGTCCGATCTCAATTCCAGCCAATTCTACATTGAAAAAGTAAAACGGCACTCCTTCTCTTCCAAGCTCTGCGGTGCGCCCTAACAGTTGTTTACCCCCACATATTGGGTATTAGCGTACTCAGGAGAAATTGCACAACAACTTTTGTGGTCTAATTTCTCCTGTTACCCTTGTGAAAATAAGAATTTGTGGGTAAAAAGATCATTTTTGTGTAAACAAAAGCGATTTTTTATTTTCACGGCTCTACGTTATAAACTTCTGTGAAGCACTTGGGGGTTCAAAGTGCTCACCACACATCTAGATAAGTTCCTTAAGGGGTCTAGTTTCCAAAATGGTGTCACTTGTGGGGAGTTTCCACTGTTTAGGCACATCAGGGGCTCTCTAAATGTGACATGGTGTCCGATCTCAATTCCAGCCAATTCTGCATTGAAAAAGTCAAACGGCGCTCCTTCACTTCTAAGTTCTGCGGTGCGCCCTAACAGTGGTTTACCCCCACATATGGGGTATTGGCGTATTCAGGAGAAATTGCATAACAAAATTTATGGTTACATTTCTGTTTTTACACTTGTGAAAATAAAAAAAATGGTTCTGAATTAAGATGTTTGCAAAAAAAAGTTAAATGTTCATTTTTTCCTTCCACATTGTTTCAGTTCCTGTGAAGCACGTAAAGGGTTAATAAACTTCTTGAATGTGGTTTTGAGAACCTTGAGGGGTGTAGTTTTTAGAATGGTGTCACACTTCATTATTTTCTATCATATAGACCCCTCAAAATGACTTCAAATGTGATGTGGTCCCTAAAAAAAATGGTGTTGTAAAAATGAGAAATTGCTGGTCAACTTTTAACCCTTATAACTCCCTAACAAAAAAAAATGTTGTTTCCAAAATTGTGCTGATGTAAAGTAGACATGTGGGAAATGTTATTTATTAACTATTTTTTATGACATATCTCTCTGATTTAAGGGCATAAAAATACAAATTTTGAAAATTGCAAAATTTTAAAAATTTTTGCCATATTTCCGTTTTTTTCATAAATAATCGCAAGTAATATCGAAGAAATGTTACCACTAACATGAAGTACAATATGTCACGAAAAAACAATCTCAGAATCAGCGGGATCCGTTGAAGCGTTCCAGAGTTATAACCTCATAAAGTGACAGTGGTCAGAATTGCAAAAATTGGCCTGATCATTAAGTACCAAATTGGCTCTGTCACTAAGGGGTTAAATCCAGTCAAATCCACAGGCAATCGGCCAATGCTTAATGTCTAGACCACTTCTCAAAAGGGTACACCCCAAGTCAAATGTTAAAGCAAGCTATGTCTCAGTGACACAAAAGATACTTATCACATGTATTAAATTGTGGAAGTTTAATCCTTTACTCTTCCATTGTCTTACTCTCACTGAGCATTAAAGACAGGATCAGCAGCACATGAAAATATTTAGAAATTATCACTTAGTTTGTAGATGAATGTGTCCTATCCCGACCGTTTTCCCCTCTTTTAAATGAATTCAGGGGTGCACCAGGGGATTCAAAGAGTGAGGGGCTCCAATCAGCACCCAATTACTCTGACCGCATGGATGATTAACATGAATACTAAATATTTATATTGATTATTGTATATCATAATAAAGTGGTTAATTTAGTTAATTTTTAATACAATTTTTTTTTACATATTTATGCTACTAAACATTTGATGTTGTTAAACGTATATTGATTGTGTTCTGCATGGTGTTATTTGTGAAATGCCCCATGAATGAGGATTGAGGACATACAGTGTGAATGAATAAAGCAGCCTGCTCTTTTTTAAGCATCTCACAGGCTGTATTTGAATCTGTCACAGAAATAGCAGTAATTAGTGCGCTTTCCTGCTACTTTTACACTTGTGACATCAAATTGTCTTGCAGGATTTTGCCAGGCGTAGACAATATGTTAAAACAAAGAGCTAAGCAGGCCCCTAAAACCAACAAAGATCTTATCTTTTTCGGCTGTTTTATACCTCTGTTCACAGTATCCACAGGTGTATCTCCAGTTACAGGAGAATAGGTTTATTTTTGAAAATATGAGCTTGTTTTATTAAGAATACCCTAGAAATAATGAGATTTATTATTGATTAGGTGAAACTATTCATAAAACACTTGGAACCAAACTTATTCAACCCCCATTGCAAATCTGGTTTATTAGCAACATTTTAAAACTTTCTGCTGTTTGAAGTAAGCCAATCGAACAAGAACAATTTAATTACTTCAGTGCCACTAATATAACGAGTTGTTTCTCCAAATTCAACACAAATGTTGCTTTTAATGACTTCTGCTGTCCCAGAATAGTTGAACCCCTTATTGATAAGTGTCTTTTGTACTTAGTAGAAATGTCTTTAGTTGTTTGGCCTGCTGCAAAAAATTATATATAACTGAAGCCAGGTTTTGGCAGCATTCCTGAGTAGAGATGAGTGGTTCAAACCTCGGAGGGTCAAGTTTAGCTGAATTTTCTAAAATACTCAGTTTCACATGAATTTGAATACTTTGAGATTCGATTTGGCATTTGCAAGAAAAAATCCCTGACACCATTTTCCACACTGCTGAATCATCAGAGAGAGGGCTAATGTCTTTTTTTGTGTGATCATGTGGGCTTTCCCATATTGAATGGCAGCTATGACATTGGGTGGATTATCATACCTTGAATAGCAGTGTCAATACCTGGGTCATCACAGATCATTAGTTCCCAGTGGACCACAGTTTGGACAGCAGAGTCATTTTCCATCTCCAGAATCATTGGGTAAAGCTTTCTCTTCTGTAAAATGTAAGCTCTTATTATCAGTGGGGTCTTCTATTGCTCTCTCGTTCCTGTAGAGTGTAAGCTCTTATGGTCATCTGGATCCTCTTTCTTTCTCTTTTATTTTTTTGAAGTATAAGCTCTCATGGTCAGCGGGGTCTTCTCTCACTCTTTCCTGTAGAGTGTAAGCTCTTATGATCAGTTGGGTCCTTGCTCTGTTTCCAATAGAGTATAGGCTCTTATGGTCAGTGGGGTCTTCTCTCTGTTTCCAATAGAGTGTAAAGTCTTATGGTCAGCAGGGTTTTCCTTCCCTGTCTTCTTTATTGAACTTCACACAAATTTATTCACGGGAATATTCAGCAAAGCTGGCAAATTTAAATTTAGAAAGAACCGCTCATTTCTATTTCAAAGTAATCCTACAAGAAAACACCTTAGCTTCTGAGAAGGAAGCTGAAGCTTCCGAATGATATCTCAAAGTCCACTGTTGTGAGTTCTGTTTTTGGGCTCCCTCTGGTGGTTACTGATGGTACTGGGTGATTTGTGTTCTGCTGTCTCTGTTCTATTAGGATTTGGGAGTTTCCTATTTAACCGGGCTTTCTTGTCTTTTCCCCGCCGGCTATCAAGGTTATCAGAGTGTTTTGTTACCTCAGCTTCTGGCTTCAGTAATCTTCAGGACAAGCTAAGTTTTTGATTTTCTTGTTCCACGTTTTGCTTTATTTTTGTCTTGTCCAGCTTGCATATAATTGTTTCTTTGCTGCTGGTAGCTCTAGTGGGCTGTAATTGCTCCTCATGTTCCATGAGTTGGAACATGAGTTCAAGTAATTACAGGATGATTTTTTTGAAGGGTTTTTTGCTGACCGCGCAGTTTACTTTTGTATCCTCTGCTATCTAGTTTTAGCGGGCCTCATTTTGCTGAATCTGTTTTCATACTGTGTATGTGCCTTCCACTCATTTCACCGTCATTATATGTGGGGGGCTGCTATTTCTGTGGGGTATTTCTCTGGAGGCAAGAGAGGTCTGTGTTTCTTCTAATAGGGGAAGTTAGATCTTCGGCTGGTGCGAGACGTCTAGGATCAACGTAGGCACGTTCCCCGGCTATTGTTATTTGTGTGTTCAGGTTTAGGGTCGCGGTCAGCTCAGGTTCCATCACCCTAGAGCTCGTTGGTGCTTGTCCTTTTGTGATTCCCTGCCATTGGAATCAGGACAGTATAGCCGGCCAAAATGTTTGGGCTGAAGTAGGAGGAAAAGTAGTCTGAGGAAGTTTTTTTTTTTTTTTCTCTCCTCTGAGGTTGC
Source organism: Ranitomeya imitator (assembly GCF_032444005.1). Lineage (NCBI taxonomy): Eukaryota > Metazoa > Chordata > Amphibia > Anura > Dendrobatidae > Ranitomeya > Ranitomeya imitator. The sequence continues at coordinate 386,325,070 of NC_091284.1, forward strand.
TGCCTAGTCTTAATTGCAGCCTGGCTGATTTTTTTTTTTTTTCCTCCTCTTAATCCTTGAATGGCTCTGACCTTAGCTGTTTATCATGGACGTCCAGAGTTTAGCTTCCAGCTTGAATAATCTTGCTGCTAAGGTTCAAAATATACAAGATTTTGTTGTACATGCTCCTATGTCTGAACCTAGAATTCCTATTCCAGAGTTCTTTGCTGGAGATAGATCTAGTTTTCTGAATTTTAGGAACAATTGCAAGCTGTTCCTTTCTTTGAAATCTCGCTCTTCTGGAGACCCTGCTCAGCAGGTTAAGATTATTATATCTTTCCTGCGGGGTGACCCTCAAAATTGGGCATTTGCATTGGCACCAGGGGATCCTGCGTTGCTTAATGTGGATGCGTTTTTTCTGGCATTGGGTTTGCTCTATGAGGAACCTAACCAGGAGATTCAGGCTGAAAAAGCTTTATTAGCTCTCTCTCAGGGGCAAGATGAAGCAGAAATATATTGTCAAAAATTTCGGAAATGGTCAGTGCTTACTCAGTGGAATGAGTGCGCCCTGGCTGCAAAGTTCAGAGATGGCCTTTCTGAGGCCATTAAAGATGTTATGGTGGGGTTCTCTGCGCCTACGGGTCTGAATGAGTCTATGACTATGGCTATTCAGATTGATCGGCGTTTACGGGAGCGCAAACCTGTGCACCATTTGGCGGTGTCTTCTGAACAGGCACTTGAGACAATGCAATGTGATAGAGTTCAGTCTAGAAGTGAACGGCAAATCTATAGGCGGAAAAATGGGTTGTGCTTTTATTGTGGTGATTCAGCTCATGTTATATCAGCATGCTCTAAACGCACAAAAAAGGTTGATAAGTCTGTTGCCATTAGTACGTTACAGTCTAAGTTCATTCTGTCTGTGACTCTGATTTGCTCATTATCATCCATTTCCGTCGATGCCTATGTAGATTCAGGCGCTGCCCTGAGTCTTATGGATTGGTCATTTGCCAAGCGATGTGGGTTTAGTCTTGAGCCTCTGGAAGTCCCTATTCCTTTGAAGGGAATTGACTCTACACCTTTAGCTATGAATAAACCTCAGTACTGGACACAAGTGACCATGCGTATGACTCCCGTTCATCAGGAGGTGATTCGCTTCCTGGTATTGTATAATTTACATGATGTTCTAGTACTTGGTCTGCCATGGTTACAAACTCATAATCCAGTCCTTGACTGGAAAACAATGTCTGTGTTAAGCTGGGGATGTCAGGGGGTTCATGATGATGCACCTCCGATTTCTATCGCTTCATCTACTCCTTCTGAGGTTCCTGTATTTTTGTCTGATTATCGGGATGTTTTTGAGGAGCCTAAGCTCAGTTCGCTTCCTCCTCACAGGGATTGCGATTGTGCTATAGATTTAATTCCTGGTAGTAAATTTCCTAAAGGTCGTTTGTTCAATCTGTCAGTGCCAGAGCATACTGCTATGCGGGATTATGTTAAGGAGTCCTTGGAAAAGGGACATATCCGTCCATCTTCGTCCCCTTTGGGAGCAGGTTTTTTTTTCGTGGCCAAAAAAGATGGGTCCTTGAGGCCTTGTATAGATTATCGTCTTTTGAATAAGATTACCGTAAAATATCAGTATCCTTTGCCTTTGTTGACTGATTTGTTTGCTCGCATTAAGGGGGCTAAATGGTTCACTAAGATTGATCTTCGGGGTGCATATAATCTTATACGAATAAAGCAAGGTGATGAGTGGAAAACCGCATTTAATACGCCTGAGGGCCATTTTGAGTATTTGGTAATGCCTTTCGGACTTTCTAATGCTCCTTCAGTCTTCCAGTCCTTTATGCACGATATTTTCCGTGAATATCTGGATAAATTTATGATTGTGTATTTGGATGATATTTTGGTTTTTTCTGATGACTGGGAGTCTCATGTTCAGCAGGTCAGGAAGGTGTTTCAGGTCCTGCGGGCTAATTCCTTGTTTGTAAAGGGCTCAAAGTGTCTCTTTGGAGTCCAGAAGATTTCTTTCTTGGGGTATATTTTTTCCCCTTCTACTATTGAGATGGATCCCGTCAAGGTTCGGGCTATTTGTGACTGGACGCAGCCTGCATCTCTTAAGAGTCTGCAGAAGTTCTTGGGCTTTGCTAATTTCTATCGTCGTTTTATAACTAATTTTTCTAGTGTTGTTAAGCCTTTGACGGATTTGACTAAGAAGGGTGCTGATGTTGCTGATTGGTCTCCTGCGGCTGTGGAGGCCTTTCAGGAACTTAAACGCCGGTTTTCTTCTGCTCCTGTGTTGCGTCAGCCTGATGTTTCGCTTCCTTTCCAAGTTGAGGTTGATGCTTCCGAGATTGGAGCGGGGGCGGTTTTGTCACAGAGAAGCTCCGATTGCTCGGTGATGAAGCCATGTGCGTTCTTTTCTAGAAAATTTTCGCCCGCTGAGCGGAATTATGATGTGGGTAATCGGGAACTTTTGGCCATGAAGTGGGCATTTGAGGAGTGGCGTCATTGGCTGGAGGGTGCTAGACATCGTGTGGTGGTCTTGACTGATCACAAAAATCTGATTTACCTTGAGTCTGCCAGGCGTCTGAATCCTAGACAGGCTCGTTGGTCACTGTTTTTCTCTCGTTTCAATTTTGTGGTTTCATACCTGCCAGGTTCAAAGAATGTGAAGGCGGATGCTCTTTCTAGGAGTTTTGTGCCTGACTCCCCTGGAAATTCTGAGCCCACTGGTATCATTAGGGATGGGGTGATTTTGTCGGCCGTCTTCCCAGACTTGCGACGTGCTTTGCAGTTGTTTCAGGCGGGTAAACCTGATCGTTGTCCGCCTGAGAGACTGTTTGTTCCGGATAGTTGGACCAGTAGAGTCATCTCCGAGGTCCATTCTTCTGCGTTGGCAGGTCATCCTGGAATATTTGGTACTAGAGACTTGGTGGCCAGGTCTTTTTGGTGGCCTTCCTTGTCGAGGGATGTGCGTTCTTTTGTGCAGTCTTGTGAGGTTTGTGCTCGAGCTAAGCCTTGCTGTTCTCGAGCCAGTGGATTGTTGTCACCTTTGCCTATCCCGAAGAGGCCTTGGACGCACATTTCCATGGACTTTATTTCAGATCTCCCTGTCTCTCAAAAAATGTCTGTCATCTGGGTTGTGTGTGACCGCTTTTCTAAAATGGTTCATCTTGTACCCTTGCCTAAGTTGCCTTCCTCCTCTGAGTTGGTCCCTCTGTTTTTCCAGAACGTGGTTCGTTTGCATGGGATTCCGGAGAACATCGTTTCTGACAGGGGATCCCAGTTTGTGTCTAGATTTTGGCGGACGTTCTGTGCTAAGATGGGCATTGATTTGTCCTTTTCGTCTGCATTCCATCCTCAGACGAATGGCCAGACGGAGCGAACTAATCAGACCTTGGAAACTTATTTGAGGTGTTTTGTTTCTGCTGATCAGGATGACTGGGTTACCTTTTTGCCGCTGGCCGAGTTTGCCCTTAATAATCGGGCTAGTTCTGCTACCTTGGTTTCTCCTTTCTTTTGTAATTCGGGGTTTCATCCTCGTTTTTCCTCTGGTCAGGTGGAGCCTTCTGATTGTCCTGGAGTGGACATGGTGGTGGATGGGTTGCATCGGATTTGGAGTCATGTGGTGGACAATTTGAAGTTGTCCCAGGAGAAGGCTCAGCAGTTTGCTAATCGCCGTCGCCGCGTGGGTCCTTGACTTCGTGTTGGAGACTTGGTGTGGTTGTCTTCACGTTTTGTTCCTATGAAGGTCTCTTCTCCTAAGTTCAAGCCTCGGTTCATCGGTCCTTATAGGATCTTGGAAATTCTTAACCCTGTGTCGTTTCGTTTGGATCTCCTGGCATCGTTTGCTATTCATAATGTGTTCCATCGGTCGTTGTTGCGGAGGTATGAGGTACCTGTTGTTCCTTCGCTTGAGCCTCCTGCTCCGGTGCTGGTGGAGGGAGAATTGGAGTATGTTGTAGAGAAGATCTTGGATTCTCGTGTTTCCAGACGGAAACTCCAATATTTGGTCAAGTGGAAGGGTTATGGTCAGGAGGATAATTCTTGGGTGGTTGCCTCTGATGTTCATGCTGATGATTTGGTCCGCGCTTTTCATAGGGCTCATCCTGGTCGCCCTGGTGGTTCTCGTGAGGGTTCGGTGACCCCTCCTCAAGGGGGGGTACTGTTGTGAGTTCTGTTTTTGGGCTCCCTCTGGTGGTTACTGATGGTACTGGGTGATTTGTGTTCTGCTGTCTCTGGTGTCCACCTGTTCTATTAGGATTTGGGAGTTTCCTATTTAACCGGGCTTTCTTGTCTTTTCCCCGCCGGCTATCAAGGTTATCAGAGTGTTTTGTTACCTCAGCTTCTGGCTTCAGTAATCTTCAGGACAAGCTAAGTTTTTGATTTTCTTGTTCCACGTTTTGCTTTATTTTTGTCTTGTCCAGCTTGCATATAATTGTTTCTTTGCTGCTGGTTGCTCTAGTGGGCTGTAATTGCTCCTCATGTTCCATGAGTTGGAACATGAGTTCAAGTAATTACAGGATGGTTTTTTTGAAGGGTTTTTTGCTGACCGCGCAGTTTACTTTTGTATCCTCTGCTATCTAGTTTTAGCGGGCCTCATTTTGCTGAATCTGTTTTCATACTGTGTATGTGCCTTCCTCTCATTTCACCGTCATTATATGTGGGGGGCTGCTACTTCTGTGGGGTATTTCTCTGGAGGCAAGAGAGGTCTGTGTTTCTTCTAATAGGGGAAGTTAGATCTTCGGCTGGTGCGAGACGTCTAGGATCAACGTAGGCACGTTCCCCGGCAATTGTTATTTGTGTGTTCAGGTTTAGGGTCACGGTCAGCTCAGGTTCCATCACCCTAGAGCTCGTTGGTGCTTGTCCTTTTGTGATTCCCTGCCATTGGAATCATGACAGTCCACCAAGGCTTTATTTCAGAAGAGTCCTGGAATATTTTAAAGCTGCCATCACAGTTGCCTAAACTGAACCCCCCCAAAAAAATCTTTGGTGGCATTTGAATAAAGCAACTTTCAAACCAAAGTATTTTAGTGCCCATGAAAAATGTGCTAACATTCCTCAGGATACCATAAGCTTGTGACTAATTATGTTTTTAGCAGGTCATAAAAGTCAAAGGTGCTCTGCTAAATACTGAAGGTGCTAGTCATGAAGGGGCTGAATAATTCTTAGACTAAAGTAGTCATTAAAAATGGCATTTTCTGATGAATTTGGAGAAACCGCTTAAAATTTTAGTTGTGTTAAGGTATATAAATTGTTCAGTTGATTGGTTTATTGCAAACGGGGGAAGGTTTTTCAATTGAGCTAACAAACCTAATTTCCAATGGGGGTTGAATAAATTTGAGTGCAAATGCGTGTGATTACAGCTAACACATCCTGCTTAAAGGAACACGAGTCTAAAACGTTATCTTTGTTGTAGAGTTAAGTGCGATCTATACAGGCATTTGATATGGGGGGAATGCAGAGAACCAGAATAAATCTTTTCCCTATGATCACACATTATAAGCTGCATTCTATTAGATGTTCCCATATGTGCACATACTACGGCTGTATAAACTACACAGTGGCAGTGTCACAGATGCTAAGTGTCCTTCCTCGGGGTGTACATTTGTATGGGCCGCTGACTGAGTGGCTTGTGAGTATTACCAGTTTGTTCTTGCAGCTTAAGCACAGCTAAAGCTGACTGTGTTAAGTCTTTGAGGCTGGAGGGGACGAAAATAGGCCAAACCAGTAACATGGGAGAATATTTCAGTGGGAGTACTGCTAGGCTATGGTATAAAGCCAGTAAGTGACAGGATAAAGGGGAAATTTTTGCATATAAAGCTCCAATATTATAAATAATAGACAATTACATATTAAGGGATTTATGTACGGTAAATAGTTTACATACAGAACAAGAAAATGTTTCTTTGGCTCTGGATTCAGTATGCGTTATGGTTTAAGGGAATTGATCACCAGATTTTTACTATGTTATCTGAGAGCAGCTTGCTATAAGGACAGAGTCCCGGATTCCGGTGATGTGTCACTTGTGGGTGTGCTTGCTGTCATTTTGATGAAATCACTGATTTCTCTTCTGCAAATCTAGCAGTGCTCAGAATGCTGAGCTCTGTATAGCCACGCCCACACCACTGATAGGCAGCTTTCTGTCTATGTACAATGTACACAGAAATCTGTCAATCGGTGGTGGGGGTGTGGTTACAGTTAGCCCTCTAACTGATAATTCCCTGCTGATGAAACACTAATGTTATTGAAACTGTAAACAGCAGCCCAATAAGTAGCACATCACAGGAATGATGCATTCTGCCCCTACATCATGCTGGTCTCAGATTACATAGCAAAAACTTGTTAAAAGATTCCATTTAATGGTCAGTATTCCTTATAGTTAAAGTTACAGTTCTGTAAGAATGCTTGATAATTTGGGGATTTGAATACTTCATAGCTGTTGGGCTAGTACACTGTACTGTAGTTAATAATTTTAGGAACAGTATAGGTGGTTGTTAAGCGTTTCATATATTTCTGTGCCTCTGTGGCTAGTACTTCATGATTCTGGGCTGAATGCTTTTATGCAGAAGGGACTAGTCTTCTTTTTTCGATCTGGGGCTACTATACTTAAAGATATGTTGATACATCTTGATGCAAGATGTATGTCTCCAGGTGACAAGCTTTGAAAAACATGATCTTGTGATACTTAGTATGTAAATATTCTATACGTATGTGACCTCATTGTTGTGAGGTTCTTTGCTGCTTGTTGAGGGTTTTAATAGAATGTCATAATAATTTATTAAGTTTGTTTAATATAAAATTGTGACATATTGTGTAGAGATGACCACAATTAATAAAATTTCACAAAAATCTTTATTTTACAGAATACCTGACATTCGAGAGGCTCTCGAAAATCACGGCATGTTGCAATGTTGTGATGTCAGGATGCATCGTGACTAGTGTTGAGCATTCCGATACCGCAAGTATCGGGTATCGGCCGATACTTGCGGTATCGGAATTCCGATACCGAGATCCGATACTTTTGTGGTATCGGGTATCGGTATCGGATACATAGAGATGTGTAAAATAAAGAATTAAAATAAAAAATATTGATATATTTACCTCTCCGGCGGCCCCTGGACTCAGCGCGGGTAACCGGCAGGCTTCCTTGTTCAAAATCAGCGCTTTTAGGACCTGAGAATCACGTCCCGGCTTCTGATTGGTCGCGGGCCGCCCATGTGACCGCCACGCGACCAATCACAAGCCGCGACGTCACCGCAAGCTATTAGCGCGCTCATTTTTGAAAAATGAGCGCGTTAATGACTTTCAAAGACGTAGCGGCTTGTGATTGGTCGCGGCCACGCGACCAATCACAAGCCGCGACGTCACCGCAAGCTATTAACGCGCTCATTTTTAAAAATGAGCGCGTTAATGGCTTTCAAAGACGTAGCGGTTTGTGATTGGTCGCGGGGCCGCGACCAATCACAAGCCGCGACGTCACCACATGCTATTAACGCGCTCATTTTTAAAAATGAACGCGTTAATGGCTTTCAAAGACGTAGCGGCTTGTGATTGGTCGCGGGGCCGCGACCAATCACAAGCCGCGACGTCACCGCAAGCTATTAACGCGCTCATTTTTAAAGCGACGGTGACGTCGCGGCTTGTGATTGGTCGCGTGGCGGTCACATGGGCGGCCCGCGACCAATCAGAAGCTGGGACGTGATTCTCAGGTGCTAAAAGCGCTGATTTTGAACAAAGAAGCCTGCCGGTTACCCGCGCTGAGTTCAGGGGCCGCCGGAGAGGTAAATATATCAATATTTTTTATTTTAATTCTTTATTTTACACATCCCTATGGATCCCAGGGTCTGAAGGAGAGTTTCCTCTCCTTCAGACCCTGGGAACCATGAGAATACCTTCCGATACTTGATGTCCCATTGACTTGTATTGGTATCGGATATCGGTATCGGCGATATCCGATATTTTTCGGGTATCGGCCGATACTATCCGATACCGATACTTTCAAGTATCGGACGGTATCGCTCAACACTAATCGTGACCTTCGAGGCTTTGTCTCTGTCCTGTTTTAGATTAAAATCACCAGGCCTTGGAGGTCTCTGCACATCATAACATTATGACATCATTACGAGTCTTGACCTCCGAGGTCTGGTCGTGGCCAGAAGCCCTGGGCTAGAGAGATGGTGTTGGTGTGTATGCAGAAGGAATAGGCCTTGAGGACCGGATGGGCGGGCAGCGTGGGTGCCGGGACAAGTAAGCATTGCGGTAAGTATTTCTTTTTGTTTTGTTTTGTTTTTTAACATGTTATGTTTGTTATGCTCTGGGGTCTGGATACACTCCAGAGCATAGTAGGAAACATTCAATTTGTGCAGAATAACTTTGTATTTCCTGGTAAAATCCACATTTTTTGGTGAATTCAAATGTTGCCAGATCTGCTAATCTCTAAAGTTATGCATAAAATAGATGACCAGTAAATTGGAATTAATTCATCTTTCAGTGTGATAAACACAGGTGCAGAATAAAAGCTTTCTGCTAATTTGGAATCTGCCATAACTGCCATAACTTCATTTACCCTGTATATTATATTATTCTATTGGGCCTCTTTGAATATCTTGTCATAATTATATTTATAATAGGAAAACAGGGAGCCCAGTTTTTGATGGGAATATAGTTGCATTTGTAATGGAGAACGCAAATGCAAAAATATCATAAAGGCATCTGTGGTTATATGTCTAGTGCTTAAAAAGGTGTAGAAATGCAGCAGAGCTAAGTTTATCTGAACTGCAAACTGTCAATAGATTCGATTTCTTTTTTTTTTAAAGGGGAAATGCAATATTTGTACAAGGTGATTTATACTATCTAACATTCTTTAAATTGTCATTTTAGTGAAAAAATATTTTTTTAGTTCATATCTTCTGTTCCATAAATGACAAATTTATGGTGACCTTTAATTATTATTACATATCTAAAACATCTGTCTGTGTCTACCCTAACTTTTCTGCAAATTTCAATATTCATAACGAAATTGTGACATGCGAGCCAAACCCTTAATAGGCAATGAGTTTTATTATGACCACTATCTAACCACATGTATATTCCACCTTACAGCATAAACATCTCCAGACAGACTATCTCACAATCATACCTGTTCTCAACAGCTAGTCTTTCATCTTTCAAGGCTAGTGCCTCATCTCAGGACATGTTGTGACAAAAAAAACCTAAAGCACCACTCCAGCGCTTTTTAGTGGTGTCACTAATGTAATTTCCGAGCCGCCGTCTTCATCTGTTATCGGCACTTCGTCGGTCTTCTGCAGTTTGTGACCTACTGGATTATTCCAGTGTTTGCAGGGCCAGCCAGAAGTCACTTTTCAATGTAAGTCTATGAGAGCCAAAACAAGGCCAGAACAATGCACTCACAGACTTACACTGAGAGCTTGTGACTAGTGATGAGTGAGTGTGCTCGTTACTCGAGTTTTCCAAGCATGCTCGGGTGTTCTCCGAGTATCTTGGGCGTGCTCGTAGATTATGTTTGTGTCCCCGCAGCTGCATGATTTGCAGCTGCTAGACAGCCTGAATACAAGGCAATCCCTGCATGTGTTGAGCTTGTCTAACAGCCGGAAATCATGCAACTGGGGCGACACAAACATAATCTATGAGCATGCTCGGAAAGCTCAAGTAATGAGCACACTCGCTCATCACTACTTGTGACCATTTGCTCTGACTTCCGGGTCAATCAGGAACTGTGGTCACAAGAAGGCAGAACAAGAAAAGCAGAAGAAGGCAGTTGGTTAGAATATTACTACGGTCATTGAACTACATTGGTGCCGCCACTCCAGTGCTGAAATAAAAAAATAAACACTGGAATGGTGCTTTAAAGGGAAAGACACATCTTTATTATTATTAAAGATTATGTCCAGCTTAGCAAAATAATATATTGACTTAATACTTGTAGAATAAAAAAATGAATGTAGCAGATATTCTTCATTGAAAAAAACTACAGTTTTTTGCTCATATCTGCTATAGAAACCTTATTCTCTCCATGGTTACAGACTATAAGTAAACTTGTGGGATCTGATCCTGCAGCCATTGTGCTTCTGTCATCCATTTGTTCCTTCTTCTTGTAGACGATCGATTGTGCCGCACTTCATTTTTATATTGAGATGGGGATGACGTTTTTCATTGACATAGGATACATGCCGCAGTGAGATCAGCTGGTACTAAAGGCAGTTGCGTAATAAAAGTCGAACTATCCCAATGTTTTGGCAGATGTCAGGAATGAAACCCCTCTAACCTTCCTCCCTCTAAATGCCTGAAATAAGTATGGTTACATGAAAACAAATTTGTTGCATTCACCATGGGCACCAAAGGTTGTGATATCAAGCAAATTAGGATCAGCCAGGATAATAGAATTAGTACGTTAATTCTAAAGGACAATGAAACGTTGCTTGCATTCAGGAATAATTATCATATTGCAATGAAATCAGATGGTCTAGCGCGGCTAAGATTTAATTATCTGCCACAATGATTTTACTACTTTTAATCACTCGGACCTGTTATAGCAGATCTATGGAAACTGTATGTTGCGGGTGACTTGGGTGGTGCCACACAATTAACTCGTTCCGCCAGACGTGTTATTTAAACACCATTTTAATGATTCCAGTTGTCTAAACAAGCTCTGAGAACCTCTGCTTCTGCTGTCCCTGGAATTATCTTCTGCTTTTCATTTAATAGACCTAAAATATTCTAATGATATGTTTCGCCAAGAAGATGCGTGACACGACAGGTATTATTTTAATTCCTGTGAAATGAAACTTCTTAATTCCTTAAAAATGAGCTAGTAAATGTTGTGACTTAATTTCATAAGGACGTCTCCCTTTCTCGAAGAGCTTCTTTATCTCCTGTCGATAGGCATTTCTTTTCTCTTGCAATATTAGTTTGTGTGGGGAATTAAAAAGAGGAAAACCATAGAAGCTGTAACCTTAGGTTGTAGTTTATAATTAAAATTTACAGTTTCAGTCTAGCTGAAAACATTCAATAGGAAAAGTAAATTAATGAAGCTTTTTCAGCATCGTTACTTAATTTCTGTATTATTTTATGTAAATAGGCCTAGGTTTACTTATTGTTAAATTAGGCCGGTGCCTTAAGGGAGTCACTGGAAGAGGATGCCTACTAAAGAGAAGATTTACTGAGGGATTCATTGAAAAAAATTGTATTCATATGTAAATTTTAATTATTCGTAAGTTAGGGACCACATAAGATATGAGAGAAGATTACGTCTGTGTTATTTTGTAAGTGGAGGTACATTTTCCAAAATCAAACGTATATCCTTAAACTTTAGCACCAGATGGTCTGGGCCTACAGGCTCCACAGGCTAGAATCACACACACACATACAGTGCTCTCCACTTAGCACTGTGTCAGTGTTTTGACTGAAACATTCACTATTTTGAGGCCAATAAATCGCTTTGGATGGACATTGTCTGTGTTCTTCTTATTTAGATGTTCACAAAAACATGGTCTACCACATTTTTGTGCATGTCTGAAAAAGTAGAACATTGCCAAGATGAAGGCCAGAGTCCAAAATGACTTAGTCGACCTCATAATAGTGAGTGTTGTAGTCGTAGTTCTGTTTTATGTATGTGTGTGTGTGAACCTAACCTAAAATTTACATCTGGAACCAGTTACACAATTCATGTTTGCTACAAAAACCAATATATTCAGCATTACTGTACATATTAGACCACTGTATCTCTTCATTTCAAGGCAACATGCCTGATCTGCCAATGAGACTTTCACCAAGACTTTTTTGGGCAGAACATACAGTAATTTCTTAAGAAAGCAATATTATAGTTCTTTGTCTGTAATCCAATAATGTTTGGTGAGAGTCAAAATCCAAAGATGAAATCAAATCATAGAATCTTGGAATGTTAGAATTGGAAGGGACTCCAAGGGTCATTGTGTCCAACCTCCTGCTCAATGCAGGATTCACTAAACCATCTCAGACAGATGTCTGTCCAGCCTAGTGAAATATCAGCCTAGTGAAGGGCGTATGTTTTTCATGGGACTGAGTGGCAGTATCAGGAGCAGCAAGGGTCCTGTTGAACCTACCAATTAGACATTGATAACATTTGCTAAGCTTTTATTTTGTGTAAAACCCTCCAACAGCTTTTATATGATAACATACCATGCACATTATTCATCATAAGAGTGGTTAATGCCCACCGAGAAATGAAAAGAGTCTTGATGTTTAAATCTGCTGTGAATCTGGCTAATCCTCCTACTGGGGATGAGACATCTATAATCTTAGCATATACCTCTGCCTCACATCACTCAGATTTCTTCAAAAACTGCAATTTTATTGAACCACATTGAATTATAGCAAATATTTTAAGTAATGACATTATCTTTTATTTATGACTTTACCTCCAATAATGATAAGGGTCATGTTTCCAGGTCGTTTTTTACATGATGGTGGAAGAAGTTGCCACACAAGTGGGCATTTCGTTGCAAATCACTGTGGCTGTGATCATTATTGGTGTTACCTTGTAAACTACTGTATGAATATTTTGGAGCTGCCTGGGGCATAATAAATATTTATGTGTGACCCCTCAGGAAACCTTAGAGTTTGACCCAATTTTACTCTAACTAATGTCAATTTATACTATGGAATATAAATTCAGAATATGAATTTTTTTATTTTATCATTTTGGCCTCCACTGAATTTTACTTCTTTTATTTTTCCTCTTTCAACATAAATTAATTCCCCACAGCCTCCTTTTTATATAATGTGATCTCTAACTGCTTATCACTTTGAAATAGGGCACTTAGTGGTTGAACTCCTTAACACCCACTTTGCCTATGGAAACTGACCTGATCTTTTAAGTTCTAGATTATTGCACTAGTGCTCCCACAGCTAATAATTATTGAATTTGTAGCCTCCAATGACCAGAATCAGGGGCTGTAATCACAGAGGTTCACTTCTACCCACAAACCAGCAGACCAGTTTCTGTCACAGCCCCATTATTGGACCGAAAATAGCCCAGACACTGTTCTCTGTCTGCGTTCACCTCTGCACAGAATATGTATATATACAGTACAGACCAAAAGTTTGGACACACCTTCTCATTTAGAAATTTTTCTGTATTTTCATGACTATGAAAATTGTACATTCACACTGAAGGCATCAAAACTATGAATTAACATATGTGGAATTATATACTTAACAAAAAAAGTGTGAAACAACTGAAATAATGTCTTATATTCTAGGTTCTTCAAAGTAGCCACCTTTTGCTTTGATAACTGCTTTGCACATTCTTGGCATTCTCTTGATGAGCTTCAAGAGGTAGTCACCGGGAATGGTTTTCACTTCACAGGTGTGTCCTGTCAGGTTTAATAAGTGGGATTTCTTGCCTTATAAATGGTGTTGGGACCATCAGTTGTGTTGTGCAGAAGTCTGGTGGATACACAGCTGATAGTCCTACTTAATAGACTGTTAGAATTTGTATTCTGAAAAAAAGAAAAGAAAAAAGCAGCTAAGTAAAGAAAAACAATTGGCCATAATTAGTTTAAGAAATGAAGGTCAGTCAGTCGGAAAAATTGGGAAAACTTTGAAAGTGTCGCCAAGTGCAGTGGCAAAAACCATCAAGCGCTACAAAGAAACTGGCTCACATGAGGACCGCTCCAGGAAAGGAAGACCAAGAGTCACCTTTGCCTCTGAGGATAAGTTTATCTGAGTCACCAGCCTCAGAAATCGCAGGTTAACAGCAGCTCAGATGAGAAACCAGGTCAATGCCACACAGAGTTCGAGCAGCAGACACATCTCTACAACAACTGTTAAGAGGAGACTTTGTGCAGCAGGCATTCATGGTAAAATAGCTGCTAGGAAACCACTGCTAAGGACAGGCAACAAGCAGAAGAGACTTGTTTGGGCTAAAGAACACATGGAATGGACATTAGTCCAGTGGAAAGCTGTGCTTTGGTCTGATGAGTCCAAATTTGAGATCTTTGGTTCCAACCACCATGTCTTTGTGCGACGCAGAAAAGGTGAACGGATGGACTCTACATGCCTGGTTCCCACTGTGAAGCATGGAGGAGGAGGTGTGATGGTGTGGGGGTGCTTTGCTGGTGACACTGTTGAGGATTTATTCAAAATTGAAGGCATACTGAACCAGCATGGCTACCACAGCATTTTACAGCGGCATGCTATTCCATTCGGTTTGCGTTTAGTTGGACCATCATTTATTTTTCAACAGGATAATGACCTCAAACACACCTCCAGGCTGTGTAAGGGCTATTTGACTAAGAAGGAGAGTAATGGAGTGCTACACCAGATGACCTGGCCTCCACAGTCACCGCAGGGCCGCTGAGCCAAACGCACAAGTTAGTATACTGGAAGCCCCACTCTGCTTGGTGCAGAGGCACAGTAAGGTGAGCTTGGATGAGATGGCTTCTTTCCCACACTTATTACCACCCATATCAAGCTGTACATTCCTGTACGGCACTTTGATGTACACGCTGAGTGTGAGTGTAGCAAGTGCAGCTTTACACTATATTGCCGAATAGGTGGTGCGCTATTGGTCTCCTGCAAACCTCACCCACCAGCTGGTGAATTTGGGCCACATCACCCTATACAGTATATAGGATGCCTCAGAACTTCACTTGGTCATCCAATTAAAGTGGCAGTATTTCAATCTGACAGAGTACATTTTAAGCCATATTTACTGTATATGTATATATTCAGCATGTATGCATGCATCTACTATATAATTATCTAAGGGTCACTTCCGTCTGTCTGTCTGTCTGTCACGGATTTTAATTGGTCGCGGCCTCTGTCTGTCATGGAAATCCAAGTCGCTGATTGGTCGTGGCAAAACGCCCACAACCATTGCCACGACCAATCAGCGGCGGGCACAGTCCGGCGGCAGCATGGCCTCTCCTTCCTCCCCACAGTCAGTGCCCGATCCATACTCCTCTCCAGTCAGCGCTCACACAGGGCTAATGGCAGCGCTTACGAACCGCGTTATGCCGCAGTGTTACGCACTCCAATAACGCTGCTATTAGCCCTGTGTGACAAAGTTTTTTCTATTGATGCTACCTATGCAGCATCAATAGTAAAAAGATGTAATGTTAAAAAAAAAAAAAAAAAAAAAAATCGTTATATACTCACCGTGCGTAGGCCCCTCGGATCCACAACAGGCCTTTCCCGCTCCTCGCGATGCTCCGGTGACTGCTCTATGCATTGCGATCTCGCGAGATGATGACGTATCGGTCTCGCGAGACCGCTACGTCATCATCTCGCGAGACCGCAATGCACTCTTGAGACCGGAGCGCACGAAGAGCGTCGGTAAACGCTTCCTTGATCCAGGGGCCAACAGAAGGTGAGTATAAAACTATTTTTTATTTTAATTCTTTTTTTTTTAGCAGGGATATGATGCCCACATTGCTATATACTACATGGGCTGTGCAATATACTACGTAGGCTGTGCAATATACTGCGTGGGCTGGGAAATATACTATGTGGGCTGTGCTACGCGGGCTGTGCAATATACTATACGTGCTGTGCAATATACTACGCGGACTGTGCAATATACTATGCGGGCTGTGCAATATACTGCATGGGCTGTGCAATATACTGTGTGGGCTGTGCAATATACTGCATGTGGTGTGCAATATACTACGTGGGCTGTGCAATATACTGCATGGGCTGTGCAATATACTGCGTGGGCTGTGCAATATACTGCATGGGCTGTGCAATATACTGCGTGGGCTGTGCCATATACTGCGCGGGCTGTGCAATGTACTACGTGGGCTGTGCAATGTACTACATGGGCTGTGCAATGTACTACTTGGGCTGTGCAATATATTATGTGAGCTGTGCTATACACTACGTGGCCTGTGCGATACACTACGTGGCTTGTATTATACACTACGTGGCCTGTGCTATACACTACGAGCGTAGGCTGTTGTATACTACGTGAGCTGTGTTATATGCTATGTAGGCTGTTATACATTCCGTGGGCTCTGCTCTATATTATGTGGCTGTGCTCTATACTCCGTGGGCTGTTTTATATACTATGTGGCTGTGCTATATACTATGTGGCTCTGCGATATACTCTATGGGCTGTGCTATATACTCCGTGGGCTGTGCTATCTACTACTTGGCTGTGCTATATACTACATGGCTCTGCTATATACTATGTGGGCTGTGCTATACACTACGTGGCCTGTGCGATACACTATGTGGCCTGTGTTATACACTACGTGGCCTGTGTTATACACTACATGGCCTGTGCTATACACTACGTGCGTGGGCTGTTGTATACTACGTGAGCTGTGTTATATGCTATGTAGGCTGTTATACACTCCGTGGGCTCTGCTCTATACTACGTGGCTGTGCTATATACTCTGTGGGCTGTTTTATATACTATGTGGCTGTGCTATATACTATGTGGCTCTGCTATATACTCTATGGGCTGTGCTATATACTCCGTGGGCTGTGCTATCTACTACTTGGCTGTGCTATATACTATGTGGCTCTGCTATATACTACGTGGCTGTGCAATATACTACATGGCTGTGCTATTTACTACATGGGCTGTTATATACTACATGGCTGTGTTATGTACTACGTGGCCGGCCGCGAACAATCAGCGACAGGCGCAGTCCGCCCGCGAATTGGCACGGGAGTTGAGCCACGCTTCGCTAATTGGTCGCGGCCGGCCAAATCCTGTGTATTCAATGTATTATTCTAAAATCTTCATAAATAAAGTACATACATATTCTAGAATACCCGATGCATTAGAATCGGGCTACCATCTAGTGTATACATATACAGTAAATATGGCTTAAAATGCACTCTGTCAGATTGAAATACTGCCTCTTTTCATTAGATAGATAGATAGATAGAGACACCATGTATATTCAGTATACATATATACACACCACTCAAATGCTGTGCTTTGCAAAAATTACAGCTTCTGCGTACTACTGTGCATCTACTGTACATTTGTCTCTGAGTACAATCCTGCTGTAATTAATAAAGAAAGTATGAAAATGATTTTATGCTGTTTCCAAGAATGTACGGTATACAATAGAAGGAGAAACTTCTAATTCCCAGTATAGACTGTTAATAAATAAAAATGAAATTTTCCAAAAAATCAAACAATACGAATAGACTCTCAAACATTTTGGGTGGATGTGGTCTACTGTAGACATTTTTGTCAATCTCTTTGTTACAGTGTCTATTAGAATATATTAGCTGGCACAATGAAGCATGTTTTATACTAAATCTCAGTACTGTATGAGGTCATCATCTTGTCTTTTGTTTTCTGACATGCATTGTTCTAAAATTTCTAGAACTTTTTGCGATTTGCAGTAAATAAAGTTTAATGTATGTATATAGCACTATTTCTTCAATCTGACGCTCCTTTGTTCGATTTTTGAAAAATGTCTAACATGAGTGATGTCCATATATGTGTGCATGTAGGATAAGATGTAGGCTGTTAAATGGTTATTCTCATCTTGCACATTTAAAGCATATCTATAGGATATGTGTTCATAGATTTGAGACTTGGCTCTCGGAAGAGACAGGCAAAATAGTAGGATCCCTTTTAAAATACTATGACATAACTTTTATTACGGATGTATTAATATAGAAACAAAACTCTTAATAAACATACACAAGTACAAAGTATATAATTAAAAGATAAAAAGTGGAAAATGGATACAACCTATTTCTTCCCTAATCCTTGAATACAATAGTACTCCGCGTACTCAATAGAACTTGTTTTTTTTTAGCACCCTACAAAGGATCTTACTTTTTGCCTGTCCCTTCCGTAAGCTATAAACAAAAAAGTTATGAATGTTGGTAGATCGTGACACAAAACAAATTTTAATAAAAGTATAAAACTTTTTAGAAACAGTAAAATACAGAAAAAATAATTTGGTATTGCTATTAAAAAAAACCTAAGCAACGACGTCAGAATTGTAGATTTTTACACCATTTCACCCAACAGATTATATTTCTGTTTAACAAAACAAGACGTTAAAATAAATGGTGTCATTCATAACTAAGAGGGGAAAAAAAAAGAAAGTGCAAAACTGATGGTGGCATCATCAGGAAGTGGTTGATCTATATTTTTAGACTTATGGCAATTCATTTACTAATACACATCCATAAATAACGCTATTACTGTTCATTATAACTTTTACCAATGTTGCCTAATGAAGCTACAGTATATAACAAAACAGATGTCCATATTCATCCCTGGCATAATTTTTCCCCCCAAGGTTTAAGCTAGCAGCTGTAAACCACTAGCACAATCCCAGACCACCATTACCCCTCCAATTCTAATTAAGGATAAGTTTTAGATAATAAGCAATAAGTGATAGGTTAGTAATCTGTTGATTCCTATAATCAAAGGGAGTTTATATTAATGTTCTAGAGTAGACAGACACTACATGATCTCCCTTTGTACTTTATTTTAATGTCTTTCTTAATAGTTATTACCCTTTTGATCAAGCTCGGACTGGCCCACTGGGAGCAGGTGAATTCCCTGGTGGGCCACTGTGAAGAGAAGTAGGGATCATTGTTAATACACTTGATTCAATATTTACAGAGAAAGTAATCATTTAATCATTTATTATGTAAACTACTAATATTAAGGATATATAAAAGCATAAGTAAATTTGTGCCCTAGTGTTAGGTTATCTTTGCATGTTACTTGTGGGTAGAGGTGAGCATATCGATTCGTGGGACTTAGGTACAGGATCCAGGTCAATGGTAC
Organism: Ranitomeya imitator; assembly: GCF_032444005.1. Taxonomy (NCBI): domain Eukaryota; kingdom Metazoa; phylum Chordata; class Amphibia; order Anura; family Dendrobatidae; genus Ranitomeya; species Ranitomeya imitator. The sequence goes on from NC_091284.1 coordinate 386,343,830, forward strand.
CTGGCTGCTAGATGGGTGGTCTGTGAATGTCTTACCTTAAGGCATCCCTGTTTAGCTTTTGATCTGTAAGGGCAGGCACAACTTGATCTGTGTGATGTCGCATATGACGTCGCGCAAGGTCTGGCTAATCGAAAGCTGTGCCTGGTACGCTGCCGAAAGATACAAAATTTGCAAGCCTCCATTCTAGCAGCCAGGTACCACTGACCTACATGCTAGACCGGGATCCTGCAAAGCCACTCAAAATCAAGCCAGTGATTTCTACTGGTGGGCCCTTGCACGCCTTTCTGACACTGCTTTTGGGGTCAATAGTATCCAAACCACTGAATAATCATTTAAATTTAAACTCTTTATTTTTTAGACCTTTCTCAAGCTTATAGAACGCTAAGTTCTAAATATTGTTTGCCTTCAACTCAAGAGCTCTTTACATCTGGCAAGTTGCTGCCAAAGCAACAGAGATTTGATTATAAAATAAAACGACAGAAATATATTCTTTGTCCTAGCAAAATGGGAAACTTGGCAAGTGTGGGGAAATTGGCAAGTAAGAGTGACTGAGAGATTTAAAGATCTGCAGCTTTGGGCCATAAAAGCACGCCGTGTGCAACAATACTGTGATGAGTACTTTAAAATAGAAAGTTTAAGGATATTTTTCAGTTTCCTGTTTACAGGATAATATAACTAAATCACATATATAAAAAGTAAGAAATTGAAATAGGAAAGCATTATGGTGGTGCTGACATATCTAAGTAGAGCTATAATGAGCCAGAATTGATAGTTTTTCGCCTTAGAAAATAAGAAAACATTTAGTTTACTCTGCATTAGTGAAAAGATGTTAGTTTAATGGGTGGTGTTTGCTGAGTAGGAATAAATCTGTATTAGCCTAATGGGTGGTGGTTGTGCACATATGAATAATTTAATGCTACTTTCACAAGAGGGAGTTACTACATGAATAAATTAATGTAAATCAAATTGATTTATTCAAACAGAGTAATATTCGACCATTAACCACCATAACACATGACAGATTAGTTTTGCCTCAGTTTGAGATTTACCTGTTTTGCATTTTGCTGTTTGCATTCAGATTATTATTTGTCTCCTATCTGAATATTTGTTTTATGGATTTAATCTGTATAAAATAAGCCCATGGAATTGACAATTTTTTTTGTCTTTGATCTTTTATGATAAATATTTTCGTGCACGCATATACAGCATAAATGAGAAACACATTGTAGCATCCAGGCGAAAATGCACAGCTAAATATGCGCATAATATAAAAATATTATGTTAGAAATCTAGAAATAGCAATAGATTTATACCACTACCTTCTTCTGATATGTTTACATATTATAGTCCCATTCATTTCAACATATCTATCATTAATGTGTAAGGGGTGGGATGGAAGTTTTAAATGAAACTGCTTCAATTGCTGTCTTTTTCTAACTTTGTGTATGTTCAACTCTTTACCTCTTGATGCCCATTCTATCTTCTAACGTCCAGTCTGTCATTGTTGGTCTCTCTCTGGTATATTTTTGAGGTTACAGCAGCATTGATTGTGGTTGAAAACATCTGGTCCTTGATCAGAGTTACGTATGCATTACAATAGCAAGGGCACCAAGTGGCACTGAGCCGCATAGTCACATCACTTGGCACAAAGGAACGAAGAAAGCATCCCTGAAAGTAGATGACAAGCATTGCACCCTGGGGTGATGACTGTCCTCTTGTGGGAGCGGGAAGGAGAGTTGCTTTGAGACTATAGAAAGGAAAGATTGGCGAATCTAAGCAGTGAGTCAAGAGCTTGGAAGAGATGCTGCAGCCTAATGAGGAGACAGTAAGGTAGCCAGCACAAAAAGTGGTGGTAGAAAGTTTGATCGTCCGTACAGAGACTATGGGGGAAACTGTGAAGCTCCTTGAGAATAACAATATATGGGGCTCCTGATTCAATATGGATATTCAAAAACATTTATCCTACTGATGTCTCAATTAATTTTACTTTTATTGGTATCTATTTTTATTTTTGAAATGTACCAATAGCTGCTGCAGTTCCCACCCTAGGCTTATACTCGAGTCAATAAGTTTTCCCAATTTTTGTTGTGGCAAAATTAGGGTCTCGGCTTATACTAGGGTCAGCTTATACTCGAGTATATGCGGTACCTGTCTGCTCTGTCCGGTGCCGGCTCAGAGTGATCACAGAATGGTCTTGCCAGCAACCCTGCTGCTTCACATCAATAGAGCAGCTCTTTCAGGCTTCTCTGTTGATGGAGCGTGACTGCTGATTAACAGCCAGCTCCCCCCAATGATGCAGCAGGGAGCTGGTTGTCGATCAGCATGACATTGACTGTCATGCCCATCAACAGAGCGGAATAAAAGCATCTACTTTGTATGTGTGATGTCACAGGAAGCAGGAGATTCACTGGAAAGAGTGGTCTAAGACCACTCTGAGCCAGCAGAGATCAGCTCCAGACACAACAGGCAGGTAGTAAGCAACCATCTGCCTGTAAGTTCTTAGGCTCATAAGAAAATTAAAAGTCCTGGAAAACCTCCTTCAATGGCCAGAATAGGTGGACATTGAACCTACTTTGTGGTGGACTATTCTGAGTCAAAACTATATTCTCTAAATTAAAACTGTCCAATACAAAGTTCAGTAAAGTGTATAATAATAATAATAATCTTTATTTATATAGTGCCAACATATTCCGCAGCACTTTACAGTTTTACAGCTTCAATCACAACAGTCATAAGTAACAATGTTTACACAAGACGACCCTGCTTGTGAGAGCTTACAATCTACAATGAGGTGGGGAGGGGAGATACAAAGTACAGGTGTGTATTTACAATGATGTATTTACAATGATGGTCCAGCCATCATCAGGGAGTGGGGGATAGATGGAAGTAGTGAATGGGCTACACACAAACAAAATAACTGATTAGGGAACATGATAGACCGCTCTAAGCAAATGTGTTTTGAGGGAGCGTCTAAAACTATGCAAATTGTGGATGGTCCTAATTTCTTGGGGTAGAGCATTCCAGAAGATTGGCACAGCACGGGAGAAGTCTTGGAGTCGGGAGTGGGAGGTACAGATTAGTGCAGAGGTTAGTCGAAAGTCATTTGCAGAGCACAGAGATCGGTTAGGCCGATAGACAGAAATGAGGGAGGAGATGTAAGGGGGTGCCGCACTGTGGAGAGCTTTGTGGGTGAGAACAAGTACTTTGAATTATATCCTGTAATGAATGGGCAGCCAGTATAATGTAAGAGTAACGATTAGCTAGATAGACGACCCTGACTACTGCATTAAGGATAGACTGGAGAGGGGAAATTCGAGTGAGGGGGAGGCCAATTAATAGAGGGTTGCAGTAGTCCAGGCGGGAGTGGATCAGGGCGACAGTGAGGGTTTTTGTTGTTTCTATAGTGAGAAAAGGGCGGATTCTAGAGTTGTTCTTTAGGTGTAAGCGGCACGAGCGGGAAAGAGATTGTATATGGGAGGTGAAGGAGAGATCGGAGTCAAAGATAACACCCAAACATCGTGCCTGCTGCCAGGGTGTTACTATGGTGCCACCAACGGAGAGGGAAACGTCAGGTTTAGGGAGGTTAGTAACATAGTAACATAGTAACATAGTTAGTAAGGCCGAAAAAAGACATTTGTCCATCCAGTTCAGCCTATATTCCATCATAATAAATACCCAGATCTACGTCCTTCTACAGAACCTAATAATTGTATGATACAATATTGTTCTGCTCCAGGAAGACATCCAGGCCTCTCTTGAACCCCTCGACTGAGTTCGCCATCACCACCTCCTCAGGCAAGCAATTCCAGATTCTCACTGCCCTAACAGTAAAGAATCCTCTTCTATGTTGGTGGAAAAACCTTCTCTCCTCCAGACGCAAAGAATGCCCCCTTGTGCCCGTCACCTTCCTTGGTATAAACAGATCCTCAGCGAGATATTTGTATTGTCCCCTTATATACTTATACATGGTTATTAGATCGCCCCTCAGTCGTCTTTTTTCTAGACTAAATAATCCTAATTTCGCTAATCTATCTGGGTATTGTAGTTCTCCCATCCCCTTTATTAATTTTGTTGCCCTCCTTTGTACTCTCTCTAGTTCCATTATATCCTTCCTGAGCACCGGTGCCCAAAACTGGACACAGTACTCCATGTGCGGTCTAACTAGGGATTTGTACAGAGGCAGTATAATGCTCTCATCATGTGTATCCAGACCTCTTTTAATGCACCCCATGATCCTGTTTGCCTTGGCAGCTGCTGCCTGGCACTGGCTGCTCCAGGTAAGTTTATCATTAACTAGGATCCCCAAGTCCTTCTCCCTGTCAGATTTACCCAGTGGTTTCCCGTTCAGTGTGTAATGGTGATATTGATTCCCTCTTCCCATGTGTATAACCTTACATTTATCATTGTTAAACCTCATCTGCCACCTTTCAGCCCAAGTTTCCAACTTATCCAGATCCATCTGTAGCAGAATACTATCTTCTCTTGTATTAACTGCTTTACATAGTTTTGTATCATCTGCAAATATCGATATTTTACTGTGTAAACCTTCTACCAGATCATTAATGAATATGTTGAAGAGAACAGGTCCCAATACTGACCCCTGCGGTACCCCACTGGTCACAGCGACCCAGTTAGAGACTATACCATTTATAACCACCCTCTGCTTTCTATCACTAAGCCAGTTACTAACCCATTTACACACATTTTCCCCCAGACCAAGCATTCTCATTTTGTGTACCAACCTCTTGTGCGGCACGGTATCAAACGCTTTGGAAAAATCGAGATATACCACGTCCAATGACTCACCGTGGTCCAGTCTATAGCTTACCTCTTCATAAAAACTGATTAGATTGGTTTGACAGGAGCGATTTCTCATAAACCCATGCTGATATGGAGTTAAACAGTTATTCTCATTGAGATAATCCAGAATAACATCCCTCAGAAACCCTTCAAATATTTTACCAACAATAGAGGTTAGACTTACTGGCCTATAATTTCCAGGTTCACTTTTAGAGCCCTTTTTGAATATTGGCACCACATTTGCTATGCGCCAGTCCTGCGGAACAGACCCTGTCGCTATAGAGTCACTAAAAATAAGAAATAATGGTTTATCTATTACATTACTTAGTTCTCTTAGTACTCGTGGGTGTATGCCATCCGGACCCGGAGATTTATCTATTTTAATCTTATTTAGCCGGTTTCGCACCTCTTCTTGGGTTAGATTGGTGACCCTTAATATAGGGTTTTCATTGTTTCTTGGGATTTCACCTAGCATTTCATTTTCCTCCGTGAATACCGTGGAGAAGAAGGTGTTTAATATGTTAGCTTTTTCCTCGTCATCTACAACCATTCTTTCCTCACTATTTTTTAAGGGGCCTACATTTTCAGTTTTTATTCTTTTACTATTGATATAGTAGATGGTGGGAGCAGAAGAAGTTCAGTTTTGGAGAGGTTGAGTTTCAGATAGAGAGCTGACATGATGTCGGAGACTGCGGACAGACAGTCAGTGGTGTTCTGTAGAACAGCAGGAGTAAGGCCAGGGGATGACGTGTATAGTTGTGTAAATTTTTAATGTAGTACCCAAAAAAACGTTTCGGTCGAACACACCGGACCTTCATCTGAGACGAGCGGAGGACTCCGCGTCTATTCCAGGCACACTATACCTCTCTCCTGCAAAAGTGGAACTTATCTTTTTCCTGTTTGCCACTCAGACGCCGCTCTCTCTGTGTGCCCACAGACACTTTCTTGTCTGTCTCCATAATTCCACACACAGTACGTAACTGATGAAGGTCCGGTGTGTTGGACCGAAACGTTTTTTTGGGTACTACATTAAAAATTCACAAAGAGCATAAGTTGAGTGCAAGGTTTTTCTTTATTTATACTGTAAGGTGTGGGAACCTACCTTTGCACCACCACCAGTAGTGCACACGGTTCTACCATTCAAGTGTATAGTTGTGTGTCATCGGCATAAAGATGGTACTGAAAGCCAAATCTGCTGATGGTCTGTCCAATTGGGGCCGTGTAGAGGGAGAAGAGAAGGGGCAAAGGACTGAGCCCTGGGGTACCCCGACAGTGAGAGGAAGAGGAGATGAAGTGGAGCCAGAGAACAGAACACTGAAGGAGCGGTCAGAAAAATAGGAGGAGAACCAGGAGAGAGCAGTGTCCTTAATGCCAAGTGACTGGAGCCTAGAGAGTAAGAGAAGGTGGTCAACAGTGTCGAAAGCTGCAGAAAGATTGAGAAGAATGAGCAGAGAGTGGTCACCTTTACATTTTGCTGTCAGAATGTCGTTGGTCACTTTGATGAGTGCAGTTTCTGTCGAATGCAGGGGGCAGAAGCCGGACTGTGAAGGGTCTAGGAGGGAGTGAATGGAGAGTAAAAGGGTAAGGGGGGAGTAGACTAGGCACTCCAAGAGTTTAGAGATGAAAGGGAGATTGGAAACCGGTCTGTAGTTGTTTGTGCAGGATGGGTCGAGGGTGGGTTTCTTTAGTAACGGAGTAATGATAGAGTCTTTGAAGGAGGATGGGAAAATGCCTGAGAAGAGTGAGAGATTAAAGATTGTAGTTAGGTGAGTAGTGACGACTGGAGAGAGAGACTGGAGAAGATGAGAGGGAATGGGTCGGTAGAGCATGTAGTTGGACGAGAAGAAGAGAGGAGCCTGGATACTCTATATAGTGTAGGGTGTATCTCTATAGGCAAAGCATGGTTGATAGTTTCTGTTTCCACTTACAAACATGCCTCATGTACATTGCAATATCAGACAGAAGCTTACACAGCCAGCAAATTCCTCTAACAGCAGCAACTGGAGCTACCACTGAATGCTTCTGTTTCACCATGTATAAGCACTGTCAACACTGAATAGCTCCCATCACCCCTGCGCTCTAGTGATGTGATTGCGGGAAGCCGATGGGTTACCATGACAGCTGGGAGCCTGCTAAAGGACCCCATTGTTGCCATATTAGTCTTTCCATGAAGTGCAGCCTTACAGGATCAAGTCCACTAAGGAAACAATAAAAAGAACTTTAAAAAAAAGATATTGTAAAACATATTGAAAAAGTAAAAAAAAAATAGTTTAAATCACTTCCCTTTCCTCCATTAAAAAATAATAAATAATATTAATAATAATAAATAACGTGTTATCACCTGTAAAGGTCCAGTCAATCAAATGTTAAAATGATTTAAACCACACATTAAACATGAAAAAGAAAAAAATGGAAACTCCAGAATTGCTGTTCTTTGATTTGTCACCAAACTTCTCCCCAAAAATGCATTTAAGAGTGATCAAAACATAATAGTAATAATAATACAAAATAGTGCAATGTAAATGTCAGTTTAGGGTACAAAAAACAAGCCATCTTTCAGGTCTATTGATAAAAAATACAAAATTTACAGGACTCTAAAAAAAAGAAAATAAATTTTCTTTGCATTATCATTTTCTAATTTCAGATTTTTTTATGTTTCTAAAATAGATATATAAAAAATTAAAGTTTGGTACCACCACTAGAGAATCATACTGCCGGGTCATTTTTACAGCACAGTGAATGCTATAAAAAAACAAGCCGATAATCCAATAGCAATTTAACCCTACTTTGATTTCCCCCCCAATATTTTAGCGCATTACAAAGCATTATTGAAAACTACATCTCGACACTCAAAAGACAAAGTCTCATATGGTTATGACAATGACAAAAATAAAAAAAAATACTGCTCTTGAAAGAACAGAAAGAACCAAAAAAAATCATCAGGTCTTCAAAGGATTAAAGTCAAGGCCTGAGTTGATCAATGAGGAACTAAAACACCATTTACTTGATCTTAAATATTGATTTATTAAAGCTAAACTTTAATCTCCAAAGTTTGTAATTTCCTCCATTATTTTTTTGCCGCCAATGTGCTTGAAAAGTTTACAGCAAAAAACAATTCAGTATTTCAGTATTTTCAGAGTCCAGAAGAAGCTTTTATTATCTATACTAAATAAGTGTGTGTGTTTCCCTCAAGAATCTTTGGGTTTGTAAGTATAACTTTAATAGACTATTTTTTCAAAATTATACGTTATCATTCATTTTGGTAAGGAATAGTATACTAAAGGTGAATTATTAATTTTCTGCCTGTAAGTTAGAATAATATATAAATGGCTACCTGCTTGTGAAGCACCAAATTATACAGAACTTTTCATTTTGAGAATGAAGGTTAAATCGCTATGCCTGCCCATAATCACATGTAAGTACATATTTTGATAAAGTAACATAGTTAGCCCAAGTGTCCTTTCTTCCAAAAAGGGCACTGTTAAAATAATTACAAAATACAGTGATTCAATACATGCATTTCATCTGTTCATATGGTATTGTTTTAATTAAATAAACAAAGAAGTAGATAAAGAAAATCATAAAATAATTAAATAAATACTTAAATATATAAGACAAATTAAAACTATTATTGCTATTATTAATCTTTGGGATTTCTCGTTGTACCATTAGTGACTTTATGCTCTGCCCAGCTCAGACTGGCCCACAGGGAAACAGGGGATTCCCCAGGTGGGCCTCTCAACAGTATTGTGCCCCCCACAACCCTATATGATCACTATTTAGCACAATTGGGACACTAGTTACTACTCAATGTGAGGCTAGTCTCTACTCACGGACTTACCGTGAGGCAGAATAGTCAAAAGGTCCGGGGTGAGTACCAAGAGGGCTTGTAATAGACAAAAAGACAAAAGCATAGCCAGGTACATGTCTGAGGTCAGAGTATCAGAAGCTTAATAGCAAAGCCACAAAAAGAGAACTAAAAATCCTCCAAAAATTCAAGAATTAATACAGCAGAAAAGGGGCAGCAGTGCTTACCTGCCCAGGTCTCCAAACAAATGCACTAACAGGATGCAGAAAAACCATGTAGTAAAGATTGCGGAAACACAGGTGCAAAATACTAATAAGACAACCACTCACAACCAACCAATTCAAGGAGGGGGGTGATTGATCAGTGTATGATTGCACAAAAGAGGCTTGTATAGGGTGCTATTCAATACAGGTAATGCACAGTATCTGCTTTACACTCTATTAGTGATGCCCATACTATTAGCACAGGCGGGCTGCCCATCACTATCTAAATGAATCCCATGAGGGCAGACACCCCAGTTTACATCCCATGTGAACAGCACCCTATACAAGCCTCTTTTGTGTAATCATATATAAGCAATCACCCCCTCCATGAATTGGTTGGTCGTGAGTGGTTGTCTTATTAGTATTTTGCACCTGTGTTGCCGCCATCTTTACTACATGGGTTTGCTGCATCCTGAGAGTGCATTTGTTCGGAGACCTGGGCAGGAAAGCAGAGTATTAGGAAAGTAGTGAATCAAGACAAAGGGTGTAAGTGAATATTATGGTAAAAAGGTAAATCCAACTCCGAGCATAGAGCAAGCACACACACCACTTGAGCAAAGCTACAATTGGCGAAGGTCTGACAATTGTCAGAGTGCCCTTTAGTCAATTGTCAGAGTGCCCTTTAGTCACCTAGAATAGATGATACCTGGATTCACAGACCCAGCCAGATAGTTCGGCTGGGTTGTCCCAGTACTTACACCTCTGCTTCAAATTGGGTAGTAGAGCTGTCACTCTCAATCCTGACAGCTCAGCCAGCCCTTGATCTCATAGTGCGGCAGAGCTATCATTCGCAATGTCCCTAGGACATCGGGAGTGGTGGAATCCTAGCAGCAATACAGTGGACTCACTATGCACAGATAAAGGCAACATCATTCATTTAAGAAACAAGAAAGTCTACTGTTATATAAAAGCATAAGAACATTTGTTAATGAAATATTTGCATATAACTAAACAGTGGGCCCTGGAGTCTTTGTTCCTGGTGGACCCTCAGCAGTCCAGTTAGACAATGCATCTGATTGTATATATTATACTCTTGGTAGCTAGTTCCACATAAACTTCTCACCAAATCCTGCTGTAATTGGTGTAAACTAAGCCACTTCTGCACGAAATACTGATGCTCTCCATCTATTTATGATGTGCTGTAAAGAAAATCAACTGACATTCGCTTTACTGTTCATTCTATATTTTCTCTGCTGATGATTACAGGAGCTTGACATCTTGCTCATAAGCCGGTTATGGGACTCAGAACTGCAAAAAACCTTACTAAAACCTAGATTGGCTGTGTCAGCTGGCTTCATGCTATCAATCTAAGCTGGTCAGTGCCTGGAAAAGGTCTTATGGAGTCAGTGTGACAAGATCATCCATTAGTAGAGCCTTGCTGTGAACTGCTGTGAACTGTGCAAGACAATGTGCAAGATAGTGTGTTTATCTTCCAGTTGTTCTACCAATAGCAATGACACACATGTAAAATGTACATATTCTTAACCCATACTCTGCCAGAAGAGGTATTATGCAAAAATGAGCTAAAATTGGGTACTGTTAATTATAGAGGGAACATAAGTATTGTAAAACAATGTAAATTCACTGCAGGCTCGATTTCAGAATGCTTTATCAAACTCTAAATTATCTAGGAAGATTGGGTAATCACATTCCTCAGCTGTAAATAAATTTATAAGCCATTGGAAAAAAAATGGCTTAAATAGCATGACTATTACTTTTAAATGGGTTTTCTCCCAACTCACTCCAGGTCTGACCATTGGGACCCCTAATGATTCCGAAACACAGGATCTTGAAAAACCCAGTGTGAATGAAACAGTGGATGGCCATATGTACTGGCACTCGATTCATTCTTGTGTAAGTGCCAAGGACCAGCAATCAGGAAGTTATTCCTTATCCCATAGATAGGGGATAACTTCTAAATGTGAAAATACCCATTGAAGGTACATTACACTGGCCAATTATCGTGAGCAAGCATTCTTATAAACACTTTTTTTCCTGATAATTAACAAGTGGAAGACTGTAAATCATGCAACTATCAACCAAATCGGCCTGTCGAGAACAATGACACTCTATGCGCATAGATGAATCTATTTCCCATCTTTCTGTGTGCATGGGAAGTTCAGTTGGCCTGTCTAAAAAGTTTATTAAATGACTGGCCCTAGGCAAACATAGCCATCGTCAGCCAGGTTAACCGGGCAATTATTTCCATGAACAGTTATCACAAACCACCCGACCTTTGGCTTCAGAGTCACATGTAGAATTTGCACTCTCGGCATGTGTCTACTTAGGTATTGGCAGCTGCATAGACGTTTATATTCTACTGACGCTTGTGAAATTATTGTGTTACTTGAGCTTAGCAAGACTCAAAATCAAGTCCCTGGAAGTCAGCACTAAGTAGATCACTTGGTCATATCTTAGTAAACTTTTTCCTTTTAAATATTCAGTGTGGTTCCACACCATTTGCCATAATGAAAAATGGATCAGAATCTATAAAACGTTGGTGCCCCTGCTGTACATTATAGTAAATAATTTAGGAAATAACATCTTGAAAGTATTGCTACTACTATTATTGACACTAATGCTTATTGTTACCATCAATAATGTTAATAAAAATGATAGTGGAAGTTCTACATTTTCTACTGTATGTCAACTTGACTGAACAGCATAAGACCATATTTTGTATTGTAACATTTTATATTAAATTTTTGTTGCAACAAAATAGTTAGGTGTACAGTAAGGACTAGCGTTGTACATAATGTCGGTGTTACCATAGGTAATGATCACACATTTTGCGGAGCAAACTTAAAATCATTGAAGTCATTATCAAGATCCTTCTGTTTAGTTAAACAGTTGGAATAAGTAGCTTGCTTAGAAATAGAGAAAGGCAGAAAATAAATTATTACTCTTTATTTTTTTCTCTTTTGTGTCAGCAATTTGCCAATTGGTTTTCAAACTGTCTACACAGGCGGCAACATGCGAGCAGCAGCATCATTATGCGCTTGTCTTCGCTAATTCTATTTACTGCGCTGTACACGGAGAACACAGGCCTCTTCAGGTCTCTATGTACTCTGTGAATGTTAGTGCGGAAGGTTGTGCGGCTAACAAGCTGTTATTTGTAGAACATTATGACTTAGAATGCCATCTGCAGATTTTCTACATCAAAACCTTCCCAGCAATAACTTTCATAGAAAAATGAAATCACTGCTTTCTGAGACCTGTAGTTTTTTTTTAGCTTTCTTTAATGCAGTATGTTACACCTCCTAATAGCAGGCTAATGGGGTTTACCTGGTTTCATGTACAGTGATCATAACATGGACTATTCCATTGATCTGTTTTATTTGTTTTTAAAGGGATAATTATATTGACAAAACAAAACCCAAAAGGCTAAAAAATTATATATGAAATTATGGTTTGTTAGGTAAATAACTTTTCTCCAGCTGACATATATATTTTTGTAACATGGATTGCTGTATTATATTCAAGCAGTACCTCCAGAGGCTCTCCTAGGAGTTGCAGGACTGGAGGACACTTCTCTAGATTTTTTGAGAGCTCATAACACTGAAAAGCTCTTCTACAGATTATATCCACCCATGAAATCCTACTAGTTAACCACTTCTAATTTTCAAAATAACAAATTATCATTGTGTTATGTGCAAACTAGCTATTCTCTACCAGAAAAAGTAAGACCCCTAATAAAATTGTCCCATTCCAATGATTGATTTTCACCATATTGAGAGGACCTCTATAGTTCTGTATGAACTATAACGTCATATGGAAATCACAAGGCGTTTTCGCTACTTGGTACAACTGTCATCAGCTATAGTGTGATATAATCTACACTATTCTAGTACCCTCAGGGTTGACAGCAGAGTATAGATTGGAGGATATCCCAGTAATAAAACGTAACTTTTAATATATTAGTTAAAACCTGGACAACCAAGAAAAAACACAAACAACCACAAAACAAAAAGTGCTCATGTAAACCAGTGCTCAAAGATAAAAATTGGTTTGGTCTCACCAATGAGGATGGACGTATAGCCACAGCGGTTTCCTCTCAGTCTTCTTAACTGAGAATCGGTGGTCCAAATGAAAGGGTGTGGTAGGGGGTGTAGGGTTTTTCCCTTTCTTCCCCGTCATGCCCCTGTTGTACTCCTATCTTCACAAGGACATGCCCCAAGTGAACCCTACTATGGACAACCACCATTAGATAAATGTATTCAATGTTCTCCCTCTCCCTATGCATTTCATCTCCAATAACGGGGACTCATCAGAGTAGTCAGATGAGGATCGGTGCCAGTAGGACACGAAAGAAGTCCAGCATATGTCCGGACATATTACAGGTCCCGCAGTGGCTAGGTACCCATGAGTCAAATTAACACAGACAGTAACGAAGTACTCACAAAGAGTCATTCTCACCCTGGCAGACCAGACCTACCCTTGTACAATTATTCATTTTAGTTATGGTATTATAGCATCGCATTTTGTAATAATTATGGCTATGATTTAACATTATCTGACCTTGTATAGATGAGAGAGCATAAAAACCTACCAACATGCAGTATATGCATGGATACTCCATAACAGATACTTTTACTCAGTGTTATGATGTTTTTCTGGGTGTATATCTTAGCCAAAATGTGACTTGAGTGTTGCATGATGCAGTCCTTATTGACTCTGAATCACAGATAGATGACATTGTTTTATATTGAAAACTTGTTAAATGCAATTTATATCATATCTTGTGTAAAAGCACAAATACAAAATTGAATGTCTGCCCAGGATATTAAATGAGCTGCAAGAATTGGAGACTGATCAAGCTTGAAGGTGTTCCTGAGCTTTCTTGTATCATAAAAAGTGAAGCACTAATGTTAAATCATTACTTTCATTCTAAAACTATTCACAGATCAAAGGAGTTGAGGTATAGCTTAAGATTTCCGAGTGTTGGTCGAAAACGTAAAAGGTGATTAAGTGAATATGTGCAAGGGACAACCTCTTTATGACCTTTCTATGAAAAGCCGAAATAGCATCGAAGCAGTGCCCACCTAAGTGCATAGGTAATCCTAAATTTTTGGACCATGAAACAAGCATTTGGGATTACGCTTTATGATTATCAGGCACAATTTTATCATTCAGTATCTAAAGTAAATATGGTATAGTATTTAAACATAAATCACATCCAGGTATATATGCACTATATGGATGGGCTTATTATTATTGTAGCTTCAACATCCATCAGTTGTGCAAAGTATATATGACATACTCATCTACATTATGTAAAATTGAAGTCTGCCATTAAATAGCATATCCACATTTAGGAGAATCTGTCAACAAATTTTCACTCCCAAACTATTTATATGTGCATGTAGCTCTTTCAAAGACAAGTTCACCAACACCTTTTCGTGGTCAGTCCACTCCTCTGATACTGAGAAATCAGCATTTGAACCGAGATGAAAATGAGGCGGAAGATCTAACACATCGGTCACTCCAGCTCTATTCACCATCTAGCGCTGCCTCCTCCTTTACAGATGGCTCCTCTTCCTGAAGTCACAGGGCATAGTGACTGTCAAACAGGAGGAGGCAGTGGTGCTGGGTGAGGAATAGAGCTGGAGTGACAGAAACTTCAGATCCATAATAGCTCTTCAGCCTCATTTGCATAACAATTCAAACATTGATTTATCAGTGATGGAGGAATGGACTAGACATGTAATGGTATTGCTGAAGTCATCTGTGAAAGCGATACATGCGTATATAAATAGTTTGGGAGTAAAAACCTGCTTTCAGATTCTCTTTAAACATATAATTTAATTTTGCATTATTATTATTGGCTTATTTTTTTTCTTTTTCCTGGCTTTTATTGAATCCAAATACTTATACATAATTTATCATATACTAAGTAATCCACATCCCAGGGAGGATAAGGGTCCCAAGGACAAACTAAGTGAATACAAAATCCCAAAAGCGTTTATAAGTTTATTAATTAATGAATAAGTACGTAAGAAAATTCATAAAGAGCATAAAAACAAAGGTGCCCCTAGAAAAGAGACAGCAGAAAAACTACTGTAGTTAGTAGTGTCATTAACCCCTTCACCCCGAAGCCTGTTTTCACTTTCCTGACTAGGACAATTTTTACCATTCTGACCACTGTCACTTTACGAGGTTATAACTCTGATACGCTTCAATGGATCACACTGTTTCTGAGAATGTTTTCTCATGACATATTGATCTTCATGACAGTTGTAACATTTCTTTGACATGACGTTTATTTGTGAATAAACGGAAACTTGGTGAAAATTTTGAAAATTTTGCAATTTTCAAACTTTGTATTTTATGCCTTTAAATCTGAGAGTCAAATCACACAAAATAGTAAGTAAATAACATTTACCACGTGCCTACTTTACATCAGTACAATTTTAGAAATATAGTTTTTTATGTTAGTAAGTTCTAAGGGTTAAAAGTTGACCAGAGATTTCTAATTTTTACAATAAAATTTGCAAAACCATTTTTTTAGGGACCATCTCACATTTGAATTGACTTTGAGGGGTCTATATGACAGAAAATACCCCAAAAGGCACCATTCTAAAATCTGCACCCCTCAAGGTGCTCAAAACCACATTCAAGAAGTTTATTAACCCTTCAGGTGCTTCACAGGAATGTTTGGAATGTGGGAGGAAAAAAAAATTTACTTTTCTTTCACAAACATTTTCCTTTAGACCTAATTTTTTTTTACTTTAACTAAGGTTCATCAGAAATATAGGGGAATCCATGTTACTGGTAGTACAAAGGCTCTGGAAAAGCTAAATGGCTCCTCACCCCTCAAAAGAAATGCAGCAAATTCTGTGCTTCCAAATCCAAATTCCCCCTCTCTTCTGTGCCCCAGTGTGCGTAAACAACATTTAGTGCCCACATGTTTGGCATTTCTGTAGTGATGAGAGCTGCCTAATTTACACATGCGTGCCTCCAGAAGCATGAGCTGGGCATAACATACAGGTTACTACAACAGCAGTTTGCAATTTTCACTCAGCAATATTCACTGCTGCTTGTTTCTGGAAACGCACATGGAGTCAAAATTGTCACTACATCTGTAGATAAATTCCCAAAGGGTTACAATTTACAAAATGGGGTCACCTGTTGGGGATTCTGCTTTTCTAGCACTTAGGGGCTCTGTATATGGAAGCCGCAAACTATTCTAGGAAAATCTGCGCTCCAGGAAGCGCTCCGTCCCTCCTGAGTCTCTCCATATGGCAAAGTAGTACTGTACATCTACATATGGGGTATTGCCACGTTCAGTAAAAATTGTGGGGCAAATGTTGGTGCCATTTTTACCCATTTCCCAGTATAAAAATGTAAAACTTGGGGCTAACACAATTTTTGTGGTAAAAATGTGAATTATTTTATCTTCCCTGCTCAATGGTATAAAGGTCTGTGACACACTCGTGGTGTCAATATAATCACTGCACCCCTAGATGAATTCACTGAGAGGTTTAGTTGGTAAAATAGGGTCACTTATCGGGGTTCTGCTTTTCTGGCACCTCAGGAGCTCTGCCAATGTAACATGCGGTAAAATCTGCGCTGTAATATGGCGCTCCTTCCCTTCTGACCTTGGCACTGAGCCTTAAAAGTAGTTTTTGACAACATATGGGCAATCAGTGAACTGAGGAGAAATTGCACAACAAATTTTTGGTTTACATTTTCTTCTGTTACCCTTGTGAAAATCCAAAGATTTTTGCTTGAAAAATTTGATTTGTTTTATTTTCACGGCTTATGAACTTCTGTGAAGCACTTGGGGATTCAAGGAGCTCAATTCACATCTAGATAACTTCCCAAAGGGGTCTAGTTTCCAAAATGGTGTCATTAGTGAGGGGGTTCCACTGATTAGGCACATCAGGGGCTCTCCAAACGTGACATGGCATCTGCTAAATATTCCAGCAAATTATACATTCAAAAAGTCAAATGACGCTCCATCCCTTCCGAGCCTTGTCGTACGCCCATACAGTAGATTTCCCCCATATACGGGGTATCGGCATGCTCGGGAGAAATTGCACAACAAATTATGTGGAGTAAATTCTCCTGTTACCCTTCCTTGCATCTGCATCACAGAACATCACATCAGCATCTGACAGGCAGAGAAGGTCCTGCTCTGAGAAGGCACTGACATGTCACCTTCCCTGAAGTACCCCGTGGCCATCTTACAGCTGGGGGTCTCCATGGAGACCAGCAGGACAATGCAATCACATTGCGTTATCCTGATGGAAGCACGCAAGGAATGAGTTCCCTGCGCGATTCTCCTCTATGTCGCTGTCACTACTGATAGCAGCACCAGAGCGGTTAAATGCCCATGATCAGTGCTAACACCAATCGTGGGCATTGCTGTGGGTGTCAGCGCTCACACAGATCTGACACCCGCACCCCATCGCTGTGGCACTCAGCATTAGATCGCGCGTTCAGTGCACCATACCTGTACTGCTGTTTGTGGGAATGCAGCTCCTGCACATCAGTACATATACGCCGCATGTCGGGAAGGGTTTAATAGTAAATATTCATATATAACTCTATATCTCTGAGTGTGTATATGTATATGGGACGAATGAAGCATTATTAATAAAGAAAATACCGCTATTTACCTGGCAATGTTGAAACAAAAAAAAGCTGCATTTGATATAACAGGCGTGAAAATGAAAATCTTACTCTGGTTAGGAACTGGAATAAGATTTCTGGCATAAGCTATTCCACATGTATGCCCTGTCCCTTCAAATATCCTCCCATTTTGGTGGATCTGAATGAAACTGGCATGAAAATGCCAAAAGTTGGAAGATTTTTGCGTAACCTTGAGTTTGATGAATCAGGGCCATAGAGTTCAATGATACTATTTTGTCTCCATAAAGTCACCACTAGAGGTCACTTGTGAGTTCCTTGCATACTGGTCACACTCAGTAATAAAACAGTAGACAGTAAGCTCTTCTAGTGATGATTGCACGAGTTTAGGTTTTACCATTTATCTGCTTAAATCATAGAGTAGACCTCAGAAAACTTATAAAACCACTATTTATTAATAAAATCAAGGCGACGAACCCAACCCAAAGTGACCAATAAACAAAACAACCCAAAAACAACAAGTGCTATAAAAACACCATTGATTTGATGGGGATAGCTATATCACCCTAGTCAGGTAAGCTATATACTTTCCTACCTGGCTGCGGAGGTAGACACCCTAGGGGGAGCGTACTGGCGCCCACGCTCCGCGATGACTGTCCCTAGGGGCCCTAGTGTACCCTATAGCCACTAATGACCACCTCTACCCAGCATCTAAAGGATCCTCTAGTGCTAACAGAGATCTACTATGCTAGGGAAAGCCTATATCCCCAAAAAGAACAAGGAAAATAATAGACACCTATGGCGGTAGGTGAAAAAATGCATATATAAGAACAACAGATAGTGCTCCGATGTTGAGTGGGCAATAGCGGGTAGCTAAAGGAGATAGGATATATTACTACCAGACCGAACCATCTGATTCACATCGACTGGAGCAACCTCACTAAGCACCCCTGATACGCCACCAGTTTCTATAACATACTAGCTATCTATCATCATAAGTGACACTACCTATCACTGTATCTGGCCTCCTGAAGAGCCGTGACAGGCGAAACGCGTAGAGGCGTTCATTATAAGATGGCGGTGGTGCGGATATGCCGACAGATGAGTACTGTTAGCCTATGTACATAGCGATGTTTTGAGTATGTTATAGAAACTGGTGGCGTATCAGGGGTGCTTAGTGAGGTTGCTCCAGTCGATGTGAATCAGATGGTTCGGTCTGGTAGTAATATATCCTATCTCCTTTAGCTACCCGCTATTGCCCACTCAACATCGGAGCACTATCTGTTGTTCTTATATATGCATTTTTTCACCTACCGCCATAGGTCTCTATTATTTTCCTTGTTCTTTTTGGGGATATAGGCTTTCCCTAGCATAGTAGATCTCTGTTAGCACTAGAGGATCCTTTAGATGCTGGGTAGAGGTGGTTATTAGTGGCTATAGGGTACACTAGGGCCCCTAGGGACAGTCATCGCAGAGCGGGGGCGCCAGTACGCTCCCCTAGGGTGTCTACCTCCGCAGCCAGGTAGGAAAGTATATAGCTTACCTGACTAGGGTGATATAGCTATCCCCATCAGTTCAATGGTGTTTTTATAGCACTTGTTGTTTTTGGGTTGTTTTGTTTATTGGTCACTTTGGGTTGGGTTCGTCGCCTTGATTTTATTAATAAATAGTGGTTTTATAAGTTTTCTGAGGTCTACTCTATGATTTAAACCGTTGTACCTCTTGTCTATATATTTTTGAGAGTACTTTACCATTTATCTGCATGCTGGGAGTTTACAAGTTTATACAATTATGTACCAATACTCAGCACAGAATATTGGACTTGTGATATTTTAATAATTGTAAACTTTATTGTCAAATATCTCTTTTACTTTTTTTAAAAAGATTTCAGCGTTCCACCCCTACATCTTTCTTTGCTCCATCTGTACATACAGTGGGGCAAAAAAGTATTTAGTCAGTCAGCAATAGTGCAAGTTCCACCACTTAAAAAGATGAGAGGCGTCTGTAATTTACATCATAGGTAGACCTCAACTATGGGAGACAAACTGAGAAAAAAAAATCCAGAAAATCACATTGTCTGTTTTTTTATCATTTTTTTTGCATATTATAGTGGAAAATAAGTATTTGGTCAGAAACAAAATTTCATCTCAATACTTTGTAATATATCCTTTGTTGGCAATGACAGAGGTCAAACGTTTTCTGTAAGTCTTCACAAGGTTGCCACACACTGTTGTTGGTATGTTGGCCCATTCCTCCATGCAGATCTCCTCTAGAGCAGTGATGTTTTTGGCTTTTCGCTTGGCAACACAGACTTTCAACTCCCTCCAAAGGTTTTCTATAGGGTTGAGATCTGGAGACTGGCTAGGCCACTCCAGGACCTTGAAATGCTTCTTACGAAGCCACTCCTTCGTTGCCCTGGCGGTGTGCTTTGGATCATTGTCATGTTGAAAGACCCAACCACGTTTCATCTTCAATGCCCTTGCTGATGGAAGGAGGTTTGCACTCAAAATCTCACGATACATGGCCCCATTCATTCTTTCATGTACCCGGATCAGTCGTCCTGGCCCCTTTGCAGAGAAACAGCCCCAAAGCATGATGTTTCCACCACCATGCTTTACAGTAGGTATGGTGTTTGATGGATGCAACTCAGTATTCTTTTTCCTCCAAACACGACAAGTTGTGTTTCTACCAAACAGTTCCAGTTTGGTTTCATCAGACCATAGGACATTCTCCCAAAACTCCTCTGGATCATCCAAATGCTCTCTAGCAAACTTCAGACGGGCCTGGACATGTACTGGCTTAAGCAGTGGGACACGTCTGGCACTGCAGGATCTGAGTCCATGGTGGCGTAGTGTGTTACTTATGGTAGGCCTTGTTACATTGGTCCCAGCTCTCTGCAGTTCATTCACTAGGTCCCCCCGCGTGGTTCTGGGATTTTTGCTCACCGTTCTTGTGATCATTTTGACCCCGCGGGGTGGGATTTTGCGTGGAGCCCCAGATCGAGGGAGATTATCAGTGGTCTTGTATGTCTTCCATTTTCTAATTATTGCTCCCACTGTTGATTTCTTCACTCCAAGCTGGTTGGCTATTGCAGATTCAGTCTTCCCAGCCTGGTGCAGGGCTACAATTTTGTTTCTGGTGTCCTTTGACAGCTCTTTGGTCTTCACCATAGTGGAGATTGGAGTCAGACTGTTTGAGGGTGTGCACAGGTGTCTTTTTATACTGATAACAAGTTTAAACAGGTGCCATTACTACAGGTAATAAGTGGAGGAAAGAGGAGACTCTTAAAGAAGAAGTTACAGGTCTGTGAGAGCCAGAAATCTTGATTGTTTGTTTCTGACCAAATACTTATTTTCCACCATAATGTGCAAAAAAATGATAAAAAAACAGACAATGTGATTTTCTGGATTTTTTTTTCTTAGTTTGTCTCCCATAGTTGAGGTCTACCTATGATGTAAATTACAGACGCCTCTCATCTTTTTAAGTGGTGGAACTTGCACTAATGCTGACTGACTAAATACTTTTTTGCCCCACTGTATATGCTTTCCATTATTTGTCTCCCAAACTGTGCATCATTCTTACTGATAGCATGCTGCTTTGCCTTCTCTGTGAAATGCTTCATTTGTCCTTGCTATGAAAAGAAAAACCTTGTCATTGCTTAATGTTGTGTTGCCTGATTTTAATCAGTATTTTACTTTAGTCAACAGTAGAATCGTATGACTGCAACTCCCATCTGCATGAGTCGGATAACATTGATCCACTGATGCATTCAGACTGGTGGCAAGCGGCGATTGACATAAATAATAAGTGAAATTGGCGGAACGGGTTTATGATCACCATTGATAAAACCAGAAGCCATGAAAACATTGACTTTGCACTTGTCCTTCAGAGGTCACTACATCCTTATAGTATGTAAATGGATAACCATATTTCTGAAGACAACAAATACCCAAAGCTGGGAAGTTATTTGGTTCCTATAAGTGAAACCGTTGCTTAAAATTGTATTTTGTATATGTATGTGTGTAATTCCTTTTGGTTTGTACCTTTTATCATTTTATACAGCAAGCAGTTCTATATATGTGATTGTTCCTGACAACCAATTCTGAACTACAAGTATAATACAGAAGATTACATACACTATATAAAAAGACACATATGCATGTTTGTCTCAATATCTGACATGAAATCAGAATATACAAACTTGAAAAACGAAATTTGAACTGCATTACTGCACTAGAAATATGAAAAATGAGAGCTTTTAGCGCATAAAAATGGCCAATTTTATGTGTACCTGGTAGCCTCTTTACGGCATCTCTCTTATACCAGGTCCTACGCTTGCCTTACCTCGCTGAGAATAAACGTCTCCATCTGAATGGGTGCATGTGAAACCTCTTCTTATACTAAAATTGTCTCTCTCTGTGGAGGGGTATTGGACCTGCTGTAATTAAAACACCTGTAGGCTAGGAGGCGGAGTGCACGATCAGAAGGCTAGAGAATACATTTCAAAAACCTGACCTGCACATCCAAACATAGACTCAGTGTGAACAGGTGCTAAACCTAGAGTCGCCAACTCGTATATAGTTAAGTAAATAAGGCAGCACACTGCAGCGCTAGAACATACAAACTTGAAAAACAAAATTTGAACTGCATTACTGCACTAGAAATATGAAAAATGAGAGCTTTTAGCGCATAAAAATGGCCAATTTTATGTGTACCTGGTAGCCCCTTTACGGCATCTCTCTTATACCAGGTCCTACGCTTGCCTTACCTCGCTGAGAATAAACGTCTCTATCTGAATGGGTATATGTGAAACCTCTTCTTAGACTCAAATTCTCTCTCTCTGTGGAGGGGTATTGGACCTGCTGTAATTAAAACACCTGTAGGCTTGGAGGCGGAGTGCACGATCAGAAGGCTAGAGAATACATTTCAAAAACCTGACCTGCACATCCAAAAATAGACTCAGTGTGAACAGGTGCTGAACCTAGAGTCGCCAACTCGTATATTGTTAAGTAAATAAGGCAGCACACTGCAGCGCTAGAACATACAAACTTGAAAAACGAAATTTGAACTGCATTACTGCACTAGAAATATGAAGATCACCGACCTCATGGCCGACCACACACAGGGGTCGGGTTTCATGAAACCCGACTTTGCCAAAAGTCGGCGACTTCTGAATCTGGCCGACCCGTTTCGCTCAACCGTAGTCAGAAGTTCTTGTCTTGTTCATCATCTGACTTTGGAATACTGTCCTCATCTTTTGGAGTTTTTTTTTTAACACATGAATTGTGCATGCTCTTGTACAAGCTGATTTATTATAAAATACATAATAAGAAATATTATACTCGTATATAAAGGTAAGCTAGTATGTTCTGAACTGCTACTTCAGAATGTAGAACAGCAATCTAAAAAGGATTATAAAAAAAGCACTGTGTATTAGACTTAAAATTGAAGTGTTACTCAGTGTTCTGAAGTGTTGCTCTGCTTTCTGAAATTGAAGCACATAAAAAACAGTACAAAATAAAAGAAAATTGTAACTGTAAGACTTTTTCATTGATTAATGCTCATTCAGGGTTCAGATATTTGTTTGATAGAAACCCTGGAATAAGCATGAAGCAATTGACAATACAGTGGGGGATATAAGTATTTGATCCCTTGCTGATTTTAAGTTTGCCCTCTGAAAAAGACATGAACAGTCTACAATTTTAAGGGTAGGTTAATTTTAACATTGAGAGATAGAATATCAAAAATAAAATCCATAAAATCACATTCCATCTACTATATAATTGTCTAAGGGTTACTTCTCTCTGTCTGTCTGTCTTTCTGTCTGTCTGTCACGGATATTCATTGGTCGCAGCCTCTGTCTGTCATGGAAATCCAAATCGCTGATTGGTCGTGGCAAAGCAGCCACGGCCTATCAGCGACGGGCACAGTCCGGCGGAAAAATGGCCGCTCCTTCCATCCCGCAGTCAGTGCCCGCTCCATACTCCCCTCCAGTCAGCGCTCACACAGGGTTAATGGCAGCGTTGACCGCGGTGTAACGCACTCGGTTAACACTGCTATTAACCCTGTGTGACCAACTTTTTACTATTCATGCTGCCTATGCCGCATCAATAGTAAAAAGATCTAATGTTAAAAATAATTAAAAAAAAAAAAAAAGTTATATACTCACTTCCCTTCAGATCAGGAACAGGCCTTTCCCTCTCCTCGCGATGCCCCGGTGACCGCTCCATGCAATGCAGTCTCGTGAGATGATGACGTGCGGTCTCGCGAGACCTCTACGTCATCATCTCGCGAGACCGCAATGCACTCTTCAGACCGGAGCGTGCGAGGAGCGTCGGTAACCGCTTCGATCCAGGGGCCAACGGAGGGTGAGTATATAACTATTTTTTATTTTAATTCTTTTTTTAATAGGGATATGGTGCCCTCATTGCTATATACTGCGTGAGCTGTGCAATATATTACGTGGGCTGTATTATATACTACTACGTGGCTGGGCAATATACTACATGGTTGCGTGGGCTGTGCAATATATTCTGCGGGCTGCATTATATACTACTACGTGGCTTGGCAATATACTACATGGCTGGGCAATATATTATGTGGCTGGGCAATATACTATGTGGCTGGGCAATATACTACGTGGTTGGGCAATATACTACGTGGCTGGGCAATATACTACGTGGACATGCATATTCTAAAATACCCGATGCGTTAGAATCGGGCTACCATCTAGTAAATAATATTAATTAATTGGCATTTTGCAGTAAGAAATAAGTATTTGATCCCCTACCAACCATTAATCGTTTTGGCTTCTACAGATCAGTTAGACACTCCTAATCAACTGGTTGCCTGCATTAAAGACAGCTGTCTTACATAGTCACCTTTATAAAAGACTCCTGTCCACAGGCTCAATTAATCAGTCAGACTGTAACCTCTACAACATGGGCAAGACCAAAGAGCTTTATAAGGATGTCAGTGACAAGATCATAGACCTGCACAAATCTGGAATGGGCTACAAAACCATAAGTAAGATGCTGGGTGAGAAGGAGAAGCGTTGGTGCAATAGTAAGAAAATGGAAGAAATACAAAATGACTGTGAATTGACAGCGATCTGGGGCACCATGCAACATCTTACCTACACAGAACAATTTGTTATTAATGTCAAGGCAGCTAAGACCACATTCATCAAGAAAACCATTGGTAACACATTACGCCTAAAAGGTTCAAAATCCTGCAGTGCCCACAAGGCCCCCCTGCTCAAGAAGGCACATGTGCAGGCCCATCTGCAGTTTGACAATGAACACCTGGATGATACTGTGAATGATTGGGAGAAGGTGCTCTGTTCAGATGACATAAAAATTGAGCTGTTTGGCATTAACTCAACGTTCCATGTTTGGAGGAAGAGAAATGCTGTCTATGACCCAAAGAACACCGTCTTCACTGTCAAGTATGCCAGTGGAAACATTATGTTTTGGGGGTGTTTCTCTACAAAGCACACAGGACTACTTCACTGCATCAATGGGAGAATGGATGGAGCCATGTACCGTAAAATCCTGCGTGACAGCCTACTTCCCTCCACCAGGACATTAACCCCTCTGTGACCTTAGACGTACTATCCCGTCGAGGTGCCCTGGGCTTATCTGACCCTGGACGGGATAGTACGTCATAGCCGATCGGCCGCGCTCACGGGGGGAGCGCGGCCGATCGCGGCCGGGTGTCAGCTGCTTATCGCAGCTGACATCCGGCACTATGTGCCAGGAGCGGTCACGGACCGCCCCCGGCACATTAACCCCTGGCACACCGCGATCAAAGATGATCGCGATGTGCCGGCGGTGCAGGGAAGCACCGCGCAGGGAGGGGGCTCCCTGCGGGCTTCCCTGAGCCCCCCGCAGCAACGCGATGTGATCGCGTTGCTGCGAGGGTCTCCTCACCTCCCTCCCTGCTCGAGCCCCGGATCCAAGATGGCCGCGGATCCGAGTCCTGCAGGGAGGGAGGTGGCTTCACAGAGCCTGCTCAGAGCAGGCACTGTGAAGCAGCCTGCACTCCTATCAGATCAGTGATCTGACAGAGTGCTGTGCAAACTGTCAGATCACTGATCTGTGATGTCCCCCCCTGGGACAAAGTAAAAAAGTAAAAAAAAAAATTTTCCAAATGTGTAAAAAAAATAAAAAAAAATATTCCAAAATAATGAAAAAAAAAAAAAATATTATTCCCATAAATACATTTCTTCATCTAAATAAAAAAAACAAAACAATAAAAGTACACATATTTAGTATCGCCGCGTCCGTAACGGCCCGACCTATAAAACTGGCCCACTAGTTAACCCCTTCAGTAAACACCGTAAGAAAAAAAAAAAAAACGAGGCAAAAAACAACGCTTTATTATCATACCGCCAAACAAAAAGTGGAATAACACGCGATCAAAAGGACAGATATAAATAACCATGGTACCGCTGAAAGCGTCATATTGTCCCGCAAAAAAAGAGCCGCCATACAGCATCATCAGCAAAAAAATAAAAAAGTTATAGTCCTGAGAATAAAGCGATGCAAAAATAATTATTTTTTCTGTAAAATAGTTTTTATCGTATAAAAGCACCAAACCATAAAAAAATGATATAAATGAGGTATCGCTGTAATCGTACTGACCCGAAGAATAAAACTGATTTATCAATTTTACCAAACGCGGAACGGTATAAACGCCTCCCCCAATAGAAATTCATGAATAGCTGGCTTTTGGTCATTCTTCCTCACAAAAATCGGAATAAAAAGCGATAAAAAAATGTCACGTGCCCAAAAATGTTTTCAATAAAAACGTCAACTCGTCCCGCAAAAAACAAGACCTCACATGACTCTGTGGACCAAAATATGGAAAAATTATAGCTCTCAAAATGTGGTATTGCAAAAAATATTTTTTGCAATAAAAAGGGTCTTTCAGTGTGTGACGGCTGCCAATCATAAAAATCCGCTAAAAAACTCGCTATAAAAGTAAATCAAACCCCCCTTCATCACCCCCTTAGTTAGGGAAAAATAAAAAAAAATGTATTTATTTCCATTTTCCCATTAGGGCTAGGGTTAGGGCTAGGGTTAGGGCTAGGGCTAGGGTTAGGGCTAGGGTTAGGGCTAGGGTTAGGGCTAGGGCTAGGGTTAGGGTTAGGGCTAGGGTTAGGGCTAGGGTTAGGGCTAGGGTTAGGGCTAGGGTTAGGGCTAGGGTTAGGGTTAGGGCTAGGGTTAGGGCTAGGATTAGGGTTAGGGTTAGGGTTGGGGCTACAGTTAGGGTTGGGGCTAAAGTTAGGGTTAGGGTTTAGATTACATTTACAGTTGGGAATAGGGTTGGGATTAGGGTTAGGGGTGTGTCAGGGTTAGAGGTGTGGTTAGGGTTACCGTTGGAATTAGGGTTAGGGGTGTGTTTAGATTAGGGTTTCAGTTATAATTGGGGGGTTTCCACTGTTTCGGCACATCAGGGGCTCTCCAAACACGACATGGCGTCCGATCTCAATTCCAGCCAATTCTGCGTTGAAAAAGTAAAACAGTGCTCCTTCCCTTCCGAGCTCTCCTGTGTGCCCAAACAGGGGTTTACCCCAACATATGGGGTATCAGCGTACTCAGGACAAATTGGACAACAACTTTTGTGGACCAATTTCTCCTGTTACCCTTGGGAAAATACAAAACTGGGGGCTAAAAAATAATTTTTGTGGGAAAACAAAAAGATTTTTTATTTTCACGGCTCTGCGTTATAAACTGTAGTGAAACACTTGGGGGTTCAAAGTTCTCACAACACATCTAGATAAGTTCATTGAGGGGTCTAGTTTCCAATATGGGGTCACTTGTGGGGGGTTTCTACTGTTTAGGTACATTAGGGGCTCTGCAAACGCAATGTGACGCCTGCAGACCAATCCATCTAAGTCTGCATTCCAAATGATGCTCCTTCCCTTCCGAGCCCTCCCATGCGCTCAAACGGTGGTTCCCCCCCACATATCGGGTATCAGCGTACTCAGGACAAATTGGACAACAACATTTAGGGTCCAATTTCTCCTGCTAACCTTGGAAAAATACAAAACTGGGGGCTAAAATATAATTTTTGTGGAAAAAAATATATTTTTTATTTGCATGGCTCTGCGTTATAAACTGTAGTGAAATACTTGGGGGTTCAAAGCTCTCACAACACATCAAGATGAGTTCCTTAGGGGGTCTACTTTCCAAAATGGTGTCACTTGTGGGGGGTTTCTACTGTTTAGGTACATTAGGGGCTCTGCAAACGCAATGTGACGCCTGCAGACCATTCCATCTAAGTCTGCATTCCAAATGGCGCTCCTTCCCTTCCGAACCCTCCCATGCGCCCAAACGGTGGTTCCCCCCCACATATGGGGTATCAGCGTACTCAGGACAAATTGGACAACAACTTTTGTGGTCCAATTTCTCCTGTTACCCTAGGGAAAATAACAAAACTGGGGGCTAAAAAATAATTTTTGTGGGAAAAAAATTTTGTTTTATTTTTATGGCTCTGCATTATAAACTTCTGTGAAGCCCTTGGTGGGTCAAAGTGCTCACCACACATCCAGATAAGTTCCTTAGGGGGTCTACTTTCCAAAATGGTGTCACTTGTGGGGGGTTTCAATGTTTAGGCACATCAGTGGCTCTCCAAACGCAACATGGCGTCCCATCTCAATTCCTGTCAATTTTGCATTGAAAAGTCAAACGGCGCTCCTTCCCTTCCGAGCTCTCCCATGCGCCCAAACAGTGGTTTACTGCCACATATGGGGTATCAGCGTACTCGGGACAAATTGGACAACAACTTTTGAGGTCCAATTTCTTCTCTTACCCTTGGAAAAATAAAAAATTGGGGGCAAAAATATAATTTTTGTGAAAAAATATGATTTTTTATTTTTACGGTTCTGCATTATAAACTTCTGTGAAGCACTTGGTGGGTCAAAGTGCTCACCACACCTCTAGATAAGTTCCTTAGGGGGTCTACTTTCCAAAATGGTGTCACTTGTGGGGGGTTTCAATGTTTAGGCACATCAGTGGCTCTCCAAACGCAACATGGCGTCCCATCTCAATTTCTGTCAATTTTGCATTGAAAAGTCAAACTGCGCTCCTTCCCTTCCGAGCTCTCCCATGCGCCCAAACAGTGGTTTACTGCCACATATGGGGTATCAGCGTACTCAGGACAAATTGGACAAGAACTTTTGAGGTCCAATTTCTTCTCTTACCCTTGGAAAAATAAAAAATTGGGGGCAAAAATATAATTTTTGTGAAAAAATATGATTTTTTATTTTTACGGTTCTGCATTATAAACTTCTGTGAAGCACTTGGTGGGTCAAAGTGCTCACCACACATCCAGATAAGTTCCTTAGGGGGTCTACTTTCCAAAATGGTGTCACTTGTGGGGGGTTTCAATGTTTAGGCACATCAGTGGCTCTCCAAACGCAACATGGCGTCCCATCTCAATTCCTGTCAATTTTGCATTGAAAAGTCAAATAGCGCTCCTTCCCTTCCAAGCTCTCCCATGCGCCCAAACAGTGGTTTACTGCTACATATGGGGTATCAGCGTACTCAGGACAAATTGGACAACAACTTTTTGGGTCCAATTTCTCCTGTTACCCTTGGTAAAATAAAACAAATTGGAGCTGAAGTAAATTTTTTGTGTAAAAAAGTTAAATGTTCATTTTTATTTAAATATTCCAAAAATTCCTATTAAACACCTGAAGGGTTAATAAACTTCTTGAATGTGGTTTTGAGCACCTTGGGGGGTGCAGTTTTTAGAATGGTGTCACACTTGGGCATTTTCTATCATATAGACCCCTCAAAATGACTTCAAATGAGACGTGGTCCCTAAAAAAAAATGGTGTTGTAAAAATGAGAAATTGCTGGTCAACTTTTAACCCTTATAACTCCCTAACAAAAAAAAAAATTGGTTCCAAAATTATGCTGATGTAAAGGAGACATATGGGAAATGTTACTTATTAAGTATTTTGTGTGACATATCTCTGTGATTTAATTGCATAAAAATTCAAAGTTTGAAAATTGCAAAATTTTCAAAATTTTCGCCAAATTTCCGTTTTTTTCACAAATAAACGCAGGTACTATCAAAGAAATTTTACCACTATCATGAAGTACAATATGTCACGAGAAAACAATGTCAGAATCACCAGGATCCGTTGAAGCGTTTCGGAGTTATAACCTCATAAAGGGACAGTGGTCAGAATTGTAAAAATTGGCCTGGTCATTAACGTGCAAACCACCCTTGGGGGTAAAGGGGTTAAAAATGGGTCGTGGCAGGGTCTTCCATCAAGACAATGACCCAAAACATACAGCCAAGGTAACAAAGGAGTGGCTCAAAAAGAAGCATATTAAGATCATGGAGTGGCCTAGCCAGTCTACAGGCCTTAACCTCTTCCCAACCTGTGACGCCACGTAGCCATCATGAAAGTCTGTGCCAATCTGACCTGTGACGCCTATGTGGCGTCAAGGAGGGATCGCGTCCCTGCAGATTGAGTGAAAGGGTTTACTCCAATTTCACCTGATCTGCAGGGACAGAGGGAGTGGTACTTCAGCCCAGGGGGGTGGCTTTGCCCCCACGTGGCTACAATCGCTCTGATTGGCTGTTGAAAGTGCAACAGCCAATCAGAGCAATTTGTAATATTTCACCTATGAAATTTGGTGAAATATTGCAATCCAGCCATGGCCAATGCTGTAATATCATCAGACATGGCTGGAAACCGCGATCTGACCCCCCCACCCACTGACAGTGGCGATCTGCTGCCGCTGTCAGTCTTTCCTCCCCTCCGTTCTGTGCTCCGCTGCCCTCCTCTCCCCTCCACCTGCCCCCGGCCTCCCCTCCTCCCCCCCTCGCTGTCAGATCCCACCCCTCATACTTACGAAGTCCCGGTGTCCATCCATCTTCAGCGATGGGCACTGCCATCTTCCAAAATGGTGGGCGCATGCGCAGTGCCCCCGCCGAATCTGCCGGCCGATTCATTACAGGTACATTTTGATCACTGATAGGTTATATCACAGTTATCAAAATAAAAAAATAGTAAATAAAGCCCCCTTTATCACCCCCATAGGTAGGGAAAATAATTAAATAAATAAAATATATTTAATTTTATTTTTCCACTAACGTTAGCATTAGGGTTAGGGCTAGGGTTAGGGTTGGGGCTAGGGTTAGGGTTAGGGCTAGGGTTAGGGCTAGGGTTAGGGTTAGGGCTAGGGTTAGGTTTGCAATTAGGGTTAGCATAAGGCTATGTGCACACGGTGCAGATTTGGCTTTGGATCCACAGTGGATTGGCTGCTGCGGGTTCGTGGCATTTTCCATCAGGTTTACAGTACAATAGAAACCTATGGAAAACCAAATCCACAGTGCACATGGTGCGGAAAATACCGTGCGGAAATGCTGCATTGTTTTTTCCGCAACATGTCAATTCTTTTTGCGGATTCCGCAGCGTTTTACACCTGTTTCTCAACAGGAATCCGCAGGTGAAATCCGCACAAAAAACACTGAAAAATCCGCCGTAAATCCGCAAGTAAAAT
The DNA here is from genome assembly GCF_032444005.1 of Ranitomeya imitator. Lineage (NCBI taxonomy): Eukaryota > Metazoa > Chordata > Amphibia > Anura > Dendrobatidae > Ranitomeya > Ranitomeya imitator. The sequence goes on from NC_091284.1 coordinate 386,374,822, forward strand.
GCAGTGTGTTTTACCTGCGGATTTTTCAAAAACCGTGAAGAAAAATCCGCACACGAATCTGCAACGTGGGCACATAGTCTTAGGGTTAGGGCTGCAACTAGAGTGAGGATTACAATTAGGGTTAGGGTTGGAATTAGGGTTAAGGTTACGGTTAGGGGTGTGCTGAGTTTAGGGTTAGGCTTGTGGTTAGGGTTATGGTTAGGGTTGGGATTAGGGTTGTTTGTGTGTTGGGGTTAGGGTTGGGATTAGGGTTAGGGATTAGGTTTAGGGGTGTGTTGGGATTAGGGTTGTGGTTAGGGGTGTGTTGGGGTTAGGGTTGTGATTACGGTTATGGTTAGAGTTGGGATTAGGGTTAGGAGTGTGCTGGGGTTAGAATTGAGGGGTTTCCACTGTTTAGGCACATTGGGGGCATGGTGCCACCATTGATTCCAGCCAATCTTGCATTCAAAAAATCAAATGGTGCTCCCTCCCTTCCAAGCACCGACGTGCGCCCAAACAGTGGTTTACCCAAACATATGGGGCATAAGCGTACTCATGAAAAATTGTATAACAATTTTGGGGGTCTAACTTCTCCTGTTACCCTTGGAAAAATAAAAAAATTGGGGCTAAAAAATTATTTTTGTGGGGAAAAAAAAGATTTTTTATTTTCACGGCTCTGCGTTATAAAATTCTGTGAAGCACTTGGGGGTTCATAGTGCTCACCACAAATCTAGATAAGTTCCTTCGAGGGTCTAGTTTCCTAAATGGGGTCACTTGTGGGGTTTTCTATTGTTTAGGTACATCAGGGGCTCTGAAAACGCAACGTGACGCCCGCAGACCATTCCATCAAAGTCTGCATTTCAAAACGTCACTACTTCTTTTCCGAGCCCCGACGTGCGCCCAATCAGTGGTTTACCCTCAGATATGGGGTATCAGCGTACTCATGACAAACTGGACAACAGCTATTGGGGTTCAGTTTCTCGTGTTACCCTTGTGAAAATAAAAAATTGCAGGATACAAAAATCATTTTTGAGGAAAAAAATGATTTTTTATTTTCACGGCTTTGCGTTATAAACTTCTGTGAAGCACTTGAGGGTTCAAAGTGCTCACAACACATCTAGATAAGTTCCTTGGTGGCTTTAGTTTCCAAAATGGGGTCAATTGTGGGGGGTGTCAGCGTACTCATGACAAACTGGACAACAACTTTTGGGGTCCAATTTCTCCTGTTACCCTTCTGAAAATAAAAAATTGTGGGCTAAAAAATAATTTTTGAGGAAAAAAAATTATTTTTTACTTTCATGGCTCTGCGTTATAAACTTCTGTGAAGCACTTGGGGGTTCAAAGTGCTCATCACACAACTAGACGAGTTCCTTGGGGGGTCTAGTTTCCAAAATGGTGTCACTTGTGGGGGAGTTCAAATGTTTAGGCACACAGGGGCTCTCCAAACTTGACGTGACTGCTAACGATTGGAGCTAATTTTTCATTCAAAGAGTCAAATGGCGCGCCTTCCCTTCTGAGCCTTGCAGTGTGTCTGAACAGTGGTTTACCCCCACATGTGAGGTATCCGTGTTCTCAGGAGAAATTGCCCAACACATTTAAAGATCCATTTTATCCTGTAGCCCATGAGAAAATGAAAAAATTGAGGTTTAAGGAAGTTTTTTGTGAAAAAAAGTACTTTTTCATTTTTACGGATCAATTTGTGAAGCACCTGGGGGTTTAAAGTGCTAACTATGCATCTAGATAAGTTCCTTGGGGGGTCTAGTTTCCAAAATGGGGTCTCTTGTGGGGGAGCTCCAATGTTTAGGCACACAGGGGCTCTCCAAACATGACATGGTTACCGCTAATGATTGGAGCTAATTTTTCATTCAAAAAGTCAAATGGCGCTCCTTCCCTTCCGAGCCTTGCCGTGTGCCCAAACAGTGGTTTACACCCACATATGAGGTATCGGTGTACTCGGGAGACATTGCCCAACAAATGTGACAATCTATTTTATCCTATTACCCATGTGAAAATGAAAAAATTGAGGCTAAAAGAATTTTTTTGTGAAAAAAAAATTACTTTTTCATTTTTACGGATCAATTTGTGAAGCAGCTGGGGGTTGAAAGTGCTCACTATGCATCTAGATAAGTTCCTTGGGGGGTATAGTTTCCAAAATGGGGTCACTAGTGGGGGGGCTCCAATCTTTAGGCACACAGGGGCTCTCCAAATGCGACATGGTGTCCGCTAAATATTGGAGCCAATTTTTCATTCAAAAAGTCAAATGGCGCTCCTTCCCTTCCGGGCCCTGTTGTGCACCAAAACAGTGATTCCCCCCACATATGGGGTATCGTCGTACTCAGAACAAATTGTACAACAACGTTCGGGGTCCAATTTATCCTTTTACACTTGGGAAAATTAAAGAAATTGTTGCTAAAAGTTCATTTTTGTGACTAAAATGTTAAATGTTCATTTTTTCCTTCCATGTTGCTTCTGCTGCTGTGAAGCACCTGAAGGGTTAATAAACTTCTTGAATGTGGTTTTGAGTACCTTGAGGGGTGCAGTTTTTAGAATGGTGTCACTTTTGGGTATTTTCAGCCATATAGACCCCCCAAAGTGACTTCAAATGTGAGGTGGTCCCTAAACAAAATGGTTTTGTAAATTTTGTTGTAAATATGAGAAATCGCTGGTCAAATTTTAACCCTTATAACTTCCTAGCAAAAAAAAATATTGTTTCCAAAATTATGCTGATGTAAAGTAGACATGTGGGAAATGTTATTTATTAACTATTTTGTGTCACATAATTCTCTGGTTTAACAGAATAAAAATTCTAAATTTGAAAATTGCAAAATTTTCAAAATTTTCACCAAATTTCCATTTTTTTCACAAATAAACGCAAAATTTATTGACCTAAATTTACCACTAACATGAAACTCAATATGTCATGAAAAAACATTCTCAGAATCACTAGGATCCGTTGAAGCATTGAGTTATTACCTCATAAAGGGACACTGGTCGGAATTGCAAAAAATGGCCAGGTCATTAAGGTCAAAATAGGCTGGGTCATGAAGGGGTTAATCCCATAGAAAACTTATAGAGGGAGTTGAAGCTCCGAGTTGCCAAGGGACAGCCTCAAAATCTTAATTATTTACCGATGATCTGCAAAAAGGAGTGGACAAAAATTCCTCCTGACATGTGCGCAAACCTCATCATCAACTACAGAAAACCTCTGACTGCTGAGCTTGCCAGCAAGGGTTTTGCCACCAAGTATTAAGTCTTTTTGCCAGAGGGATCAAATACTTATTTATCACTGCAAAATGCAAATAAAATTATACAATTTACACAATGTGATTTTCTGGATTTTTTTTTTTTATATTCTATTTCTCAGTGTTAAATTTAAAATTATAGACTGTTCTTGTCTTTGTCAGTGGACAAACTTACAAAATCAGCAACGGATCAGATAATTATTTCCCCCACTGGATGAATATCATGAGATTGAACATTTGGTGAGATTTCCTGTGTTGTTTCCTTAGAAAGCTATCGTTAGGTGTTACATATATAACCTGAAAGACTGCTACAGACAGGTCGCATGGAAAAGATTTCTATCTCATCCACTTTCTATTGCCATGGGATTAAGAAATAGTTAATCGGTCTGAAATATAACTACAGTTTCACCATCAAGACATTGTTATGATCTGATTGAGCCAAGTCACATTCCCACCCTACAGCAGGCACACTATTTGTCTTCTGCTATACAAGAGCCTTTTCTCTATTACCTGTACCCTAACGCATATAGCTTGGCACAAAAGAAAATGCCATGAAGGTGCCAATGAATATTGCTTTGTCATTAAACCTAATTTTCTGACATTTAGGGAACTAGACCTGCCTATGATAAGACTGTAAGGCTACGTTCCCACAATAAGTTTTTGGTGAGTTTTTCACACTGCACAATTTTGAAAAAATGCAAGTAACCTGGGTGCAAAAATTGTGCAGAAAATTTGCAACATCAAAAAGCCACCAAAAACGAATCGGGGGAACATAGCCTAATACTGGATTGCCATATAGTAATTTAACCTCTTCACTGCAGCAAGACAAATATGTTCATGACAGTCGGATAGATTTTGTAGTGGTCCATTAAAGTTCTAGCCTAACTAAAAACAGTAAGGCTTGATAGTAAAGATGGATAGCTGCCAATCATATAACCCTGTTATGAGATGCCTAACCATGGTCAGACATATTTAAGACATTGGCAGCACTGTCTCGTCTTAATGGATGACCTTTCAGTGCTTACTGTTGACATCAATTGAGGTCAGACTACTTTAGCTCTTCAGAACATTACAAAATTACTATGTGTAGAATATATTTTATAAAAAAAATGAAAATTTTTTTCTTTCATAACTTATCTCCAGTAGTAATTTTTATTTCTATTGTAAAATTATCAATTCAGAGGGTTTTATTTCTGATGCTGTGACATATAAGACAATTACAGTATAATTCAATTTATTTAAAAAAAATGCTTTATGATATCTTAATACAATACTTAGAGGGAATCTGCCACTAGGTTTTTGCCACCTATTCTGAAAACATAAAAATGTATAGAGAGAGACCCTGATTCCAGTGATGTGTCACTTACTGGGTTGCTTGCTGTAGTTCTTATAAAATAATTGTTTTGTCTGCAGGAGATTATCACTAGGGGACTAGTAAACCTGCTGCCATTTAGTCCAACCATGCCCCCAACATTGATTGGCAGCTTTCTGCCTATGCTCTGTGTACACTGATAGCTGCCAATCAGTGGTGTGGGCAGGGTTATATAGAGCTCAGCATTCAGAGAACCGGTTAGATCTGAAGCAGATAAAATGATGATTTTATTAAAACTGTACTAAGAAGCCCAGAAAGTGATACATCACTGGAATTAGGACGTCTGCAACTAAATCATGCTGCTCTCAAATGGGGCAGCAAAAACCTGGAGTTAGAATCCCTTTAAGGGTCGTATGCTCTGACATGGATAATTTACTTGCATTAGGTGTATTAAACAGATAGAAAAATAAAAATGCTCTTGTCTTTGTGGAAGAAAATGAGAACTCGCCGAGCCTAAGTGCTGGGAACTGATAAAGGCCAAAGGAAATCGTGAAGAGAAATCATTTCTCGTAATACTCGCGCCTTAAATAATACTTATTGAGCACCATGTTTTAAAATACAAGGCCAAAAATGTAGTTAGTAGAACATTCTCCAATTGCCAAGTAAGTGATTAGACTAAATGTAATTCTGGAGACTAAAATGAGCTTGAACATTGTCTTGAGTGAGAAATAGGTGATGTGCAGTGATGAGAGGTTTATGTGAGTCAGACAGCAATGGCAATGATTGGATAATTTGTCATTTTCTACAACACATTCCTGACTTCAAGTTCAAACCCTCTACTCTGTTGCAGGTAATTTCTCATTGACTGTTTCTTAGAAAATCTGCTAAGACCTTTATCATATTTTACAGTAGAAGAAACTTTGAATTAAATATTAAACCATTTTTTCTTCTACTGAGTTCAAATCCTTGGCCCCGAGAAACAGAGCATAGTGTTTCCAGTTACTTGACCCAAATGGCTAGCAATTGGTAAATGAAATTTAATGTCGTAGGAAAACAGGCTTGACATACAGATGGCTACAGCCGTGTTCAGCATTTTCATCACTGTGTTCTCTTGGAATTTGTTACAAAGTGTGGCAATAGAATCGAGAAATTGGGTGGCTTTGTCCTCCTCCATGTTCAATCCATTAAAAAATAGACATGAAAAATCTGCAAACGAAGAAGTGTAACACACAACAATTGGGTCCTATAACAAAACTTTGAGACCTCCAAGACATCAAAGGCCATTGTTAATTTTGGTGTTCTATTCTCCCCGCTTTTTTATTTTTCCCCCACTTACAGTACTGCATTTTACACTTCAAAATCTGGGACATTTAAACCACACAACGGAAAAGCCCTCCGAATGGAAATGCACACACCCAAAGTGCCCACTTTTCTACGTGACTCTACTAAGCCCAATCCTTTTGTGATCTGGCTCGTGGGGCAATTTGTACAAAATCTGAACTTTTGGCAACTACGCTAGTTTCTCTGTGATCTACATCCATCATCCACAGTCCTTGTCAACTGCATCTCATCTCTTACTGGAGTTGGGCCCTTTCATTTCGAAGCTCCATAGCAGATACTATGTCTGCTACACTGGTAGTTACTGTACACCTGTTGTTCAGGGTGTAAAACCCTTGTATTTACAGCTAGCTACAGATTTAAGATCTTTACTGTCGCATTATATTAATATGCCCGCTAACTTGAGATTGACATATATTTGGTAACACCTTTCTTTTATATTTTTTTCAACTAACTGGGGATATCAGGAGTCTTTAAGATATGATTTTTTTTGCGGATTCATTATAGGCTATAGATACCTTTAATATGGAAAAAATATTATTATATACATTATGTTAGGACTGGCGGAACGCACCAAGAAAGATGATATGGATGCGTTCGCAGTCCGGGGTCCACCGTGCAGGTAAAACCTGCTGCTAGTAAATGGCAGACTATATGACGGTACTCAAAAGTATACACACGTGGGTTAACCTCACCCAGTGTGAAGAAAGCGATCCTGTTGCGTCACAGGACCGCGGTACCGCACATAGAGCGCGAGCAAGTGGTCAGCGAACTTAACCCCAACTGGGATTGAAGTCCGATTAGACCCTTGCTGGCACAACACCAAAACTAGGTGTGTAAAGAACCTTATAAATGTTCTATGAGCACAAGAGTGTGTGCGAAGCCGCACTGATGGACGCCACTATCCACCCAGGCTTGGGTATGGAATGCGCAAGGCAAGTGCACGGCGCCGTACTGGCGGACACAGCCACAGGACGCTGAGAAGTGTGTAACGTGCAGATGGTTAGTCGGGCGCTAGAGAGCTACCATCATCCGCGAGCAGACAACACTAGGGAGGGATACTTAGGAGCTTTCATCCTTCGACATACATCCATCTACACACACACACAATATAATTGTACACTAGCGCATGGCCGTGCGGTCATGCGCAGTTTATATAGTTGCAGCACAGGAAGTGGCTACAGAAACTTTGCCCTTCCAAGACCTGCCAAGAGGACCAATAAAATGTGCTGCAGAGTCTGAGCACATGACCCTCGATCTCCAACGAGAGATCTTGCCCTGGGCATGCTCAGTGTGTGCAGACAAGGACTTAGTCCCAGAGAAGTCCGCTCGCTGCTGACCAGTACTGGCTTTAATGGCAGAGACTGGAGAAGCAGCAGTAACTCTCAGAACAGAGTGAGCAAGACGCTGGGACCGACGTCCCTGCTGAGCAGACTCCACTGTGGCTGGACAAGAATGGGAGACCGCAGCGGAGACGGCTCGAGATTCCCCCTGTGCAGAAGCGGGAACTCGAGACCTAACATTACCCCCCCTCCTAGGGCCCCCCCTCCTTGGGCCTCGCTACGCTCGAAGGCAGCAATGAGCTGCGGGGCCCGAATGTTTTCAGCAGGCTCCCATGATCGGTCCTCTGGGCCATAACCCCTCCAATCCACCAGATAGAACTTTTTGTCGCGTACCACCTTGCACCCCAAAATAGCGTTCACCTCATAGTCGTCCGTAGATGAACCCGATGTCCCGGCAGATGACTCGGAAGACCGAGACATGTATACCGGTTTCAAGAGGGACACATGAAAGGTGTCGGTGATACCCAAGCGTGGAGGAAGAGCCAGACGGTAGACCACAGGATTAACCTGTTCGAGAACCTTGAAGGGACCCAAGTAGCGAGGAGCAAACTTAGTGGACTCAACACGCAGCCTGATGTTACGGGCGGAGAGCCACACCAAGTCGCCAGGAGCAAAGGTCGGAGCGGGACGCCGATGAACATCGGCGGAGGACCTCATTCTCTCCTTGGAGGCCCTAATGGCATCCTGCGTGCGGTCCCAAATGTCCCGTGCCTCCACAGCCCAGTCTGCCACCCTGGAGTCAGCAGAAGACACAGGCATGGGCACAGGAACACGCGGATGTTGGCCGTAATTTAGGAGGAATGGAGTCTGACCGGTGGAGTCGGCAACGGCATTGTTAAGTGCAAACTCTGCCCCCGGTAGCAAGGATGCCCAGTCATCCTGCCTGGCAGAAACAAAATGTCGTAAATATGTGACCAAGGTCTGGTTGGCCCTCTCTACCAACCCATTCGTCTCAGGATGATATGCCGAAGAGAGATTCAACTCAATACTGAGTAGACGACAAAGCTCTCTCCAGAATCGAGACGCAAACTGGGGACCTCGGTCACTAACAATTTTGTCTGGCATACCGTGTTGGCGAAAAATATGTTTGACGAACAGAACAGCCAAGGCCCGTGCAGAAGGTAACCGTGGAAGAGGCACCAAGTGCACCATTTTGGAAAAATGGTCGGTGATCACCCAGATAATGGTGCAATTACGAGACTTGGGTAAGCCCACCACAAAGTCCATCCCGACCATCTCCCAGGGCCTGTCTGCCACCGGCAGAGGATAAAGCAAACCAGCTGGCCGTTGCCGAGGAGTCTTGTTCTTGGCGCAAGAGACACACGCCCGAACATATTCTGCGACATCACGAGCCATATGCGGCCACCAGTATGTCCTCGCCAGTAACTCAGATGTCCTTTTGGTACCAAAATGTCCACCCACCCTGGACGAGTGTGCCCAAGAGAGAACCTCCGGTCGCAAATTGGATGGAACAAAAGTCTTGCCCGGGGGCACAGACTCTAGTGAAACCGGGGCCACAGTTCTCAAGCTCTCGGTGGGGACAATAAGCCGAGGCTCCTCCTCCTCCTCCGCAGATGACACAACGGAGCGAGAGAAAGCGTCGGCCCGAATGTTCTTCTCCCCAGAAAGAAAATGGAGGGTGAAATGAAACCGGGAGAAGAATAAGGACCATCTGGCCTGGCGAGAATTCAGCCGCTGGGCTGTCTGCAGATACACCAAATTTTTATGGTCTGTGAAGACTTGGAAGGGAAAACGTGCTCCCTCCAAGAGATGTCTCCACTCCGAGAAAGCCAACTTCATGGCTAGCAACTCCCTATCCCCGATGGAATAATTCCTCTCTGCTGGTGAGAAGGTCTTGGAGAAAAAGAAGCAAGGGTGCTTTCGACCTTGAGCATCCTTTTGGAAGAGGACTGCTCCTGCACCAACAGAAGAGGCATCCACCTCCATGATAAATGGCTTATCAACATCGGGGCGATGTAGAATGGGAGCGCTAGCGAAGTGCGACTTTATAGAGATAAAGGCTTTGGAGACCTCCTCAGACCACAATTTGGGATTCGCTCCCTTCTTGGTAAGGGCAACCAAGGGAGCTACCAAAGTCGAGAAGTGCGGGATGAACTGGCGATAATAGTTAATGTACCCCATAAAGCGCTGCACCACTTTAACCCCTTTCTGCCATCTGACGTACTATTGCGTCCATGTGGGGTGGGCCCTACTTCCCAAGGACGCAATAGTACGTCATGCCCTTTAATGCGACACTGCGACTTAAGTCGCAGTGATCGCATTAAAATTCCGACGCCATCTTACCTGCAGGAAGATGGTGTCGGCATCCTAGGGCCTGTCGCCGCCCCCCCGGCCTCCCGATCGCTGTGATTGGCTGCTCAATTCTGAGCAGCCAATCGCAGCCTTTCTCATTGTTTCAGCCAATCAATTTGGCTGAAACAGTGAGGTCCCAGCCTAGGATCGAGTACCGATGTACTCGATCCTAGGCCAGTGCCTGGCAATGCCAGGCATGTGCCCAAACCCCCCCGGGATTGGCGCGATCGCGATAGATCGATCGCGCCAATCGCAGGGCACAGCGGCGGTGTTACCGCTCTGTGCCCTGCCCCTATCTGCGCACTCTGCAGCCCCGGGCCATGGCTCCGGATCTCCTGCCATGGCTCCGGAGCATTCAACTCTGATTGGCGCGATCGACGATCACATCGATCGCGCCAATCGCAGGACACAGCGACGGTGTTACCGCCGCTGCTGTGTCCTGCCTACCTGCGCGCTCTGCAGCCCCGTGTTCCCAGTCTGATTGGCGCGATCGATGTGATCGTCGATCGCGCCAATCACAGGGCACAGCAGCGGTGTGACCGCGCTGTGCCCTGCCGGTGCCCTGCCGGTGACCTGCCGGTCACCTGCCTGTCACCTGCCTGTCACCTGCCGGTGACCTGCCGGTGACCTGCCTATGATCGGAGCTGTGAGCTCCGATCATAGGCTGGTGCATAGCAACACCAGCGTCACCAGGGCCTTCTTTGATTGGTGGGATCGATGTGATCATCGATCCCACCAATCACAGGTCACAGCAGCGGTGTGACCGCTCTGTGACCTGTCTCACCTGCCCCTGACCTGTGTAACTGCTCTGAAGGAATCCTCACACTTGGTGAGGATTCCTTCAGAGCGGTCACGCTTTGAGATCCCCTCCTGTGCTGAGACTTGTGGTGCCACAGTAGCCTGTGACACCACAATTCTAGCTAAAGAAAGAAGAGAGAAGAAAGAAGAGAGACTACAAACCGTAAGTGTTGATACCCCGATCCCGGCCCGATCTCTATTCATCCCCCCTTCTCCCGTCCCCCCTTCTCCCATCCCCCCTTCTTCCATCCCCCCTTCTCCCATCCCCCTTCTCCAATCCCCCCTCCTTGCGCCGTATCCGTGCCCAAATTTAGCAGCCGCCGAGCGTTGATTGGTGACGCAGTTCACCTATCAACACTCGTGCTCGCTTTTTTTTTCCCCATCCCCGTGCGCTCCCCCAGCCGCCGCGTCTAATCTGTGCCTTCCCTTTTCTTTTTTTTTTTTCTTTCCCCATCTCCGTGCGCTCCTCCAGCCGCTGCGTCTAATCCGTGCCTTTTCTTTTTTTTTTCCCCCATCCCCTTGCGCTCCCCCAGCTGCCGCGTCTAATCTGTGCCTTCCCTTTTCTTTTTTTTTCTTTCCCCATCTCCGTGCGCTCCTCCAGCCGCTGCGTCTAATCCGTGCCTTTTCTTTTTTTTTTCCCCCATCCCCTTGCGCTCCCCCAGCCGCCGCGTCTAATCTGTGCCTTCCCTTTTCTTTTTTTTTTCTTTCCCCATCTCCGTGCGCTCCTCCAGCCTCTGCGTCTAATCCGTGCCTTTTCTTTTTTTTTTCCCCCATCCCCTTGCGCTCCCCCAGCCGCCGCATCTAATCTGTGCCTTCCCTTTTCTTTTTTTCTCTTTCCCCATCTCCGTGCGCTCCTCCAGCCGCTGCGTCTAATCCGTGCCTTTTCTTTCTTTTTTTTCCCCCATCCCCTTGCGCTCCCCCAGCCGCCGCATCTAATCTGTGCCTTCCCTTTTCTTTTTTTTTCTTTCCCCATCTCCGTGCGCTCCTCCAGCCGCTGCGTCTAATCCGTGCCTTTTCTTTTTTTTTTCCCCCATCCCCTTGCGCTCCCCCAGCTGCCGCGTCTAATCTGTGCCTTCCCTTTTCTTTTTTTTTTCTTTCCCCATCTCCGTGCGCTCCTCCAGCCGCTGCGTCTAATCCGTGCCTTTTCTTTTTTTTTCCCCCATCCCCTTGCGCTCCCCCAGCCGCCGCTTCTAATCTGTGCCTTCCCTTTTCTTTTTTTTTTTTCTTTCCCCATCTCCGTGCGCTCCTCCAGCCGCTGCGTCTAATCCGTGCCTTTTCTTTTTTTTTTCCCCCATCCCCTTGCGCTCCCCCAGCTGCCGCGTCTAATCTGTGCCTTCCCTTTTCTTTTTTTTTTCTTTCCCCATCTCCGTGCGCTCCTCCAGCCGCTGCGTCTAATCCGTGCCTTTTCTTTTTTTTTTCCCCCATCCCCTTGCGCTCCCCCAGCCGCCGCATCTAATCTGTGCCTTCCCTTTTCTTTTTTTTTCTTTCCCCATCTCCGTGCGCTCCTCCAGCCGCTGCGTCTAATCCGTGCCTTTTCTTTTTTTTTTCCCCCATCCCCTTGCGCTCCCCCAGCTGCCGCGTCTAATCTGTGCCTTCCCTTTTCTTTTTTTTTTCTTTCCCCATCTCCGTGCGCTCCTCCAGCCGCTGCGTCTAATCCGTGCCTTTTCTTTTTTTTTTCCCCCATCCCCTTGCGCTCCCCCAGCCGCCGCGTCTAATCTGTGCCTTCCCTTTTCTTTTTTTTTTCTTTCCCCATCTCCGTGCGCTCCTCCAGCCTCTGCGTCTAATCCGTGCCTTTTCTTTTTTTTTTCCCCCATCCCCTTGCGCTCCCCCAGCCGCCGCATCTAATCTGTGCCTTCCCTTTTCTTTTTTTCTCTTTCCCCATCTCCGTGCGCTCCTCCAGCCGCTGCGTCTAATCCGTGCCTTTTCTTTCTTTTTTTTCCCCCATCCCCTTGCGCTCCCCCAGCCGCCGCATCTAATCTGTGCCTTCCCTTTTCTTTTTTTTTCTTTCCCCATCTCCGTGCGCTCCTCCAGCCGCTGCGTCTAATCCGTGCCTTTTCTTTTTTTTTTCCCCCATCCCCTTGCGCTCCCCCAGCCGCCGCATCTAATCTGTGCCTTCCCTTTTCTTTTTTTTTCCCCCATCCCCTTGCGCTCCCCCAGCCGCCGCGTCTAATCTGTGCCTTCCCTTTTCACATCCCCGTTCGCACACCCAGCAGCCACCGAACTCTGATAAGTGAACCGTGTCACTTAGAGCTCTCGTGCCTGGCGTTTTTTCCACATCCCCGTTCGTACACCCAGCAGGCGCCGAAATTTGACGCGGTTCACTTATCAGAGCTAGGGCCTGCTGTTTTAGACTTTTCCTTTCACAGGTATTTTTTTCTCCCCTTTACTTTTTCTTTCCCTTTAGCTTTTTCTTTTAAGAATAGTTTGCACCAAACACTATCCCCCCACACGTACACATAGTTCCCAATAAATTACACCCAAGCACCATACTCATAAAAAAAATGTCCCGCTCGTCCCGTTCGTCCCAACAGCGCTATTCAGCGGAGGAGGCATATGCTTTCCTTGCCTCCGACACTGATAGCGAGGGAGAGGATCCCACTTTTCATTATTTTTCTGATTCTTCCTCATCCTCTTCCTCCTCCTCATCTTCCTCCTCCGGCCCTGCGGAACCGCCACGCAGACGCCGCAGAACAGAAGTGCCCATCATTCATGAAGATGAAGATGAGGCAGGGCCCACTCCTGAAGATGAACCAGCGCGCCCCTCTTCGGACCCCGTATGGACCTCGCCCCCCGAAAATTACGAGCCACTGATTCCTGATTTTGTGGCAGAATCAGGAATCAGTTTTGACACCACCGGCCTCACAGAAATAGACTTTTTCAAAGTCTTTTTCTCTGAGGATTTTGTTAACCTCATGGTGGAGCAAACTAATTTGTATGCTCGTCAATTTTTGGAGCAAAACACCAGTTCATCATATTCTAACTGGTCTCCTCTAGACGCAGTTGAAATGATGCAGTTTTGGGGCCTGATGCTTCATATGGGGCTCCTGAAGAAGCCAGAAGTTCGGCAATATTGGAGTGTTGATATTTTATTCAACACTCCAGTGTTCCGAATGGTCATGGTCCGAACGCGTTTTGAGGCCATCCATAAATTCCTGCATTATTCTGATAATGCACAGTGTCCCGCACGAGATGACCCCAACTTTGACCGTCTGTTCAAAGTTCGGCCTGTCATCGAACACTTCAACAAAAAGTTCGGTGAAGTGTACGTGCCCAAAAGGGACATCTGCGTGGATGAGTCCTTGGTTCATTTTAAGGGGCGGCTCAGATTCCGTCAATACCTGCCCAGCAAGAGGGCCAGGTACGGAATCAAACTCTACAAGCTGTGTGAGAGTACCTCAGGGTACATTTACAGCTTTAGAGTCTACGAGGGGAAGGACAGCAGGATTGAACCGCCTGAGTGTCCCCCTGTCCTGGGAGTGAGTGGGAAAATAGTGTGGGATTTGGTGCACCCACTGCTGGATAAAGGTTATCACCTCTATACTGATAACTTTTATACCAGCATCCCACTCTACAAATCCCTCTCTGCGCGAGGTACCGCAGCCTGCGGTACTGTCCGCAAAAATCAGAGAGGCCTCCCAAAGACGCTACTTGGGCAGATGCTCAGAAAAGGTGAGAGCAGAGCCCAATGTAGCGACCACCTGCTGGTGGTCAAGTACAAGGACAAGAGGGATGTCCTTCTCTTGACCACCATACACGGTGATGGCAGTGCCCTCAGCACTGTACGGGGTACCTCTACACAGGTCTGCAAACCGGACTGTGTACTGGGGTACAACAAAAGCATGGGGGGCGTTGATCTCTCCGATCAGCTCCTCCAACTGTACAGTGCTTTGAGGAAGGCCAAGGTGTGGTACAAAAAGCTGTCCGTGTACATCGTACAAATGGCAATGCTCAACGCTTTCCTGCTGTCACAATGTGCACGCCACAGCGATACGTCGTACCTTCAGTTCCAGGAGGTAGTGGTTAAGGCCCTGTTATTTGGCACGAGGGAAGGAGCGGGCCCCAGTACTTCCGGAACTGAAGGTGCTCGTATCGTACCAGGTCAGCATTTCCCGGGGGAGGTCCCGCAAACTGCAAAAAGAGGTAGGTCGCAAAAAAGGTGCCGAGTGTGTTACAAAAGGGGAATACGCAAGGACACCACTTATCAATGCGACACCTGCCCCGAAAAACCTGGCCTGTGTATGAAGGATTGCTTCAGATTGTACCACACCTCCATGCACTACTAATTTACTTTACAGGAAACAGTAGATTAGTTCCAAAAAGGGGGCACATCTATGTAAGTTCATTGGGGGTCTAGTTTACAAAATGTCACTTGTGGTTTTTTTTTTACTGTTTGGGCACATCAGGGGCTGTGCAAACAGAACATGATGTCCGCGTACCATTCCATCAAAGTCTGCTTTTCAAAGCGTCATTACTTCCCTTCCGAGCCCCGAAGTGTACCCAAACAGTAGTTTTCTCCCACATGTGGGGTATCAGCGTACTCAGGACAAATTGGACAACAACTTTTGGGGTCCAATTTCTCCTGTTACACTTGGGAAAATTAAAAATTGGGGACTAAATGATCATTTTTGTAGGAAAAAATAGGATATTTTATTTTCACGCCCGGGCGTTATAAATTTAAGTGAAACACTTGGGGGTTCAAAATTCTCACCACACACCTAGATAAGTTCCCAATTAGGTCTAGTTTCCAAAATGGGGTCACTTGTGGGGGATTTCTACTGTTCAGGCACATCAGGGGCTCTGCAAACGGAACATGATGTCCGCGTACCATTCCATCAAAGTCTGCTTTTCAAAGCGTCACTACTTCCCTTCCGAACCCCGAAGTGTACCCAAACAGTAGTTTTCTCCCACATGTGGGGTATCAGCGTACTCAGGACAAATTGGACAACAACTTTTGGGGTCCAATTTCTCCTGTTACACTTGGGAAAATTAAAAATTGGGGACTAAATGATCATTTTTGTAGGAAAAAATAGGATATTTTATTTTCACGCCCGGGCGTTATAAATTTAAGTGAAACACTTGGGGGTTCAAAATTCTCACCACACACCTAGATAAGTTCCCAGTTAGGTCTAGTTTCCAAAATGGGGTCACTTGTGGGGGATTTCTACTGTTCAGGCACATCAGGGGCTCTGCAAACGGAACATGATGTCCGCGTACCATTCCATCAAAGTCTGCTTTTCAAAGCGTCACTACTTCCCTTCCGAACCCCGAAGTGTACCCAAACAGTAGTTTTCTCCCACATGTGGGGTATCAGCGTACTCAGGACAAATTGGACAACAACATTTGGGGTCCAACTTCTCCTGTTACACTTGGGAAAATTAAAAATTGGGGACTAAATGATCATTTTTGTGGGAAAAAATAGGGTTGTTTTTTTTCACGCCCAGGCGTTATAAACTTTCGTGAAGCACTTGGGGGATAAAAGTGCTCACGACACATCTAGATAAGTTCCTTAGGGGGTCTAGTTTCCAAAATGGGGTCACTTGTGGGGGTTTTCCACTGTTTAGGCACATCAGGGGCTCGCCAAACGTGACATGGCGTCCGATCTCAATTCCAGCCAATTTTAGATTGAAAATGTCAAACGGCGCTCCTTTCCTTCTGAGCCCTGCCATGCGCCCAAACAGTGGTTCCCCCCCACATATGGGGTATCAGCGTACTCAGGACAAATTGGACAACAACTTTTGGGGTCCAATTTCTCCTTTTACCCTTGAGAAAATAAAAAATTGGGGACTAAACGATCACGTTTGTGGAAAAAATAGGATTTTTTATTTTCACACCCAGGCATTATAAACTTTCGTGAAGCACTTGGGGGATAAAAGTGCTCACGACACATCTAGATAAGTTCCTTAGGGGGTCTAGTTTCCAAAATGGGGTCACTTGTGGGGGTTTTCCACTGTTTAGGCACATCAGGGGCTCGCCAAACGTGACATGGCGTCCGATCTCAATTCCAGCCAATTTTAGATTGAAAATGTCAAACGGTACTCCTTTCCTTCTGAGCCCTGCCATGCGCCCAAACAGTGGTTCCCCCCCAGATATGGGGTGTCAGCGTACTCAGGACAAATTGGACAACAACTTTTGGGGTCCAATTTCTCCTTTTACCCTTGAGAAAATAAAAAATTGGGGACTAAACGATCACGTTTGTGGAAAAAATAGGATTTTTTATTTTCACGCCCCAGGCATTATAAACTTTCGTGAAGCACTTGGGGGATAAAAGTGCTCACGACACATCTAGATAAGTTCCTTAGGGGGTCTAGTTTCCAAAATGGGGTCACTTGTGGGGGTTTTCCACTGTTTAGGCACATCAGGGGCTCACCAAACGTGACATGGCGTCCGATCTCAATTCCAGCCAATTTTAGATTGAAAATGTCAAACGGCGCTCCTTTCCTTCTGAGCCCTGCCATGCGCCCAAACAGTGGTTCCCCCCCACATATGGGGTATCAGCGTACTCAGGACAAATTGGACAACAACTTTTGTGGTCCAATTTCTCCTTTTACCCTTGAGAAAATAAAAAATTGGGGACTAAACGATCACGTTTGTGGAAAAAATAGGATTTTTTATTTTCACGCCCAGGCATTATAAACTTTCGTGAAGCACTTGGGGGATAAAAGTGCTCACGACACATCTAGATAAGTTCCTTAGGGGGTCTAGTTTCCAAAATGGGGTCACTTGTGGGGGTTTTACACTGTTTAGGCACATCAGGGGCTCGCCAAACGTGACATGGCGTCCGATCTCAATTCCAGCCAATTTTAGATTGAAAATGTCAAACGGTACTCCTTTCCTTCTGAGCCCTGCCATGCGCCCAAACAGTGGTTCCCCCCCACATATGGGGTATCAGCGTACTCAGGACAAATTGGACAACAACTTTTGGGGTCCAATTTCTCCTTTTACCTTTGAGAAAATAAAAAATTGGGGACTAAACGATCATGTTTGTGGAAAAAATAGGATTTTTTATTTTCACGCCCGAGCATTATAAACTTTCGTGAAGCACTTGGGGGATAAAAGTGCTCATGACACATCTAGATAAGTTTCTTAGGGGGTCTAGTTTCCAAAATGGGGTCACTTGTGGGGGTTTTCCACTGTTTAGGCACATCAGGGGCTCGCCAAACGTGACATGGCGTCCGATCTCAATTCCAGCCAATTTTAGATTGAAAATGTCAAACGGCGCTCCTTTCCTTCTGAGCCCTGCCATGCGCCCAAACAGTGGTTCCCCCCACATATGGGGTATCAGCGTACTCAGGACAAATTGGACAACAACTTTTGGGGTCCAATTTCTCCTTTTACCCTTGAGAAAATAAAAAATTGGGGACTAAACGATCATGTTTGTGGAAAAAATAGGATTTTTTATTTTCATGCCCGGGCATTATAAACTTTCGTGAAGCACTTGGGGGATAAAAGTGCTCATGACACATCTAGATAAGTTCCTTAGGGGGTCTAGTTTCCAAAATGGGGTCACTTGTGGGGGGTTTCCACTGTTTAGGCACATCAGGGGCTCGCCAAACGCGACATGGCGTCCGATCTCAATTCCAGCCAATTTTAGATTGAAAATGTCAAACGGCGCTCCTTTTCTTCTGAGCCCTGCCGTGCGCCCAAAAAGTGGTTCCCCCTCACATGTGGGGTATCAGCGTACTCATGACAAATTGGACAACAACTTTTGAGGTCCATTTCATCTTTTTACCCTTGGGAAATTAAAAAAATTATTGCTGAAAGATCATTTTTGTGACTAAAAAGTAAAATGTTAATTTTTTCCTTCCATGTTGCTTCTGCTGCTGTGAAACACCTGAAGGGTTAATCAACTTCTTGAATTTGGTTTTGCGCACCTTTAGGGGTGCAGTTTTTAGAATGGTGTCACTTTTGGGTATTTTCTGCCATATAGACCCCTCAAAATGACTTCAAATGTGAGGTGGTCCCTAAAAAAAATGGTTTTCTAAATTTTGTTGTAAAAATGAGAAATTGCTGGTCAAATTTTAACCCTTATAACTTTGTAGAAAAAAAAAATGTTGTCTCCAAAATTGTGCTGATGTAAAGTAGACATGTGGGAAATGTTATTCATTAACAATATTGTGTCACATATCTCTCTGGCTTAACAGAATAAAAATTCAAAGTTGGAAAATTGCGAAATTTTCAAAATTTTTGCCAAATTTCCGTTTTTTTCACAAATAAACGCAAGTTATATCGAAGAAATTTTACCACTATCATGAAGTACAATATGTTACAAGAAAACAATGTCAGAATCACCGGGATCCGTTGAAGCGTTCCAGAGTTATAACCTCATAAAGGGAGAGTGGTCAGAATTGTAAAAATTGGCCCGGTCCATAACGTGCAAACCACCCTTGGGGGTAAAGGGGTTAAGAGAATGGGGTTACTGCCAGTCCATCACAGCCTGTAGTTTGGCAGGATCCATAGCCAATCCCTGGGCAGAGATGATGTAGCCTAGGAAAGGTAAGGACTCCTGCTCAAACATACACTTCTCCAACTTGGCATAGAGGGAGTTTGCCCGTAGGAGATCGAAGACTTTGCAAACATCTCTCCGGTGGGAGTCAATATCTGGAGAGTAGATGAGAATATCATCCAGATAGACTACGACCGAGGTGGAAAGCATATCCCGGAAGATATCATTCACAAAGTCCTGGAAAACGGCTGGGGCATTACAGAGCCCGAAGGGCATCACCAGATATTCATAGTGCCCATCCCTGGTATTAAAAGCCGCCTTCCATTCGTCCCCCTCACGGATGCGAATCAGGTTGTAAGCACCCCGCAGATCTAATTTCGTAAATACCCTTGCTCCCCGGAGCCTATCGAATAGCTCAGATATCAAGGGCAAGGGATATTTATTCTTGACGGTGATGGCATTAAGACCCCTGTAGTCTATGCATGGACGCAATTCCCCACTCTTCTTCTGCACGAAGAAGAACCCTGCCCCAGCAGGAGACACTGACTTCCTAATGAATCCTCTTGCCAGATTTTCCTGGATGTATTGTGACATTGCCTCCGTCTCTGGGAGAGATAGCGGATAGACTCGACCCCGAGGAGGCTCAGCACCAGGCAAGAGGTCAATAAAACAGTCATAGGGGCGATGGGGCGGAAGAATCTCCGCCGCCTTTTTGGAGAACACATCTGCATAAGACCAATACTGTTTGGGGAGAGAGGAAAGATCTGCGGGTACCTCTGTTGTAGCAACCTGAACGCACTCCCTCTGACACCAACCCCTACAAGATTCACCCCATCCCAGAATTCTGCCTGAGGACCACTCGATATGAGGAGAGTGATACCGTAGCCAAGGTATTTCAACAGGACCTCATCAATTCCTTCCGGAATGACGAACAGAGAAATAATCTCCTGATGAGATGGCGACATGGACAGTGTAAAAGGGATGGTCTGGTGTGTTATCTGTGAAGGCAGTGTCGACCCATTCACCACTCGTACCGTTACTGGTTGAGCTAGCATAACCAGGGGTATTGCGTGACGTTGGGCAAAGGCAGAAGACATAAAATTGCCCTCCACCCCAGAATCCACGCAGAGCTCTACCGAGTGGGAAAATGAGCCAATAGTAATTGTCCCCTTAAAGGACAATTTAGAGGCAAACGTCGCAGTGTCAAGTGTACCTCCACCGACTACCACTAGACGCTGACGTTTCCTCGACCGCTGAGGACATCTGGTGGCTAGATGCCCTGACTGCTGGCAAACATTACAGACCCTGAGTGCACAAGCGGTCCGGGACTTAGATCCCGCTTGTGACACTTCCCTAGTCTCAGGTGACTCTGGAACCAGGACCGGAGATTCCAGAGGTTTGGCGAAAGTAGGAGCCAGCCGAAACCTCTGCCTACACTGGGCTCGTTCTAACCTCCGCTCGTTAAAACGGAGGTCAATTCGAGTGGAGACAGTTATTAAGTCCTCCAGTGTGGCAGGAATCTCCCTAGTGGCCAGAGCGTCCTTTACGTGGTCAGCCAGACCCCTCCAAAATATGGGGATAAGGGCCCTATCCGACCAATCCAGCTCAGATGCTAAAGTGCAGAATTGGACGGCAAAATGACTGACCAAGGACTCACCCTGAGTTAATGCCAGCAGTTGGAGCACAGTGTCATGGGTGACTTGAGGTCCTAAAAAGACCTGTTTCAGAGTGCTCAGAAACAACGTAGCACTCTGCACCACATGATCGCCACGCTCCCATAGCGGCGTAGCCCATTCCAACGCACTGCCCGACAAGAGAGAAACTATGAATGCCACCTTAGCCCGCTCTGTGGGAAAACGTGCAGCCAGGAGCTCGAGGTGAATAGAGCACTGACTCACAAATCCCCTACAAAATTTGCTATCACCAGAAAATTTTTCTGGCAGCGGGAGGCGAGAAAATGTCGGAACAGGGGTGGCAATGGACATATTTGCTGCAGCCACGCTGGCAGCTTGTACAGCAACTGCGGTAACATCCACAGCTGAGGTTGCGCTCTCGAGAGCCGCCAACCTACCCTCCAGCTGCTGGATATACCGCAAAGATTGCTGCTTGTCCGCCATTACTAGCCAGACCCTGGCGCTAGTGTAATGTTAGGACTGGCGGAACGCACCAAGAAAGATGATATGGATGCGTTCGCAGTCCGGGGTCCACCGTGCAGGTAAAACCTGCTGCTAGTAAATGGCAGACTATATGACGGTACTCAAAAGTATACACACGTGGGTTAACCTCACCCAGTGTGAAGAAAGCGATCCTGTTGCGTCACAGGACCGCGGTACCGCACATAGAGCGCGAGCAAGTGGTCAGCGAACTTAGCCCCAACTGGGATTGAAGTCCGATTAGACCCTTGCTGGCACAACAACAAAAAACTAGGTGTGTAAAGAACCTTATAAATGTTCTATGAGCACAAGAGTGTGTGCGAAGCCGCACTGACGGACGCCACTATCCACCCAGGCTTGGGTATGGAAAGCGCAAGGCAAGCGCACGGCGCCGTACTGGCGGACACAGCCACAGGACGCTGAGAAGTGTGTAACGTGCAGATGGTTAGTCGGGCGCTAGAGAGCTACCATCATCCGCGAGCAGACAACAACACTAGGGAGGGATACTTAGGAGCTTTCATCCTTCGACATACATCCATCTACACACACACACAATATAATTGTACACTAGCGCATGGCCGTGCGGTCATGCGCAGTTTATATAGTTGCAGCACAGGAAGTGGCTACAGAAACTTTGCCCTTCCAAGACCTGCCAAGAGGACCAATGGAATGTGCTGCAGAGTCTGAGCACATGACCCTCGATCTCCAACGAGAGATCTTGCCCTGGGCATGCTCAGTGTGTGCAGACAAGGACTTAGTCCCAGAGAAGTCCGCTCGCTGCTGACCAGTACTGGCTTTAATGGCAGAGACTGGAGAAGCAGCAGTAACTCTCAGAACAGAGTGAGCAAGACACTGGGACCGACGTCCCTGCTGAGCAGACTCCACTGCGGCTGGACAAGAATGGGAGAGCGGAGACGGCTCGAGATTCCCCCTGTGCAGAAGCGGGAACTCGAGACCTAACACATTATGATAGTGGTTAAATTTAATAAAATTGCATACAATTTGAGTCTGCAATCTTCATTCCCAGACCTCCTGATATATTTGTATCCTTCTCCAAGGTTTATATTTTTCTGTAATACATGCTGGATGTGAGGTCTATGTGTATCCAGGACACTGCTGTTTTCATTTGCTTCTGTGTAACATGCACTAATTTACTCTTCTTCCTCTTCTTTTGATTTCCTTCTTGCGTGTTGTTCTTTGTGCTCCATAAGGTTTTATATACTTTCTCCCCTGTACACTGCAGATTTGTGTTTCTTTCAAACACTTGGATCAGGGACCCACTGTGCCACAATCCGAATTTACCCAGGAGGGGTGTGGCGGAGCAGCTTCCTGGTTTTCGCTAGATCTCCTGATGGCGGAGTTAGTCTTGCACTGCCAGTCTTCCTGTCAGGAAGAGGGAGAGGAACATGCAAGTATGCCAGCATTGGCGTTACACAGACTCATTGACTTGCATGGCCAAGTGCTATCAAAATATCAGATGCAAATGATGCATGCATAAATTTCTTTTCTCTGACAGTCCCTTTTCAAGGAAAAAAACAAACATGGGTACGGCCCCTTAGTCTAACATTTGCCCGAAGGCAATCCAATGTTTTATGGCTTCGCACTCGAACAGCAAGTATACTCGTCTGTATCTGTCTTAACACTGATTGAAAGGATGGGCGAGGGGGCAGATAGGGATCACAGAACCAGGATCTGACCTTCTGAAGGATTTGTATCAGTTTTACAAGGAACTTGCGCAGCAGAAAAATGGTAGAAAACGTTTCTTGAAGACTATTTTGAAAGTTGCAAATGAACAATAAAAAGAATTGTGCAGAGGTGTATAGTCTCAATTCGGCATGTCTGATGGCGAATATCAAGCTAAATAATTGTGTTAATTGTGCTATGTCTTGTTAAATATCTTCTAACTTAAATGTAAGTAAAATGTACGCATATTGCTGGATATATGTTTTATACAACTGTAACAAACATCTCCACTCTATGAAAAGATATGGAGTGTATATACCTAAAAAGATTTTTACATGCATCTACAATAATGATGTGCACGGCATATTCCTTTCATATTCATATGACGACGTGGATAGAGCTGCAGAATGTGTTTCTATAAAGCACAGTTTGTCTCCTACAAAACGCAAAAGAAGCAATCTAATGCAGTAAATCAAATGCTTTGCAAGCAAGACCATGTCTTTTATATGGAATTTCAAGGCTGTGATTTATCGGTACTCAGTGAAGAGAATCAGGATTACATATTCTAGAGATACAATGTAGCCGATAGTTACTTAGCTTTTTGTGTTTATTTTTACTCTGGTTCTGCTAGTAAATTAGCTTGACACAACAAACCACTTTCCAAAAGATCTTCTGAAGTCTGTATTTTGCTTGAACTTAAAAGAGTATATCTGGAATGGATGCAATTATCGTCCCTTTACAAACACAGCATTAGGAACCATTAGACAAATTACCCTAAATGCTATTTTTGCCTGAATTTATCAGACACAACGTCCTATAGGTTTAACCTCGGCTGGTCTTCTGCAGGTTGGAGGTCTTTCTCCCCGTTAAATACTATTTCTGAGGAAATAAAGTGTCATCCCCTGGGGAACTTATTTGCAATTTTTCTAAAGTTGGCGCTCTAGTGGAAAATGTTTTTTTTATTTTCATATACAGTAGCACATATACAAAGCTATACCATATATTGTTTATCACAACTCTGAAAAAGTTTGAAGCACATCACATTTTGGCAGTTGCAGATCGTTTTTATTCCAATAGACTAAATAATTCTACAAATATTTTTTTAAAGATCGTTGCACCCCTACTCGATATTGGATGGAGATAGAGTATATCCAATGTCAGTTATCTGTGTACGGAGCAGGCTCAAGAGCGAATACATTTGGGTGAAATTGAATTCTACTTGAAATGTGCCTTTAAAAATCCACATTCGACCCAATGAGGATTTTTGTGCACGTTGGCTCTGTGCCGATTAAGAAAAAATGTGGCCGCTGACTGACATTTTTCTTAACCGTAAAAGGCCATCAAAATTTAAAGAAAATCCCTATACTTACCATGCTGCTCACCTCTCTGGCCCGTTCACTCTTCACTGCCAAACACATGGTCTTCGTCACAATTTTGGATCACCGTTTGCAACACTGAAATCCCCAGGTAGGGGCTTCTATGTTGGATACACCTGGTAGGGTTCTGCGCATGCGCCTGCAAATTTTTGGTATTGTTGCTTTATTAAAAGTCTAATGTAACAAAATAAACTAATCCAATTTGTAAATGCAATAAAGAGAAAAAAAAATTGCTATCCCAGAATTGCATTTTTTTCAGTCACCCAACATCAATAATTGCTCTAAGATGTGATAAAAATGTCTGTCCCATCATCTCAACATGCAAAAAACAAGCCCTCGCACAGCTCTATCAAGAGACAAAATTAAAATGTTCTGTGTGCTGGAAAATGGCGACGAAAATTATTTTTTATAAACACTTCATAATTTTTTTCACCACTTAGAAAAAAGAAAAATGTCATAGCTTGGTATCACCACAATGGTATTAACCTGGAAAATCTTATTGTCACGTTTATTTTATAGCACAATGAATGCCGTAAGAACAAGCCGAAACATTGCGGAATTCTGGGGGTTTCTTTCAGCTTTACCAACCTTTGAATTATTTACTCCTTGTCCATTACATTAAATGTTAATATGAATTGTGTCATTCAAAACTATCACTCATCCAACAAAAAACAAGTCCTCACACTCATATGTGGACTGTAAATATGAAGTTCTGTTTCTCTGAATTGGGGAGGGAAAAAATTAAAGCGCAAAAAATGGAAAATTGGCTAGTCTGGAAGGGGTTGATGATAAGCATGATAAAAGAGTCAAACAACTTGCAACTTAGCACCATTCATGGCATGATACATTTTACACTACTTCTTTACAGTTTTAAACACAGTGCTCCTTATGGAACCAATCCCTACAAAATAATTATATGGCAACCCAAAAACGGGACATCGTGGATGGGTGTGAACAAATGAGGGAGAGGCAAAACCTTTCTGGAATATTCTGCACTGCTAGTATGAAATCGCAAGCCTGTAGTACCACCTTCATACCAAAGTCATCTCACACTTATTTCCATATGATAGAAAAAGCTTGCAGTCGTGCAGATGCTCAGTACAGCACATTCAGAGGTAGATGTGCAGCTCTATAGAGCTAATGCAAAGCAATTTGTAGGACCTGATCCAGTGGCCAGGTCAGTTATTTGCGGCCATTGGGCGAAAGTCCTGAAAACCATCCCTTACTTCCTGACCCTTCTTTTGATTAGCCGGTTTGGAACGCTTTCGCATGACTGTCACGCCACAACAATGACATTGGGCCTGGCCTGAGCTGAGGATTTCAGGAGTTAGGAAGCGACCCCATGCAACGACCACAGATTATTGACCCTGCCACTCAACCTGCTATTCAATTTGCACTATTTGCCCTAAAACAAACTACATCTTATATAGCATAGGCCTTCAGAAATCAGGGGCTGATATTGCCTGCTGATATCTCTACTCCCTTTATAGCTACTCCCTTGAACTAGACTGAAGTGCCCAATGTCATCGTGAGACATTTTTTACTAATTGATTTAATCCAAATTGAATCCATTAAAGACCTAATTTTGACAAATTAATATGTAAGGTGTTACTATGTTACTATGTTACTATGTTACTATGAGTAAACGTGTGCTTTTCTCAATATGAACAGCTCATGTGGCGCCTACCAGACTCTTATCTCTGCTCCGCTATAGAAAAAGCATGGCTTTCTGGCCACAGCAAGTTTGAGAAGGTTGCCAAAAGCTGAACATTTCTTTTTTGACTATGGGCAGCTTTAGAAACAGCATGGGCTGTCTTTGTGGATTAGAGCAGTGTTTCTCATCTCCAGTCCTAACGGCCCCCCAACAGGTCATTTTCTCAGTATCTGCTTAGTGTTATACAAGAGATAGAATTAGACCTGCGGAAACTTTTGATGCCTTGATAATAATTCCATCACTTGTGCAATGCTATGGAAATACTGAAAGCATGACCTGTTTAGGGCTTTGAGGACTGTAGCTGTGAAACATTGTATTAGATTATTGCGTTTTACTTTTTTACAATATACATTTTCAAGTTATCAGTAAGAAGGAGAGAATCAATTTCAAACTATTTAAATTCATTTACAATTTTTCAAAATTAACTGAGTCTAGCCAATTTAAATTTTTGGTAATTCAATTTACTCAAATGTAGCAAAATGGCAGGTAGCAGGCCACCATTCTGCTCTATTGAAAGAGACCAAGAAGGGGTTAGTAAACCCTAACTAAACTCATGCAGTGTAACTTGATACCATCTCCATTGCTAAGGGCTATTATTCCAGGAGTGATTATTAATTATTATTATTATTATTATTTATTATTATAGCGCCATTTATTCCATGCCGCTTTACATGTGAGGAGGGGTATACATAATAAACAAGTACAATAATCTTGAACAATACAAGTCACAACTGGTACAGGAGGAGAGAGGACCCTGCCCGCGAGGGCTCACAATCTACAAGGGATGGGTGAGGATACGGTAGGTAGGGTAGAGCTGGCCGTGCAGCGGTTTGGTCGATCGGTGGTTACTGCAGGTTGTAGGCTTGTCGGAAGAGGTGGGTCAGTTAATCAGTTTCTTCCCTGTTTTTGTTTAACCCCTTAACACCTAGAGGTATTTTTGGTTTTGCATTTTCATTTTTTGCTCTCCTTCTTCCCAGAGCCATAACTTTTTCATTGTTTGGTCAAAATGGCCGTGTGAGGGCTTGTTTTTGTGGGACGAGATGTACTTTTGACTGACTCCATTGGTTTTACCATGTCTTGTAGTTGAATATGGGAGAAAAATTCCAAGTGCGGTGAAATTGAAAAAAAAGTGCAATCCAACACTTGTTTTTTTCCACCATGTTCACTAAATGCTAAAAGTAACCTGACATTATAATTCTCCAGGTCATTCCAAGTTCATAGACACCAAACATGTCTAGATTTTTTTTTACTTAAGAGGTGAAAAAAAATTCCAAAATTGGAAAAAAAAAATTGCACCATTTTTCGATACCCGTAGCGTCTCTAATTTTGTGTGCTCTCATGTTGGGTGAGGGCTTCTTTTTTGTGTGCTGAGCTGATGTTTTTAATGATACCATTTTGGTGCACATACGATCTTTTGATCAGCCGTTATTACATTTTAAAGCAATGTTGCAATGACCAAAAAAACATAATTCTGGCATTTTGAATTTTTTTTATCATTACGCC
Source organism: Ranitomeya imitator (assembly GCF_032444005.1). Classification (NCBI taxonomy): domain Eukaryota; kingdom Metazoa; phylum Chordata; class Amphibia; order Anura; family Dendrobatidae; genus Ranitomeya; species Ranitomeya imitator. The sequence continues at coordinate 386,402,019 of NC_091284.1, forward strand.
ATTTAGTGATCGGGTTAATTCTTTTTTAATATTGATAGATTGGGCGATTCTGAACACAGCGACACCAAATATGTTTATGTTTGAATATGGCAAAAGGGGGGTGATTTGAACTTTTAAATTTTTTTAAGTTATGTAATATTTTTAAAACTTTTTTACTTTTTGCATGCTTTGATAGTCTCCATGGGAGACTAGATGCTGCACTTGTCCAATCAGCTCTGCTAAATACAGGTGATGATCAGATCACCTGTATGTAGCCGAATTGCTCACTTGCTATGAGCACCAACCATCGGGCGGTGCTCATAGCAATCTGGCAGCGACAACCATAGAGGTCTGCTGGAGACCTCTGGTTGTCATGCCAATCCATCAGTGACCCATGATCACATGATTGATGGGTGGATTTCAGGCACGATTGGCATTTAACGAGTTGATAGCTGCGGGTGGATTGCAATTTCAACCGCGGCTGTTCTGGGCACATGTCAGCTGTTCATAACAGCTGATATGTGTCGGGAAAGATGTGGGCTCACCGACAGAGCCCACATCAAAGGGAGGGAGTCCAACATCGGGGTAAATTTACACCCGATGTCGGAATGTGCAGTCTCACATGGGGTAGGTATTGTTCAATTCCTCCCTTTATAAGAATGATAGTGATTAATTTCACTGGCTAATAGCCTCTATGGAGGTAAGCATTAATTCAATACTTTCCCATGTAGAGCCTATTTGCAACTATTAGGACATTGATTATTGTTGGTATTTTAGCCTTGGTGGCTGCGTACCACTCTTATGGCATTTAACCAGTAAGGTGGACTATCTGATTTAGAAGCATACAGCTGAGGTGTGTAATATGATTTTATGTGGACTACTTGGTCCATTATTACAAAGACTTGTGAACAGCCCCATAGTCTATAATGGGTATATGTACTTTCCATAAAAAGCACAGTTAGAATCCAGATGTCTTAATGAGGGCTTAGTCAATCACTGAAATACCTGTACAAAAAGATAAGAAAATATCACTACACTCCTTACAAGATATTGTATATCCAATGTAGGGATGAGTGGACCCGTGGATGTTCGAGTTCATCGGGTTCAACAAACTTTTATCCAAAGCTCTCATCGAGTACCAGAGCTGTTGCCGAACTTGAACCCAAACCCCATAAAAGTCAATGGGGACCCAAATGTTGGTGCTGTAAAATGGTTTAAATAAGGGCTAGGTCTCTCTCCTGCTCCCTCTCCGAACATTAAAATGGACTTCCGGGAAAAGTCCATGTTCGGAGTTCACACTGGACACTCTCTGAGTTTGGGTTCGCTCATCTCTAATCCTGTTTTAGAATCTGTAAGTGTGTAAGGGTATGACAGGGATAGTCATGTTCCTTCCCCTGAAGACAACAATTGAGTGATGTGAATACTTTCATGCAATTTACTGTGTCATGTGAAATTCAAAATGTATAGAGTGTGATAAACATTGAAGGTATTAGAGAAAGTGCAGGGTAAATACAGCTTAAAATATAGGTTAGGGTTTAGGACTCAGAGTAGAGCAGATTAGACAATGATAGGAAGTTCAGTGCATACTGTTAAAAGATAGTGACAGTAGTTGCATACGGGAAAGGTTATGTTTCCCCAGCAACAAACTGCTGTGGCAAATAGAGCAAAGACACAATTAATACTTAGCACTAGCCCACAGTATGGGGGGAGCTAGTGGGACAAAAAGGGGAATTACTTCCTGGTTTTTAGTTAGAGAGAGATTAGATTGAGAGACAAGCGAGCAGCAGTTTGAGGTCAGAAGACTGAAGGGTACATAGAGTATGGGCTGTATAGCAGCATGAGTACATCAACCACAAACTTCAGCAGACATACCAGGAACATCCAGGGCCTATGGCCCAACAGAGGCACTGAGAAGCATGCCTCATTATCTTCCTATGAGATGAAGCCTGATGGAAAATCCCAGTGGCCAGAGATGCCAGTAAAGAAAGGGATAATTCAGGGCGAGCGAACAGTGGATATAAATATGTGCTGTACTATGGACTTTGAGAACGGAAAAGTTTTTGCCCAATACTGCGTACTTCAATATGATAAAAATGCACAGTTAAGTAAACTTATCTTTTACAAAACAAATGGGGTGTCTCCTGATGTGTGTGCTGTGGCTCCTGAAGTTGAAGACAGCATAGACCCGCAACCAAAACATGAGCATGTGCATCACACGCATGTGCATCACACGGATAACAAAGAAGAATTGGTACGCTTTTTATTTGTGGGGTGCCAGGGTGTGGGAACCCAGCAGCCCCTCACCCATGACTACTGCCCTGTGCACCTTACAAGTGCATCGTCATTACTTGTTAAGCACATATATTGTACATTGTATAGGCTTTTCCTTCTGAGATTCAGTTCAGTGCCTATAGAATAAGTCATGCATTCTACATTACTTGCATTTCTTTGCTTCATAATTGCTAGAATGATATTTTATTTCATGAGAATATACCAGAGGGATGGATGGACCAGAGGATAATTATATTACTGATGGTTTTTCAGCAGTGTCAACCTTGAGTTATTTTTGTATTTCTGGATGGCATTTACTGTAAGTAACTAACTAAATAAGCAGAATAGGGACATATACTCATTTAACAATATTCTAATGACACACATACATCACTTAATAAACTTAGCATTACTTTTACACTATAATCTGCAAAAGAGATGGCTTTTTATTAGCATAAGTACTGTACATTTTTGCAAAAGCAAGATCGCTAGTAATGGAAGGAATAAAATGAAAAAGAATGAAAATATTATATATATATATATATATATATATATATATATATATATACATGCAAACCATCCCTATACTTCACTATCAGAAATGACTAAATAATTGAAATATTTTCCATTTTTCACTGTATTATTCATTCCTAAATGGAAGGAATATAATTGCTGATAGTTTATTATTTTTCTGTGTAACCCATGGTGGACAGTATTCAAGATAATCTGCCTTACAGCATTCTGGTAATTAGAGGTTTGTCTATGTGCAACTCCCTCTGTGCTCATTAGCATGTGTTCTTGAATGTCAAAGGAAAGGCTTTATTTTTGGACCGACTTGTCGTGCTTTCACTATTCATTGATCTACTGCTTTGGCTCAGAAGTAATGTCACTAATGAACGAGGATGTGCGCCATTTATTTTATAGTATCTCAGTTGTTTAAACAGTAATATGTGGTCTTACCTGTATCTGTATATTATAGTCATCTTAGTGTTTTCATCTAATGTTATATATATTATCTTCACCTCCATCACTCAATCATGTCATGTGAAACAAAAGCTTGCATTTTAACTTTTTGTAACAAGAAAACTGAATATCTGCTGTTCTCTCCCGATGTTCAAGGTGCTGAGCAGCTGAACGTGGACAGGACAGGAGAGTGATTGACATGTACATTTAATGTCTACTAAAACCCTTTTGAAAGACACATACTCATACATATGTATAAATACATAGACATAATATTTTTTTCCTTTCCTGTTTTTTCCTTCCAACATTTTGAAATAATTGTTAAATGGGTGCAACACGCTCTAAAAACATAAGAAAATAAAAACTAGCAAGAGTTCTAGAAGGGGTCGATTGTTCAATGTTTCTAACGTCTGAAAAACTGAATTATAACATATCTTTTGTTTTTTTCTAAATGGGTTTTAGATACCCTTGTTTTTAACGTGGTTTTGGCTGTTTTTCTGTTACAAAATCAAAGTTTTTTTTTAAATATAGCTAATTAGCACAGAACTGACATAGATTTTAAATTCTCATTCAGAAAAACCCTTTTCCCTCAGGGAATTTGTCTTAAAGAATATGTGCCAAATTTTTAAGTCATCTCATATCAATCTCAATGAGACTACAAGAGACAGGAAAGCATGGCAGTCCCAAATGGAGTAAAGTCTGTCCTTGGAATAATTGGGGGTTCAGGTGTCGGACACCCAGCAAACCGCAGTGCTAGTATGGCGGCACGATTGCGCGGATTCATGGTATGTGACAGCTGACACCCCGCAGCAATGTCCACGATCGGCAGTAGCGCTGATCGTAGGTATTCAACCCCTAATGCCGCTGTCAGTAGTGACAGCAACATAGAGGGGCATCGCGCAGGGACGGGGGCTCCCTGCGCTCTCCCACCGGAACAACGAGATGCGATTGCGTTGTTCCAGTGTTCTGCAAGGAGTCCCCGGATCCAAAATGGCCATGGGCTTCCTTCCGGGTCCTGAAGTGAGGTGGCTTCCCGTCACCTGCTGAGAACAGGCGCCGGAAATCCTCCTGCACTGCCTGTCAGATCGCTGATCTGACACAGTGCTATGCAAAGTGTCAGATCAGCGATCTAATGTAATATAATGATGTCCCACCCTGGGACAATGTTAGAAAGTAAAAAAAAAATAGAATGTATTAAAAAAAAATCTCAATATAAAGAAAAAAATAAATAAATATTTTCCAATAAATCCATTTATTCATGTAAATTTAAAAAAAACAATGAAAGTACACATATTTGGTATCGCCGTGTCCGTAACGACCTGCTCTATAAAACTATCCCACTAGATAACCCCTACATTGAACACTGCAAAAAAATAAATAAAAACAAGGTAAAAAACAATGCTTTATCATCATACTGCCGAACAAAAAGTGCAATAAAATGTGGATATAAATAAACATTGTACCGCTGAAAACGTCATCTTGTCCTGCAAAAAAAAGCTGCCATACAGCATCATCAGCAGAAAAAAAAAAGATATAGCTCTCAGAATAAAGCAATGCAAAAACAATTATGTTTTATATAAAATAGTTTTTATTGTGAAAAAGCGCCAAAACATAAAAAAAAATCGTACTAACACGAAGAATAAAGCTGCTTTATCAATTTTTCCACACGAGGAACGGTATAAATGCCCCCTCTAAAAGAAATTCTGGAATTGTTGGTTTTTGTTCACTCTGCCTCCCAAAAATCAGATTAAAAAGCGATCAAAAAATGTCATGTGCCCGAAAATGGTACCAATAAAAACATCAACTCGTCCCGCAAAATACAAGACCTCACATGACTCTTTGGGCCAAAATGTGGATAAATTATTGCTCTCAAAATGTGATGCAAAAACTATTTTTGCAATAAAAAGCGTCTCTTAGCGTGTGACAGCTGCCAAACAAAACCCTGCTATAAATAGTAAATCAAACCCCCCTTAGTTAGGGAAAAATAATACAATTTAAAAAAAATTATATATTTCCATTTTCCCATTAGGGTTAGGGTTGGGGCTAAAGTTAGGGTTAGGGTTGGGGCTAAAGTTAGGGATAGGGATGGGGCTAAAGTTAGGGTTTCAAGTTGAGGCTAAAGTTAGGGTTGGGACTAAAGTTAGGATTTGGATTATGTTTACGATTGGGGTTAGGGTTGGGATTAGGGGTGTGGCAGGGTTAGGAGTGTGGTTAGGGTTATAGTTAGGCTTGAGATTAAAGCTGGTATTAGGGTTAGGGGTGTGTTGGGGTTAGGGGTGTGGTCAGGGTTATGATTAGGGTTGGGATTAGGGATAGGGGTGTGTTCAGGTTAGGGGTGTGGTTAGAATTATGGTTGGGATTAGGCTTAGGGGTGCATTGGGGTTAGGGTTGGAGTTAGAATTGGGGGGGTTTCCACAGTTTAGGCATATCAGGGGCTCTCCAAACATGACACTGCATCCGATCTCAATTCCAGCAAATTCTGCATTGAAAAAGTAAAACGGTGCTCCTTACCTTCCGAGCTCTGCCGTATGTCAAACAATGGTTCCCCCCAAATATGGGGAATCAGCATACTCAGGACAAATTGGACAACAACTTTTGCAGTCCAATTTCTCCTGTTACCCTTGTGAAAATAAAAATTTGGGGTTTAAAATATCATTTTCGTGGAAAAAATATATTTTTTATTTTCACGGCTCTGCGTTATCAACTTTAGAGAAACATTTGAGGGTTCAAATCTCTCACAGCACATCTAGATATGTTCCTTGGGGGTCTAGTTTCCAATATGGGGTCACTTTTGGGGGTTCCTACTGTTTAGGTACATCAGGGGCTCTGCAAACGCAACGTGATGCCTGCAGACCATTCCATCAAAATCTGCATTCCAAAACCGCGCTCCTTCCCTTCCAAGCTTGGACATGGGCCCAAATGGTGGTTCTCCCCCACATCTGGGGTATCGCCATGCTCAGGACAAATTGGACAACAACATTTGGGGTCCAATTTCTCAGTTACCCTTGGGAAAATAAAAAATTGCAGGCTAAAAGATCATTTTGTGGAAAAAAATATGATTTTTTAATTTTCATGGCTCTACATTCTAAAGTTTAGGGGAACAATTGGGGGTTCAATGTGCTCACCACACATCTACATAAGTTCCTTAGGGGGTCTATTTTCCAAAATGCGGTCATTTGTGGCGGTTTCCACTGTTTAGGCCCATCAGGGGCTCTCCAAACGCGACATGGTGTCCGATCTCAATTCCAGTCAATTTTGCATTGAAAATTCAAAGGGCGCTCCTTCCCTTCTGAGCTCTGCCATGTGCCCAAACAGTGGTTTACCCCTACATATGAGGTATCAGCATACTCAGGACAAATTCCACAACAACTTTTGGGGTCCAATGTCTCCTGTTACCCTTGGAAAAATAAAAAATTAGGGGCAAGAACATCCTTTTTGGGAAAAAAAATATGATTTTTTTTACTGCTCTACATTATAAACTTCTGTGAAGCACTTGGGGGTTCAAAGTGCTCAACAAACATCTAGATTAGTTCCTTAGGGGGTCTAGTTTCCAAAATGGTGTCACTTGTGGGGGGGTTTCCATCATTTAGGCATATCAGAGGCTCTCCAAACGCGTCATGGTGTCCAATCTCAATTCCAGGAAATTTTGTATTGAAAAGTCAAACGGCGCTCCTTCCCTTCTGAGCTCTGCCATGTGCCCAAACAGTGGTTTACCCCCACATATGGGGTATCGGCGTACTTAGGACAAATTGAACAATGACTTTTGTGGTCCAATTTCTCCTGTTACCCTTGGTAAAATAAAACAAATTGGATCTGAATTAAAAATTTTGTGGGAAAAAAGTTAAATGTTCAATTTTTTTTAAACATTCCAAAAATTCCTGTGAAGCACCTGAAGGGTATATAAACTTCTTGAATGTGATTTTAAGTACCATGAGGGATGCAGTTTTTAGAATGGTGTCACTTTTGGGCCTTTTCTGTCATATTGGCCCCTCAAAGTCACTTCAAGTGTGAAGAGGTCCTTAAAAAAATGGTTTTGCAAATTTTGTTGGAAAAATAAGAAATAGCTGGTCAAATTTTAACCCTTATAACTTCCTAACAAAAAAAAAATTATGTTTCCAAAATCATGCTAATGTAAAGCAGACATGTGGCTTATGTAATGTAATTTATTAACTATTTTGTATGATATGACTCTCTAATTAAAGAGCATAAAAACTAAACCTTTAAAAATTGCAAAATTTTCAAACTTTTGCCAAATTTCCATTTTTTCACAAATAAACGCAAGTCATATCAAAGTCCTCATAAAGAGACAGTGGTCAGAATTGAAAAAAAATGGCCTGATTAGGAAGTTGAAAACAGGCTTCGGGGTGAAAGGATTAAAGCACCATTTGTTGTTTTTATTTCATGCTGTATTGGTTCCACTAATCTAAGTTCCCTGACCCTAGCATGATACTCACCAGCTCCTGTCTTCAGCTCTTCCTGTCACTGCTGCAGTCCAACTCCGCTGTTATGACCTGGTGGTTAGGAGCACCCGGAATGACCTGATAGTTAAAACTCACACAGGACAAGCTCTGGGATGTGGGAGCTCTGCTGACCGCAATCCCTAATCCTATCACACACACTAGAAATAGCCGTGGAGCGCTCCTGATGCTCCCTAGGCGCCTCGTCACAGCCTAAGAGCTAGCTAGCCCTAGAGATAAAAAATAAAGCCTACCTTGCCTCAGAGAAATTCCCCAAAGGAAAAGGCAGCCCCCCACATATATTGACTTTGAGTAAAGATGAAAGTCACAAACGCAGAAATGAAACAGGTTTCAGCAAAGGGAGGCCAGACTTACTAAACAGACAGAGGATAGGAAAGGTAGCTTTGTAATCAGCACAAAAAACTACAAAAGACCACGCAGAGTGTGCAAAAAAGACCTCCGCACCGACTAACGGTGCGGAGATGCCACTCTGCATCCCAGAGCTTCCAGCTAGCAAGACAAAATCAGGATATCCAGCTGGACAAGAAAACAATGAACGAATTAGATACTATCAGGAACTTAGCTTCTGATGGAGTAGACAGGTCACCAGAAAGATCCAAGAGCGAACTGAACCAATGCAGAAACATTGACAGCTGGCATGGAGTAACAATCTAAGTGGAGTTAAATAGAGCAGCCAACCAAAGGATAAACCACGTCACCTGTGTAAGGAACCTCAGAAGTAGCAGCTCCACTCACAGCCACCAGAGGGAGCCCACGGACAGAACTCACTGAAGTACCATTCACGACCACAGGAGGGAGCTCGACAACAGAATTCACAACACTCCGCTATCTTGTAACCGCAACTTCTGACTCACCAGAAGTCAGAGTTCACAGTAACAATCTCTCAGTGCAAGCCTTTGAGAGCCTCGTTCTGGCTCTCATAGACTTACACTGAGTTGTGACCTCTGGCTGGCCCAACAAACACTGAAGCGATGCTACAGGTCACAAACAATGCAATGGAAAAAACCCTGCTGGTGTGGTGCTTTAAAAACTTGGTGCAAATCCATTAATAGAAGCTGGTCCCTTGTTCAGGATGTTCATCTTCTGCTGTAGAGGAACTGCCATGTCATGTATTCCACATTCAAAAGACTGATTTTCATTTTGAGAAACAGAATGCTGTGATGAAGGCTGCATTAACAAGTGGGCAAAAGTTCATAAAGAAGGATAACCTGTAATATTTACTTGTGAGTGCAACAAATTCAAAAAATGAGAACAGTCCCTTTAATAACGAAAACATTGCATGTTACATGCAGAGTCAGTATTAATCTCAACTTAACAGTGGCAGGCTTCATGTTGGTCGCTTTACTGTTGGCAGCCTCTGTTGCCTTAACATGCTACCATGGACTGCCCATTTGGCACATTATTGGTCGGCAATTGTAAAGGAAGCTGCCAGCAGAGGATCTTGATGAAGACCGAGTGCATTCAGCATGCAGAGTATTCCTCAGGCAAGCACTAATAACCTCATTAATAGTATGCCAAAGCTTGTTTGTGTGGGTATTTCTTTGCATGGCACTCATACATGATTCTGATTAAGTTGAGATGTCTTGAAAATTTTATTTCCATTTTCTCTTTATTTGAACAACATTAGCACATCTGTCGATCCTGTGATTTCCATAATTCCAAAATAATTCCATAATATTCATACTTAAGGTTAAAAGTACAGTAGCCCAAATATGTAAGCATATCAGAATTAGTATCAATAGGTATTCGTGCGGAAACATTAGACTTTCATTGTGTGGGTTGTCTTTTATTATACATTTGGCACATTTACTGTATGTGCGAATACCTTTTTTGCATAATCAAAACTAAAAGCAAAAATATGCAGTTGAGCAGCCATTTTTTTTTTTTTTTTTCAGTGGTATGGCTCAAATATTGGAAGTTCTTTTCATAGTCCAAAGATTCGGACAAACAGCAGACAACTAAATGTTGACTTGGCCCTGTGGCCTAATACTAAGAATTCGTAAATGTTGGTATTCTGATAATCTTTTATGTGTTTATGCCTTTATGTAAGTTAAGTTTTTTTTATATTTCAGTATAGTTGTGTGCCATAAAGAAGTTGTCCACTACTTGGAAAACTTCTTGTCCTACCACTCGCTTGTCCCCCATAAAATAATAAAGCCTATACCAACCTCCCATGGTGGCGCTGTTCCCGTGGTGTCGGCACTTGCTCTCCCAGGGCTCCCGCGCTGTTGTTGTGAGACGTTAGAGGGAAAAGGCGTGCACTCTGTAGAATGGAGCTGGTGCTGGCTGAACCTGGACAGTACAATCATAAATTCGGGCAAACAACCGCACTCAGACAATTTTTTGCATCAGAGATGTGAAGTATTTATTGAGTAACACCACAGTGGTCAATAGAGTTCTGAGGTAACGTTTCGACCTGAAAGGTCTTTCTCAAACCTCACTTAGTGAATAGTGATGGAGGAAAGAGGAGGAGGACGATACTTGTCCGAAAGATGGAGACAGAGGCTCCACAAATGGTCCAGAGAACAGGAGTATGAAGGTCCGGAACGGCACGGACAGGGCGCAGTGTCCCTAAAAGCACTGTGGGTCCAGCAGGGAGGAAGGAGGCGGTAGTAGGTTGTGAGACGTGACACCGGTTCCCAATTAGCTCCTGCATCACTGTCCCCGCCTCCTGTCAAATTAAGCATGAAGAGGAAGTCAGAGACCAGCTGTTGCCCAGACTCCCTCTTCATGTTTGATTTGTCTGAAAGCAGAGACAGTGATGCCAGCACTGATTGGGCACCCAATCAAAAACCACATGACAGCCCCCGGGAGAATGAGTGCCGACACCGCTGGAACAGCGCTGACACGGGAGGTGAGTATAGGCTTTATTAGTTTATGGGGACCAAACATTTTATTCAAAAAGGGGTTGTCCTAGTAGTGGACAACCCTTTTAAATCCTTCTTGGGATAGAAGGAAGAAGATGATGAATACAAGCTATACGTTTACTAGAATCATGTTATAAATTAAATTAAATGACTAAAATAATTTACATACTTGCAAATAGCGACTTTTTATTACTTGGTAGTGTCAAGCTTGCAGTAGAGAACCCAATAATTGAGAGGCTACCTAATATGTGATGGATCTTAGGAAATACCTTCTAGCAAAGGAATTACCATAAAATAAGGGCTTATTAAAATAGCATCTTTTCTGTGCTATTATAGAAAATGGCAATCTGATTGGGTCAAGTTCTTTTTAATCTTCTGTTGCATCCTAAGTTTTTGAGCTCTCTAGGGCAGCTGTTGAAAAATAAACAACGGCAGGGACCGCAGTGATGAGCCAAGGGTGGATTCATTTGTCCACCGAAAGCAAACAATTACTTAATCTAACAATAGTATCGCTCTCCTTCTTCACCCATGGGTAACAAGTTGTTTATTTCTGCAGTTCTTGGCATCTGTATTTCCAGGAGAAGTGAATAAAAAGCAAGCGGCAGGTGTGCCTTTTGAGCCCTGCCAAGCTTCTCAGTTTCGCCCTCTCATATGAATCTTGACAGATGACTGTACGCAGAATACGGATGTCCTGGTAGTCAGACATGAAGAGGCTTTGAATTTGAAATACTTTGCAATTATTTCTCCCTTCATTCGTCCACCTCAATTCACATAGGTAATACTATCTCTGAGAGCTGACATTCTTAGTTTAGTTTAAGATAGACACACAGGGTTGCATTTACAAATAACTGCTGATCTATGAGTTTTACCTAATGTAGGTGAAAGGCAACACTTTTTCCAAATATAAAAATTATAAAAATGCAATACCATGCACAATAGAACCGCAGCCTTCATTGCTCCAGATGAGCATTAGTTATTACTCTTAGGGCTCATACTCATCTGCGAGGAAAATGGACAAGTATATCACTTGGATAGCATTCTGACCAATGTTAATCTATGACTCCCTACGCATCTGCAATGTCTTTCTCAGCTCAGATCGGGATGAGAAAAAAATTGCAGCATATTGTGATTGTCCTCGTATCTTGGATGAGACTTGCCAATGCAAGTCAATGGGTGTGAGAAAAAAATTGCACGGAACTCGGACCATGTGAGCACCGTCCAATTTTTACTCACCCATCTCCTTTGAAAAGCCGGCAATTCATCTGCCGCGTACATTAAAATCAGAACGTGACTCAACAAAGCAGAATAGATAGTATAGACATATACACATAGAATATATATATATATATATATATATCAGTCACATATATAATTAATACAGTGCTTGTCTAGCTTACTGTACATGTTTTTTTCTTACTTAGTTATTTTATGAGACAAATGGCATGGGATCCTCTGACATTTTATTAACCAGCAGAGTGAAAGCAAACAGCTGGGAGCAGATGCTTATAGCCTGGGAAGGGGGTAATACTCATGGAGCTCCTCAGGCTATTAATAGCAGCTCACAGCTGTATGCTTAGCCTTTTCTATTTATTCAATTGCGGGGCCCCCAAAAAATGACGGTAGTGCCCCCTATAATTAATAACCAGCAAAGGCTAGGCAGGCAGCTGCAGGTTAATATTAATAGCCTAGGAAGAGGTCATGGATAGGGTTGAGCGAAACGGATCGGCCAATTTCAAAAGTCGACGACTTTTGGCAAAGTCGGATTTCGTGAAACCCCACCCGATCCCACTGTGGCATTGGGTCGGCGGTGTGCGATCTTTGCTCCAAAGTCGGGTTCCTTTTTATATATATATATATATATATATATATATATATATATATATATATATATATATATAACATTGAGACACACACATATATATATATTTATATTTACTTCAGCGCGATATTGCAGAAAAGCCAGTAATTCAATTGCCGGCTTTTCATTTCTCCTTCCTAAACCCGACATGATATGAGACATGGTTTACATACAGTAAACCATGTCATATCCCCAATTTTTTTGCATATTCCACACTAATAATGTTAGTAGTGTATATGTGCAAAATTTGGGCGCTGTAGCTATTAAATTTAAGGGTTAAATCGCGGAAAAAATTGGCGTGGGCTCCTGCGCAATTTTCTCCACCAGAGTGGTAAAGCCAGTGACTGAGGGCAGATATTAATAGCCTGGAGAGGGTCCATGGTTATTGCCCCCCCTGGCAAAAAACATCTGTCCCCAGCCACCCCAGAAAAGGCACATCTGTAAGATTCACCTATTCGGGCACTTGGCCACTCTCTTCCCATTCCCGTGTAGCGGTGGGATATGGGATAATGAAGGGTTAATGTCACCTTGCTATTGTAAGGTGACATTAAGCCAGATTAATAATGGAGAGGCGTCAATTCTGACACCTATCCATTATTAATCCAATTGTATGAAATGGTTAAAAAACACACACACATTATTACAAAGTCTTTTAATGAAATAAAGACACAGGTTGTTGTAATATTTTATTAGACTCTTAATCCACCTGAAGACCCTCGCTCTGTAACAAAGGAAAAATAAAAAAACAACAATATCCCATACCTTCCGATGATCTGTCATGTCCCACGCTGTAAATCCATCTGAAGGAGTTAAATAATTTTACACCCAGGAGCTCTGCTAATGCAGCTGTGCTCGTGGCTGTAAAACCCCAGAGAATGAATGGAAAGTAGGTCAATGACCTGTAGTTACCTTCATTCGCGGTGATGCGCCCTCTGCTGGATGTCCTCATATGACCTCGAGTGTGGGAAAATATTCAGAAAAGTTCCCAGGCTCGAGTTCATATGAGGACATCCAGCAGAGGGCGCATCACCGCGAATGAAGGTAACTACCGGTCCTTGACCTACTTTCCATTCATTCGCTGGGGTTTTAAAGGCACGAGCACAGCTGCATTATAGCAGAGCTCCTGGCTGTAAAATAATTTAACCCCTTCAGATGGATTTACATCGTGGGACATATCGACGGAAGGTATGAGATATTGTTGGTTTATTATTTTTAATTTGTTACAGGTCGAGGGTCTTCAGGTGGATTGAGAGTGCAATAAAATATTACAACAACCTGTGTGTTTATTTCATTAAAATACTTTGCAATATTGTGTGTGTGTTTTTAACCATTTCATGCTATTGGATTAATAATGGATAGGTGTCAGAATTGACGCCTCTCCATTATTAATCTGGCTTAATTTCACCTTACAATAGCAAGGTGACATTAACCCTTCATTACCCCATATCCCACCGCTACACGGGAATGGGAAGAGAGTGGCCAAGTGCCAGAATAGGTGCATCTTACAGATGTGCCTTTTCTGGGGTGGCTGGGGGTAGATGTTTTTAGCCAGGGGGGGGGGGCAATAACCATGGACCCTCTCCAGGCTCTTAATATCTGCCCTCAGTCACTGGCTTTACCACTCTGGAGGAGAAAATTGCGCGAGAGCCCACGCCAATTTTTTCCGCGATTTAACCCTTAAATTTAATAGCTACAGCGCCCAAATTTTGCACATACACACTACTAACATTAGTAGTGTGGAATATGCAAAAAAAATTGGGGATATGACATGGTTTACTGTATGTAAACCATGTCTCATATCATGTCGGGTTTAGGAAGGAGAAATGAAAAGCCAGCAATTGAATTAACGGCTTTTCTGCAATATCGCGCTGAAGTAAATATAAATATATAGAGATTTCCCATTGACTTGTATTGGGTTTTGTGTTTCGGCCGACCCCCCGACCCCGACTTTTCAAGATAATCGGCCAATTTCACTCGACTCGACTTTTGAGAAAGTCGGGTTTCGCGAAACCCGACTCGACCTCAAAAAAGGAAAAGTCGCTCAACCCTAGTCATGGATATTGGCCCTATCCCAGGCTAAAAACATCAGCTCTCTGCCAGAAATGGTGCATCCATAAAAGGCACCAAATGTAGCTCTTAGCCTTGCTCTTCCCACTTGCCCTGGTACGGTGGCAAATGGGGTAATAGTTGGTAGAGTTGACAGTTTGGGGAGTTGATGTCACCTTTGTATTGTCAGGTGACATCAAGCCCAGAGGTTAGTAATGGAATGTCGTACAAAAGATGCTCCCAATACTAACCCCATAGTCAAAATTGTCCAAAATAGACACAGAATAAAGTCCTTTATTTGAAATAATGACACACCATGTATACTCACTGCAACACCCAATCCATTGGGTTATCTCCTGTAACAGAATAAAAATGATAACCATATTCCTCAAATATCTGCCAAGAAGATAATAATTTATCCATGATGCATCTAGCTCTGATACATTTAGATGGCAGGCTGCATTGTTGCATGATGCGACTACATAGTCTGCCATTCAGTAGAGACACTGAGCAGCACGCGCTTGTTCTCACAGCCAATGAACCCTGTTCAACTGACTCACGTCAGCGCAAGCGCCATGGGGAAACTTCTAATGGTGCTCATGCTGATGTGAGTTTAACTAAGTTCATTGGCTAAAAAACAAAACACCTATATACATGTCCTATATAAGGGCCATAATACTAGATAATAAACACCTACAAATAATGGCAACACCAGAAAGAACCATATCATAAAAGGATATAACTTTATTGAACATAAAATAAATACAAAATATATAAAATACAAAGATATACTGCAGGTGAGGATCACATAAACAAGAAGGAAGAGGTAGATAACGCCTGGATAAAAGTCTATGTATAAACCACAGCTGACCTGTCACATAATAAATCCAAAAACAGAGTTGGAACAAAGTAAGGAGACCTTAATGTCTAATATGCCTATATACGTATGGAGAGCTACAACCAAAAACGTACACCAGTAAAGGCCGACAAAGGTCCTATGAATAGTATAAGATAGCATATAACTAGTGACAACAACGTTACATTATGTACATATATTTACCAGATCAGGTGTAGGATAACCAGGCGTCCACCACACCCGACGCGCGTTTCGCACTGAAATGCTTCGTCCAGGGGTGGATAGACGCTGGTTTCATCCCTTTTTATATTGCAATAGGCCATAGGAACCGAAAAACCGGAAACCGGAAGTAGATCTGGGCGCATGCGCACATAGCACAAGAGTTTCTTCATAATAAGTTGTCGCTCGGTATTCTTACTAATAATCACTGCGCAGTGTCTCTAAGTGATAAATAGCCGCCGTATCCTATATACCGCCGCTACCGCCTGATGAAAAAATGAAGTGGCGGTAAGAAGAAGCGCCGTGTACAACTAAGTGCGGTCGTCATGGAAACCGAAGTCCCGCGATAGAAGATGTGAGCGCCGCGGCAGAAGCCCGGTGTCACCTGACAAGATCAAGTGATACAGTCACGTGAGGAAGGTAAGTAAACAACCATAGAAGTGTACTAGAGACCGCAGACCAAGAAGAAGTTTTAGTACCGCAGAGAAAAAAGACGGAACCTAGAAAAAAAGAAAAAATGGAAGGAATGCACATAATAAATTAGATAACAAACACAAGGATGACATACAACTTAGTGCTTATAACCAAATAATGGTAAGAATAATACAAAAAAACATATAAGTGTTATACTAACAGCCATCAACTAACTGCTATGCAGCAGAGCAATGGATAAAAAGGTGTACATATATATAATATAATCGAAATATAAAATTGGACATATACATATATATAAAACTACATACACATATACATATCACATAAAATTAGTGTAAACAACCTATGTATAAATAAATACGTATGTAAAAGTGCTGAGTGCTGCAGATGTCGGAGAACAAAAGTGACGAGTGCTTCAAACAGACGCCATCATATATAGGTAGAAGGTGAAAATGAAGATATCATCCTTGATAAGTGGAAGATGGAATAACGATGGCAACAAAATAAATATCTAAAAGAATAGTAAATAAATATATATAAATATATGCATTCCAAAAGGGGAGAGAAAAAAAAAAAAACCAACATCAAAAAATCACAACAGCTCAAAGAGGATAAAAGAGAATTTAATGAGATTAAAAAAATAAAACAATGATTAAAAACACGAAGCAAGAAGAACTAGTGGAAAAATTGGTAACAGAACGACTGATGGAAGGTTCATTACAAGAATGGTTGAAAACTGTTATGATCATTTAATCCATATGGTGAAATTGTGTTTAATTTAAAAATCCATTTTGTCTCCTTTTGGGCCAATAGGCGTTTCCAGTTACCCCCACGTGGCCCAATGAAAACCCTATCAATGCCCCTAAATAAAAGTCCAGTGGGATCACATTGATGTTTTTCTTTGAAATGTCGTGGGATTGGCTTCAGAATTGTCAGATCATCACTGGTCTTGGCCCCTTCAATGTCTAGTATATGCTCCCGAATACGCCTCCTAAACTCCCTTGATGTCATACCAACATATACAAGGCCACAGCCACAAGTGGCATGGTATATGACTGCTTTTGTAGTGCAGTTAATAGTGTGGGTGATGGTATATTGCTCAGTTGCATCCGAATTCATGAAATCCTTCGTTTTAACTACATTTTTGCATGCCACACACTTACCACAAGGTGAGCAGCCCCAAGCCGGGCCTTTGGATCCAAAGATAAATTTGGTATTCTCACCCTTGTGGTAGCTGTGGACTAGATGATCACGTAAATTACGTGCCCTTCTATAGGTCACAGCAGGGGTAACCCCAACTATATTCGATAGGGTCTTATCAAGTGATAGGATGGACCAGTGTTTCTGAAGAATCTCATAAACCTCCTCACTCCGGGAATTAAAATCCAGGATACATCTTACCTTTGTGTCAAAGGTCTTGGTCTTCGTGGGTTTATTTCTCAATAAATGACATCGATTGCTTAGACGAGCTCTTGTGTATGCTTGACATAAATTCATCTTGCCATATCCACGTTCCATGAATCTGTGCTGAAGGTCCCCGGCCTGTCTTTCAAAAAAGAGATCATTAGAGCAGATTCTCCTGGCTCTTAGAAACTGTCCAGTAGGGATGTTTCTCAGCAAGTGTCTAGGGTGTTGGGACGTAGCATGTAGCAAAGTATTGGCTGCTGTCTTTTTCCTAAACAGGTCTGTCTGAATACTGCCCATTTGATCGACTTGGATTAAGATGTCTAAGAATTCGATGTGTTGATTGCTACATTGATATGTCAATTTTAGATTTAAACAATTATCATTCAGATGTTTAAAGAAGGTGTCTAGGTCACTTTGTGTGCCTTGCCAAATTAGAAGCACATCATCAATGTAGCGCCACCATGCTACAACTCCAGAACACATAGGTATAGGATTAGACTGAAAAATGTCCCTCTCCCACAGCCCCAGGAAGAGATTTGCATATGAGGGCGCACAAGACGCCCCCATTGCAGTCCCCTGGAGCTGTAGGTAGAGGGACTCCTTAAAAAGGAAAAAATTATGTGTCAAAATAAAGTTTAAAGCTGTCAGAAGGAAATCACAGAGTGCCCCATCCAGACCACTCACGTTGAGAAAAAATTGTGTGGCACGAATACCGTCCTCATGTCGAATAGATGAGTATAAAGACTCAACATCACATGTTACAAGTAGCATGTCAGATTCCAGATGTATGCCGTCAAGTTTCCTGAGAACATCAGTTGTATCCTTCAGGAAGGATGGCAAAGTTTCCACCAAAGGTTTTAAATAGTGGTCTATTAATCTACATAAAGGGTCACATAAGTTGTTAATTCCAGATACAATTGGTCTACCTGGTGGACTGACCGGGTCCTTATGTACTTTAGGTAATAGGTAGATCACTGCCACATTAGGTTCGTTGATCAGTAGACCTTCCATCTGTTTACAGGTGAGTATACCATCGTTCACAGCTTTTGACAACAACTCTTTTAACTCAGACCTGAATTTGGACATAGGGTTAAACGTTAGTCGACGATAACACACAATATTGTTAATTTGTCTATACATTTCTTTCTCGTATAATTCAACAGGCCAGATAACCACATTACCCCCTTTATCGGAGGGTTTTATAACCACGTCTTTCCTATCCTCTAGTTCTTTGAGAGCCGTCCTTTCACCCTTTGTGAGGTTATCCCTTTTAATTGTTTTTGGGATATCCTCAAGGTCCCTCATCACCATTCTGATGAATAGGTCAATCTCAGGATATGTAGAAGTCTGTGGAAATTTTGTAGATTTAGGGAGAAGATGTGAAGGATACTCACCATTACCTTTTCCAGATTCAGATTCCCTTGCCAGGTCTTCCAGTGTTTCAAGGACTTGTGTATCCGAAATCGTCGCTGTCATTGATACATCTTCCTGTTGATGGAACATTTTCTTAAAGGTTAGCTTCCTAGCAAATAATTGTAGATCCTTTGTCACCGAGAACCTATCAAATCTTGATGCAGGGGAAAAAGACAGGCCGAGGCTCAGCACCGAAATGTGGTCAGAAGACAATGGTATTTTAGATAGGTTAATTACCTTGGATGATGTACCAGGTATATTTGTTTCCTCATAACGGACTTTTCCATTTTGCTTCCTTTCACGTGGTCCACGGTTGTGTTCATATCTCCGCCTATTGTACCTGATAGGATATCTCCTAGTACTGGCAGATGATGTTGTAGACATGCCAGTTAATGACGTGTCCGTAGAGTTTTTAACTGATACATCATTCTTCCCGGTCTTTTGATTGTTCCATCTGAACATGCGATTAGATTTTTTGTCCTCCAGGTCCCTTAGAAATTTTTTAGTTTTAGTGTTTGAGATCTGGTTTTCCCATTCAACTAGATTTTTCTCAACCTCCTTCTTGAACAATTCAATTTCCTCTTTAGAACACTCTAAATTTAATTTCTTTTGTACTTCGCCAATTTCCACCTCTAGTTCCTCTAACGTTTTTGTATTAAAATCAATGATTATCCCCATGAAAGAGGATGAACATATATTGCATGCCGTCTCCCATCTGAGACGAAACTCATCATCCTCTATTTGGAAGGACGGAAAAACTTGAATCCTCAGCCCACGGGGAGTGAGACCCTTTTTAAGGTAATTTTCAAGTGACACCTTATTCCACCAAGTACGTGTTCTCCGATTCAGGAGATTCTTCAGGGTTTTCTTAAGGGCTGCCTTTTGAGCTGAATCTTGTTCAGGAGGGACCTCACCCGCAAATATACTTTGAGCACGCTGTACCCAGGACGCATCTCGGCTCCTGAAGTCCATATTGGATAGGACAAAGAAACTGCAAAACAACAAAACACCTATATACATGTCCTATATAAGGGCCATAATACTAGATAATAAACACCTACAAATAATGGCAACACCAGAAAGAACCATATCATAAAAGGATATAACTTTATTGAACATAAAATAAATACAAAATATATAAAATACAAAGATATACTGCAGGTGAGGATCACATAAACAAGAAGGAAGAGGTAGATAACGCCTGGATAAAAGTCTATGTATAAACCACAGCTGACCTGTCACATAATAAATCCAAAAACAGAGTTGGAACAAAGTAAGGAGACCTTAATGTCTAATATGCCTATATACGTATGGAGAGCTACAACCAAAAACGTACACCAGTAAAGGCCGACAAAGGTCCTATGAATAGTATAAGATAGCATATAACTAGTGACAACAACGTTACATTATGTACATATATTTACCAGATCAGGTGTAGGATAACCAGGCGTCCACCACACCCGACGCGCGTTTCGCACTGAAATGCTTCGTCCAGGGGTGGATAGACGCTGGTTTCATCCCTTTTTATATTGCAATAGGCCATAGGAACCGAAAAACCGGAAACCGGAAGCAGATCTGGGCGCATGCGCACATAGCACAAGAGTTTCTTCATAATAAGTTGTCGCTCGGTATTCTTACTAATAATCACTGCGCAGTGTCTCTAAGTGATAAATAGCCGCCGTATCCTATATACCGCCGCTACCGCCTGATGAAAAAATGAAGTGGCGGTAAGAAGAAGCGCCGTGTACAACTAAGTGCGGTCGTCATGGAAACCGAAGTCCCGCGATAGAAGATGTGAGCGCCGCGGCAGAAGCCCGGTGTCACCTGACAAGATCAAGTGATACAGTCACGTGAGGAAGGTAAGTAAACAACCATAGAAGTGTACTAGAGACCGCAGACCAAGAAGAAGTTTTAGTACCGCAGAGAAAAAAGACGGAACCTAGAAAAAAAGAAAAAATGGAAGGAATGCACATAATAAATTAGATAACAAACACAAGGATGACATACAACTTAGTGCTTATAACCAAATAATGGTAAGAATAATACAAAAAAACATATAAGTGTTATACTAACAGCCATCAACTAACTGCTATGCAGCAGAGCAATGGATAAAAAGGTGTACATATATATAATATAATCGAAATATAAAATTGAACATATATATATATATAAAACTACATACACATATACATATCACATAAAATTAGTGTAAACAACCTATGTATAAATAAATACGTATGTAAAAGTGCTGAGTGCTGCAGATGTCGGAGAACAAAAGTGACGAGTGCTTCAAACAGACGCCATCATATATAGGTAGAAGGTGAAAATGAAGATATCATCCTTGATAAGTGGAAGATGGAATAACGATGGTAACAAAATAAATATCTAAAAGAATAGTAAATAAATATATATAAATATATGCATTCCAAAAGGGGAGAGAAAAAAAAATAAAACCAACATCAAAAAATCACAACAGCTCAAAGAGGATAAAAGAGAATTTAATGAGATTAAAAAAATAAAACAATGATTAAAAACACGAAGCAAGAAGAACTAGTGGAAAAATTGGTAACAGAACGACTGATGGAAGGTTCATTACAAGAATGGTTGAAAACTGTTATGATCATTTAATCCATATGGTGAAATTGTGTTTAATTTAAAAATCCATTTCGTCTCCTTTTGGGCCAATAGGCGTTTCCAGTTACCCCCACGTGGCCCAATGAAAACCCTATCAATGCCCCTAAATAAAAGTCCAGTGGGATCACATTGATGTTTTTCTTTGAAATGTCGTGGGATTGGCTTCAGAATTGTCAGATCATCACTGGTCTTGGCCCCTTCAATGTCTAGTATATGCTCCCGAATACGCCTCCTAAACTCCCTTGATGTCATACCAACATATACAAGGCCACAGCCACAAGTGGCATGGTATATGACTGCTTTTGTAGTGCAGTTAATAGTGTGGGTGATGGTATATTGCTCAGTTGCATCCGAATTCATGAAATCCTTCGTTTTAACTACATTTTTGCATGCCACACACTTACCACAAGGTGAGCAGCCCCAAGCCGGGCCTTTGGATCCAAAGATAAATTTGGTATTCTCACCCTTGTGGTAGCTGTGGACTAGATGATCACGTAAATTACGTGCCCTTCTATAGGTCACAGCAGGGGTAACCCCAACTATATTCGATAGGGTCTTATCAAGTGATAGGATGGACCAGTGTTTCTGAAGAATCTCATAAACCTCCTCACTCCGGGAATTAAAATCCAGGATACATCTTACCTTTGTGTCAAAGGTCTTGGTCTTCGTGGGTTTATTTCTCAATAAATGACATCGATTGCTTAGACGAGCTCTTGTGTATGCTTGACATAAATTCATCTTGCCATATCCACGTTCCATGAATCTGTGCTGAAGGTCCCCGGCCTGTCTTTCAAAAAAGAGATCATTAGAGCAGATTCTCCTGGCTCTTAGAAACTGTCCAGTAGGGATGTTTCTCAGCAAGTGTCTAGGGTGTTGGGACGTAGCATGTAGCAAAGTATTGGCTGCTGTCTTTTTCCTAAACAGGTCTGTCTGAATACTGCCCGTTTGATCGACTTGGATTAAGATGTCTAAGAATTCGATGTGTTGATTGCTACATTGATATGTCAATTTTAGATTTAAACAATTATCATTCAGATGTTTAAAGAAGGTGTCTAGGTCACTTTGTGTGCCTTGCCAAATTAGAAGCACATCATCAATGTAGCGCCACCATGCTACAACTCCAGAACACATAGGTATAGGATTAGACTGAAAAATGTCCCTCTCCCACAGCCCCAGGAAGAGATTTGCATATGAGGGCGCACAAGACGCCCCCATTGCAGTCCCCTGGAGCTGTAGGTAGAGGGACTCCTTAAAAAGGAAAAAATTATGTGTCAAAATAAAGTTTAAAGCTGTCAGAAGGAAATCACAGAGTGCCCCATCCAGACCACTCACGTTGAGAAAAAATTGTGTGGCACGAATACCGTCCTCATGTCGAATAGATGAGTATAAAGACTCAACATCACATGTTACAAGTAGCATGTCAGATTCCAGATGTATGCCGTCAAGTTTCCTGAGAACATCAGTTGTATCCTTCAGGAAGGATGGCAAAGTTTCCACCAAAGGTTTTAAATAGTGGTCTATTAATCTACATAAAGGGTCACATAAGTTGTTAATTCCAGATACAATTGGTCTACCTGGTGGACTGACCGGGTCCTTATGTACTTTAGGTAATAGGTAGATCACTGCCACATTAGGTTCGTTGATCAGTAGACCTTCCATCTGTTTACAGGTGAGTATACCATCGTTCACAGCTTTTGACAACAACTCTTTTAACTCAGACCTGAATTTGGACATAGGGTTAAACGTTAGTCGACGATAACACACAATATTGTTAATTTGTCTATACATTTCTTTCTCGTATAATTCAACAGGCCAGATAACCACATTACCCCCTTTATCGGAGGGTTTTATAACCACGTCTTTCCTATCCTCTAGTTCTTTGAGAGCCGTCCTTTCACCCTTTGTGAGGTTATCCCTTTTAATTGTTTTTGGGATATCCTCAAGGTCCCTCATCACCATTCTGATGAATAGGTCAATCTCAGGATATGTAGAAGTCTGTGGAAATTTTGTAGATTTAGGGAGAAGATGTGAAGGATACTCACCATTACCTTTTCCAGATTCAGATTCCCTTGCCAGGTCTTCCAGTGTTTCAAGGACTTGTGTATCCGAAATCGTCGCTGTCATTGATACATCTTCCTGTTGATGGAACATTTTCTTAAAGGTTAGCTTCCTAGCAAATAATTGTAGATCCTTTGTCACCGAGAACCTATCAAATCTTGATGCAGGGGAAAAAGACAGGCCGAGGCTCAGCACCGAAATGTGGTCAGAAGACAATGGTATTTTAGATAGGTTAATTACCTTGGATGATGTACCAGGTATATTTGTTTCCTCATAACGGACTTTTCCATTTTGCTTCCTTTCACGTGGTCCACGGTTGTGTTCATATCTCCGCCTATTGTACCTGATAGGATATCTCCTAGTACTGGCAGATGATGTTGTAGACATGCCAGTTAATGACGTGTCCGTAGAGTTTTTAACTGATACATCATTCTTCCCGGTCTTTTGATTGTTCCATCTGAACATGCGATTAGATTTTTTGTCCTCCAGGTCCCTTAGAAATTTTTTAGTTTTAGTGTTTGAGATCTGGTTTTTCCATTCAACTAGATTTTTCTCAACCTCCTTCTTGAACAATTCAATTTCCTCTTTAGAACACTCTAAATTTAATTTCTTTTGTACTTCGCCAATTTCCACCTCTAGTTCCTCTAACGTTTTTGTATTAAAATCAATGATTATCCCCATGAAAGAGGATGAACATATATTGCATGCCGTCTCCCATCTGAGACGAAACTCATCATCCTCTATTTGGAAGGACGGAAAAACTTGAATCCTCAGCCCACGGGGAGTGAGACCCTTTTTAAGGTAATTTTCAAGTGACACCTTATTCCACCAAGTACGTGTTCTCCGATTCAGGAGATTCTTCAGGGTTTTCTTAAGGGCTGCCTTTTGAGCTGAATCTTGTTCAGGAGGGACCTCACCCGCAAATATACTTTGAGCACGCTGTACCCAGGACGCATCTCGGCTCCTGAAGTCCATATTGGATAGGACAAAGAAACTGCAAAACAACAAAACACCTATATACATGTCCTATATAAGGGCCATAATACTAGATAATAAACACCTACAAATAATGGCAACACCAGAAAGAACCATATCATAAAAGGATATAACTTTATTGAACATAAAATAAATACAAAATATATAAAATACAAAGATATACTGCAGGTGAGGATCACATAAACAAGAAGGAAGAGGTAGATAACGCCTGGATAAAAGTCTATGTATAAACCACAGCTGACCTGTCACATAATAAATCCAAAAACAGAGTTGGAACAAAGTAAGGAGACCTTAATGTCTAATATGCCTATATACGTATGGAGAGCTACAACCAAAAACGTACACCAGTAAAGGCCGACAAAGGTCCTATGAATAGTATAAGATAGCATATAACTAGTGACAACAACGTTACATTATGTACATATATTTACCAGATCAGGTGTAGGATAACCAGGCGTCCACCACACCCGACGCGCGTTTCGCACTGAAATGCTTCGTCCAGGGGTGGATAGACGCTGGTTTCATCCCTTTTTATATTGCAATAGGCCATAGGAACCGAAAAACCGGAAACCGGAAGTAGATCTGGGCGCATGCGCACATAGCACAAGAGTTTCTTCATAATAAGTTGTCGCTCGGTATTCTTACTAATAATCACTGCGCAGTGTCTCTAAGTGATAAATAGCCGCCGTATCCTATATACCGCCACTACCGCCTGATGAAAAAATGAAGTGGCGGTAAGAAGAAGCGCCGTGTACAACTAAGTGCGGTCGTCATGGAAACCGAAGTCCCGCGATAGAAGATGTGAGCGCCGCGGCAGAAGCCCGGTGTCACCTGACAAGATCAAGTGATACAGTCACGTGAGGAAGGTAAGTAAACAACCATAGAAGTGTACTAGAGACCGCAGACCAAGAAGAAGTTTTAGTACCGCAGAGAAAAAAGACGGAACCTAGAAAAAAAGAAAAAATGGAAGGAATGCACATAATAAATTAGATAACAAACACAAGGATGACATACAACTTAGTGCTTATAACCAAATAATGGTAAGAATAATACAAAAAAACATATAAGTGTTATACTAACAGCCATCAACTAACTGCTATGCAGCAGAGCAATGGATAAAAAGGTGTACATATATATAATATAATCGAAATATAAAATTGGACATATACATATATATAAAACTACATACACATATACATATCACATAAAATTAGTGTAAACAACCTATGTATAAATAAATACGTATGTAAAAGTGCTGAGTGCTGCAGATGTCGGAGAACAAAAGTGACGAGTGCTTCAAACAGACGCCATCATATATAGGTAGAAGGTGAAAATGAAGATATCATCCTTGATAAGTGGAAGATGGAATAACGATGGCAACAAAATAAATATCTAAAAGAATAGTAAATAAATATATATAAATATATGCATTCCAAAAGGGGAGAGAAAAAAAAAAAACAACATCAAAAAATCACAACAGCTCAAAGAGGATAAAAGAGAATTTAATGAGATTAAAAAAATAAAACAATGATTAAAAACACGAAGCAAGAAGAACTAGTGGAAAAATTGGTAACAGAACGACTGATGGAAGGTTCATTACAAGAATGGTTGAAAACTGTTATGATCATTTAATCCATATGGTGAAATTGTGTTTAATTTAAAAATCCATTTCGTCTCCTTTTGGGCCAATAGGCGTTTCCAGTTACCCCCACGTGGCCCAATGAAAACCCTATCAATGCCCCTAAATAAAAGTCCAGTGGGATCACATTGATGTTTTTCTTTGAAATGTCGTGGGATTGGCTTCAGAATTGTCAGATCATCACTGGTCTTGGCCCCTTCAATGTCTAGTATATGCTCCCGAATACGCCTCCTAAACTCCCTTGATGTCATACCAACATATACAAGGCCACAGCCACAAGTGGCATGGTATATGACTGCTTTTGTAGTGCAGTTAATAGTGTGGGTGATGGTATATTGCTCAGTTGCATCCGAATTCATGAAATCCTTCGTTTTAACTACATTTTTGCATGCCACACACTTACCACAAGGTGAGCAGCCCCAAGCCGGGCCTTTGGATCCAAAGATAAATTTGGTATTCTCACCCTTGTGGTAGCTGTGGACTAGATGATCACGTAAATTACGTGCCCTTCTATAGGTCACAGCAGGGGTAACCCCAACTATATTCGATAGGGTCTTATCAAGTGATAGGATGGACCAGTGTTTCTGAAGAATCTCATAAACCTCCTCACTCCGGGAATTAAAATCCAGGATACATCTTACCTTTGTGTCAAAGGTCTTGGTCTTCGTGGGTTTATTTCTCAATAAATGACATCGATTGCTTAGACGAGCTCTTGTGTATGCTTGACATAAATTCATCTTGCCATATCCACGTTCCATGAATCTGTGCTGAAGGTCCCCGGCCTGTCTTTCAAAAAAGAGATCATTAGAGCAGATTCTCCTGGCTCTTAGAAACTGTCCAGTAGGGATGTTTCTCAGCAAGTGTCTAGGGTGTTGGGACGTAGCATGTAGCAAAGTATTGGCTGCTGTCTTTTTCCTAAACAGGTCTGTCTGAATACTGCCCGTTTGATCGACTTGGATTAAGATGTCTAAGAATTCGATGTGTTGATTGCTACATTGATATGTCAATTTTAGATTTAAACAATTATCATTCAGATGTTTAAAGAAGGTGTCTAGGTCACTTTGTGTGCCTTGCCAAATTAGAAGCACATCATCAATGTAGCGCCACCATGCTACAACTCCAGAACACATAGGTATAGGATTAGACTGAAAAATGTCCCTCTCCCACAGCCCCAGGAAGAGATTTGCATATGAGGGCGCACAAGACGCCCCCATTGCAGTCCCCTGGAGCTGTAGGTAGAGGGACTCCTGGCATGTCTACAACATCATCTGCCAGTACTAGGAGATATCCTATCAGGTACAATAGGCGGAGATATGAACACAACCGTGGACCACGTGAAAGGAAGCAAAATGGAAAAGTCCGTTATGAGGAAACAAATATACCTGGTACATCATCCAAGGTAATTAACCTATCTAAAATACCATTGTCTTCTGACCACATTTCGGTGCTGAGCCTCGGCCTGTCTTTTTCCCCTGCATCAAGATTTGATAGGTTCTCGGTGACAAAGGATCTACAATTATTTGCTAGGAAGCTAACCTTTAAGAAAATGTTCCATCAACAGGAAGATGTATCAATGACAGCGACGATTTCGGATACACAAGTCCTTGAAACACTGGAAGACCTGGCAAGGGAATCTGAATCTGGAAAAGGTAATGGTGAGTATCCTTCACATCTTCTCCCTAAATCTACAAAATTTCCACAGACTTCTACATATCCTGAGATTGACCTATTCATCAGAATGGTGATGAGGGACCTTGAGGATATCCCAAAAACAATTAAAAGGGATAACCTCACAAAGGGTGAAAGGACGGCTCTCAAAGAACTAGAGGATAGGAAAGACGTGGTTATAAAACCCTCCGATAAAGGGGGTAATGTGGTTATCTGGCCTGTTGAATTATACGAGAAAGAAATGTATAGACAAATTAACAATATTGTGTGTTATCGTCGACTAACGTTTAACCCTATGTCCAAATTCAGGTCTGAGTTAAAAGAGTTGTTGTCAAAAGCTGTGAACGATGGTATACTCACCTGTAAACAGATGGAAGGTCTACTGATCAACGAACCTAATGTGGCAGTGATCTACCTATTACCTAAAGTACATAAGGACCCGGTCAGTCCACCAGGTAGACCAATTGTATCTGGAATTAACAACTTATGTGACCCTTTATGTAGATTAATAGACCACTATTTAAAACCTTTGGTGGAAACTTTGCCATCCTTCCTGAAGGATACAACTGATGTTCTCAGGAAACTTGACGGCATACATCTGGAATCTGACATGCTACTTGTAACATGTGATGTTGAGTCTTTATACTCATCTATTCGACATGAGGACGGTATTCGTGCCACACAATTTTTTCTCAACGTGAGTGGTCTGGATGGGGCACTCTGTGATTTCCTTCTGACAGCTTTAAACTTTATTTTGACACATAATTTTTTCCTTTTTAAGGAGTCCCTCTACCTACAGCTCCAGGGGACTGCAATGGGGGCGTCTTGTGCGCCCTCATATGCAAATCTCTTCCTGGGGCTGTGGGAGAAGGACATTTTTCAGTCTAATCCTATACCTATGTGTTCTGGAGTTGTAGCATGGTGGCGCTACATTGATGATGTGCTTCTAATTTGGCAAGGCACACAAAGTGACCTAGACACCTTCTTTAAACATCTGAATGATAATTGTTTAAATCTAAAATTGACATATCAATGTAGCAATCAACACATCGAATTCTTAGACATCTTAATCCAAGTCGATCAAACGGGCAGTATTCAGACAGACCTGTTTAGGAAAAAGACAGCAGCCAATACTTTGCTACATGCTACGTCCCAACACCCTAGACACTTGCTGAGAAACATCCCTACTGGACAGTTTCTAAGAGCCAGGAGAATCTGCTCTAATGATCTCTTTTTTGAAAGACAGGCCGGGGACCTTCAGCACAGATTCATGGAACGTGGATATGGCAAGATGAATTTATGTCAAGCATACACAAGAGCTCGTCTAAGCAATCGATGTCATTTATTGAGAAATAAACCCACGAAGACCAAGACCTTTGACACAAAGGTAAGATGTATCCTGGATTTTAATTCCCGGAGTGAGGAGGTTTATGAGATTCTTCAGAAACACTGGTCCATCCTATCACTTGATAAGACCCTATCGAATATAGTTGGGGTTACCCCTGCTGTGACCTATAGAAGGGCACGTAATTTACGTGATCATCTAGTCCACAGCTACCACAAGGGTGAGAATACCAAATTTATCTTTGGATCCAAAGGCCCGGCTTGGGGCTGCTCACCTTGTGGTAAGTGTGTGGCATGCAAAAATGTAGTTAAAACGAAGGATTTCATGAATTCGGATGCAACTGAGCAATATACCATCACCCACACTATTAACTGCACTACAAAAGCAGTCATATACCATGCCACTTGTGGCTGTGGCCTTGTATATGTTGGTATGACATCAAGGGAGTTTAGGAGGCGTATTCGGGAGCATATACTAGACATTGAAGGGGCCAAGACCAGTGATGATCTGACAATTCTGAAGCCAATCCCACGACATTTCAAAGAAAAACATCAATGTGATCCCACTGGACTTTTATTTAGGGGCATTGATAGGGTTTTCATTGGGCCACGTGGGGGTAACTGGAAACGCCTATTGGCCCAAAAGGAGACGAAATGGATTTTTAAATTAAACACAATTTCACCATATGGATTAAATGATCATAACAGTTTTCAACCATTCTTGTAATGAACCTTCCATCAGTCGTTCTGTTACCAATTTTTCCACTAGTTCTTCTTGCTTCGTGTTTTTAATCATTGTTTTATTTTTTTAATCTCATTAAATTCTCTTTTATCCTCTTTGAGCTGTTGTGATTTTTTGATGTTGGTTTTTTTTTTTCTCTCCCCTTTTGGAATGCATATATTTATATATATTTATTTACTATTCTTTTAGATATTTATTTTGTTGCCATCGTTATTCCATCTTCCACTTATCAAGGATGATATCTTCATTTTCACCTTCTACCTATATATGATGGCGTCTGTTTGAAGCACTCGTCACTTTTGTTCTCCGACATCTGCAGCACTCAGCACTTTTACATACGTATTTATTTATACATAGGTTGTTTACACTAATTTTATGTGATATGTATATGTGTATGTAGTTTTATATATATGTATATGTCCAATTTTATATTTCGATTATATTATATATATGTACACCTTTTTATCCATTGCTCTGCTGCATAGCAGTTAGTTGATGGCTGTTAGTATAACACTTATATGTTTTTTTGTATTATTCTTACCATTATTTGGTTATAAGCACTAAGTTGTATGTCATCCTTGTGTTTGTTATCTAATTTATTATGTGCATTCCTTCCATTTTTTCTTTTTTTCTAGGTTCCGTCTTTTTTCTCTGCGGTACTAAAACTTCTTCTTGGTCTGCGGTCTCTAGTACACTTCTATGGTTGTTTACTTACCTTCCTCACGTGACTGTATCACTTGATCTTGTCAGGTGACACCGGGCTTCTGCCGCGGCGCTCACATCTTCTATCGCGGGACTTCGGTTTCCATGACGACCGCACTTAGTTGTACACGGCGCTTCTTCTTACCGCCACTTCATTTTTTCATCAGGCGGTAGCGGCGGTATATAGGATACGGCGGCTATTTATCACTTAGAGACACTGCGCAGTGATTATTAGTAAGAATACCGAGCGACAACTTATTATGAAGAAACTCTTGTGCTATGTGCGCATGCGCCCAGATCTACTTCCGGTTTCCGGTTTTTCGGTTCCTATGGCCTATTGCAATATAAAAAGGGATGAAACCAGCGTCTATCCACCCCTGGACGAAGCATTTCAGTGCGAAACGCGCGTCGGGTGTGGTGGACGCCTGGTTATCCTACACCTGATCTGGTAAATATATGTACATAATGTAACGTTGTTGTCACTAGTTATATGCTATCTTATACTATTCATAGGACCTTTGTCGGCCTTTACTGGTGTACGTTTTTGGTTGTAGCTCTCCATACGTATATAGGCATATTAGACATTAAGGTCTCCTTACTTTGTTCCAACTCTGTTTTTGGATTTATTATGTGACAGGTCAGCTGTGGTTTATACATAGACTTTTATCCAGGCGTTATCTACCTCTTCCTTCTTGTTTATGTGATCCTCACCTGCAGTATATCTTTGTATTTTATATATTTTGTATTTATTTTATGTTCAATAAAGTTATATCCTTTTATGATATGGTTCTTTCTGGTGTTGCCATTATTTGTAGGTGTTTATTAAGTTCATTGGCTGTAAATTCCCAGGACCTTTCTAATGGCACCATGAGCGTGAGAACTTTCTCACGCTCGCGTTGACATCAGTGAGGTGAAAGTTCACCAGGAGACACTGAACTGAGCAGAGTCTCTCTTGTATAGTTGCATCATGCAACAATGCAGGCTGACATCTATATAAACCAAATCCAAGTACCTTTCAGTTGCTTGGCTTAAACAATCACTGTCGTTTCAACAAATTTTTAATAAATCACTAGTACAGGTAAATATAAGCAACTTTAGAAGATCTTATCACATAAATCTGCTTCTACTTATCCACTTCTTTTCCTCCCTCTACCACCTGGACTTATTATCCACTTATCACAGTGAGATATCATTCAAAAAGACCAACTTCCAGCAAATGTATTTTACTTTGGTGCTGAATTCACATCCACACAGCTCATTACTGATGGATGATGTCCGCCATGCTGCTGCTTCTTTCTGGGTGCAACAGGGAAAGAGAAGCAGGAACCCGTCTATCTACTGTATGTCTGCTGTCTATAGGAGACATCATAGCAGCTAGTCTCCATACTGCAGCTTCGAGGGAACTGAAAATTAGAGAATGTGCAGAAAAGAAAATATAATGGCCAGAAATGCTGTTTTTCCTCTTGTACATACATATAACAGCTTGTTTTGAAAAGTTAACTGAAAGCACAGTTACGGTTTAAAGATGTCTTCTACAGCTTATTCTGAGAAGTTACCTCAAACAACAAGTATGGCAGAACAATGTCTTCTGTTTTTCTATAAAAAGAAATGAGCCAGTTTTTCCAGATGATATTTTAGCATAGACTTTTGTGTCTACGTGAGCAATAACTCAATTTCTGATTTTATATGATTTTACTCTGCACTTTTGAAGCAGTTTTCTTCGTGTATCTCTGTACCTCTGTCTATCTCTCAAGCTCCTTCTTACTTCTCCACTTCAATAGACTTCTACAAGCAGCAACTGTAATCTGATCAGATTACAGACAGATTTGAGCAGTAAATTCAGAAAAAACGCCTCATAAATTGAAAAAGATTTTTTTCTGTAATAACATATATTACTGTACAATATAAGTTTGGGGTTTTCATTACCACTTGTAATATTGATTTATAGAAATAAAATAATAATTATAGTAAATTTTTTAATCATCACATAATGAAAACTTTTGACAAATTTTTAAATACATTGGACCAATTCATCAAGAACAGCAATTTTCATGCCGATCTTGATGAGGTGGCACGGTGGAGTCAAATGCTTCTGATTCTTGAAGCCTCTGTACATCATCTCAGAAATCTCACTCCGGTCAGGGAGTGGAGTGAGACTTCTGGCATAGAGAATGCCACAACTCATGATGAATTAACCTGCCGTCACACTATCAGTATTTGGTCAGTATTTTACATCAGTATTCATAAGCCAAAACCAGGAGTGGAACAATTAGAGGAAAAGTATAATAGAAACATATGCATCACTTCTGTATTTATCACCCACTCCTGGTTTTGGCTTACAAATACTGATGTAAAATACTGACCAAATACTGCTAGTGTGACGGCAGCCTAAAAGTTGAAAAGTTTTTGTACAACTCAGAGTTGCAGCAAAAATGTGTGATTTTTTTTTCAAAGCAATTTACACCAGAATTCTGATAAATTTGTTTTGATGAATCGAGGCCTTTGTTTTTCAATTCCTGAAGCATTTTTAAAGTTTTGTGTAGTGTTAGTAAAGGGAAGTATGTACTGGTTTGATAGATTGTTTCCAATATAGTCCATGCTCTATGAGATAATTATATCAAAAGCAAATCAAAATTACTGTTTTGCTACTATGTATCACTGGGGGTTAAGGCTGGTGCTACATGGTGACTTTGGTAATGACAGGTTGCATGGCCAAAGATGTCTGATGTCACTGTTACAAACAAAAACAAAGAAAAGCAGACTAGGTCCTATGAATGGGGATCACCACGATACGAAAATGGCATAGGTATAAACACAGCTTTATTAGGAAACAGATAGAAATGACAAACACACTCACATTAAAAACATTTAAAAAGCATAATCATGCTATAAACAACAGCCCCTAATACGGCAATAACCTACATAGGACTCAAAAATATATTGGCAAATGCAGTGTGCAATCATAGAGCCAAACCATAGTATATTACATATGGACCATAATACTTTGGCACTCCCCCAAATAATTTATGAGAAAAACATGATAAATATGCAAATAAACTCAGATCTGTAAACATGTACCGTCTAAATGTGGAGCTCTCACTAACGTGTATATCCCTGCACCCAATAATAAAGACCTGCACAAAAATAAACCTGTCTAACAATTTAGAAACAGGTATGCATGTGGATGTAAAGAATAAAGGATCACCCCTGACGAAGCCACCCTGTGTGGTGGCGACACGCGACACGCGTTGGGTCTTGGTATAGCGAAGAAAAAATAAAGAAAAAAGGAACCACTTCATATAATTGCACACCACAGAATGAAAATGAATAAAAAGGCAAACTTTTATTGACACATCAATAAAAACACTTAAAACGGTATCATACCGACATCCCCACATACACCCGCCAAAGCAATACAGTACAAGCAAATGAAGGCGCCAATATACAAAAATGCTAAATAGCAATGAATAACACAGCACACTGATCAATGTCCCGTCAGGCACAACATCTGTATAACTGAACCAAGATGGCGTAATGAGTACAGCAAGCACCCCCACAAAATAAAGACAGATACTGCCAACTGAGAGACAAGGATAAGCCCATATAGGTCAATGTGGCGTATAGAAACGAGGAGGTGCCTAGGCGACTGGGTCCAGACACAGTGGTGGTAGAAGAACTGGACAGCGTGAAAACAATAAATGTGCATCCGCAGCAATGCCCATGTATAAAAATATAACTACCACCTAGAAGAAGAGTGTATCCAGGTCCCAGGTCCGGCCAGACAGAACACAGAGAGGCGCTGTGAAGAAACCCACATGAGGGTGTAATGCGCCAAAGGCAGGGCGAACGTGGGGAGGAAGCCCAATGCGTGTCGCCGTCGCAAGGACGGCTTCGTCAGGGGAAGGTAAGCTGCAATGCTCAACGCCGGTTTAAATACCTTACGTGAGAGTGAGCTGAGGGACGAGCAACGCCGGGAACCGGAACCGGAAGTAACGCCGGAAGGGCGGAAGAGAACGCAATGGCAGACGTCTCTGCCAATACTGCATGATGCGCATGCTCCGGAACTTTCCAGCGCCGCGTATCATGTAACCGGCTAAGGGATAAATCGAATAACAGAGCGAGTAGACTGACATATTAGAGACGCCTGACTGGACCGGTAATAGTTGTAGGAAGTCCTAAAATAATAGGGTAACAGGACAGTACCATACATACCACAAAGACCACAAAGACAGAACAAAATACATGACGGGACACACAAGAGGGCAAACACACATGATGGTGTGAGGGTGTAATGGTACACAGATAAAGTCACTGCAGGCAAATACCGGTGAGTGACATTCCGGTTCGCTGGAACACCTACAGGAGGGAAAAAGGGAGAAAAAAAAGGGTTAAAAAAAGAAAAAAGGAAAGTCCAATATGACATACAGTCAGATGTCACACACCTGAAAAAGAGAAGAATAATAATACAAACAAACCAAACTTGGGTCTTGGTATAGCCCACATTGGGACTCTTATGGGAGGTTCGGCTGTGGTAATATAGAGCTTTGGGCATGAAATACTATGTGCCTCTGTCCACAGGCAGCCTTGAAACTCTCCCTGTGTCAATTTATTAACCCTCTCTGTGGTACATCATAGGTCACATATTGCTAGTGACTGTATTGCTTGCCTAATATGTCCGTGTTATCCTTTATTCTTTACACCCACATGCATAGCTGTTTCTAAATTGTTAGACAGGTTTATTTTTGTGCAGGTCTTTATTATTGGGTGCAGGGATATTTGCCATTATATTTTTGAGTCCTATGTGGGTTATTGCCGTATTAGGGGCTGCTGTTTATAGCATGATTATGCTTTTTAAATATTTTTAATGTGAGTGTTTTTGTCATTTCTATCTGTTTCCTAATAAAGCTGTGTTTATACCTATGCCATTTTCGTATTGTGGTGATCCCCATTCATAGGACCTAGTCTGCTTTTCTTCGTTTATGTCTACCTTAGTATAGGTCCTGGTGGCATCCCACTGCCTGTGGTGCCCCCATACATCTATTTTGTGATGTCACTGTTACATCACAACATAATGTAGGTAGACATGATCCCATTCTGCTACTCAAAGTGCTGCATCCACAACTCCATTTATATACATTATGTTGTGATGTAGCAAAATCACAGTATAGCCCCAGCCTAAGGCCGGGGTCACACTAGTGTATGGCATCGGAAGCGATATGCTAATGACCCTTGGCTCCTGCTCTGCTGCGAGTGGGAGCCGAGCGTCATGTGTCTGTGCTCCGAGCCTCTCGCACAGAGCAGATCTGAGCACAGCTGCGGAGGAGGCGGAGAAATGAATTTCTCCATCTCCTGCATTGCCACCCCGGTAATGATATCCGAGTGATGTGCGTTGTGTCACTCGCACCCATAGACTTATATGGGTGCGGGTGCCAATCACAACATGCTGCGATTGTTCTCACATGCTGATTCGGCATGAGAAATAATCGCAGATGTGATCTGCCCCATAAATTAACACAGGTCTGAGTGCTATGCGATGTTTTCCCGCATAACACCATACTCTATGCTAGTGCGACCCCGGCCTAAATGTTTCAGTCTGAAGTTCAGACTTACAGATTTTTGCACATAGTCCAGATTAGCATTCATGTGTCATCTGGAAGCAGGGCTGGATCTAAGAAGGTTACAAAGCACCAGACCTTTTCATGCAAAGGTTAACAATTATTTACATAAAAAAGAAACAGCACAAACATTACAAATGCACATACGGTCTGATTAATTATTTTGAGTAATTTTTGTTGCTTTTTCCCTGTTTTTTGTATGCAGCTTTTTTATTCCCTTTTTAATTTGCATTTTTAGTCCGCTCATGAGCCACCTTCCCTATTTCGAAGACTTTGACCCAGAAAACCTCAACGAATACTATGAGACAAAAAAAGTTAAGCGACTTAAAAAAAACGCAAATGATAAATCCGGACCTTAGTTGTAATGTGCCTTTCTTGAGGAGTGTAAGTCTCCCATTGTTTAGGGAGTTTATGCTAGAATTCTGGGGTAAAACTTTTGAGATGTTGCATGATTCTTGGAACTTTTGTCATTTTTACGCCACACTGGACCAGCTTTTCCATCTTTTGAAACAGTGGTGAAAGCTGTGGCAAGACATGGTGTGGTGAAGTCTGCCAATCACATTTATCACATTTTACGCAACAAGAGTGGCATAAATTACACTAGTGGAAGTTTCTGGTGGAGGCGCATGGCAACTGTGGAGGCAGATGCCTCATAATGAAGTTGGCGCATGTTACGCGAGCACTCCATTCATTAAGAGTGTTGTGCAAAATGAATGGCGAACTTTATTTCAATGGTCAAATTATTAAGAAATTCAATTACACAGTCAAATAACAAAAAAACATAACAAAATATTACATTTTTGAATATAACAAAAACAACAGCATGAAAATTAGTGTTGGTGATGAGATGACCCAACTGGCTATATTATTTTATATTAACAGTGCTTTTGTAATTTTTGTTTTTAGGGGTATTACCTCTTTAAATAGGTTTCATTTTTTTCTAAATTGATTTCTATAATGTAAACCATTTTATTTTAGTAGCCTTTCTTGGCACAGTTTGCAAAACTTATTTTGATCCTTCTTGAGACTTACATTTTTGTCTCCCACATGCCTCTATTTAAAGCTGGATTATCTATTGTACTTTGAATATCTCGCCTTTTCTATCTGAGTTCCGGCTCAAGTTGTTCTCGCTCTCTACAGAGCCAAGTTTGACAAAGAATTGAGATCTGAGCATATGAATCCTGACAGGGAAGGCTTGTTACTCTTGATGCTGACGCAAAAGGACAGAATATTACTTCCATAGTAATAATGCAGCACAGTCTGGCTTGTAGGCTATTTACTGCCTGATAAATAGCTGTGTGCTCTCGCATGTTAACAGCATATACCCTGCAAGTCTAAGTAATTTATTTTCCATTGCTTTGTGCTCCAGACCTGCTAGTTGTGCATCACACAAATACCATAATTGTATGTTTGCCTTGAAGTAATGATTATGTCCAGCCATTATGTATCAGCCTGAGCCCACTCCCACACAGTATTCTGGTTAGTATTGTATTCTACATCAGTATTCTTAAACCAAAGCCAGGAATGGGATGGACACATAGAATATGTTTTGTGGAAACATTTGTACCTTTTAACTTTTAAACGCAGATCTTGTTTTTAAGCTACGTTCATATATTCAGTATTTGGTCAGTATTTTACCTCATTATGTGTAAACCAAAACCAGGAGTGGGTGATAAATGCAGAAGTGGTGCATATGTTTCTATTATACTTTTCCTCTATTTCTTCCACTCCTGGTTTTGGCTTATAAATACTGAGGTAAAATACTGACCAAATACTGACCTTGTGACCGTGGCTTTAGCTTACGAATACTGATGCAAAATACTGATAGAAATCCTGCCTTGTAAAAGTGGTCGTATTTGCTTCAAGGGGAACTGGATCTATAGGAATTTCTCATATCCTGCATATTTCCTAAATTAGCTATCCTGACTTGTCTGCTGTAGTACATAATTGTAAAATAAATCAAGAAAGAGAATTAAAAATATATACTTATGACCTCACCCATTCTCCCAAAAGATGAAGTGAGTTCATTGGCTGTGAACTCGCAGGACCACGCAACACGAGCAGGAGAACTTTCTCACGCTCACGGTGCCGTCAGATAGGTAATAGGAGTTCACAGAGAGACACTGAGCACACGGTGCTCAGTGTCTTTGCTGGATGACAAGCTGTCTGGTCGCATTATGCAACCATGCAGCCTGCCATCTACAGTAGATGTAGCAGAGCTGGACCCGTCAGGGGACAAATGGATTAGCAGCATCTCTGCGGAAAGGTCAGGAATATTGCTGTTTGCTTTTTTAACTCTTTTGCAGATGACGAGCGCATCGGGGGGAATGGGCGAGGTCATTATTATGGTTTAATTAAGATTATTAAAGGAGTCTGTGTCATTCTTTCAATTAAAGGACTTTTTTCTGGGTGTCTGTGTTTTCATACAATGTGACTATGGGGTTAGTAAAGGGGGTGTCTCATTGACGCCTCTCCATTACTAACCTCGGGCTTGATGTCACCTGACAATACAAAGGTGACATCAACTGCCCAACTATCGCCCAACTTGCCACCACTACAGGGCAAGTGGAAAGAGCGAGGCTAAATGCCAGAATTGGTGCATCTTAAAGATGCACTTTTTCCGGGGCAGCTGAAAGCTGATGTTTTTAGCTTGAGGGGCCAATATCAGCCTCTTCCTAGGGTATTAACATCAGCCAGCAGCTGTCTGCATAGCCTTTGCTGGTTATTAATTATAGGGGACCTTACATCAATATCATGATATTAATATCTTGGGAAGCTCCATGGGTATTACCCCCTTCCCAGGCTAGAAATATCAGCCTCCAGCTGTCTGCTTTCCCTCTGTTCATTACGAAAATTGGGCGGGAGTCCACGCCATCTATGTAATATAAATACATATATATATGTGTGTGTGTGTCACTGACATCTATATATCTATCTATTCTATGTTTACATATCTATTCTATCTATTCTATACACCTGTCAGTGTGTTTTTACTGTATGCGGCACATGAATTGCCGGCTTTTCAATGGAGAAAAGGACACCATATTCTACTCCACACTTAGAGAGATAAACAGAGAAAGAGAAAAAATAGAAAGAGCAACTGAGAGAAACAGAGAGAAAAGGAGAAAGAGACAAAAAGGCCATAAAGGCTTATAGGTAGAGATGAATTAATCTTTTGAAATTCAAATTAGTCAGGTTCAGTGAATTATTTAAAAAAATCATTCACATCTAATTGATCTGCTGCAAATATGAAGTCTTTAGCTTCCTGGAAAGATGTGTAATATTGGACTATTAAAACAAGTGTGTAAAACATTTAACTTTTTTTTAAAAATATGAACACTTTGTAAAGTACACTGTTGCATTTAGATTTCTGGAATGTTGGGAATTTTATTTTGTTTTTTTTAAATAAATAAATAAAAACTTTATTGAAATGCAGAAAGATGTTGCTTATGATTTGTATCACGAGCCAGGAAACACATTTTCTCAGACGGAAAAGCATTGGTTTCAACATTTTCTTCAGTTGGAAAATTAAGACTGAGTGGATTTAAACTTCCGTCCTTGTTTTAGTGTATCAAGAATGAAAAACAGGCAGTAATTAAGCTGATGTCGTGCAATATATCACAGATCAAGCAATTCAGACTATGCAGGTCCTGCACCTCACTGTCACTTGAGCCTGGGTATTATTATTAAGTACTGATACTACCACTCCCATTTTCTATGCTCTTTTGTTCTGCAGTAGTACACTACACTCTGATTTAGGCATTGTTGTCCCTATCTTTAATGATCAGCTGTGCACTGTGACTTCCAATCCTTTGGCTGTAAAATCCTAAAATGGTCCCTGCTTTCCTTGCCCTCATCTTTTATAGTGCCTATGATAGTCCCTTGCACCCCCGACTGACTGTACTAAATCATGTGATGTAATAGCTGAAGACATAATGGCCCATACCTGACGTTGAATGAGCCAGCATTCTTGCCGATGCAATCTTTGACAATGTATGAACCCAACAAATTGAGTCGCAAATTGTTCAAATTTGCTGGGAGTTCTGAATGTCACGAAATTCAACTTCAATTTGATTCACAGTGGATTGGATTGATTTGATCATTTCTATTCGTAGTTTTTATTTTTTTTTAAATAGACAAAGTGGTACCACTTATTGGTTAAAAAAATAACACAAAGTGGTATCCCCATTCATTAGGATCTACTCTCTTGTAAACTTTTCTAATCAAATGTTGAGTTTCTGCCTGGTTTCGACTGACTGACCCATGATAATCTATTTAGCATAGTTTCAGGGAATTTTTTAAAGCATTTGCAGTAAGTATTTTAATAATTTCCCTTGGAGACTATTCCCGTGGGACCTAAGGGAACAACACATCAGTAGTATTTTTATGTAATTATACTGCATTTACTTTGCTTTTGTCTACCTTTGACAGAACAATGTTTGGATGCAGATTTCTTTTAAGCTTTGGTAGTTACTTGCAGCATGAAGAATAACAGGTTTATTTATCACAGTTGTCCCTGCGTGTTCAGTAAATCCTTCCTTTGTCTCCAACTATTGTTATAAGAACACAGCTCTTGTGCTGGATATATACCTCACATGTCTGGTTTGCACTTAAAACATCAATAATATATATTCCTGTCAACACTCCTACGTGAATTTAAAGTTGTTCTTTCCTGCTTTTTGAGTAAAAAGGGAACTGTTTGAAAAAAATATATATTATTTGTTATTATTTTCAAAATGCAAAAACACTGTATTTTATAGCCCTTCCTAATAAACTACGAAATATCCAATTTGACTTTTATTCCTTGTTATTATAAACATAGTTTTTGTACTCCAGCCTCCAGCTTGGGAAAAAAAAGCCAAT
Organism: Ranitomeya imitator; assembly: GCF_032444005.1. Classification (NCBI taxonomy): domain Eukaryota; kingdom Metazoa; phylum Chordata; class Amphibia; order Anura; family Dendrobatidae; genus Ranitomeya; species Ranitomeya imitator. The sequence continues at coordinate 386,443,072 of NC_091284.1, forward strand.
GTGGCAACTGTACTTGGGAGTTAAAAGAGAACTATTTTTTACAAGTAAGGTATGAGCTAAAAATGAGCTCCTATGCCTGTCTTCACAACTAGGAAGGAGCCAAAACTTTTCTCAGAGATTGAGATTCTCGCAGAAAATAAACTGTTTGCACAACTTAGCAAAATTGGTCCATTTTAATACTTGGGAGCAGCATTGTGGAATCATGGGTTGTGAATCGTTATACAAAAGTGTCTTATAAAAGTCAAAGTGGAACAAAATCGGGAGATATTTGCAGTGCGCTGAAAGATTCAAGAGTATGAACACGCCACAATAGACTGCCTTGCTACTTAACCCTTTCACCGCCTTGCGATTTTCCATTTTTGCACTTTTGTTTTTTACTCCTCTCCTTCCCAGAGTCATAACTTTATTCCTTTTCCAACAATACAGCCATATAAGGCCTTGTCTGTTATGGGATTAGTTGTACTTTTGAATGACGCCATTGATTCAACCACATAGTGTATTGGAAAGGGAGAAAAAAAATCTAAGTGCGGTGACATTGAAAAAAAAAGTCCAATTCCACAATTTGTTTTTTTACCATGTTCACTAAATGCTAAAACTGACCTGCCAATATGATTCCCCAGGTCAGTACGAGGACGCAGATACCTAACATGCATAGGTTCTTTTTTATTTAAGTGGTTAAAAACAAAATCAGACATTTGTGTAAAAAAAAAAAAGAGACCCATTGAGTCTCCATTTTTTGTGATCTGGGGGTTGGGTGAGGGCTTATTTTTGTGCCATTGAGCTGACATTTTTATTGATACCATTTTATGGTAGGTACAATTATTATTGTTATTGCGTTTTATTGCAACGTTGCAGCGGCCAATAAAATGTAATTCTGGCATTTTAATTTTTTTCCCCATTACGCCATTTACCAGTCAGATTAATATACTTTAAAATTTGATAGATTGGACATTTCTGAAAGTGAACGCAGCAATACCAAATTGTGTATTTTTAACTTGCTTTATTTTGATTGGGGCAACTTTTGTTTTTTATTTTCTTTTATTGTTTTAAACTTTTTCGCTTTGCATTTTACTGTCTTTAATAGTCCCATTTAGGAGACTTGGAGCTGTGATCATCCGATCGCCTGTGCTACACATAGCAGGGCTTCAGCCTCTATCTTTTTGCGGATTTATTGCGGATATCCTATCAAAAAGGACATTCCGGAAAATAAAAAAATCCGCAAAAAATCTGCGCAAAATCCGCGCAAAAAACGCGCAAATTCCGCAAGAAATCCGTGCGAAAAAAGCACGCGGATTTCTGGCAGAATTCTCAGGATTATGTCAGGAAAAAATCCTGACTTGTGCACATACCCTAAAGGAGTAGAACATGACTGTTTTTATCCAAAATGTTTTGTTCGTAATTCCTTCTAAAACAGAGGTCATTATGCCATTCAAAATTTTATTTACCAAATTTGGACTTTTGGAAAAAGTTCCACGATGTCTAATGCAGGGGTGTACATAGAAATGTAAGTGCCCGTAGCAAAGTCAGAATTGTAGTTTTCCATGGGCCCCTTGCTGTCATTAAGTCAGTGGATATGAGGAAGGAGGCATTTTTACACCTCACCTTACCATTGGTGGCGCCCCACTGGCTCAATGCTAATTTTAATTCGTAGTTTGTCTTATAGACGTGAGCATGATGTAATGACTTATCAGTCATGATGCCATAACAATGGTATTATTTTTATTGTTTATCATTATAGCGCCATTTAATCCATGGCGCTTTATATGTGAAAAGGGTTAAACAGGAAGAAAAAAGGATGATATACTGGTCCAAATTAATGAACAAAGATAAATTTTATTAATTAAAAAGGTAACAACAAGTGTGGGAGAAGGGAATATATTACATGTCACAAATTGTATGCTGCAAAAAACTGAGGCACATACAACATGGAAAAAACTGCATATAACAAAATATAAACCATAGTAACACTGATAATCTACTATATAATTGTCTAAGGGTCACTTTTGTCTGTCTGTCTTTCTGTCTGTCTGTAACAGAAATCCCAAGTCGTTGATTGTTTTGCCACGACCAATCAGCGACGGGCACAGTCCGGCGGCAAAATCGCCTCTCCTTACTCCCCGCAATCAGTGCCCGCTCCATACTACCCTCCAGTCAGCGCTCACACAGGGTTAATGGCAGCGTTAACGGACTGCCTTATGCCACGGTGTAACGCACTCCGTTAACGCTGCTATTAACCTGTGTGACCAACTTTTTACTATTGATGCTGCCTATGCAAAAATAAAAATAATTATATACTCACCGTCCATCGGCCCCTCGGATCCAGAACAGGCCATTCCCTCTCCTCGTGATGCTTCGGTGACTGCTCCATTCATTGCGATCTCGTGAGATGATGGCGTAGCAATGCACCGCAATGCACTCTTGAGACCGGAGCACGCGAGGAGCATCGGTAAACGCTTCGCCTGGATCCGGGGGCCAACGGAAGGTTAGTATATAACTATTTTTTATTTTAATTCTTTTTTTAACGGGGATATGATGCCCACATTGCTATATACTATGTGGGCTGTGCAATAGACTATTCCCGGTGAAAGGCCTGGCTATTCACTGCCTGCGTTGAGAAACACGTGATGGTGTCTCCGCAGCTCCTCTACTTGCAATATACTACGTGGGCTGTGCAATATACTACGTGGGCTGTGCAATATACTGCGAGGGCTGTGCAATATACTGCGTGGGCTGTGCAATATACTGCGTGGGCTGTGCTATATACTGCGTGGGCTGTGCAATATACTACATGGGCTGTGCAATATACTACGTGGGCTCTGCAATATACTACGTGGGCTGTGCAATGTACTACGTGGGCTTTGCAATGTACTATGTGGGCTTTGCAATGTACTATGTGGGCTGTGCAATTTACTACGTGGCTGTGCAATATACTACGTGGCTGTGCTATATACTACGTGGCCGTGCTATATACTATATGTATACTATATGTGCAATGTACTATGTGGGCTGTGCAATTTACTACGTGGCTGTGCAATATACTATGTGGCTGTGCAATATACTACGTGGCTGTGCTATATACTACGTGGCCGTGCTATATACTACGTGGCCTGTGCTATATACTACGTGGCCTATGTTATACACTACGTGGCCTGTGCTATACACTACATGGCCTGTGTTATACACTACATGGGCTGTGTTATATACTGCGTGCGTGGGCTGTTATATACTAAGTGAGCTGTGTTATATGCCATGTGGGCTGTTATAAACTAAGTGGCTGTGTTTTATGCTATGTGGGTTGTTATACACTTCGTGGACTGTGCTATATACTCCGTGGACTGTGTTATATACTACATGGCTGTGCTATATACTACGTGGCTGTGCAATATACTACGTGGCTGTGCAATATACTACGTGGCTGTGCTATTTACTACGTGGGCTGTTATATACTACGTGGCTGTGCTATATACTACGTGGCCGAACAATCAGCGACAGGCGCAGTCCTGTGCATTCAATGCATTATTCTAAAATCTTCATAAATAAACTACATACATATTCTAGAACAGGGGTCCCCAACTCCAGTCCTCAAGGCCCACCAACAGGTCATGTTTTCAGGATTTCCTTTGCATTGCACAGGTGATGCAATTATTACCTGGGCAAGACTAAGGAAATCCTGAAAACATGACATGTTGGTGGGCCTTGAGGACTGGAGTTGGGGACCCCTGTTCTAGAATACCTGATGCGTTAGAATCAGGCTACCATCTAGTCTACTATATAATCGTCTAATTCTGTCTGTTTGTCTGTACTCGAAATCCCGTGTCGCTGATTGGTCGTGCCAGTCACCTGCGACCAATCAGCGACAGGAGCAGTTTGGCCGTAGTTTAATCATGTTTACTGAACAAGTTGTCAGTCACAGTGCCACGTAGTTCAGTAACGTTTACTGAGCATGTTCTGTCAGTCACAGAGCCACATAGTTCAGTCACGTTTACTGAACAAGTTCTGTCAGTCACAGTGCCACGTAGTTCAGTCACGTTTACTGAACAAGTTCTGTCAGTCAAAGTGCCACGTACAGTAGTTCAGTCACGTTTACTGAAAAAGTTCTGTCAGTCACAGTGCCACGTAGTTCACTCACGTTTACTGAACACGTTCTATCAGTCACAGTGCCATGTAGTTCAGTCACGTTTACTGAACAAGTTCTGTCAATCACAGTGCAACATAGTTCACTCACGTTTACAGAACACGTTCAGTCAGTCAATGGGGTGTACAAAAATCAAAAATATTTTGAGTTGATATTGTTAACAAATATAGTGCCGATGTACTTCTTTCATCTGATGATATATTTAAATACAGTTAGATATTCATGTAATGGTTTATATATTTTGATGATCTGTTTAACAATTTCGTTCAGTTGTATTAAGTTCTATGAGCAATAAAATTCAATGATAATGTATATATTTACCCGGAAAATCCTGTGTATTCATTGCATTATTCTTAAATCTTCATAAATAAACTACCTACATATTCTAGAATACCCGATGTGTTATAATCGGGCCACCATCTAGTTATTCTAATAAATATCTATCTTGCAATTACAAACAGTAATGCCATAGCAGTGGATAATAAAAAGGGAGAATCTTTGCATAGGGGCAAATGCTAAATGGTATTGCTATAAGGTGTATCCATTCATATGCTAGTAGTCATCTCATATATAAAGCTGAATGTGTGTGTGTGTGTGTGTGTGTTTGTGTATGTATGTGTGTATGTCCGAGAATGGCATCTGCACCGTCGCAGCTACAGCCACAAAATTTTGCACAGTCAAACGTGTGGACCCCGAAAGATTCATAGGCTATGTTGTGAGGCGAAATTTTAACCCCGTGTGCTCCAATTCACCAAACAATTTTGCCCCTATCTACATAATGGGGAAAAAGTGAAAGGAAAAGTGTTGGAAGCAAATTGACTGCTGCCAGATGTGAACAAGGGGGACTTAAAGAATGAGAGCGATGGCGCCAAAGAGTATATACCATACAGTTGCTAAGGTGGGGCCCCAACATGGGATACTCACCACACACGACATATGAACACACACACAAAATGCACCACACACTACCACGTGCTTGAACACATATACAACCCTCAGCACACATTTCACCACACATACACCAACCTCGCCACATAAAAGTCGAAACACAAAAGTCACCATTCAAAACCCGCCATGCGCAAAATTCGCCACATGCAAAACTCACCACATGCAAAACTAGTCTCTCGCAAAACTCACCACACGTGCAAAACTCACCTCATGGAAAACTTGGCACACGTGCAAAACTCACCTCATGGAAAACTCACCTCATGGAAAACCCGCCACACGCAAAACTTGCACACATGGAAAAATTGCCACATGCACAAAAGTTGCAACACATGCAAAAGTTGCCTCACACAAAACTTGCACATACTCAAAATACACCACCCATAAAACTCGCCACACGCAAAACTCGCCATGCGCAAAATTGGCTACACTAACCGGTCACATGCAGCTCAATACACAAAAAGTTGCTACAAGCATGTCGCCACACAAAACTCATCTCACAAAAGTCGCTACATGCATGTCGCCACAAGCAACTCAACACACACAACTTGACACATGAAACTCACCCTAAAACACACACAAGTCTGGTATTATCCTTCAAAAATAAAAATCTGATTAATAAGCAGACAAACTACAAGAGCAACAAATGTACCATACAGGAAATATGGCAGCTGTGAGTCACATGACCTGTTTATTATGTGTATGTTTGAGCTAATATGTACTGCCAGGGGGGAGGGCTTCCTGTTGGCTGGGGATTTATCAGGCTGCCAATTTAGCTTACAAATACTGAGGTAAAAATACTGACCAAATAACGTGTGAATGAGGTCTAATATAGGAGGAGATGACATACAGGTACATACTATATACAGGGGAGATGACACACAGGTATATACTATATACAGGAAGAGATGACACACAGGTATATACTATATACAGGAGGAGATGACACACAGGTATATACTATATACAGGGGAGATGACATGCACATATATACTAGATATAGGGGAGATGACACAGGTATATACTATATACAGGAGGAGATGACATACAGGTATATACTATTTTCAGTAGGAGATGACACACACATATATACTATATACAGGGGAGATGACACACAGGTATATACTATATACAGGAGGAGATGAAACACAGGTATATACTATATACAGGAGGAGATGACACACAGGTATATACTATATACAGGGGAGATGACACACAAATATATACTATATATAGGGGAGATGACACAGGTATATACTATATACAGGAGGAGATGACATACAGGTATATACTATATTCAGGAGGAGATGACACACACATATATACTATATACAGGGGAGATGACACACAGAGGTATATACTATATACAGGAGGAGATGACACACAGGTATATACTATATACAGGAGGAGATGACATACAGGTACATACTATATACAGGAGGAGGTGACACACAGATATATACTATATACAGGAGGAGATGACACACTGGTATATACTATATACAGGAGGAGATGGCACACAGGTATCTAATATATAAAGCTGAATGTGTGTTTGTATGTGTGTATGTGTGTATGTATGTATGTCCCGGATTGGCATCTGCACCGTCGCAGCTACAGCCACAAAATTTTGCACAGTCACACGTCTGGACCCCGAGAGCGTCATAGGCTATGTTGTGAGGCGAAATTTTAACCCCGCGCGTTGCAATTCACTAAACAATTTTGCCCCTATATACATAATGAGGAAAAAGTGAAAGGAAAAGTGTTGGAGGCGTCGCAGCTACAGCAACAAAATTTTGCACAGTCACACGTCTGGACCCTGAGAGCATCATAGGCTATGTTGTGAGGTGAAATTTTAACCCTGCGCTTTCCAATTCACCAAACAATTTTGCCCCTATCTACATAATGGGGAAAAAGTGAAAGGAAAAGTGTTGGAGGCAAATTGACAGCTGCCAGATGTGAACAAGGGGCACTTAAAGAGTGAAAGTGATGGCGCCAAAGTGTATATACCGTACAGTTGCTAAGGTGGGGCCCTGACATGGGATACTCACCACACACGGGATATGAACACACACACAAAAGGCGCCACAAACTACCACGTGCTTGAACACATATAACACCCTCAGCACACATTTCACCACACATACACCAACCTCGCCACATAAAAGTCGAAACACAAGTCGCCGCTCAAAACTCGCCACGCGCAAAACTCACCACATGCAAAACTAGGCTCACGCAAACCTCGCCACACGTGCAAAACTCACCTCATGGAAAACTCACCACATGCAAAACTTGCACACGTGGAAACATTGGCACATGCACAAAAGTTGCAACACATGCAAATGTTGCCTCACACAAAACTTCCACATACTCAAAACGCACCACACATAAAACTCGCCACGCGCAAAACTCGCCATGCGTAAAACTTGCACACAACTTGCTACACTAACCTGTCACATGCAACTCGACACACAAAAAGTTGCTACACGCATGTCGCCACACGCAACTCAACACACACAACTTGACACATGAAACTCGCCCTAAAACACACACAAGTCTGGCATTATCCTTCAAAAATAAAAATCTGATTAATAAGCAGACAAACTACAAGAGCAACAAATGTACCATATAGGAAATACGGCAGCTGTCATTCACATGACCTGTCTATTATGTGTATGTGTGAGCTAATATATACTGCCAGGGGGAGGGCTTCCTGTTGGCTAAGGATTTATCAGGCTGCCAGTTTAGCTTACAAATACGGAGGTAAAAATACTGACCAAATAATGTGGGAATGCGGTCTAATACAGGAGGAGATGACATACAGGTACATACTATATACAGGAGGAGATTACTTACAGGTATATACTATATACAGGAGGAGATGACATACAGGTATATACTATATAAAAGAGGAGATGACATAGGTATATAGAGGAGAAGACATACAGCAGGTATATACTATATACAGGGGAGATGACATACAGGTATATACTATATACAGGAGATGACATACATGTATATACTATATATAGGAGTAGATGACATATAGGTATATAGTATATACAGAAGAGATGACATACAGGTATATAATATAGGAGATGACACATGGGTATATACAATATACAGGAGGAGATGACATACAGCAGGTATATACTACTTACAGGGGAGATGACATACAGGTATATACAATATACAAGAGAAGACATACAGGTGTATACTATATATAAGGGAGATGACAAACATGTATATACTGAGGGGAAAATGAGGGGTGTGAGGTGAAAATGAAAAGGTGTGAGTGCAAAATGAGAGGAGTGAGGGAAAATAGTGGAGTGATCGGAAAATGACAGATGTGATGTCAAAATGACAAGTGTTAGGGGGTATGAGAGGAGTGACGGGGAAAATAAGAGGAGTGAGGGGGAAAATGAGAGGTGTAAGGGAGAAAATGAGAGGCATGATGGGAAAATAAGAGACGTGAGGTGCTATAATTAACCACAGATATTTACTATGCCCAGGCAACGCCGGGCTCTTCAGCTAGTATACTATATACAGGGGAGATGACACACGTATATAATATATACAGGAGCAGATGACACACAGGTATATACTATATACAGGAGGAGATGACACACAGGTATATAGTATATACAGGAGGAGATGACATACAGGTACATACTATATACAGGAGGAGATGACACACAGGTATATACTATATAAAGGAGCAGATGACACACAGGTATATGCTATATACAGGAGGAGATGACACACGTATATACTATATACAGGAGGAGATGCCATACAGGTATATACTATATAAAAGAAGAGATGACACATAGGTATATAGAGGAGAAGATGACATATAGCAGGTATATACTATATACAGGGGAGATAACATAAAGGCATATACTATATTCAAGTGATGACATACAGTTATAGAAAGTGATAGAAAGCAGAGGGTGGTTATAAATGGTATAGTCTCTAACTGGGTCGCTGTGACCAGTGGGGTACCGCAGGGGTCAGTATTGGGACCTGTTCTCTTCAACATATTCATTAATGATCTGGTAGAAGGTTTACACAGTAAAATATCGATATTTGCAGATGATACAAAACTATGTAAAGCAGTTAATACAAGAGAAGATAGTATTCTGCTACAGATGGATCTGGATAAGTTGGAAACTTGGGCTGAAAGGTGGCAGATGAGGTTTAACAATGATAAATGTAAGGTTATACACATGGGAAGAAGGAATCAATGTCACCATTACACACTGAATGGGAAACCACTGGGTAAATCTGACAGGGAGAAGGACTTGGGGATCCTAGTTAATGATAAACTTACCTGGAGCAGCCAGTGCCAGGCAGCAGCTGCCAAGGCAAACAGGATCATGGGGTGCATTAAAAGAGGTCTGGATACACATGATGAGAGCATTATACTGCCTCTGTACAAATCCCTAGTTAGACCGCACATGGAGTACTGTGTCCAGTTTTGGGCACCGGTGCTCAGGAAGGATATAATGGAACTAGAGAGAGTACAAAGGAGGGCAACAAAATTAATAAAGGGGATGGGAGAACTACAATACCCAGATAGATTAGCGAAATTAGGATTATTTAGTCTAGAAAAAAGACGACTGAGGGGCGATCTAATAACCATGTATAAGTATATAAGGGGACAATACAAATATCTCGCTGAGGATCTGTTTATACCAAGGAATGTGACGGGCACAAGGGGGCATTCTTTGCGTCTGGAGGAGAGAAGGTTTTTCCACCAACATAGAAGAGGATTCTTTACTGTTAGGGCAGTGAGAATCTGGAATTGCTTGCCTGAGGAGGTGGTGATGGCGAACTCAGTCGAGGGGTTCAAGAGAGGCCTGGATGTCTTCCTGGAGCAGAACAATATTGTATCATACAATTATTAGGTTCTGTAGAAGGACGTAGATCTGGGTATTTATTATGATGGAATATAGGCTGAACTGGATGGACAAATGTCTTTTTTCGGCCTTACTAACTATGTTACTATGTTACTAGTTATATACTATATATAGGAGGAGATGACATACAGGTATATAGTATATACAGAAGAGATGACATACAGGTATACACTATATACAGGAGGAGATGAGACATAGGAATATACAATATACAGGAGGAGATGACATACAGCAGGTATATACTATTTACAGGGGAGATGACATACAGGTATATACTATATACAGGAGATGACATACAGGTGTATACTATACATAAGGGAGATGACAAACATATACATATATACTGAGGGGAAAATGAGAGGTGCGAGGTGAAAATGAAAAGGTGTGAGTGCAAAATGAGAGGAGTGAGGGAAAATAGTGGATTGATCGGAAAATTACAGATGTGAGGTCGAAATGACAAGTGTTAGGGGGGAATGAGAGAAGTGAGGGGGAAAATAAGAGGAGTGAGGGGAAAATGAGAGGTGTGAGGGAGAAAATGAGAGATGTGAGGGGGAAAATGAGAGGCGTGATGGGAAAATGAGAGAAGTGAGTTGCAATAACTAACCACAGATATTTACTATGTCCAGGCAACGCCGGACTCTTCAGCTAGTACTATATATAGGAGGAAATGACATACAGGTATATACTATATACAGGAGGAGATGACACACAGGCATATACTATATACAGGAAGAGGTGACATACAGGTATATACTATATAAAAGAGGAGATGACACATAGGTATATACAGGAGGAGATGACATACAGCAGGTATATACTATATACAGGAAGATGACATACAGGTATATACTATATATAGGAGGAGATGACATACAGGTAAATACTATATACAGAAGAGATGACATACAGGCATATACTATATGCAGGAGGAGATGACACAGGTATATACTATATACAGGAGGAGATGACATACAGTAGGTATATACCATTTACAGGGGAGATGACATACAGGTATATACTATATACAGGGGAGATGACATACAGGTATATGCTATATACAGGGGAGATGACATACAGGTATATGCTATATAAAGGAGATGACATACAGATGTATACTATATTTAAGGGAGATGACAAACATGTATATACTGAGGGGAAAATGAGAGGTGTGACATGAAAATAAGGGGTGTGAGTGCAAAATGAGAGGAGTGAGGGAAAACAGTGGAGCGATCGGAAAATTACAGATGTGAGGTCGAAATGACAAGTGTTAGGGGGGAATGAGAGGAGTGAGGGGGAAAATAAGAGGAGTGAGGGGGAAAATGAGAGGTGTGAGGGAGAAAATGAGAGATGTTAGGGGGAAAATGAGAGCTGTGATGGGAAAATGAGAGAAGTGAGGTGCTAAATGAGAGGCGTGATGAGAAAATAAGAGAAGTGAGGTGCTATAACTAACCACAGATATTTACTATGCCCAGTCAACGCTGGTCTGTTCAGCTAGTATATATATATATATATCTATATATATATAGATATATAAAATGAAAAAAGGAACAGCATCAAAATACTACCTTGAAAAAACGTGCAGAGCTTCCCAAACCACTATTGTAGGTGGTAAAGATATAAAAAAGAAAAAGGAAAACAGCACAACAAAATGAAAAAAAGTGGACTTTAATGCCTGAACGGCGTGGCAACGTTTCGGATATACTATCCTTTCTCAAGCAGTGTATACATAGAAATGTCAGGTTTTTATATAAACCACAGGTAAATCTCATTACAAAAATTATTACATCAATTTATCAAAAAATACAATACCACAATAGTGCAGAGTGACATAAAAAAGTGCATTAGTGCTGTGATCAAAGATCCCTTTAAGACATCACTTTAAAAAACATATGTTGTACAGCGATCTCTCAAAAAGTACATAAGAACAATAAGTATCTAATCGCCATAATTATATCTAACAGGTGTACAGCCATATGAAGCACAATCCAAAAAAAAAAAAAAAAGACTTACACTTCAACTTATGGTGGCAATTGAATACCATAAGTAAGATGGCGCCCGGCACCTCAGATGCTGTCTGCGCAGGCGTGGAGAGTGGCGCTTAGACCCATGGGTAATGTTGTCATGGTCATGCGCACTGTGATTCTGGGAACGCCGTGGACATGGCGTCTGCAAGCAAGAACATGTGTGAGTCTTTTTTTTTGGGGGGGGGGATTGTGCTTCATATGGCTGTACACCTGTTAGATATAATTATGGCGATTAGATACTTATTGTTCTTATGTACTTTTTGAGAGATCGCTGTACAACATATGTTTTTTAAAGTGATGTCTTAAAGGGATCTTTGATCACAGCACTAATGCACTTTTTTATGTCACTCTGCACTATTGTGGTATTGTATTTTTTGATAAATTGATGTAATAATTTTTGTAATGAGATTTACCTGTGGTTTGTATAAAAACCTGACATTTCTATGTATACACTGCTTGAGAAAGGATAGTATATCCGAAACGTTGCCACGCCGTTCAGGCATCATTAGTCCACTTTTTTTCATTTTGTTGTGCTGTCTTCCTTTTTCTTTTATATATATATCATAATATATAAACTTTGCAAGGCGCAGCATCAATTCCCAGAGGAGTGCACGTCTGCCCCGATGTGCATTTCGGTCCTGCCTGACATTAGGCATTGAGCTTATGGAAGTGAAACTGTATGATACAAAGGCCAATATTCATCAAGACTGGTGATCTTCTCAATAGCGCTAATTAGGGGGCATGCTGGAGTCAGATGCTCCTGATTTATTTTAAAGGTGTATACCACTTAAAGGCAATCTGTCAGCATATTTTTTTGCCATATAATCTGACAGAAGCATGATGCAAGGGCAGAGACCCTGATTCCATCGATATATCAAGTACTGGACTGCTTGATGTACCTTTGATAGAAACCCAGTTTTTCTACTGTAGATGTAGCTGTGGTCAGAGTGCTGAGCTGTGTATAACCCTGCCCACATGAATAATTGTCAGCTTCCTGTGTACAGTGTGCATTGTCAGCAATTAGTGGTGGGTGTGGGGTTAGACAGATTGGCGTGACTGGCATACATATGAAACTTAGTCATTCAGTGATAGTCTCCTGCTGATAAAACACTGATTATATTGACACTGCAGTACACAGCCTAATAAGTGACACATTGGAATCCGGCTCACTTGCCCTTATTTATTCTGCTCTCAACTAAAATCACCATAGCAAAAATCTGCTGACAAATTAATTTAAATAAATCAGGAACATCTGATGAGTGGTGTTCACCTCACGCCACACAGAAATCCTATTCCAGTACTTGACTGGAGTAACATTTCTGGCATAAGAAATACAAAAACTCATGAAGAATTAGACGAGCTGTGGTGTCATCCCCTTGTCCCACCTGAGTTCTGCCCATTTTAGCAGGACAGGCGAAACTGGTGTGAAAACTAGAGTTGAGCGACCTTGACCTTTTTAGAGTCGAGCCGGGTTTTGCGAAACCCGACTATGTCCAAAGTCGGGTCGAGTGAAATCGGCCGATTATGACGTAAAGTCGGGATTGACCGAAACACGAAACCCAATGCAAGTCAATGGGGCAGCATAGTCGGCAGTGAGTGGGGGCCAGGAAAACACCTAGAGTGCCCATTTTAATGTCAAAACCATCCATTCTTCTTAATGAAGCTTGTCAAGCGTAATTTACCTTATAATAATTGGAAGGCATTTGAAATTGGGGGTCATTTGGCTAAAGTTGTGGGGGGTAGGGCTGGTTCAAGTAATTAGTGGGCCCAGGAAATCTGGACCACGTCACGGCAGTGGAGCAGGGAGAGGTAAGTATTTCAACTTTGCAAGTGCTGTGAACCTGAGCAAGCAGGGGGGGCCCACTCGTTGGCATTGGCACTGGCACAGGGCCCCTCAAAGTACAGCGGTGTGTTTGCACGGCGGGGGCGCCTCCCACCGGCAGCAACACTTTTGCGTACTATGAGAGGCCCTGTGCCAGTGACGTCGCCAACTAGTATTCCTCCCCCCACCTGATGAAGGAACCTGCACTTTCATCTGCACCTTCCTCTTTGTCCCCGTGTAAGGTGGTATGGTATGCGGGAAGAGCAACCTGACTTTCAGCAGGGTCACAATGTTGTTGTGTAGCGTGCACGGGGAATGTTGCGTTATGGGTCAATGTACCAGCAGACTCATCTATCACTGGCTGGGCAATGGGCACGATGAAGTGGAAACACAGATATAGGCCCAAAGAAGAAAGTGGGCTAAATGCAGTTCAAAATTGGTAACACAGGAATAACCAGGGGGCATTGCAGTGGAGGACAACTGGAATGAGAGGCTGACACAGAGAGTAGGGCCAAATCAGTAAGTAGTCGAAATGCAGTTCAAAATTGGCAACCGTAGTAAACAGGCGGCACAGCTTTGTTCAGTGGAGGAGAACAGCAAGGAGTGGCAGACACCGATAGTAGGCCCCAAACCAACTAGTACGCCAAATGCAGTTGTTCCATTTAACCACAATTTAATGAGAGCCTGAAGATAGAAGCTCAGGAAAGGCAACCTGGGGAACACCTTGGAGTGTAACACACCATCTCTCTCCACCCCATACCCATTTTGTATGGCCTAATGCAGTGTACTTTTCTACAACTACTAAACGAGAGTCGGAAGACCGAAGCAATGGCAAGGAAACCTGGGGAACACCTTAGAGTGTAACACACCCTCTCTCTACACCCCATACCCAATTTGAAGGTCTAATGCAGTGTAGTTTCCAAGAACTACTAAACGAGAGCCGGAAGATCGAAGCTCAGGAAAGGCAACCTGGGGAACACCTTGGAGTGTAACAAACCCTCTCTCTACACCCCATACCCAATTTGTAGGCCTAATGCAGCGTAGTTTCCGACAACTACTAAACGAGAGCATGAAGATCGAAGCTCAGGAAAGGCAACCTGGGGAACACCTTGGAGTGTAACACACCCTCTCTCTACACCCCATACCCAATTTGTAGGCCTAATGCAGCGTAGTTTCCGACAACTACTAAACGAGAGCCGGAATATCGAAGCTCAGGAAAGGCAACCTGGGGAACACCTTGGAGTGTAACACACCCTCTCTCTACACCCCATACCCAATTTGAAGGCCTAATGCAGTGTAGTTTCCAAGAACTACTAAACGAGAGCCGGAAGATCGAAGCTCAGGAAAGGCAACCTGGGGAACACCTTGGAGTGGAACACACCATCTCTCTACACCCCATACCCAATTTGAAGGCCTAATGCAGCGTAGTTTCCAACAACTACTAAACGAGAGCCGGTAGATCGAAGCTCAGGAAAGGCAACCTGGGGAACACCTTGGAGTGTAACACAACGTCTCTCTACACCACGGAAGGGATGATTCTTAGGAAGGAAGGCTGTTGGAAATAAGCATTGCGCGTCCGAGGGTGATTAGATTCTTATTAGGTATATACTCACCCTCGGACGCGCCCTGCTTCTTTATTTGGAATGAATGTTTATTTGCAATGTGGTGTTGACTTTCTCTATTATTTTGGTAATTAATGATTTTATTATTTTCATTATTTTGCATCTTCTCGGCAATAATATAAAGAAGACGCGACAGGACAACACTCGGTGGATGCCATATGTGTGTTTTCAATTTAAAAAAACTTTCAGTTAACTACTTGCAGGAGAAAGTAATTGTAGCTGGTGGCCATTTTTAGTACTGTACCAGATTTTAGTTGTGTGTTTGTTTTTAATGTTAAAATGTCTGCATTTGATATCTCACCAGTATTTTCTTTTTTATAAGCAAAATACTTATTTTTATATTTTCTGATGTTGGTTCCAGGGGTACACGGCCAGCAGTGCCCTGGTCAGTGTAGTAGTAGTTGAAAGAATGGACCGCAGACAGGCATCGAAGGCCTAAAATAAAAACACATGGCTGTAGGCAATTTTAAATTGGTTCCAGGGGTACACGGACAGCAGTGGTGTGGTCAGTGGAGGCCTAGTGGAAGGAGTGACCGCAGACAGGCATCGAAGGCCTAAAATAATAACACATGGCTGTAGGCAATTTTAAATTGGTTCCAGGGGTACACGGGCAGCAGTGACCTGGTCAGTGTAGTAGTAGTTGAAAGAATGGACCGCAGACAGGCATCGAAGGCCTAAAATAAAAAAATTGGGCTGGCTGTAGGCAATTTTAAATTGGTTCCAGGGGTACACGGACAGCAGTGGTGTGGTCAGTGGAGGCCTAGTGGAAGGAGTGACCGCAGACAGGCATCGAAGGCCTAAAATAATAACACATGGCTGTAGGCAATTTTAAATTGGTTCCAGGGGTACACGGACAGCAGTGGTGTGGTCAGTGGAGGCCTAGTGGAAGGAGTGACCGCAGACAGGCATCGAAGGCCTAAAATAATAACACATGGCTGTAGGCAATTTTAAATTGGTTCCAGGGGTAGACGGGCAGCAGTGACCTGGTCAGTGTAGTAGTAGTTGAAAGAATGGACCGCAGACAGGCATCGAAGGCCTAAAATAAAAAAATTGGGCTGGCTGTAGGCAATTTTAAATTGGTTCCAGGGGTACACGGGCAGCAGTGACCTGGTCAGTGTAGTAGTAGTTGAAAGAATGGACCGCAGACAGGCATCGAAGGCCTAAAATAAAAAAATTGGGCTGGCTGTAGGCAATTTTAAATTGGTTCCAGGGGTACACGGGCAGCAGTGGTGTGGTCAGTGGAGGCCTAGTGGAAGGAGTGACCGCAGACAGGCATCGAAGGCCTAAAATAATAACACATGGCTGTAGGCAATTTTAAATTGGTTCCAGGGGTACACGGGCAGCAGTGACCTGGTCAGTGGAAGTCTAGTGGAAGGAGTGACCGCAGACAGGCTTCCAAGGCCTAACATAACAAACTTGGGCTGGCTGTAGGCACTTTTAAATTGGTTCCAGGGGTACACGGACAGCAGTGGTGTGGTCAGTGGAGGCCTAGTGGAAGGAGTGACCGCAGACAGGCATCGAAGGCCTAAAATAATAACACATGGCTGTAGGCAATTTTAAATTGGTTCCAGGGGTACACGGGCAGCAGTGACCTGGTCAGTGTAGTAGTAGTTGAAAGAATGGACCGCAGACAGGCATCGAAGGCCTAAAATAAAAAAATTGGGCTGGCTGTAGGCAATTTTAAATTGGTTCCAGGGGTACACGGACAGCAGTGGTGTGGTCAGTGGAGGCCTAGTGGAAGGAGTGACCGCAGACAGGCATCGAAGGCCTAAAATAATAACACATGGCTGTAGGCAATTTTAAATTGGTTCCAGGGGTACACGGGCAGCAGTGACCTGGTCAGTGTAGTAGTAGTTGAAAGAATGGACCGCAGACAGGCATCGAAGGCCTAAAATAAAAAAATTGGGCTGGCTGTAGGCAATTTTAAATTGGTTCCAGGGGTACACGGACAGCAGTGGTGTGGTCAGTGGAGGCCTAGTGGAAGGAGTGACCGCAGACAGGCATCGAAGGCCTAAAATAATAACACATGGCTGTAGGCAATTTTAAATTGGTTCCAGGGGTACACGGAGAGCAGTGGTGTGGTCAGTGGAGGCCTAGTGGAAGGAGTGACCGCAGACAGGCATCGAAGGCCTAAAATAATAACACATGGCTGTAGGCAATTTTAAATTGGTTCCAGGGGTAGACGGGCAGCAGTGACCTGGTCAGTGTAGTAGTAGTTGAAAGAATGGACCGCAGACAGGCATCGAAGGCCTAAAATAAAAAAATTGGGCTGGCTGTAGGCAATTTTAAATTGGTTCCAGGGGTACACGGGCAGCAGTGACCTGGTCAGTGTAGTAGTAGTTGAAAGAATGGACCGCAGACAGGCATCGAAGGCCTAAAATAAAAAAATTGGGCTGGCTGTAGGCAATTTTAAATTGGTTCCAGGGGTACACGGGCAGCAGTGGTCTGGTCAGTGGAAGTCTAGTGGAAGGAGTGACCGCAGACAGGCTTCCAAGGCCTAAAATAATAACACATGGCTGTAGGCAATTTTAAATTGGTTCCAGGGGTACACGGACAGCAGTGGTGTGGTCAGTGGAGGCCTAGTGGAAGGAGTGACCGCAGACAGGCTTCCAAGGCCTAACATAACAAACTTGGGCTGGCTGTAGGCACTTTTAAATTGGTTCCAGGGGTACACGGGCAGCAGTGGTCTGGTCAGTGGAAGTCTAGTGGAAGGAGTGACCGCAGACAGGCTTCCAAGGCCTAACATAACAAACTTGGGCTGGCTGTAGGCACTTTTAAATTGGTTCCAGGGGTACACGGGCAGCAGTGGTCTGGTCAGTGGAAGTCTAGTGGAAGGAGTGACCGCAGACAGGCTTCGAAGGCCTAACATAACAAAATTGGGCTGGCTGTAGGCACTTTAAATTGGTTCCAGGGGTACATGGGCAGCAGTGTATGGTCAGTGGAAGTCTAGTGGAAGGAGTGACGGCAGACAGTCTTCGAAGGCCTAACATAACAAAATTGGGCTGACTGTAGGCACTTTTAAATTGGTTCCAGGGTAACACGGCCAGCAGTGGCCTGGTCAGTGTAGTAGTTGTAGAAAGAAGGGACCGCAGACAGGCTTCGAAGGCCTAACATAACAAAAATGTCAAAACAATGGTATTGTCAGTGCCAGGCATTGAAGGATGTCAGCGCCTAGACTACACATTGGTGAAGCTGTGAGAGATAATTTTGCTAGTGGTAGAGCACTGTTTGAGCTGGGGGGGGGAACTGTCTTGTGGCCGGCGTTACAGGCACAGGGCCCCTCATATTACAACGGTGTGTCTGACGTTGGGTGCGCACCACCACCGCCAGAGACACTTTATTGTACTATGAGGGACCCAGTGGCAGTGCCGTCGACCAAAAGCGGCCACACCCACCTCTTCAGACAAACAGCACTCTCAAGGGTCCAAGCGCAAAGTGGCGATAGCACGGGCCCGTGTGGGGAGTTTGGCCATTTCGTGAGGTGGAAACATGTCGTATGCTGGACAATCAGGTGAAGAAAATTACGAGATTGGAAAAGTCATTCAGAATAGTCCACAGGCAAGACCTTTTCATAGGAAAGCTAGGTGTCAGCCGGGCAGGGTGGGGCAAAAGATTTTGAAATCCAGTTGTGGTTCATTTTAATGAAGGTTAGATCATCTACATTTTGGGTAGCCAGACGAGTCCTTTTTTCTGTTAGTATTGAACCTGCAGCACTGAATACTCTTTCTGATAGGACACTAGCTGCCGGGCAAGCAAGCTCCTGCAATGCATATTCTGCCAATTCTGGCCAGGTGTCTAATTTGGATGCCCAGTAATCAAATGGGAATGACGGTTGAGGGAGAACGTCGATAAGGGATGAAAAATAGTTTGTAACCATACTGGACAAATGTTGTCTCCTGTCACTTTGAATTGATGCTGCAGTACCTGTCCTGTCTGCGGTCATAGAAAAATCACTCCACAACCTGGTCAGAAAACCCCTCTGGCCAACGCCACTTCTGATTTCTGCCCCTCTAACACCTCTGGTCTGCTGGCCCCTGGAGCTCGTGTGAGAACGATCACGGGCGCTGTGTGCAGGGAATGCCAGAAGCAAACGGTCAACAAGAGTTGATTGTTTTGTTGCTAATATTAGTTCCAAGTTCTCATGTGGCATAATATTTTGCAATTTGCCTTTATAGCGAGGATCAAGGAGGCAGGCCAACCAGTAATCGTCATCGTTCATCATTTTTGTAATGCGTGTGTCCCTTTTGAGGATACGCAAGGCATAATCCGCCATGTGGGCCAAAGTTCCCGTTGTCAAATCTGCGGTTGTGCTTGGTTGAGGGGCAGTTGCAGGCAAATCTACGTCACTTGTGTCCCTCAAAAAACCAGAACCCGGCCTTGCCACGCCACCAATTTCCCGTGCCCCCGGGAAAGCTTCCTCATTAAAAATATACTCATCCCCATCATCCTCCTCATCCTCCACCTCCTCTTCGCCCGGTACCTCGTCATGTACACTGCCCTGACCAGACAATCGCTGACTGTCATCAAGGCTTTCCTCTTCCTCTGGTGCAGACGCCTGATCCTTTATGTGCGTCAAACTTTGCATCAGCAGACGCATTAGGGGGATGCTCATGCTTATTATGGCGTTGTCTGCACTAACCAGCCGTGTGCATTCCTCAAAACACTGAAGGACTTGACACATGTCTTGAATCTTCGACCACTGCACACCTGACAACTCCATGTCTGCCATCCTACTGCCTGCCCGTGTATGTGTATCCTCCCACAAAAACATAACAGCCCGCCTCTGTTCGCACAGTCTCTGAAGCATGTGCAGTGTTGAGTTCCACCTTGTTGCAACGTCTATGATTAGGCGATGCTGGGGAAGGTTCAAAGAACGCTGATAGGTCTGCATACGGCTGGAGTGTACAGGCGAACGGCGGATATGTGCGCAAAGTCCACGCACTTTGAGGAGCAGGTCGGATAACCCCGGATAACTTTTCAGGAAGCACTGCACCACCAGGTTTAAGGTGTGAGCCAGGCAAGGAATGTGTTTCAGTTGGGAAAGGGAGATGGCAGCCATGAAATTCCTTCCGTTATCACTCACTACCTTGCCTGCCTCAAGATCTACAGTGCCCAGCCACGACTGCGTTTCTTGCTGCAAGAACTCGGACAGAACTTCCGCGGTGTGTCTATTGTCGCCCAAACACTTCATAGCCAATACAGCCTGCTGACGTATGCCAGTAGCTGCCCCATAATGGGAGACCTGGTGTGCAACAGTGGCAGGTGCGGATGGAGTGTTTGTGCGACTGCGGTCTGTGGACGAGCTCTTGCTTCTGCAGGAGGACGAGGAGGAGGAGGAGGAGGAGGGGGTGCGAACGGCTACAGACAACTGTTTACTAGACCGTGGGCTAGGCAGAACTGTCCCAAACTTGCTGTCCCCTGTGGACCCTGAATCCACCACATTTACCCAGTGTGCCGTGATGGACACGTAACGTCCCTGGCCATGCCTACTGGTCCATGCATCTGTTGTCAGGTGCACCTTTGTGCTCACAGATTGCCTGAGTGCATGGACGATGCGCTCTTTAACATGCTGGTGGAGGGCTGGGATGGCTTTTCTGGAAAAAAAGTGTCGACTGGGTAGCTCGTAGCGTGGTACAGCGTAGTCCATCAGGTCTTTGAAAGCTTCGCTTTCAACTAACCGGTAGGGCATCATCTCTAACGAGATTAGTCTAGCTATGTGGGCGTTCAAACCCTGTGTACGCGGATGCGAGGCTAAGTATTTCCTTTTTCTAACCATAGTCTCATGTAGGGTGAGCTGGACTGGAGAGCTGGAGATCGTGGAACTAGCGGGGGTGCCGGTGGACATGGCAGACTGAGAGACGGTGGGAGATGGTATTGTTGCCGCCGGTGCCCTAGATGCAGTGTTTCCTACTACGAAACTGGTGATTCCCTGACCCTGACTGCTTTGGCCTGGCAAAGATACCTGCACAGATACAGCAGGTGGTGCGCTAAATGGTGGTCCTACACTGCCGGAAGGGATGTTGTGTTGATGACTAGCTTCATTGGCCGAGGGTGCAACAACCTTAAGGGACGTTTGGTAGTTAGTCCAAGCTTTCAAATGCATGGTGGTTAAATGTCTATGCATGCAACTAGTATTGAGACTTTTCAGATTCTGACCTCTGCTTAAGGAAGTAGAACATTTTTGACAGATGACTTTGCGCTGATCAATTGGATGTTGTTTAAAAAAATGCCAGACTGCACTCTTTCTAGCATCGGATACCTTTTCAGGCATTGCAGACTGAGCTTTAACCGGATGGCCACGCTGTCCTCCACCAGGTTTTGGCTTTGCCACGCGTTTTGGGCAAGATACGGGCCCGGCAGATGGAACCTGTGGCGATGTTGATGCCTGCTGCGGCCCCTCCTCCTCCTCTGCTTCAGAACTGCTGCCGCCTGCACCCTGTTCCCCCAATGGCTGCCAATCGGGGTCAAGAACTGGGTCATCTAATAACTCTTCTTGTACCTCCTGCGCAACTTCGTCTGTGTCACCGTGTCGTTCGGTGGTATAGCGTTCGTGATGGGGCAACATAGTCTCATCAGGGTCTGATTCTTGATCAGCACCCTGCGAGGGCAATGTTGTGGTCTGAGTCAAAGGACCAGCATAGTAGTCTGGCTGTGGCTGTGCGTCAGTGCACTCCATGTCAGATTCAATTTGTAATGGGCATGGACTGTTAACTGCTTCACTTTCTAAGCCAGGGACGGTATGTGTAAAGAGCTCCATGGAGTAACCCGTTGTGTCGCCTGCTGCATTCTTCTCTGTTGTTGTTTTTGCTGAAGAGGACAAGGAAGTGACTTGTCCCTGACCGTGAACATCCACTAACGACGCGCTGCTTTTACTTTTACCAGTTTCACGAGATGAGGCAAAAGAGCTAGAGGCTGAGTCAGCAAGATAAGCCAAAACTTGCTCTTGCTGCTCCGGCTTTAAAAGCGGTTTTCCTAATCCCAGAAAAGGGAGCGTTCGAGGCCTTGTGTAGCCGGACGACGAACCTGGCTCCACAGCTCCAGACTTAGGTGCAATATTTTTTTCCCCACGACCACCTGATGCTCCACCACTACCACTACCCTCATTACCAGCTGACAATGAACGCCCCCGGCCACGACCTCTTCCACTAGACTTCCTCATTGTTTTAAAAACGTAACCAAACTAACGTTATTTGTTGCAGTCACACAACTTACACGGTGAGCTATAACTTCAGTATGATTTAGCTACCCCTTTACAGGTTGGTGAGACCACAGCGAAAATCAGGCCCAATGTTACACACTCTTTTTTTGGTGGCTGCAAATTAGAGAGATGCCCCACACGCAGGACTGTCACTGAAGCACAAATGTTAATATTAATGTCACACTATTATTTTTTTTTTATTTTTATTTTTTTCAGGAACACTTTAGAAACCCCCCCAAAAAAAAAAAATAGATTTTTGCAGGGAGAATTTAGAAAACAAATGTAACAAACTATATGCTTTCTATGGGCCACTGAGTGAGAGATGACGCACACAGGAATCAGGAGTGGCACACAAGCCCAGAGGCCAATATTTTTCTACCAATGATTGATGGAGTTATTTTCTCTGGTAGATTTTGGAACCCAAATCAAGGAAAAAAAATATAGGCTTTCTATGGACCACAATTGGAGAGAGAGAGAGAGAGAGAGAGAGATGGCACACCCAGGAGTCAAGACTGGCACACAAGCAGAAAGGCCAATATTAATCTCCCACTGTTTTTTTTTTTTTTTTCAGGGAGACTTTAGAAAAAAAAATAATAAAAAAAATATGATTTTATCAGGAAGAATTTAGAAACCAAATAAAATAAAATGATTTTTTCAGGGAGAATTTATAAAACAAATAAAAACAAAAATAGGCGTTCTATGGCCCACTGACTGAGAGATGACGCACACAGGAGTCAGGAGTGGCACACAAACCCAGAGGCCAATATTTTTCTACCAATGATTGATGTAGTTATTTTCTCTGGTAGATTTTAGAACCCAAATCAAGGAAAAAAAATATAGGCTTTCTATGGACCACAATTGGAGAGAGAGAGAGAGAGAGAGAGAGAGAGAGAGAGACATGGCACACCCAGGAGTCAAGACTGGCACACAAGCAGAAAGGCCAATATTAATCTCCCACTGTTTTTTTTTTTTTTTTTCAGGGAGACTTTAGAAAAAAAAATAATAAAAAAAAAAAGATTTTATCAGGAAGAATTTAGAAACCAAATAAAATAAAATGATTTTTTCAGGGAGAATTTATAAAACAAATAAAACCAAAAATAGGCGTTCTATGGCCCACTGACTGAGAGAGAGAGAGAGAGAGATGGAATGCTTAGTACTGGCACACAAGCCCAAAGGGCAATATTAATCTCCCTTTTTTTTTCCAGGGAGAATTTCTAAAACCCAAAAAAAAAATAAAATAGGCTTTCTATGGCCCACTATTTGTGAGAGAGATGGGACGCTCAGGACTGGCACAGATGGCACGCTCAGGACTGGCACACAAGCCCAGAGGCCAATATTAATCTCCCTTTTTTTCAGGGAGAATTTATAAAACCAAAAAAAAAAATAAATAGGCTTTCTATGGCCCACTATTTGTGAGAGAGATGGCACGCTCAGGGCTGGCACAGATGGCACGCTCAGGACTGGCACACAAGCCCAGAGGCCAATATTAATCTCCCTTTTTTTCAGGGAGAATTTATAAAACCCCAAAAAAAATAAAATAGGCTTTCTATGGCCCACTATTTGTGAGAGAGATGGCACACTCAGGACTGGCACACAAGCCCAAAGGCCAATATTAATCTCCCACTGTATTTTTATCAGGGAGAATTTATACACCCCACAAAAAAAAATACAGAAAAATGAAAAGGCTTTCTATGGCCCACTATGTGAGAGAGATGGCACACACAGGGATGGCACTCTAGCAGAAATGCCAAATTGCCAATCTTAATCTCCCACCAAAAAAAAAAAAAAAAAAAAACAGGGAATGTCCTACAATTACTATCTCCCTGCCTGCAGTAATCTCAGCCAGGTATGGCAGGCAGCTACTATCTCCCTGCCTGCAGTAATCTCAGCCAGGTATGGCAGGCAGCAATAAGGAGTGGACTGATGCACAAATGAAATAAAAAGTGTGGACAAACAAAAAAGATAGCTGTGCAGAAAGGAAGGAACAAGAGGATTTGTGCTTTGAAAAAAGCAGTTG
This sequence comes from Ranitomeya imitator, assembly GCF_032444005.1. Classification (NCBI taxonomy): domain Eukaryota; kingdom Metazoa; phylum Chordata; class Amphibia; order Anura; family Dendrobatidae; genus Ranitomeya; species Ranitomeya imitator. Next base: position 386,467,754 of record NC_091284.1, read on the forward strand.
GTTTGCACAGCGGCGTACACACAGCAATGCAGCTATCAGGGAGCCTTCTAGGGCAGCCCAATGAGCTACAGCGCTGAGGGGAAAAAAAAAAAAAAAAAAAAAACTTCCACTGTCCCTGCACACCGAGGGTGGTGTTGGACAGTGCAAATCGCTGCAGCACAAGCGGTTTTGTGGTTAATGGACCCTGCCTAACGCTATCCCTGCTTCTGACAAAGCGGCAGCAACCTCTCCCTAAGCTCAGATCAGCAGCAGTAAGATGGCGGTCGGCGGGAACGCCTCTTTATAGCCCCTGTGACGTCGCAGACAGCAAGCCAATCACTGCAATGCCCTTCTCTAAGATGGTGGGGACCAGGACCTATGTCATCACGCTGCCCACACTCTGCGTTTACCTTCATTGGCTGAGAAATGGCGCTTTTCGCGTCATTGAAACGCGACTTTGGCGCGAAAGTCGCGTACCGCATGGCCGACCCCGCACAGGGGTCGGATCGGGTTTCATGAAACCCCGACTTAGCGAAAAGTCGGCGACTTTTGAAAATGTTCGACCCGTTTCGCTCAACCCTAGTGAAAACGATAGAAGTTACGGCATTTTGTGCAACTCCGAGATATATAAAAATAAAATTGAGAATATGCAAAGCAATTTTTGCTGGAATTCTGATGAATGGGGTCCAACATTTTTTTTTCTGGCTGAGACCCTAGTTATTTACATGAAATGCTAAATATTCTGGTAATAGTTGTTGTGCCTCTGTCTTTATACCTTTGTAATCTTCATTTGTCCATATAATATTTTATATACAGCTCAATGAAACTTGACAAAAAACCTGCAAAAGTTGTATTAGTCAACGCCATATTGAAACCCGACCTCGCCTATGGAGAAGAGTAGCGCAGTTTGCTGGACCCTTTTCTGGCCCCTGATAACCCCATGAACCTTTGTCCGTTTTTGCCTTTCCCAGAAGATCAGTTACGTGATTGCACTTTCTTGGTGCGGTTATCTAGAGCAGATTATTAGATAAAAGGCAGTTCTTATTTTTCCTCGTACACAGACTCTGACAAATGTAATTCACCACCATGATTAGTTTTGTTTTGTGGTTCATGAATCACCTTTTTTCCCTGATGTGTTGTAAACCATCAATAACCATTAGTTTTGTGCATTGAAGTCAGGCTAATTAATTTAATTCCATTTTAGGGCAATTGAGCCAGTTTAAAACCATGTACCATCAGGGAATTGCCCATAGAGAGGCTTGTTAATATGCTTTCCGCGTACAGGGCGTCCTTAGTGCAGTCCATTGCCAGCTAGAGAGCCTGAACTTGCACACAAGACACATAAAGTGAAGGAGTTCTGTATGCCACAATCAATAAGTATAGTGCTCCTTCAGTTCTGTTTTTTTTTTTATTATGCCTTATTATTTTTGCTGCAATACTTGCAAATAAAGGAAAACGACTAATAATTTAGAGATTTACTTAAACTTGTTTTCTACATAATGTTTTATACAGCTCTGTTAGGAAGACATCATGCAAGATCATTCTGCCCCCTAAAAAGCTCCCCGAGCTTTCAATCAGTTAATCACAATCCATTTTCTGATGGGACGTGTAGTCTAGTAAAGAAAATGTGATAATGTTCCAGCTCCTTAAAAATTCTTCATACTTTATTCATCCAACATTAAAGACGATAATGTGTGCAACTTGTAAAACGCTGTGGAATATCTTAGCACTATATAAAAATAAAGATTATTATTATTATACAGAGGTAAAAACTCCTTGAACAAATGTGAACCTCAGGGGTTAAAGCGACTCGTTTCGATCTGGAACGGCTCTTTATTGCTTTGATAAAGATCTGTTCCAGATCGAAACGCGTCGCTTTAACCCCTGAGGTTCACATTTGTTCAAGGAGTTTTTTTTTTACTGCTGCATCATCTTTTTTGGTGGATCAGTAAAGTATGAAGATTTTTTAAGGAGCTATATTTCTAATTAGAGGTATATGCTAATATTATTATTAATACACCTACTACATATTGGAATAGGATCTTGGAGATGGGAATACCCCTTCGATTTTCTATTAAGTCAACTTTAGGTCTCGAAGGAGAGCTGCGCTTGCTGAGCTTCACTTCTACACAGTGGGAGTCTTAGCACCTCAACCCATATTGATCAATACTTTTGAAATATCTTTATGTCATGTTAAATATTTAATAAAAGCGCATTAAAGCTTTAAAGACATTTTTTGCTAATTTTTCAAAATTTTCCAAGGGTAGAGATTATTTTTAAAGAAAGAAAAAAAGCCATACATGCCCCTGGAATCCTGTCCCTGCCCTCTCTTGATAAACCCCAACACTACTGTATGGTAGTACAATAGTATCTGCCTGCAGGAAGTGATTAAGACTTACAGTTGACAGGTTTGGCCTGTAATAACCATTCTGCTGCCTCATCAACCACCCAAGCTGCCGCCTTACCACCACCAGAGCTGCCGCCTCACCACCACCACCAGAGCAGCCGCACCCCCGACCTTCTGTCTCTTCCCCAGTATCCTGTAGAATGTAAGTCCGCAAGGACAGGGTCCTCTCCCCTCTGTACCAGTCTGTCATTGTAAATTTGTGCACTGTCAATGATATCTATAACCCTGTATGTAACCGCTTTCTCGTGTACAGCACCACGGAATTAATGGGGCTATATAAATAAATAAATAATAATAATAATAATTTGCTGTGATGTTTAGTGATTGGTGGTCGGGATGGCATCACTTCAAAAATATGAAAAAACACCTTTAAGTAGTAAAGTTCTGTTACATAAACTAATGTTAAGGCAAAGTTAGGCAGCAGTATCAATCGGACAAAGATCGGAACACAATGCCCAGACTGGCCGGCGGCTCTCCCAACCTGAGCGTGACTGGTTCATGTATTTCTAAGCGGCTATCATGCTCGGGTCAGGAGAGCTGCCGGCCAGTCCGAGCTTTGCGTCCAATTTATATGGCAGCCTGACTGCGTCTATAATATTTCATATTTGTTCAGTGTAATCAGATGGTTTTCCTTCTAAATAATTATGAATTGGTCGGAGTCCAACAAATCTATGTAAATTATGAAAACTGACAACCAAGCCGATGATATCTCTTAGTTGTCAATTAAAGCAACATGACATAAGAAAATTCCATTTTAAATTACTATTTTGGTGAAAAGTATATGGACGTGTTTTTAACGGAAACTGAATTTGCTCCACTCAAATACAAGACGTGCCATTGTTCCTTAGTAGCCATCAATAAAGTTGATGTACTAATGGCCCCATACATACTGTAGCACTCAATGCAAATCAGTGACATCCCATACAGGTTATCAGCCATCTGACCATTAAGGCATCAGCTCTTTTCATGGCGGCTCATGAAATGATTTTCATATTTTATATGCACTGTAAGAAAAACTTCATAAAGGTTGACATCTGCATGAGCGTGGTTGTTTTATTCTAGACAGAGTGGTTGTGCAGTGGAATTTCTTTGTTGCGGATCTTCCGTAAAACTTCTTTTGTAAGAACTTGTCTTTTATCATGCACGGACTTTCAAACCATTTAGTTAATCTTAGTACATTCATCAGAAGGAACATGGACAAAGTACCGTCACAGGAATTGGTAAAGAATGGCATCCATTATGCCAGTCGGTGCATATTTTAATATGACGTACATTCAGCTGTGATGCGTTCTTTCAATTACCATGTGCGGCATGATCATTTCTATCTATTTCTACCATTCTTAATGCATATCATCTTAAATTTTTTAGCATTTCTCCTATCAAGCTATTTTCTGGAGAATTTCTTCCCAATTCTCTAATTAGCTATTAAGCTGATCATCCTTCCATATAACTCAGCGTACGCCGGGGGAACAACAGTGCATTATTTTAGACTTGTCAGAAAAAAAGATTATTTTGCTATTTCAATGACAAATGGAAGAAGGAGAAATGCATTAGATCTGCCAACCGAGCTAGAGGACTGTGAGTACAGAGAGAACTTGCCATCATCGAGCCGTACAAGCTTGTTCAGGATGTGGCAACATAAGGAGGTCATATGCTATAAAACTGCAATGGGCAAAAATATAATGGCCTCCCGGGGTGCTGTACACCCACACAAGGAAATAGTTTCTTACATACAGTTCTGAAGGCCACTTCCTGGCTTGGCTGTAAGAATATTATTAGGATGAGAACTTGGCAAAACATGTCCTCTAGCTAATGGTCTAATATCTGTGACAATCTCCCAGCTCATTAAAAAAAGTCAGATAAAATCTAGTAAAACACTATTTGTTACATTTAATGACCGTTTCCAATCTCCTCTAATGGCCTCCTCGTCACTCGCACTGTCATGTTTCTACATGTCCACAAGGCTATCTTTATCATGTGGGCATATGGATTGGCACTTATGTACTCGATATTTTACCAGAACAACTGTTACAAGTGCTTTACATCTGAGCGTCTTGTTGCGTTCTCCTGCGAACTGAAATGTTGAAAATCCATAAAATTCTATTTATTTTCTTTTTACATCAGAAAGCTAAAATAATTGACGTTAGTTGAGGAGTATGTAAACCTGAGAACCTTGAAAGATTGCAATTTACAGCTGTTCCGAATGGTGTTGTCAGTTCTAGCTAGAGGCATTGTTGAGGTGGTAAATTGTTTAACCCCTTAATCGTACATTAATTTATAATTATTCTGGTGCAAGAATTTGTAGTAAATATGTTTACTCCTGCGTTTAAATACATATCAATTTAAGGTTGTATACTAATCCATACAGCACTCACACCACTTTTCTTCATTATTAGTGTTGAGCATTCCGATACCGCAAGTATCGGGTATCGGCCGATACTTGCGGTATCGGAATTCCGATACCGAGATCCGATATTTTTGTGATATCGGGTATCGGTATCGGAAGTGTAAAATAAAGAATTAAAATAAAAAATATTGTTATATTCACCTCTCCGGCGGCCCCTGGACATCAGCGGGAGGATCCGGCGTCCGGCACGGCTTCTTTCTTCAAAATGCGCGCCTTCAGGACCTGTGGAATGACGTCCCGGCTTCTGATTGGTCGCGTGCCGCCCATGTGACCGCCACGCGACCAATCAGAAGCCGCGACGTCATTCCTCAGCTAAAGTCCTAGAATGAGCGCCTTCTAGGACCTGAGGAATGACGTCGCGGCTTCTGATTGGTCGCGTGGCGGTCACATGGGCGGCACGCGACCAATCAGAAGCCGGGACGTCATTCCACAGGTCCTGAAGGCGCGCATTTTGAAGAAAGAAGCCGTGCCGGACGCCGGATCCTCCCGCTGATGTCCAGGGGCCGCCGGAGAGGTGAATATAACAATATTTTTTATTTTAATTCTTTATTTTACACTTTAATATGGATCCCAGGGCCTGAAGGAGAGTTTCCTCTCCTTCAGACCCTGGGATCCATGAGGATACATTCCGATACTTGATGTCCCATTGACTTGTATTGGTATCGGATATCGGTATCGGCGATATCCGATATTTTTCGGGTATCGGCCGATACTATCCGATACCGATACTTTCAAGTATCGGACGGTATCGCTCAACACTATTCATTATCCTTCCAGATAAAAATTCCAACTCAATGAAAACAAGGTTCCCATATAGAGTTGAGCAATTGTATTTGAGTGGAATCCAAAAAATCCTTATTCTCCAAAATATGGATTTTTTTCAATTAGTTTGTTGTGAATTCAGAAAAAATGGCAGCCAGTATAGACTGCCATTTTGCTGAACCGTAGATAACCAGACAGTTAAAACAAAATTAATACTCACTGCTCACCTGTCCCATCACCCCCTCAGCTCTCTATCCTTGGGCCTTCTTCATTCTCCTTCTCCCTTTGCACTCATTCTCTCCTGGCTTCTTCACTCCAGGCCAAGTCTTTCAGTTGGGCCAAACCTCGGCCGTCACTGTGCACTATGCTGTTGAGGCAAACATTCTGAAGTCATGATGTATGACATGCATTGCCCAAGTGATGGTAGTGGTGACAATCAGAGGCCTTTTCAAGCAGAAAATCAGTCACTGGAGTTAAGAGAGTCTTAAAGGATGCAAGCAACTTGGGAAGGAGAAAATAAGTCATGTCAAGGACCAATAGGCCGGCTACACGGGCTAAAGGATGGGTGAGTGGCGAGGTGAGTATTCTTTTTTTTTAATATCTTAAGTTTATTATGCTCTGGGGTCTGAACAGATACCAGTGTATAATAAAAGAACATTCAATTTGTAGAAAATACCTTCACTGCAAATCAAATTTACCTGTAAATTCCACTTGAATGGCTGAAATCGTATCGAGGCAGATCCTCTCATCTCTATAACAACATTTAGAGCAAGTATACTCAGTTCATTGAAATCACTACATTTTCCTAAAACAATTCTGGCTAAAATGTGGTTGGCCAAAGCCAAAAAGGAACAGTGTTTATGTAAACCCCAATCAAAAGTAATCAGTCTGGCTAAGATTGAGGGCCATTCTGGGAGAGTGGTTTGGTAGGAATGTGTATGGGACATTTTATTTTGCCATCAGCATTGTTGCCAAATATGCATTGTACACATAATACTGTCACTAGAATCACATTTTTCTAGCATTTTTAGAAAAATCCAATTCACATATATGAGCATGGTAGTACATGTAATGAATGCAATTGTGGCTCCGACATAACCTTCACGAGTGATATGCATGTCAACATCACTGAGCTTTTTGCAGTGACAAACTCAGCATGATAAACCTTTTCACCTACTCTGTCATGTCTTCATTGAGCTCCATGAATTCAGGGCAACTGCAAACCAAGATTTCTACTCAGTATAAATGACCATTTATCTTGAGAGATGGTCTTTCACAGAAGCCTTAGATGACACCATGTTAGGTCTGAGATTAAATAATTCTGCTTACGAGCTCTACCGACTGCTATAAAATTGTGACTTAGGATTTGTGTAGCCTCTCTTTATGTTCTTTATGTATGAAAGTATTAGCAGTGATTGTATCTTCTCCGAGAATCCTCTCCGAGGATGTACATGTGTCAATGTGACAAGATACCAACCTCAGTAGCAATTTCAGACATCTATGTCTACATCAAAATCAATTATTCCTCAGTTTCATTATCAGCATTAATGTGTAGGATATCTATGTTGGAAAAGTTACGGTGTTCAGCTAAGTGTTTGTGATAAATCAGTTTGATTAAACGGTCTGTCTATACAAATATCATTGTACTATGAGCAGCTTGAAAGGCAAACAGTTTCTAAATGATATTAAATGATATGCAAGTAAAAGTGTAATGTTGTGTTTGGTGCTATAACCCTATTGAAGCTGTACAAAAAAGATGAATCTAAAACTAGAAAATGTTTAAGCTACATGATAAGCAATTCACTGTTTAGGGCAATTTACATATTTAGTTTGTTGATCTAGTTAAAAAAATCATGTTGGCCAGTAATGGTCACATCAGAACAGAAATGAATTTACATGGTTGGATCGAATAATATCCTTCACTGATTTAATAAAGCATTAAACCTCAAGATAGGTCATCAGTGTCTGACCAGTGTCTGATCCTATTGATTTCCATAGGAGGCAGATGTGCAGTACCCAGCCACAGGCACAATCAGAAGATGGAGCAGCTCTGTAATTGAGCAGTTCCGGCTGGCGGACGACCACCTCCGGCATCATGAATGGCTTGATCGGTAGGGTTGCCGAGTGTCAGACACCAAACGATCAGGCAGTGATGACCTATCCTAAGGATCGGTCATCAATAATAAAATAATGAACAAACTCTTTAAAAAGTGTCTAGCTTTCTAGCTTTTTTCTTTTTTCATGTTTTTGCATAGAAAAGTTGATATTTCAGCCCTTTACTCATTGAGCAAGGAGTCATGTTTAGGTCATTTAGATGACATCAGACATATAAGTTGTTAGGGCTGGCGGAATGCACTGAATAAATATAAAGATAGTAATAAGGTGCGTTCGCAGCCCGAGGTCCACCATGCAGAGATGGAACCTGCTGCTAGGTAATGGCGGCACTATATGGCGGCACTACACCAGAATAGACATGAGTTCCGTCACCCAGTATGAACTGATTCAAACTCTGTTGCTTCACAGAGTCGCAGGGAAGCAAAGGAAATGCTGTGCCCTGTTAGCAGTCACAGGGTGCAGCAGATGGATGCTAGTGGGATTCCTGAAACTCACCCCCTCTACGCTGGGGCTTGATCTCACTCTGACCCTTGGTGGCTTTTGAGCCCGCACCTGACGACGCCCTAAGTCAGATGCTGAGATCAAGCGGGAGTTCCCACCCTACACTGACGGGTAGTAAGGACAGATTAAAGATTATCGCACAGAGTGCGTACAGCGCCGCTCTTGCGGATGCCACTAACCACCCTAACTAGGGCTAGGAAAGCACACTGATTGCGCATGGTGCCACACTGGCGGTCAGTGCTAACAGACGCATTATCGTGTGCTGTGCTAGATGTGCGGGAAAGCACTGTCAGGCGCTAGGTAGCTTCCACCATTCACGAGCTGTCAGCAACTCTAGGGATGGGAATGATTCGGAGCTTTCATCCATCGACAGGCATACATTCACACACATGTTTGCAAGTTTACTTTTATAGTAGTAGTGCTCCGGGACCTTCCTGATGGTCCAATAGGAGTTGCAACAGGACCTGAGCATGTGACCCCCGACCTCCAATGGAAGTGCGACCCGTGTGCATGCACAGTATGGGAAAAGCAGGACTTAGTCCCTGAAACACCTGCTCGCTGCTGATCAGTGCTGGCTACAAAGGCAGGTCCTGGAAAGGCAGCAGCAACCAAGGGCACAGTATCAGCTTGAGCCAGATGCTGGGACCGACGTCTCCGCTGAACAGACTCCACTGCGGCTGGAGGAGAATGGAAGACCGCAGCGGACATGGTTCGGGATTCTCCCTGTGCAGCGGCGGGAACTCGACACCTAGTATAAGTAACTTTTTTTTGCTTTAGTTTTCAAAATTATGGAAGGCAAGAAATAAATGTTTTTGACATTTTTGCTTACAAAACAGAAACTTTCATGTCACAGATCCCCTATGGAAGTCAGAACAAAAAAGCTATGGCATCATGATCCAGGCAATGTCTTTAGTTACAAGTTTCTATCATTCTAACATTATTTAATTTTGGTTACTATGGCTTTGTCCAGAGTATCTACCTATATGGTGGCAGACAATCTAACAAGAGGCAACAGCTTAGCTTTCGCAGAGGTTGACAGTATTTTTAACAGTGGGCTTGTATCTGTTACACTTTACACAGCAAGTCTGCAAACTCTTCAGCAGGTCTATTTGACTCCAACAATTTATCTGTGTCACTGTCAATGCAGCCCAGCACACAGTGTCAGTGCTTGTTTCAGCCTTTTAATCAGTCATATCTCTTCAATGTACCTCTGTAGTTTGTTTAATGGCCTACTCTGCAGGCTCCTATATCAGCCTTCTGTATGTCCTCTGTAATGTTACCAGTGAGTGGTTGTATTTATTACCAACAACATTGTGCTTTACTTCTTAAGCTATTAGTACAACTTACTATCCAAAAGAATGCTACAAGTTGCATCTTTTTATTGAATTAAAGTGAAATTACAGATGTATAAAATGTTATCGTGACTCTCAAGGGGTGAACTAATTTAACATTGAACAAGCCATTAAAATATGTCAAGTTTAAGTGTCAAATTATATTTCTATATGCCGTGATATCCTAGTACTGTGTTTCATGAGTCAAGATAACTTTTGATAGATCTTTATCTGCCAGTAATCTGTTTATGTCACTCTTGCTGCATTTCTCAATTGTAGTATGGTAATATTGTAGCACTGGTGGAACTCAGTAGCGGTGTTGATTTTTTTACAAGAGAGGGGTGAACTCTTATGTTTGTATTTTCAAATAATCTCAGTTAGTGTTGATCGAATAGCTTTGGATAAGCACTTCTCCGAATAGCTGCAATGCTTACCGAATAGCTGCCTTGGGGACATGGATACCTGGAGGGCTCCCGATAATCAGCTGTTCGGCGCCGCAGATGCATGTGTTGCGGCTGTGTGACAGTCACAACACATGCATGGAGAGCCTGAACCAGATATCCAGGTTCCCGAGGCAGCTATTCGGTAAGCGCTATAGCTATTCGGATAAGTGATCAGTCCCTAACATATTAAACACCTTCTTCTCCACGGTATTCACGGTGGAAAATGAAATGCTAGGTGAAATCCCAAGAAACAATGAAAACCCTATATTAAGGGTCACCAATCTAACCCAAGAAGAGGTGCGAAACCGGCTAAATAAGATTAAAATAGATAAATCTCCGGGTCCGGATGGCATACACCCACGAGTACTAAGAGAACTAAGTAATGTAATAGATAAACCATTATTTCTTATTTTTAGGGACTCTATAGCGACAGGGTCTGTTCCGCAGGATTGGCGCATAGCAAATGTGGTGCCAATATTCAAAAAGGGCTCTAAAAGTGAACCTGGAAATTATAGGCCAGTAAGTCTAACCTCTATTGTTGGTAAAATATTTGAAGGGTTTCTGAGGGATGTTATTCTGGATTATCTCAATGAGAATAACTGTTTAACTCCATATCAGCATGGGTTTATGAGAAATCGCTCCTGTCAAACCAATCTAATCAGTTTTTATGAAGAGGTAAGCTATAGGCTGGACCACGGTGAGTCATTGGACGTGGTATATCTCGATTTTTCCAAAGCGTTTGATACCGTGCCGCACAAGAGGTTGGTACACAAAATGAGAATGCTTGGTCTGGGGGAAATTGTGTGTAAATGGGTTAGTAACTGGCTTAGTGATAGAAAGCAGAGGGTCTTTATAAATGGTATAGTCTCTAACTGGGTCGCTGTGACCAGTGGGGTACCGCAGGGGTCAGTATTGGGACCTGTTCTCTTCAACATATTCATTAATGATCTGGTAGAAGGTTTACACAGTAAAATATCGATATTTGCAGATGATACAAAACTATGTAAAGCAGTTAATACAAGAGAAGATAGTATTCTGCTACAGATGGATCTGGATAAGTTGGAAACTTGGGCTGAAAGGTGGCAGATGAGGTTTAACAATGATAAATGTAAGGTTATACACATGGGAAGAAGGAATCAATGTCACCATTACACACTGAATGGGAAACCACTGGGTAAATCTGACAGGGAGAAGGACTTGGGGATCCTAGTTAATGATAAACTTACCTGGAGCAGCCAGTGCCAGGCAGCAGCTGCCAAGGCAAACAGGATCATGGGGTGCATTAAAAGAGGTCTGGATACACATGATGAGAGCATTATACTGCCTCTGTACAAATCCCTAGTTAGACCGCACATGGAGTACTGTGTCCAGTTTTGGGCACCGGTGCTCAGGAAGGATATAATGGAACTAGAGAGAGTACAAAGGAGGGCAACAAAATTAATAAAGGGGATGGGAGAACTACAATACCCAGATAGATTAGCGAAATTAGGATTATTTAGTCTAGAAAAAAGACGACTGAGAGGCGATCTAATAACCATGTATAAGTATATAAGGGGACAATACAAATATCTCGCTGAGGATCTGTTTATACCAAGGAAGGTGACGGGCACAAGGGGACATTCTTTGCGTCTGGAGGAGAGAAGGTTTTTCCACCAACATAGAAGAGGATTCTTTACTGTTAGGGCAGTGAGAATCTGGAATTGCTTGCCTGAGGAGGTGGTGATGGCGAACTCAGTCGAGGGGTTCAAGAGAGGCCTGGATGTCTTCCTGGAGCAGAACAATATTGTATCATACAATTAGGTTCTGTAGAAGGACGTAGATCTGGGGATTTATTATGATGGAATATAGGCTGAACTGGATGGACAAATGTCTTTTTTCGGCCTTACTAACTATGTTACTATGTTACTATGTTACTATGATCATCCAAAGCTATTTGATCCACACTAATCTCAATGTATTCATTATCAACCTTGTATGCCATGCATGCAAAAAACACACTACACTACTTGGTATGCAACCAATCAGGTTAATATTCTTTGTTTGAAGAATGTTCTTACACATTGAATGCACTTTGGAATGCAAATCATCGAGATTCACTGTTGGTGGCTCCATTTGCAAATGCCAACCAACAACGTCCCATTTGTGCTTGATGATAGACAAGTCCATAGACGCTTTACTCAATAATAGGATACTTAGGCCACACTGTCTGTTTACAGTAGCATAAGCAACATATGACCATTAAAAAATGGCTCCTAGAACATGTTTACGCTCCCAGATGAAGTGCTTTTCATGACATTGAAACATCCTTCATAAAGAACCTGAAGACCCACCTCTTCCGACAAGCCTACAACCTGCAGTAACCGCCGATTGACCAAACCGCTGCACGGCCAGCTCTACCCTCACCTACTGTATCCTCACCCATCCCTTGTAGATTGTGAGCCCTCGCGGGCAGGGTCCTCTCTCCTCCTGTACCAGTTGTGACTTGTATTTTTCAAGATTATTGTACTTGTTTTATTATGTATACCCCTCCTCACATGTAAAGCGCCATGGAATAAATGGCGCTATAATAATAAATAATAATAATAATAATAACATTGCCCACGTGGTATCCAGAACACCAATTTCTGGATATGATTGCATCCAAAACAAATCATTACCAAGGAGGACAGACCTCCATTCCAGCCTCTATTTCCATCTTGCTCTGCACCATAACAGCCTTTAATCCCTTCAAGACACAGCCTGTTGTCACCTTTCTGACCCGGCCAATTTTTACAATTCCGACCACTGTCCCTTTATGAGGTAATAACTCTGGAACGCTTCAACAGATCCCACTAATTCTGAGACTGTTTTCTTGTGACATATTGGACTTTATGATAGCAGAAAAAATTCCTCAATATGACTTGTGTTTCATTGTGAAAAAAACGGAAATTTGGCGAAAATTTTTAAAATTTCGCAATTTTCCAACTTTTAATTTTTATGCCCTTAAATCAGAGAGCTATATCGCACAAAATAGTTAATAAATAACATTTTCCACATGTCTACTTTACAACAGAACACATTTGGAACCAATACTTTTTTGTTAGGAAGTTACAAGGGTTAAAAGTTGACCAGCGATTTCTCATTTTTTCATCAAATTTTACAAAACCATATTTTTTAGGGACCATATCACATTTGAGGTCACTTTGAGGGGTCTATATGATAGAAAATACCCAAAAGTGACAGCATTCTAAAAATTGCACCCCTCAAGGTGCTCAAAACCACATTCAAAAAGTTTATTAACCCTTCAGGTGCTTCACAGGAATTTTTTAAAAATTATTTCAGATCCAATTTGTTTTATTTTACCAAGGGTGGCAGGAGAAATTGGACACCAAACCTTGTTTTATAATTTGTCCTGAGTACGCCGATATCCCATATGTGGGGGTACACCAAGGTTTGGGTGCATGGCAGAGCTCGGAAGGGAAAGAGCACCGTTTGACTTTTTTAATGTAAAATTGGCTGTAATTGAGATCGAACGCCATGTCGCATTTGGAGAGCTCCTGATGTGCCTAAACAGTGGAAACCCCCCACAAGTGACATCATTTTTCAAAGTAGACCCCTCAGGAACTTATCTAGATTAGCATTTTGAACCCCCAAGTGCTTCACAGAAGTTTGGAATGTAGAACGGTAAAAATAAAAAATCATATTCTTTTCGCAAAAATGATCTTTTCGCCCCCAATTTTTTATTTTCCCAAGGGTAACAGGAGAAATTGGACCACAAAAGTTATTGTGCAATTTGTCCTGAGTACACTGATACCCCATATGTGGGGATAAACCACTGTTTGGGCACTTGGCAGAGCTTGGAAGGGAAGGAGCGTCGTTTGACTTTTTCAATGCCGCATTGAGTGTAATTGAGATCAGACGCCATGTCGCGTTTGGAGAGCCCCTGATGTGCCTAGACAGTGGAAACCCCCACAAGTGACCCCATTTTGGAAAGTAAACACCCTAAGGAACTTATCTAGATGTATGGCGAGAACTTTGAACACCCAAATGCTTCACAGAAGTTTATAACGCAGAGCCGTGAAAATAAAAAATCTTTTTTTCCCACAAAATTGATTTTTTAGCCCCCAAATTTTTACTTTCACAACGGTAACAGGAGAAATCGGATTGCAAAAATTGTCCAATTTGTCCTGAGTATGATGATACCCCATATGTGGGGGTAAACCACTGTTTGGGCGCATGATAGAGCTCGGAATGGAAGGAGTACCGTTTTACTTTTTCAGTGTAGAATTGAGATCAGACGCCATGTCACATTTGGAGATCCGCCTGATGTGCCTAAACAGTGGAAACCCCCCATTTCTATCTCCAACCCTAACCCCAACACACCCCTAACCCTAGTCCCAACCCTAACAATAACTCTAACCACAACCCTAACCCGAACACACCACTAATCCTAATCCCAACCTTAACCACAACCCTAGCCCCAACAAACCCCTAACCCTAATTCCAACCCTAACCATAATCCCTAACTACATCCCTAACTCTAACACACCCCTAGCCATAATCTCAACCCTAACCCTAATCCCAACCCTAACCTTAATCCCAACCGTAAGCGTCATCCAAACCCTAACCCCAACTCTAGCCCCAACCCTAACCCTAACTTTAGCCCCAACCCTAACTTTAGCCCCAACCCTACCTTTAGCCCTAAACATAGCCCTAACCCTAACCCTAATGAGAAAATTGAAATAAATACATTTTTTATTTTATTATTTTTCCCTAACTAAGGGGGTGGTAAAGACGGGTTTGATTTACTATTTATAGCGGGTTTTTATAGCAGGTTTTTATGTTTGTCAGCTGTCACACACTAAAAGATGCTTTTTATTGCAAACAATAGTTTTTGCATCATCATAATTTGAGAGCTATAACTTTTCTATATTTTGGCCCACAGAGTCATGTGAGGTCTTGTTTTTTGTGGGACCATTTTCAGGCACGTGACATTTTTTGATCGCTTTTTATTCCAATTTTTATTAGGCAGAATGAGCAAAAACCAGCAACTCATGAATTTCTTTTGGGTTAGAGGCGTTTATACCGTTCCGCGTTTGGTAAAATTGAGCAGTTTTATTCTTCAGGTTAGTACGATGACAGCGATACCTCATTTTTATAATTTTTTTATGTTTTTGGGCTTTTATACAATAAAAACTATTTTATAGAAAAAATAATTATTTTTACATCACTTTATTCTGAGAGCTATAACTTTGTTATTTTTCTGGTGATGGAGCTATATGGTGGATTGTTTATTGCGGGACAAGATGACGTTTTCAGCGGTACCATGGTTATTTACATCCATGTTTTTGATCGCGTGTTATTCCACTTTTTGTTTGGGGATATGATGATAAAGCATTTTTTTTTGCCTAGTTTTTTTAATTTTTTTTTATGGAGTTCACTTAATGGGTTAACTTGTGGGACAGTTTTATCGGTTGGGTCATTATGGACGCGGCGATACCAAATATGTGTACTTTTATTTTTTTATTATTATTTACATAAATAAATGGATTTGTTAGTAAAATATTTATTTATTTTTTTATTTATTTATTTGGGGAATTTATTTTTATATTTTTACATATTACATATATTTTTTTAATTTGATTACATTTTCCCAGTTTGGGACATCACTCCATAAAGTCAGATCGCTGATCTTACACTTTGCATAGCACAGTGTCAGATCAGCGATCTGACAGGCAGTGTAGGAGGCTTGCCGACACCTGCTCTTAGCAGGTGTTCGCAAGCCACCTCACTGCAGGACCCAGAAGGACCCCTCAGCCATCTTGGAGTCGGGGGGTCTCCATGGAGACCACAGGAACAACGCGATCGCATCGCGTTGTTCTGGTGGGAGAGCGCAGGGAGCCCCCATCCCTGCGCGATTGTTCTCTATCAGAGAAGTTAAATGCCCGCGATAGGCCGCTGTGATGATACCGCCATACTAGTACTGCTCTAGGCAGAAATGCAGTTCCCGCTGAGCAGTACTAGTGCGGCGGAGGTCGGGAAGGGGTTAAAAGTTAGAAGTGGTGTGATGTCACTGGAACACTTGCAGCAGGATATCTGGCTTGTAGCCCAGTGTTGTGAAAACGCCTTCTGATGGTTTGTGTAGACACTGTTTGATATCTTAAAGGGAAGGTGCCATAAAAAAAAATGTTTTTCCAGCAAATAAAAAAATGTAAAGAGTTAATGTTTACATTTTGTTAAAAAATATCTTCATTTGTTTACAATTTAGTAAAATATGAAAAATTATTTTAAAAGGTTTGGCATTTCCACTTTTAAACACTAGAGGGGGCAGCTACTGAAATTTGACAAAAATCTAGTGTACAACTAGCTCACATTACAGCACTGCAGTAAATATGGGCGGAGTCTGCTGACGTGTGTGATGTCACTCCTCTCCTCCCCTTCTGGGTGTTTGCTAAGGGATAAGAGCGGATGAGGTTTAGGAACACAGTGAGCAGCCATTTTGTTGGTGACTGCAAAGTTATACTGACAAGAAGACAGTCAGAGGATGACAGGCAGCAAGGATTCTGGGAGATATATAGTGGAGGGAGCAGGGTGACAGCAGCACAGAGTATTTCAGGAGAGCAGTGTTCTGGTCTATGGGGGGCCCCCGGTTCGGTGCGCGGAGCAGCCAAGGATTTACATAGAGCGCTGTCTGTTATACACATGGATGGACCGTCTGCTCCACAAAAATCCAGGAAACATTTCTGTGGATTGATGGCCTGTTCTGATCCAGACATTGCATGCAAAGATCCCATTCCCCTCCTCAGCTCCTGTCCTGGCAATGTGTGACAGGCGCAGTATGGGGTGACCCTGGGAAGCAGGTTGGGCGGAAATGTAGCCATATACTAAAGATAAAAATGAGACCCTTCTATTCAGCTGCCTCACCAACCCTCCCCTGACTGCACCTAACTGGAGGTCCTGCTGCCCCCTCTATTACCCCCGACCCGTGTGTAGGTGCACAGCCAGAACCACCCTAGAATGGGTCCCCTTTTTGAAGATAATACCGCCATACAGATCACACATAATACCACCATATACATCACACACAATACCACCATATACTTCTCACAGTCATATAGATCACACAATACCGCCATATAGATCACCCATAATACAGCCATATACTTCTCACATACCACCATATACTTCTCACATAATACCACCATATACTTCTCACATAATACCACCATATACTTCTCACACAATACCACCATATACTTCTCACACAATACCACCATATACTTCTCACACAATACCGCCATATACTTCTCACATGCCGTCATATAGATCACACACAATACCACCATGTAGATCACACATAAAACCACCATATAATTCTCACATACTACTGCCACATAATCCCACATAATCCCACAGTATAGTTCTCATATAATACCATCATATAGTTTTCACATCATTCCACAATACTGATGAAACATAATACAACCAAATAGATCACATATAATACCGTCATATAGATCACACAATACTTGGCGGCATCATGTGTGATCTATATGGCAGTATTATGTAATAAATATAAATGGCGGCATAATGTGTGGTCTTTATGGGAGTATTATGTGATAAATATATATGGGGGCATTATATGTGATCCATATGGTATTGTGCTGGTCAGGGGGGTCACAGAGAGATGTATGGTGGAAGGAGCAGGGTGACAGGAGCACAGAGTATTTCAGGAGAGCAGTGTGCTGGTCTTTGGGGGGAGTGTGCTCACACAACTGTATCCTTAGCCTTTACTGGCTATTAAAATGGGGGACCCCTCCCCCCAAAAAAAAAGGTGTGGGCTCCCCTTATAATTAATAACCAGTAAATGCTATGCAGACTGCTGCGGGCTGACATTAATAGCTTAGGAAGGGGCCATGGATATGGTCCCCCCACAGGCTAAAAACATCAGCTCTCAGCCGCCTATTAGATGCGCCTTTTTTGGCGCTTTGCCTGGCAATTCCCATTTGCTCTGTAGCGGTAGCAAGTGGGGTTCATATTTGGGGGGTTGATGTCACCTTTTGTATTGTCCGGTGACATCAAGCCCACGGCTTAGTAATTGAGAGGAGTCTATAAGACACCTATCCATTACTAATCCTGTAGTTGTATTGTAAATAAAGACACAGCCAGAATTTAAATTAATCTAAATTAAACCATACTTACCGAACGCATAATCCCTGACTCCCTCGTCTCCTGCAACAAAAATAATAAACCACAATGGGGAAAGACATGCAGGGGGGAGAGGAGTGCATAGGAGGGAGAGCGATCCATGGAGAGACACACAGGGGGAGAAGAGTGCATAGGAGGGAGAGCGACCCATAGGGAGAGAGGAGTGTATAGGACAGGATTAGATACTGACTGCTGAGCTGTGTATCTAATACTTTCCTGTGTATTTAAACCTGTCCTGTGTATCTAATCCTGTCCTGTGTGATAATGACTGCTGAGCCGTGTATCCAATGGTATCTTGTGTGATACTGTCTGCTACACAGGACAGGATTAGATACCCAGGACAGGACTAGACACCCAGGACAGGATTAGATACACAACTCACCAGTCAGTATCACACAGGACAGGATTAGATACACAGGAAAGGATTAGATACACAGGACAGGATTAGATACACAGGACAAAGGTAGCAGTGGTAGGTGGTATATAGGGGCAGGTAGCAGTGGTAGGTGGTATACATAGGGGCAGGTAGCAGTGGTAGGTGGTATATAGGGCAGGTAGCAGTGGTAGGTGGCATATAGGGCAGGTAGCAGTGGTAGGTGGTATATAGTGGCAGGTAGCAGTGGTAGGTGGTATATAGTGGCAGGTAGCAGTGGTAGGTGGTATATAGTGGCAGGTAGCAGTGGTAGGTGGTATATATAGGGGCAGGTAGCAGTGGTAGATGGTATATATAGGGGCAGTTAACAGTGGTATATAGGGGCAGGTAGCAGTGGTAGGTGGTATATATAGGGGCAGTTAGCAGTGGTAGGTGATATATATAGTCAGGTAGCAGTGGTAGGTGGTATATATAGGGGCATGTTGCAGTGGTATATAGGGGCAGGTAGCAGTGGTAGGTGGTATATATAGGGACAGTTAACAGTGGTATATAGGGGCAGGTAGCAATGGTAGGTGGTATATATAGGGACAGTTAACAGTGGTATATAGGGGCAGGTAGCAGTGGTAGGTGGTATATATAGAGGCAGTTAGCAGTGGTAGGTGGTATATAGAGGCAGATATCAGTGGTAGGTGGTTTATAGAGGCAGGTAGCAGAGGTAGGTGGTTTATAGAGGCAGGTAGCAGTGGTAGGTGGTATAAATAGGGGCAGGTAGCAGTAGTAAGTGGTATATATAGGGGCAGGTAGCAGTGGTAGGTGGTATATACTGTATGGGGGCAGGTAGCAGTGGGAGGTGGTATATATAGTGGCAGTTAACAGTGAGAGATGGTGGCAAAACATTCCTCAGACAACCATTAATAACTTCATTGATGCCATTTCAGGTGTGTAAGTGCACATATTTCTGCTTGAGACACTCGATATTAAATCAATTGAGATGTTTTGAAAAATGTGTTTCCATGTTCTCATTAATTGCATATCCTAAACATGTCCAGCGACCCTGTGATTTTCATAATTCTCCACAATTTTATATATATATATATACACGTTAGGTGTCGAGTTCCCGCTTCTGCACAAGGGGAATCTCGAGCTATCTCCGCTGCGGTCTCCCATTCTTATCCAGCCGCAGTGGAGTCTGCTAAGCAGAGACGTCGGTCCCAGCGTCTTGCTCAGTCTCACTCTGTACAAAGAGTTACTGCTGCTTTTCCTGCTTCTGCCATTGAAGTCAGTGTTGGGCAGCGGCGAGCAGATGCTTTTGGGGCTAAGTCCTGCTTTTCTCTTTCTGAGCATGCCCAGGGCAAGATCTCCCATTGGAGATCGAGGGTCACATGCTCAGGTACTGCAGCACATCCCATTGGTCCTCCAGGAAGGTCCTGAAAGGGCAAAACTTTGGTAGCAGCTTCCCATTGGTCCTTTATTTGAAGGTCCTGAACGTGCTGCAACTATATAAGCTGCGCATGACCGCACGGCCATGCGCTAGTGTACATTTGTAAATGTGTGTGTGTTGTGAGTGAAAGTCGCTCTTTAAATAACCCTCCCTATTGGATGACTGTTCGCAGAAGGTGTATGTTTGCTATCTAGCGCCCGACTTAGCCATCAGCACGTAAACACACAATACAGCGTCTTATTGCTGTGACCGCCAGTGCAGCGCCTTGTACTTTCACAGCGCTTTCCTGACCCAAGCCTGGGTGGTTAGTGGCGTTCGCCAGTGCGGCACTGCATGCACTCTCATGCTTCTATTGCTGTCACTCTGACACCTCCGTAGCGGTGTCGAGCGCATGAGGTCTATGTACTCAAATCCTGTGTCTTGGGATTGAGTTCTGAGACTCGTTGCTTGCGCTCTTGGTGCGGTACCACGGCCCTGTGACGTAACAGGGTTCGCTTCCTTCACACAGGGTGAGGCTAGCCCATGTGTGTATTCACTTTATACCGCCATATAGTCCGTCATTACTTGGCAGCAGGTTCCATCTCTGCACGGTGGACCCCGGACTGCGAACGCACCATACTCTATCTGTCTTATTATTTGGTGCGTTCCGCTAGCCCTAACATATATATATATATATATATATATATATATATATACTAGATTGTGGCCCGATTCTAACGCATCGGGTATTCTAGAATATGCATGTCCCTGTAGTATATGGCCAATGATGATTCCAGAATTCGCGGCAGACTGTGCCCGTCGCTGATTGGTCGAGGCAACCTTTATGACATCATCGTCTCCATGGCAACCATTATGACATCTACATCGATACTGTGCCCGTCGCTGATTGGTCGAGGCGAATTCGCAGCAGACTGTGCCTGTCGCTGATTGGTCAAGGCAACCTTTATGACATCATCATCGCCATGCTGTGCCCGTCGCTGATTGGTCGTGGCCTAGCGGCCTCGACCAATCAGAGGCACGGGATTTCCAGGACAGACAGACAGACAGAAAGACAGACAGACAAACAGACAGACGGAAAAACCCTTAGACAATTATATGTATAGATATATATATATAGTGACAAAATCACTGGCAAAGTGCTGGAGAGGAGAAACGTTTCACTGAGGCTATTAGCTTCAGTGATTTGAAACCCAAAAGTTTCCTTCGGTACACTATGTGTTGAGAGGGGTAAATCAGCCATTTTAAGGGCTGGGTTTATATGGACAACCATAGAGGGAGTTTGTCCATCTTATCTCCACCCAAGGGTGTAGTCTGGAGATTAAATAGTCGGCCTCCAGAGACATTCAAGCAGTCGGCAGCTCCAGAGAAGTGTTTTTTTTTTGTTTTAAACTGTACTGAACCTATCCCGAGCGGGCTGATTCCCGCAGCTGCAGGGACTGTATACTATTTTGTTTTCCTGTTTTGACTGAAGGGCCGTGTTTATTTTGCACTTTTAATTGGTTTATGCCACATGTATAATCAATAAACCAGTGGAAGATTTAAAAAGAGAGTGTACCAGTGTATGGTGAGAAGCCTGACGCGCATTTCGTGTCTACGCTGGACACTTCTTCGGGGGGTATGAAGAAGAGTCCAGCGTGGACACGAAATGCGCGTCGGGCTTCTCACCATCCAGAGAGGGTCTGTGCACACAGCTGTAAGAGGGTGAACTGTAGTCCCACTGAGAGGGCACTAGGACCCTGTGGTTTTTGCCTATTGCAGAAGAGAACAGACCGTGCAAAACTCCCAGAGACAGTGTGTGCTGCTGGGTGGGGTCTGGTGTCTCGGGTGTAAAGTGAAACTAGGAAGTGAGAGCTGAGAGAAAAAAAGGCGGGAAGCAAAGGCAGAAGCTGCTGTGATATCTTAAAGAGAGACTGTGTGTGGATTTACTGCAAGTGTTTTTGGAGGAAAAGAAGCTTTTGAGAGACTTTTTGTTGCTAACGTTCCCCTGGAGAAGAGCTAACCTTTTGTTTAACTCTGTGAGAGACTTGTGAGGCTAACGTTTCCTGGAGAGGAGTTAACCCTTTATTTAACAAAAGACTGAGACTTTACTAAGAACCCAGTACGTATTTGGAAGTCTGTGGATTCCCTGTGCATTGAGTGGAGAACCAAGTCTGGACAGACTGCTGATACAGAGACGGACGGGTTATCATGGAAGCATTCCTAGGAGCTACAGAAGCAGAGACAACATCGTGAGACCACTAACTAAGTCCCCGGCGTTTGGGCTCGGCATCGGCCGACAAGACAAGAGGAGTTTGCTGTAACTTATTGGCGCTGAAGATATGAAATGGCTGCAGCCTGTGCGGATTCCTGCCTGAGAGGAAATCCATCTCAGGATACGGTACCATAGTTATAGATACCCGGGTATCTCTGCTCTGAGTGTTAAATTGTTACTTTAGAGGTGTATCTTATATTAGAGTTGTGTAAGTTATACTCAATGTGCCATTCCAGGGACTCCCTTAATAACACTACATTCAATTTACACTTGTTCCTGTTTTTAGTTGCCTGTTAGGTAAATTTCTTACTAGTCTGTTGTAGGATACAGTTCTCAGGAGACCTTGGAGTGGCACAGTGATTTCAGCTGCTGCTGAATTAGTGTATCTTTGGGGTGCATCTGTCTTAATATTCTCCATATTACCTTGATTATTTTGCCTTTGAGTAAATACCGTTGGAGATTTCTGCCTTGGTCTTGGTTTGTGACTCACTGGATCTTATTCGGACCTCTGGTCATTACACAGCAGTAAGCATTGCGGATACCATTTCAGTACGTGCCTTGTGCTATTTTCGCATATCTGCTCAGCAGCAATTTGTAGCATGGCATAGCGTGTCTTTTCTTATGCCCATTTGTGCCGGATCTTACTTGTTACTCTTGTCACTTTTCGCAGATTACAGCCATAACTATAAACATACTTCATCGGTGATGTGGATATTGTTTTAAGCGCTTTCTATATGTCAATTTACACGCACTATTTATTATATAGAGCCCTGTAGCATAGTACAGCGTGTATTGAGTTTAGGCCCACCTGGGCTGTATCCAGCTATATATTGGAATTTACCTTCCTCTCTTGCCGCTGTTTACAAACTATAGCCACAACCATAACATTTAACTCCTGTGTCAGCGTTTTACACATAATTGCTATGACATAATATTGTGCTGAGGTTATTAAGGCTGGGCTCTATTTTACTGCATGACATGCATTTATTTTTACATTTATTAGAGCCTTGTCTGGCTGTCCGCCACACTATTTATGCTGCTCTTAAAGGGCTGAAGTTAAATGTACAATTATATCTTGATATACTATAACTACTGTTAAAATTTTGCTATTGGCCTGCTGTGTGCACATCACCATATACTGCATATCCTGAAACCTTATCATATCTTATGTGTTTTTAAAAAATATTTGTTAAAATAAATTTGTACTTTTTTCTACATACTATGATTCGAGTCACTCCTCTATTTTTCTCCTGAGTCCTATAGTATCTATGGAGTCTGAATCGCTCTTCATGTGTTGGGCTACTACTTAGTACCCCCACTCAATGGCATCTATCATGCACCTGGGTTCGTTTGTATACATAGTGTACCAGTGTATACCTCAGTGTGCATTTGAGTTAGACCCACACACACATATATATATATATATATATATATATATATATATATACACACACACATATAGTATATATATATATATATATATATATATATATGTATTAGCCTATATAAGATGGTTTACAAGCTAAATATGTTACTTTTTTTTAGATGGTGGGCATATGCTTTCCTTATAAAACTATAACTGAAAGAATTACAGTTACTGCACAGACATTAATGTCACTAGAAATAACCATGACAACTAGATTTAAAGTAACCATCTTTATATTGCCAGCTGTACCTAATAAATCCTACCATGAATTAGATGTATTTATTTTTAATGATATCAGTGTGTTAATAAAGTTAAAGATAGCAATACACTCAGCATTGTTGTTTGCCAAACATTTGGTCTTTCCAAACTCCCAAACCCTTGTGCACTTGGCCACAGTTACATAAGTCCTCTGGGAATGTATGACAATGGCCTGACTTTGCTTAAGACAGAGCTATGCTTTGGACATCTTGAAATGTAAAGACCCCCAAATCCTGTCATATAGCTAAACGGCAATCAAACTTGTTGATTTTGGTGGGATCAGTCAATCATCTAGAGCAGTGTTTCCCAAACTGTAGTCCTTACGGACCCCAACAGGTCAAGTTTTCAGGATTTCCTTACTATTGCACAGTTGATGGAAGTATCAGGAGTTCTCTCACTTGTGCAGCACTATGGAAATCCTGAAAACATGAACTGTTGGGATCCATGAGGACTGGAGTTTGGGAAATACTGATCTAGAGCATTAGTCCCCAACCTTTATTACCATAAGGGCCATATTCAGCTCTGAGGGATGATCGCGATACATAATCATTACCTTCCCTTCCCCCAGGAGTGGCACCTAATACGTGGTATAAAGACGTCCAAAGCTCTCTCACTAAAAGCACACTGTACCCTTGTGCCCCTTCCCTTGTAGGCAGGAAAGTTACATCCAAGAGTGCCCACTTTACCCTCATTCAGTATTCTTATGTCAAGCATCTCTCTAACTGGCACTATCATCATTCTATCTCCCCCACGCCAACCCAATATATGAGCAACCATAGCTGCTCTTCTGTGTGGGGCCACTAAGAAAAAGTCACCATCTGGAGACCTTTTCCTCTAGCTGTTTGCCAGTAAGCCACATGTTGAAAACTGAGCCACAGGTCGAAGAATCTGGATCTGTAAACAACAGTAGGGTGTGGAATGCAGAACATCTATCCGTTAAGTATATAAAAAAAAATATTTAAAACCATTAAAACGAGCAATGTCCAGGTAAAATGCCCTTAATTGTAGGCTATGGAAACAGTGGTACGAGTCACAATATAAAGCAACAAGGACCCAATCACAGGAATTGACCAATGCAAAGGCAACGCAGGTTACCATGTCAGAAACAGTACGAAAGTGTCTCACATACAAAAATAGTGGCTAACTGATAAATTAAAAAACAAATCATTTATAAAATTCATACCATGGGCATACTGTATTTGGTGTTTAATGTGGAAATCTAAATAGCCTCTCGTGTGGTCAGACTTTTTTGCCTGCTCCCTTCCCTTTAAGGACATTTAACCTTTTCAATGCCGTAGAACTTTAAATAGATAGTGTCACTGTTGTCAACTTGGTTGGCAGAGGGAAATATTTGTTAATAATGTGCTTCATTTGATTATATTGGAAACTGAATAGTGTTCAAAACAGTAATCAAAGATGGTGATTCATTGCGCGCTACGTTGTTCATATTGTTATACAGAATTGTTTCCCTAGGTTTAACTTTAACCCTACTACGGTCTTAATCCAGATATTAAAGTATATAGGAGCCTCCCGACATGTGATATCTGGGGAGAGAAGGCTGAGCCAAGCGTTTCTGTGTATGGGGTAGTCAGACAAGCGTTTCTGTGTATGGGTTAGTCGGACAAGCGTTTCTGTGTATGGGGTAGTGAGAAAAGCGTTTCTGTGTATGGGGTAGTCGGACAAGCGTTTCTGTGTATGGGGTAGTCAGACAAGCGTTTCTGTGTATGGGGTAGTCGGACAAGCGTTTCTGTGTATGGGGTAGTCAGACAAGCGTTTCTGTGTATGGGGTAGTCGGACAAGAGTTTCTATGTATGGGGTAGTCGGACAAGCGTTTCTGTGTGTGGGGTAGTCAGACAAGCGTTTCTGTGTATGGGGTAGTCGGACAAGCGTTTCTGTGTGTGGGGTAGTCAGACAAGCGTTTCTGTGTATGGGGTAGTCGGACAAGCGTTTCTGTGTATGGGGTAGTCGGACAAGCGGTTCTGTGTATGGGGTAGTCGGACAAGCGTTTCTGTGTATGGGGAAGTCGGACAAGCGTTTCTGTGTATGGGGTAGTGAGAAAAGCGTTTCTGTGTATGGGGTAGTCGGACAAGCGTTTCTGTGTATGGGGTAGTCAGACAAGCGTTTCTGTGTATGGGGTAGTCGGACAAGCGTTTCTGTGTATGGGGTAGTCAGACAAGCGTTTCTGTGTATGGGGTAGTCGGACAAGAGTTTCTATGTATGGGGTAGTCGGACAAGCGTTTCTGTGTGTGGGGTAGTCAGACAAGCGTTTCTGTGTATGGGGTAGTCGGACAAGCGTTTCTGTGTATGGGGTAGTCGGACAAGCGGTTCTGTGTATGGGGTAGTCGGACAAGCGTTTCTGTGTATGGGGAAGTCGGACAAGCGTTTCTGTGTATGGGGTAGTCGGACAAGCGTTTCTGTGTATGGGGTAGTCGGACAAGCGTTTCTGTGTATGGGGTAGTCAGACAAGCGTTTCTGTGTATGGGGTAGTCGGACAAGCGTTTCTGTGTATGGGGTAGTCGGACAAGCGGTTCTGTGTATGGGGTAGTCGGACAAGCGTTTCTGTTTATGGGGCAGTCGGACAAGCGTTTCTGTGTATGGGGTAGTCGGACAAGCGTTTCTGTGTATGGAATAGTCGGACAAGCGGTTCTGTGTATGGGGTAGTCGGACAAGCATTTCTGTGTATGGGGTAGTCGGACAAGCGTTTCTGTGTATGGGGTAGTCGGACAAGCGGTGCTGTGTATGGGGTAGTCGGACAAGCGGTTCTGTGTATGGGGTAGTCGGACAAGCGGTTCTGTGTATGGGGTAGTCGGACAAGCATTTCTGTGTATGAGGTAGTCAGACAAGCGTTTCTGTGTATGAGGTAGTTGGACAAGCGTTTCTGTGTATGAGGTAGTCGAACAAGCGTTTCTGTGTATGGGGTAGTCGGACAAGCGGTGCTGTGTATGGGGTAGTCGGACAAGCGGTACTGTGTATGGGGTAGTCGGACAAGCGGTTCTGTGTATGGGGTAGTCGGACAAGCGTTTCTGTGTATGAGGTAGTCAGACAAGCGTTTCTGTGTATGGGGTAGTCGGACAAGCGTTTCTGTGTATGAGGTAGTCGAACAAGCGTTTCTGTGTATGGGGTAGTCGGACAAGCGTTTCTGTGTATGGGGTAGTCAGACAAGTGTTTCTGTGTATGGGGTAGTCGGACAAGCGTTTCTGTGTATGGGGTAGTCGGACAAGCGTTTCTGTGTATGGGGTAGTCGGACAAGCGTTTCTATGTATGGGGTAGTCGGACAAGCGTTTCTGTGTATGGGGTAGTCGGACAAGCGTTTCTGTGTATGAGGTAGTCGAACAAGCGTTTCTGTGTATGGGGTAGTCGAACAAGCGTTTCTGTGTATGGGGTAGTCAGACAAGCGTTTCTGTGTATGGGTTAGTCGGACAAGCGTTTCTGTGTATGGGGTAGTGAGAAAAGCGTTTCTGTGTATGGGGTAGTCGGACAAGC
The DNA here is from genome assembly GCF_032444005.1 of Ranitomeya imitator. Taxonomy (NCBI): domain Eukaryota; kingdom Metazoa; phylum Chordata; class Amphibia; order Anura; family Dendrobatidae; genus Ranitomeya; species Ranitomeya imitator. Next base: position 386,495,118 of record NC_091284.1, read on the forward strand.
GTTTCTGTGTATGGGGTAGTCAGACAAGCGTTTCTGTGTATGGGGTAGTCGGACAAGCGTTTCTGTGTATGGGGTAGTCAGACAAGCGTTTCTGTGTATGGGGTAGTCGGACAAGAGTTTCTATGTATGGGGTAGTCGGACAAGCGTTTCTGTGTATGGGGTAGTCGGACAAGCGTTTCTGTGTATGGGGTAGTCGGACAAGCGTTTCTGTGTATGGGGTAGTCGGACAAGCGTTTCTGTGTATGGGGTAGTCGGACAAGCGTTTCTGTGTATGGGGTAGTCGAACAAGCGTTTCTGTGTATGAGGTAGTCAGACAAGCGTTTCTGTGTATGGGGTAGTCGGACAAGCGTTTCTGTGTATGAGGTAGTCGAACAAGCGTTTCTGTGTATGGGGTAGTTGGTCAAGCGTTTCTGTGTATGGGGTAGTCGGACAAGTGTTTCTGTGTATGGGGTAGTCGGACAAGCGTTTCTGTGTATGGGTTAGTTGGACAAGCGTTTCTGTGTATGGGGTAGTCGGACAAGCGTTTCTGTGTATGGGGTAGTCGGACAAGCGTTTCTGTGTATGGGGTAGTCGGACAAGCGGTTCTGTGTATGGGGTAGTCGGACAAGCATTTCTGTGTATGAGGTAGTCAGACAAGCGTTTCTGTGTATGAGGTAGTTGGACAAGCGTTTCTGTGTATGAGGTAGTCGGACAAGCGTTTCTGTGTATGGGGTAGTCGAACAAGCGTTTCTGTGTATGAGGTAGTCAGACAAGCGTTTCTGTGTATGGGGTAGTCGGACAAGCGTTTCTGTGTATGAGGTAGTCGGACAAGCGGTTCTGTGTATGGGGTAGTCGAACAAGCGTTTCTGTGTATGGGGTAGTCGGACAAGCGTTTCTGTGTATGGGGTAGTCGGACAAGCGGTTCTGTGTATGGGGTTGTCGGACAAGCGTTTCTGTGTATGGGGTAGTTGGACAAGCGTTTCTGTGTATGAGGTAGTCGGAGAAGCGTTTCTGTGTATGGGGTAGTCGGACAAGCGTTTCTGTGTATGGGGTAGTCGGACAAGCGTTTTTGTGTATGGGGTAGTCAGACAAGTGTTTCTGTGTATGGGGTAGTCGGACAAGCGTTTCTGTGTATGGGTTAGTCAGACAAGCGTTTCTGTGTATGGGGTAGTCGGACAAGCGTTTCTGTGTATGAGGTAGTCGGAGAAGCGTTTCTGTGTATGGGGTAGTCGGACAAGCGTTTCTGTGTATGGGGTAGTCGGACAAGCGTTTCTGTGTATGGGGTAGTCAGACAAGTGTTTCTGTGTATGGGGTAGTCGGACAAGCGTTTCTGTGTATGGGTTAGTTGGACAAGCGTTTCTGTGTATGGGGTAGTTGGACAAGCGTTTCTGTGTATGGGGTAGTCGGACAAGCGTTTCTGTGTATGGGGTAGTCGGACAAGCGTTTCTGTGTATGGGGTAGTCGGACAAGCGTTTCTGTGTATGAGGTAGTCGGAAAAACATTTCTGTGTATGGGGTAGTCGGACAAGCGTTTCTGTGTATGGGGTAGTCGGACAAGCGTTTCTGTGTATGGGGTAGTCGGACAAGCGGTTCTGTGTATGGGGTTGTCGGACAAGCGTTTCTGTGAATGGGGTAGTTGGACAAGGGTTTCTGTGTATGGGGTAGTCGGACAAGCGTTTCTGTGTATGGGGTAGTCGGACAAGCGTTTCTGTGTATGGGGTAGTCGGACAAGCGGTTCTGTGTATGGGGTTGTCGGACAAGCGTTTCTGTGTATGGGGTAGTTGGACAAGCGTTTCTGTGTATGGGGTAGTCGGACAAGCATTTCTGTGTATGGGGTTGTCGGACAAGCGTTTCTGTGTATGGGGTAGTCGGACAAGCGGTTCTGTGTATGGGGTAGTCAGACAAGCGTTTCTGTGTATGGGGTAGTCGGACAAGCGTTTCTGTGTATGAGGTAGTCGGACAAGCGGTTCTGTGTATGGGGTAGTCGAACAAGCGTTTCTGTGTATGGGGTAGTCGGAGAAGCGTTTCTGTGTATGGGGTAGTCGGACAAGCGTTTCTGTGTATGGGGTAGTCGGACATGCGTTTCTGTGTATGGGGTAGTCAGACAAGTGTTTCTGTGTATGGGGTAGTCGGACAAGCGTTTCTGTGTATGGGTTAGTTGGACAAGCGTTTCTGTGTATGGGGTAGTTGGACAAGCGTTTCTGTGTATGGGGTAGTCGGACAAGCGTTTCTGTGTATGAGGTAGTCGGACAAGCGGTTCTGTGTATGGGGTAGTCGAACAAGCGTTTCTGTGTATGGGGTAGTCGGAGAAGCGTTTCTGTGTATGGGGTAGTCGGACAAGCGTTTCTGTGTATGGGGTAGTCGGACATGCGTTTCTGTGTATGGGGTAATCAGACAAGTGTTTCTGTGTATGGGGTAGTCGGACAAGCGTTTCTGTGTATGGGTTAGTTGGACAAGCGTTTCTGTGTATGGGGTAGTTGGACAAGCGTTTCTGTGTATGGGGTAGTCGGACAAGCGTTTCTGTGTATGGGGTAGTCGGACAAGCGTTTCTGTGTATGGGGTAGTCGGACAAGCGTTTCTGTGTATGAGGTAGTCGGAAAAACATTTCTGTGTATGGGGTAGTCGGACAAGCGTTTCTGTGTATGGGGTAGTCGGACAAGCGTTTCTGTGTATGGGGTAGTCGGACAAGCGTTTCTGTGTATGAGGTAGTCGAACAAGCGTTTCTGTGTATGGGGTAGTCGAACAAGCGTTTCTGTGTATGGGGTAGACGGACAAGCGTTTCTGTGTATGGGGAAGTCGGACAAGCGTTTCTGTGTATGGGGTAGTCGGACAAGCGTTTCTGTGTATGGGGTAGTCGGACAAGCGTTTCTGTGTATGGGGTAGTCAGACAAGCGTTTCTGTGTATGGGGTAGTCGGACAAGCGGTTCTGTGTATGGGGTAGTCGGACAAGCGGTTCTGTGTATGGGGTAGTCGGACAAGCGTTTCTGTTTATGGGGCAGTCGGACAGGCGTTTCTGTGTATGGGGTAGTCGGACAAGCGTTTCTGTGTATGGAATAGTCGGACTAGCGGTTCTGTGTATGGGGTAGTCGGACAAGCATTTCTGTGTATGGGGTAGTCGGACAAGCGTTTCTGTGTATGGGGTAGTCGGACAAGCGGTGCTGTGTATGGGGTAGTCGGACAAGCGGTTCTGTGTATGGGGTAGTCGGACAAGCGGTTCTGTGTATGGGGTAGTCGGACAAGCATTTCTGTGTATGAGGTAGTCGGACAAGCGTTTCTGTGTATGAGGTAGTTGGACAAGCGTTTCTGTGTATGAGGTAGTCGAACAAGCGTTTCTGTGTATGGGGTAGTCGGACAAGCGTTTCTGTGTATGGGGTAGTCAGACAAGTGTTTCTGTGTATGGGGTAGTCGGACAAGCGTTTCTGTGTATGGGGTAGTCGGACAAGCGTTTCTGTGTATGGGGTAGTCGGACAAGCGTTTCTGTGTATGGGGTAGTCGGACAAGCGTTTCTATGTAAGGGGTAGTCGGACAAGCGTTTCTGTGCATGGGGTAGTCGGACAAGCGTTTCTGTGTATGAGGTAGTCGAACAAGCGTTTCTGTGTATGGGGTAGTCGAACAAGCGTTTCTGTGTATGGGGTAGTCGAACAAGCGTTTCTGTGTATGGGGTAGTCGGACAAGCGTTTCTGTGTATGGGGTAGTCGAACAAGCGTTTCTGTGTATGAGGTAGTCAGACAAGCGTTTCTGTGTATGGGGTAGTCGGACAAGCGTTTCTGTGTATGGGGTAGTCGGACAAGCGTTTCTGTGTATGGGGTAGTCGGACAAGCGTTTCTGTGTATCGGGTAGTCGGACAAGCGTTTCTGTGTATGAGGTAGTCGGAAAAACATTTCTGTGTATGGGGTAGTCGGACAAGCGTTTCTGTGTATGGGGTAGTCGGACAAGCGTTTCTGTGTATGGGGTAGTCGGACAAGCGGTTCTGTGTATGGGGTTGTCGGACAAGCGTTTCTGTGTATGGGGTAGTTGGACAAGCGTTTCTGTGTATGGGGTAGTCGGACAAGCGTTTCTGTGTATGGGGTAGTCGGACAAGCGTTTCTGTGTATGGGGTAGTCGGACAAGCGTTTCTGTGTATGTGGTAGTTGGACAAGCGTTTCTGTGTATGGGGTAGTCGGACAAGCATTTCTGTGTATGGGGTTGTCGGACAAGCGTTTCTGTGTATGGGGTAGTCGGACAAGCGGTTCTGTGTATGGGGTAGTCAGACAAGCGTTTCTGTGTATGGGGTAGTCGGACAAGCGTTTCTGTGTATGAGGTAGTCGGACAAGCGGTTCTGTGTATGGGGTAGTCGAACAAGCGTTTCTGTGTATGGGGTTGTCGGAGAAGCGTTTCTGTGTATGGGGTAGTCGGACAAGCGTTTCTGTGTATGGGGTAGTCGGACATGCGTTTCTGTGTATGGGGTAGTCAGACAAGTGTTTCTGTGTATGGGGTAGTCGGACAAGCGTTTCTGTGTATGGGTTAGTTGGACAAGCGTTTCTGTGTATGGGGTAGTTGGACAAGCGTTTCTGTGTATGGGGTAGTCGGACAAGCGTTTCTGTGTATGAGGTAGTCGGACAAGCGGTTCTGTGTATGGGGTAGTCGAACAAGCGTTTCTGTGTATGGGGTAGTCGGAGAAGCGTTTCTGTGTATGGGGTAGTCGGACAAGCGTTTCTGTGTATGGGGTAGTCGGACATGCGTTTCTGTGTATGGGGTAGTCAGACAAGTGTTTCTGTGTATGGGGTAGTCGGACAAGCGTTTCTGTGTATGGGTTAGTTGGACAAGCGTTTCTGTGTATGGGGTAGTTGGACAAGCGTTTCTGTGTATGGGGTAGTCGGACAAGCGTTTCTGTGTATGGGGTAGTCGGACAAGCGTTTCTGTGTATGGGGTAGTCGGACAAGCGTTTCTGTGTATTAGGTAGTCGGACAAGCGGTTCTGTGTATGGGGTAGTCGAACAAGCGTTTCTGTGTATGGGGTAGTCGAAGAAGCGTTTCTGTGTATGGGGTAGTCGGACAAGCGTTTCTGTGTATGGGGTAGTCGGACATGCGTTTCTGTGTATGGGGTAGTCAGACAAGTGTTTCTGTGTATGGGGTAGTCGGACAAGCGTTTCTGTGTATGGGTTAGTTGGACAAGCGTTTCTGTGTATGGGGTAGTTGGACAAGCGTTTCTGTGTATGGGGTAGTCGGACAAGCGTTTCTGTGTATGGGGTAGTCGGACATGCGTTTCTGTGTATGGGGTAGTCAGACAAGTGTTTCTGTGTATGGGGTAGTCGGACAAGCGTTTCTGTGTATGGGTTAGTTGGACAAGCGTTTCTGTGTATGGGGTAGTTGGACAAGCGTTTCTGTGTATGGGGTAGTCGGACAAGCGTTTCTGTGTATGAGGTAGTCGGACAAGCGGTTCTGTGTATGGGGTAGTCGAACAAGCGTTTCTGTGTATGGGGTAGTCGGAGAAGCGTTTCTGTGTATGGGGTAGTCGGACAAGCGTTTCTGTGTATGGGGTAGTCGGACATGCGTTTCTGTGTATGGGGTAGTCAGACAAGTGTTTCTGTGTATGGGGTAGTCGGACAAGCGTTTCTGTGTATGAGTTAGTTGGACAAGCGTTTCTGTGTATGGGGTAGTTGGACAAGCGTTTCTGTGTATGGGGTAGTCGGACAAGCGTTTCTGTGTATGGGGTAGTCGGACAAGCGTTTCTGTGTATGGGGTAGTCGGACAAGCGTTTCTGTGTATTAGGTAGTCGGACAAGCGGTTCTGTGTATGGGGTAGTCGAACAAGCGTTTCTGTGTATGGGGTAGTCGAAGAAGCGTTTCTGTGTATGGGGTAGTCGGACAAGCGTTTCTGTGTATGGGGTAGTCGGACATGCGTTTCTGTGTATGGGGTAGTCAGACAAGTGTTTCTGTGTATGGGGTAGTCGGACAAGCGTTTCTGTGTATGGGTTAGTTGGACAAGCGTTTCTGTGTATGGGGTAGTTGGACAAGCGTTTCTGTGTATGGGGTAGTCGGACAAGCGTTTCTGTGTATGGGGTAGTCGGACAAGCGTTTCTGTGTATGGGGTAGTCGGACAAGCGTTTCTGTGTATGAGGTAGTCGGAAAAACATTTCTGTGTATGGGGTAGTCGGACAAGCGTTTCTGTGTATGGGGTAGTCGGACAAGCGTTTCTGTGTATGGGGTAGTCGGACAAGCGGTTCTGTGTATGGGGTTGTCGGACAAGCGTTTCTGTGTATGGGGTAGTTGGACAAGCGTTTCTGTGTATGGGGTAGTCGGACAAGCGTTTCTGTGTATGGGGTAGTCGGACAAGCGTTTCTGTGTATGGGGTAGTCGGACAAGCGGTTCTGTGTATGGGGTTGTCGGACAAGCGTTTCTGTGTATGGGGTAGTTGGACAAGCGTTTCTGTGTATGGGGTAGTCGGACAAGCATTTCTGTGTATGGGGTTGTCGGACAAGCGTTTCTGTGTATGGGGTAGTCGGACAAGCGGTTCTGTGTATGGGGTAGTCAGACAAGCGTTTCTGTGTATGGGGTAGTCGGACAAGCGTTTCTGTGTATAAGGTAGTCGGACAAGCGTTTCTGTGTATGGGGTAGTCGGAAGGGTTAGCTGTGGGGGAAATAAGTATTTGATCCCTTGCTGATTTTGCAAGTTTGCTGACTGACAAATACATGAACAGTTTATAATTTTAAGGGTAGGTTAATTTTAACATTGAATGGTAGAATATCAAAAATATAATCCAGAAAATCACATAGTATAAATTACATAAATTTATTTGCATTTTGCAGTGAGAAATAAGTATTTGATCCCCTACCAACCATAGTTCTGACTCCTACAGATCAGTTAGACGCTCCTAATCAACTCGTTACCTGCATTAAAGACAGCTGTCTTACATAGTCACCTTTATAAAAGATTCCTGTCCACATATCAAAAGAATTGCATTGTCTTTGAAACAACCATTAGATAGAATAGCAGAATGTGTGCCTGAGAGTTTTACAAGGAAGGAAAATGGCGTGCTTTAAAAAATAAAAAAATAAAGAATCCGCTATCGGTTACAAGTTATATTTATTAACCCCTACTGAAAACAGCTCTGAAGGCGCTGTGGCAAAACGGTATAAACAGTAGATAAGATTCTTTAAATTATATATATATATTCCTTGAGCTGGAGGCATATATAATTCTGGTGACAAATTGCGAAATCAATACAAGAAAAGCTAGCGCTTTGGTATCGTCAAGGAAATTACAAATCATTTCCTATGGAAGGCAAGAGAAGTGCAACAGTAAAAAAACAAATGCTACAAGGAGAAGTAAAAGCTGGGAAAGCAGATGATGGATGTCTGCAGGTTTTATCGTGCTCAGCTGAACACACCATCATGCTCAGAATCTCAGACGCCTCGGCCTGCGGAAGGAGAGATTTCCTACTGTTTATCTGATCCTGATGAACACTCGTACTTAAATGACAAAATGCGCAAAGGAAGTGCGGATTTTTATACATTGAGGCCGAGGTGCCTCCACACATGAGACCTTGCCCTCCGTAATAGCTCACTTTCTGCAAAACGATCAACATTCTGGTCTCTAGTTGCTTGAAATAGATGCTGAAGTGTCTATTTTCCCATTCAATCTAGATGATAAATCATCTTTTTTCTTTAGTTATTGAGAGCTTACTAAAAAACAGGATCTCTTTAATTTAATATTATTATTTATTGTTATAGCGCCATTTATTCCATGGCGCTTTACATGTAAGGAGGGGTGTACATAATAAAAACAAGTACAATAATCTTAAACAATACAAGTCATAACTGGTACAGGAGGAATGAGGACCCTGCCCGCGAAGGCTCACAATCTACAAGGGATGGGTGAGAATACAGTAGGTGAGGATAGAGCTGGTCATGCAGCGGTTTGGTCGATCGGTGGTTACTGCAGGTTGTAGGCTTGTCGGAAGAGGTGGGTCTTCAGGTTCTTTTTGAAGGTTTCAATGGTAGGCGAGAGTCTGATGTGTTGTGGTAGAGGGTTCCAGAGTAGGGGTGATACGCAAGAGAAATCTTGTATACGATTGTGGGAAGAGGAGATAAGAGGGGAGTAGAGAAGGAGACTTTGTGAGGATCGGAGGTTGCGTGTAGGTAAGTACCGGGAGACGAGGTCACAGATGTATGGAGGGGACAGGTTGTGGATGGCTTTGTACGTCATGGTTAGGGTTTTGTACTGGAGTCTCTGGGCAATGGGGAGCCAGTAAAGGGATTGACGGAGGGGAGAGGCTGGGGAATAGCAGGGGGACAGGTGGATTAGTCGGGCAGCAGAGTTTAGAATAGATTGGAGGGGTGTGAGAGTGTTAGAGGGGAGGCCACAGAGCAGGAGGTTGCAGTAGTCAAGGCGAGAGATGATGAGGGCATGGACTAGGGTTTTTGCAGATTCTTGGTTGAAGAATGAACGGATTCGTGAAATATTTTTGAGTTGAAGTCGGCAGGAAGTGGAAAGGGCTTGGATATGTGTTTGAAGAAGAGATCAGCGTCAAGGATTACCCCGAGGCAGCGAGCTTGTGGGACTGGGGAGAGTGGGCAGCCATTTACTGTAATGGATAGGTTCGTTGGGGGGGGTCACGTGAGATGGGGAAAGATGATGAATTCTGTTTTGTCCATGTTAAGTTTGAGAAATCTAGCGGAGAAGAAGGATGAAATAGTGGACAGACATTGAGGGATTCTGGTTAGTAGGGAGGTGATATCTGGTCCAGAGATGTAGATCTGTGTGTCATCAGCATAGAGGTGATACTGAAAGCCATGAGATTCTATGAGCTGTCCCAGGCCAAAGGTGTAAATGGAGAAAAGCAGGGGCCCAAGGACTGAACCTTGTGGGACTCCGACAGATAGGGGGCGAGGTGAGGAGGTGGTGTGTGAGTGGGAGACGCTGAATGTCCGGTCTGTTAGGTATGATGAGATCCAGGATAGGGCCAAGTGTGTGATGCCAAGGGATGAGAGGGTCTGTAATAATAGGGAATGGTCCACTGTGTCAAAGGCAGCCGACAGGTCCAGGAGGAGGAGGACAGAGTAGTGTTGCTTGCTCTTGGCGGTTAAGAGGTCATTGGTGACCTAAGTTAGGGCAGTTTCAGTGGAATGGTGTGACCGGAAGCCAGATTGGAAGCGGTCAAAGAGGGATCAAGAAGAGAGATGGGAGGACAGTTCAAGGTAAACGTGTTGTTCCATTAGTTTGGAGGCATAAGGGAGAAGTGATATAGGGCGATAGCTAGATACAGAGGATAGGTCATGAGAGGGCTTTTTGAGGATAGGTGTGATGGAGGCATGTTTAAGGGGAAAACACCAGTTGTTACTGATAGGTTGAAGAGATGGGTTAGGGTTGGGATGAAGACTGTGGTGAGGTTTGGGATGAGGTGGGATGGGAGCGGGTCAAGTGCACAGGTGGTGAGATGCGATCTTGAGAGTAGAGTGGAGAGTTGATCTTCTGTAATGGTGGAGAAGTTGGTTTTGGAGGTGGAGGGCTGGGAAATCGGGAGGAAGGGCTCTGGGGGTTGTTGACCAAAACTGTCTCTGATGCTATCAATCTTCTGCTTGAAAAATGAGGCAAAGTCTTCAGCGGAGATAAGTGGGGAGGGAGGAGGTGCTGGGGGACGGAGGAGAGAATTGAAGGTGTTGAATAACTGTTTAGGGTTGTGAGACAGAGAGGATATGAGAGATGAGAAGTAGGTTTGTTTAGCTGTGGTGAGTGTGGTCTTGAAAGTAGTGAGGGACTGTTTGAATGCGATGAAGTGCTCATTGGAGTGGGATCTTTTCCATCGGCGCTCAGCAGCCCTGGAAGCTCACCTCAGTTCTTTGGTCAGGCTGGTGTGCCAGGGCTGTCTGTTGATTTTGCAAGCTTTGGTATGTGTAAGTGGGGCAGCAGATTCCAAAGCTACACCTATTGTGGTGTTATATAGAGCGGCAGCGTCATCTGCATTGTGTATGGAACTTATGTCTGTGAGAGGGAGGAGGGATTCAGAGAATGAATGTAGTTCAAGATGTTTAAGATTTCTGCAAGGGTGTGAAAGTTTGTGGGGTGGGGATTGTAGACATGGAGTGGAGAGCGATGAGAATGTGAGAAGGTTGTGGTCAGAGAGTGGAAGAGGTGAGTTAGAGAGGTTAGATAGAGAGCAGAGGCGGGTGAAGATGAGGTCCAGTGTGTGACCATCTTTGTGAGTGGCTGCAGAAGACCATTGAGTGAGGCTGAAGGAGGAAGTGAGAGTTAGAAGTAAGAATATAAGTTGTTTCCTTAGGTATGAAGAGATGTACAGTATGTATTTCTAACATAAAGACAAAGCCGAACAGCTTTGTCCATGATCTAATGGTTTATCTAAAATCAATGAATAAAAATATAAAGTCAAGACTGTTTGTTATTAAAAAAAAGGTTTAGATTGTGGTAAGAAATTAGCTATTTTACTCGTAGCAGCAAGAATGACTTCTGTCAGTAGCCAAACAGGAAAGTAAATAGCTGAGTCTTATGGCTACTAGGGGCGTTAACAAAAATGTATGGGACACATAGTTCAGGGTAATCAGGATGAGAGTTCTCCCACAACCTATCACTGCAGTGACTGATGAGCTGCTGTTTTTACATGCCTGTCAATCACTGCCCTGAGGAGCGGGGGAAGTCTGAAAGAGCATTTTCCTCATGAATATACTGGACTCATAAGCTACAGTGGGTACTGAAAGTATTTAGACCCTTTAAATTTTTCTCTCTTTGTTTCATTGCAGCCATTTGGTAAATTCAAAAAAGTTCATTGTTTTCCTCATTAATAGTGTTGAGCGATACCGTCCGATACTTGAAAGTATCGGTATCGGATAGTATCGGCCGATACCCGAAAAATATCGGATATCGCCGATACCGATATCCGATACCAATACAAGTCAATGGGACATCAAGTATCGGAATGTATCCTCATGGATCCCAGGGTCTGAAGGAGAGGAAACTCTCCTTCAGGCCCTGGGATCCATATTAAAGTGTAAAATAAAGAATTAAAATAAAAAATATTGTTATATTCACCTCTCCGGCGGCCCCTGGACATCAGCGGGAGGATCCGGCGTCCGGCACGGCTTCTTTCTTCAAAATGCGCGCCTTCAGGACCTGTGGAATGACGTCCCGGCTTCTGATTGGTCGCGTGCCGCCCATGTGACCGCCACGCGACCAATCAGAAGCCGCGACGTCATTCCTCAGGTCCTAGAAGGCGCTCATTCTAGGACTTTAGCTGAGGAATGACGTCGCGGCTTCTGATTGGTCGCGTGGCGGTCACATGGGCGGCACGCGACCAATCAGAAGCCGGGACGTCATTCCACAGGTCCTGAAGGCGCGCATTTTGAAGAAAGAAGCCGTGCCGGACGCCGGATCCTCCCGCTGATGTCCAGGGGCCGCCGGAGAGGTGAATATAACAATATTTTTTATTTTAATTCTTTATTTTACACTTCCGATACCGATACCCGATATCACAAAAATATCGGATCTCGGTATCGGAATTCCGATACCGCAAGTATCGGCCGATACCCGATACTTGTGGTATCGGAATGCTCAACACTACTCATTAATGTACACTCTGCACCCCATCTTGACTGAAAATAAAAACAGAAATGTAGACATTTTTGCATATTTTTAAAAAAAGAAAACTGAAATATCATATGGTTATAAGTATTCAGACCCTTTGCTCAGTATTGAGTAGAAGCGCCCTTTTGAGCCAGTACAACCATGAGTCTTCTTGGGAATGATGCAACAAGTTTTTCACACCTGGATTTGGGGATCCTCTGCCATTTCTTCCATGCAGACCCTCTCCTGTTCCGTCAGGTTGGATGGTGAACGTTGGTGGACAGCCATTTTCAGGTCTCTCCAGAGATGCTCAATTGGGTTTAGGTCAGGGCTCTGGCTGGGCCAGACAAGAATGGAAGAAGCGAAACGTGCGTCGGGGTGAGGGGACGCCACCGGGATTTTTGCAAGGTATATTGGTCTCTCTCTATATTCCTATATACCGATGGTTTTGGTGGTGTTTGTACTTGTATCCCTCCACACTGTTTGGTGTAGGGCATCTTTGCCATTGGGCTAAGCATGACCCTTTTTGGTATTATTATGCTTTTATGATTTATTTAGAGAGGGAGGGGATAATTTCCTACCTCCACATTGTTTACTGTTGTGTTTATAGTTCCTTGATCACCTATGGATATCTGAGCGCACTAAAGTAGCTATTTTTATATATGTATATATGACACGCTCTTCAGCATTAGTGCTTTTCATTACCCTGTGATAATTAATGATAATACTGTTAATAGCACTGTGCACTTTACTATAAATATATATCCTTGTGTTTAGTGAGTTATTGGAAATATATATTATTAATTAATATTATTACTGTGGATTTAAACATCTAGCCTGATATTGTTATTTATGGGTATTGGTACCCACCCTTTAGGATTAATTGTGTTTGGTGGTATCTCTCTATTTCTGAGACATCTTGCTTTTTTATTCACACATTTTCTTTTTTAATATATTGAAATAAACGTATTTATTTTATCTATGGATCTCTTTGTTGCGGATGGACTGACATCCGTGCTGTTGATATATAACTCTATAACAATACGGAGACTTGATGATTATATTTATCATCATTAGGCATTCAGGACAACATTGGATCATTCAGAGATCCACAATGAACTTCTGGAGTGAGTTTGCTGCACTGAAAGTAAAGGGGCCGAATAATATTGCACGCCCCACTTTTCAGTTTTTGAATTTCCACAAAAATTTACAATAACTGATAAATTTCGTTCAACTTCACAATTGTGTTCCACTTGTTGATTCTTCACCAAAAATTTACATTTGGTATCTTTATGTTTGAAGAATGATATGTGGGAAAAGGTGGAAAAGTTCCAGGGGGCCGAATACTTTCGCAAGGCGCTGTATATGTGGATACCGCTTTCAACCTCTCAGCTGAGCCATAGAAAGGTTGGAGGGTGGAGGGGATTTGTCTGGCTGCTGCTTATTCCCACTCTTTTAATAGCAATAAACATCAATGTTCGCCGAGGCATATTCATTTGGGAGTCAGGAGAGAAAGCTGTCTCCTTAATTGTCATGTATACAGACTATAATTTAGGTAAGGCAGAGCACTTATATAATATAGCTCTTTTTCCTTGGTTGAGATAGTAACATGTTGCGATAATGTATTGAATTTGTATTATGGGAAATTGAAGTCCATTAGGAAATTTATGAGCAGGTAAAGATGGACATATTTGTATTTACGTTGTATGTTACAGGAATTTTAGACCATTGCACGTGATTTTTGCAAGCGATATAATACATTTTCATTGTTTGATAAAATAGCTTATAACTGGCAGTAGCATATTATATCGGTGGATTTACTTGTTTACTTAAAACCAGCTGTTGTCAAAAGAAAAATAAATAATATACTGTATAAAATGACAGAAGATACTCTAATACTCAGATAATAGTAGTAATGGTGACTATCATGCAGAATACAAGAGTTTATGATAATACTCTCTAAAAAGTGATAGATGAACCTATATATAATTAATAATTAAGTCACAAATACATAAAAATGCAGATATCAGGCTCCTTAACCCCTTCATGACCCAGCCTATTTTGACCTTAAAGACCTTGCCATTTTTTGCAATTCTGACCAGTGTCCCTTTATGAGGTAATAACTCGGGAACGCTTCAACGGATCCTAGCGATTCTGAGATTGTTTTCTCGTGACATATTGGGCTTCATGTTAGTGGTAAATTTAGGTCAAAAAATTCTGTGTTTATTTGTGATAAAAACGGAAATTTGGCGAAAATTTTAAAAATTTTGCAATTTTCACATTTTGAATTTTTATTCTGTTAAACCAGAGAGATATGTGACACAAAATAGTTAATAAATAACATTTCCCACACGTCGAATTTACATCAGCACAATTTTGGAAAAAATATTTTTTTTTGCTAGGAAGTTATAAGGGTTAAAATTTGACCAGCGATTTCTCATTTTTACAACGAAATTTACAAAACCATTTTTTTTAGGGACCACCTCACATTTGAAGTCAGTTTGAGGGTCCTATATGGCTGAAAATACCCAAAAGTGACACAATTCTAAAAACTGCACCCCTCAATGTGCACAAAACCACATTCCAGAAGTTTATTAACCCTTCAGGTGCTTCACAGCAGCAGAAGCAACATGGAAGGAAAAAATGAACATTTAACTTTTTAGTCACAAAAATGATCTTTCAGCAACAATTTTTTTATTTTCCCAATGGTAAAAGGAGAAAATGAACCACGAAATTTGTTGTCCAATTTGTCCTGAGTACGCTGATACCTCATATGTGGGGGTAAACCACTGTTTGGGCGCACGGCAGGGCTTGGAAGGGAAGGAGCGCCATTTGACTTTTTGAATGAAAAATTGGCTGCACTCTTTAGCGGACACCATGTCACATTTGGAGAGCCCCCGTGTGCCTAAATATTGGAGCTCCCCCACAAGTGACCCCATTTTGGAAACTAGAAGCCCCAAGGAACTTATCTAGATGCATAGTGAGCACTTTAAACCCCCAGGAGCTTCACAAATTGATCCGTAAAAATGAAAAAGTACTTTTTTTTCACAAAAAAATTCTTTTAGCCTCAATTTTTTCATTTTCACATGGGCAACAGGATAAAATGGATCCTAAAATTTGTTGGGAAATTTCTCCTGAGTACACTGATACCTCACATGTGGGGGTAAACCACTGGGCACATGGTAAGGCTCGGGAGGGAAGGAGCGCCATTTGACTTTTTGAATGAAAAATTATCTCCATCGTTAGCGGACACCATGTCGCGTTTGGAGAGACCCTGTGTGCCTAAACATTGGAGCTCCCCCACAAGTGACCCCATTTTGGAAACTGGACCCCCCAAGGAACTTATCTAGATGCCTAGTGAGCACTTTAAACCCTCAGGTGCTTCACAAATTGATCCGTAAAAATGAAAAAGTACTTTTTTGTCACAAAAAATTTCTTTTCGCCTCAATTTTTTCATTTTCACATGGGCAATAGAATTAGATCCTAAAATTTGTTGGACAATTTCTCCCGAGTACGCCGATACCTCATATGTGGGGGTAAACCACTGTTTGGGCACACGGCAGGGCTCGGAAGGGAAGGCGCGCCATTTGACTTTTTGAATGGAAAATTAGCTCCAATTGTTAGCGGACACCATGTCGCGTTTGGAGAGCCCCTGTGTGCCTAAACATTGAAGATCCCCCACAAGTGACCCCATTTTGGAAACTAGACCCCCCAAGGAACTTATCTAGGTACATACTGAGCACTTTAAACCCCCAGGTGCTTCACAGAAGTTTATAACGCAGAGCCATGAAAATAAAAAATAATTTTTCTTTCCTCAAAAATGATTTTTTAGCCTGGAATTTCCTATTTTGCCAACGGTAATAGAAGAAATTGGACCACAAATTTTGTTGTCCAGTTTGTTCTGAGTACGCAGATACCCCATATGTGGAGGTAAACCACTGTTTGGGCACACGGCAGGGCTCAGAAGGGAAGGCACGCCATTTGGCTTTTTAAATGGAAAATTAGTTCCAATCATTAGCGGACACCATGTCGCGTTTGGAGAGCCCCTGTGTGCCTAAACATTGAAGATCCCCCACAAATGACCCCATTTTGGAAACTAGACCCCCAAAGGAACTAATCTAGATGTGTGGTGAGCACTTTGAACCCTCAAGTGCTTCACAGAAGTTTATAACGCAGAGCCATGAAAATAAAAAAAAAATTTTCTTTTCTCAAAAATGATATTTTAGCTCGCAATTTTTTATTTTCCTAAGGGTAACAGGAGAAATTTGACCCCAATATTTGTTGTCCAGTTTCTCCTGAGTACGGTGATACCCCATATGTGGGGGTAAACTACTGTTTGGGCACATGCCGGGGCTCGGAAGTGAAGTAGTGACGTTTTGAAATGCAGACTTTGATGGAATGCTCTGCGGGCGTCACGTTGCGTTTGCAGAGCCCCTGATGTGGCTAAACAGTAGAAACCCCCCACAAGTGACCCTATTTTGGAAACTAGACCCCGAAAGGAACTTATCTAGATATGTGGTGAGCACTTTCAACCCCCAAGTGCTTCACAGAAGTTTATAACGCAGAGCCGTGAAAATAATAAATACGTTTTCTTTCCTCAAAAATAATTTTTTAGCCCAGAATTTTTTATTTTCCCAAGGGTTACAGGAGAAATTGGACCCCAAAAGTTGTTGTCCAGTTTCTCCTGAGTACGCTGATACCCCATGTGTGGGGGTAAACCACTGTTTGGGCACACGTCGGGGCTCAGAAGGGAAGTAGTGACTTTTGAAATGCAGACTTTGATGGAATGGTCTGCGGACATCACGTTGCGTTTGCAGAGCCCCTGGTGTGCCTAAACAGTAGAAACCCCCCACAAGTGACCCCATTTTGTAAACTAGACCCCCCAAGGAACTTATCTAGATATGCAGTGAGCACTTTGAACCCCCAAGTGCTTCACAGACGTTTACAACGCAGAGCCGTGAAAATAAAAAATCATTTTTCTTTCCTCAAAAATGATGTTTTAGCAAGCAATTTTTTATTTTCTCAAGGGTAACAGGAGAAATTGGACCCCAGTAATTGTTGCGCAGTTTGTCCTAAGTATGCTGGTACCCCATATGTGGGGGTAAACCACTGTTTGTGCACACGTCGGGGCTCGGAAGTGAGGAAGCACCATTTGACTTTTTGAATACAAGATTGGCTGGAATCAATGGTGGCGCCATGTTGAGTTTGGAGACCCCCTGATGTGCCTAAACAGTGGAAACCCCTCAATTCTAACTCCAACACTAACCCCAACACACCCCTAACCCTAATCCCAACTGTAGCCATAACCCTTATCACAACCCTAACCCCAACACACCCCTAACCACAACCCTAACCCCAACACACCCCTAACCCTAATCACAACCCTAATTCCAACCCAACCCTAACCCTAAGGCTATGTGCCCACGTTGCGGATTCGTGTGAGATTTTTCAGCACCATTTTTGAAAAATCCGCAGGTAAAAGGCACTGCGTTTTACCTGCGGATTTACCGCGGATTGCCAGTGTTTTTTGTGCGGATTTCACCTGCGGATTCCTATTGAGGAACAGGTGTAAAACGCTGTGGAATCCGCACAAAGAATTGACATGCTGCGGAAAATACAACGCAGCGTTTCCGCGTGGTATTTTCCGCACCATGGGCACAGCGGATTTGGTTTTCCATAGGTTTGCATGGTACTGTAAACCTGATGGAACTCTGCTGCGGATCCGCAGCGGCCAATCCGCTGCGGATCCGCAGCCAAATCCGCACCGTGTGCACATAGCCTAATTCTAAAGGTATGTGCACACGCTGCGGAAAATGCTGCGGATCCGCAGCAGTTTCCCATGAGTTTACAGTTCAATGTAAACCTATGGGAAACAAAAATCGCTGTGCACATGCTGCAGAAAAACTGCACGGAAACGCAGCGGTTTACATTCCGCAGCATGTCACTTCTTTCTGCGGATTCCGCAGCGGTTTTACAACTGCTCCAATAGAAAATCGCAGTTGTAAAACCGCAGTGAAATGCGCAGAAAAAACGCGGTAAATCCACGATAAATCCACAGCGGTTTAGCACTGCGGATTTATGAAATCTGCTGCGGAAAAATCCGCAGAGGACCAGAATACGTGTGCACATTCCTACCCCTACCCCTACCCCTAACCCTACCCCTAACCCTACCCCTAACCCTACCCCTACCCCTACCCCTAACCCTAACCCTACCCCTAACCCTAACCCTACCCCTACCCCTAACCCTACCCCTAACCCTAGTTCTAACTCCAACCTTAGTGCGGGAAAAAAAAATTATTTATTTTATTATTGTCCTTACCTATGGGGGTGACAAAGGGGGGGGGTCATTTACTGTTTTTTTTTTTTTTTTGATCACTGTGAGGTTTTATCACAGTGATCAAAATTCACACTGGAACGAATCTGCCGGCCGGCAGATTCGGCGGGCGCACTGCGCATGCGCCCGCCATTTTGGAAGATGGCGGCGCCCAGTAAAGAAGACAGACAGACCCTGGGAGGCTAGGTAAGTGTAAGGGGGGGGGGAGATCAGGGCACGGGGGGGCGTCGGAGCATGGGGGGTGGATCGGAGCATGGGGGGGCGATCATAACACAGGGGGGTGGATCGGAGAATGGGGAGGTGGATCGGAGTGCGGGGGGTGGATCGCAGTGCGAGGGGGTGGATCGGAGTGCAGGGGGGTTGGATTGGAGCACGGGGGGTGGGATTGGAGCACGGGGGGAGCAGACAGGAGGACGGGGGAGCGGAGCACAGGACGGAGGGGAGCAGACCACAGATCGGAGGGCTGGTGGGGCGATCGGTGGGGTTGGGTGGGGGCACATTAGTGTTTCCAGCCATGGCCGATGATATTGCAGCATCGGCCATGGCTGGATTGTAATATTTCACCAGTTTTTTAGGTGAAATATTACAAATCGCTCTGATTGGCAGTTTCACTTTCAACAGCCAATCAGAGCGATCGTAGCCACGGGGGGGTGAAGCCACCCCCACCTGGGCTAAAGTACAACTCCTCCTGTCCCTGCACACCAGGTGAAATTACAGTTAACCCTGCAGGAACGCGATTCCGCCATGACGCATGCGCTGCGTCATGGGTCGGAATGGCACCGACTTTCATGACGCAGCGTATGCGTCAAAGGTCGGGAAGGGGTTAAAGGGAATTTGTCACCAGGTTTTTGCTATCCTATCTGAGAACAACATAATATTGGGACAGAGACCCTGATTCCAGTATTGTATCACTTGTTGGGCTGCTTGCTGTCATTTTGATAAAATCACTGTTTTCTGTGCTGCAGATCTAGCAGTTCTCTGAATGCTTAGCCCTGTATAACTCAGCCCACACAACTAATTGGCATTTTTGTGCCCATTTACAGTAAACACAGAAAGTTGTGAAACAGTGATGAGGATGGTGTTACACAGAGTTCATGAATTTGCTTCACTACTTTGCTACAGGTTTCCTAGTCTTCTAGTGATAATCTCCTGCTGATAAAACTGTGTTTTTTTAATCAAAAATACACTAAAAGCCCAGTAAGTGACATATCACTTGAATCAGTTTCTCTGCCTCTACATTGTGCTGCTCTCATATTAGTTGGCAAAAACTGGGTGATAGATTTCATTTAAGTACAAGTAGGTAAACATTTCACTACAATTATCTCTTTACACTTGCACTTTACGGTTCTGACACCTGCACTTTAAATGCATATTCACTATAGTCAGAGACTATAGTTATTAGTATATATCATTATTAATAATTTGTTGTACTTGTATATTGCAATTCCTTTTGTCATTCCACACCACTCTTCTCTTCGTTGTTAATCATGAAATATAGCAACACTGGCCACAAAACCGTTGGATTGCATATCAATTATGTATTCAAATATCAATAAATTTAATCCTGTACAGTTAAAGAAACACTAGTCCTGAAATCATCCAAGAGACATATAGAAGGCTTCTTCTACGGTGGTTGTGCTCCATCTTATACAGTAAGACATCTTATCAATGATTCCCATTTACGAGCTAATGTTCATTCTCAGCATCCTTCTCAACAAAGCCATAATTATCTTGCATTCTTTACAAATGGATTTATTATAGTCCTCTAACGTAAAGATAATTTGAGATTATATTTCTCATAAACTTGTACTGGATTTTTCTTTCAGCTGTTTCAAATTAAAATATTAGAGAAATGAATGAAGAAAAAGTAAAAGGGTTAGACAATATTACCAATCATATTTTATTGATCCAACTGCTGTTTGACCTATAACACTAGTACACTAGAGAGGATTATTCTGGCCAGTGATATCTATCGATGCCATGTACTGAATACTGAATTGATATCGTAATATAAGTCATTATTTTTGGACCATATGTACTCCATATTACACATAGCTCAGGAAATGAGGGAAAAGCGTAGCACAGACGGTCGTCGCCATAATTGGTTACTAGTTGTAGATACGCTTAAGACTAACCATGTTCCTGTGCGGAGTCTGACCTTTGGAGATAGTTCTGTTGAACTATTGTGACATTCATGTTCAGTCCCTGGGTTTCTGTATTCAGTTGCGTTCAATAGAGAAAAGGTTAGAAGAAGAGTCAATATTCACTTAAAGGTACTATCCTAAGTAAAGGAAACAAGATTCTAAACCACAGCTAAATTCTGCTTTTAACAAAATTTCAAAGTTTACATGTACAAAAAAAAGTCAAATAGTAATAAAACTTATTTTAAAAATGTAGTTATTCTCCAGGCATTACATAGTTATGAATTTTTGTAAGACATTTCTTCATTACCTTATTTTGCTTCCTTTTTCTTTTGCAAATACAAAAGTGCTGCTTCAGTGTCCAGTTCATGCTACTTTATAAGATCGTTCCAATTCAATCTAAGGTATTAACCTTGCTAGGCAGCAAAGAATCAGTGAAAGGGAATTCCATTGTCTTAGTATGGAAGAGGGGAGCAGAAAGGTTGTCAAGGGAATTCACCTTAGTATGGAGATGGGGATTAGAGAGGGTCAGTCAAGGGAATTCCCCTTAGTATGGAGATGGGGATTAGAGAGGGTCAGTCAAGGGAATTCCCCTTAGTATGGAGATGGGGATTAGAGAGGGTCAGTCAAGGGAATTCCCCTTAGTATGGAGATGGGGAGTAGAGAGGGTGAGACAAGGGAATTTCCCTTAGTATGGAAATGCGGAGTAAAGAGGGTGAGACAAGGGAATTCCCCTTAGTATGGAGATGGGGAGTAGAGAGGGTGAGACAAGGGAATTCCCCTTAGTATGGAGATGGGGAGGAGAAAGGGTGAGACAAGGGAATTCCCCTTAGTTTGGAGATGGGGAGTAGAGAGGGTGAGACAAGGGAATTTCCCTTAGTATGGAAATGGGGAGTAAAGAGGGTGAGACAAGGGAATTTCCCTTAGTATGGAGATGGGGAGTAGAGAGGGTGAGACAAGGGAATTCCCCTTAGTATGGAGATGGGGATTAGAGAGGGTCAGTCAAGGGAATTCCCCTTAAAATGGAGATGGGGAGGAGAAAGGGTGAGACAAGGGAATTCCCCTTAAAATGGAGATGGGGAGAAGAGAGGCTGAGACAAGGGAATTCCCCTTAGTATGGAGATGGGGAGTAGAAAGGGTGAGACAAGGGAATTCCCCTTAGTATGGAGATGGGGAGGAGAAAGGGTGAGACAAGGGAATTCCCCTTAGTATGGAGATGGGGAGGAGAAAGGGTGAGACAAGGGAATTCCCCTTAGTATGGAGATGGGGAGGAGAAAGGGTGAGACAAGGGAATTCCCCTTAGTATGGAAATGCGGAGTAAAGAGGGTGAGACAAGGGAATTCCCCTTAGTATGGAGATGGGGAGTAGAGAGGGTGAGACAAGGGAATTCCCCTTAGTATGGAGATGGGGAGGAGAAAGGGTCAGACAAGGGAATTCCCCTTAGTATGGAGATGGGGAGTAGAGAGGGTGAGACAAGGGAATTTCCCTTAGTATGGAAATGCGGAGTAAAGAGGGTGAGACAAGGGAATTCCCCTTAGTATGGAGATGGGGAGTAGAGAGGGTGAGACAAGGGAATTCCCCTTAGTATGGAGATGGGGAGTAGAAAGGGTGAGACAAGGGAATTCCCCTTAGTATGGAGATGGGGAGTAGAGAGGGTGAGACAAGGGAATTTCCCTTAGTATGGAGATGGGGAGTAGAGAGGGTGAGACAAGGGAATTCCCCTTAGTATGGAGATGGGGAGGAGAAAGGGTGAGACAAGGGAATTCCCCTTAGTATGGAGATGGGGAGTAGAGAGGGTGAGACAAGGGAATTTCCCTTAGTATGGAGATGGGGAGTAGAGAGGGTGAGACAAGGGAATTCCCCTTAGTATGGAGATGGGGAGTAGAGAGGCTGAGACAAGGG
The DNA here is from genome assembly GCF_032444005.1 of Ranitomeya imitator. Classification (NCBI taxonomy): domain Eukaryota; kingdom Metazoa; phylum Chordata; class Amphibia; order Anura; family Dendrobatidae; genus Ranitomeya; species Ranitomeya imitator. Next base: position 386,517,028 of record NC_091284.1, read on the forward strand.
AATTCCCCTTAGTATGGAGATGGGGAGTAGAAAGGGTGAGACAAGGGAATTCCCCTTAGTATGGAGATGGGGAGGAGAAAGGGTGAGACAAGGGAATTCCCCTTAGTATGGAGATGGGGAGGAGAAAGGGTGAGACAAGGGAATTCCCCTTAGTATGGAAATGCAGAGTAAAGAGGGTGAGACAAGGGAATTCCCCTTAGTATGGAGATGGGGAGTAGAGAGGGTGAGACAAGGGAATTCCCCTTAGTATGGAGATGGGGAGGAGAAAGGGTGAGACAAGGGAATTCCCCTTAGTATGGAGATGGGGAGTAGAGAGGGTGAGACAAGGGAATTTCCCTTAGTATGGAAATGCGGAGTAAAGAGGGTGAGACAAGGGAATTTCCCTTAGTGTGGAGATGGGGAGTAGAGAGGGTGAGACAAGGGAATTCCCCTTAGTATGGAGATGGGGAGGAGAAAGGGTGAGACAAGGGAATTCCCCTTAGTATGGAGATGGGGAGTAGAGAGGGTGAGACAAGGGAATTTCCCTTAGTATGGAGATGGGGAGTAGAGAGGGTGAGACAAGGGAATTCCCCTTAGTATGGAGATGGGGAGGAGAAAGGGTGAGACAAGGGAATTCCCCTTAGTATGGAAATGGGGAGTAGAGAGGGTGAGACAAGGGAATTTCCCTTAGTATGGAGATGGGGAGTAGAGAGGGTGAGACAAGGGAATTCCCCTTAGTATGGAGATGGGGAGTAGAGAGGCTGAGACAAGGGAATACCCCTTAGTATGGAGATGGGGAGTAGAAAGGGTGAGACAAGGGAATTCCCCTTAGTATGGAGATGGGGAGGAGAAAGGGTGAGACAAGGGAATTCCCCTTAGTATGGAGATGGGGAGGAGAAAGGGTGAGACAAGGGAATTCCCCTTAGTATGGAGATGGGGAGGAGAAAGGGTGAGACAAGGGAATTCCCCTTAGTATGGAAATGCAGAGTAAAGAGGGTGAGACAAGGGAATTCCCCTTAGTATGGAGATGGGGAGTAGAGAGGGTGAGACAAGGGAATTCCCCTTAGTATGGAGATGGGGAGGAGAAAGGGTGAGACAAGGGAATTCCCCTTAGTATGGAGATGGGGAGTAGAGAGGGTGAGACAAGGGAATTTCCCTTAGTAAGGAAATGCGGAGTAAAGAGGGTGAGACAAGGGAATTTCCCTTAGTGTGGAGATGGGGAGTAGAGAGGGTGAGACAAGGGAATTCCCCTTAGTATGGAGATGGGGAGTAAAGAGGGTGAGACAAGGGAATTCACCTTAGTATGGAAATGCGGAGTAAAGAGGGTGAGACAAGGGAATTCCCCTTAGTATGGAGATGGGGAGTAGAGAGGGTGAGACAAGGGAATTCCCCTTAGTATGGAAATGCGGAGTAAAGAGGGTGAGACAAGGGAATTCCCCTTAGTATGGAAATGCGGAGTAAAGAGGGTGAGACAAGGGAATTTCCCTTAGTATGGAGATGGGGAGTAGAAAGGGTGAGACAAGGGAATTCCCCTTAGTATGGAGATGGGGAGGAGAAAGGGTGACAAAAGGGAATTCCCCTTAGTATGGAGATGGGGAGTAGAGAGGGTGAGACAAGGGAATTCCCCTTAGTATGGAAATGGGGAGTAAAGAGGGTGAGACAAGGGAATTTCCCTTAGTATGGAAATGCGGAGTAAAAAGGGTGAGACAAGGGAATTCCCCTTAGTATGGAAATGCGGAGTAAAGAGGGAGAGACAAGGGAATTTCCCTTAGTATGGAGATGGGGAGTAGAAAGGGTGAGACAAGGGAATTCCCCTTAGTATGGAGATGGGGAGGAGAAAGGGTGAGACAAGGGAATTCCCCTTAGTATGGAGATGGGAAGTAGAGAGGGGGAGACAAGGGAATTCCCCTTAGTATGGAAATGCGGAGTAAAGAGGGTGAGACAAGGGAATTTCCCTTAGTATGGAGATGGGGAGTAGAGAGGGTGAGACAAAGGAATTCCCCTTAGTATGGAGATGGGGAGTAGAGAGGGTGAGACAAGGGAATTCCCCTTAGTATGGAGATGGGGAGGAGAAAGGGTGAGACAAGGGAATTCCCCTTAGTATGGAGATGGGGAGTAGAGAGGGTGAGACAAGGGAATTCCCCTTAGTATGGAAATGCGGAGTAAAGAGGGTGATACAAGGGAATTCCCCTTAGTATGGAAATGAGGAGTAAAGAGGGTGAGACAAGGGAATTCCCCTTAGTATGGAGATGGGGAGTAGAGAGGGTGAGACAAGGGAATTCCCCTTAGTATGGAGATGTGGAGGAGAAAGGGTGAGACAAGGGAATTCCCCTTAGTATGGAGATGGGGAGTAGAGAGGGTGAGACAAGGGAATTCCTCTTAGTATGGAAATGCGGAGTAAAGAGGGTGAGACAAGGGAATTCCCCTTAGTATGGAGATGGGGATTAGAGAGGGTCAGTCAAGGGAATTCCCCTTAGTATGGAGATGGGGAGTAGAGAGGGTGAGACAAGGGAATTTCCCTTAGTATGGAAATGCGGAGTAAAGAGGGTGAGACAAGGGAATTCCCCTTAGTATGGAGATGGGGAGTAGAGAGGGTGAGACAAGGGAATTCCCCTTAGTATGGAGATGGGGAGGAGAAAGGGTGAGACAAGGGAATTCCCCTTAGTATGGAGATGGGGAGTAGAGAGGGTGAGACAAGGGAATTTCCCTTAGTATGGAGATGGGGAGTAGAGAGGGTGAGACAAGGGAATTCCCCTTAGTATGGAGATGGGGATTAGAGAGGGTCAGTCAAGGGAATTCCCCTTAAAATGGAGATGGGGAGGAGAAAGGGTGAGACAAGGGAATTCCCCTTAAAATGGAGATGGGGAGTAGAGAGGCTGAGACAAGGGAATTCCCCTTAGTATGGAGATGGGGAGTAGAAAGGGTGAGACAAGGGAATTCCCCTTAGTATGGAGATGGGGAGGAGAAAGGGTGAGACAAGGGAATTCCCCTTAGTATGGAGATGGGGAGGAGAAAGGGTGAGACAAGGGAATTCCCCTTAGTATGGAGATGGGGAGGAGAAAGGGTGAGACAAGGGAATTCCCCTTAGTATGGAAATGCGGAGTAAAGAGGGTGAGACAAGGGAATTCCCCTTAGTATGGAGATGGGGAGTAGAGAGGGTGAGACAAGGGAATTCCCCTTAGTATGGAGATGGGGAGGAGAAAGGGTCAGACAAGGGAATTCCCCTTAGTATGGAGATGGGGAGTAGAGAGGGTGAGACAAGGGAATTTCCCTTAGTATGGAAATGCGGAGTAAAGAGGGTGAGACAAGGGAATTCCCCTTAGTATGGAGATGGGGAGTAGAGAGGGTGAGACAAGGGAATTCCCCTTAGTATGGAGATGGGGAGTAGAAAGGGTGAGACAAGGGAATTCCCCTTAGTATGGAGATGGGGAGTAGAGAGGGTGAGACAAGGGAATTTCCCTTAGTATGGAGATGGGGAGTAGAGAGGGTGAGACAAGGGAATTCCCCTTAGTATGGAGATGGGGAGGAGAAAGGGTGAGACAAGGGAATTCCCCTTAGTATGGAGATGGGGAGTAGAGAGGGTGAGACAAGGGAATTTCCCTTAGTATGGAGATGGGGAGTAGAGAGGGTGAGACAAGGGAATTCCCCTTAGTATGGAGATGGGGAGTAGAGAGGCTGAGACAAGGGAATTCCCCTTAGTATGGAGATGGGGAGTAGAAAGGGTGAGACAAGGGAATTCCCCTTAGTATGGAGATGGGGAGGAGAAAGGGTGAGACAAGGGAATTCCCCTTAGTATGGAGATGGGGAGGAGAAAGGGTGAGACAAGGGAATTCCCCTTAGTATGGAAATGCAGAGTAAAGAGGGTGAGACAAGGGAATTCCCCTTAGTATGGAGATGGGGAGTAGAGAGGGTGAGACAAGGGAATTCCCCTTAGTATGGAGATGGGGAGGAGAAAGGGTGAGACAAGGGAATTCCCCTTAGTATGGAGATGGGGAGTAGAGAGGGTGAGACAAGGGAATTTCCCTTAGTATGGAGATGGGGAGTAGAGAGGGTGAGACAAGGGAATTCCCCTTAGTATGGAGATGGGGAGGAGAAAGGGTGAGACAAGGGAATTCCCCTTAGTATGGAAATGGGGAGTAGAGAGGGTGAGACAAGGGAATTTCCCTTAGTATGGAGATGGGGAGTAGAGAGGGTGAGACAAGGGAATTCCCCTTAGTATGGAGATGGGGAGTAGAGAGGCTGAGACAAGGGAATACCCCTTAGTATGGAGATGGGGAGTAGAAAGGGTGAGACAAGGGAATTCCCCTTAGTATGGAGATGGGGAGGAGAAAGGGTGAGACAAGGGAATTCCCCTTAGTATGGAGATGGGGAGGAGAAAGGGTGAGACAAGGGAATTCCCCTTAGTATGGAGATGGGGAGGAGAAAGGGTGAGACAAGGGAATTCCCCTTAGTATGGAAATGCAGAGTAAAGAGGGTGAGACAAGGGAATTCCCCTTAGTATGGAGATGGGGAGTAGAGAGGGTGAGACAAGGGAATTCCCCTTAGTATGGAGATGGGGAGGAGAAAGGGTGAGACAAGGGAATTCCCCTTAGTATGGAGATGGGGAGTAGAGAGGGTGAGACAAGGGAATTTCCCTTAGTAAGGAAATGCGGAGTAAAGAGGGTGAGACAAGGGAATTTCCCTTAGTGTGGAGATGGGGAGTAGAGAGGGTGAGACAAGGGAATTCCCCTTAGTATGGAGATGGGGAGTAAAGAGGGTGAGACAAGGGAATTCACCTTAGTATGGAAATGCGGAGTAAAGAGGGTGAGACAAGGGAATTCCCCTTAGTATGGAGATGGGGAGTAGAGAGGGTGAGACAAGGGAATTCCCCTTAGTATGGAGATGGGGAGGAGAAAGGGTGAGACAAGGGAATTCCCCTTAGTATGGAAATGCGGAGTAAAGAGGGTGAGACAAGGGAATTCCCCTTAGTATGGAAATGCGGAGTAAAGAGGGTGAGACAAGGGAATTTCCCTTAGTATGGAGATGGGGAGTAGAAAGGGTGAGACAAGGGAATTCCCCTTAGTATGGAGATGGGGAGGAGAAAGGGTGACAAAAGGGAATTCCCCTTAGTATGGAGATGGGGAGTAGAGAGGGTGAGACAAGGGAATTCCCCTTAGTATGGAAATGGGGAGTAAAGAGGGTGAGACAAGGGAATTTCCCTTAGTATGGAAATGCGGAGTAAAAAGGGTGAGACAAGGGAATTCCCCTTAGTATGGAAATGCGGAGTAAAGAGGGAGAGACAAGGGAATTTCCCTTAGTATGGAGATGGGGAGTAGAAAGGGTGAGACAAGGGAATTCCCCTTAGTATGGAGATGGGGAGGAGAAAGGGTGAGACAAGGGAATTCCCCTTAGTATGGAGATGGGAAGTAGAGAGGGGGAGACAAGGGAATTCCCCTTAGTATGGAAATGCGGAGTAAAGAGGGTGAGACAAGGGAATTTCCCTTAGTATGGAGATGGGGAGTAGAGAGGGTGAGACAAAGGAATTCCCCTTAGTATGGAGATGGGGAGTAGAGAGGGTGAGACAAGGGAATTCCCCTTAGTATGGAGATGGGGAGGAGAAAGGGTGAGACAAGGGAATTCCCCTTAGTATGGAGATGGGGAGTAGAGAGGGTGAGACAAGGGAATTCCCCTTAGTATGGAAATGCGGAGTAAAGAGGGTGATACAAGGGAATTCCCCTTAGTATGGAAATGAGGAGTAAAGAGGGTGAGACAAGGGAATTCCCCTTAGTATGGAGATGGGGAGTAGAGAGGGTGAGACAAGGGAATTCCCCTTAGTATGGAGATGGGGAGGAGAAAGGGTGAGACAAGGGAATTCCCCTTAGTATGGAGATGGGGAGTAGAGAGGGTGAGACAAGGGAATTCCTCTTAGTATGGAAATGCGGAGTAAAGAGGGTGAGACAAGGGAATTCCCCTTAGTATGGAGATGGTGAGTAGAGAGGGTGAGACAAGGGAATTCCCCTTAGTATGGAAATGCGGAGTAAAGAGGGTGAGACAAGGGAATTTCCCTTAGTATGGAGATGGGGAGTAGAGAGGGTGAGACAAGGGAATTCCCCTTAGTATGGAGATGGGGAGTAGAGAGGGTGAGACAAGGGAATTCCCCTTAGTATGGAAATGCGGAGTAAAGAGGGTGAGACAAGGGAATTCCCCTTAGTATGGAGATTGGGAGGAGAAAGGGTGAGACAAGGGAATTCCCCTTAGTATGGAAATGTGGAGTAAAGAGGGTGAGACAAGGGAATTTCCCTTAGTATGGAGATGGGGAGTAGAGAGGGTGAGACAAAGGAATTCCCCTTAGTATGGAGATGGGGAGTAGAGAGGGTGAGACAAGGGAATTCCCCTTAGTATGGAGATGGGGAGGAGAAAGGGTGAGACAAGGGAATTCCCCTTAGTATGGAAATGCGGAGTAAAGAGGGTGAGACAAGGGAATTCCCCTTAGTATGGAGATGGGGAGTAGAGAGGGTGAGACAAGGGAATTCCCCTTAGTATGGAGATGGGGAGGAGAAAGGGTGAGACAAGGGAATTTCCCTTAGTATGGAGATGGGGAGTAGAGAGGGTGAGACAAGGGAATTCCCATTAGTATGGAAATGCGGAGTAAAGAGGGTGAGACAAGGGAATTTCCCTTAGTATGGAGATGGGGAGTAGAGAGGGTGAGACAAGGGAATTCCCCTTAGTATGGAGATGGGGAGTAGAGAGGGTGAGACAAGGGAATTCCCCTTAGTATGGAAATGCGGAGTAAAGAGGGTGAGACAAGGGAATTTCCCTTAGTATGGAGATTGGGAGGAGAAAGGGTGAGACAAGGGAATTCCCCTTAGTATGGAGATGGGGAGTAGAGAGGGTGAGACAAGGGAATTCCCCTTAGTATGGAAATGCGGAGTAAAGAGGGTGAGACAAGGGAATTCCCCTTATTATGGAGATTGGGAGGAGAAAGGGTGAGACAAGGGAATTCCCCATAGTATGGAGATGGGGAGTAGAGAGGGTGAGACAAGGAAATTCCCCTTAGTATGGAAATGCGGAGTAAAGAGGGTGAGACAAGGGAATTTCCCTTATTATGGAGATGGGGAGTAGAGAGGGTGAGACAAAGGAATTCCCCTTAGTATGTAGATGGGGAGTAGAGAGGGTGAGACAACGGAATTCCCCTTAGTATGGAGATGGGGAGGAGAAAGGGTGAGACAAGGGAATTCCCCTTAGTATGGAAATGCGGAGTAAAGAGGGTGAGACAAGGGAATTCCCCTTAGTATGGAGATGGGGAGTAGAGAGGGTGAGACAAGGGAATTCCCCTTAGTATGGAGATGGGGAGGAGAAAGGGTGAGACAAGGGAATTCCCCTTAGTAAGGAGATGGGGAGTAGAGAGGGTGAGACAAGGGAATTCCCCTTAGTATGGAAATGCGGAGTAAAGAGGGTGAGACAAGGGAATTTCCCTTAGTATGGAGATGGGGAGTAGAGAGGGTGAGACAAGGGAATTCCCCTTAGTATGGAGATGGGGAGTAGAGAGGGTGAGACAAGGGAATTCCGCTTAGTATGGAGATGGGGAGGAGAAAGGGTGAGACAAGGGAATTCCCCTTAGTATGGAGATGGGGAGGAGAAAGGGTGAGACAAGGGAATTCGCCTTAGTATGGAGATGGGGAGGAGAAAGGGTGAGACAAGGGAATTCCCCTTAGTATGGAAATGCGGAGTAAAGAGGGTGAGACAAGGGAATTCCCCTTAGTATGGAGATGGGGAGTAGAGAGGGTGAGACAAGGGAATTCCCCTTAGTATGGAGATGGGGAGTAGAGAGGTCAGTCAAGGGAATTCCCCTTAGTATGGAGATGGGGAGTAGAGAGGTCAGTCAAGGGAATTCCCCTTAGTATGGAGATGGGGAGTAGAGAGGTCAGTCAAGGGAATTCCCCTTAGTATGGAGATGGGGAGTAGAGAGGTCAGTCAAGGGAATTCCCCTTAGTATGGAGATGGGGAGTAGAGAGGTCAGTCAAGGGAATTCCCCTTAGTATGGAGATGGGGAGTAGAGAGGTCAGTCAAGGGAATTCCCCTTAGTATGGAGATGGGGAGTAGAGAGGTCAGTCAAGGGAATTCCCCTTAGTATGGAGATGGGGAGTAGAGAGGTCAGTCAAGGGAATTCCCCTTAGTATGGAAATGCGGAGTAAAGAGGGTGAGACAAGGGAATTTCCCTTAGTATGGAGATGGGGAGTAGAGAGGCTGAGACAAGGGAATTCCCCTTAGTATGGAGATGGAGAGTAGAGAGGCTCAGTCAAGGGAATTTCCCTGTCTTATAATTGGGGTGGGTAGCAGAAAGGCTCCAATAAGGGAATTCCCCTACACAGGCTGACTATAGTATATGGAAAGTTGCCACACAATAGTTGAAAGGAACTTCTAAAGGAGCATGAACTGGACACTAAAACAACGTTGCATCTTGGTGTGTCAGAAGGTAGGAAGCAAAAAATGTAATGATATATATTAGAAAAGATCATAACTTTGCAATGCCTGGAGAATAATTTAATTAAAAAACTTTAACTTACTTTGTACATAGTTTGCCTTAATGTTTTTATATCAGTTTTGGGTTATTTAATATTGTTTCCCGATTCATACGTATAGATTATTTTAATATATTTTCAAAATGTGGTTTCATTTGGTCCAGACTGCGGTTTAGCTCTATTCTGCTGTCAGACATAATTATGTAATCTCAACTCCCACAATGCACTGCTCCCTGGTAACTGAATTCCAGCAGAATTCTTAATTTACTGTTTATGTGAACAGGTAATAAAATATGTACAATTTGTAAGTGAAAGAGATACTAAATAAAGTAAATGAGTTTGTCAAGTTTTGGGGGGACATAAGGTGAGGAATTCTTTTAGTTTTATGCCATTCAAGCTCTTTCTTTCGCATAGGGCAATATTTTGTTAAATACGCCAGTATAAACTCAAGCTCCCATACATCCAAATTTGTCTTTAAAGAGGATCTTTCTTCAAATTTTTAATGTTGAGCTAGACACATGATGTAATATTGGCTGCAGATTGGAATGAAACATGTTCGTTTTTTAATTGCACCTCTCCACTGCAAAGCTATTAGCAATCAAAGCATTGGCACATAACGAGTTATGTTATTAAAGTCCAAATGGGTGTTATTAGTTGGTTTTTCATTGGTGGCTTGTACATCTTCTGCCTGTATAAGTTGCTCAATAATAAACAAGCAGCAACATACTAGAGAGAGAACATGCTCCCACCATAGCTTAGGTTTCTAGGTGTGTGAGATGTAAGGACACAGCTTTGATCTCCTGGTCTAACTTCCTACATGATTTTGAAAGTGCTGGGTATAAAGCACAACTGACTCACACCTTTAGGAAAAGGTCAATGTAGGGGGAAGGCCAGCACTACTTAGAAGGGATTGCAAAGTGACCCAACTAAACTAAGTAGTGCTGGCCTTCCCCCTACATTGACCTTGTCCTAAAGGTGTGAGTCAGTTGTGCTTTATACACAGCACTTTCTAATCATGTAGGAAGTTAGGGTACCATCACACAGTGGCACTTTGATCGCTAGCGATATCGTTACGATCTCGCTGTGTCTGACATGCTACTGCGATCAGGGACCCCGCTGAGAATCGTACGTCGTAGCAGATCATCTGAAACTTTATTTCGTCGCTGGATCTCCCGCTGACATCGCTGAATCGGCGTGTGTGACGCCGATTCAGCGATGTCTTCACTGGTAACCAGGGTAAACATCTGGTTACTAAGCGCAGGGCCGCGCTTAGTAACCCGATGTTTACCCTGGTTACCAGCGTAAACGTAAAAAAAACAAACATTACATACTTACCTTCAGCTGTCTGTCCCCGGCGCTCTGCTTCTCTGCACTCCTCCTGCATCCTGTGTCAGCACCGGCCAGCCAGAAAGCACAGCAGTGACATCACCGCTCTGCTTTACGGCTGACCGGCGCTGACAGTGCAGAGGAAAGCAGAGCGCCGGGGGACAGACACGGAATGTAAATATGTAATGTTTGTTTTTTTATGTTTACGCTGGTAACCAGGGTAAACATCGGGTTACTAAGTGCGGCCCTGCGCTTAGTAACCCGATGTTTACCCTGGTTACCCGGGGACTTCGGGATCGTTGGTCGCTGGAGAGCTGTCTGTGTGAGAGCTCTCCAGCGACCAAACAGCGACGCTGCAGCGATCGACATCGTTGTTGTATCGCTGCAGCGTCGTTTCAGTGTGACGGTACCCTTAGACCAGGAGATCATAGCTGATTAGAGCTGATAGAAGGGATTGCAAAGTGACCCAACTAAACTATCAGCTCTAATCAGCTATGATCTCCTGGTCTAACTTCCTACATGATGAGAAAGTGTTGTGTATAAAGCACAAATGACTCACTCCTTTCAGATAAAGTCAATGTAGGGGGAAGGGCAGCACTACTACATTGTAAAGGCCCCTTCACATTTAGCGACGCTGCAGCGATACCGACAACGATCCGGATCGCTGCAGCGTCGCTGTTTGGTCGCTGGAGAGCTGTCACACAGACCGGTCTCCAGCGACCAACGATGCCGGTAACCAGGGTAAACATCGGGTAACTAAGCGCAGGGCCGCGCTTAGTAACCCGATGTTTACCCTGGTTACCATGCTAAAAGTAAAAAAAAACAAACAGTACATACTTACCTACAGCTGTCTGTCCTCCAGCGCTGTGCTCTGCTTCTCTGCACTCCTCCTGTACTGTCTGGGAGCCGGAAAGCAGAGCGGTGACGTCACCGCTCTGCTTTCCGGCTCACAGCCAGTACAGGAGGAGTGCAGAGCGCAGCGCTGGAGCACAGACAGCGGTAGGTAAGTATGTACTGTTTGTTTTTTTTTACTTTTAGCATGGTAACCAGGGTAAACATCGGGTTACTAAGCGCGGCCCTGCGCTTAGTTACCCGATGTTTACCCTGGTTACCAGTGAAGACATCGCTGGATCGGTGTCACACACGCCGATCCAGCGATGTCCACGGGAGATCCAGCGACGAAATAAAGTTCTGGACTTTATTCAGCGACCAACGATCTCCCAGCAGGGGCCTGATCGTTGGTCGCTGTCACACATAACGATTTTATTAACGATATCGTTGCTACGTCACAAATAGCAACGATATCGTTAACGATATCGTTATGTGTGAAGGTACCTTAATCCCTTCTATCAGCTCTGCTTTACTGCCCCTCCATCCTCACTGCCTATCCAGAGATGAGAGCTTAGTTTGTAAGCTCAGGATGCCCAATGCCATAGATCCCAACCAAATAAGCTGATGATGCACTGCACAATCAAATTCATGATTGTAATCATGGATCATGAATGAAATATAAATTTACCCTGATTCATAGTGATTCATAGCAATACATGTGTGTCTAATCTATTTTCTGTCTTATGTTCTGTTCCAGGAAACTCACAATACACAATGATACTAGATATAAATGTAAATGTATTTTTCTTTAAGTATATTTCACTAATATTTCATTAGGTGTGATATATCGTATTGTTCATCCTGCGCTTTGATGAACAGATTACCAGAAGTAAAGAAAACTGACACACGTGTATTGCTATGTATGTATCAGAGCATACTTGTATTCCATTTATGGACTGTGGGTACAATTATAAATTTTATTGTGTAGTGTATCATCAGTTTATCTGGTTGGGAGCTATGGCACTGTTCATCCGGAGGTTACAAATTGAGCTCTCACTTCTGGACATTCAGTGTGGAGGAGAAGCAGTATTTCCGAGCTTTCCGAGAAGGGTTTGCAATGTGACACAGTTAAACTCAGCTGTGCTTCCTCACCCCCTACAGAGACCTAACCTGAGAGGTGTGGGTAAGCCGTGCTTTATACTCAGCACTATCTAATGATACTGGAAGTTAGACCAGGTGATCAGAACTGTATCCTTCTATCTCACACAAAGATAAACCCAAGCTATGGAGTGTTCTCTAGGATGTTGCTGCTTGCTTATGATTGTGCAACTTATTCAGTGGGAGGAAGTACACGCCCCCAGTAAAATAATAACTAATAACACCCTCTTGGACTTAAAAAAAAGTTAGCTCATTATGCGCAAATACTTTGATTGCTACATAGAGGCGAAATTAAAATACAATCCACATTTTACTCTACTCTGCAACCATTATTACATCCTATGTCCAATTCATCATGAAAAATTTGATGAAAGGTTCTTTTTAAAAAAATCACTTAGGCTCATGCTCATGGCTATATTAGTGCGGTTTTACTACCATAAGTCAGCAGTAAGCCTATGGCAGGTTTGCTATAGAAGTGCTAGATACTGTACCTCTGTAGTATGGTGGAAAAATAAACTGGCTTGTTCTAGTGGATACCAAATATATAGATGTAGACAGCTTAAAATGAATAATCAAAGTGCAATGAGCGTTCATTCGGGAGCTTCATGCTTTCAGTGCCAATTGCATGGCATGGCCACCTAAATACAGAGTACAAGGCATGCCACTATACACACTGGCAGAGCAAGCTATAGCAGTATTAGTGACACTTATATCTGTATGGAGCAATGGGTTTTTCCGTTGCTTTTATGGAACAATTTCTTTACTATACAGTGGGGCAAAAAAGTATTTAGTCAGTCAGCAATAGTGCAAGTTCCACCACTTAAAAAGATGAGAGGCGTCTGTAATTTACATCATAGGTAGACCTCAACTATGGGAGACAAACTGAGAAAAAAAAATCCAGAAAATCACATTGTCTGTTTTTTCAACATTTTATTTGCATATTATGGTGGAAAATAAGTATTTGGTCAGAAACAAACACTCAAGATTTCTGGCTCTCACAGACCTGTAACTTCTTCTTTAAGAGTCTCCTCTTTCCTACACTCATTACCTGTAGTAATGGCACCTGTTTAAACTTGTTATCAGTATAAAAAGACACCTGTGCACACCCTCAAACAGTCTGACTCCAAACTCCACTATGGTGAAGACCAAAGAGCTGTCAAAGGACACCAGAAACAAAATTGTAGCCCTGCACCAGGCTGGGAAGACTGAATCTGCAATAGCCAACCAGCTTGGAGTGAAGAAATCAACAGTGGGAGCAATAATTAGAAAATGGAAGACATACAAGACCACTGATAATCTCCCTCGATCTGGGGCTCCACGCAAAATCCCACCCCGTGGGGTCAGAATGATCATAAAAACGGTGAGCAAAAATCCCAGAACCACGCGGGGGGACCTAGTGAATGAACTGCAGAGAGCTGGGACCAATGTAATAAGGCCTACCATAAGTAACACACTACGCCACCATGGACTCAGATCCTGCAGTGCCAGACGTGTCCCACTGCTTAAGCCAGTACATGTCCAGGCCCGTCTGAAGTTTGCTAGAGAGCATTTGGATGATCCAGAGGAGTTTTGGGAGAATGTCCTATGGTCTGATGAAACCAAACTGGAACTGTTTGGTAGAAACACAACTTGTCGTGTTTGGAGGAAAAAGAATACTGAGTTGCATCCATCAAACACCATACCTACTGTAAAGCATGGTGGTGGAAACATCATGCTTTGGGGCTGTTTCTCTGCAAAGGGGCCAGGACGACTGATCCGGGTACATGAAAGAATGAATGGGGCCATGTATCGTGAGATTTTGAGTGCAAATCTCCTTCCATCAGCAAGGGCATTGAAGATGAAACGTGGCTGGGTCTTTCAACATGACAATGATCCAAAGCACACCGCCAGGGCAACGAAGGAGTGGCTTCGTAAGAAGCATTTCAAGGTCCTGGAGTGGCCTAGCCAGTCTCCAGATCTCAACCCTATAGAAAACCTTTGGAGGGAGTTGAAAGTCCGTGTTGCCAAGCGAAAAGCCAAAAACATCACTGCTCTAGAGGAGATCTGCATGGAGGAATGGGCCAACATACCAACAACAGTGTGTGGCAACCTTGTGAAGACTTACAGAAAACTTTTGACCTCTGTCATTGCCAACAAAGGATATATTACAAAGTATTGAGATGAAATTTTGTTTCTGACCAAATACTTATTTTCCACCATAATATGCAAATAAAATGTTAAAAAAACAGACAATGTGATTTTCTGGATTTTTTTTTCTCAGTTTGTCTCCCATAGTTGAGGTCTACCTATGATGTAAATTACAGACGCCTCTCATCTTTTTAAGTGGTGGAACTTGCACTATTGCTGACTGACTAAATACTTTTTTGCCCCACTGTATGTGTCCCATTGAATCATCAGATACAGTATATTTCTTACTTTCCCTAAAATTATGATTCTTATTTTAGAAGCCCATAGAGTCAACATTTGTACGTTCTCTCCGTTTTTACATGGAATTCCTCCATATATTTCGGTTTTCTCACACATTTTGAAGACATAGGGAATTTATATTGTGAGTTGCAATAGGGACAGAGATGATAATGTCTGTGAAGCGTTGTGGAAGTTAATGGCGCTATACAAGGGATTTATAAAAATAAATAATATGCAAAATTTGTGCTTTGACTCGTTCCTGAGATATTTGTCTAAATCTTTTCACTGTGCAAAATTATGCTATGAGTTTTGGCCTGGGTTAACATTGTTCAGTCCTACTTGCGATGGAGCAGCCTGAGGTTATCACTCCAGTGCTGTGATATCTAAGGAATAGCGAAGAAAAGAAATTTGTTATGACTTTTCTTTTTAACGTCTGTGTACAAACGTTTTTTCTATGTAAAACAGGCAAGAGGTGTTAAGTAGCTGACATAAATATATGGGGTGAATAATTGGAAAATAATTTCTTGTCAGCACCAGCACATTTGTAAATGACAAATTGCATACATACACAGCTGTTGGCTATGATGACTAATAAACTTATATTGGAGTCTTTTCTGTCAGCATTAACTTTATTTAGGATGCTGCAAAGATAACTTTATTGTTGTTATGGGCTACGCAACATGATTCATAGTTTATGTACGTGCTAGGCAACATGGTAGGCCATTCATTAAACTGGAGCAGCTTCTGAACTATACTAGAACTATACCTGAACTTGAACCTAAACCCAAACCCCATCTCTCTCTCTTTTTCTCTCTCCTCCATGAACTCCTGAATTGTTAAACGGACTTCCAGAAGAAATCCGTGTTCGTAGTTCAGCAACCAACATTAGGTGTCCTGTATAAACTCTCCAACTGTAAAATGGAGTTCCTAGAGAAATCCGTGTTCGTAGTTCAGCACCAGACATTAGGTGTCCGGTACGAACTTCTCAAATGTAAAACGGACTTCCAGGAGAAGTCTGTGTTCAGAGTTCAGCACCCAACAATAGTGTCTGCCCGGTATGAACTCTCAAACTGTAAGATGGACTTCCAAGTGAAGTTCATGTTCTGAGGTCAGCACCGGACACTAGGTGTCTGGTATGAACTTCTGAACTGTAAAACGGACTTACAGGAGAAGACTGTGTTCAGGGTTCAGCACCCAACACTAAGTGTCCGGTACGAACTCCCAAACTGTAAAATGGACTTCCAGGCGAAGTTCATGTTCTGAGTCCAGCACCTGACACTAGGTGTCTGGTACTAACTCCCAAACTGTAAAGCGGACTGCCAGGAGAAGTCTGTATTTGGAGTTCAGCACCCAACACTAGGTGTCCGGTGCGAACTTCCAAAGTGTAAAATGGACTTCCAGGTGACCTTCGTGTTATGAATTCAGCACCGGACACTAGGTGTCTGGTACGAACTTCCAAACTGTAAAATGGACTTCCAGGAGAACTCTGTGTTTGGAGTTCAGCACCCAACACTAGGTGTCCGGTGCGAACCCCCAAACTGTAAAATGGACTTCCAGGTGACCTTTGTGTTATGAGTTCAGCACTGGACACTAGGTGTCTGGTAAGAACTCCAGGACTGTAAAACGGACTTCCAGGAGAAGTCCGTGTTCGGAGTTCAGTACCAGACACTACGTGTCTGGTACAAACTCCGGAACTATAAAATGGACTTACAGGTGAAGTTCATGTTAGGAATTCAACAGCCGACAGTAGGTATCCTGTACGAACTCCTGAACTGTAAAACGCACTTGCAGGTGAAGTTCGTGTTCGGACTTCAGCACCTTACAGTTTGGTTCGCTCCTCTCTGCCAGTGATTTAACATTGATTCATATCTTAGCCAAATGCCACAAACTTATTTAGTAAGACAACCCCTCTAAACACGTGTCCTTCTTTAATTTGAAAATCTCGCTCTAAGCAACAATTGGTGTTGAAAGAAGCTTTCATTAACATTATCCTTTTTTTTTACACCAATGTTTAATAAAACAATAATTTAGGTCAATCCTCTCTCATTTTTAACAGTTCATTAGCTAAAGATCTGTAGTTATTATAGACTGACTTATAAAAATGATAGATTTTTATTTATAGTGACGTTCCAGTCATTAATTCTGCGGAATGAAAAAAAGCTGGATGAAAAAAATGGGTTCATTAGAAGAAGAAAAAAGATGACATTGGTAATTTGATGAAATTGGTTCTTTGACAATCACTGCAGAAGATGAAACATTAGTTCTACTTCACTTCTCATTCCATATTGAATACTTAACACAATTCCCATTGTCTTCTGCTATATTTAGGACTGTTCATCCAATGTTGTTTGTCCTTATAAATATTAGGTGGTGCCACTGCACAGAAAATAAAGCAGAATAGCACATCGCCAGTATGGTTAACCACCAGCGCAGTTCTGACTGTTTGCATAGACACATTTTTTTTTTCTTGATCCTCAACCAATTAATTTTGAGAGCTTTCAGATATGTTTGAATTGTAGACCACTCCCTTTTGCTACAAATCCTCTCATCTCTTGGCATCACAGACCGAATATTCAGTGTCTCCCTCCCCCACACCACCTCCTCACTTCGCCCCTTGTTAGTCGGTGTTCCTCAACGCTCTGTTCTAGGACCCCTACTCTTCTCCATCTACACTTTCGGCCTGGGACAGCTCATAGAATCCCACGGTATGCAGTACCATCTCTACGCTGATGACACGCAGATCTACCTATCCGGACCTGACCTCACCCCTTACTTACCAAAATCCCGCAATGTTTGTCTGCTATTTCAGCCTTCTTTTCTGCTCGCTTTCTACAACTGAACATGGACAAAACATAATTCATCATCTTTCCCCCATCTCACTCTACCCCTCCACCAGACCTATCCATCAATGTCAATGGCTGCTCACTTTCCCCAGTCCCACACGCCCGGTGCCTCGGGGTGATCCTCGACTCTGCCCTCTCTTTCAAGCCACATATCCAAGCCCTTGCCTCCTCCTGCCGTCTCAAACTCAAAAATATTTCCCGGATCCGTGCTATCCTTGACCGCAACACCACTAAAACGCTAGTGCATGCCCTTATCATCTCCCGCCTCGACTACTGCAACCTCCTACTCTCTGGACTCCCCTCGAGCACTCTGGCACCACTCCAATCCATCCTACACTCTGCTGCCTGACTAATCTACCTGTCTCTCCGCTATACCCCAGCCTCTCCCCTATGTCAAGCCCTTCACTGGCTTCCTATCGCCCAGAGAATCCAGTTCAAAACCCTCACAATGACATACAAAGCCATCCACAACCTGTCTCCTCCATACATCTGTGTCATGGTCTCCCGGTACCTACCTACACACAACCTCCGATCCTCTCAAGACCTCCTTCTCTACTCCCCTCTCATCTCTTCTTCCCATAACCGCATCCAAGACTTCTCCCATGCTTCCCCCATACTCTGGAACTCTCTACCCCAACACATCAGACTCTTGCCTACCACAGAAACCTTCAAAAAGAACCTGAAGACCCACCTCTTCCGACAAGCCTACAGCCTGCAGTGATCCTGAAGTTACTGAACCGCCACACAACCTGCCCTACCCTCTCCTAGTGTTTCATCACCCATCCCCTGCAGACTGTGAGCCCTCACGGGCAGGGTCCTCCCTCCTTATGTACCCGTGTGCCTTGTTATTTGCTCATGTTTAATGTATTTGTCTATATCTGCCCCGTATTCACATGTAAAGCACCATGGAATAAATGGACCTATAAAAATGTATAATAATAATAATAAAAATAATTTTCTGCAGTGTTATTGAAGTCAGTCACCAATGGCGACTTTTCTATCCAAGGATATTTATTAGGATTGTTTCTAATGTCATCGTATTTCTAACTTATATAGATCTGTATATATGCTTGGAAATGAGTAATAATAGCTTTATTCACATCATACATGGAGCTTTCATTTCAGATTATGTTTAATTTGACAGGAAAAACAGCAAGGCATCCATCCCTATTTTTCCTGCCAAAGCGACGCACATCACAAGTGAATCCAATAAACACCGTTATGAGACAGTAGCGTCCATCTAGCATCTAACAGTGATGGTACTCATCGAGCACTGGTAGAATCTGTTATATAAACTATCTAGCAGTTTGTTTGAGTTTCCAGTATGGAAAGAAACCAGAATGCAGATGTGAATAGATCCTTAAAAATAATGATCATAGATTCATAAAATGATAGAATGGTAGAGTTGGAAGGGACCATCAGGGTCATCGTGTCCAACCCCCTGCTCAATGCAGCACAGGATTCACTAAATCATCTCAGACAGATGTCTGTTCGGCCTCTGTTTGAAGACGTCCATTGTAGGAGAACTCATCACCTCTCGTGGCAGCCTGTTCCACTCATTAATCACGCTCACTGTCAAAAAGCTTGTTCTAATATCTAATCTATATCTACCCCCTTTTCAGTTTAATTCCATTGTGTCTCGTGTTTCCATGTGCAAATGAGAATAAGGATAATCCCTCTACAATGTGAAATCCCTTCAGATATTATATTTGCAGACAGCTATTAAGTCTACTCTTAGTCTTCTTTTTTGCAAGCTAAACATTCCCAGATCCTTTAACCCTTCTCTGTAGGACATATTTTGCAGTCCGCTCACCATCCTTTTAGCTCTTCTCTGAGCTTGCTCCAATTTTTCAATGTCTTTTTTAAAATGTGGTGCCCAGAACTGGACACAGTATTCCACATGAGGTCTGTCCAAGGAGGAGTAGGGGGGGATAATTACTTCACATGATCTAGACCAGGGGTGTCAAACTGCATTCCTCGAGGGCTGCAAACAGGTCATGTTTTCAGGATTTCCTTGCATTGCACAGGTGATAATTTAATCACCTACACACATAATGATTACAACACCTTGTGCAATGCTAAGGAAATCTTGAAAACACGCATGGTTTGAGGCCCTTGAGGAATGCAGTTTGACACCCCTGATCTAGACTCTATGCTTCTCTTAATACATCGTAGAACTGTGTTTGCTTTTTTGCTGCTGCATCACACTGTTGACTTATGTGCAGTCTATGATCTATTACTATACACAAGTCTTTTTCACACGTGCTGTTGCTTAGTTATATTCCTCCCATTTTAAAGATGTAATTTTCATTTTTCTTGCCCAGATGTAGAATCTTTCATTTCTCCATGTTACATGCCATTCTGTTAGTCACTGCCCATTGTTCAAGCTTATCTAGATCCTTCTGAATCCTTTCTCTGTCTTGTCTAGCATTAGCTATACCTCCAAGCTTTTCATTGATCATTTAATTCAAATTAATTTCTAAAAAACAGAGATGCAGAGTAACATACAGGTGAAAGCTTGAGCTGCGGCCAAGTGTCAAAAGTGTAGAGAGGCAAAACAATTCAGCTTGATACGCTATGTAGTGGCCATTTCAAGGGACCGCACCTCAGACTCCATTTAGCTCCTGATCAGTAGTGCCACCAGGTATCAAATCCTACCGATCCTCTATTAATAATCTATTCTAAGCTAATGGACAGCCCCTTTAAATATTTGATTGAAATTACACAGTTATTGTTTGAGATCTGTTTTATTATTATTTTCTTCATGAAAACTATGCAAAGCTAGAACGGATTAGAAATGCAGAAAGTGCTAGTGAAATGTACACTTGGGCATGCTATGAGCTACAGCATAGTGTTCTTGTATGTTCTCAAGTTGTATTGATTTATGCTTATTTATGATCTCTTGCGGGTGCTAACAGAGATCTATCAGAAGCTTCTTTGGAGGGGAGGGTTTTTGCACCTTGGGTGCCATCACTCATTTCATGAGCTTATGTATGTGTCACATTACTAATAGACACGAAATGTTGATCATTTGTCAAAGATTAATAATCGCCTTTCTTAGCGACGGTACTATGCTTTCAATTACATTTAATCACTATTTTCATCTGTTTTTATTTATTGTTATTTTTCTATTCGCTGAGGTCCCTGGGTTACATTGATCATCATGCTATTAGGTTTTAGATCTATTGTTAGATTATCTGTCATATGTAATCATTTAGTTGTTTTAGTGTGTTTACAGATTTTAATATTTTCTCATTACCGTTGACCTTTTGGAATTTTTCCAATATTGTACATTCTTTATTTCTTAACACAGCAACAGTGTTGTGTCCTGAAATAAAAGCATACTTCCGTTTATGCATTAGGGATAGTTCTTCTAATTAGCCATAGTATTTCAGGGCCAAATTACATTCTTATGCACATGGCAGTCTGCATTCTGCTGACAGACTAGCAAGAAATAATGGGAAAATTATATCTCTCATCGTGATTCTCTAAAATGGGATGAATCTCGCTCATGTAGAAGGAAAGTGCTGTAAACGCAATTCTTCAAAATACAAGATAAGTTGTAACCTATTCTTAAAAGCCTATTGCTTAACACTTAACCAAAATATATAGTAATCTATCTGAATATTTAATGTCTTAACTGTCTTATGCAGTAATGTTGAGGTTGACAACTATACTGTTTTGTCTTGATTCCTGAGGTGGGGTAGAGAACTACTCCTTTTTTCAATATTCTCTATTTTTCAACTTTTGAAGCATGATTTGATACCAATCCTTTTGACTTGTCTGCTTTAGCAAAAAAAGAATGTTTTGTAGCATATTTCCTGTGTGGTTCCTCTGTTATTATTCCTAAAAATATATGAATATATTGGCAACTGAGTGTCCAATCAATGCCGACTTTTTTGGGACACACCCACACCCCTATTAAAAAGGGAAATGGTAACACACAGTACAGTTGGACGGTTCTTTGCAATGGGAATTTGTCAGCATTTTGCAATGTAATTTGAGATTAATATGATGTAGTGGAGAAAACTTTAATTCCAGATATGTGTCACTTACTAGGCTGTGGTTTGCTATTTCAATACAATCAGTGATTTATTAGCAGGAGATTATCGCTACAGGACAACTGGCCTCATGCCTCTTAGTCCAACCACAGCCCTAGCACTGATTAGCAGTCACCATAGATTGCACAGAAATTTGTGGTGTGGGTGGAGTTATCAACTGAGCTCTGCTAAATCTGCAGCAAAGATGTCATTCTATCACAACTGCTGCTCCCAGTAAACTAAGTGATACTTTGCTGGAATCAGAGTATGTGTCCCTACCTCATCATGCGGAGACATTATATTAAAATCTGCAGACAGATTCCTTTTAAAAAATAATTGACAATTATTGTTACCAGATGATAGTTTGCATGCTATTTTACAAATATTGCTGCATGCCATCAAACAGTAAAACTTATAAAAGGGGCAATAAATTTAGTTTTAATTGGCATTATCCATTATTAATGGTTGTCCGAGGAATGTTCTGCCACTCTAAATGCACTTGGACATGCAAATCATCTGCTATTGGCAGCTCCCTTTGCAACTGTCAACAAATAGAGATGGGCGAATCCAAACAGTAAAGTTCGGCGCCCGCACCAAACACCTACTGTTTGGGCATGGACACCGAACATGGACTTCTCCAGGAAAGTCCTTGTTACTGTTTGTGTTTGGCTGCCCGAACACCGGCAAACACCGCTTCTGAAATCATCCCGGCCGGTCAGAGAGCCGCAGTTCCCAGGCTGTCAAAAGACAGCATGAGCGCTCAGTTGTGATCGGAGGTATAAAATTTACCTTTGGTCACTGGTGTCAGCTGATGGGACTACTGATTCCATCATCTGACACCTACTGATGCTAATAACAGTGAGAGCAGGAGCGGAGGATGGGAGTATTCATCAGCTGCTCCTGCACTGTGAATAAATAATTAAAAAAAAAAAACAGTATGGGTTCCACTGCCTTTTTGGTAACCAGCCAGACAAAACTCACAGCTGGGGGCTACAACCCTCAACTGTCAGCTTCAGCAAGGCTGGTTATCAAGAATAGAGGGGGCCCTATGCTGTTTTTTAAATTATTTAAATAAATAATTTTAAAAAATGTCGTGGATTTCCCCCATTTTTGACAACCAGCCTAGATAAAGCAGAAAGCTGAGGGCTGGTATTCTCAGGCTGATAAGGGGCCATGGATATTGGCCCCCAGACTAAAAATGTCAGCCCGCAGCTGCCCAGAAAAGACACATCTATTAGACGCACCAATTGTATTGCTTTGCCTGGCTCTTCCCACTTCCTTTGTAGCAGTGGCACGGGGGTTCATATTTGTGAGGTTGATGCCACCTTTGTATTGTCACTCAGGTGACATCAAGCCCATGGTTAGTAATGGAGAGGTGTCTATAAGACCCTTATCCATTACTAATCCTATAGTTGTGTAAGGGGGTCACAAAGACTATTTTATACCCCAAGCACGTCCCGTTCAAACTTTGGTAAATGTTGAATGTATTTTACTATGTTTCTTAATGCTGCTAAATGTACTTTTGTATATAATTATTTATATATGTTTCTAAGGCTACTATGTACATATATTTATATAATGAGCAAATAGGGAGAGTACAGTACCTCAAGTTGGACACTTGATGGGGTAAAATACTGTGTGTAATTCATATAGGAGGATGTTGTGAATTCTGCTCTTGGGTTCCCTCCAGTGGTGGTAGGTGGGAATGCAGTTGTCTGAGTCACAGTCCTGGCCAGGTGTATCTGCTAATTGCTGTTCTGATGGGATATTTAAGTGTGCAGGATTCATTAGCCCTTGCCAGTTGTCAATGTTTCCTTGGAAGTATTGGATCTCTGCCTGGCCTCACCTGCTTAGCTGCCAATTTCAGCAAAGATAAGTGTTTTGTTTTTTGTATCTGTGGCACACTGTTGTGTGCTTGTTTCAGTTTACTCCTGCTCTGTTTGTAGGTTTCACTGGAGTTGCAGATATACGCTCCTACATCTTTACTTGGATAAACTCAAACTCACAAGAAAAACATGGGTCCCATATGCTAGAGGGTAATGCCAAATTGGCCTATAATGCATACCCATGAGGTAACTGGACATTAGATGTATACTCCTAATACTTACAACACTTTGAATAAATGGAGTTCCATACATACAATATTAAAAGTTGGTGTACTTTATTATAAATCTCAAAAATTACATATAAATAACAAAATTATAACAGAAAAAAAGGGGAAAGACAGGACCCTAGTAAGGAAATCTTTACTTGGATGTAGGAAGTTTTTTGTTTATTCTGCTGTGGATTTTTTGAAAGGTTTTAATACTGACCGCACAGAACTCTGTCCTATCCTGTCCTATCTAGCTAGAGTGGCCTCCTGTGCTAAATTCTGTTTTTTCTGCCTGTGTATGTTTTTTCCTCTCCGACTCACCGCCAATATTTGTGGGGGGCTGTCTATCCTTTGGGGATTTTCTCTGAGGCAAGATAGTATTCCAATTTCCATTTTTAGGGGAATTTAGTCCTCCGGCTGTGTCGAGGTGTCTAGGTGTGTTGGGTACACTCCACGGCTACTTCTGGTTGCGGTGTTAAGTTTGGGGTTGCGGTCAGTATAGTGGCCACTTTCTCCAGTGAAAGTTCTCATGCAGCTCCAAGGTCACCGGATCATAACAGGAGGAGCTACTTGTGGATAAGATAGATGGTTTCCTGCTTTTTAGTCAGTAGGGGCCATTGAGCCCAGTCAGGGCCGTCAGCTCTGCAATGTTTAAGAAAAGGGTCCAGCTGTCCAGAGCCAGTAGGCCAGAAGGTTACAGCAGAATAAGAATGCAGGTCACTCCAAGATGTGGTAGCTTTTTACAAGGGCAGATGCCCTCATGTCTGGTGCGAAACAGGCAAGGGAACTTCTGAAGAGGGAGGATGTTGCAGTACCTGTCGAGGCGGGACGAACCTGGTACATACTGAAGGACATTGGGAACAGCACAGGGAAAGTGAAAGATGTGAACGGTGCAGATCTCCATGTTGATGCTGCAACTGATGTGGACATTCTGCGATTGAAAACAAGTAAAGTTATACATCTAAAGTTGGAATTGGACTCTGTCTCTATTTGTGCAACAACGCAAGCAATAGAATTATGGCTGCCCAGATGGGACCCTAACGGTGCAGGTTGTGTAGCCGAAGTTCTGCTGCTAAGGGGACATTGTATTTATGTGATTGGGAACCAGGGTGCGATTAAGCAGTTTAAAACAGCCACGACTATGGCCCTGGCACCCCTCAACAGTTGTAGGGTAAATAAAGACACAGCCAGAATAAAGTCTTTTATTAAAAATAAAACAAAACACACTTTTACTTTTTTATTTAAAAATAACAAACATAGTTCCTATTCCACCGAAGCTCTTGTTCTCCTGTAATAAAACTAAAATTTAAAAACAACAATAAACCGTACCTGTCTGTCATTCTGTCCCATGCTGTAATCCATGTGTGTGGGAAACAGTTTTCAAGCTGGACGGTGCCAAGATGCAACCATCCAGGCTGAGAACCACTGGTGACTAAGCGTCAGTGACCGGTGGTGACCAGAGAATACCTCTGGTCACTGAGGCTGAGTTTCCAGCCGAGCTGTACTGCGGTGACCTCGGTGAGATCCCCGCTAGATGCGTGAGTGTTTTTCTATCTTTGTATGCTATCATCTAATGTGTCTATTACTATTTTTCTGTCAATATTTATGTAATTATTAAAAGCATCTTTGTGACCATTGCTTAATGTCAAGATTATTGACTTTCTGTGTTTTTTTTATGCTTACAGTCTTGCCAAGCCACACATGTGGAAATCCTGGACGACTACAAAATGGCCTGCAACAGGGGACATCATTTAACGTAGGGGACAAGGTCCGCTACAGCTGCAATACAGGCTACATACTTGAAGGACATGCTCTGCTATCCTGCGTATCGAGCTCCCAGAACAGCGCCTCTTGGGATTTCCCTCTTCCCACCTGTAGAAGTACGTGCTTGAATATTTGTCGGGCTGCTTTATAAAACACTGTCCTGTCATTTTGGTTAAGCGATTTTTGAGTCAGCAATGTTTCATCTGGAATGACAGTATGTTACTGTGTGTTTCCTGGTCCAGCATAGGTTTCGCTCAGTGCCTCCTGTCATCACATGCATTTTTAATGGTGTACTCAAGCTGATCCAGCTGCTTTGTTTACTGCCAAAACATATTTGTACAAAGCATAGTCATAGATTCAACTCTCTTCGAGGATCAGCACACAGGTTATTTCATTCTCAGTTTTGTTGTTGCGTTTGTTTATTTTGTCTTCTTTATCGTAAGCTTTAAAAGGTAACCTTGTATCTTCAGCTTAAGGGAACCTGTCACCAGAATTAGCTGTCCCGGAACGAAACGATAGTGATCTTTTGTGACTTTCTTATACTCACCCCCATCTAGTTACATCAATGCTGTTACCTTCTTCTGATGAGCGTTTTAGTCTTATTCCTTGCTACCATGACAATTTTCATTTCCATTATTTTTTTTTCAATTGAGTAAAATGACTCAACTGGAAAAAAAAATTTAGAATTTTTTTTCCATCTGTGCCATATCTTCGAATACCTGTCTATATAAGTCCATTTATGAATGAATACGTACTGTATTGGATGTCATTTTGTTGAGCTATCCCTGTTTCCTAAGGATATAAATATGTAGTAGGATAGAAGTATCACAAGACGCGCGCATTAGGCCTCTACCACGGCGAAAGGCCTCCAATGTCAGGTTAGTTTACAGTGAATAGGTGATTGCACAAAAGAAGTGACTTACTCGTGTTTTATAGGAAATGTCTCCCACTAGGATTTACAAACCACCACCATTTTCCTCACATTTGCCCATGAGAATATGAAGGACACTGATCCAAGTACTTGGACAACTTGCATTCACACTGTAACCTCTGGGGATTTAGTGTTACTAAAATGTTAGCATATGAAATTACTAACCCTGTTTAAAACCATCAGATTACATGGTTACACTGTGATGAGAAAATTGCAGCCATAAACATTTACATCATGAGAAAAATAGGATGAAAAATGTTTCAGCTCTTTGGTAGCTGCACACATCACGCTACACTATATCTCTCCACTTATCAAGCACACGTCATTAAATTACTCCCCAAGATCCCATTTACACGCTCAACACCGGTATACTTTTAAATAAAAATGTTTCTAGACATAGTCATTTTGTATATGTCATCCCCACGTTGTGTGCATTTCTTTTTTCTAGCGGATGATGCGTGTGGAGGAACTTTAAGAGGCCAAAGTGGAATCATCACAAGTCCCCATTTCCCCTCGGAATACAATAACAATGCTGACTGCACATGGACAATCCTCGCGGAGGTTGGAGATACAATTGCCTTGATCTTCACAGACTTTCAGTTAGAAGATGCCTACGACTATTTGGAAGTCACAGGAACAGAAGGCTCTTCTCTCTGGTAAGGGAACACTTTTGCTTTATGGCTGTTGCAGATTGATCATTCAGAAACATGTGAAACATTTAATATTAGGTGTATGTAGAAGGATCACAAGAATTGCTATGACTAAAATGTAAAGTTTTAACCCCTTCACGCCCCCCTTCAGCCCTTTTTACTTATGACTTTTGTGTTTGAAACTGTTAAACTGTAAAGCGCTGCGGAATATGTTGGCGCTATATAAATAAAGATTATTATTATTATTCCTTTTTGCGCTTTCGTTTTTCGCTCCCCTCCTTCCCAGAGCCATAACTTTTTTATTTTTCCGTCAATATGGCCATGTGAAGGCTTATTTTTTTGCGGGACGAGTTGTACTTTTGAACGACACCATTAGTTTTACCATGTCTTGTACTAGAAAATGGGAAAAAAAAATTCCAAGTGTGGTGAAATTGCAAAAAAAGTGCAATCCCACATTTGTTTTTTGTTTGGCTTTTTTGATAGGTTCACTAAATGCTAAATCTGACCCGCCATTATGATTCTCCAGGTGATTACAAGTTCATAGACACCAAACATGTCTAGGTTATTTTTTACCTAAGTGGTGAAAAAAAATTCTAAACTTTGCTAAAAAAAAATTTGCGCCATTTTCCGATACCCATAGCGTCTCCATTTTTCGTGATCTGGGGTCGGGTGAGGGCTTGTTTTTTGCATGCCGAGCTGCCGTTTTTAATGATACCAAGTTTGTGCAGATATGTTCTTTTGATCGCCCGTTATTTCATTTTAATGCAATGTCGCGGCAACCAAAAAAACATAATTCTGGGCGTTTCAAATTTTTTTTCTCACTACGCTGTTTAGCAATCAGGTTAATGCTTTTTTATTGATCAGGCAATTCTAAACACGGCGATACCAAATATGTGTAAGTTTGATTTTTTTTATTGTTTTATTTTGGATGGGGCAAAAGGGGGGTGATTTAAACTTTTATATTTTTTTTATTTTTTTCATATTTTTTAAAACATTTTTTTTAAAACATTTTTTTTAACTTTTGCCATGCTTCAATAGCCTCCATGGGAGGCTAGAAGCTGGCACAACTGGATCGGCTTTGCTACATAGCAGCGATCATCAGATCGCTGCTATGTAGCTGAATCGCAGGCTTGCCATGAGCGCCGACCACAGACTGGCGCTCAAAGTAGGCCTGCATCAGTAACCATAGAGGTCTCAAGGACCTCTATGGTTACTATCCTGATGCATTGCTGACCCCCGATCATGTGACGGAGGTTGGCGATGCGCTCATTTCCGGCTGCGCAGCCAGAAGCGGTAGTTAAATGCCGCTGTCAGCGTTTGACAGTGGCATTTAACAGGTTAATAGCTGTGGGTGGATCGTGATTCCACCTGCCGCTATTGCGCGCACATGTCAGCTGTACATAACAGCTGACATGTCGCGACTTTGGTGTGGGCTTAACGCCGGAGCCCACATTAAAGGGGGAGACACGACATGTGCCATAATGGTACTGGGCATTTCGTGAAGGGGTTAATATATGAGCTTCTGTAATCTGAAAACTCATTCTATTCCACACTTCCAGTAGACTACTGTCATGAGATGTCTTTATGACTAGACATTGCATTGATGAACACACTGATTTTATTGGTAAAAAATGTTAAAGGGAATCCGTCACATCTACTGAAGAGCGAACGTGCTTGGATAAGGCATTATCTGAGGATAATTGTGTGCTAATCGAGTGACTTCGGCATGCTCGTAAAAAAATGTTCCAGTCCCAGCAGCTGCATGATAGGCAGCTGTTAGACAACTGTAACATATGCAGGGATTGCTTAATAAACAGGCATGCACACATGCAGCCGCAGAGACTTGGACATAGCTTTCGAACATGCCGAAGTCTTTCAGTTAGCACACGAGCGTGCTTGGATAACTTCTTATCAGAGTATGTTCGCTCATCACTAGTCAAGTCCCCAAATGCTATTAACCTGTAGATGTAGGTCAATTTACAGGGTGATAGTGTTGTAATGCCACATTACTGAAAGTGTGGCCTGTCAGAAAATTAACTTTATTCCTCCTGAGATCCACCAGCTTAGTCATAGAGGTTTGCCCAGAATGTGTATAGTCACAGCTCAGTGTTCAGTGATCGGTAGCGGTAAGCACGTTCCAACACTCTGATTGACAGCTCTCTCTGAAATGTACCTCTGCAGAGCGAGCTGCCAATCACAGTGCGGGGGCATGCTTACAGCTGCCAATCACAGGGCAGGGGCATGCTTACAGCTGCTAATCACAGTGTGGGGGCATGCTTACAGCTGCCAATCACAAAGCAGGGGCATGCTTACAGCTGACAATCACAGTGCGGGGGCGTGCTAACCGCTGATGCTTACACGGTTGTGAGTGATGACTGTAGCTGCTCTCGACACGCCTCTATGACTAAAAGCCGGTGGCTCCCAGGAGAAATAAAGTTCATTTGGTCCCCATAGTCACAGTATCAGTAAGGCAGATTGACAGCATTATAATACTATCAACCTGCACATAAGCCCCATATCTGCAGGTTAAGACATGACATGTTCCATTTAAAATAGTGTTGTTTTTATATATATATATAGTAGGTTTCTAAGAACTACTGAAGCAACTAATAAGACCTGGTGATTGACACACAAAGGCACTATACCAAGAGGCCTATATTAAGTAGTGAAAAAAGCACAATAGAATAATACAGACTTTATAAAGAAGGTTTTTTTATTAGTTAATGGTTATATAATTTTTAAGAATGCAGTTATTTTCATGTAAGAAGCCAAGTTCATTACTTAAGTTATAGGCTAGGTCTATTCTAGCTTTTCTGTTGCCTAAGGCCAAAAAAACCACTTGGAGCATTCAAATAAATTGAAAAGCTCATCAATTTATGTCTTTATGAAGACTGACTGTTCAATCACCTGACTGCTGCTTCTAATCACAAACCGCAGCGGTGCTGTGAATCACAGTTGGTGCCGTCTAAATCCAGGTGGTCACAATGAATCCAAGCTCCCAGGCAACATTACATTTAGTCTGGACAATAACTTTAAATTACCCCCTGCAAAGTACATATCAGTGGCTGACATTGGGGGTTAATATTACTTCTGTGCCCACTACTGTCGGGCTAATATGACCTTTATAGGTCCATGTGATGTCCATAGAGGCTCACTTGATTTCAGTAAGAACTAATAAATAGCTTCTACAGACATCATATCTTTCTATTAGACCACAATACTGAAAAACTGGTGGAGATAAGGCATTGCGGTAATCATCCATCACCCATCCAGGTTATTATTTTAATGAATTACACCTCTCTCCCAGCTTTCAATCACATTTTACCTTGCAAGAATCACCTCTTCCCCCATTGTGTAATAAATAATTATTTTAATAAATTACTGTAATACAATACTTAAAGACAATCTGACTATAGGTTTTTGCTATGTAATATGAGAACAGCATGATGTAGTGAAGAGTGCCTGGTTCTAGGGATGTGTCACTTACTGGGTTGTGTTTTGCCATTTCAAAAGAATCAGTATTTTATCAACTGGGAATTATCTATACAGGACAAGCTTCCTCACGCTGTCATGCTCTTGACGGTCTTAGGTATTGGAGGAGGCCTCAATCTGACACTGATACTGGGACCCTTACTATCCCTGTCTTGGGGGTACTCTTGATGGTAGAGAGGTCTGAGTCTCTGACCTCACTATGCTCCTGTTAATACCTTCTCTGTCCCCTTCCACACCCCATGGAGCCTGGGACAGAAATGTAATGTGAACAAGACACACAAAAAACAAAACAGGGATAATAGAAAAGCTCTATCATACAAAAGCACCAACCAACAATAGGGGGAGGATAGGAAGAGGAGATAAACATACACATACAACAGTACACATCAACAACGTCTCCTCTTCAAACACTTAGCTTAACCCCTTTCCGACATCGGGCGTAATAGTACGTCGATGTCGGACTCCCTCCTTTTGATGTGGGCTCCGGCGCTGAGCCCACATCTTTTCTGGCATACGTCAGCTGTTGTGAACAGCAGACATGAACCTCTAACAGCCGCAGGAGGAATTGCGATTCACCCGCTGCTGTTAACTAGTTAAATGCTGCTGTCAAACTCTGACAGTGGCATTTAACACGCGCTTCCGGCAAGTGCGGTGGAAATCCCGCCCATCGGTGCCCGTGTCACATGAGCGCAGGTCGCCGATAGGCCAGCATGATAACTAAAGGTCTCCAACAGACCTCTATGGTTGTCACTGACAGATTGCTATGAACGCCACCTAGTGGTAGGCACTCATAGCAAGAGAGCAATTCTGCTACATAGCAGAGCAGATCGGATTATGGCAACTTTCAGTCTCCAATGGAGACAACTGAAGCATGCCAAAAGTAAAAAAAAATGTTTTTAAAAATATTTAAAAAATAAAAAATATATAAAAGTTCAAATCACCACTCCTTTGCCCCATTCAAAAAACAATGAAAAAACAAACATGCACATATTTGGTATTGCCGCTTTCAGAATCACACGATCTATCAATATAAAAAAGAATTAACCTGATCGCTAAACGGTGTAATGAAAAAAAAGTCAATGCCAGAGTTAGTTTTTTTGGTTGCTGCAAAACAATGCATTAAAATGCAATAATGGGCGATCAAAAGGTTGTATCTGCACCAAAATGGTGTCATTTAAAACATATTCTCGACGTGCAAAAAATAAGCCCTCACCAAACCCGAGATCACAAAAAATAGAGACGATATGGGTATCTGAATATGTCACAATTTTTTTTTTTTTTACAAACCATGGAGCTTTTTTCACCACTTAGATAAAAAAGAACCTAGAATGTTTGGTGTCTGTAACTCATAATCATAACGGCAGGTCAGTTTTAGCATTTAGTGAACATAGTAAAAAAGCAAAACAAAAAAACATTTGTGGAATTGCGCTTTTTTTGCAATTTCACCGCACTTGGAATTTTTTTTCCCGTTTTCCAGTACATGATATGTCAAAATCAATGGTGTCATTCAAAAGTACAACTTGTCCTGCAAAAATCAAGCCCTTACATGGCCATATTAACCAAAAAAAAAGTTATGGCTCTGGGTAGAAGGGGAGCAGAAAATGAAAATACCTCAGGGGTTAAGGGGTTAAGTAGACAGCACAGAAAGACAAATCTCCAAAAGCAACAACGAACTTCTATTCAGCACATCATCTCCTAAGAGCAAGGAAGCGGAGCTTTCACTGGCAAGACAGAGAGGGTCTGGCCAGGTTTTATACCAGGAGGTAACAACCTGATTAGAAACAGCTGAAAATGGAGCTGCAAGTTTCTGACCAGCATACAAAGGGTCGTTAACTTCTTCAGCACCAAGGGAAACCAAATTAATTTAATATAGGATTGAAACACACAGGCTAAATGAAAGTCTGTGATTCACTATACATAGATCTTCTACCCCCACATCTCCCAGGTTGATGCCACACACTCGTGACACATGCCTCCTAGTCCAGTAATGCCCCAGCACTGATTAGCAGCTTTCCGTCACTATACAGTACTCATGCTGCTGTCAAATTATATGACATAAACCTCCTGACAGATTCCCTTTAATAGTGTAATGCATGAATTATTAATAACATCTAATTATACACCACTGTTATATAGAGGTAGGTTGTATCTTACTCTCAAAAAATAACCACCCTCTCCCCAGCACAAGATTCTGAGCACTGCTGTCTGCCACTGTGCCACATACACACACTGGCAGCAACTCTCAATAACATTTATGCTGTCAATCGCAGGCATACTACCTATTCTACCTATTCAGTCTCAGTTGCTGAATCACAGTCACACAGAATATTTAAAATATGCACATTTTTTATGGTTTAATGTAGAAAAAAACAGTTATGGCATCTTTTACTCCATTTACCAATCACTGTAAATAATCTTTTATTTGTACTGTTATAGTGATTTCAGGGATAATAAATATGTCTATGTAATTTACTGATTTATGATGTTTTATTTTTTTCAAAAATGTGATTTATTGCTTTCGCTATTTTTCGCAATTTGATAGAGAAAATAATATCTGACTTTGATTTGATCCCTAATTTACAGGTATATAAAGATGTATCTCAATGTACCAGTACATTGTGATAGTAAAGAAGAAGAATACAATTTTGATATATAGGTAGAGAAAATTATCTTATTCTTAACACTGCAGCATTTAGTCCAATTTTAAAGCTATGGCCTGCCATGCAATAGGTTGTAATTTTGAATCATGAGAAAGTCTATGTGTCAAATTAATTAAATAATTTAATTAACTATATGTGAATGTATCTACAGAGCATAGATAGATACTTGTGCCCCTGACCAAGGTCCTGTGTTACAGCAGTGTCCTGTCTAAGACACACCTAGTAAGACTGGGCAGCTCCCCCCCAAATGCCGGTGGAGAAAGAATGACTGACTCTTATATTCTTAACATTGTCCTGCTTTCAGGATCAGGACAACTGGGCTTATCATCATGGAGACATTACTGTACTGTCACTACCTGAGAGATACTTCAAGCCAGCCTTTGAGGTGAGATAATTATCTTGCTTCATGGTACATGAGGCCTTGGGTATAGAAGCACCACAAGGTACAGTAGAAAATGGACTTGGTTAGCTAGGGTGCCACCATAATCCACCCTCTCGGTCCAGACCAATAAATTAATTTAATTAATTAAGCAATTGAATTCAGCAATAATTTATGATATACAGAAAGGACTGACTGAATTCTAAAGACCAAAAGAGACTCATAAATATAAAAGCTTATCATGAGGCTTCTAGCTACTTAATAAGGGTAGTATATCTACTGCTCACCACTGGAATTCTTTTCTCTCTTGAAAATTGTGATCTCAGTCTTTATCGAACCAAGAAGGATTGGAGACGTGGCCATGCATATGCATACAAATGTGCCTTTTCCTTTTGAAGTGAGCACTAGCTCATCTTTCTCCAATAGTCCTCTAGACTTCAAATAGAAAAAGATGACAGCATACCTGGCAACATCTCCTACACGTCTATGCTTGTCCCCATATATGTAGCTACTGTAAGGGGTCAGACTTGGAAAGAGATCCCATTCCCCACCAACCTTAAATCATCCCTGAGATAGAACATTTAAAAAAATATGCTATAGATATATGGAGAGAGATATATTTCCTGTTCTTAGCAACCTCACACAGGGGCTCTTTGCACTGCCTTGCACAAATTCTAAATTTTAAGAGGTTCTTCTAATTTTATCCTAAGGATTCAGTCAAAGAAGACAGTGGTAAATTGGTAGAGAATAGAGATCTATCAATTTGACTGTTACCTAATTTAGTGAACATGTTTGATCTGTTAAACTTTTTTAATATTAATATAAATAACCTTTAGCTTTTGTCATGTTTCCTTGGGCAATGTTTTCAGGATATAAAGAAAGATGATGGCTCAGTCCTGGGCCCCTCCTTTTCTTTCTTTACACGGCCCCTATTGGACAAACAATCAGCAGATTTGGGTCCCAGTACCATCTCTATGCTGACAACACCCAATTATACACTTCTTCCCCCGACATCACCCCTACCCTAATTCAAAATGCCAAGAATTGTCTGTCTGCTGTCTCTAACATCATGTCCTCCTCTAACATCATGTCCTCCCTCTATCTGAAACAAAATCTCTCCAAAACTGAACTACTTGTGTTTCTCCCTTCTACTAACCTCACTCTACCCAACATCGAAATTACCCTGGAGGTTTCAACCATAACTCCCAAGCAGCATGCCCGCTGTCTTTGCGTCATATTTGACACCGAACATTCCTTTACTCCCTATATCCGATCACTCACTCGCTCCTATCACCTGCATCTTAAAATCATCTCCAGAATCCGACCTTTTCTCACCTTTGAAACTGCTAAGACTCTTACTGTCGCTCTCATTCATTCTCGTCTGGACTACTGCAACTCTCTTCTGATCGGTCTCCCTCTTTAAAAACTTTCTCCTCTCCAATCCATCTTGAATGCAGCGGCCAGGGTCATATTTCTGTCCAGCCGCTTCACCGATGCCTCCGTCTTGTGCCAGTCATTACACTGGCTACCCATTCACGACAGGGTCCAGTATAAACTCATCTCTCTCACCCACAAAGCTCTCCACAGTTCTGCACCACCTTATATCTCCTCTCTCATCTCCGTCTATCGCCCTACACGTGCCCTCCATTATACAAATGACCTAAGACTAACATCCCCCGTAATCCGAACCTCGCACCTCCGTCTCCAAGGCTT
Organism: Ranitomeya imitator; assembly: GCF_032444005.1. Lineage (NCBI taxonomy): Eukaryota > Metazoa > Chordata > Amphibia > Anura > Dendrobatidae > Ranitomeya > Ranitomeya imitator. The sequence continues at coordinate 386,551,793 of NC_091284.1, forward strand.
CTCTCGTGCTGCGCCAGCTCTCTGGAAAGCACTTCCCCAGACGATCAGACTGATACCTAGCCCCGACCTATTCAAGCGCGCTTTAAAACCCATCTCTTCAACCAAGCCTACCACATCAACTACTCAGTAAACTAACTTTGCCCTGTTCCCTCCTTCCAAATATTATCTGCATGTGAATCTGCACCCTACTATTCATCTGTCTCCACACCCTCCATGCACAGGATAACTGCACTTGATACTTGACTATTGCACTTAAACACACGGGCTGATGACCGGATCATGCAGCTTTAAATGAAAATCCCTATTTATAATGCCAGACCTGAAATAACAAGCACTTTTCACCTATTGTGTCCCCGCATTTCCTTGTATATTGTAAGCTTGCGAGCAGGGACCTCACCCCTAATGTCACTGTTTAAATTGTCTTATCTTGTACTGAATTTATTGTCTGTACATGTCCCCGCTTAATTGTAAAGTGCTGCAGAATATGTTGGCGCCATATAAATAAAAATTATTATTATTATTATTATTATGTATGTTCATTGACATTATATGGTCAATGTGGAACTGTTGAAGATTAGATTAAAATATGGAAGAGCAGATGAACACTTACCGGAGATACCAAAGTGAATAAATTGGAACGCTAAACTGGACAATACACAGGAGAATTACATAATGGTGTATGAGTAATGTAGAGTAGAAAAGAGGCATAATATATGAAGGAAGTACAGTAGATGTGTAGGTAAGACACAAGAGAAAAGAGATAGCCAGGGCTTCAAGACAAATATGTATGAAGCATAAAATACAAACCTTGAAAATAGGTGGAGAGCATTAGCGATGCTTCATGCCATGGCAGAGAATAGCTGAAGAATGTACAGAAAAGGAAGCGGTAAATGGAAATAAAAGGATAGAAATGCTACATATTTCCTGGAAATAAGATAGTGTATGAGAGATGTTTTTATAGATAGTCATAGGATGTGTCACGTAAGATAAATCAAGATTAGATATGAGTTAGGACATGTGGAGATGAAGTTTAGACACGAGGTAGAAATGGGATTTTAGATCGTTAAACATGGAAAACATTACATAAAATCAACATTTGAGAGAAATACTGAGTGTTCAATCAAGGATGAAACTGTTTCCTAGGTCAATAAATGCTGATGTTCATGAAAGGTAAACAGCGGAAGCAGGGGTGGGATTCAAATTTTTAAGAAACCATACCCATTTTAAAATCACACCCATATTTATACCACACCCATTTTCTAGGACACTTTCCTCAACCGCAAAATACAAGTAAAAGGAGAAAAAAATAAAAGTGATTTCACCTTCTTGCTTTGCATGTACCTTCATGTACAGTCTCATTGCCTCCTGCCCAGAGCACGTTGTAAGTCACTTCTAATTATGGTGAATGGTATTAAAGGATTTTCTACAAGTTTTTTAAAATTACTACTAAAGGAAACTGCAAAAATTGGAAAGGATGAGCACCCTTCCATCTGGTATCTCAACTGTCTACTGCACCTAATCTCTGGGCTCAGGAGTCCCAGGCCAAATATGTGTGAAATACCACACATCATAATCAGACCACATATTGCCACCACAGAGTGGCCGAATAATACCACATGCAAAGGACAAATACCATAACACCATGACCAGACCACATATTACCACCACATAGTGACCGAATAATACCACATACAAAGGACAAATACCACCACACCATGACCAGACCACATAGTAACCGAATACTACAATACTGATTATTAATTAAAAAAAAAACCTCAATAATACCTAATACCATCAGTGCCATTATACACAGGATAATTCTATATAGCATATAAGTCACACTGTGCTCACGGTGACATTATACGGAGGGGCTCCTGGTAGTGACATCTTATGCTGGCAACATGTGCTCCAAGATCAGCTGCCAGGCCGGTGGGGATTTTAACTCTTGTGGTGTAGGAAGGGCTTCCTGCACCGTAGTGTATGAACTGAATGTGCATTCGATGATGCACATTGAGATCATGCTACATATAGTATAACCCATCTATAAGTCTGTACAATGCTGTATTAGTGCTATTTTCCACATGAAGAGATACCTGAAGGCCACTCATCCATTTAGTGGCATGGTTCTGAATGAGACATTATAATTTTCTAGTGTTTGCTACTTGCTACTTTTTGTGCTTTGATGGTCCCAATTTCTACCCTACTAAAAATAAAATCCCTTAGACTTCTTTCACACTTCCGTCTTGTGACTGTCGTGAGAATGCTTCGGCGTGATGTATCAATGGACATTGTAAAAAGAGTGGGAAACGGATGTAACGCATCCAGTAACCCGACGGATGCGTCGAAATTGTTAGTGCGTGAATTCCCATGCACAAAATTCTGGAGAGAAAGAGAGAGAGATTTTTCCCTGACAGAAAAATTTGCAGGATCCTGTTTTTTCAAACCTAGTAAGCATAATATCCAAGCCAATATTCCCAACAAGGTAATATGCAACATTTCATATATAACTACAACATAACTATCCCGTAGCAAAAAGAGCTGCGGTCAAGAGAAGTGCCACATATATAAAATCAATACAAATCTTTATTGGAAGTATAAAATACAAAATACATATAACCACAAACAAACATTGAATAAGGTGCCTCAAACAAACTACATAAAAATGGGGTCAGCTAGAGCTGGACAAATGCTAAATACACAGGACATAATTACTACAAATATTGCACATGAGATGATATAAGAACCCCTTGCCAAAAAAAGCCCTTCAATACAGTTAGAATTAAACATTACTGCTATATAAACAGGCATAACAGGAGTTAAAGGTTGGATCCAAGCATGCTGTGAACAGGTGCCTATAATTACAGGCAATCCTTGCAAACTCAAATGAGCCTAACATGCCACCTACACCATTGCACCTACGGGCTCAGACTTGCTAAGTAATGCACCAATAGTAAATATTATGGAATAAACTTGCAAATACCCTCCGCCTTGTACATATTACCTGTGTCACTGTCGCTATTAGAAAAGTGCTCTGCCCAGTGGCGCGCTGACCCTGATGGCCCCGACGCGCGTTTCGTGCTTGCTTCTTCCTGGGGGTGTGTCTGTACAGTAAGCGTCATGCAATATATGCAGCCGTCTATCCACTATGATTAGAGGGGCGGGGAGAAAAGACGTGCGTCATCAAATGACCACCCATTCAAAGAAAAACCATTCAATACATAGGGACCAGAGATACCTAGACAGTAAAACTGCCAAAGTGCAGGACGACACAATGTCATAGCATGCATGTAGAAACAGGATACACCCACTGTATAGATCTTCAGCCTGCACAACGAGGGCGGCAATATATGCAGCCATCTATCCATTACGATTGGAGGGGCAGGGAGAAAAGACATATGTCATCAAATAACCACCCATTCAAAGAAAACCCATTCAATACATAGGAACCGAAGGTGCCTAGACAGTAAAACAACCAAAGTGCAGGACGACACAGCATCATCAAATGCATTCAAAAGTAGGGCACACCCTCTGTGCAGATCTTCAACGGGGAACAACGCATCACCCCGCATATCGAAAGGGATCAATTTCGCAGAACTATATATTCAACTATATTGGTAGGAGAGCATAATTAGTTACATAATATAGTCTAAAATAGACGAATATATAAAACAAAAACTTCATTCTAATCCATAAAATGAAGAAAATGGTGCCCCAACAAACTATAATAAACTAGTGTGAAAACACATTACACCCATTGTATGTGTTACAAACATGTAATCATACTGTATTACTCTAAGGAAATGCACAAAATTCTGGAGACAGAGAGAGAGATTTTTGCCTGACAGAAAAATTTTCAGGATCCTGTTTTTTCAAAACTCGACGAATTTTGACGGGAGGAAAAAGACGGAAGTGTGATAGAGGCCTTAGTCTCAGCCATATAACATTCCTCCTCCCCACTCCAAAATGGAATTGTTACTAAAAGGCCGACTTTTAGAATAATAGAGGAAATTTCAGGTTTAGGCCACAAGGTGGTTTCAGTCACCCATATCACTAACACCCACAACCGCTGCAGCTTACACTACTGCTGTCATAATTTTGCTATGTCACCAAGTTTCTGCAGTTCTTTACTATTCCAAACTTATTAATCTTACAAATCCAAGAATAAAAAGCAGAAAAAGAAAATAAAGGAACGAAGTGAACGAGGCAGAAAGAAAAGAAATTTTCATCTTGCCTGAAAAGCAGCAAATCTGTATTCCGCGTCCCAATTTATTCATTACACTTTTGGTTCATCCAGGGTTGCATGGCACTCATCAGAAAACAAGAATGTTTTAAAATTAGTCTCAGTGTGTGTCTGGACCCAGTTAAGCCATTTCTGCTTGTGAGCACTGTTTATGGGTGGCCGAATAGTAGGTTTATATAAGCACAACTGCAAGCCTCTGGATGATCCTACAGCTTGAGGTTTGCGGGACTCTAGAGGCACAAGCAGCTTCAAATACTTGTTTGCTGCTTTGTAATGATATTTTAGCAGCTGCTTTCTTAATCGAATGAATTTGTCTGGTAGAAACCTTACACATTATGCCTTCTTCTGCACAAACCAATCTGTGCTCTGTATCTCTTCACAGCACGACAATCACCCTTAGATTTCATGAACTATCTAATGTTTTCATACCTTGCCCAAGTCATTGCTCTATTTAATGCTTATGGCGGCAAAGAGATTCTTTTTCCTTCCCATATTGCTTGAAACCTTTGGCTTGCTTAATAATGTGGAATGTCCTTCTTAAGTAGTTTTCCTTTAATTAGGCTCACCTGGCAAACTAGTTGTAAGTGTTTGAAATATATTTCAATGACCCAAAGAGACACAATACCATCCTTGAGTTTATTTGAAAAACAAAAAAAGTACATCTTTATGACACTTAAATCCAATTTGCATAATTATTTGGAATACGCTGCAATATGCATATTACTCTTTGTGATTGGTCATGGAATAGTTTGTTTATGTATATTTTGGGTACACAGTATCCGAATATGTCACATATTTAATTTGCAAATGTGGAAACTTAGAAGGTTAACCTTTATCCCCATACTATGGAGTACATCTTATTGAACTTTGTTATTTGTGAAGTTTTGCTTTGTTTTTGAAACAGGAATATATATATATGTATATATATATATATATATATATACTGTATATATATATACACTGTATAGTATAGGGGATATTGTTAAAATGTAAGGAGTTTGTATGTTCTCACCATGTTTGTGTGGGTTTCCTCTGGGTCCTCCGGTTTCCTCCCACATTCCAAAGACATACTGATAGGGAATTTAGATTGTGAGCCCCATCGGGTACAGCGATGATAATGTGTGGAAAAAACTGTAAAGCGCTGCAGAATATGTTGGCGCTATATAAATAAAGAGATCATTATTATTATTCTCCAACCTAGCCTAAGCTAGCCTAGAGATATATTAGGCAGCTCCTCCCTCCTCACCGTTTTCTAAGCTTACTCTCCAGTTTGCTGTTAGCATCTGGTTCCCAATCAAGGTGTTTTGTTGTTTTTTCCTCCCGTTACTGGCCCGGCTTGTCATCTCATCGTGTCTGTTTTCTCCACTTCTGACCTTGGCTACATATCTCAAATCTGTGCTGCCTGCTCCAACCCCAGAACATCTGACTATGCTTCTGACTTGCCCCTCTGTATCTTGCATACCTGCTCTGACTTGTGGGTCAGCTGACTCAGGTTCAGACATTGCACTGGAATGGCACCTGGTGGCTATTCTGCGACCCAAGCCTATCCTCACCTTCAGAGGTGCTAGTGAAGATCAGGTAGCCATGTAGTCACAATTTTCCAGGGGAAGTCCGACCAGTGGTGTAATGCATCTACACCCACCGTCACCCTTACTATGAGAAATTATTTTTAAAACTTTGCATTATAAAAAACTTACTTGTGCTATCTGCTACTATAAAAAACATTTTGTCTTCACATAATTAAAGGAAAATTTGTGCTCTTCAATTTTTAACTGGTCCTTTAGCCGACAGCTATTCCTCTTGACCCACACACATTCCGCTTGGATGAGTATGTCTGTGTTCTCAATTAGAGATGGAAAATATGTCACTGTCAGACCCCTCTGGTGGCAATTTATCCATTTTGGGAACAAATGGATGACACTTGTTGAAATCTAACTTGCCCAATCCTGGCAGAGCAGGTCTTTCTGGTGAGATCAGCCAACTTTCATCTAATGTATGTTGCCACCTGTAGAAATGCTACCAACCTACTACACTACAATGAACACCAGTCTCAGTTTATGCACCAGCCCTGCATCCACGCAGAAAAATTATTTTACTAGATTTGTTGCTTTGAAAAGCTCAGAGATGTAGAACAATGGAGCAAAAGCCCGGCAGCAGTATAAATCTGGGAGACCCAAGTGAGTATTATATGCTGATTTGTCTGATTTTTAGCTCAACTTGTATCTCCCCTGGTACAACTTTCATGTTTTTTGAATGGAGAGAGCCTAGAAATTAAAGCAGATTGGTCTTTGAGTCATTTTGAACAGTAGCTATGCATCACTTTAAAGATTTTGTTCAGTTGACTAGAACACATAAATAAAGCTAATATGTGGAGGCAAAGGCAGGTGATAATTATATGGCCTTAGGCAGGCACTGTCATTGCACAGTCTACTGAATTATAATGATACATATTTGTAGAAATCATCACATTCCACAATTATTGCACTGGAAGTGTGCATCTTCCATAAAGAAATAATCTGGATAGCATACACGGTGTGAACACCGACAGATATAAACCTGCTAAATATAACCTTATATCCCCAAGGCTTTTTCTATTCTAAGTCGCAATGCACATAAATCTTAACAGGAAGGGTATGACAGAGGTGAAATCCGTTGTAAAATAGACAATAATTTCTATTTAGGGGTGTCTATTTATATACAATAATATTTATGTGTGTTTTTTGATCATGCCTTTTTTTTACATAACATTTACCCTGTACAGCAATGGTGTATAATTTGGCATGCATGAAGCTTGATATATAACAATTTTGTACAAATAATGGATTTAATTTTCATTTAAACACCTTTAGGCCGGTTTCACACGTCGGTGGCTCCAGTACGTGAGGTGACAGTTTCCTCACGTACCGGAGACACTGACTCATGTAGACACATTAAAATCAATGTGTCTCTGCACATGTCAGCGTGTTTTCACAGACCGTGTGTCCATTTTGAAAACACGGAGACATGTCAGTATTCGTGGGAGCTCACGTATTACACGGACCCATTAAAGTCGATGGGTCCGTATAAAACACGTACCGCACACGGATGTTGTCCGTGTGCAGTCCGTGTGCCGTGCAGGAGACAGCGCTACTCTAAGCGCTGTCTCCCCCGCGTGGTGCTGAAGCCGCTAATCATTTCTTCTCTCCAGCATCGTTCGCTGTAGAGAAGATATGAAAACTCTTACTTACCCGGCTCCCTCGCTGCTTCCTGTCCTCGCCGCAGCTTCTTCTGTATGAGCGGTCACGTGGTGCCGCCCATTACAGTGATTAATATGCGGCTCCACCCCTACGGGAGGTGGAGCCGCATATTCATCACTGTAATAGGCGGCACCACGTGACCGCTCATACAGGAGCAGCTGCGGTGAGGACAGGAAGCAGCGCCATCGAGGGAGCTGGGTAAGTATTTTATTAACAGCGAGGGGACGCACAGGTGGTGGGAGGGGGTTGGGGACAGGAATCTTTTTTTTAAACACACACACAAAAAAAGAGTTTTCATATCTTCTCTCCAGCGAACAATGCTGGAGAGAAGAAATGATTAGCGGCTTCAGCACCAGATGCAGGGGACAGCGCTTAAATCTAGCGCTGTTTCCTGCACGGTCCGTGTGGTCCTCAGTCAGCACACGAGCGGCACACGGCTGCCGCACGTGTACCACACTGATGTTCAGCATAAACACACGAACACACGGACATGGATAATTCCGGTACCGATTTTTCCGGTACCGGAATTATCTGGACGTGTGTAACTGGCCTTAGTGAGGTGATTACTTATTTTTAGTTTGTTTCATTTATTTTTCATTTGCTTCCTAAATGCAAAGTTAAGCAAATAATGTGTCTTTAAAGGGTTATTCCAATCTCCAAGATCCTTTCCCAATATGTAGTAGGTGTAATAGTAATATCAGCAAATACCTCCAGTTAGAAATGTAGTATAGTCCTTCTGATTGCTGTGATGCCTACCGCATGCGGAGAGCATTGCAGTAGCTTAGGTATCCATGGTTATGACTACTCATATAATGACAGTCAGTTAGTTAGTTACTTCTTAATAGTCATTGCTAGTGATGAGTGAGTGTACTCGTTGCTCGGGTTTTCCCGAGCAAGCTTGGGTGGTCTCCGAGTATTTGTTAGTGCTCGGAGATTTCGTTTTCGTTGCCTCAGCTGAATGATTTACAGCTGCTAGACAGCCTGAATACATGTGGGGATTCCTTAGCAACCAGGCAACCCCCAAATGTATTCAGCCTGGCTAGTAGCTGTAAATCATTTAGTTGCGGCTATGAAAACTAAATCTCCGAACACTAACAAATACTCGGAGACCACCCGAGCATGCTTGAGAAAACCCAAGCAACGAGTATATTCGCTCATCACTAGTCATAGCCATAGATCTTGCTCGCTTCCCCGGAACTCGGAACAATAAACGGACTTCCAGGAGAAGTCTGTGTTCAGAATTTAGCACCGGACACTAACTGTCCAGTATGAACCCTGACCTTCATCAGGTTACTCATCTCTACTGATGAGCGAATATACTCATTACTCAAGATTTCTCAAACACGCTCCGAGAATTTTTTAGTGCTCGGAGATTTAGTTTTCATCACTGCAGCTGAATGATTTACATCTGTTAGCCAGCATAAGTACATGTGGGGGTTGCCTGGTTGCTAGGGAATCTCCACATATACTTATGCTGGCTAACAGATGTAAATCATTCAGCTGCGGCAAGAAAAACGAAATCTCCGAGCCCTAAAAAATACTCGGAGGACCCCCGAACGTGCTCGGGAAATCTCGAGTAGCGAATATATTCGCTCATCACTACTCATCTCTACTCTGTAAGTCTTTTAAAGAGTAACCGTTGTTTTAATTATATCTCATCAGAGAATTCTGCTTCTTTCTCCCCGAAAATTGATCAGTCATTATCAAAATTGTCAATTCTCAGGTAAATTCTGTATTCAGTGAAGACTTTCCCATTACTGAGAGGAGATGGGAGTTACTACTGATGAGATTCTATGGAATCTGCACTTTGATTTTAATACGGCTGAGTCCACATTGCTGGAGATTGACCGCCAGTGTTTGGACTGTTTTCTTTTTTATTACCTTTGTGCCAAATAAGACTGATTTCTTGTTTTGAGTCCAGTGGAAGTTTATGGAGACAATAAATCTCTCCTTGTTGGACCCCCTTTTGACTAGCACTTGCTTATTACTGTGATTTTTTTTACAACAGAGTATTTTTGACCTCACTGTGCTCTTTTGTGTCTTCCAGAGACATTGCCTATGTACGCTAGCAGCTGCCAAAGAGCATGTATCCCTACAGAATACATATATTATACATAATATATACACTGTATATATAGATAGATACATACATATATGGATATAGATCTATATACTATATATATATATATATATATATATATATATATATATATACAGTATATATATATACGGTATATATATATATATATATATATATATATATATATATTGTAAGACTCATGCTGGTGTGGTAGTTGGAGGCAGGTATATCTCGCCCAGGTGTTTGTCCTATGTGAATTAGGCCACTCAGTATCTTCAGGGTGCTAATGGGTTAATGATTGCAGGAATAAAAGATGACCAGCTGGGGGTTTTCAGGGTCTGCCTGGGGCACACAGATTGCCTGCCTGTGTGAGACAAACGTGAGTGAAGAGCTCTACTCAAGATCTGTGTGATGTTAGCTGGGTGGGAGAAGCCCCCCAGTTGTTGAGATAGCAACGTATTTGTTTAGTTAGTGCCGGACAGGCTAGGATTTATTTTTATGTTTTGTTTTGTTCATGTTGCTTTCACGTTAATAAATCTGACCTGAGGTCAGCCTGCTCAGAAACCTGCTGTACGCCTCAGATTCAATGCACAAACCACGTGACCTTTGACCCCAGCAAAGGCGATCCCAGAGTGTTTTGTCACAATATATATATATATATATATACACGTATATACATATATCTATATAGTATAGAATTAATTTATATTGATTTTTTTACTGGAGTTTTCATTCTTTTTACTTTCTACATATTTTATAAATGCATATATTTGTGTGTATATATATATATATATATATATATATACTGTATATATTCAACCCATTCATGAACCATTTGTGACATTTTGATGAATTAGGTGAAATTAACGTCAGTGAATTACGCAAGAAAAAATAATGAAATGTAACTTAAAAAAACATGCAGAGGATGAATCAGGGCCCCTCTTCCTAATCGCCCCCCTTGCAGTCCTACTTTTGTCCATGTTTTCGAACTTTTTGATACAAGACATCGCAAACCTGGCTAAATATTGAAGAACACTCTACTACCCCATGATATAGGATGCCAAAAGTCACCATTAGTGGTGCCAATGCATATTTGTTACCTGCGTTCTAATCATTTAGGTGCATCAACAGCTGTAGGAAAAATAGCAGTTATTTATGCTGTCAGTTTCGTGTAAATGCTCCTTCCATCTTTGAAAGTTCTTCCTTCTGGCCACTGGTCTGTTGTGGATTTTCTTTTGTTTAGAAGATCTAAAAATAAGTATAACACTTCTGTCTATTTCTTAGTTGCTGCCATTTTAATTTTCACTATTGATGAGTGCAAGTGCTCGTTACTCGGGTTTGCTTAAAGGGACACTGTCACCTGAATTTGGAGGGAACAATCTTCAGCCATGGAGGCGGGGTTTTGGGGTTTTTGATTCACCCTTTCCTTACCCGCTGGCTGCATGCTGGCTGCAATATTGGATTGAAGTTAATTCTCTCCTTCTTAGTACATGCCTGCGCAAGGCAAGATTGGACAGAGAATGAACTTCAATCCAATATTGCAGTCAGCATGCAGCCAACGGGTAAGGAAAGGGTGAATCAAAAACCCCAAAACCCCGCCTCCATGGCTGAAGATTGTTCCCTCCAAATTCAGGTGACAGTGTCCCTTTAAGGCGCTCGGATGTTCACCGAGAATCGCGGGAGCTTGAGCGACATGTTCGAGTCCCCGCGTCTGCATGTAACCTCGGCTGTTAGATTGCCACAAAGCATTGCCTGATATACACGGGCAATGACTGCATGTTTTGTGACTGCCTAAAAGCCATGAAACATGTGGCCACGAGGACTCGAACATGTCATGAGCACCCGCCATACTTGGTGTATACCGGAGTGCCCTAGGCAAACTCGAATAACGAGAATTTGCGCTCATCACTAATTATCACAGCTGAGTATACTGTTAATAAGTTGGAGGACAGCCCTCTTCACCTCCAGTCCCCTCCATCCTTAGAGGCAGATATATTTTTGATAGTTTATTTTACTTTATATTGACTATGTTACTGTTTTACATTGATTGCTTCCCAACCGAAATCATCGGTGGACATCAAAATATGCAAAAGGCACTTTGGTCTAAATAAAAAATGCGTTGCATGCCTACATTGCCTGCTTTGGTAGCTAATAAATGTCTTTCAGTGTCTAGGGAAAATTGGTCTGGAAATGAATGCATTTATTCTTCTTCTAAATGGAAAACGAAAGAAATATGAAAATTCACGTTAAAAAAAAAAACAAAGCACCTGCACTATTACAAGACAGATCTCATCTCATCCTCTTACTTGAACTCTTTTATGTCTCTGGCTCGGGGACTGGTGGAACAAAAGTGAGAGTTGCAAGCCTATGAATCATTCATACGTGATAAACAGCGCTTCGGTATTTACATGTCTTCATCTCCTCGCTGAATATACCGCCTGGCTACATAAAGCCCGTAGTTGACAAATATGAAGAGGCGAATGTTTCTGTACTTTCCAGTCTCATTGACACAATGATTCCAAAATACAATTTTATCAGGTGCTTCCATATTCACGGCAAATCAAAACCGTAATTAATTTCTTTCGTGTAATGAAGTGTTTTCTTTGAGGACACACTTGCCGTTGAAGGCATTTAAGAATAAAAGCTGAAATACCAAAGGTTTAAGTGGCACATTGTTCTATCATTACACTGATTTGTAGACCGGTTTAACTGTATGTTTGTGAACCTTCTGCTATTATTATATGATTTATCTTTCCTAATGAGAGTAGTATCCTGCCCGGGGCTAATGAAAGTTTGCAGGAATAATTAACACAATAATTACTAGTTACTCTTTTCCTTAGCATAGCATGCCTGGCCTAGCATAGGTGAAAAACGCTGCAAATCATGATTTACTGAGAGCCATTAATAGGGCAAGTATTTCTGTGACTGGCTAGTCAGCTAATGACTGATGATGAGACTTGTCTTTGTGGAGTTCACAATGCATTGCTAATTTATGGTAGCTTTTTTTTCCTGCCATGGTTAAGTTTAGAATTAACGCAAAATAAATACAGGTTTTAAGAAAACTACTTGCTTTAAAATAAGCATCTTCAATATAATAATGATGATGAAAATATGCCGTTTCTTATTAGTTTACCCAGAGTTCATGGTCTATTTTATTAAGCCTAGCCATTTGTGAGCAGTACAATGGCTCAGTGGTTAGGACTGTTACTTTGCAGCTCTGGGGTCTTGAGTTTAAATCCCACCAAGGACAACATCTGCAAGTAGTATGTTCTCCCCGTGTTTGCGTGGATTTCCTCTGAGTACTCCAGATACCTCTCACACCCCAAAGACATACTGATAGGGAATTTAGGTTGTGAGCCCCAATGGGGACAGTGATGATAATGTGTGCAAATTGTAAAGTGCTGCGGAATATGGTGGTGCTGTATAAATAAAGCAAAGAAATGTTACAGTCCGGACAACATAGTGCGTAAAGCCAGGGATCATGAAGGTTAAGAATCAGTTTGTTGAGGGACCCTCAGACTGTTCCCATACAAGTACCATATGTTTCATGCTTTAAATATTAGTTTCCAAATTGAAAAGGTTTCAGGCCAAAAGTGGCAGAAGGCATTTATACTACACAGTAATTGATGCAGAACATGGTTTTCTCTTTAAGGCTACTTTTTCATTTGGTGTCAAATAATGTTATATACTATATTTTAAATTTGTAACTCATTTTATTTTAGTTTTTACAATTTCTATATAGTAACTAATTTTACTCACACAACTAATGCGTTTTGATCATGCCCCTTTTTTCACTCTTTTTTATTTGATTACGTAATATGGCATCCTAACAAAAGAAAGTTTCGCATTTTTTCTGAACTGAAACAAGTGAGGGAGTGAAATAAGGAAGGTCTTACATTTAATGGCTTGATGAGTGATAGATAACTTGCTAGATAAAACACTTTTTTCTTTCTTATGCCAACTCTTTGGTGGCTTCCTTTAGACTAGTGTTTCTCAAACTCCAGTCAAGAGACAAAAAAAGGGGTTTGGTACTGTGTTAGCCAGTTGAAAAAATAATGCTCTCAGTGTGACAAACAAGATAATCTTGTAGTTATAATACCTTTTTATGGTTAGCAAAAATACAATAAATGATGTTACAAAGCAAGCTTTTAGGACTTCTTAGGTCAGGTGCCTTCCTCAGGCAAGGTATAACAAAGTTTCTGAATAAATACAAATATATACACAAACAGAAAAAAAGAGGCGCATGGTATAATAAATGAATCTTTGGATAAACAAACAAACTGAGCTCAGTGACTGATTCCTTAATTGGATTTTTTTTGCAAATGCAAATAAATGTATATAATTTATACAACGTAATTTTCTGGATTTTATTTTTGATATTCTACCTCTGAATGTTAAAATTAACCTACCCATAAAATTATAGACTGTTCATGTCTTTGTCAGTGGTCAAACTTACAAAATCAGCAAGGGATCAAAAACGTATTTCCCCCACTGTTCGCAGCAATACACATGCATCACTTTTCTTTACTTCTGGTACTCTGTTCATCAATTAGAAAGCTCAGGATGAACAAGACTATCTATCCCACCTAATGAAATATTAATGAAATATATACACTGCTCAAAAAAATAAAGGGAACACTTAAACATACAGAATATAACTCCAATGGGCAATTATCAAGACACAGTCAATAAAGGAGTGGTTCTGCAGGTGGGGACCACAGACCACATCTCAGTACCAAAGCTTTCTGGCTGATGTTTTGGTCACTTTTGAATGTCAGTTGTGCTTTCACACTCGTGGTAGCATGAGATGGACTCTACAACCCACACAAGTGGCTCAGGTAGAGCAGCTCATCCAGGATGGCACATCAATACAAGCTGTGGCAAGAAGGTTTGCTGTGTCTGTCAGCTTAGTGTCCAGAGGCTGGAGGAACTACCAGGAGACAGGCCAGTACACCAGGAGATGTGGAGGGGGCCGTAGGAGGGCAACAACCCAGCAGCAGGACCACTACCTCAGCCGTTGTGCAAGGAGGATCAGGAGGCCAAAACACACATGATGCATGTTCGTAACAACCAACAGCACAGAAAGAAAAAGTACATGCACCAAGAATAATGGGATCACCACACCAATAGTTGTAGTACAAAAAATACAAAAAGTTTTTATTAGTTAACAGCACCACACAAAGACTGTAGTAAAATCAATTTAAAAGCCTACATAAACAAACTGGAGGGTATAGGGTCCATTCAAAATATGAGTTAAATACTCAAAGACACATTGCACAGTCTGTATCAGCTATTATACATATCTATTTCTAAGGGTGACCAAACTCACAATAATAAAACCAGACACTATAATATATGCATGCTGTATTACCTCATTCAGAGACAGTAAAACAGGGTTTTTTCCAGGTATCCCATTCAAAAGTGGGGGCAGTTAGCATTAACGTACGGCAATAACTCCCATAAATTGAAGGGAGACCTCAGCATCCACAATACATATTAGCGCTTAAAAACCCAGATAGCACCAGTCTCAACAAGATAACGCTTACAGGCCCGGTATAGTGTTCCCACACCGTCAAGCAGGTCACCTAGCTATTTGGCAAAGCAGGCTGTGGCAATGTAAGAACCACGCGTATCGAGGCTTGAAGCGTCTTCCTCAAGGTCCACAGTGCTATGATGGTGCTGTATCAGTTTAAATACTTATTCCTAATTCATTCATACGTACCAGGTGTGCAGCATAATGGCGGTGGAAACAAAACTAAAAGTATCAGTCCGGCGTGTTGTAGTAGCTATTGCGCAAGTGATAGATTCCCTGACATACCGGAAATCTAACTCTAGTGTACTGCGCATGCGTCAGGTAGTCACCATGGCACCCAGGACGCATTGAGGATATGCCTTAAAAAAGCAAAGGTATAGGTTCCATGCATTATAATAGGGCTCCACTGTGAACAATGTCTAAGTTATATACACTAAGCTCTAAGGAAAGAGCACATGTAGTCACGGAGGTTGGGACTATCAAAAATCCAACCCCAATGTACTGCGCATGCGTGAAGACGTCACCATAGCAACCAAAACACATTACATGTACGCATAGAAAAGACAGGATATGTGACTCAAAGAACTGCAGTAAGTCTCTGCTATAAGCGGCAAAGTCGCAACCACGTTGTGTGCTCTAGATTATGAAGGAGAGATATTTACATTCCCAGAAGTTGTGCCAGTCGCATACAGAAATATCAGAGGACTGATCCAGCCAAAGGACCAATTCCAGCAAACTACGCATGCGCGGTAAGGAATAGTATGGTAATAACAACAAAACACATTTCTTGCAGACACAACATGAGGGGAGCAAGGGTTTCTGATTCTGTATAATACAGTATGACTCTGCTACATGTACACACACTCTCCTAGAAGAGGGGGGCACTAAAGTTTAAATGAATATTTAGCAAAGGTTATGGTACCAATATAGGAAGGCTGTTATAGCTAAATAGATGGACCATAGCTGTATAGTGGTTGCAATTACAAAAGCACACTGCATAGAATAATGCAGAAATCCCCAAGCCCTAAAGGGTCATTATAATATTGTATAAAGAATGCGACTCAAATGCCCAGCAGCAAAGTTTGCACAGATAGGGGAAGGGGGAGAAGGGGTAGGAGAACACAACATGCAAATATCAAAGCAAAATGTATGTCTTTCCTAGTATAATCTATAAATCTTCATATAAATTCCATTTCCATACCAGTGTGTGATATTGTGTGAATGTAAATATCTCTCGTTCATAATCTAGAGCACACAACGTGGTTGCGACTTCGCCGCTTATAGCAGAGACTTACTGCAGCTCTTTGAGTCACATATCCTGTCTTTTCTATGCGTACACGTAATGTGTTTTGGTTGCTATGGTGACGTCTTCACGCATGCGCAGTACATTGGGGTTGGATTTTTGGTAGTCCCAACCTCCGTGACTACATGTGCTCTTTCCTTAGAGCTTAGTGTATTTAACTTAGGCATTGTTCGCAGTGGAGCCCTATTATAATGCATGGAACCTATACCTTTGCCTTTTTTTAGGCACATCCTCAATGCGTCCTGGGTGCCATGGTGACTACCTGATGCATGCGCAGTACACTAGAGATAGATTTCCGGTATGTCAGGGAATCTAGCACTTGCGCAATAGCTACTACAACACGCCGGACTGATACTTTCAGTTTCGTTTCCGCCGCCATTATGCTGCACACCTGGTATGTATGAATGAATTAGGAATAAGTATTTAAACTGATACAGCACCATCATAGCATTGTGGACCCTGAAGAAGACGCTTCAAGCGTCGATACGCGTGGGTCTTACATTGCCACAGCCTGCTTTGCCAAATAGCTAGGTGACCTGCTTGACAGTGTGGGAACACTATACCGGGCCTGTAAGCATTATCTTGTTGAGACTGGTGCTATCTGGGTTTTTAAGCGCTAATATGTATTGTGGATGCTGAGGTCTCCCTTCAATTTATGGGAGTTATTGCCGTACGTTAATGCTAACTGCCCCCACTTTTGAATTGGATACCTGGAAAAAACCCTGTTTTACTGTCTCTGAAAGAGGGAATACAGCATGCATATATTATAGTGTCTGGTTTATATTATTGTGAGTTTGGTCACCCTTAGAAATAGATATGTATAATAGCTGATACAGACTGTGCAATGTGTCTTTGAGTATTTAACTCATATTCTGAATGGACCCTATGCCCTCCAGTTTGTTTATGTAGGCTTTTTAATTGTTTTTACTACAGTCTTTGTGTGGTGCTGTTAACTAATAAAAACGTTTTGTATTTTTTGTACTACAACTATTGGTGTGGTGATCCCATTATTCTTGGTGCATGTACTTTTTCTTTCTGTGCTGTAGGAGGATCAGGAGGAGCACTGCCAGAGCACTGCAAAATGACTTCCAGCAGGCCACAAATGTGAATGTGTCTGCACAAATGGTGGGAAACTGATTCAATGAGGATGGTCTGAATG
Source organism: Ranitomeya imitator (assembly GCF_032444005.1). Lineage (NCBI taxonomy): Eukaryota > Metazoa > Chordata > Amphibia > Anura > Dendrobatidae > Ranitomeya > Ranitomeya imitator. The sequence continues at coordinate 386,569,344 of NC_091284.1, forward strand.
CCCAACATCCACAGATGGGGGTTGTGCTCACAGCCCAACACCATGCAGGACACTTGGCATTTGCCATAGAACACCAGGATTGGCAAATTCACCACTGGCGCCCTGTGCTCTTCACAGATGAAAGCAGGTTCACACTGAGCACATGTGACAGACATGACAGAGTCTGGAAACGCCGTGGAGAGCGATCTGCTGCCTGCAACATCCTTCAGCATGACCGATTTGGCAGTGGATCATTAATGGTGTGGAGTGGCATTTCTTTGGCGGGCCACACAGCCCTCCATGTGCTCACCAGAGGTAGCCTGACTGCCATTAGGTACCGAGATGAGATCCTCAGAACCCTTGTGAAACCATATGCTGGTGCGGTTGACCCTGGGTTCCTCCTAATGTAGGACAATACCAGACCTCATGTGGCTGGAGTGTGTCAGCAGTTCCTGCAAGATGAAGGCATTGAAGCTATGGACTGGTCATCTCATTCCCCAGACCTGAATCCAATTGAACACATCTGGAACATCATGTCTCGCTCCATCCACCAATGTCACATTGCACGACAGACTGTCCAGGAGCTGGCGGATGCATTAGTCCAGGTCTAGGAGGAGATCCCTCAGGAGACTATCTGCCGCCTCATCAGGAGCATGCCCAGGCGTTGTAGGGAGGTCATACAGGCACATGGAGGCCACACACTACTGAGCATCATTTCCTTGTCTTGATGCATTTTCACTGAAGTTGGATCAGCCTGCAATTTGATTTTCCACTTTGATCTTGAGCATCATTCCAACTCCAGACCTCCATGGGATATTAGTTGTGATTTTCATTCATCATTTTTTGGTTTTACTGTTCTCAACACATTCCACTATGCAATAAATAAAGATTTACAACTGGAATATTTCATTCAGTGATATCTAGGATGTGGGATTTTAGTATTCCCTTTCTTTTTTTGAGCAGTGTATATATATTCCTAGTATGGGCTTGCAATGGTACTGCCATATGTCTATACATAAGTATATGTGCTTTGTGATTTTTTTCCCCTACAGTCGCAGTTATTCGTGGAAGAGTGTGACTTGACTATGAGGGCCGATCATACTCCCACTTCTGATTCCTGATTTTGTGATCTATCCTCATGTTGATACTCTCATGTGATCATCCAGGACAGTATCATACTGATGATGTATACCGCCTACACTATAGCCTTATATACTTTAAAAAAGAATTACAAAAAAAAGATTTTGAATAAATCAGAGAATAATTTTAAGATTTTTTACAGCAGAATCTTTTGATATTTTTAGGGGGATATTTTTGGGCCAAAAAGTTGTCAAAGAGGGAAATTCTAAAATGTCAATTCTGTCCCATTTTCTGGATAAAGTACTGTATTATTTTGCCACATTTCTTTCTCAGAGTTGTCTTTTTTATTGCGGTAGTTTTTCTACAGAGCTTTGCTGTGGTTGTATCTCTTTCATGCCTTCTGGCTCTTTTAGTACTTGAATCCCCATACATTAGATCAAACATAATTATAAGGAATTAGAATAAGTAGTAAGATTTGGGGGTATATGATAGATATATCATTGTCAAGATGCCATCACAGTTCCTTTAACTTTTAGATTGGATTTTCCAAACTAATAGCTCCATTCCTCAAGTGCAAGGGCTGCCAAAAAACAAATTGAAATATGCTTTGTGAGCGATAACAAGAGAAGAGCCATTATCCCTGGACGATATGGAGCGCGCACAGGCCTGTTCCAAATTACATTACAAATAAAAGTTTTACACTACTGTCCCAGGTGTCAGGATCCCTCGGAGGAATCCACATAAATCGAAGGGATGGAGAATAATAAATAAAAAAGCAGCAGAATGCTTCACTTTTACAGAAGAGAAACGGCTGCCCTTTATCTGTTTCAAGATTCTATCTGTTTGCTTTATTGATTCACGACATTTCACACGGTGTTCTGCAAGTCTCTCAAGAAGAAAGAGTAACAGGTCACCTTGGGGAGACACGGGCGTCCAGAGTCCCGGACTTTCTGCACCTATGTGGATAACACAGCAATCCTACATCCAGATTTACTGTATATAATGAGACCTTTAACATGTCGGCAGGTCGGCCTTTTAGACCTTACAGAGTACGCGCAATAGAGTTGTCATGGCAACACTAGGAAGCACGCTTCCTGCTTATGTGTTAATTGGAAAAATACTCCGATACAGTCAGAAACAATTGATGACATATTCCGAATGTTCTACATTACGCAGACTCAAACCCTTAGTGCTTGTTATTAAAATTGCTACAGAAAACCTTATTAGTTCCTTAGATTCAGGTTTCATTTACAGTACAATGTGCCTTGCCTGGTTTCTCATCAGGGACACACATAATCAGTTTACATGGAAGCCATGATTTCTAATATTGCCATTCATATGCCCTCCTGGGCATTTATTACCAATGTGTGCCCATTCTTGACATCATCATGACCATAAAAAACCCATAATGTCACTAAGTCATCTATCCTTGCAGTTAGTTTGATATCAATATAATTATGGACAGGATTAAATCAGTGTTGTATTTTAAGTATTGCAGTACAGTGAAAGCTTTGAGATCGCCAGCCAAATTTACAATAAAAAATGGTCATCTTAGCAGGTGTTTTTCTATAAGAAGATTGCCAGAGCAGTGCCATGCCACTAATAGTGGCAGACTATATAGCTAATATAGGGCCCCTGAGTTGGGGTTCATGGTGACAAGTAGTTCCACTCCCATCCCAACTCTCAATTTTAGCACTCTATGCATCCTGGGGATACAGTTGGATACAATGGTGGCTGCAATTTCCTTTCTCCAGCATTAAGCTGAGCATCTAAGTCTCCGCACAGCAGGTGCAATGACATCTCTGGATCACGCCTGCCGAGTCACATCCAGACAAGAGCAGCTCATCAGGGCAGAAGGCTAGGTGAAGTTTTTTTTATTTTCTCAGTCAGTACTGTGTTAGGGGGCACTGTAGGACTTCATAACATACCGGGGACTGTGGTCGATCCTAATGCGGAAAGGTCACTGTGGGAGCATCGTACTGTGTTTCTGAAGCACTGTGGGGCCTTATAATGTGGGGGAGGGTCATCACTGGGTCATCATATTGTATTGGGGGACACTAGTGGCATCATACTGTGTTGGCATTAAAGTATGTTGGAGGCACTATGTAGCGTAATACTGTGATGGAGGTGATTACAATTTGTTGAGAGGCATCATGCTGAGTTTGAGAGCATTGTAGGAGCATCATACTATGTTTAGGACAATGTGGGCACATTATACTTTGTTGTGGGCTCTGACGGAGAATTGACTGTGGTGGAATGTCATCTAAGAGGTATTGTAAAGGATGGGAAGAATAAGGGACTTTAAAGGGGGCACTATTTCAATATGCATTCCACAGTTCATTTCCTGCTACCTGTCTTTAAAAGTTAGATGGTATGTCCTTCTATGACTTCACTTTTGTGCCGTAACCTCACCTGATTCAGCCAATTTTTTTTTATTTGAGATGTATCCAAGTGGTAATGTTTCTCCTTGCTGAGAGTGACATATTAAGCATGCCAAGATGAGAAGACTTAAAGCCGCAATGCTCCTCTGGGAATTATCTCTTCAGAGAGGAAGAGGACTAGAACTCTAGTGCCACCTATTGGGAGTAGCAATCCTCAAGCCTTGTCACATGACTCAGGACTGTTTCAGGGTGTTTTTCCCTCAACAGTGTCAAACACCCCCAAAACACACTGTCCTTAGATCAGAATTCTATCATGTCATTTACCCCTGGTCATCGTGCAAGGCACGTATTGACTTAAAGGGTTCCACCTCTCCTAAGTGGTACTTTGCTTGATGGTTTCTTTTTTTCTACAAAGATCATTTACAAACTTTGCTCCCATGGAGCTTTGCCTTTAGGGCTCCTTACTGAGCTGATATCTTTAAAAAAGCCTGTACTTATACCTTACATGACCCCCCTCTCACAAGAAACACAGGTGAAAAGCACACATTTTATTACAGCCTTCCTACAGCACTTACATGGCTACAATAAGTAATACATTTTATTTTGTTAGTTATATCGGTGAATGTGATCATGTAACCCTGAACTTTCATAAAATATTGAGATTTTTAGCTGAAGGTATCCTGTCACCCTGAAGAATGCTATTCACCTGCAGATATAGAGTTAACCTGAAAGTAAATAGCGTTACAAAGCTGCCTGACTGCCTGTCTGAAAGTGCAGGTACTGGGAGATAATTAACCTATTTCCTCACAGGAGCTGACGGCTTTCAGTCATGGAGCAGCTAAAGTCACAATGCTACCGCCTCTACTGTATGCATGTTGATTGATGACTTCCATAGCTCAGATGCGCTAGAGAGCTGGCTGTCAAAGGCACTGCTCATAGAATTGTGAGTGGTGACTGGTGGTGGTGAATGGTATTACCTACTGTATGTATAGATACACAAGATTCACAACAGGTGATGGCCACTGATTTAGGATTTATGAGTGAAAAGACTTTGGTTTGTGTTAAATCATCTCTCACACTCCTGTAAGAGGGCTGCCAGACAGGTCCTTGAGGGTAGATTTGTTTTATCGAGGTTATTAGGCTTAGTGATGTAAGCCTGGAATAGCAGGCACCAGCATGCATAGTGCTGGGAGAGTTAACAGGGCGTGCAAAGGGCCAGGTTTACGAGCAGCCAGAGAGATGGTTGTGACTGGCTGCTCAAATATCTCCTCCCCGGGGAGTCGTACAGCAGAAAAAAGGGAAACCGGTTGTCTCATTCAGTGTCTTTGGTGCTTGATATTACGCTGTCCGGGTGAGCCGAACTAAGACATATGTGCCATTGTATTGGACTATTTTTTGTTTTCCCTACATCCAAGGACCATTATATGATTTATTTACTGAATGGTTTATGAAGTGTGAATAAACTTGCTTGGACTTTGTTTAAAAAAAACTGCTTCCCTTGTATACCACAAGTGAGTGGAAATCTTACACCCCATAAATGAGAAAGTGTACACAAATTGATCATCATCCTGTGTACCTATTATTTAGGTATGAAAAAAAATCAAGTAACAATGCAGTAGTCCAGTGGCGTAAATTGGGCCCCAGGCAAAAATTGGACCTGGGCACCCACCTGCATGTTTATCAGATGTACGGGTCCTTGTAGTTTTGTAGATCCAGTGAATACACACATTTGCCCTATCATGTAACAATGTCCCCCATCCTGTAATCACTGGCCCCTTCCAGTAATAATGTCCCCCATCCTGGTATAATGTCTCCATCCTGGGCCCCGTAGTAAAGGGCAAGACGTGCACTCTCGCTATTTGTGGTGCAGACTGAACATGGAGGGATCCTCCAGAATATAGTCCTGGACAACAACAGTCACACTCAAGAAAGAAGTCTTTAGGTTTCTTTGCCAAAAAAATGTGGTTTTTTATTGTGAACAAACACCAAAATAAGAAATATCACCGCAGTATTACAAAGTTTCAGGGTAACGTTTCGACCCACCGGGTCTTTCTCAAACCCCACTTTCAAAAGTAGAAACCAAAAAGGGCACAGATCCCTGGAGAGCTGCAGGAGTCCCGTTAGGGGCTATCGTATGGCTGTTGCGGGTGTCTGCGGTGGTGGTGTTTGTTCACAATAAAAAAACACCTTTTTTTGGCAAAGTAACCTAAAGACTTCTTTCTTGAGTGTGACTGTTGTTGTCCAGGTCCATCCTGGGCCCCTTCCTGGTATAATGTCTCTCTTTCCTGGTATAATGTCTTCCCACTTCGGCCGCTTTCTCGTTTAATGTTCCTAATTCTGGGCCCCTTCCAGTAATATATGTCCCCCATCCTAGTATACTGCCCCTAATTATGTACCCATGGGCTTCTTCCAGAAATAATGTCCCTGTTCTGCAACTCTTCTTCAACAAATTTTAAAAAAATTATTCTACTCACCTTCCCAAGCTGCCATGACATGCGGTGTCCTTTTCCATAGCGGCGCAGAAGCCATCAGTTGACGTCAGCGTGTAAGCACACGTCAATGCTATGTGCCGCCAGTGACTTAGAATCATAGAATGTTAGAGTTGGAAGGGACCTCAAGGGTCATCGTATCCAACCTTCTGCTGAGTGCAGCTCAGGATTTACTAAACTATCTCATACAGATGTCTGTCCAGCCTGTGTTTGAAGACTTCCATGGAAGGAGAACTAACCACCTCTCATGGTAGCCTGTTCCACTCATTGATCACCCTGTCAAAAAGCTTTTTGTAATATCTAATCTGTGTCTCCTCCCATTCAGTTTAATTCCATTGATTCTAGTGTTTCCATGTGCAAATGAGAATAAGGATGATCCCTTTACACTGTGACATCCTTTCAGACATTTGTAGTCAGCTATAAAGTCTCTTCTTAGCCTTCTTTTTTGCAAACTAGACATTCACAGATCCTTTAATCGTTCCTCATAGGACACACTTTGCAGTCCGCTCACCATACTGCACAACTTGCATGATAACATCAGCTTCCAGTCTCTGATTGTCCAGTAGTGTTTATTGCAGTGCAGTGACCTGGCGGGTCTCTACGCCGCAATAAATTTCAGCTGAATGTACGTCCTCAAACACACATACAACTGAGATACCTGCTGGTGGTGGTGGGCCCATCTCCCTCATGGACCTGTTTGTGGTCGCACACTCTGCGACCTCAATCGTTATGCCCCTTCAGTAGTCTCATTTGTACATTTATTTAGCCTCTACAAATTTGGCTATTCTATACTCTTTTATTAAAAAGCTATTTTCTCTTAAGGGGTGAAGATTTTTAATTTCTATAAATGATTTGCTCTGGATTCTCCCCAGTGAATGGCACCGAAGACCATACATTCTTTTCCTGTATTAAACTATTAAAATGTTTGAAAAGATAGTAAAAGCAAGAAGCAAGGGAGTAAAGATGGTACACATTTCCAGAAGGTCCTTATAAATACAGCAAGTATTTATTACAGTAAAGTCTAGCCCACACTGCATCCTATTTCATGTATTGATTTCAAGGGGGAGGTATCACACAGAATGTACCATCATCCATCTGAGTACAGCAAAGAAATAAATCTCATTTTAATCCGCTTAGAAATGAATGCTAAACCACAGCCTGAGATCAATCTCTACAATTTTATGTATCATAACATTGTATCACCTCCCTCATAGTGCAGACTATTCCTGCTGTACTATCCTACAACCTGCATAGTTCATGTCTCCAAACAGCTGGCTACTAGTATTCAATTTATTGGCCTATGACAGGGAAGAAGTCATGACAAGTTACTTTATGTTCACACATGCAGAAATACCACTTTCAGAAATAGATAATATATTTAGATTTAAAATATACTATCACTATTCTTGCAAACATTTGCTGTTTTGCTAAATGAGTAAAAATGTATTAAAATAGAACTTTTCTAAAATTCTTAATGATAGAATGATGTTTTTTATATGATTTCAATCAATAAGTGCTGACCTGCTTGTCAGACCCAAAGCAAAATTAATAGCCAGTAAAAATGCTAATAAATATGACATTTCTGTGGATTTTTCTTTCCCACAGTACAGAAATTAAAATGAGACATGATTTGGAAGAATATTGGAGAGGATATTTTGGAGAAGAGATCAAGAGATTAATGCCTAATTTTACTTGGAAAGTCAGTTATGCAAAATGTAATAAAATGAAATATAGCTCCCTTGACTACTAGTCACACACAGCTATTCTCAGTCAGTTGCCTGACTCTGGATAAACCTAAATTACCTCCTCAGCTATTTTTATAAAAATACTGTACATACACTCATGGACAAAATTGTTGGCACCCTTTCTTAATATTTTTTTTGTTAGATGATATTCAGTAAATTTGAACAGAAATGCACTTTTGTCAGTTCCAAGTTACTTCAGTGACCATTGTGGACTTTTCTTACTTTCATCGAAAGGCACCAATAATTTTATCCTCCACGTATTTGTGAATATATATATATATATACATATATATATATATATAGAAAAAGATAACAAAAAGCAGCACCAAAAGAAAACAAAGGGTGCAAAAAATCTTTCCAGGTATATACCAAACCTCATACTATTGTCCAAAAAATGAAGGCAGCACTCCAATAGGAAAAAAGAAAGTGGTTTATTGGCCCATGTGCGACATTTCAGTCCAGGATGCGGACCTTTCTCAAGCTTGAGAAAGGTCCACATCCTGGACTGAAACGTCGCACATGGGCCAATAAATCACTTTCGTTTTTCCTATTGGAGTACTGCCTTAATTTTTGGGACTATATATATATATATATATATATACAGTTAGGGCCAGAAATATTTGGACAGTGACACAATTTTCGCGAGTTGGGCTCTGCATGCCACCACATTGGATTTGAAATGAAACCTCTACAACAGAATTCAAGTGCAGATTGTAACGTTTAATTTGAAGGGTTGAACAAAAATATCTGATAGAAAATGTAGGAATTGTACACATTTCTTTACAAACACTCCACATTTTAGGAGGTCAAAAGTAAATGGACAAATAAACATAACCCAAACAAAATATTTTTATTTTCAATATTTTGTTGCAAATCCTTTGGAGGCAATCACTGCCTTAAGTCTGGAACCCATGGACATCACCAAACGCTGGGTTTCCTCCTTCTTAATGCTTTGCCAGGCCTTTACAGCCGCAGCCTTCAGGTCTTGCTTGTTTGTGGGTCTTTCCGTCTTAAGTCTGGCTTTGAGCAAGTAAAATGCATGCTCAATTGGGTTTAGATCTGGAGATTGACTTGGCCATTGCAGAATGTTCCACTTTTTGGCACTCATGAACTCCTGGGTAGCTTTGGCTGTATGCTTGGGGTCATTGTCCATCTGTACTATGAAGCGCCGTCCAATCAACTTTGCAGCATTTGGCTGAATCTGGGCTGAAAGTATATCCCGGTACACTTCAGAATTCATCCGGCTACTCTTGTCTGCTCTTATGTCATCAATAAACACAAGTGACCCAGTGCCATTGAAAGCCATGCATGCCCATGCCATCACGTTGCCTCCACCATGTTTTACAGAGGATGTGGTGTGCCTTGGATCATGTGCCGTTCCCTTTCTTCTCCAAACTTTTTTCTTCCCATCATTCTGGTACAGGTTGATCTTTGTCTCATCTGTCCATAGAATACTTTTCCAGAACTGAGCTGGCTTCTTGAGGTGTTTTTCTGCAAATTTAACTCTGGCCTGTCTATTTTTGGTATTGATGAATGGTTTGCATCTAGATGTGAACCCTTTGTATTTACTGTCATGGAGTCTTCTCTTTACTGTTGACTTAGAGACAGATACACCTACTTCACTGAGAGTGTTCTGGACTTCAGTTGATGTTGTGAACGGGTTCTTCTTCACCAAATTAAGTATGCGGCGATCATCCACCACTGTTGTCATCCGTGGACGCCCAGGCCTTTTTGAGTTCCCAAGCTCACCAGTCAATTCCTTTTTTCTCAGAATGTACCCAACTGTTGATTTTGCTACTCCAAGCATGTCTGCTATCTCTCTGATGGATTTTTTCTTTTTTTTCAGCCTCAGGATGTTCTGCTTCACCTCAATTGAGAGTTCCTTTGACCGCATGTTGTCTGCTCACAGCAACAGCTTCCAAATGCAAAACCACACACCTGGAATCCACCCCTGACCTATTAACTACTTCATTGATTACAGGTTAACGAGGGAGACGCCTTCAGAGTTAATTGCAGCCCTTAGAGTCCATTGTCCAATTACTTTTGGTCCCTTGAAAAAGAGGACGCTATGCATTACAGAGCTATGATTCCTAAACCCTTTCTCCGATTTGGATGTGGAAACTATCATATTGCAGCTGGGAGTGTGCACTTTCAGCCCATATTACATATATAATTTTATTTCTGAACATGTTTTTGTAAACAGCTAAAATAACAAAACTTGTGTCACTGTCCAAATATTTCTGGCCCTAACTGTATATATATATATACAGGGCAGTATTTGGCATTTATGATGTCCTAGGCATTTTAAGTGGTCACACCTCCTACTGGTGGGTCATGTACATCCTAACTGCCAGCTTGGCTGACAGTCTATTCTGTGTGAGTGAATCTGATAGATAATTGTTGGGGAAGATAAGAATCTAGCATATCTGATTTTAGACTGCAGCTCCTTTTGTTCCCTGAAAGATAAGCTGTCTCCAGTGATGGTTGGCAGTGGCTTTCAGATGGCTCCTCTGTATAAGAGAGTTAAGGTACCATCACACTCAGCGACGCTGCAGCGATATAGACAACGAGCCGATCGCTGGAGCGTCGCTGTTTAGGTCGCTGTAGAGACGTCAAACACAGGAACTCCAGAATGATGCAGGAGCGATCCAGTGACGTAACGGCGACTCACTTATAGTTCTCGCTGGTTGTTAGCTCCATGTAAAACGTTGCTGGCATCGTTGCTTTTGATGTCAAACATGATGAAACACGCCGACCTGACGACCAAATAAAGTTCTGGACTTCTAGCTCCGACCAGCGATGGCACAGCAGGATCCTGATCGCTGCTGCGTGTCAAACACAACGAGATCGCTATCCAGGACGCTGCAACGTCACGGATCGTTGTCGTTCTCGATGTAAAGTTGCTCAGTGTGAAGGTACCTTTAGCTGAGAAAGCTACAGGACAATCAAGCAATAGGCTATCAAAGGTGTATAAGGGATTTAGTCAAACTTTTGTTTGGCTAATATGTATAACATCAATCAGATAGCTGCATTTCCTGTCTTTTTGTTATGTATGTATACAATGGACAGTACACTAACCCTATAATGATCTATTGTCAAATCTAGCAAATTAAAGATTATTACATCTAATTAAATACAGGATTAGAATTATCCTCAGTACATTATTACAGCTCTAATACCACTATAAGTACTTGCATACTGCACCAGAACCACCCTCCGTACATTAACAAAGCACCAAAACCATCATCAGTTCATGACTACAACACCAGAACCACCATCCAAACAGGAAGACATCACTAGAACCACCATCACTACATGAATACATTACCAGAATCACCATCAGTTCATGACTACAGCACCATAATCACCGTCAGTACAGGAATAAAGCACTAAAACCACCATCAGTACATGAGTACAGCGTATGGCATATACAACTGTTTCACATGAACCTACAAGTCTCAGTAAGTTCTTAACAATAATAAAGAGATAATTGGAGTTTTTCCTGTTACCAGCCATCAGTAGACTATGAACAATACAGAAGCAACAGTATTGATTAGATACAGGAGAGATTTTTTTTAGGCCCTTTAACTCTAAGCAGATTGGTGGGGTCTGTGTCCTAAGACCCCACCAATCTCACAAAAGACCTGTGCACTTTGACCTCTATCCCTATGCTGTAAAATAATTAAGTGGTACTGCTAAGGCCTCTTTCACACTTCCGTCTTTTTCCTCCTGTCGAAATCCGTCGAGTTTTGAAATAACAGGATCCTGCAAATGTTTCTGCAGGATCCTGTTTTTTCCCATAGACTTGTATTAGCGACAGATTGTGACGGATGGCCTTCCGTTTCATCCGTCGTGCAATGGATCCGTCGGAAAATAGAGGTCTGTCGGGTGGAGAAAACGTTCAGAGGAGCGTTTTTCTGCACGTCGGAAAATCTGTCAGCGACGCGTCCTGCGCTGTCCACTGTTGGCTATAATGGAAGCCTATGGACGCAGGATCCGTCGCTGACCGTCAAACACAGAAATCCAGTGACGTAACCCGATTTTTCATTCTGAGCATGCCCGGTAGGATTTTTTTTTATAAATGAAAATGCAGGCAGAAACTCCTTTGACGCATCCATCATAACACTGGATGCATTGCACACGGTTTCTACTATTTTCACAACATCTGTCGATACGTCACTTCACTGCATTATGACGCACCCCGAAGGACAGATGTGTGAAAGAAGGTTTAGCTGGCCCCTATGCTGGCTGTGATAGACCCCCCTCGATTAGTTTAACTAGACCATGTGATGGGATAAATGTAGAGTATTATGGGTAAGTCCGCTTGGCTGCGCTTATGGTCATTAGACCGCTTTGTGACTTTTCATCAGTTCTGTTCAAAATAATGGGGACCTGCATTTTTCAGGAAATGTGACTCAAATATTATTCTCTGAGAATCAATCTTAACTTCTCTGGTGTTCATAGTTTATGTTTATCAATTAACAAAATACAAAGAAAAATCTAAATCAAATCATTATTTGCTGTGACCGACCACCCTTTACCTTGAAAATAGCATCAATTGTTCCAAATACCTTGGAGAACTAACCACAGATCTTGTGTAGATGTAGGCTTGTGCAAATCCTTCTGCCTCTTCATGTAAATCCACATCGACTTGATGATGTTGAGATTAGTGCTCTGTGGGGGCCATATTATCAGTTCCAGTTTACACTGAAGGTGTAAGAGAAATATAGACAGATACTTATCCAACATGCAATACCATGAAAGAGAATTCTGACAGGCTTGAAATTTATTTTGCAATATGACAATGACCTCAATATACAACCAGCGATTTTTAGCATAATAGGAAAGAACAAAGAGCCCGAGAAGTGATAACATGGCCTCAACAGAGCACTAATCTCAACATCATCAATTCTGTCTGGGTTTACCAGAATAGCCTGAAACATTTTCATAAGCCTACATCCACAGAAGATCTGTGGTTAGTTCAACATATATGGAAGTGAGGTTTCACTGCTGAGTTTCTTAAAAAACTGTGTTCAAGGGTGCCTGCCTAGAAGAATTGATACTTTGATGCTATCTCTAGAGCAAATGGGGGTGCCATCAAATATATTCATGTACACTGCTTGAGAAAGGTTCCAGGTGGAATTAAAATGTTGTTATTGGAAATACACTAATAAAGGCACCTTATTTTTTCACTTATTGCAGGAGTGCTGACATTTATGGACAGTATATATTATAGACTTGGTTGAGTTCTGACTTGGATTTTGCACCCTCAGATTGATTTGGTGCTGCTACTTCTATAATATATACAGTGGGTACGGAAAGTATTCATACCCCTTTAAATTGTTCACTCTTTGTTTCATTGCAACCATTTGATAAATTCAATTATAATAATTTTTTCACATTAATGTACACTCTGCACCCCATCTTGACTGAAAAAAACTGAAATGTAGAAGTTTTTGCAAATTTATTAAAAAAGAAAAACTGAAATATCACATGGTCATAAGTATTCAGACCCTTTGCTCAGACACTCGTATTTAAGTCACATGCTGTCAATTTCCTTGTGATCCACCTTGAGATGGTTCTACTCCTTCATTGGAATCCAGCTGTGTTTAATTAAACTGATAAAACTTGATTTGAAAAGCACACACCTGTCTACATAAGACCTAACAGCTCACAGCACATGTCAGACCAAATGAGAATCATGAGGTCAAAGGAACTGGCCAAGGAGCTCAGAGACAGAATTGTGGCAAGGCACAGATCTGGCCAAGGTTACAACAGAATTTCTGCAGTACTCAAGGTTCCTAAGAGCACCGTGGCCTCCATAATCCTTAAATGGAAGAAGTTTGGGACCTGGTGGTGTCCAGACAAACTGAGTAATCGTGGGAGAAGAGTCTTGGTGAGAGAGGTATAGAATAACCCCAAGATCACTGTGGCTGAGCTTTATGGATGCAGTACGGAGATGGGAGAAAGTTCCACGAGCTTGAGAAAGGATACTATATCCGAAACGTCGCCACGTCGTTCAGGCAATAAAGTCCAATTTTTTTCTATTTTCTTGTGCTGCCTTCTTTTTTATTTTATATATATATACAGTGGTGTTCAAAAGTCATGCATAGGATAAATTGATTGATTTTTCAAGTTTTAAACATTTTCTGTCGAATATTTTCGATGCTAATATGACATATTATATATCGTTTTGTTCAGAATACAATTTTGCATTCTTTCCCTGTAATATTTTTAGCTTTTGAAGCAGTTTTGCCTGAAATTATTGCAACAATATGGGAATTGAAAGCAGAACTAAACATTGTACAGCTTCAGATCTAAAATTAGCCAATCACAGATGAGGTTCTTGTGACCAATCATAACCGGGATATGGCAGCCAATCACATTGCATTACATTGCATCACATCTGTTGCTTTGTTTGTTTGTTTTATCCGTTGGTGTATCTAGTAAATCATACCATAGAGTTTTATGATGGGAGCCTTCAGATTTTTGTCAGCAGAGTATCGTGTGCGAGTTGTGGTGCTACATGAAGAGGGTTATACCGGCCTCCAGATCGCAAGGAAGGTTGGCTGTAATCAGAGTACAGTCATAAGAATTTTGCAGAAACATAAGCAGCTTGGAATCACCCAGGACAGTCGCAGATCTGGTAGGCCCAGAAAGTCAACTAAAAGGGAGGATAGAGTACTGATAAGAACATCCCTTGCCAATCGAAAGCTCACCTCTCCTCAGCTTCTGCGAGAATGGCAAGAAAAGTGCAATATTGAGGTAGCAACATCAACTGTTAGGAAGAGATGTTTGGAAGCAGGATTGAGAGGGTGCAAGGCCCGAAAGAAGCCATTGATGACAGCCATACAAAGACAAAGGCGAAAACTGTGGGCATTGAAATAGTTAAAATGGAGGAAGGAGGAGTGGGAAAAAGTGCTATTTAGTGATGAAAGCACTTTTTGCATTTTAGGAAATGATGGCAAGTCTTATGTGAGAAGGTTCCCACATGAAGAGTACAAGCCAGAGTGTTTGAGCTTCTCTGTGAAACATCCGATGAAAGTAATGGTCTGGGGCTGTATGGCAGCCAATGGTGTTGGAAGGCTTCATATTGTGGAGGGTATGGTCAATGGAAAAAAATACATAGACATCCTTAATAAGAAAATGCTGCCTTCTGCTCAACACTCTGAATTAAATAAAAAATAATAAATCTTAAGAAGTAAAATTTAAGTCTGTGTGAACTTGCATTGGAAGTTAGTGAACTTAGAAACCTGTTCACCATTCTACACACTGTACTGGTGTAGGTATGGTTATGCTGTAAAAAAATTATCAAAAATGCACATACCATAACAATTTATACACTTGGGATATTCAAAAATGAGTATGGCATACAATGAGGGATTACAAAAACATATCTGTTCCACCAGTTTCACTGTAGAGATGCAGAAGTATGAAACATATAGTTTTCTTCATGCCTATGCAGGACTTTTGAACACCACTGTATATAAACTCCGAAATTGCAACGCCAAGAAGGAATAATTGTAGAAATCTGAAAAATGATAGGATCAATAGACATGCTAATGTTATGCAAATGATGAAAAAATGTGAAATACTTTTTTAAAACTTCTTGGCCTAATTGTGCTATCATGACCTATACCATTTCCAGAATTGTTTCCCGTCGAACACATTTGGGATGTCATTAGTTAGCAGTTAAAAGGAAGTTGCCAACAGCACAATTTGATGATGTGTATGTCTAAGTGTATTCAGCATGGCAGAACATTCTTTAGACAATCATAAATAGCCTCACTGATAGCACGCCAATCTCTACTGGCAGCTTTTTCATACTTCTCATGCCCACCCACCTGAACCTTTCCTGTTTCTCTATATGTTCTCCATGCAGCTGGATATTTATTTTCTACTTCATACAGGAGATCAAGAGGACTTTAAAAAAAACCTCTTCTGACTCATACTATTTGTAGTATATACAGTATGTGTACTTTGGTGTAGAATCTCCAGTGTATTCTAAAAAAAATGTAGCTTTGCCTGTTTCTTCTTTCGTTCTTTCTTTCTTTCTTTCTTTCTTTCTTTCTTTCTTTCTTTCTTTCTTTCTTTCTTTCTTTCTTTCTTTCTTTCCTTATAGGGGAAACCTATCACAAGCAGGAGACAGTCTGAAGTTGCATTACAAAGAATGCAAGGAGACTTTTCTATATACATCATGCAAAAGGAGTTCTGTGTTACTGATATAACAAAGTAGCACTTACAAAAACCTCAGAGCAGGACAAGTGCATTGGTGTGTGACCCAAATCCTTGACAAAGTCAGACTTATCATGGGAAGTATAGTCTACATTAGAGGAACATCATCCAAGAGGAAGAAGGAATCAACATGGTAGACAACAAAAGGCACATAAACTAACACAAAGCACAAACAAGGCCTCTGCATTAATTTATAATATTCTATGTTGCACTATTTATTAAAAAAGCTGAAATGTTTCTTTAAAACAATAATCTGCTGAAAGTTAGCAGATCGAGATTAGCTCATTTTTTTAAAATTATAATTCACCAGTTTCAGCAAATTTAACAAAAAAATTTGATTAATGGTGAATCGATTTATCATGAATTACCAGAACTCCATTTGCCCTGTAGAGACCGTGTAACACTCTGAGGTCTCCTAAGACTGTATCCAACCTCTATCAAGCTATTTAAAGCAATCGCAGCCTTAGTAATGCCAAAGTGAATTCATCATAAATGACTATGGGTAAATGGATGTAGATAGTATATGTAGAATTCGTTCACTGGTTTAGGGATGTGATGTCATCTCACTATCCAGATTCACTTTAAAATAGCAGTTGCATTCCTTGCTCCAGCTTTTATAGAGTCTATGTAATGCCTTCTGATTGCATGTGATATACCAAGTGATGTGATAGCTACATGGCATTATGTGAAGTCTGCACTGCTATGTCTGAGGTCATGTAAGCCCTATCCGACTGATGAAATGTTCTGCAAAGTTTAAAATTGTGGTGTCATTTTGGCAATAGAATTGTGAGTTGTTCAATTAATTTCCATTCAGATGCTCATATTTTTTAAATATTTGATTTGCAATTAATTGATTGTCTCATCTTTGTCTCAGATAACTTTCCAACTCCTGTCTTATCTTTAATATTATATTTTGTGCAATACCAAAGTCTACACTCACTCCCCAAATATGAATATTTGGTATACCGGTATACCCTGTAGGCACTAGCTTTGAGGTCATGTAGGAGGGTTTTAGACGCCTGTGATATACACTCAACCTAAATAGCTATATAAAGTGACACCGAATCTAGCCTAAATATATCTCTGACAATCCTAATCTATGGTATAACAATCTCCAAGAAGAGAATTTCACTTTGACTTCATTTTTATGTCCTTTTTGTTGATTGATGACGCATTGACTATTTTCTTCTATTAGTGACTTGATTGCCTGTCCAGCCAAAGTTACAATCATTATTTTGACTGACTCTTTCTGTAAATGCCAATGTTTTGGTAGCTACATTTCTGCCGTCCTTTACCCTGTTTTTATTAACTTCCCTTCTTGAAATCTAATGATAACAAACCATTCATTCATCATCGAGCTGTCATCTAATGTACTTACATCTAAAAATGATATTGCATTGTGTGTCATAAGTAAAATGCCACTTTGTGTAGAGGTCTGTGTATCAAATGTTGCCTAAAAACAATGTAAAATGAGTTGCCCATTACATTGTATTAAAGGATAAATGGGCCAATGGTGGTGGTAACATAAAAAGAACAAGATCAATAAAGATTGAGCAATTGTTCTTTTTATATTAACACCACCATGGGCCCATCTGTACATGAATAAAACGCAGTATAAATAATCTTTATATAGCGCTAACATATTCCGCAGCGCTTTACAGTTTGCACACATTATCATCGCGATGGGGATCACAATCTAAATTCCCTATCAGTATGTCTTTGGAATGTGGGAGGAAACCGGAGAACCTGGAGGAAACCCACGCAAACACCGAGAGAACTTTGCAGATGTTATCCTGGGTGGGATTAGAACCCAGGACCCCAGCGCTGCAAGGCTGCAGTGCTAACCACTGCACCACCGTGCTGCCCAACATATAACCCTTTTAAGTCCGCAGTCACACTACTGTAGAATACAGACGAGTGCTATGCGAAAAAAACATCGTATAGCACTAGACCCAGTGTTAATATATGGGGCAGCTCACATCACTGTATTCTTTCTCAGGCATATTCAATGTGCATGTAAAATTGCAACATGCTGCAATTGTCAACGAGATTTGGCCAAGACTCGCCAATGCAAGCCTATGGGTGTGAGAAAAAAATCACACAGCACTCGGACCATGCAAATGCTATCCAATTTTTACGCACCGGTGTCCATTAAAAGGCCGGCAATTCATGTGCGCATACAGTATAGTCACACTGACAGGTTAGAATAGAATAGATAGAATAGATACATACACATAAAATACATAGATATATAGATATCAACGACATACATATATATATATATATATATATATATATATATATATATATATATATATATATACCTATATATGTATATATATTACATAGATAGATGAAAAGCCAGCAATTCATCTGCCATGTTCTGTAAAATCACAGCATGACAGGTTAGAATAGATAGAATAGATATATACACATAGAATAGATAGATATACAAAAAAGAAGACACAAAAGAGAATAGTAAAACCAAAAACACTCAGTTTGAAAAAATGTTGCAGTAATCCGCAAGTGCTAGTAAAAGATGTAAAAAACAGGGTATTTGGTTGATACGTTTTTTGCAAAAAATGTATACTAAGCTGCTCTACCAATCTTCACGGTATACCCTTATCAGAGCAGTCCTAACTAATGTATGCAATCCCTATCTGATGTTTTTAAAAACCTGATCATCTGTATATAACCTGTGTGAACAGGGTTCAGAGAGGAAAAATCCATGTGTGCATACAGGGTAGAACAGCTTTTGTGCAGATAGCCCAAGAGGAGTGGTGGAACTCCCCAGTCTTGTAGACACAAGAGAACAATTATGGAAACAGGAACACATGGGCTACTTGCACAGTGAACAAGTCTGTATGATCATGTTCACACACCACCAAGAAACCTGAAGACACAAAAGAGAATAGTAAAACCAAAAACACTCAGTTTGAAAAAATGTTGCAGTAATCCGCAAGTGCTAGTAAAAGATGTAAAAAACAGGGTATTTGGTTGATACGTTTTTTGCAAAAAATGTATACTAAGCTGCTCTACCAATCTTCACGGTATACCCTTATCAGAGCAGTCCTAACTAATGTATGCAATCCCTATCTGATGTATTTAAAAACCTGATCATCTGTATATAACCTGTGTGAACAGGGTTCAGAGAGGAAAATTCCATGTGTGCATACAGGGTAGAACAGCTTTTGTGCAGATAGCCCAAGAGGAGTGGTGGAACTCCCCAGTCTTGTAGACACAAGAGAACAATTATGGAAACAGGAACACATGGGCTACTTGCACAGTGAACAAGTCTGTATGATCATGTTCACACACCACCAAGAAACCTGAAGACACAAAAGAGAATAGTAAAACCAAAAACACTCATACCCTGTATGCACACATGGATTTTTCCTCTCTGAACCCTGTTCACACAGGTTATATACAGATGATCAGGTTTTTAAATACATCAGATAGGGATTGCATACATTAGTTAGGACTGCTCTGATAAGGGTATACCGTGAAGATTGGTAGAGCAGCTTAGTATACATTTTTTGCAAAAAACGTATCAACCAAATACCCTGTTTTTTACATCTTTTACTAGCACTTGCGGATTACTGCAACATTTTTTCAAACTGAGTGTTTTTGGTTTTACTATTCTCTTTTGTGTCTTCAGGTTTCTTGGTGGTGTGTGAACATGATCATACAGACTTGTTCACTGTGCAAGTAGCCCATGTGTTCCTGTTCCTGTTTCCATAGATAGATATACAGTATACAGTTAGGGCCAGAAATATTTGGACAATGACACAATTTTCACGAGTTGGGCTCTGCATGCCACCACATTGGATTTGAAATGAAACCTCTACAACAGAATTCAAGTGCAGATTGTAACGTTTAATTTGAAGGGTTGAACAAAAATATCTGATAGAAAATGTAGGAATTATACACATTTATTTACAAACACTCCACATTTTAGGAGGTCAAAAGTAATTGGACAAATAAACATTACCCAAACAAAATATTTTTATTTTCAATATTTTGTTGCAAATCCTTTGGAGGCAATCACTGCCTTAAGTCTGGAACCCATGGACATCACCAAACGCTGGGTTTCCTCCTTCTTAATGCTTTGCCAGGCCTTTACAGCCGCAACCTTCAGGTCTTGCTTGTTTGTGGGTCTTTCCGTCTTAAGTCTGGATTTGAGCAAGTGAAATGTATGCTCAATTGGGTTTAGATCTGGAGATTGACTTGACCATTGCAGAATGTTCCACTTTTTGGCACTCATGAACTCCTGGGTAGCTTTGGCTGTATGCTTGGGGTCATTGTCCATCTGTACTATGAAGCGCCGTCCAATCAACTTTGCAGCATTTGGCTGAATCTGGGCTGAAAGTAAATCCCGGTACACTTCAGAATTCATCCGGCTACTCTTGTCTGCTCTTATGTCATCAATAAACACAAGTGACCCAGTGCCATTGAAAGCCATGCATGCCCATGCCATCACGTTGCCTCCACCATGTTTTACAGAGGATGTGGTGTGCCTTGGATCATGTGCCGTTCCCTTTCTTCTCCAAACTTTTTTCTTCCCATCATTCTGGTACAGGTTGATCTTTGTCTCATCTGTCCATAGAATACTTTTCCAGAACTGAGCTGGCTTCTTGAGGTGTTTTTCTGCAAATTTAACTCTGGCCTGTCTATTTTTGGTATTGATGAATGGTTTGCATCTAGATGTGAACCCTTTGTATTTACTGTCATGGAGTCTTCTCTTTACTGTTGACTTAGAGACAGATAAACCTACTTCACTGAGAGTGTTCTGGACTTCAGTTGATGTTGTGAACGGGTTCTTCTTCACCAAATTAAGTATGCGGCGATCATCCACCACTGTTGTCATCCGTGGACGCCCAGGCCTTTTTGAGTTCCCAAGCTCACCAGTCAATTCCTTTTTTCTCAGAATGTACCCAACTGTTGATTTTGCTACTCCAAGCATGTCTGCTATCTCTCTGATGGATTTTTTCTTTTTTTTCAGCCTCAGGATGTTCTGCTTCACCTCAATTGAGAGTTCCTTTGACCGCATGTTGTCTGCTCACAGCAACAGCTTCCAAATGCAAAACCACACACCTGGAATCCACCCCTGACCTTTTAACTACTTCATTGATTACAGGTTAACGAGGGAGACGCCTTCAGAGTTAATTGCAGCCCTTAGAGTCCATTGTCCAATTACTTTTGGTCCCTTGAAAAAGAGGACGCTATGCATTACAGAGCTATGATTCCTAAACCCTTTCTCCGATTTGGATGTGGAAACTATCATATTGCAGCTGGGAGTGTGCACTTTCAGCCCATATCTAATATATAATTGCCTAGAATACTACTTCCTGCAATTTGTGCCAACTTCCGTGGCTTTGTCCGGAGCTAATGTCCGGAGCTAATGTCTGGAGCTAATGTCCGGAGCTAATGTCCGGAGATTAATTGCCTAGAATACTACTTCCTGCAATTTGTGCCAACTTCCGTGGCTTTGTCCGGAGCTAATGTCCGGAGCTAATGTCCGGAGCTAATGTGCGGAGATAATGTCCGGAGCTAATGTCCGGAGCTAATGTCCGGAGCTAATGTCCGGTGATAAGTGACGTCAACAGTGTCCAGTGTCTGATTGGTTGCCGCCTGCTGCGAGCGACCAATCAGAAACGTGCCGTACTGTGACACACTCCGCCCGCCATTTTGGTGTGATTTTTGAATTTTTACCTCACAGCAAGTTTCTACTGCGTGGAGGCGGGCCCAGTGACGTTGCTCTTCAAGCTCCTGCCGAATTTCGTCAAAAAAATGATAATACCATTTACCAAAACTATATATATTTAGTTGTGAAGTGGTTCAGTGACATTTTCACACCAATTTTTAACTTTTGTTTGGTGTTTTCTCCATATACTGCCTATTATTTTTGTTCTTTCTTACTATTATTCATTAATTGTATTATTCTTACATTTAAATAAATAAAGTATATATGGATTCTAGACTCCCGATTCTTTAGAATCGGGCTGCCATCTAGTTATATATATAATTGTATTTCTGAACATGTTTTTGTAAACAGCTAAAATAACAAAACTTGTGTCACTGTCCAAATATTTCTGGCCCTAACTGTAGATGTTAGGGACACACACACACACACATATATATATATATATATATATATATATATATATATGTATTTATATTAGATAGATAGATAGATAGATAGATAGAAGAAAAAGCAGCAATTAATCTGCCGTATAGTGTAAATTTACTGCAGGAGGCGACAGGATAGAAAAAATGAATTACATACAGTGAATACACATAGATACGTAGATATACAGATGTCTGACAAATACAATTAGTGCAGTGTGTGCAAATTACTGTACATGTAAATAATAAAAGATGATTTTTCGGAAAAAAATGGCGTGGGCTCTGCACAATTTTCATAACCATCATAAGGAAAGCCGATCTGTTATGATCAGGTGGCCTTGGAGCAGCATGAAATGACCTTCGCTGGAGCAGTGGTAACTTTACTGACCGCAATCCCTGATCCTATCACCGCAACTAGAAGTAGCCGTGGGGTGTGCCTAACCAGACCTAGACACCTCGACACAGCCTAAGGACTAAATATCCCTAAAGATGGAAATAGGAAAACTATCTTGCCTCAGAGTAGACCCCCAAAGGATAGGTAGCCCCCCACAAATAATGACTGTGAGTAGGAGAGGAAAAGACACACGCAGACAGAAAACAGGGATAAGCAAAGTAGGCCACTTCTACCTAGATAGGAAACGATAGTACAGGATACTATGCGGTCAGCATAAAACACTACAAAATATCCACAGCAGAAAAATACAAAAACTCCACCACCTAACTAAAGATGTGGAGAGTATATCTGCGACTCCAGCGAGTCCAACTAGACTGAGAAAAACATCAGGCACAGTCTAGCAGGAACAAAATAGAAACAAGATAAGCACAGAAAATAAACACACAGCAGTGTGTCTAAAAAAATGAAAAAAACACTTATCTTAGCTGAATTGGCAGCAAGCAGGAGGGGCCAGGCAGAGGACCAACACTTCCAAAGGAACATTTACTACTGGCAAGGACTAATGAGTCCTGCACCGCTAAATACCCCAGTCCGAATTGCAATTAGCAGAAACACCTGTTCAAGACTGCTGCTCAGGAATAACTGCATTACCATCAACAACCACCGGAGGGAGCCCAAGAGCAGAATTCACAACACGATCGCTGTGGGCCGATGTTTATAGCCTGGGAAGGGGGTAATATCCATGGAGCTTCCCAGGCTATTAATATCAGCTCTCAACCGTATACGTAGCCTTTACTGCCTATTAAAATGAGAGACCCTAAAAAAAATTACGTGGGATCCCCTATAATTAATTACCAGCAAAGGCTATGCACACACCTGTGAGCTGATAGTAATAGCCTAGGAAGGGGTCATGGATACTCCCCCCAAGCTAAAAACAGCTCTCAGCCACTGCAGAAAAGGCGCATCTCTAAGATGCGCAAATTCTGGCACTTAGCCTTGCTCTTCCCACTTACCCTGCAGCGGTAGAAAGTGGAGTGATAGTTGGGGGGGGTTGATGTCACCTTTGTATTGTCAGGTGACATCAAGCCTTGAGGTTAGTACCCCTATTGCTAACCCCATAGTCACATTATATAAAAACACCCAGAATAAAGTCCTTTAATTGAAAGAATTACACAGACTCCTTTAATAATCTTAATTAAACCATATTTACGATCTCGCCCATTCCCCCAATACCCTGGTCATCTGCAAAAGTAAAAAAAAAAACAAAAAAAAACAAATAACTGTATTCCTCATGTTTCCGCAGAGATTCTGCTAATCCATTTGTCCCACGATGGGTCAAGCCCTGCTACATGTAGATGGCAGGCTGCATGGTTGCATGATAGACCCATGCATCCTGTCATACAGCAGTCAAACTGAGCACCATGTGCGTAGTGTCTCTCTGTGAACTCTTATTACTTATCTGATGGCACCGCGAGCGTGAGAAAGTTCTGCTGCTCGCGGTGCCATCAGACAGATCCTGTGAGTTCACAACCAGTGAACTCACTTCACCTTTTTGACATCAGCACGAGCGCTGTGGAAAATGCTGAACTACTGTGCAGTAATTGGCACACACACCGCATTAATTGTATTTGTCTATCTACCTATTCTATTTGTATTAACTGTTTGTAATCCATCTCTTCTATCCTGTCGACTCCTGCAGTGATTTTACTGTATTCGGCACATGAATTGCCGGCTTTCATTCTATCTATCCTATATCTATCTCTCCCATATCTATCTATCTATCTATCTATCTATCTATCTATCTATCTATCTATCTATCTATCTATCTATCTATCCCATATCTATCTATCTATCTATCTATCTATCCCATATCTATCTATCTATCTATCTATCTATCTATCTATCTATCTATCTATCTATCTATCTATCTATCCCATATCTATCTATTTATCTATCTATCTATCCCATATCTATCTATCTATCTATCTATCTATCTATCCTATATCTATCTATCTATCTATCTATCTATCCTATATCTATCTATCTATCTATCTATCTATCTATCTATCTATCTATCTATCTATCTATCTATCTATCTATCTATCCCATATCTATCTATCTATCTATCTATCTATCTATCCTATATCTATCTATCTATCCTATATCTATCTATTTATCTATTTATCTATCTATCTATCTATCCTATATCTATCTATCTATCTATCTATCTATCTATCCTATATCTATTTATCTATCTATACCATATCTATCTATCTATCTATCTATCTATCTATCCTATATCTATCTATCTATCTATCTATCTATCTATCTATCCTATATCTATCTATCTATCTATCTATCTATCTATCTATCTATCTATCTATCTATCTATCCCATATCTATCTATCTATCTATCCTATATCTATCTATCTATCCTATATCTATCTATTTATCTATTTATCTATCTATCTATCCTATATCTATCTATCTATCTATCTATCTATCTATCTATCTATCCTATATCTATTTATCTATCTATCCCATATCTATCTATCTATCTATCTATCTATCTATCTATCACCTATCTATCTATCTATCACCTATCTATCTATCTATCTATCACCTATCTATCTATCTATCTATCTATCTATCTATCTATCCCATATCTATCTATCTATCTATCTATCTATCTATCTATCTATCTATCTATCCCATATCTATCTATCTATCTATCTATCTATCTATCTATCTATCTATCTATCTATCCCATATCTATCTATCTATCTATCTATCTATCTATCTATCTATCTATCTATCTATCTATCCTATATCTATCTATCTATCTATCCTATATCTATCTATTTATCTATCTATGTATCTATCTATCTATCTATCTATCTATCTATCTATCTATCTATCTATCCTATATCTATCTATCTATCTATCTATCTATCTATCTATCTATCTATCCCATATCTATCTATCTATCTATCTATCACCTATCTATCATCTATCTATCTATCTATCTATCTATCTATCTATCTATCTATCTATCACCTATCTATCTATCTATCTATCTATCTATCTATCTATCTATCTATCTATCTATCCCATATCTATCTATCTATCTATCTATCTATCCCATATCTATCTATCTATCTATCTATCTATCTATCTATCTATCTATCTATCCCATATCTATCTATCTATCTATCTATCTATCTATCTATCTATCTATCTATCTATCTATCTATCTATCTATCTATCTATCTATTCCATATCTATCTCTCATATCTATCTATCTATCTATCTATCTATCTATCTATCTATCTATCTATCCCATATCTATCTATCTATCTATCTATCTATCTATCTATCTATCTATCTATCTATCTATCCCATATCTATCTATCTATCTATCTATCTATCTATCTATCTATCTATCTATCTATCTATCTATCTATTCCATATCTATCTCTCATATCTATTTATCTATCTATCTATCTATCTATCTATCTATCTATCTATCTATCTATCTATCTATCTATCTATCTATCTATCTGTGTTTTGACAAATATTTCCTTTGAAAACTATGTGTAAATGACATAGAGAATTGCTCTATGTAAAA
Source organism: Ranitomeya imitator (assembly GCF_032444005.1). Lineage (NCBI taxonomy): Eukaryota > Metazoa > Chordata > Amphibia > Anura > Dendrobatidae > Ranitomeya > Ranitomeya imitator. The sequence continues at coordinate 386,595,401 of NC_091284.1, forward strand.
GCTCGTGTTAAAATTTAATTGCAATCAGATAGCAATCACACTGCATTCAGATGTAAATCAGATGCTATGGGTGAAAAATCAGATTTTTCTCACATGACACTCGTGCGACTCTCTGCAATGAGACTCGGACCAATTTTTCATACGTTTAATGTGACTCTGGACTAACGCTAAGTTTTTGTAGCTAGTGAGTGCAGATCAGTCATTAGTGTAGGACATTGAAATCGCTTCCAGATTAAAAGCAATGGAAAAGATAATACTGCATCCCTGTTGTCCAGTGGTTAATCCCTTCTCCAGGCTCCAGCATCATCATAGAGGGGATACAGAGGACTACAGCTGTACTTGTGCCACTGCACGGTTTTCTCTATGACCAAACAGAGCTTTTCAGGGACATTATGCCCCATATTAAGGTAATCTGTTAGCAGCTTGTCCTCCATTAATAATCTCCAGATGATAAAACACTGATGTTATTGAAACAGCAACAGGCAGCCCATTGAGTGATGCATCACTGGAATCAGGGTCTCTCCCACTGCTCTGAGATTACATAGCAAAAACCTGGTGACAGATTTCTTTTAAGGGAGTGTACCCAGGGGAAGGCTTTCCCTGACCTGGTATACCTCCTAAACTCACTTACATGGGAATACTCTACACTATATTCAGAATGTTGTGTATGGTTATACTGCACTGCGTGACCTCTCTGTTTGCATGTCGTAGACTGATAAATCATGCATGTCATGCACATAGACCTTTCCACAACAGGGAGCTTTCTGAGGTCACTGACTAATTATTTGCCGAGAATATGAGTGCTTACGGATTATTTTTATGCCTATACTGGGATGCATGTTCAGAACACCCTGTTTATCTTAAACCTTTAATTATTAATATGTCTTAATTGTTGATAAATGAATCATCGTAAACCAGTGGAGTCCATAAACAGCCGAATTATCCCCAACATTTTCTACACAATTAAGCTCTGGTCTCCTTCCAGACTGAATGAGACACGCTCCTAAATGTAGCGTCACTAACTGCTCGACATAAATCCAAGCAGCAAGGCGCAACATTATCCCTTTAATTTGTATATTTGACAATTATTTAAAGGCGAGACATAAATTCTGCAGCAGTTACTCATTTTTATGTCCCTAGCGGTTTACCGGTTTTCGGGGCTGGAATGTAATGCCAATGTGCAACGACTGTCGGATATACTGTTTGGTTTCTATTAATTGATTGCTTCTCTTTCTTCCAGTTCTTTATAGGTTAAATAAATCTTCTGAATGCCGGTGATGAATGTTATTTTAGTTATAAGTCATTCAGTGGACAGTGGTACAAAAGCCATGGAGATTGCATGTCCCAATTCATTGGCGGGAGGATGATTGCATGTAATGCATGTTAAATGACTTCTATTGCTTAGAAAATATATTTCATTGCATTCTGATCCATTTAGGGCCCAGAAAAGAGGGAAGCTACAAAGAGTGTCTCTCTCTGGAGGACCCAACCTGTCCATACGCTTCCCGTATCCTTCATATTGCCTATTCTGGCACTGCAGCGGAATCCAACCAATACCGCTGGGATCACTTGAAGGTTAAAGCTGATTGGTCGAGGCTAGATCATCTTATAATGAGGCAACAAAAGCAAATCATCTCTCTACTTCTAGATTTTCGTCCAATAGCTTTAGCAGGGATTGACAATATCTACCCCGGAGGAAAAATACATTTATGACAAGCCCTTCACTAAATGTAAGCAGTATTGTGTTTTTCACGGCCTGCTGGTCAAGTCTTTATAATTCTTTCTGTCAATCCAATGAAAGCCGCTTTCTAACTATGGCCACCTTAGGCTACGTTCACATTTGCGTTGTGCGGCGCTGCGTCGGCGACGCAACGCACAACGCAAATATGAACGCATGCACAAACGCTGCGTTTTGCGATGCATGCATCGCTTTTTGCATGGTTTTGGGCACAGGAAAAACTGCATCATGCAGAGTTCCCTGCGCCCTGATGCATGCGCTGCAGCGACGCATGCGTCGCAAAACGCAAATGCAACGCATGTCCATGCGCCCCCATGTTAAATATAGGGGGCGCATGGCGCGTGCGTCGCCGCGGCTGCGCCCGACGCAGCCGGGAGCGGCGCAAATGTGAACGTAGCCTTACACAGTACATCAGCTATGGGTGGACCACCGCCACAGCCCCTCACTACCCTAGAATAAGAGAAACTTTTTCCCAAGATGAAATATCTTCAAAGATTCGAAAGAATTGAAAACCTCAAAGAACTAGTAATTCTCGGCACTGACAATGTAATATGTCACAATGAAAGTGAGTTCTTTCATTGCAGCATACTTAAAATAAATTACCTCTCCACCGTAGATAGCTGATGCTGATTTCTGATCTTACTGCACAGCAATAAATGAAGTGGACACTTTGCCTCACAAAGAAATGTTTCTGCTTTTTAGAACATTTTCTAGCACGTTCACATGAAAGGGGTTGTCTACTTCCAACAATTCTTACCCATTGCATGCGTCTCTTGGCTATAAGCAAATCCCAGTGTCCCCCTGCTAGGAATTAGCTGTGATCTGGAAGGAAATATGTTAGCAAGTGATCATTTTTTTTCTGCAGAAGAAAATAGGCATTACATCACCATCATTCTAATCAATGGATTGACTGCGTAGGGGTCTGTGCAGACATTGCGTTTTCGTCTCTTTTTTACCTGCATTTCTTCTGTGCAGTTTTGTCACAAAATTATTTCAGCAGATTTCATGCACACTGATGAAGTGGGGAAAATAGAAGCAAAAACCGGGTCAAAAATGCATAAAAAGTGTCCAAACAATCCTAGATTATGCTGCATTTTTCCTGCCAGCACATCAGTATAAAGGATACAGTGAGTCATATGTTAACATGTATTCTGAAACAGAAAGGTGTCACTAAGGCACTGGTCATGTTAAATGTAACATTTTATGAACATTTAAATAAGAGAAACTTTTTTTTTGACAAGCCAAGTGAGATCCCTGATGAAGGTATCATACCTGTGTTTAACACTGTGATTGTGGAATGTTCTTATATGAAATCCAACCATTTAGTTAAATATACAGTCACCCCTTCCACACCTATTCTAGTTCATTTGTACCTTTATACACTGGGATCTGACTAAATGTCTGTATGGAGAGAAAACTACAAAATGTTCTAATCATGAGCATTTATGCCTCTTTTGATGCACCCCATGATATTATTTTCCTTGGCTGCAACTACCTGGCACTGGTCTCTAGAGTTGAGTTTGTTCTTGCACTGGTCACTACAGTTGAGTTTGTTCTCGCACTGGTCACTACAGTTGAGTTTCTTGCTGCAATGGTCACTACAGCTGGGTTTGTTCTCATACTGGCCACTACATTGAGTTTGTTGTTGCACTGGTCACTACAGCTGAGTTTGTTCTCATACTGGCCACTACATTGAGTTTGTTGTTGCACTGGTCACTACAGCTGAGTTTGTTCTCGTGCTGGTCACTACAGTTGAGTTTGTTGTCGTACTGGTCACTACAGCTGAGTTTGTTCTCGCGCTGGTCACTACAGTTGAGTTTGTTCTCATGCTGGTCACTACAGTTGAGTTTGTTGTCGTACTGGTCACTACAGCTGAGTTTGTTCTCATACTGGTCACTACAGCTGAGTTTGTAATCATGCTGGTCACTACAGTTGAGTTTGTTCTCGTGCTGGTCACTACAGTTGAGTTTGTTGTCGTACTGGTCACTACAGCTGAGTTTGTTCTCGTACTGGTCACTACAGCTGAGTTTGTTCTCGTACTGGTCACTACACCTGAGTTTGTTCTCGTACTGGTCACTACAGCTGAGTTTGTTCTCGTACTGGTCACTACAGCTGAGTTTGTTGTTGCACTAGTCAGTACAGTTGAATTTATTCTTGCACTGCTCACTACAGTTGAGTTTGTTGTCACACTGGTAATTACAGCTGAGTTTGTTGTCCAACTATACGTCCAAGTTGTTTTCAGTGGCAATTTTACTCAATGTTTTACTGTTTAGCACATAATTACACATTTTACTTCCTCTGCCAAAATGTCTGACTTTAAATTTGTCCATGTTTAACTTTAATTACCAATTCCCAGTCCAAGTCTTCAGCTTCCCCAACTCCATCAGTAATATTTGAGCATCCTCCTGTGTTGTGATGATAAAAGCAAAGATTATGATCCAAATAAAAGAGGACAATCACATGTTCTATACAGATAGTGGATGAAACTTCAGAATAATTTCCATTGGTAGAACCAAAGAACATCAGTCCAATAGTGATCTTAGTTGTCTTGAAGAGTAAATCTTCCACTATAGATGACTGTAGTGACTTTCAATAGGGTTATGTTAGCTGTCAATGTTACCATGAAGATATATTTGAAATCTACACTGTACTATACTATAATACTATATATCTATACTATATTCTTGCATTTTCTGAATTAGTTTATGCATAAGCCAACACAAACTGAAGGTATCAGACATAACCTGTGGAAGTTGTGATAAAGGACTCAACTTGCCAACATTCCAGTCAAAGTGTAGACCAAGCATTAATCTTTTACACATAAATATGGGCCAGGCACTCAGCTAACAAATTTAACATATGGCTGTGTGATGTTGGCAGCAGAATGATAATTGTTCCTTTAGTCACGCAGCTCTGGTTCTCTCCTTCTGTAACACTGGTTGTTTTGGACAGTTGCTAAAAGAAGAACTCTTGCAGAGGAACCGGTTAAGAGAATTGGGCACAAAGACAGGATATTTGACACACACACACACAGTACAAGCGCATGTTACAATGACAGATGCTCCTTAATGTTACTAGGGGAGAACAGAAATAAATTATACATGTTATAGCCTATGAGAGCCAGTGGGTTCATTTTTTATGGAAAAGTGAAGAAATCTGTCAAAGGCTTTGATGGTTTTTGGCCTGTAGCTAGAAACTCAAGTGAAATGTAAGCTCAATATTATTGATTAGATATTTCAACTGACAATTGTTTGTAGCAAATTACAAGGCACTCAAGAGTAGACAAAATATATGTTTTTAGTTCCTAGGGGCTTATAAGTCTGTAGGACTGTAGATGTAAAAATACGCAGGTTATTGGGTCATATATGGTCCATCAAAATTATTACCTCTGATATTCAATTTGCACCTCTGACCCTAAAGATAACTCTGCATTCAACAACTAAAAAAAATATTGTTAATAAAATTACTCATAAAAATAAATTGAGATGTTTTTTTCTGCAAAGGTGTCAAAATTGCATTAATAAAATTCAGGAAAAAGATTTACAGGACCTTGGTCCTGGGAAATGTCAATAATCTATGGCCACCAGGCCAGAACAGTGTGAACCTCCTACTACCCACCAGCATCACTAGAGCATTGACATATATTAACATGGTGGCGCCTACTAGTCAGAAGTGGTGCCAGTGAGACAGTGGGATGTTCGCAGGGCTGTGGTCTGGCAGCCACGGACTACTGGACAAGGTCTTGATGATAATCCCAGCAGCAGTCATAAAAGTTTTCACATTAGACAGAAATAACTAAAGAAAACTCAAGGATTCATTATTCTTATTATAGACAGAAAAAAGAGCTCAAATTTAGCCAACAGCAAAAATTGAACACATTAATGATGTAAATGAACTATATGTAGAATATCAATAAAAGTTAGACCTGGGTTCATATATAATAAAACTCAGAACCACAAACGACAATAACCAACTATCAAATGGATAGCATAAAAAGGCTTACAAAACTTTTGTTGATGACAAAATTGGCATCGGGTAGGGTTAAAAACGTGGGTCAAACACAGCAGGAGAGGACACACCACATACATATGCGTCCAGTGAAATAAATAGTAATAAGTGTGAATGAAGTTAGTCAGATAAAGACAAATGCCACATTCAGACTACATCATAAATTGTCCCAAACAAAAAATAATGTCAAATACCAGAACACATAAGTCGTAGCAGCAATGTAATTGTATAACAAAGTGCCAATAAATTGTTGAAAGTCCTAAAGCACCAAAGTGTCCAAAAAGGGAATAATACTGTATATCTACCTTTCCTGATGTAATGCTTCCCATTCCGAAATTCCCATTTCAGAAAAATAAAACACTGTCATCCGGTTAACCATTTGGTAGGTGCTCACTGCTCATTGACTTTCGGGGTTTTGAGTTTACACACAATAATATATTACTTAATATTAATTTATGTTTGATTAATAACCTAAAGAGGTCCACCACTTCAAGTTCAAAAGATCTTGTCATCACTATACGATCTCAATAATAGTAGTCAGTCCCTAACTTGATTCCTTTATCAATAAATTGTCATTTTGAAGGGGTGCAAAAATATAATTCTATCAGTAGAGCACCAGGATAGTACACATAGTCTGGAAAATCTGTAAGCATCATGTAATGCTCAAGGCTTCCTGTGGTGGCGCTGCTGAAAAACTGCAGAAAAATGTCTCCACAGATAAATGGTAGGACCATATCAGCCCCATTGTAATAGACCCTTCTAATTAAAAGGAATTGTCTAAGCTACTCAAGTGAAAGTCCAAGTAGTCCATAGGCATATGACATTGCAATAGATAATATAAAACAGCAGAATATCCAATGGATTAATCTTCTATTTATTAATGTCCTTTGGTAATTACATCTACTTGTATTTACTGTATGTCTGCACATTGCAATATTTGAAGGTAAAATCATATTTTGTGCTTCTACTCGAGATTAGAAGTAGCTTCAAACATCTTGTCTAATCTCTACAATGCACACACTCTCTCTGTGTTTCAGATACGCAGATATGGAACATCTGTGTATCTGATCTCATTTTCCTCTTCCTTCTCTTTTCTCCAGTGCCGCCAGCCAAAGCTGATTAGTTTTGTCATCCTACAGTTTCAATGGGTTACAAGCTCATTTTGTAATAGGATTTGAGTTAGATTTTCATAAATATCCAGTTAATCCTTTTGTGGGTTTCTGTCAGCCTACTGAATGGACTCTGTGTCCCATTTCCTACAATGAAGAACAAACTGTATTAAAACCTACCAGAATGAGTCTGTATACTAAAGCATACATTAAAAAGCAACTGTCAACACATAAAAATGTACCTGTCATTTCAGATGACTTTTCAGAATAAGCGTTTGTGCAGCATTCTGCACCATTTTTTCTCTTTGACTGTGCTCTTGAATTTTTAGTTGTCTCTGAGCTAGTAGGTGGATACTGGTTGCTATGATATCTCCCATACACAGCACACAGAGGCATGAGAGATTCCTTCTCTCTCATGTCTATGTAGCACCCCCCCCCAAAACCAAATGCACTATTCAGTGATGAAGGACATTTTCTATTAATACTGAGCAGTGTTGCTGTGAATCTGGATCTGGGATTAGTTAAAATGGATATCTCAGACTTTGTAAAAAAAAAAGTGTTTAATCACTAACAGGCAGGCAGTTGCTACCTAGCTGCCTGTAGCACTCAGCGCCATTCTTTGCCACCACGGAGTAGTCACAGACCACTCATGCCAGTGATGCAGCTTCCTCTGCTGATATCGTGCCGACAGAGCAGCAGCTTCTTTTCCGCTCTGACAGGGTGGGACTGCCAATGTCATTTTGCTTCACAGCCAGATGCCTGCTGCCTATCTGGGGGAGCCGGCTGTCAATCAGAATGACATCGCCATGCATGCAAAGTCAAAAGAATGGGGCAGAAAAGAAGCCACTGCTCTGTCGACATGATGTCAGCAGAGGCAGCTGAGTCGCCAGCAGGAGTGGTCTGTGACCCCTCTGTGGCAGCAAAGAACGCCTGCCTGTTAGTGCTTAGACATATATTTTTTTTTTACAAAAACCACAGATATCCCCTTTAAACACTTATAAGAAAGCTACAGGACCCTTTCTGTCTTTCTCTTATGTTCCTCCCTTCTCCATAGACCACACTAGGCAACTGTAATGTAAGTGAGCTGGCAGTCCGACTTGTTTTGACCAAGATGTATCTCAGCTTCTTTTCTGAGTGATTGAGTTAAGGAGGCAGTACAGAAGAAAAAAAGTGGCTCATAAGTGGAGAAAGGAGCATATTTCTCTGCTGAGATATAATACAAAGTTTATTCTATTTGTTTGTACTATTGATTTCTGTAAAGATTCTTGAATCAACAATAGCAAATTAAAATGTAGTCATGTATTGGTACATTAAGAAGGTGACTTGGACTTCATAATTCTTTAACACATGCCAGGTCACATGTAAATAAAATACATACGTTAAGTAGTGTCTTGTAGTAGAAGATGGGTGCTTTAAAATGAAACACACAGTCTATGTAGTAAACCTAACAAGCTATTTAACTGCAATGAAAAAAATAGGTATAATTAGGCTGCGCTCATCTTGTCTGTGCTCGCATAAACAAAGCTACGATGGTAAATAAACCTAATAAAACAGGCCGACTTTAATATAAATTGGAGGAAATTGCACTGTAATAAGGAAATCTCTAGATGTTTGTTTAATGGAAAATTATGTACAACATCTATTATGATTGTTGTAATTAGACTCTTTATATATTTGTCCAACAAACAATTTTCAGGAAAATATCTCACTGTGAACCAGGTGAATAGCATCAGTGTTTCCGTTCTGATAAATTGAATTAGAATCTATAGCCATATTGGAGAGGTTCACTAGAGATTATGGGAGCTAATGTCAAAATACATTCTCTTAAAGAGGGAGCAACTAATTACACCATGAATAAAACATGGTGGAGTGTATTCATTATGAAATAATTCCTTTCATCTGTGCATAATATAACCGGAAAATATAACGTTTTATGGGATATGCCTTTCCCAGACATACTGAAAGTTGCAAATAATAGGACAGAGACTTTATTATCACATTTCTGCCACTTGTTTTGTGCCGATGTAGAAGGAAGTGATGTCATATTTTCTGTACTACTGTCTGTGATTGACTGTCGGCAAAAAAAACACAATGCACGTGTTAGGGTTGGTGGATTGCACTAAATAAATTTAATAAAGAAGTGCAATCGCAACACAGGGTCCACAGTGCAGAGATGTAATGTGAACAATGGTGGAACACATAGCGAGCGATTACATGTCACTCGGTGAACAGCACACGAAATTGTGTCAGTCGCACACAGAAGCAGAATAGATGCTCTGCTATAGAGTTGTGTCACTCACACACAGTAATGAAGCAGATGCTCTGCAATAGAGCTGTGTCACTCGCACACAGTAACAAAGAATAAATGACTCTAGAGACAATCCCTGTTAACCTCACAGGCAATTGAAGCCCACTAATGGGGCAAGTAGCAAACAGTGGTCAAGCACTCAACCAACTCCTCTCTGGAGGTGCCGTAATTCTAATGGCTTGATGCCAGCCCTGAATCCATACAAACAAACTCCGCTCAGAAGGTGGCGGAATTCTAATAGCCTACCGCTGACCCTGAGCACATGCTGACAAAAACTACATTGTTGCAATGTCTCATTCTCACATGGAAAGAGGTTGATACTAGCACACCGGCATGCGCTTCTGAGAGCCTTTTATGCGTCAAGTCCAGTCGAACAGGACCTTGACCGTGGACCAATCCAGAGCTGCCACATCAGTAGAGCAGCTGACGACCGGCCACCAATGAGATGTTGTCACATCACAAGCATGCTCACTAGAGTGATTTCTGGACTTAGTCTCCAGAACGTTCGCTCATTGCTGACTACCGCTGGTTACCATAGGCTTGGCTGAAGAGCCAGCAGCAACCAGACGAATAGCACGAGCCTGAGCAAGACGCTGGAACCGACATCTATGCTCAGCAGCACCCGCAGTGGCCAAAGCTGGATGGGAGACCGCAGATGCAGAAAAGGCTTGGGATCTCCCCGTGCAGCTGGAGAATCCCAGTGCCTAACACCACGGTCCCCAGAATGTCTCTAGACGGCTTATGAAACTTCTTGGGGCAAAAGTAAATAATAAAACAATTTTATTAGATTTGTAATAATATAAAACACAAAATATTTTACAGGCATAAAATATATATTCACTACATCATCCTCATTGCAGCTATGTGTATCATTCTTTTTCCCCACTTTGGAAGAAACTTCACCTAAACCTCCACTCACTTGCATAGTAGCATGCTGTGCAAAATAAATATATATCTATGATTTTAAAACTTTTCGACATATAATAGTTTAAGACCTTCACTGATTACTGAAATTAAGAAGCTCAGCCAAGCTGAATTGAGTTTGATTATCTCTTCTTTGAGAGACAAATTGAAAGTTTACTAGCTCTTTGGAAGTCTGTAAGAACATACAACACTATCCCCACTTCCACATGGCGAGCCAAGCAAAGGGGCACAGTGTTGTGAATTCTGTGGCTGAGTTCACTTCTGTGGTCACAAGTGGTATTGCAGTCTCTGGGCTTCCTCCCTCAGGTGTTTTGGTGAGCTCGTTGGCTGCCTTGCTATTTAGCTCCACCTGAGTCTGTCTTCCTTGCTCCTTGTCAATGTTCCAGTGTTGGATCTGAGCTACTGCATCTTTCCTTGGGCCTGCTGCTCTGCTAGATAAGTGCTTCTAGTTTGTTTTCTGTTTTTTCTGTCCAGCTTGCTATTATCTTTTGCTGGAAGCTCTGAGAAGCAAAGGGGTGCACCGCCGTGCTGTTAGTTCGGCACGGTGGGTCTTTTTGCCCCTTTGCGTGGTTTTCGTTTTAGGGTTTTTTGTGGACTGCATAGTTCTCTTTGCTATCCTCGCGCTGTCTAGAATATCGGGCCTCACTTTGCTGAATCTATTTCATTCCTACGTTTGTCTTTTCATCTTGCTAACAGTCATTATATGTGGGGGGCTGCCTATTCCTTTGGGGTATTTCTCTGAGGTAAGTCAGGCTTGTATTTCTATCTTCAGGCTAGTCAGCTCCTCAGGCAGTGCCGAGTTGCATAGGTAGTGATAGGCGCAATCCACTGCTGCTTATAGTTGTGTGAGGATAGATCAGGTACTGCAGTCTACAGAGATTCCACGTCTCAGAGCTCGTCCTATTGTTTTTGGTTATTGCCAGATCTCTGTATGTGCGCTGATTACTGCACGCTGTGTTGCCTGATTGCCAGCCATAACAGTACAAGGAGCCACACCAATGATTCCCAATAGAGGGAAAAAAGAAATCCTGACATCATTTTTTTTTCTTAGCTCTGTCTTCAGTCTTTTTTTTCCCCTAGACATTAGAGTGCTTCAGGACACAGCTGTGGACATGGATATTCAGGCTCTGTGCTCCTCAATGGATAATCTCGTTGTAAATGTACAAAAGATTCAAGATACTATTGATCAGAAATCGATGCTAGAGCCAAGAATTCCGATTCCTGATTTGTTTTTTGGTGACAGAACTAGGTTCCTGAGCTTCAGAAATAATTGTAAGCTATTTTTGGCCTTGAAACCTCATTCTTCTGGTAATCCTATTCAACAGGTTTTGATTATTATTTCTTTTTTGCGCGGCGACCCACAGGACTGGGCGTTTTCTCTTGCACCAGGAGATTCTGCATTGAGTAATGTTGATGCATTTTTCCAGGCGCTGGGATTGCTTTACGATGAGCCTAATTCAGTGGATCAGGCTGAGAAAAATCTGCTGGCTTTATGCCAGGGTCAGGATGATGTAGAAGTATATTGTCAGAAATTTAGGAAGTGGTCAGTACTCACTCTGTGGAATGAATCTGCACTAGCGGCTTTGTTCAGAAAGGGTCTCTCTGAAGCTCTTAAGGATGTAATGGTGGGATTTCCTATGCCTGCTGGTTTGAATGAGTCTATGTCCTTGGCCATTCAGATCGGTCGTCGCTTGCGCGAGCGTAAATCTGTGCACCATCTGGCGGTATTCTCTGAGAGTAAACCTGAGCCTATGCAGTGCGACAGGACTATGACTAAAGTAGAATGGCAAGAACACAGACGTCTGAACAGACTGTGTTTCTATTGTGGTGATTCTACTCATGCTATTTCTAATTGTCCTAAACGCACTAGGCGGTTCGATAGCTCTGCCGTTATTGGTACTGTACAGTCCAAATTCCTTTTGTCCATTACCTTAATGTGCTCTTTGTCATCGTATTCTGTCATGGCGTTTGTGGATTCAGGCGCTGCCCTGAATCTGATGGATTTGGATTATGCTAAACGTTGTGGATTTTTCTTGGAGCCTTTGCGGTGTCCTATTCCGTTGAGAGGAATTGATGCTACACCTTTGGCCAAGAATAAGCCTCAGTACTGGGCTCAGCTGACCATGTGCATGGCTCCTGCACATCAGGAAGTTATTCGCTTTCTGGTACTGCATAATTTGCATGATGTGGTCGTGTTGGGGTTGCCATGGCTACAAACCCATAATCCAGTATTGGATTGGAACTCTATGTCGGTAACCAGCTGGGGTTGTCAGGGAGTACATGGTGATGTTCCATTTTTGTCTATTTCGTCATCCATTCCTTCTGACATCCCAGAGTTCTTGTCGGACTTTCAGGATGTATTTGAAGAGTCCAAGTTTGATGCCCTACCTCCGCATAGGAATTGTGATTGTGCTATCGATTTGATTCCTGGTAGTAAATTCCCTAAGGGTCGTTTATTTAATTTGTCCGTACCTGAACACACCGCTATGCGCAGTTATGTGAAGGAGTCCCTGGAGAAGGGACATATTCGCCCATCGTCGTCACCATTGGGAGCAGGGTTCTTTTTTGTAGCCAAGAAGGATGGTTCGCTAAGACCGTGTATTGATTACCGCCTTCTTAATAAGATCACTGTTAAGTTTCAGTATCCCTTGCCATTGATTTCTGACTTGTTTGCTCGGATTAAGGGGGCTAGTTGGTTTACTAAGATTGATCTTCGTGGTGCGTATAATCTGGTGAGAATCAGGCAGGGAGATGAATGGAAAACGGCATTTAATACGCCCGAGGGTCATTTTGAGTATCTGGTGATGCCGTTCGGACTTGCCAATGCTCCATCTGTTTTTCAGTCTTTTATGCATGACATTTTCCGTGAGTATCTGGATAAATTCTTGATTGTTTACTTGGATGACATTTTGATCTTCTCAGATGATTGGGAGTCTCATGTGAAGCAAGTCAGAATGGTTTTCCAGGTACTGCGTGCTAATTCCTTGTTCGTGAAGGGATCAAAGTGTCTCTTCGGTGTGCAGAAAGTTTCATTTTTGGGGTTCATCTTTTCCCCTTCTACTATCGAGATGGATCCGGTTAAGGTTCAGGCCATCCAGGATTGGACTCAGCCGACATCTCTAAAAAGTCTGCAGAAATTCCTGGGCTTTGCTAATTTTTATCGTCGCTTCATCTGTAATTTTTCTAGCATTGCCAGACCATTGACCGATTTGACCAAGAAGGGTGCTGATTTGGTTAATTGGTCTTCTGCTGCCGTGGAAGCTTTTCAGGAGTTAAAGCGTCGTTTTTGCTGTGCCCCTGTGTTGTGTCAACCTGATGTTTCTCTTCCGTTCCAGGTCGAGGTTGATGCCTCTGAGATTGGTGCAGGGGCGGTTTTGTCACAGAGAGGTTCTGGTTGCTCAGTGTTCAAACCATGTGCTTTCTTTTCCAGGAAATTTTCTGCTGCTGAGCGTAATTATGATGTGGGCAACCGAGAGTTGCTGGCCATGAAGTGGGCATTCGAGGAGTGGCGTCATTGGCTTGAGGGTGCTAAGCATCGCGTGGTGGTTTTGACTGATCATAAGAACCTTACTTATCTTGAGTCTGCCAAGCGCTTGAATCCTAGACAGGCCCGTTGGTCGTTATTTTTTGCTCGTTTTGATTTTGTGATTTCATACCTTCCGGGCTCTAAAAATGTGAAGGCGGATGCTCTGTCTAGGAGTTTTGTGCCCGACTCTCCGGGGTTATCTGAGCCGGCGAGTATCCTCAAGGAAGGAGTCATTGTGTCTGCCATCTCCCCTGATTTGCGGAGAGTGTTGCAGAAATTTCAGGCTAATAAACCTGATCGTTGTCCGGCCGAGAAACTGTTCGTCCCTGATAGGTGGACTAGTAAAGTTATCTCTGAACTTCATTGTTCGGTGCTGGCCGGTCATCCAGGAATCTTTGGTACCAGGGAGTTGGTTGCTAGATCCTTCTGGTGGCCATCTCTGTCACGGGATGTGCGTGCTTTTGTGCAGTCCTGTGGAATTTGTGCTAGGGCTAAGCCCTGCTGTTCACGTGCCAGTGGGTTGCTTTTGCCCTTGCCGGTCCCGAAGAGGCCTTGGACACATATTTCGATGGATTTCATTTCTGACCTTCCCGTTTCTCAAAAAATGTCGGTCATTTGGGTGGTCTGTGATCGCTTTTCTAAAATGGTCCATCTGGTGCCCTTGGTTAAATTGCCTTCCTCCTCTGATTTGGTGCCTTTGTTCTTCCAGCATGTGGTTCGTTTACATGGCATTCCTGAGAATATTGTTTCTGACAGAGGTTCCCAGTTTGTCTCGAGGTTCTGGCGAGCCTTTTGTGGTAGGATGGGCATTGACCTATCTTTCTCCTCGGCCTTCCATCCTCAGACTAATGGCCAGACCGAACGAACCAATCAGACCTTGGAAACATATCTGAGATGTTTTGTTTCCGCTGACCAGGATGATTGGGTGTCATTTTTGCCGTTGGCTGAGTTCGCCCTTAATAATCGGGCCAGCTCGGCTACCTTGGTCTCTCCATTTTTCTGCAATTCTGGGTTCCATCCTCGTTTCTCTTCAGGACAGGTTGAGTCTTCGGACTGTCCTGGTGTGGATTCTGTGGTGGACAGGTTGCAGCAGATCTGGACTCAGGTAGTGGACAATTTGACCTTGTCCCAGGAGAAGGCTCAGCTTTTCGCTAATCACAGACGCCGTGTGGGACCCCGACTTCGTGTTGGGGATCTGGTTTGGTTATCTTCTCGTCATATTCCTATGAAGGTTTCCTCTCCTAAATTTAAACCTCGTTTTATTGGTCCGTATAGGATTTCTGAGATTCTCAATCCGGTGTCTTTTCGTCTGATCCTCCCAGACTCCTTTTCCATACATAATGTATTCCATAGGTCGTTGTTGAGGAGATACGTGGCACCTATGGTTCCATCTGTGGAGCCTCCTGCCCCTGTTTTGGTGGAGGGGGAATTGGAGTATATTGTGGAGAAGATTTTGGATTCTCGTGTCTCTAGACGGAAACTCCAGTATCTGGTCAAATGGAAGGGTTATGCTCAGGAAGATAATTCCTGGGTTTTTGCCTCTGATGTCCATGCCCCAGATCTTGTTCGTGCCTTTCATGTGGCTCATCCTGGTCGGCCTGGGGGTTCTGGTGAGGGTTCGGTGACCCCTCCTCAAGGGGGGGGTACTGTTGTGAATTCTGTGGCTGAGTTCACTTCTGTGGTCACAAGTGGTATTGCAGTCTCTGGGCTTCCTCCCTCAGGTGTTTTGGTGAGCTCGTTGGCTGCCTTGCTATTTAGCTCCACCTGAGTCTGTCTTCCTTGCTCCTTGTCAATGTTCCAGTGTTGGATCTGAGCTACTGCATCTTTCCTTGGGCCTGCTGCTCTGCTAGATAAGTGCTTCTAGTTTGTTTTCTGTTTTTTCTGTCCAGCTTGCTATTATCTTTTGCTGGAAGCTCTGAGAAGCAAAGGGGTGCACCGCCGTGCTGTTAGTTCGGCACGGTGGGTCTTTTTGCCCCTTTGCGTGGTTTTCGTTTTAGGGTTTTTTGTGGACTGCATAGTTCTCTTTGCTATCCTCGCTCTGTCTAGAATATCGGGCCTCACTTTGCTGAATCTATTTCATTCCTACGTTTGTCTTTTCATCTTGCTAACAGTCATTATATGTGGGGGGCTGCCTATTCCTTTGGGGTATTTCTCTGAGGTAAGTCAGGCTTGTATTTCTATCTTCAGGCTAGTCAGCTCCTCAGGCAGTGCCGAGTTGCATAGGTAGTGATAGGCGCAATCCACTGCTGCTTATAGTTGTGTGAGGATAGATCAGGTACTGCAGTCTACAGAGATTCCACGTCTCAGAGCTCGTCCTATTGTTTTTGGTTATTGCCAGATCTCTGTATGTGCGCTGATTACTGCACGCTGTGTTGCCTGATTGCCAGCCATAACAGCACAGTGCTCATGTGAGCACTTCTGACCAGTGTAGGGATGCATGCTTAGCAGCAGGCATCATTCACACAGGCACTAGACTCTTGTACTAAAACAGTGTGACATTAATTTACAAGGGGTTCACAGCACCAAAATCAAAACTCGTACACAGCTGAGCTATTCCCATTTTGGTAAAATAATGGCTATTGTCCATAGCAATCGCTGCTAATTGCAGTAACCACTGATACTTGCAGTTTGGTGCACACGGCCCTGTTCAGACTCCTTTCAGAGAGACTTTGGTTTGTCTCTCCCCTTTTTCCAACACAATCCACTCTGCTCAGCTTCCCCAGCTGACTGAGAGTGAGCGAGGTGAACACATGTCCTGGTTCTTAGTCAAAGCTAACCAGGTTTATCTAACCAAGACCTTCAGTACTAGGATTTAACCCAGTCCTACCGGGCTTTCCTACACCATTTATTTAAAAAAAATGATTGGGATCAAAATTGATAGACCTTACTAATCCAAATTTCTGCAACTTTACTGTTCTATTTCAAAAGTATTATGCATATTTTGAGTTTTTATGTTCAACTACTGACTGATTTTTTTTATCACTGTCTCAAATATTTATTAATTCTGTTCTGTCACCTCATCTGATATTTGATAATTCAATGTAAGGCCATGATTTAATCTATCCTTGACTTGTTTCTAAAAAATACAGATTATGATTTATGAGATTTTAGATTCAAAGGTTCCAATAGTTTTAATCTGCATTTTATTTCAGTTAATTTAAGCTACCATTATACTGTGCTTAATAGACTTCTTTTCCTTGATTATATATGACTGTGGGCAGCTACTGAACACTCCCAGACTCCACACTAGAAGATATTTGTCTCTGAAGTGTCAAAAGTTTGACCTATGACCTTTGAATGGTGTTTAACTTTTTTTAATCAGTTATTCGTCCAATTTATCTAACTTGCTTCCAGACCAATATCTTTGAGCTTCAAGACAAGTTTTCTTTGGGCAGGTTTGGCTCCTTCAACCTTATTGATGGGTTGAAATTGCAGCAGGTGCCAAGAGACGCTTAGTTTGCATCTAATTACACAACTATCCTACTGCTTTGTTTCCGAAAGATATCCAGTGAATACTATGATACAGCTCAAGAAAAACATCTAAAATTAATTAATTGTAAATGTACAGCATCCTGCTGTCCCTTTGTGTAGCACAGAGCATTTTCTGGTGGAGAAAACACCATGGTGCCAGAAAAACCCTCCTATTTAAAATATTAGATTTTCATTCATAATTATTTAAAAATAAATAACCCATGTTAAAAAAGATGCATATAGTAGACCAATAAATATCAGTTCATACAGTTTACAATCTTATTGTAGAACCCAAAGATAATAACTCAAATGAGGTAAAAAAAAAGTATTCATAGTATCTAATGTAGAAGCAGAAAATAGGATATAGGGCAAAAATCTTAAGGTACCGTCACACTAGACGATATCGCTAGCGATCCGTGACGTTGCAGCGTCCTCGCTAGCGATATCGTCCAGTGTGACAGGCAGCAGCGATCAGGCCCCTGCTGTGCTGTCGCTGGTCGGGGAAGAAAGTCCAGAACTTTATTTGGTCGCTGGACTCCTCGCAGACATCGCTGAATTGGCGTGTGTGACACCGATTCAGCGATGTCTTCACTGGTAACCAGGGTAAACATCGGGTAACTAAGCGCAGGGCCGCGCTTAGTAACCCGATGTTTACCCTGGTTACCATCCTAAAAATAAAAAAAAACAAACAGTACATACTTACCTACAGCCGTCTGTCCTCCAGCGCTGTGCTCTGCACTCCTCCTGCTCTGGCTGTGAGCGTCGGTCAGCCGGAAAGCAGAGCGGTGACGTCACCGCTCTGCTTTCCGGCCGCTGTGCTCACAGCCAGAGCAGGAGGAGTGCAGAGCAGAGCGCTGGAGGACAGACGGCTGTAGGTAAGTATGTAGTGTTTGTTTTTTTTTACTTTTAGGATGGTAACCAGGGTAAACATCGGGTTACTAAGCGCGGCCCTGCGCTTAGTTACCCGATGTTTACCCTGGTTACCAGCATCGTTGGTCGCTGGAGAGCTGTCTGTGTGACAGCTCTCCAGCGACCAAACAGCGACGCTGCAGCGATCGGGATCGTTGTCGGTATCGCTGCAGCGTCGCTAAGTGTGACGGTACCTTTAAAAAGGGAAGAATCTATGCATATAAGTATATAATCCCTGCAATATCCCAAAATAAATATATTCCCTGCCTTGGCACCTTAATAGGCAAATTACAAGTGTGATCTCACTCAATAAAATTACTGACATGGGTAAGGCTTCTTTCACACTTCCGTCGTACCGACGGACAGTGTTGATTTTCTGCACAACGTGGGCAGCGGAGCAGTGTTTCAACGCGTCCACTGCCCATAGTAAACTCCCAGGGAGGAGGGGGTGGAGGTTCGGCCACGCATGCGCAGTTTAAAATGCAGGACACGACGTACGAAAAAAACGTTCCCTTGAACGTTTTTTTGCTACCACGATACCAACACATCCAGTGCACGATGGACGCGACGCGTGGCCATACATCGCGATCCGTCGGCAATACATTTGCAGGATGCGTTTTTTTCCCAAAACGACACATTGTGACGGATCTAAAAAGACAGAAGTGTGAAAGTAGCCTAACATGTCAAAATAACAAAACATGTACTTTGCCATCTGTAGGGGTATACAAATTCCAAAAATCATAGATATGCAAAGAAACAAGGGGTTACATTGTAAACAAAATTGAGCAACACTACCCAATGTAAACACAGCATGGTATGTCTAATATTATTAGAGATGAGTGGAATGATCTGCGGAGGATCATGTACAAGTAGAATTTCCTGAAGTTCATAATTCCACTCAAATTCCCAAATTTTAAGATTTCAATAGCAGTTTGCAGCATAAAACAATAAAAACTTGCCTGCCATCATTTCTCACACTGCTGAAACATCGGAGAGTGGACTAACATAATTTTGCATTGCAGTGTTGGCCTTCCCATACAGATTATCATACCTCATATGGGGTTCAGTACCATACCTTGTACGGAGAGGTCAGTACTTGGGTCATCTCAGATCAGCTATTTCCAGTGGAGTACAGTTTGTAAGGCACAATTGTTTTCCATCTTCAGAGTCACTGGGTCTCTCTCTTGTAATGTGCAAACTCTTATGGTCAGCAAGGTAATCTCTCGCCTGAAGAGTGCAGGATCATCTCTCTCCTGTAGTGTACAAAATCTTATGGTCAGCAAAGTCATCTTTCACCTGTAGAGTGTAAGTGCTTATGATTAGCAGAGTCCTCTCTCTCTCTTGTAGAGTGTAAGCTGTTATGGTTAGCAGAGTCCTCTCTTTCTTCTGTAGAGTTTAAGCTCTTATGATCAGCAAAGTCCTCTCTTTTGTAGAGGTTTAAGCTCTTATGTTCAGCAGAGTCCTCTCTCTCTCCTGTAGAGTGTAAGATGTTATGGTCAGCAGAGTCCTTTCTTTCTTCTGTAGAGTGTAAACTCTTATGATCAGCAGAGTCCTCTCTTTTGTAGAGGTTTAAGCTCTTATGATCAGCAGAGTCCTCTCTCTTCTGTAGAGTGTAAGCTGTTATGGTCAGCAGAGTCCTCTCTCTTTCACTCTCCTCTGCCTCATGTGTATTTTTAGAGCAATTACAAGCTTTCCAGTATTGAGATTCATTCAAATTTCTTTGTCATAATTTTGGGGTAAAATTCTGCAAAGTTGATGAATTTGAAAAGTTCCAGTCCTCTCTAAAGGTCTGTTTTATCAAACTTAACAGCATAAGGCATAAGCATTGAGCCACCTATTATACCAAGCCTTAATAGAGCGTATAGACTTTTTTTTAACGTGATTCGAAATACATTTCTAAAACAGATAGCATTTGCTTTTGAGGAGAACTTAATCATTGTAAATGCATTCTTCAACCATAAGGCAGCAGAAATTGAATAATCATGATCTGCAAATCAATTCCTTATTAACTAGGAAATAGGAATACAGAAAATGGATGGAGATAAAAATATTCTTAGAAAGATATAAAACATATACATGAAAATCCTTTTTAAAATGGCAAAGGATTTCCAACTTTAAAAAATTTAACATTTGTTATATCCGAAATTCTTAAGAAAAAATACTTTATATAATCATGTTTAAGCAAGATGAGCTATTGTACATTTCAAAGCAAGACAATGTAGACTGATATTGTAAAATATTTTTTTATTATGTCTCCCAGTTATCTCAAGACGAAGGGAACAAATCATTATTACTTTTACTCCATTTTTGATGTAGGGAAAAATGGGACGTTGCACCAATTTTATTCCACTCAAAGTTTAAACTAAAATTACAGGTTCCTAAAAATAAAAAGTGAGCAGGTTTTCTTTGACAGCTTTTTTGACCGAATTTATGACTGATGCCTAAAGGTGGCAACATTTTTACACAATGTTATTCCATTGCCTGTGTGCTTTTAGGCCTCCTACAAATGTCTCTGTTTCCAGTGCGCGCATTATCTTTTTATTTTTTAACGATACCACACTTACCCATTATAACCTATGAGGCTACTCAAATGTCCATGTTTTTACACGGACCGTGTATCCATGAAAACCACTTTGAGACATATCCATTTTTTTTACTGACAGCACGGATGACAAGGGCCAATACAAGTCTATGGGTCTGCATCCGAGTGCCAACACTGCAAAGTATAGGAGAAGCTTTGCAATTTCTTTTTCTTTAACGATACAGGAAAATCACTAATGGCGCACTGTTCTAAAACACTGACAATGGTACTGATGCACAATGGTACATTTTTTCCTGTACTGGTTTTATATGGATGTCTGAAGGGGGCTTTATTTACATTCCCCTCCCCCATATTCTGAGGATCATTTTATTTTACCGCTTTGACAATTGAATTATGAGAGGTTTTTTTAAATGCCTTGATTTTTTTAAATAGAATTTTGTGGTATATACAGTACTGCGCAAAAGTTTTAGGCACATGTTAAAAACTGTGGCAAAGTAAAAAAGCTTTCAAAAGTAGAAGTGTTCATAGGTCATTTTTATCAATTAACAATACGTAAACTCAATAAACAAAAGAGAATTTGGATGTCATCTGAGCGCAGAGCGATTAACGCTGACACAGACAGTGGAGATGATGGAGAAACTACTTTCACTGTCCTCTCTGTTCCTCTTGTGCGATTCTCTCGTAATCGAAGAGCAGTGAACTGACACTCAGATCAAACACTGACGGAGTTTTATCTGAGAGAATTTGCATAATCGGCCTCTCGCATGAGAGAAGCGACGGCCATGTGACCCCCAGCCTAAATTAAATCAATATTCAATATAACCATTTCCTTCAAAACAGCATCAGATCTCCTAGGTACACTTGCACACATACCTACCAGGTGGCGTGCATAATTGGCAAGTATCATGCACCTATCCTGTTCATTAGGACACGTACAAGATCACTGCCGATCATGCAAACGTTACATGATCGATTATTGCTGTGCCAACATCGATAAGCTTGTTTTTTTCTATTCTGATGGTTTTTTTAGCCTGTCTGTTTTTTAAGGTGTGAATATTTAATGCTCAGTATTAAACAATTTTTAATGTTTGCACATTTGATCCCTTTCTGGGTTATTTTAGGAGATAAAAAAATGCCATATTTTTGGTGACTGCTAATTGTTTTTAAAGATGTTTTTGGGGTCTACCAAGTGTATATTATAGTAGAATGTACATAGCATAAGATTGCTATAGAAGGTCCATAAAGTTGGAGTTAGCCACATTGATCCTTCAGCAAAATGTACAGTATTGAACTGGATGAAGTAGATATAAAAACGAGAACTCACAGCCGGAAAGCATGCGTTAGAAACATCATACATCCCAACCGTCCCGGATCCAGCGGGACTGTCCCGATTTTAACAGTCAGCCCCGCAATCCCGGGCGGGACATTAGTTGTCCCGCACTGGTTGGGAGGTGTGTAATATCACCCGGTCAGCTCCCTGAGTCCCTGCACTCGCAGAGCAGCACACCACATATTGGCTGCTCTGTGCACACAGGACCTGTGATGAAGTCACAGGATGGGAGGAGTCAGGGGGTCTCATGATCGGGAGGACCTCAGTGTACAGGACTCTGCTTGCTGTCATGGCGCTGGAGGAGGGTAAGCGTATGTGTGAGATCAGGAGGTGTTTACAGTGTGGATGTAGCAGAGCCGTGTGTGTACGAGGTGTATGGATCGGAGCAGCGCATGAAAAGTGTATGGAGCGGAGTCGTGTGTGTAAGAGGTGTACGGAGCCATGTGTATGAGGTGTACGGAGCGGAGCCATGTGTGTGTAAGGTATACGTAGCGGAGCAGCATGGGCAATGTGTATGGAGTCGAGCCGTGTGTGTACGAGGTGTACTGAGTGGAGCAGTGTGTGTATAAGTTATACGGAGCGGAGCCATGTGTGTATGAGGTGTATGGAGTGGAGCAGCGTGTGCAATGTGTATGGAGCGGAGCCGTGTGTGTACAAAGTGTACGGAGTGGTGCCGTGTGTGTAAGAGATGTATGAAGAGGAGCCGTGTGTGTATGAGGTGTATGTAGCAGAGCCGTGTGTGTGCAAGGTATATGCATGGCAAGCATCATGTGTGGCTGAGCAGCGTGTGCAATGTGTATGGAGTGGAGCCATGTGTATGAGGTATACGGAGTGGAGCCATGTGTGTACGAGATGTATGGAGAGGAGCCATGTTTGTGCAAGGTATACGGAGCGGAGCAGCGTGTGCAAAGTGTATGGAGCGGAGCCGTATGTGTACGAGGTGTATGGAGTTGAGCCGTGTGTGTACGAGATGTATGGAGAGGAGCTGTGTGTGTATGAGGTGTACGGAGCGGAGCCGTGTGTGTGCAAGGTATACGGAGCGGAGCAGCATGTGCAATGTGTATGGAGTGGAGCCGTGTGTGTATGAGGTGTACGGAGTGGAGCCGTGTGTGTATGAGGTGTACGGAGCGGAGCCGTGTGTGTATGAGGTGTACGGAGCGGAGCCACATGTGCAAGTTGTATGGAGCAGAGTAGTGTGTGTACGAGGTGCATGGAGTGGAGTCGCATGTGTACGAGGTGTATGGAGCGGACGCTGGCTGTGTCGGATTGGAGCAGATATTGCTCCTTGCTCTGACACTGACTGGCACAGGAGACACGGAGAGGTCTTTATCAGTGGCATATCACAGCTGCAGTGACGTGAGCAGTCAGCGGCACAGCTGGATGACACCATTCAGCGCCATTGGAGTGGAAGCTGCCGGCTGCTGCGAGGGTGCACGGTGAAAGGTGTGTGTGTGTGTGTAGTGATGGAGAAGGCAATGATGGGGGTGGGGTAACCATGTGTGGCCATTATACTGTACCCAGCATTGTGTGGAGCCATTATACTGTATGGAGCATCGTGTGGGGCCATTATACTGTACACAGCATTATGTGTGGCCATTATACTGTACCCAGCATTGTGTGGGGCCATTATACTGTATGGAGCATCGTGTGGGGCCATTATACTGTACCCAGCATTATGTTTGGCCATTACACTGTACCCAGCATTGTGTGGGGCCATTATACTGTACAAAGCATCATGTGAGGCCATTATACTGTATGGAGCATAATGTGGCCATTATACAGTATGGAGCATTATGTGTGGCCATTATATAGTATGGGGCACTATGTGGCCATTATACAGTATGGAGCATCATGTGGAGCCATTACACAGTAAGGAGCATCATGTGTGGCCATTATACAGTACGCAGCATCATGTGTGGCCATCATACAGTACGAAGCATCATGTGGGGCTATTATACAGTATGGAGCATAATGTGGCCATTATACAGTATGGAGCATCATGTGTGGCCATTATACAGTATGGAGCATCATGTGTAGCCATTATACAGTATGGAGCACTGTGTGGCCATTATACAGTATGGAGCACTGTGTGGCCAATATACAGTATGGAGCATCATGTGGAGCCATTATACAGTTTGGAGCATCTTGTGTGGCCATTATACAGTATGGAGCATCATGTGTGGCCATTATACAGTATGGAGCACTATGTGTGGCCATTATACAGTATGGAGCATCATGTGTGGCCATTATACAGTATGGAGCACTGTGTGGCCATTATACAGTATGGAGCACTGTGTGGCCAATATACAGTATGGAGCATCATGTGGAGCCATTATACAGTTTGGAGCATCATGTGTGGCCATTATACAGTATGGAGCATCATGTGTGGCCATTATACAGTATGGAGCATCATGTGTGGCCATTATACAGTATGCAGCATCATGTGGGCCCATTATACTGTATGGAGCATCATGTGGGGCCAGTACACTGTACGCAGCATCATTTGGGGCCATTATACAGTACACAGCATCATGTGTGGTCATTATACAGTATGGAGCATCATGTGGGGCCATTATACAGTATGAAGCATCATGTGTGGCCATTATACAGTATAGAGCACTGTGTGGCCATTATACAGAATGGAGCATCATGTGTGGCCATTATACAGTATGGAGCACTGTGTGGCCATATTTTTTTTGTTTATAATTATTGATCAGCAGTAGGGTTGAGCGAAACGGGTCGAACATTTTCAAAAGTCGCCGACTTTTGGCTAAGTCGGGGTTTCATGAAACCCGATCCGACCCCTGTGCGGGGTCGGCCATGCGGTACGCGACTTTCGCGCCAAAGTCGCGTTTCAATGACGCGAAAAGCGCCATTTCTCAGCCAATGAAGGTAAACGCAGAGTGTGGGCAGCGTGATGACATAGGTCCTGGTCCCCACCATCTTAGAGAAGGGCATTGCAGTGATTGGCTTGCTGTCTGCGACGTCACAGGGGCTATAAAGAGGCGTTCCCGCCGACCGCCATCTTACTGCTGCTGATCTGAGCTTAGGGAGAGGTTGCTGCCGCTTTGTCAGAAGCAGGGATAGCGTTAGGCAGGGTCCATTAACCACAAAACCGCTTGTGCTGCAGCGATTTGCACTGTCCAACACCACCCTCGGTGTGCAGGGACAGTGGAATTTTTTTTTTTTTTTTTTTTCCCCTCAGCGCTGTAGCTCATTGGGCTGCCCTAGAAGGCTCCCTGATAGCTGCATTGCTGTGTGTACGCCGCTGTGCAAACCAACTGCTTTTTTCAAAGCACAAATCCTCTTGTTCCTTCCTTTCTGCACAGCTATCTTTTTTGTTTGTCCACACTTTTTATTTCATTTGTGCATCAGTCCACTCCTTATTGCTGCCTGCCATACCTGGCTGAGATTACTGCAGGCAGGGAGATAGTAGCTGCCTGCCATACCTGGCTGAGATTACTGCAGGCAGGGAGATAGTAATTGTAGGACATTCCCTGTTTTTTTTTTTTTTTTTTTTTTGGTGGGAGATTAAGATTGGCAATTTGGCATTTCTGCTAGAGTGCCATCCCTGTGTGTGCCATCTCTCTCACATAGTGGGCCATAGAAAGCCTTTTCATTTTTCTGTATTTTTTTTTGTGGGGTGTATAAATTCTCCCTGATAAAAATACAGTGGGAGATTAATATTGGCCTTTGGGCTTGTGTGCCAGTCCTGAGTGTGCCATCTCTCTCACAAATAGTGGGCCATAGAAAGCCTATTTTATTTTTTTTTGGGTTTTATAAATTCTCCCTGAAAAAAAGGGAGATTAATATTGGCCTCTGGGCTTCTGTGCCAGTCCTGAGCGTGCCATCTGTGCCAGTCCTGAGCGTCCCATCTCTCTCACAAATAGTGGGCCATAGAAAGCCTATTTAATTTTTTTTTTGGTTTTATAAATTTTCCCTGAAAAAAGGGAGATTAATATTGGCCTCTGGGCTTGTGTGCCAGTTGTGAGCGTGCCATCTGTGCCAGTCCTGAGCGTGCCATCTCTCTCACAAATAGTGGGCCATAGAAAGCCTATTTAATTTTTTTTTTGGTTTTATAAATTTTCCCTGAAAAAAGGGAGATTAATATTGGCCTCTGGGCTTGTGTGCCAGTTGTGAGCGTGCCATCTGTGCCAGTCCTGAGCGTGCCATCTCTCTCACAAATAGTGGGCCATAGAAAGCCTATTTAAATATTTTTTTGGTTTTATAAATTCTCCCAGAAAAAAAGGGAGATTAATATTGGCCTCTGGGCTTCTGTGCCAGTTGTGAGCGTGCCATCTGTGCCAGTCCTGAGCGTGCCATCTCTCTCACAAATAGTGGGCCATAGAAAGCCTATTTAAATATTTTTTTGGTTTTATAAATTCTCCCAGAAAAAAAGGGAGATTAATATTGGCCTCTGGGCTTCTGTGCCAGTCCTGAGCGTGCCATCTGTGCCAGTCCTGAGCGTCCCATCTCTCTCACAAATAGTGGGCCATAGAAAGCCTATTTTATTTTTTTTTTGGGTTTCAGAAATTCTCCCTGGAAAAAAAAAGGGAGATTAATATTGCCCTTTGGGCTTGTGTGCCAGTACTAAGCGTTCCATCTCTCTCTCTCTCTCAGTCAGTGGGCCATAGAACGCATATTTTTGGTTTTATTTGTTTTCTAAATTCTCCCTGAAAAAATCATTTTATTTTATTTGGTTTCTAAATTCTTCCTGATAAAATCATATTTTTTTTATTATTTTTTTTTCTAAAGTCTCCCTGAAAAAAAAAAAAAAAAAACAACCAAAAAAAACAGTGGGAGATTAATATTGGCCTTTCTGCTTGTGTGCCAGTCTTGACTCCTGGGTGCGTCATCTCTCAGTCAGTGGGCCATAGAACGCCTATTTTTGGTTTTATTTGTTTTATAAATTCTCCCTGAAAAAATCATTTTATTTTATTTGGTTTCTAAATTCTTCCTGATAAAATCATATTTTTTTTATTATTTTTTTTTCTAAAGTCTCCCTGAAAAAAAAAAAAAAAAAAACAACCAAAAAAAACAGTGGGAGATTAATATTGGCCTTTCTGCTTGTGTGCCAGTCTTGACTCCTGGGTGCGTCATCTCTCAGTCAGTGGGCCATAGAACGCCTATTTTTGGTTTTATTTGTTTTATAAATTCTCCCTGAAAAAATCATTTTATTTTATTTGGTTTCTAAATTCTTCCTGATAAAATCATATTTTTTTTATTATTTTTTTTTCTAAAGTCTCCCTGAAAAAAAAAAAAAAAAAACAACCAAAAAAAACAGTGGGAGATTAATATTGGCCTTTCTGCTTGTGTGCCAGTCTTGACTCCTGGGTGCGTCATCTCTCAGTCAGTGGGCCATAGAACGCCTATTTTTGGTTTTATTTGTTTTCTAAATTCTCCCTGAAAAAATCATTTTATTTTATTTGGTTTCTAAATTCTTCCTGATAAAATCATATTTTTTTTATTATTTTTTTTTCTAAAGTCTCCCTGAAAAAAAAAAAAAAAAAAACAACCAAAAAAAACAGTGGGAGATTAATATTGGCCTTTCTGCTTGTGTGCCAGTCTTGACTCCTGGGTGTGCCATCTCTCTCTCTCTCTCTCTCCAATTGTGGTCCATAGAAAGCCTACATTTTTTTTCCTTGATTTGGGTTCCAAAATCTACCAGAGAAAATAACTCCATCAATCATTGGTAGAAAAATATTGGCCTCTGGGCTTGTGTGCCACTCCTGATTCCTGTGTGCGTCATCTCTCACTCAGTGGCCCATAGAAAGCATATAGTTTGTTACATTTGTTTTCTAAATTCTCCCTGCAAAAATCTATTTTTTTTTTTTTGGGGGGTTTCTAAAGTGTTCCTGAAAAAAATAAAAATAAAAAAAAAATAATAGTGTGACATTAATATTAACATTTGTGCTTCAGTGACAGTCCTGCGTGTGGGGCATCTCTCTAATTTGCAGCCACCAAAAAAAGAGTGTGTAACATTGGGCCTGATTTTCGCTGTGGTCTCACCAACCTGTAAAGGGGTAGCTAAATCATACAGAAGTTATAGCTCACCGTGTAAGTTGTGTGACTGCAACAAATAACGTTAGTTTGGTTACGTTTTTAAAACAATGAGGAAGTCTAGTGGAAGAGGTCGTGGCCGGGGGCGTTCATTGTCAGCTGGTAATGAGGGTAGTGGTAGTGGTGGAGCATCAGGTGGTCGTGGGGGAAAAAATATTGCACCTAAGTCTGGAGCTGTGGAGCCAGGTTCGTCGTCCGGCTACACAAGGCCTCGAACGCTCCCTTTTCTGGGATTAGGAAAACCGCTTTTAAAGCCGGAGCAGCAAGAGCAAGTTTTGGCTTATCTTGCTGACTCAGCCTCTAGCTCTTTTGCCTCATCTCGTGAAACTGGTAAAAGTAAAAGCAGCGCGTCGTTAGTGGATGTTCACGGTCAGGGACAAGTCACTTCCTTGTCCTCTTCAGCAAAAACAACAACAGAGAAGAATGCAGCAGGCGACACAACGGGTTACTCCATGGAGCTCTTTACACATACCGTCCCTGGCTTAGAAAGTGAAGCAGTTAACAGTCCATGCCCATTACAAATTGAATCTGACATGGAGTGCACTGACGCACAGCCACAGCCAGACTACTATGCTGGTCCTTTGACTCAGACCACAACATTGCCCTCGCAGGGTGCTGATCAAGAATCAGACCCTGATGAGACTATGTTGCCCCATCACGAACGCTATACCACCGAACGACACGGTGACACAGACGAAGTTGCGCAGGAGGTACAAGAAGAGTTATTAGATGACCCAGTTCTTGACCCCGATTGGCAGCCATTGGGGGAACAGGGTGCAGGCGGCAGCAGTTCTGAAGCAGAGGAGGAGGAGGGGCCGCAGCAGGCATCAACATCGCCACAGGTTCCATCTGCCGGGCCCGTATCTTGCCCAAAACGCGTGGCAAAGCCAAAACCTGGTGGAGGACAGCGTGGCCATCCGGTTAAAGCTCAGTCTGCAATGCCTGAAAAGGTATCCGATGCTAGAAAGAGTGCAGTCTGGCATTTTTTTAAACAACATCCAATTGATCAGCGCAAAGTCATCTGTCAAAAATGTTCTACTTCCTTAAGCAGAGGTCAGAATCTGAAAAGTCTCAATACTAGTTGCATGCATAGACATTTAACCACCATGCATTTGAAAGCTTGGACTAACTACCAAACGTCCCTTAAGGTTGTTGCACCCTCGGCCAATGAAGCTAGTCATCAACGCAACATCCCTTCCGGCAGTGTAGGACCACCATTTAGCGCACCACCTGCTGTATCTGTGCAGGTATCTTTGCCAGGCCAAAGCAGTCAGGGTCAGGGAATCACCAGTTTCGTAGTAGGAAACACTGCATCTAGGGCACCGGCGGCAACAATACCATCTCCCACCGTCTCTCAGTCTGCCATGTCCACCGGCACCCCCGCTAGTTCCACGATCTCCAGCTCTCCAGTCCAGCTCACCCTACATGAGACTATGGTTAGAAAAAGGAAATACTTAGCCTCGCATCCGCGTACACAGGGTTTGAACGCCCACATAGCTAGACTAATCTCGTTAGAGATGATGCCCTACCGGTTAGTTGAAAGCGAAGCTTTCAAAGACCTGATGGACTACGCTGTACCACGCTACGAGCTACCCAGTCGACACTTTTTTTCCAGAAAAGCCATCCCAGCCCTCCACCAGCATGTTAAAGAGCGCATCGTCCATGCACTCAGGCAATCTGTGAGCACAAAGGTGCACCTGACAACAGATGCATGGACCAGTAGGCATGGCCAGGGACGTTACGTGTCCATCACGGCACACTGGGTAAATGTGGTGGATTCAGGGTCCACAGGGGACAGCAAGTTTGGGACAGTTCTGCCTAGCCCACGGTCTAGTAAACAGTTGTCTGTAGCCGTTCGCACCCCCTCCTCCTCCTCCTCCTCGTCCTCCTGCAGAAGCAAGAGCTCGTCCACAGACCGCAGTCGCACAAACACTCCATCCGCACCTGCCACTGTTGCACACCAGGTCTCCCATTATGGGGCAGCTACTGGCATACGTCAGCAGGCTGTATTGGCTATGAAGTGTTTGGGCGACAATAGACACACCGCGGAAGTTCTGTCCGAGTTCTTGCAGCAAGAAACGCAGTCGTGGCTGGGCACTGTAGATCTTGAGGCAGGCAAGGTAGTGAGTGATAACGGAAGGAATTTCATGGCTGCCATCTCCCTTTCCCAACTGAAACACATTCCTTGCCTGGCTCACACCTTAAACCTGGTGGTGCAGTGCTTCCTGAAAAGTTATCCGGGGTTATCCGACCTGCTCCTCAAAGTGCGTGGACTTTGCGCACATATCCGCCGTTCGCCTGTACACTCCAGCCGTATGCAGACCTATCAGCGTTCTTTGAACCTTCCCCAGCATCGCCTAATCATAGACGTTGCAACAAGGTGGAACTCAACACTGCACATGCTTCAGAGACTGTGCGAACAGAGGCGGGCTGTTATGTTTTTGTGGGAGGATACACATACACGGGCAGGCAGTAGGATGGCAGACATGGAGTTGTCAGGTGTGCAGTGGTCGAAGATTCAAGACATGTGTCAAGTCCTTCAGTGTTTTGAGGAATGCACACGGCTGGTTAGTGCAGACAACGCCATAATAAGCATGAGCATCCCCCTAATGCGTCTGCTGATGCAAAGTTTGACGCACATAAAGGATCAGGCGTCTGCACCAGAGGAAGAGGAAAGCCTTGATGACAGTCAGCGATTGTCTGGTCAGGGCAGTGTACATGACGAGGTACCGGGCGAAGAGGAGGTGGAGGATGAGGAGGATGATGGGGATGAGTATATTTTTAATGAGGAAGCTTTCCCGGGGGCACGGGAAATTGGTGGCGTGGCAAGGCCGGGTTCTGGTTTTTTGAGGGACACAAGTGACGTAGATTTGCCTGCAACTGCCCCTCAACCAAGCACAACCGCAGATTTGACAACGGGAACTTTGGCCCACATGGCGGATTATGCCTTGCGTATCCTCAAAAGGGACACACGCATTACAAAAATGATGAACGATGACGATTACTGGTTGGCCTGCCTCCTTGATCCTCGCTATAAAGGCAAATTGCAAAATATTATGCCACATGAGAACTTGGAACTAATATTAGCAACAAAACAATCAACTCTTGTTGACCGTTTGCTTCTGGCATTCCCTGCACACAGCGCCCGTGATCGTTCTCACACGAGCTCCAGGGGCCAGCAGACCAGAGGTGTTAGAGGGGCAGAAATCAGAAGTGGCGTTGGACAGAGGGGTTTTCTGACCAGGTTGTGGAGTGATTTTTCTATGACCGCAGACAGGACAGGTACTGCAGCATCAATTCAAAGTGACAGGAGACAACATTTGTCCAGTATGGTTACAAACTATTTTTCATCCCTTATCGACGTTCTCCCTCAACCGTCATTCCCATTTGATTACTGGGCATCCAAATTAGACACCTGGCCAGAATTGGCAGAATATGCATTGCAGGAGCTTGCTTGCCCGGCAGCTAGTGTCCTATCAGAAAGAGTATTCAGTGCTGCAGGTTCAATACTAACAGAAAAAAGGACTCGTCTGGCTACCCAAAATGTAGATGATCTAACCTTCATTAAAATGAACCACAACTGGATTTCAAAATCTTTTGCCCCACCCTGCCCGGCTGACACCTAGCTTTCCTATGAAAAGGTCTTGCCTGTGGACTATTCTGAATGACTTTTCCAATCTCGTAATTTTCTTCACCTGATTGTCCAGCATACGACATGTTTCCACCTCACGAAATGGCCAAACTCCCCACACGGGGCCGTGCTATCGCCACTTTGCGCTTGGACCCTTGAGAGTGCTGTTTGTCTGAAGAGGTGGGTGTGGCCGCTTTTGGTCGACGGCACTGCCACTGGGTCCCTCATAGTACAATAAAGTGTCTCTGGCGGTGGTGGTGCGCACCCAACGTCAGACACACCGTTGTAATATGAGGGGCCCTGTGCCTGTACCGCCGGCCACAAGACAGTCCCCCCCCCCCAGCTCAAACAGTGCTCTACCACTAGCAAAATTATCTCTCACAGCTTCACCAATGTGTAGTCTAGCCGCTGACATCCTTCAATGCCTGGCACTGACAATACCATTGTTTTGACATTTTTGTTATGTTAGGCCTTCGAAGCCTGTCTGCGGTCCCTTCTTTCTACAACTACTACACTGACCAGGCCACTGCTGGCCGTGTTACCCTGGAACCAATTTAAAAGTGCCTACAGTCAGCCCAATTTTGTTATGTTAGGCCTTCGAAGACTGTCTGCCGTCACTCCTTCCACTAGACTTCCACTGACCATACACTGCTGCCCATGTACCCCTGGAACCAATTTAAAGTGCCTACAGCCAGCCCAATTTTGTTATGTTAGGCCTTCGAAGCCTGTCTGCGGTCACTCCTTCCACTAGACTTCCACTGACCAGACCACTGCTGCCCGTGTACCCCTGGAACCAATTTAAAAGTGCCTACAGCCAGCCCAAGTTTGTTATGTTAGGCCTTGGAAGCCTGTCTGCGGTCACTCCTTCCACTAGACTTCCACTGACCAGACCACTGCTGCCCGTGTACCCCTGGAACCAATTTAAAAGTGCCTACAGCCAGCCCAAGTTTGTTATGTTAGGCCTTCTAAGCCTGTCTGCGGTCCATTCTTTCAACTACTACTACACTGACCAGGTCACTGCTGCCCGTGTACCCCTGGAACCAATTTAAAATTGCCTACAGCCAGCCCAATTTTTTTATTTTAGGCCTTCGATGCCTGTCTGCGGTCCATTCTTTCAACTACTACTACACTGACCAGGTCACTGCTGTCCGTGTACCCCTGGAACCAATTTAAAATTGCCTACAGCCATGTGTTATTATTTTAGGCCTTCGATGCCTGTCTGCGGTCACTCCTTCCACTAGGCCTCCACTGACCACACCACTGCTGTCCGTGTACCCCTGGAACCAATTTAAAATTGCCTACAGCCAGCCCAATTTTTTTATTTTAGGCCTTCGATGCCTGTCTGCGGTCCATTCTTTCAACTACTACTACACTGACCAGGTCACTGCTGTCCGTGTACCCCTGTAACCAATTTAAAATTGCCTACAGCCATGTGTTATTATTTTAGGCATTCGATGCCTGTCTGCGGTCCATTTTTTCAACTACTACTACACTGACCAGGTCACTGCTGCCCGTGTACCCCTGGAACCAATTTAAAATTGCCTACAGCCATGTGTTATTATTTTAGGCCTTCGATGCCTGTCTGCGGTCACTCCTTCCACTAGGCCTCCACTGACCACACCACTGCTGCCCGTGTACCCCTGGAACCAATTTAAAATTGCCTACAGCCAGCCCAATTTTTTTATTTTAGGCCTTCGATGCCTGTCTGCGGTCCATTCTTTCAACTACTACTACACTGACCAGGGCACTGCTGGCCGTGTACCCCTGGAACCAACATCAGAAAATATAAAAATAAGTATTTTGCTTATAAAAAAGAAAATACTGGTGAGATATCAAATGCAGACATTTTAACATTAAAAACAAACACACAACTCTAATCTGGTACAGTACTAAAAATGGCCACCAGCTACAATTACTTTCTCCTGCAAGTAGTTAACTGAAAGTTTTTTTAAATTGAAAACACACATATGGCATCCACCGAGTGTTGTCCTGTCGCGTCTTCTTTATATTATTGCCGAGAAGATGCAAAATAATGAAAATAATAAAATCATTAATTACCAAAATAATAGAGAAAGTCAACACCACATTGCAAATAAACATTCATTCCAAATAAAGAAGCAGGGCGCGTCCGAGGGTGAGCATATACCTAATAAGAATATAATCACCCTCGGACGCGCAATGCTTATTTCCAACAGCCTTCCTTCCTAAGAATCAGCCCTTCCGTCGTGTAGAGAGACGTTGTGTTACACTCCAAGGTGTTCCCCAGGTTGCCTTTCCTGAGCTTCGATCTTCCGGCTCTCGTTTAGTAGTTCTTGGAAACTACACTGCATTAGGCCTTCAAATTGGGTATGGGGTGTAGAGAGAGGGTGTGTTACACTCCAAGGTGTTCCCCAGGTTGCCTTTCCTGAGCTTCGATATTCCGGCTCTCGTTTAGTAGTTGTCGGAAACTACGCTGCATTAGGCCTACAAATTGGGTATGGGGCGTAGAGAGAGGGTGTGTTACACTCCAAGGTGTTCCCCAGGTTGCCTTTCCTGAGCTTCGATCTTCCGGCTCTCGTTTAGTAGTTGTTGGAAACTACGCTGCATTAGGCCTTCAAATTGGGTATGGGGTGTAGCGAGAGGGTGTGTTACACTCCAAGGTGTTCCCCAGGTTGCCTTTCCTGAGCTTCGATCTTCCGGCTCTCGTTTAGTAGTTCTTGGAAACTACACTGCATTAGGCCTTCAAATTGGGTATGGGGTGTAGAGAGAGGGTGTGTTACACTCTAAGGTGTTCCCCAGGTTTCCTTGCCATTGCTTCGGTCTTCCGACTCTCGTTTAGTAGTTGTAGAAAAGTACACTGCATTAGGCCATACAAAATGGGTATGGGGTGGAGAGAGATGGTGTGTTACACTCCAAGGTGTTCCCCAGGTTGCCTTTCCTGAGCTTCTATCTTCAGGCTCTCATTAAATTGTGGTTAAATGGAACAACTGCATTTGGCGTACTAGTTGGTTTGGGGCCTACTATCGGTGTCTGCCACTCCTTGCTGTTCTCCTCCACTGAACAAAGCTGTGCCGCCTGTTTACTACGGTTGCCAATTTTGAACTGCATTTCGACTACTTACTGATTTGGCCCTACTCTCTGTGTCAGCCTCTCATTCCAGTTGTCCTCCACTGCAATGCCCCCTGGTTATTCCTGTGTTACCAATTTTGAACTGCATTTAGCCCACTTTCTTCTTTGGGCCTATATCTGTGTTTCCACTTCATCGTGCCCATTGCCCAGCCAGTGATAGATGAGTCTGCTGGTACATTGACCCATAACGCAACATTCCCCGTGCACGCTACACAACAACATTGTGACCCTGCTGAAAGTCAGGTTGCTCTTCCCGCATACCATACCACCTTACACGGGGACAAAGAGGAAGGTGCAGATGAAAGTGCAGGTTCCTTCATCAGGTGGGGGGAGGAATACTAGTTGGCGACGTCACTGGCACAGGGCCTCTCATAGTACGCAAAAGTGTTGCTGCCGGTGGGAGGCGCCCCCGCCGTGCAAACACACCGCTGTACTTTGAGGGGCCCTGTGCCAGTGCCAATGCCAACGAGTGGGCCCCCCCTGCTTGCTCAGGTTCACAGCACTTGCAAAGTTGAAATACTTACCTCTCCCTGCTCCACTGCCGTGACGTGGTCCAGATTTCCTGGGCCCACTAATTACTTGAACCAGCCCTACCCCCCACAACTTTAGCCAAATGACCCCCAATTTCAAATGCCTTCCAATTATTATAAGGTAAATTACGCTTGACAAGCTTCATTAAGAAGAATGGATGGTTTTGACATTAAAATGGCCACTCTAGGTGTTTTCCTGGCCCCCACTCACTGCCGACTATGCTGCCCCATTGACTTGCATTGGGTTTCGTGTTTCGGTCGATCCCGACTTTACGTCATAATCGGCCGATTTCACTCGACCCGACTTTGGACATAGTCGGGTTTCGCAAAACCCGGCTCGACTCTAAAAAGGTCAAGGTCGCTCAACTCTAATCAGCAGTGCTAAATGGGTGTGGTTGGGGCGTGATTAGTTGTGAAATGGGTGTGGTCAGAGGTGTGGCCTAAAATTTGCCGCTGCGCGCGCCGCTAACTTTTTTCCCTCTTTCCCTTCCTCAAAAGTTTGGAGGTATGGAAACATTGTCTTGTATATTTCAGGGTATGTAAAGAAGTCAATTGGATTTGAGAAAAAAATAAACAAGGAAAAGTGATTATTTTAATCAGACAGATGATGCTGAACACATATATTACGTTTTGATGGTCAAAATCACGAGCTTGATTCTGAATTAGTTAACTTGACAGGAAGTCAGTGAAATCTGACACGTTTGTTAATGAAAAATGTAGATGGTCTAATGAGAAACGTGTGTTTATCCTGAACGTAATCAGAGAAATACATGCAGCATAACATTTATTTATTTTCATGAATTCAATTCCGCAGCATGGATGGAGCCAGGATGAAAATGGAACGTTCTGTAGGATTAAACATTTCATCGGTAAAAACACAGGCATTATGGTAATAGGATCAGCTAATCTATTGAAGCAGATGTATTTAAACCCTTTTTCTGCCAGGGAGGACTTTAACTTGTCTCTCTGTTGTATAATATTCCTATGCATTGTATTATGCCTGAACTATTAAAAGGGTATTCCCAATGCAGGTATTTATGAGATATTCACATAATATCCATGATTGTTTGATAGATACTATACTTTCTTTGAGACTCATACCACATGGGAAACAAGACTGTGCCAAACCCAAAGTATAGCAACAGCTGCTTGTCACATCAATATAGTGAAGAAATAGAGGAATAGCTGTGCATGTGTGTGGCTT
Organism: Ranitomeya imitator; assembly: GCF_032444005.1. Taxonomy (NCBI): domain Eukaryota; kingdom Metazoa; phylum Chordata; class Amphibia; order Anura; family Dendrobatidae; genus Ranitomeya; species Ranitomeya imitator. The sequence goes on from NC_091284.1 coordinate 386,631,799, forward strand.
TCTCCATTCACTTCAATAGGAGATAACCTTTTTCCACACATATGCAAGTCTTATGAATGTATAATAAATCATCCTATTAGGAGAACCTCTGCTGGCTGCCACATCAATTATAGTAATCGAATAGAGGAATAGCTGTACATGTGTGTGACTTTCTTCAGTCATTTCAATAGGAGACCACACTTCTTCACATTGATACAGATCCTATGGATATGCCATAAATGTTCATGTTAGGAATATGAGAGATCATAGTCCACGTTGTTTCTTTGTATCCATTTTCTCTCATAACTCCTATTCCATTGTGAATAATAGCTAGTACTGCTAGGTGGAAAAGTTTCATATTTCTGTTCATGCCCCTAAGTTCCTATTGGCTACATCTTTTGTCGGGAAGTTTTCTTTTTGTGTGACACTATTTAAACTTGAGCTGTTTATTAATAAACAAGAAATCCTGCTTCGTACACAATTCTAAGGTTATGCTGTATTGATTTCCCGAGATCTCGAAACATACCTTAATATTTGGAGTTCAAAAGGCATAGAAGAGTGTTGATTTCACTCACAGTAGTAACCCTGGTAGATACAATATTTCTGGCAGAAAAAAAATATTTGGGGCCATATCTCATGTCCAAGAGAGTGAAATGGTACTGGTATGACAATGACAAAAATGCACAAAATAAGCAGGAATTGGTCTTTCTACATTTTCTAATAAATATTAGCCATTTTGCCAGTTTATTGAAATTAGTGCAAGCAACCTGTAGTGTTCAGTGTGGATAATGTAGAAAATCAATAAACTGAGGCATTGGGTCAAGAAAGATTGTGCATGAGTACCAAAGAATACACCTGGGCTACCATATTGTGTCATTTAGGTTATCTTAATTTAATATGTTTTTGTAAATTGGAGAAAAAAAGAGTCACTACCAGAGTTCTTATGTTGTGTGTTTAAACTTCTGAAAATTTCAAGGTCAGTCCATCTCTTGACATATATCTGAGTCTCATGGACATCTGAATAGCTGAAATGATGTCATAGTGACCTACCTACTTTGGTATGTATTCATGAATGGTTTGCTGTGGAATTTAGAGGGATAAAGAGCTAATGAGAAGAACAATTAATTCACAGAACAGCACACTTATGCATATAAAATAATATACTTGTATATGTAACAAAGCGGAGTTCTTGTGTTGTGGCTGCATTGTGGTATTTAAACTTGCTTTAGCTGCACCCATAATGTGAAAATCCAGCCTGTATATATATATATATATATATATATATATATATATATATATATATCATTGTGCATATATTAACAATATGGAAACGAATGATTATTTCATTTGTCTTGCATTTGTCAAGCATCAAAATAGCCTGATTGTGCATTCCTGTAGTGTATAACCAACCAAAACTTGTTTTTTAATCTAAAAATATTGGTTTTTGTACCTATATATCATGTCAGATTATCATCACCCAAACCCACGATTTTGATGGCCCCAGACAACATTTCATGTGTTTAGGGATATCCGGAATTTGACTCTTTCATAAAAGATGTTGGGAGAAAGAAAGTTCAGGCATGTTGGATTTAAAGTGCCCAATCGTCTGTTCTCACTTAAAGTAGGCCTCCACTAAAAAGTTCTGGTAGCATCATATTCCCCTCTTCCCAATGAAAACTTGTTCTATGTGAGGGCAGGTATAGACAGTGTGTTTTCTATCACAATATAGAGGCAATGAGACATGTGAAAATGTATAAAATTGTAATGACCCATATGTCCCTGGTCTCCTGGAAGATCCACAAAAAGTGCATTCCATGTTAAAGGAGTTTGCCCATTTCAGCAGCTCTACATACTCATAATTCCAATTGAATCAAAAAACAATTTTCTTTGTGTCTAAACTTGACGGTAGAAAAATTGATCATAATAAGTTAGAATAAAAATCATGTTACCCCACATTTTATGCAGGATTTATATATATTCTCATGAGATCTAAGGGGTAATTGAAGAGCTTGCCAGTGCAGATGAACAATTAAACAATCAAAAATCACAGCAAACACTAGTTTCTTCCGTAAGTTGGCGGAGACTCACCCAAGTCTATGGGTGCAGGAAACAAATCGGATGCCTTACGGAGCCAGAGTATAGCAACAATTTTTATGGATACATTGCAATTCTTTAACATAGGAAACTGTAAATTATCATGGAAATTATTAGTAACTGCTGCGATAAAAAAAAAAGGTTGGCTACAGACAGCACACAGATGACAAGTGAGTAAAACATCCCATTTTTCTGTATGAAACTCTGAATTATTTTGTACACGCTCATGTAAACCTACCCTAAGGGTGGACACAAACATGATAAGCCCCACTGCCTTCAAGAAAGGACATTTATTTTTAGCAGCACCCTCACTTACATCAGTTTTATATTCTTGATGTCCGGTAGCTTATTTCCCAGGGTTCTACAATCCAAGTTCTTTACTTCAATATGTCTTTGCTATTTTGGGATTTTAGGGTCATGGCTATATAATTATTATTATTATTTATTATTATAATGCCATTTATTCAATGACGCTTTACATGTGAAAAGGAGTACACATAATAAAAAGCAAGTACAATAATCTTGAAGAAAACAAATCACCAACTGGTACAAGAGTAGAGAGGACCCGGCCTGCGAGGGCTCATAGTCTACAAGGGGTGGGTAAGGAGACACTAGGTGAGGGTAAAGCTGGTCATGCAGTGGTATAGTGGAACAAGGGATATTGCAGGTTGTACACATGTCAGAAGAGGTGAGTAGTTTCCACGGTAGGCAAGAGTCTGGTATGTTGGGATGGAGAGTTTCAGAATAGAGGAGATGCACAGGTGAAATCTTGTATGAGATTGTGGGCAGAGGAGATAAGAGAGGAGTAGAGAAGAAGATCTTGTGAGTATCGAAGGTTGCGTTCCGGTAAGTACCGGGAGACGAGGTAACAGATGTATGGAGGAGACAGTTTGTGGATGGCTTTGTGTCATGATTAGAGTTGTGAACTAAACTCTCTGGACAATGTGGAGCCAGTGAAGGGATTCACAGAGAGGAGAAGGGTATTTAGCCCCTTTACCCCCAAGGGTGGTTTGCACGTTAATGACCAGGCCAATTTTTACAATTCTCAACACTGTCCCTTTATGAGGTTATAACTCTGGAACGCTTCAACAGGTCCTGATGATTCTGACATTGTTTTCTCATGATATTGTACTTCATGATAGTGGTAAAAAATTTTTGCTATTACCTGCGTTTATTTGTGAAAAAAATGAAAATTTGGCAAACATTTTGAAAATTTAGCAATTTCCCAAATTTTGAATTTTCATGCCCTTAAATCACAGAGATATATCACACAAAATACTTAATAAGTAAAATTTCCCAAATGTCTACTTTAGATCAGCACAATTTTGGAACAAATTTTTTTTGGTTGTAAGTTATAAGGGTTAAAATTTGACCACCAATTTCTCATTTTTACAACACCATTTTTTTTTAGGGACCACATCACATTTGAAGTCACTTTAAGGGGTCTATATGATAGAAAATACCCAAGTGTGACACCATTCTAAAAACTGTACCCCTCAAGGTGCTCAAAACCAAATTCAAGAAGTTTATTAATCCTTCACGTGTTTCACAGGAATTTTTGGAATGTTTACCAAAAAATGAACATTTATCTTTTCTTCACAAAAAAATGTACTTCAGCTCCAATTTGCTTTATTTTACCAAGGGTAACAGGAGAAATTGGACCACAAATATTGTTGTGCAATTTGTTCTGAGTACGCCAATACCCCATATGTTTGTTTAAACCACTGTTTGGGCGCATGGCAGAGCTCAGAATGGAAGGAGCGCTATTTGACTTTTCAATGCAAAATTGACTGGAATTGAGATAGGATGCCATGTCGTGTTTGGAGAGCCCATGATGTGGCTAAACATTGAAACCCCAACAATTGACATTTTGGAAAGTAGACCCCTTAAGGAACTTATCTACATATGTTGTGAGCACTTTGACCCACCAACTGCATCACAGAAGTTTATAATGTATAGCCGTAAAAATAAAAAAACATATTTTTTCACTAAAATGATTTTTTACCCCAATTTTTTACTTTCCCAAGGGTAACAGAAGAAATTGGACCCCAAAAGTTGTTGTGCAATTTGTCCTGAGTACGCTGATACCCCATATGTGGGGGTAAACTACTGTTTGGGTGCATGGCAGAGCTCGGAAGGGAAGGAGCACCGTTTGACTTTTCAATGCAAAATTGGCTGGAATTAAAATCGGACGCCATGTCGCATTTGGAGAGCCCCTGACGTGCCTAAACAGTGGAACCCCCCCAATTCTAACTGAAACCCTAACCCAAACTCACCCCTAACCCTAATCCCAACCCTAACCATAACCCTAACCACACCCCTAACCCAAACACACCCCTAACCCAAACACACCCCTAACCCTAATCCCAACTATACCCCTAACCTCAACACACCCCTGACCCTAATCCCAACCCTAACCACACCCCTAACTCCAACACACCCCTAACCCTAATCCCAACCATAACTCTAACCACACCCCTACGCCTGACACACCCCTAACCCTAATCCCAACCATAAATGTAATCCAAACCCTATCCCTAACTTTAGCCCCATCCCTAACTTTAGCCCCATCCCTAACTTTAGCCCCAACCCTAACCCTAACTTTATCCTCAACCCTAACTTTAGCCCTAGCCCTAACTTTAGCCCCAACCCTAACCCTAACTTTAGCCCCAACCCTAACCCTAACTTTAGCCCCAACCCTAACCCTAACCCTAATGGGAAAATCAAAATAAATACTTTTTTTATTTTATTATTTTTCCCTTACTAAGGTGGTGATGAAGGGAGGGTTTGATTTATTATTTATAGCAGGTTTTTTAGCGGATTTTTATGATTGGCAGCTGTCACACACTAAAAGACGCTTTTTATTGCAAAAAATTGATTTTGCATCTCTACATTTTGAAAGCTGCAATTTTTTTTTGATCGCTTTTTATTCCGATTTTTGTGAGGCAGAATGACCAAAAACCAGCAATTCATGAATTTCTTTTGGGGGAGCGTTTATACCGTTCCATGTTTGGTAAAATTGATAAAGCAGTTTTATTTGTAGTTTTATTTCTCGGGTCAGTTCGATTACAGCGATACCTCTTTTTTTTTATGTTTTGGCGCTTTTATACGATAAAAATTATTTTACATAAAAAATAATTATTTTTGCATCGCTTTATTCTGAGGACTATAACTTTTTTATTTTTTTGCTGATGATGCTGTATGGTGGCTCGTTTTTTGCGGGACAAGATGACGTTTTGAGTGGTACCATGTTTTTCTTTATCCCTCTTTTTCATCGCGTGTCATTCCACATTTTGTTCGGTGGTATAATGTTAAAGCGTTGTTTTTTGCCTTGTGTTTTTTCTCTTTTTTTTTACAGTGTTCACTGAAGGGGTTAACTAGTGGGACAGTTTTATAGGTCAAGTCGTTACGGACGCAGCAATACTAAATATGTGTATTTTTATTGTTTTTTTAATTTTGATTTAAAAAAATGTATTTATTGGAACAATATTTTTTTTTTGTTTATTTAGGATTTTTTTTTTTACACTTGTAAATATTTTTTTACTTTAATACATTGCCCCAAGGGGGGGGGGGCATGACTATATATTGTCAGATCACTGATCTGACACTTTGCAGTGCACTGTGTCAGATCAGTGGTCTGACAGGCACTGCAGGAAGGCTTGCCGGCGCCTGCTCTTAGCAGGTGCTTGCAAGCCACATCCCTGCAGGACCCAGAAGGCCCCCCGTGGTCGGAGACCCTCAGAGCAACGCGATCACATTGCGTTGCTCCGAGTGTCTCAGGGAAGCAAGCGGGGAGCCCCCTCCCTGCGCGATGCTTCCCTATGCCTCTGGAACGCTGCGGTCATGTTTGATTGCAGTGTGTCAAGGGTTAATGTGCCAGGAGCGGTCCGTGACCACTCCTGGCACATAGTGCATAATTTGTTTTATTAGCCAACATAACCACAAAGGCCGCGTACATACAAACTAACAAGTTCATAGTAACCAGCGTCCACATTTCTAATTTACATTGTAGACCACAAAAGAAAAATAATATGATCGGTTACTGAAACTAGAGAATACAGTTTTAATACAGCGGATTCATAGTCTATATTAGATCTGTAATCATATTTAACAATGCCAGCCAAGCAAACATCAGCAAAACCTCCACAATGTCAACCAATCTGCCCCATGTCACTTATTGCTTGATATGGGTAACACTTTTTCCTGGGATCCTTTTAGTTTTACACATAATTAAAAAAAAAGTCTTAATGTCTTTCTAAAGTTTTAATTACTGAGATGAACTAAACTCAGAAGAAACTTAATAAGAAAGCAGGAACACTTCAGAGATTAAAGGATGCATTTCTAAAATAGTATAGAAGTCTAAGTCATAATTTGCTCCCAGTGGGAGTACTTTAAGGTTGAAGATTTCTTTTCAAACTTATGAAGCTAATAGAAATTTGATTTTTTTTTGGACTAACTATAAGGACTAAGGCTTTTATGACTAATACTGACTAAACAGTAACAATAAAATGTGTCATCTAACTGATATGTGGATATTTCCTTCTAATCAATCTGTCATAGGAAGGGGCCTTGTCAGTGACCTGGCCCCACAAATGACTCCAACATGGCCCACATCTTGCATAATGCAGATGATATTATTATAAAGACACTTTTGAGAAAACTTCTACAATATGTGGTGTGGACTATCAGTAGTTGCTTTAAGATTTAAAAAATGACAGTATAATTTTAAAATGAATATGTGAGCAGGATTTCACCGTCCCAAACTCTTTATATGTGCATGTAGTTCTTTCATAGACAAGTCAAGCAACACCATTACATGGCCAGTCCTTTACTTTGTTACTGAGAAATTTACATTTGAATTGATGTGAAAATGGGTCTGTAGATCTGAAGCCTCTGTAACTCCAGCTCTATTCCTCACCCAGTGTCACTTCTTCCTTCTTGACTGATGGCTCCTTTGAGTGAAGTCACACACCAAAGACAATGTCAGTCAACTTTCTTTCTATCAAGTTGGCCCTTTGCACTGAAGTCATGTTTTAGAGGCAAAACTATTGTGAGACAACCGCAAAAGCCATGTCTGAAGGAGTTCCAATTTTATAAACATGTTTTAAGTAATTAAAACAATTGGTAAAACAGCATATATCATGCAGATTGTGGATGTCCAGGTACTCAAAAAGTCGCCCTAAACATAGAGATTGTTAGGCTACTGTCACATTAGCGTTGGTACGGGGCCGTTGCGCTGCGTTGGGGAGGTGGGGGCAGAGTTCCAGCTGCGCATGCGCGGTCGGAAATGGCGGACACAACGCAGCAAAAAATGTTACATGTAACGTTTTTTGCTGCTGACGGTCCGCCACAACACGGCGCAACTGTCGCACAACGGTTGCGTCACTAATGTTAGTCAATGGAGAAAAAACGCATCCTGCAAGCAATTTTGCAGGATGCGTTTTTTCTCCTAAACGACGCATTGCGATATGCAGTGCACAACGCTAGTGTGAAAGTAGCCTTAGTCAGAAGCACTCAGCAGAAGTTTTTGGGCTCAATAGAACTTTTATGAGCCAATACTCCACTCTGTGCATAGGTTCGTAAACTTTTTATTTGTTCGTGCACCCTTCTGATAACGTGCTCAGCACTTCTACCTGATAAGTTGCATGATGGGGCAGTACGGTGGTGCAGTGGATAGCACAGCAGCCTTGCAGCGCTGGAGTCCTGGGTTCAAGCCCCACTAAGGACAACATCTGCAAAGAGTTTGTATGTTCTCTCCGTGTTTGCGTGGGTTTCCTCCAGGCACTCCGGTTTCCTCCCACATTCCAAAGACATACTGATAGGAAATTTAGATTGTGAGCCCAAATGGGGACAGCGACGATAATGTGTGTAAAACTGTAAAGCGCTGCAGAATATGTTAGCACTATATAAAAATAAAGATTATTATTATAAAAAAAAAGGATTATTATGATAGAAAAATACTTTTTTAGAAATTGTTGAAGTTTACCAGGTCTAGAAAACAAATTACTTTTAGGATAAGTGCACACGTTGCAGGATTGCTTCAGAAATTTCCGCTAAACACTAGCGTTTTGCAAGCGATCTGTAGCACCTCTTGGAAAACTGATTGACATGTTGGTCACACTTGTCAAACATAGTGTTTGACAAGTGTGACCAACTTTTTACTATTGATGCTGCCTATGCAGCATCAATAGTAGTGTATTTTTAAAGGCACCATGTTGGAATGTACAGCAAACAGCCATAGAAGAGGGAAGTTTGAAGTGATGAGTTAAAAATGTGGACAGTCATCATGGTGTCTGGACCACATGGAGACAAAAGGAATGAAAATGACTCCAATCAGAGATGTTACCTATACGGCACCTTGATGTACATATTTATTTCTGATACTGATTGCATTTAATCAGTACTGTGGTTCCTGTATGGTCTGCAGTCTGATGATGACTGGTGGTAACAACTTAACAATAATGGTTTTGGATCTGTATTCATGTATTGATACTAATTCCCATTCTTTATGCTTGTGCTGATGGAGGTTCTGGTGCTGCATTTCTGTACTGATGGTCATTCTGATGTGTTCATGTATTTATGGTGGTTCTGGTGCTGTATTCTTGTACTGATGGTGGTTCTAGTGAGGCAGTTCTGTACTTATAATGGTTCTGGTAAAGTAATCATGCACTGATGGTGTTTTAGGTGCTGTATTCATGGACTGATGGTATTTCTGGTACTATATGCACTGATGGTGTTGGTTCTGAATCTGCATTCATGTATTGATGATCATTCTGGTTATGTATTCCTGTAATGTTATTGCTCCTGATTGTGGACAAATACAGCAATCGATAATTTGTCAAGTGACATGCTACATGGCTATGTTAGTAAAGTATTGTGCCATCTGGCACCTTAAGGATTACTATAGCTGTGTTTATGTTAGAAGCATTAATCTTTTGATTTTGAAATCTCCCATCTCTGCCATTTTGGGTCTTCTGTGCCACATGCTGAGCTTCATAAGTAATCATGCAATCACAAGTTGAATTCCATCCTTTCTTATTCCTCCTAATTAAAAAAAAAAAAAAACAATAAACATATTTGGTATTGTCACTGCCATGAAAGTCTGGTCTATAAAACTATCAAAATGTATATCAATTAACCCGTACCGCAAAGAGAAAAAAAAATTGAAAGCATTGAATTGCATTTTTTGTCACCTCACCTCCCTAACACAATACAATAAAAAGCTATAAAAATGTTATGTATGTTCTAAATTGGAATCAATAAAAATATCAGCTCACTAAGCAAAAAATAAGCCTTCACGAAATTCAAGGTAAGAAGACATAAAAATGTTGCAAGTCTCAAAAAGCAGCAACAGGAAAAAAAAGTTATTTTATTCATTTATTTTTTTAACTCTTTGAGAAAGTTTGCTATTGCCATAACCGCACTGACCAGAAGAATCATGGTGGTGGGTAATTTTTACCATACGATGAATTCTGTGATAGCAAACCATGACAGTATTGTGTTTATTCACTGCAGATTTGCATTGCACGGCAGCAAGGGGTGCCATTTCAATTTTCGCATCAGCTAGCAGGAAAGCCAGATTGCCTTGACTATGTGCATATTCCTCACCAGTAGTGTTCCAGCCTTTCCTTCAGAAAGACATCAGTTCTTGAATGGATTAGAGAAGCCATGGGCTGCCAGTCGGACATGTGTATTAAAATAGAGTACAAAGGAATAGCAACAATTATTGTGTTACAGGAGCATTTTAAATTGCATTTAGTTGGTGTTTTACATCAAAATGATCTGAATCAGTCTATTTTTTTATGTCAGCCGATGCATTTGTAAATGTTCGCTAAGTCTATTTTCCTGTATTTCTCTACAGACTCGAGAGAGCAAGCAAATAAATAAATAATAGTTTTGTAATTGGAAATACAAAGCCGAATTTAAATAGGAAAGAGAACGGCTGTGTTAATTTTCTGATGGCAAGATCCAGACATGCCGAAGCGATGTTCAAATGAATTCTTCACAGAGATTGAATCTCCTCCATCCCCGAATAATGGGAGGGGGACGTGGGTGGGTGCTTGCCGGAAAATCAAAAAGATCCGATTTTTTTTCCCCTTGCTATATGAGTAAACACTTCAGCAATCCTGTCCATATCTTATCGCTTCACCAAAGCTTTAATACAAAAGCTGCTGCCAATGTTTCATCTTCTTAATTAAGCAGACTAATTATGAGCTGGTATTAAAACTTTGTTCTTTGATTAGATAGCTTGTGTTTTGCAGGTTTTACGCCTGATGTGACTACACTGAAGGGAACATGTCACATTGCTTTGTTCTATGCGTCATTCCCATTATTGTCATTTACATAGCTCCAACATAGTCTACTGCCCTGTACACAAAGTGTATCCATTCACATCCGTCCCGAACCGTATCCTTGCTGGAGGTCCTAAACATTGGTAGATTTCTATGTATAGTTACAGGTATAAAAAAAATGTCAAAGCAGCTTGGGATTTCTTTTTAAAAAAATACAATACTTAAAAAATATCTTTAACTTAAAGGGGTTGTACAGCCTGTTTGCATAATCTGTGTATGTAGAATGCAGAGTGCTGACAATTTGTAATATATTCCCTATCAGCACATGGTGTCCTAGGTATCACATTTAGTCTGGTGATGGTGAGCAGCTGCCTCCTGATTCTGGACTAGAATATTCCTGTCTGACAGAGACTAGTCAGTGATGTCACAACACACCGGACCCTCAGTCTCTGCCAGACCCTCTCCTTGCCTCCTGCTCCAGCCTCATGTGCAGCACACAGTGCAATGCAGCAGGGAAATGACTAGGCTGATTGGCCTAACCAGGAAGGAAACGGCTTTTACATAAGTGAGCATAATGTGCTGTGTGCATCCATCCCTTCCTCCATCCATCCCTCCCCTCCTTCCCTCATCCATCCATCCCTCCCTCATCCAGCCATTCATTCATCATCCATCCCTCCCCATCCATCCATCCCTCCTCCCCATACATTCATCATCCCTCCCTCCCTCCTTCACTCATCCATCATCCCTCCCTTCATCCATCCATCCATCCATCCATCCCCATACATTTATTATCCCTCCCTCCTTCACTCATCCATCATCCCTCCCTTCATCCATCCATCCACCCCCATACATTTATCATCCCTCCCTCCTTCACTCATCCATCATCCCTCCCTTTATCCATCCATCCACCCCTCCCCCATCCATCCTTCATCCCTCCCTCCCTAATCCATCCATCCCTCTTCCTTCATCCATCTATCCCTCCCTCCCCATCATCCCTCCCTCATCCAGCCATTCATCATCTATCCATCATCCATCCTTCCCTTCATCCCTCCCCATCCACCCATCATCCCTACCTCCTTCACTCATCCATCCATCACTTACCCATCAATGCATCCCTCCCTCATCCATCCATCTATCCCTCCCTCCCTCACCCATCAGCCATCCATCCCCATCCATCCATCCCTCCCTCCCCATCCATCCTCCATCCCTCACTAACTCATCCATCCATTATCCATCCATCCCTCATCCATCCACACATCACTATAGTCTGAGGTTCTGCAGCAGCTGAAGTGTATTAGGAATATATGTAGATATACTCGCCCATGACTTCAGACTCTTCACCTCACAGTACTCGTACATTTTTGACGTGTACATGAATATGGCAGTTCATGAATTCTTAAACTGTAGTGTGCTGACGCATCATCTATGTGTATGTTGGCAGCATAGAGTATTGTGCACCTGCATATTCATTCAGTACTAAAGGTGTGAGAGCCTGCTTTTTCTCATTTTATTGTTTTTTTTTCTATTTTCTTTTTCAATTTTTTTTTTCTTTCATATATAGTTTTCATTGTTTTTGTCTTTTTTTTCTTTTTTCATTTTTTTTAATTATATTCAGAATGTAGAAAGGATGATTCCCAATAAGCAACCTCCAACTATTTTGTACAGGCAATATCCAGGATAAGATTCACGATTTCTTTTCCTGCCGTAAGACTGGCCAATTTTTTTTTAATTATTCCTATTTTTTATATCTTTGAAGATGTCTTCCTTATAGCCCTTCTATATACATTTCTTTACCAGACTGGCTACTTCTTCATGGGAACCTCCTCTTTTAGAACAATGTCCCCTAATCTTATATTGTCCCCTCAGAACGTTACAGTTAGGGCCAGAAATATTTGGACAGTGACACAAGTTTTGTTATTTTAGCTGTTTACAAAAACATGTTCAGAAATACAATTATATATATAATATGGGCTGAAAGTGCACACTCCCAGCTGCAATATGATAGTTTCCACATCCAAATCGGAGAAAGGGTTTAGGAATCATAGCTCTGTAATGCATAGCGTCCTCTTTTTCAAGGGACCAAAAGTAATTGGACAATGGACTCTAAGGGCTGCAATTAACTCTGAAGGCGTCTCCCTCGTTAACCTGTAATCAATGAAGTAGTTAAAAGGTCAGGGGTGGATTCCAGGTGTGTGGTTTTGCATTTGGAAGCTGTTGCTGTGAGCAGACAACATGCGGTCAAAGGAACTCTCAATTGAGGTGAAGCAGAACATCCTGAGGCTGAAAAAAAAGAAAAAATCCATCAGAGAGATAGCAGACATGCTTGGAGTAGCAAAATCAACAGTTGGGTACATTCTGAGAAAAAAGGAATTGACTGGTGAGCTTGGGAACTCAAAAAGGCCTGGGCGTCCACCGATGACAACAGTGGTGGATGATCGCCGCATACTTAATTTGGTGAAGAAGAACCCGTTCACAACATCAACTGAAGTCCAGAACACTCTCAGTGAAGTAGGTGTATCTGTCTCTAAGTCAACAGTAAAGAGAAGACTCCATGACAGTAAATACAAAGGGTTCACATCTAGATGCAAACCATTCATCAATACCAAAAATAGACAGGCCAGAGTTAAATTTGCAGAAAAACACCTCAAGAAGCCAGCTCAGTTCTGGAAAAGTATTCTATGGACAGATGAGACAAAGATCAACCTGTACCAGAATGATGGGAAGAAAAAAGTTTGGAGAAGAAAGGGAACGGCACATGATCCAAGGCACACCACATCCTCTGTAAAACATGGTGGAGGCAACGTGATGGCATGGGCATGCATGGCTTTCAATGGCACTGGGTCACTTGTGTTTATTGATGACATAAGAGCAGACAAGAGTAGCCGGATGAATTCTGAAGTGTACCGGGATATACTTTCAGCCCAGATTCAGCCAAATGCTGCAAAGTTGATTGGACGGCGCTTCATAGTACAGATGGACAATGACCCCAAGCATACAGCCAAAGCTACCCAGGAGTTCATGAGTGCCAAAAAGTGGAACATTCTGCAATGGCCAAGTCAATCTCCAGATCTAAACCCAATTGAGCATGCATTTCACTTGCTCAAATCCAGACTTAAGACGGAAAGACCCACAAACAAGCAAGACCTGAAGGCTGCGGCTGTAAAGGCCTGGCAAAGCATTAAGAAGGAGGAAACCCAGCGTTTGGTGATGTCCATGGGTTCCAGACTTAAGGCAGTGATTGCCTCCAAAGGATTTGCAACAAAATATTGAAAATAAAAATATTTTGTTTGGGTTATGTTTATTTGTCCAATTACTTTTGACCTCCTAAAATGTGGAGTGTTTGTAAAGAAATGTGTACAATTCCTACATTTTCTATCAGATATTTTTGTTCAACCCTTCAAATTAAACGTTACAATCTGCACTTGAATTCTGTTGTAGAGGTTTCATTTCAAATCCAATGTGGTGGCATGCAGAGCCCAACTCACGAAAATTGTGTCACTGTCCAAATATTTCTGGCCCTAACTGTATCTAACCACATTGATAAGTTGCACCTAGAAGTAAAGATGTAACTATTGTTATCTGTGGGCTTGCTGTATGATTTGGTCATAATTTGACCATTTTTATATATATTGTTACATCCAAAAAGTTCATGATACTTTTACTATAGTTAGAAGTAAAATGCAGATAAAATATTTTGTTAAAAACTCACGCTTCATTAAATATGTTTTAAATCGATATACCGTAAATAAAAATGGTTTATTGAGTATTTTCCGGCGTATAAGACGACTTTTTAACCCCTGAAAATCTTCTCAAAAGTCGTGGGTCGTCTTATACGCCGGGTACGGAGCTCTGAAGTCGCCACATATGGTGCAGGGAGCGGTCCCCGATGGTTCCCAGGGTCTGGAGGAAAGGTGACTGTGACGTCACAAAGGTCCTTCGCAGCGCGCAATGCATCCTTGGGAATGGAAGCCGCCACATGCATCGCGGAGAGTTGGGAAGCTCCGGGGGCCCGTCGGAAGGCAAGTATATCCATATTTTTTATTTTTATTCTTTTTTTTTGCACGAATATGGATCCTCTCCTCCAGATCCTGGGAACCATCCGGGACCGCTCCCTGCACACACCGTATAAGGCCAGTTTCACACGTCAGTGGCTCCGGTACGTGAGGTGACAGTTTCCTCATGTACAGGAGCCACTGACACACGTATACACATTAAAATCAATGCATCTTTTCAGATGTCATTGATTTTTTGCGGACCGTGTCTCCATGTGCCAAACACGGAGACATGTCAGTGTTCGTGGGAGCACATGGATTACGCACGGTCACGTGGAGCCGCCGATTACAATCATGAATATGCGGCTCCACCTCCCAAAGGGGTGGAGCCGCATATTCATTACTGTAAATGAGCGGCCCCACGTGACTGCTCATACAGTACAAGGTGCAGCCAGGACAGGAAGCAGCGAGGGATCCGGAAGCTAGGTGAGTATTTTAATCACAGCGGTGGGGACGCACAGGGGGTGGGAGGGGGTCGGGGACCTGGATATTGATTTTACACACTAATATTCATATCTTCTCTACAGCAAACGCTGCTGCAGGGAAGATATGAATGGGGCTTCAGCACGATGCCGGGGACAGTGCTAAACTTTAGCGCTGTCTCCGGCATGGTGTGTGTGGTACCCAGTGGGCACACAGGCGGCACACATGTGCCGCACGTGTGCCACACTGATGTGCCACAGAAACGCACGGGCACATGGACACAGATAATTCCGGTACCGATTTTTCCAGTACCGGAATTATCTGGACGTGTGAGACTGCCTTAAGACGACACCCGATGTATAAGATGACCCCCGAAAAGTTGGGGGTCGTCTTATACGCCCAGTCATCTTATACGCCGAAAAATACGGTAATTCATATAATTTGTTTCTCCTTTTCAATATGTAGTTAAATATATGTGCACATTTAGGTTATTATTTTCATTTAGGGATTAAGCTATTTTTTCAGTGTGAATTTGGAGACACCAAAGACAGAATATGCAAACTTCAAAATGATTGTGCCCCATGGACTGCATAAAAAAACACCTCTTTAATGCACAAAGATAAAGATTTGCCTGTGACTAAATAGGAAATTATTGATTCTAGCTCACATTTTGTTGGATGCCACGACTTTCCGCATCTATACCAAGAATTTCTTCCAATGTACAGATCTAACGTTTATCTGTCTGTCATTAGCTAAATGTATGCCAAAAGGCTTTCTTCTTGGCATACATTTGACCACTAGAAAGTGTCATGTTGAAAAGAATAGTTGAGAGAGGTTTTCAATGCATCGGCATGCCAAAAAAACGAATAATGCAACTACCGTACAGCACACATATTTTTTATATTTAAATGGGGCATATTTAGTTATGTAAATGTATAGTTTCATATATCTGAGGTATACTGCATGTTTGGTGAAACTTTCCAGCAGAATATACTACATACGAGGGGCGATCCAAAAGTAATGATAATCAATATTAAATAAACACAATGAATATAGTCAAAAAATTTTTTATTTTTCTACTTAGTCTCCTAACAAGTCTATCTCTTTAGTCCATCTCTTTTCTAAACTTAGAATTCCCGTCGAAAAAAATTCTTGATCTTGACCCTCAAAAAAATCCCCAACAGCGGTTATCACGGGTACATGTTATGTACACCAAGACTTACATCACAAGCCTGAATTTTTTATATATATAAAAAAAAAATTTTGTGAAAATACTTGAAAAAACAAAAAATAAAATCCATCATTTATTGGTACGATTTAAACATGATGATGATACAGTGAACCAAAGAGATTCCCCAAAAATAGTTCTGACATTTTTATAGTCTTGGTGATTATTTTTTACTTGTGCCAATAAATAATGGATTTTAATGATTTAACATCAGATTTTTGATGCCACACTTTGTGGCATTTGTGTCCCAACTAAAAAAAAGTAATTCTAATAACTGAAAAAAAAAAGAAGAAAAAAAAAGCAAGCCTCGTGGTTATGACATGACTATGTTAAAGAGAAATCTGCCTGTGTGCCGGGATTTCTCAGTATGTTGCTCTATATTTACAGCTACTAATAGGCTACAGTTTCCATGAGAAAAGATTTGTTGCTAGATTAATCTGATGCTAGAATACTCTGAATATTTGGACGTCCTGAATAATTTAGTAGAATTAATGAGCGTGAGAAGAAAATGTCAGGAGCAAAAAAAAGAGACCGTAAAAGAAGCTTTAAAGAAAGATGGAAGAGGAAGAATAACACTAATGATGTTTATGGATGAGCAGTGTGATATAGCAAAGCTGTTTATTTATTAGGCTGTAGGAGTAATCTGCTTTACTAGGCCCCACAGCTTTACATTGTGTGATATGTCCTGCCCCCTGATGATATGTACATGTGTTTCTTCCAAAGCACACGCCACCCATGGAGGGCTTAGGCAGACTTTTACCATGTCGGCTAATTCAATTACACCTCACTTAAAGGAGAAGAACAGTTTTGGTTTTCAACTTTCCTGTCTATTTTATAACCCATTAATATCTGTAATTTCTTAGCTCTGGCTGCTCTGCTTTTCCATTAAAGCCACGATATGATCACTGCCTCAACACTGTGTTAACCCTTGAGTTAAGCAGGCCATGTGGTTTACAGCGAATCAATAAGTGTGTATTGTGGTGTCACGACTTTGCCCATTGGCAGATGGTGGGGGATACATTGATCAGGTTGTTGGATTTCAACATCCACTATAGTTTTGCATTCCTTTGGCAAGATTGAGTATAACCATGACTAAAATTGGGATTTTCAGAATTTTCCTGAATTCTACAGGGTTATTTCCTGCGAGGATGGTTGTTTTTTTTTTTGTTCCAGATTTGGATGTGTAAACATTGGTAAAGATGCTTTTGTTTTCAAGGTGTCCGGCAGCAGACTACTTCACCCTCCCCAAATCAGTACACATGCACACTCAATTCAGCAGAGCTGGCATGGGTATCGGGCATCAGGAAGTGAATGCAGCTCCAGCTTCCTGTGACGTCACATCTGAGACTCCTCTTAAATGAAATGCCACAGCAAGTGCAGTAAACAAATACATTTAGGGATTAGGTAGATAGGAAAAAGTATAGAGTGCTGTGTAATAAAGAAGATTACAAAAGTGGTTAAGGTACTGTCACACATAACGATATCGTTAACAAAATCGTTATGTGTGAGAGCGACCGCGCTTAGTAACCCGATGTTTACCCTGGTTACTGTTGTAAATGTAAAAAAACAAACACTACATACTTACATTCCCGGTGTCTGGTCATGTTCCTCGCCGTCAGCTTCCCGCACTGACTGGTGAGCGCCGGCCAGCCGTAAAGCACAGCACAGCATTGACGTCACCGCTGTACTTTACGGCCGGCGCTCAGTCAGTGTGGGAAGCTGAAGGCGAGGGACATGACCAGACACCGGGAATGTAAGTATGTAGTGTTTGTTTTTTTACATTTACAACGGTAACCAGGGTAAACATCGGGTTACTAAGCGCGGCCCTGCGCTTAGTAACCCGATGTTTACCCTGGTTACCCGGGGACTTCGGGATCGTTGGTCGCTTGAGAGCTGTCTGTGTGACAGCTCCCCAGCGACCAAACAGCGACGCTGCAGCGATCGACATCTTTGTCGGTATCGCTGCAGCGTCGCTTAGTGTGACGGTACCTTTAGAGTGTGTAGATAGTTAAAAAATACATCTTAGACCACACCTTTAAGTCTAGGTGCAGACGATTGAATGTCCTCTCATCACAGAGAATTGGGTCTTTTATGAAAATCAAACTCTGATCAGAGTGTGATCATAGTGTGATGGAGATGGAGAAAAAAATGTCTCCATCTTCTCCATTCTGTCAATCTATGAAAATCGGACTGCACTCAGATGTCATCCGAGTGCAGTCTGAGAGTTTCTACAGACTCATTCACTTAACAGCCAAGTCTGATCTGAATATGGGATCAAACTCAGGCATGCAGTAAGCTCGATCCGATGAAAAAATCTGACCCGAGAATAACATTGGTCCTAGTGCGGTCTGATGATTTGTCATATCGGACTCGGGTCAAAAATATGGCCTTGTGCATTAGCCCTAAAAGAAACTGATCTCACTCTGAGACAACATTCACACATTCATTTTTTGGGTCGGTATTTACATCATCTGTAAGCCAAACCAGGAGTGGGTGATAAATACAGACGTGGTGACATGTTTCTATTATACTTTTCCTCTGATTGTTCCATTAATGATTTTGGCTTTCAGGGACTAATGTAAAATACTGACCAAATGCTGAATGCCTGATTATGCTTCAGCAGTGTCCCTGAAGGCCTTGGATAGCCACTTCCACCAAAGAATTTCCTGCCCGATCCATTGATGGTGAATATAATTAGATTGCCAGCTTTAGTAAATTATTTTTATCTATGACATGATCTTTGTGTTTTTGAATGTTTCGTATGACTTTTTATTTGGATTAACAATAGAATTTTCATTTTGTAAAAGTATATAAAGCTTCTTGCATCCTTTCATTTCCATTAAGTCCATGTATTGGAGATTTGAGAGAACCTGTCTTAGGCTATGATCACACAAGCGATGATTCTTTCTTCTGAGAGAATTGGATCGATTGATGACACTTTGCTCACACTCTGATCCGAGTTATCCTATTCTCTTTGATGAGAATCATAGTACAACTTCAGAGAAGATGGAGAACTTAACTTCTCCATCTTCTCCATTGTCTGTGTCCATGTAAATCGGACTTCACTTCGATTTTCTCAGAGGCCAATTTTACATGCACCTATAGACTTGAATGAGTGCGCGTGATCTGATTTGCCGAGCTATTTGCAGCATGCTGCAATTTTTACCGCCAAGAAAAAAAAACGCCAGCCTGCACTGCCCCATGGTATAACATTGCTCCTTCTGACTGCTGTATGATAGCACTCATCCAAGTTATATATTCATGTGACCAAGCCCAAAATAGGGTGGGTAATGTAAATTGGCTATAATTTGCAATCGCTTCCTTCATTTAGTACCACAAACCTGGGCAGATACCAGATTTCACTGAACTTCAGAGGTTCATGATGATCCTAGTAAACATGCTCTATGATTGTCATACCACACGGTAGATGATGTGTGGATACACCCTCATGACACAATATTAGGCAATAATTGTCTCCACAAAAATCTCAAGTACAAGGTGATTCACTCACTACTTTACCTGGAAAAATTGCTGTAGCTTCTAAAAGAGATGATCTCTCGTACTGAAATTTGGACTGTACATATCTTTGTTCATGAGAAACAGAGTTTTGTAAAGTAGGTGCTGAAAATGTCCATCGTTCACATCCAAGCACGCCTGCATGTGCTGCTACATATTGTTGAATGTATTCCGTAGGTTGTTTGGGGTCATAGCCTGAATTTCTTGCTGTATGTTTTTTTGAAGTGCATGTGCTATTCGTGGCTTGTTGCTGATTACCCGGCCTTTCAAATGGCTCAAAAGGAAAAAATCTGACGGTGTTAAAATAGGTGTTCTTGGTGGCCACGTTCCTTCGGAGATTATTCTGTCAATACACGGTTTGGACTGTGGATTTCGACCTGCAAACTTCTTTAGAAACTGACTTTGGCATCTCTTTAAGGACTCAGTTTTCCAATAAGTTTTCACAATGGAAACACGCTCCTCCAATTTATATCTGTATATCGTTAACAAAGGAAGACGGAATTTGGCATGGGTGAAATAAAGCGCCACACATAAACTACCGACGTGCATAAAGGGTGACAAGTTGGCAAGACCACTCAGCGCGAGGATGTTTCTTGTCGCTGTGTTTAATTGCACTCTCACTTGAAACCAATGTATGTCCCGTTGAACGTCTCTCTTAGAAGTTACAGCAATTTTCACAGGTAAAGTAGAGTGAATCACCCTGTACATCTCCATTAGGAGTGTCTGTCTCCTTTAATTCCTCAACATATTAAGCATTTCTTATCTTGCTGATCCAATATTATATCATGTTACAGACAAATCAAATTATTCTTGTTAATAAAAAATTGCTTATACTTCGTTGAGCACTTCCCCCATCCAGCGAAAGCTCAAACATTTCACCTGTTGCATTTTGCAAAATCTTATTTTTTCCAATGCATAATTTTAATTAATTCTATTCGCCTAATGATGCAAAACATTTCCATGAATATTCAGTCTTTTTTTTTGCTTTAAAGAATTTTCACTTTTACTTCTGGGATTAATCAGTCTGTGTTTTTTTGTTTAATCTTTAAAATGTCCTTTACATCTTGGTTATTTGCTCACCTAACACAAGAGAACGGTTTGGCCCCCATTTGATACGTGTTTTGTTTATTTTAAGGATTTTGAAATGACCCAATGGAAGATAGAGGAAAGATGGCTGGAGCATTAGGACATGCAGCGTTGTATAACACTTTCTGAAACATTAGCAAGCGCAGTGTTGTATAACGCTTTCTAGTAGTCTACGTATTACCATAATAATTGGAAAAAATACTACAAAGAGACCTTTCACAAGCATTGAGTTTGATCATTTAATCGGGCTCATATGCAATTGTGCAACTGTAGGGAGTGAACAATATTATAAAAGACACATTGTTATGTGGAGGGGATTTCACACTGTGGTGAAGAAAAACCCAAGCAGTCAAATCCATCAAATTAAAGATCAACCACATAATTATAAATCATCAATGTAGTGAAATTAAAGGGAACCTGTAACCCCCAAAATGGAAGGTGAGCTAAGCCCACCAGCATCAGGGGCTTATCTACAGCATTCTGGAATGCTATAGATAAGCCCCGATGTATCCTAAAAGATAAGAAAAAGAGGTTAGATTATACTCACCTGGGCGGGTGGTCCGATCTGATGGGCGTCGTGGTCCGGTCCGGCACCTCCTATCTTCATCAGATGATGTCCTCTTCTTGTCTCCATGCTGCGGCTCCAGCGCAGGCGTATTTTATCTGCCCTGTTGAGTGCAGAGCAAAATACTGCAGTGCGCAGGCATTGAGCCTCTCTGACTTTTCCAGGCGCCTGCGCACTTCAGTATTTTGCTCTGCCCTCAACAGGGCAGATAAAATACGCCTGCGCTGGAGCCGCAGCATGGAGATAAGAAGAGGACGTCATCGTATGAAGATAGGAGGCGCCGGACCGGACCGCGATGCCCATCGGATCGGACCACCCGCCCAGGTGAGTATAATCTAACTTCTTTTTCTCATCTTTTAGGATACATCGGGGCATTCCAGAATGCTGTAGATAAGCCCCTGATGCCGGTGGGCTTAGCTCACCTTCCATTTTGGGGGTGACAGGTTCCCTTTAACTATTATCTAAGCACAAATGAATAAACAAACACATAAATGTAAGGATCTGTCTGGTCTGAAGCCTTAGGCCCAAAAAGGCTACCTTAGCCAGATTTGATACAAGTCAGTATATGCAATTGGTCCTAGATGCTCCTTGTCCATTAAGAATTATACTGGGACCTGGACTTACAACGGGGCTCTCTGTGTTGCATCCTTAGGAGTAGCCTTCGGGAAGGAATGTTAAAACTACTGGGGTCAATAACTGGAGTGTTAAAACAAGTACCAAATCAGGAAAACTAACAAAGTCAGACTAGCCAGTGTCAGGTAGATAATGGTCAATCAGAGCAAAATCTAACAATCCGGGTCAAAGTCAGGAGGAGTCAGAGCATCAGATTCAAACAGGGTCACAAGCAGTATTAGGCCGGAGTCACACTACAGAGAGATACGGCCAAGTCTCGCAGGTTAAAAACCAACTCTGGCACCGGCACTCTGGAGCGGAGCGTGCGGCTCCATCTATTGCTATGTGACCGCACGCTCGGCTCTGGAGTTCCGGTGCCAGAGCTTGGTTTTAACCTGCAAGACTCGGACGTATCTCGCTGTGTGTGATCCCGGCCTTAGGATCATGATCCGCAGAAACAACATACCAGAGTCTAGGAGGAAATGCAAATAATAATTGGTATCTCCCATCAAAGTGAATGGAATTTAAATAAGGTGTGGTGCTACTCTTGTTGATAAGCTAGAAAGAGAGTGAAATAGAAACAGACAAGTGCACCTGAAATCAAAGTTCCATGACGGCAGCATTACGATCTTTTGTTAAAGTGAATCTGTTAGCAGGTTTTTGCTATGTAATCTGTAAGAAGCATAATACAGCCAAAAGAGCCTGATTTCAATGATGTATCACTTACTGTTCTGTGTGTTGCTGTTTTAATAAAATCAGTGTTTCATCAGCAGGAGATTATCTCTACAGGACTAGATGTCTTTTGCCTCCCAGTCTGCTACACTGTGAGACCACACCAACTGTCATAGCTAGAGTCTGATGACCCTCGGTGCAAGAATTGGACTGGGCCCATGTATTCTGATATATATTCCCTCATTCTGGTATAAATGTTCCTCATGCTGGCCCCATCCTGGTATACATATCCCCTATCCTGGTATATATATTCTGTGTCCTGGGCCCCATGCTGAAATATATGTGTCCCACATGTAGGGAAAAATATGTCCCTCATCCTGGCCCCATCCTGGTATATATATCCCCTATCCTGGTATATATGTTCCTTGTCCTGGGCTCCATCTTGGTATATATACCCCTCATTCTGGTATATATGTCTCTCATCCTTGCCCCATCCTGGTATACATATCCCCTATCCTGGTATATATATTCTGTGTCCTGGGCCCCATGCTGAAATATATGTGTCCCACATGTAGGGAAAAATATGTCCCTCATCCTGGCCCCATCCTGGTATATATATCCCCTATCCTGGTATATATGTTCCTTGTCCTGGGCTCCATCTTGGTATATATACCCCTCATTCTGGTATATATGTCTCTCATCCTTGCCCCATCCTGGTATATATAGCCCCTGTCCTGGTATACATGTCCCTTGTCCTGGGCCACATGCTGATATATATGTCCCACATCCTGGTATATATGTCCCTCATCCTGGCCCCATCCGGGTATATATATCCCCTATCCTGGTATATGTTCCTTATCCTGGGCTCCATCCTGGTATATATACCTCTTATCCTGGTATATATGTCCCTCATCCTGGCCTCATACTGGTATATATGTCCCTCATCCTGGCCTCATACTGGTACATATATCCCCTATCCTGGTATATATGTTCCTTGTCCTGGGCCCCATCCTCGTATATATATTCATTGTCCTGGGCCTCATGCTAGTATATATGTCCCCCATTCTGGTACATATGTCCCTCATCCTGCACCCATCCTGGTATATACAGTATATCCCCCAGCCTGGTATATGTCCCCCATTCTACTGCTGTTCTTTATTGTATAGAAAAAAGAAAGAATCTTTATACTCACCTTCCCTGCACTCCCTTGCCACACTGTATCCTCTTCTGAACCTGGCAGCTGATCTTGTGCAATCAGAGGGCGCGCATGATGTCGCTGCCATGTTCCCCCAGTCATTTTCGTGCTAATGTCAGCTGCTGGCCTCTGATTGACTGGCAACGTGTGTTGTTACTCACAGAACTGAGGGTTTTCTATGCTGTAAAACACATCAGCTGAATGTGCATCCGAGGACGCTCATCCAGCTGGTGTTGGGGGGACCCTCACCAGGTGGCAACCTCTGCAACTGTGATATTTACGACCCTGCCAGCACTGCTGATTGACAAGTTTCTGTCAATGTACAGTGTAAATGGAAACCTGCCAATCAGTGGTGTGGGCAGGGCTGAACAGGGCTCAGCATTCTGAGCACTGCTAGATCTGCAAAACAGAAAAAGGCGATTGTATCAAAATGACATGAAGCAGGCCAGCAAGTGACAGATTCCCTTTCAGCTATCCTCTATTGCTCTACTTACATAGAAGGGTCGGAGGTTTTACCACTACTAAGGGTCTGCATGGGACATGCAGTTTTCATTTTCCAGAAATTTCAGTGTTTCTATGACAACTGATACATCTCCAGCAATATAACTAGCATAATTTACAAATCCCTCCATGGTCATTAAATGAAGCCCTTTAATAACCCATCATTAATATTTATATGCAAGAATACTGCTGTGTATGCTGAATAAAGCACAGGTAGGAAACTATATATTAGCGAGAAATGTCATTTATGCAGCTTTTGTTAAGTGTGGTGATATTTAACACACCCCTGGGCTACTGTGGTTATGGAGTCAATGAAGGATAGCTGATCTCAGTGGTATCTGAGGGAGCAGGATCTCTCCTGCTACTCGGATTAAGAGTTTGGGAAATGTATGTTCAAAATCCAAAATAATAGTTCACATTCAGCGTTGGCGCAGGTGCGCTGTAAACTTAATAACATGTAATGACGTTATTTACATTGATCCTTCATCTTATTGGCCTCTAACTTCCACCAATTCATACACTAATACTATAGGCTAATTCTCATTTGAAACAAAGTAACCTAAAACACTTGAAGCCGGAAATATCTATTGAGCACCATTTTAAGAAAATACGGATGTAATTCGCTCTTTGGAACTCCATTTTTTTCTAGTCTAGTTTTTTTCTTAGTTTTTAAAAATAAATATATATATTGTTATATTTTTGTTAGAATATATTCTTCTGTTACATTTCTAACCTTGTGACTAATGTAACTAATTTAATTTTCTTAACCCTAAATCTAACCTCATCCTTAATCCTAGCACTCCCTGAACCCCAGTCATAAACCTATCACTAGTCCAAGCCTCAACCTTAAGGTACTGTCACACTAGACGATATCGCTAGCGATCCGTGACGTTGCAGCGTCCTCGCTAGCGATATCGTCCAGTGTGACAGGCAGCAGCGATCAGGCCCCTGCTGGGAGATCGCTGGTCGGGGAAGAAAGTCCAGAACTTTATTTCGTTGCTGGACTCCCCGTAGACATCGCTGAATCGGCGTGTGTGACACCGATTCAGCGATGTCTTCACTGGTAACCAGGGTAAACATCGGGTTACTAAGCGCAGGGCCGCGCTTAGTAACCCGATGTTTACCCTGGTTACCATCCTAAAAGTAAAAAAACAAACACTACATACTTACCTACCGCTGTCTGTCCCCCGGCGCTGTGCTCTGCACTCCTCCTGCTCTGGCTGTGAGCGTCGGTCAGCCGGAAAGCAGAGCGGTGACGTCACCGCTCTGCTTTCTGGCTGCCCGGCGCTCACAGCCAGACCAGAGAAGCAGAGCGCCGAGGACAGACAGCGGTAGGTAAGTATGTAGCGTTTGTTTTTTTACTTTTTAGGATGGTAACCAGGGTAAACATCGGGTTACTAAGTGCGGCCCTGCGCTTAGTTACCCGATGTTTACCCTAGTTACCGGGGACCTCGGGATCGTTGGTCGCTGGAGAGCGGTCTGTGTGACAGCTCTCCAGCGACCAAACAGTTGTCGGTATCGCTGCAGCGTCGCTATGTGTGACGGTACCTTTAGTCCTAACCCTAGACCTAATCTATACCCTAGTGCTAATCCTAGTCTCACCTAACCATTGTGAGGGTTAGACAAAGTACATAAAACAAAGTTTAGTGTTTTTTTTTTGACAAGGGAGCTTTTTTTAATAGAGTTGATGGAATCAATTTAATGCAAATCAAATTAGAGGGAAATGTTATTAAATTTACAGGTTCATGGGAATTTGAACAATTTGTGATTTGAAAAGCCTTTTTGTACATTCCGGAAGATTGCATAAGTCACAGAAGGCTGATATGACCATAGGTGTGACTGCGTGGATTTCTTTATCATGCCTTGCAATTATCACATTGTATAGCATAAAAAATCAGAAGTGGGTATCATAGTCTATATGTTAACACAGGCAACGAATGCAGCAGCCATTTTATGATGATATTGAGAATACCAGAGCTCACAGCTCAGCAATGGAGATAGGAAAAGAAAGCCCTGAAACAGGGTACGTATTCTTTAGACAGAAATATGCTGAATAACTGCAGCAGTGAAAAAGTAGTTTGCGAATAATACAGAAATTCCATTAATAGGGAGAGAGGAGAGGTGCTTGAAGAAGCAGTGCCAGACTCGGTGCACTGGATTAGTGATATGCTATAGCTCTTCTTTTGCATTTGAATTAAAATTATGCATTTTTGTTTTCATTTTTAATCCACTATAAAGCAGAAGCAAGACAACACAATAGTTTTTTTTTTTAAATCTGAAATAAGTATCAAAGGGTTTTTTTGCTTGACACTTCTGCAATCATTTTTGTAAAAAGAGGAATAATTGTTGGTTATTTTTATACTAAAAAAAAAACATTTCTCCAAATCCAGACATTTAATAGCAACTATAGTATGTAGCTTGCAAAATGTGTGTTGCAAATACATTTTTTTTGTATATTTGTTTTACAAATGAAATTTCACCTTTGTGCACCCCAAACAAATACAGCGCTTTGTTGCAGGTGCAATCTTTTTCCAACCCACCCATTTCTGGGAAGAACGTTGAATTTTGTTCAAAAAATAAATACAAATGTAGACATTTAGCTGTGCATATCTGTTTTTTCACACGCTAGCCCAAATTATCATCTGTACATGCCACATTGCTGCCTCCTGCCACATTTTCCTTTCTATACACATACCTACCTTTTTAGCATTTTTATAACACCCTCATTGGCAATGGTTAAATGATTGGGATTGAAAACATTGTCAAAAAAATTAATTATAATGTTGTGCAAAATGTATGGTAAAGAAAAATGGCAAGGGCAATCATGTAAAAGTAAAGATGCCGTCACACTAGCAGTATTTGGTCAGTATTTTACATCAGTATTTGTCAGCCAAAACCAGGAGTGGGTGATAAATGCAGAAGTGGTGCATATGTTTCTATTATACTTTTCCTCTATTTGTTCCACTCCTGGTTTTGGCTTACAAATACTGATGTAAAATACTGACCAACTACTGCTAGTGTGATGGCATCCTTAGAATGTAGGAGCCTCTAGCAGCACCACCACCACTTGCACCAGTTGTACGGGCAGTAGTATTACTAAACACAAGCCACAATTGACTTCCACTGCCTCCGCGAATCATATCGGTGGCAAAAAGCTGAGGGCATTACGGAATATATGATATAAATCTTGTCTCAATCAAACCAAAGTGTTGTGTTATCCTTTTAATAGCAACAATTATTTTAAGACAGTGTTCTGCAGAGAATGTTCTGAGTGCTAACATATGGCTAAGAAGGATAATTTTTAGACCGTTTTTTTTTTATTTTAATAAAAACATGAAAAGTCTGTCTATGCACCTTGTTAATCAATAGGCTGTTGCTTACTACCAAGTTACCATCTTATTCTATAGTGAGGTCACTTTGAAATGACTAAAGCTGTGTTTGAGTTAAAGAGATTGATATGAGATGGCTACAGTCCTATGAGACCTCAGAGTGTTATATACATCTTTTCAAGGCAACTAGAATAGCTCACATATCAAATTTGAAAAAAGAACTTGATAATCTTTATTTTTTAAGTTTAGGATAGCTCTCCCAACAGGTTTCTGTCTCCTCTGTATCAAAATTGCACGTGAGAAGAGTGGAGGGGAGCTGTGGGAGAGCATAATGCAGCCTTTGTTATCTCAGTCACTGCCTATGCAGAGCACAATATTGAAGATGAGTTTGTATCGACTCTGTCATCTTAACTGCTTCTGTGCTGCACTCTGCATAGATGCTACTTCCATCAGCGAATGTCCAGCCTAAGGCTTCTTTCACACTTGCGTCGGTACGGGTCCGTCGATAAGTGTCCGGGGAGGAGGGGGCAGAGTTCCGACCGCGCATGCGCGGTAGGAAATGGCCGAGCGCGACGTACGAAAAAACGTTCCCTTGAACATTTTTTCGTGCCGACGGTCCCCCAAAACACAACGCATCCAGTGCACGACGGACACGACGTATGGCCATACGTCGCGATCTGTCGACAATGCAAGTCTATGGGAAAAAAACGCATCCTGCAAGCACATTTGCAGGATCCGTTTTTTTACCAAACCGAAGGATTGCGACGGACGTCACACGACGCAAGTGTGAAAGAAGCCTTACTTTGCTATGCCTTTTCACTGGCACTGGGCAGACCCTCATTCATTCCATGCATAGCTAGAAGAAGAAATACTTGCTAGCCACTCAGTGAATATTTTATATGGCTAGGATCTGGTCTTCATTCATGCTGACACTGGTGGAGCTACTAAGGCAACCGTTCGTGTGCCCACCACACCCTCTACACCATATAAATGTAATGTAGCGTCAAACTGAACCCAAAACCCAATGACCAAGCAACAACATAAGCTGAGACATTGCTAGAAAAGTGTGACTCATCTGGAGATTCTAGATTCTCTTCAACCTATTAGAACATAAAGTATACTGTAACATATGGTGCACATCATACCATAAACATATAGTAAAGTATATAATAATGCCTCTATCTACTTTTGTCTGGAATTACTCAATGGCTTTGAGTTTTCTTCTACCTGAGAGAAAAAAAATCAATAACTAGAATCATTATTAAAATGTTGGTACTCCCACAAGTGAATGAGTGGAAGTGAGGTTTATTTTAATATTTGTGGTTATAGCGCAGCAAACTTAAGCTGTTCCTAATTTGTGTCCATTACTTCTTTACTCTACAAAGTTTCAGCTCTCTGAAGTATGTTTCCCTTCCACTTTTTGAGAATTCATTTTATCATTAGGTTCAATTCTGTTGTGTAGCTACCCCACTCATATTCCTAAAAAACCACTTCCAGTAAGGAGAACACCGCATTTTTCAAGCATGTCATGTCATGAATACAATAATCTAGATTTTCTCAAACTCAAGCAGACAGAAGCTGCAGTACACGTATTGCAAGTCCAAGCTCTGTACTCGTGCACAGCACTGATGTCCCCCTCTCCCTGTGCAGCCAGACAGATTTTGCTAAAAATAGAGAACAAATATATTGGATGTATACAGCATTGTCATTGTCATTGTTTGAAGACAAGTATTGGACCCTCGATACCATGATTGAATTGCTGAAGGTTAACTGGTTGCTCCAGGTTGATGTCCCATGGGCTCTCCCCAGTCAGTGGCAATTGCACTACAGGAACCAGCAACACAAGGCAAAGGCCAATTCACAGACAGAGATTGAGCCAAAGGTCAGATAGCTTGGGGCAAAGAGGTCAGAATCAAAGGTTGACAAAACAAGTTAGCAACCAAGATGCAATGAGCAGGAACAGGAAAGGAGAAAAGGTTCCAGCATTGGATCAATTGGGAATATCTAAGATCAGTGCTTGCAGGAGGCATAAAATACAACAGCATATCAAAAGAAGAAAGAAAAAAAAAACCTGTGGAAGCGCTGGTTTAGCGCAAAACGGCCATCGTCAGCACCTGCTATCGCATGCTCCTATCCTCACTCTCCCAGCCATGATATTTTAACTGAGATTTAATAAAGGATGGACCTTTGAAGATCGGTGAGTGCTATCCCTTTTCTTCTATAACCGTGGGATAAAATACAAGAGCACTCAGTCATTGAGTGTTTAGAAGAGTGAGCCTAAAATCCTCTTCCAAAATGAAGTCATGAACGTGCATCTGTAGGTAACACAAATCTCATGGCCAGTCTGTATTAGATTTTGTATATCACCAAATATAGTATAGAAAAAACATGCTATATACCATAAAATATCAACCAATCAGTGCAGTACTAGTTCTTGCTATATACTCCTTGATCTCTATGTTTAAAGAGCGCCTTAAAGGGACACGGTGTTAGGTGTCGAGTTCCCACCACTGCACAGGGGGAATCTCGAACCATGTCTGCTGCAGTCTCCCATTCTCCTTCAGCCGCAGTGGAGTCTGCTCAGCTGAAACGTCGGTCACAGAATCTGGCTCAAGCTGATACTGTGTGTTTGGTTACAGCTGCTATTCCAGGCTCAACCTTTGTAACCAGCATTGATCAGAGGCGAGCATACGTTCCAGGGACTAAGTCCTGCTTTTCTTCTACTGAGCATGCCCACAGGATGATCTCTCATTGGTGGTCGGGGGTCACATGATCAGGTCCTGTAGCTGCTCTGATTGGAACACTAGGAAGGTCCTGGAAGGCTCCAGATATAAAAGGTTCGCATGGCCGCTTGGCCATACGCTAGTATAAATCAGTTATTGTGTGTGTGTGTGTGTGTGTGTGTGGATGTGTGCCTGTTCTGGTGAAAGCTCTGAATCATTCCCATCCTTAGTGTTGATGAATGCTCGCGAATGTTGGGGGTGTCTAGCGCCAGTTAGTGCCATCCAGCACCAGGCACAATCTATAGCATCTAAAAGCAGCGTTAGCCAGTGCGGCATTGTGTGCAACTAGTGCGCTTACCTGTCCCTAGTTAGGGCGGTTAGTGGTGTTCACCAGAGCGGCGCTGCACGCACTCAGTGCGGTAAATCTTTATTTAAGTTTTTCCATGGCACCGCAGTTGCGGCGCTGAGCACTAGTGGTCTAGAGGGACTCTAACCCCGTGTCCTTGGGGCAGAGTCCTGTGACCCAGTACTAGCATTCACTCTGTGGTATTAAGGCCCTGTGACTCAACAGGGTTTGCTTCCTTACATACTGGGTGAAGCTAGCCCGTGTGTGTTCACATTATACCGCCATATACTGTCCGCCATTACCGAGCAGCAGATGTCATTTCTGCACGGTGTACCCCGGGCTGCGAACGCACCTTATACCATCCTTATAATTATTTGTGGCGTTCCGCCAGCCCTAACAGACGGTCACATGGAAAACCGCTACTAACCTGCAGATATGGAGTTAATCTGCAGGTTAATAATGATACTAACCTGCCCACCTCCCTCACTTAGCCAACAGCTGCGGAGAGAAAATGAACTTTATCCCCCTTGCAGCATTTGAGTATCAGTTACAAGGCTGGTACCGGTGCGGGTTCAGTCATTGCACTGAGTATAGAGCAGTGGCTGTAACTGCACCCCGGCCCTGTCTGACAGCCGGCCCCAATCCAGAACCAGTGTTGGGGCAGGGGATGCGGATACAGCTGCCGCTCTCTATACTCAGTGCTGTGAATGATGCCGCTGCCAGCCCTGTGACTGAAACCTGAATGTTGGGGGGGAATAAAGTTAATTCTCTTCCTGCAGCCTTCAGCTATGTGCAGGTGCCGCGCAGGTTAGCTATTAAACTGCGGATTAACACCACATTTGCAGGCTAATAACGTTTTTCTGGAGACTGGTTGCCTTTAAGGAGTACCTGCGTTATTTTCATTTTTATTTCAGAAATTAATAGTACACATGCAAATAAGAAACTTTGTAATATACCTTATTAGATAAATCTGCTTTTTTTCCTGCTGGACTGATAATTCTAAAAATTCTCAATTTTCAGGTAAAATCTGTATTCAGTGAACAAGACAGATGGTGACATTACTGAGATAGAAGATGACAGTTGCTACTGGTGATATTTTATGTAACGGGGAGGAGTGATGAGTTCTGCCGCTAGCTCTTTTTCCTCTTCCCTCCCTTCTACGCAGAATCTTATCAGTAACAATCATCATCTCCTATCTCAGTAATGTAAAAATCTGTCGTCACTGAAGATTTCTCAGATAGGTAAAGTTTCTAATTTTCAGGTGTACTATTGATTAAAGAAATAAAAATGAAAACTTGGAGGTATATTGTATTGTTCCTTCTGGCAACATTAGATTAATCCAAAATGGCAGGAACTCATCCAGATGAAGACATCACAATGGAAAGAGATGTGTTATTGGGAGTGGAGTAGTCAAGAATATCCTGGAAAAAGTGTTAGATCTCCAAGATTCTACATATTCAAGATTGTTAGGAGACCCTCTTCACAACTACTAGATGTGCCAAAATGTCTAGTTGTGGCTGTAAGTCTCTGTCATAGTGCATGCCCTAAGATTGTGGCACACATCATAACATTACATGTGCAGCAAACTTATGATGACCACACTGGGCTGGGACATCCCTGTGCATCTGCCGGGACCTCACTGGCCTAGTTGTGACTGAAAGTCCAGGCCTAGCTTGAAGATGCCCCTGGTGTTAGTGTGTAATAAGAGGTGCTGAGGAGCATACAGGAAATAGCAAGCAGCAGAGGAGGCCTGGGAGGTGAGTGTCGAGCGCTGAGTAGTAAGGCATTTGGTTTTCTTTTTCTTTTTGAACACTCATTACTTTTCAGCAAAATGGCTCCCGAACAACTACAATTTTGTTGACTTCTGGCTGAGCATATAATAAAAAAAAAAAATCTGCATTCTGTATAATATGGATGGGTGTAAATTCCAAGTAGAGTTCTATTCCACTCGAATACATTCACCCATCTCTAATGTTAGTGCTTTCTTTAGAGTAGGAAATCAATAAACTTGGGCTGACCCTCCATCTTCTCTACAGTAACTCTCTGCCTTAGGCAATGTCTCATCTGAAAGTAACAAGGCCATAGTTTAAATAAAAGCACAATTTTAACACAAACCCTAAACATGTGTTATATTTGCTATAGCTAAAAATATTTTTTTCTCCAAAACATTTTATTTACATTTTGTCTGCAAGATTTGAGGACCTAATCCTTCATTTGTATTGTAATTTGTATTATACCATTGTAATCAAGATTCAAGATTCAAGATTCAAAGAAGCTTTATTGGCAGGACCAAATACACATCAGTTTTGCCAAAGCAATTGTGTGTTTTATAGGTCATAATAGATAGATACAAAGTATCTATCTATCTATCTATCTATCTATCTATCTATCTATCTATCTATCTATCTATCTATCTATCTATCTATCTATCCCATATCTATCTATCTCATATCTATCTATCTATCCCATATCTATCTATCTATCTATCTATCTATCTATCTATCTATCTATCTATCTATTATTCTATCAATCTCATATCAATCTATCTATCTATCTATTATTCTATCTATCTATCTATCTATCCTTTATCTATCTATCTATCTATCTATCTATCTATCTATCTATCTATCTATCTATCTATCTATCCTATATCTATCTATCTATCTATCTATCTATCTATCTATCTATCTATCTATCTATCTATCTATCCCATATCTATCTATCTCATATCTTTCTATCTTTGTATCTATCTATCTATCTATCCCATATCTATCTATCTATCTATCTATCTATCTATCTATCTATCTATCTATCTATCTATCCTATATCTATCTATCTATCTATCTATCTATCCCATATCTATCTATCTCATATCTTTCTATCTTTGTATCTATCTATCCACCTATCTATCCCATATCTATCTATCTATCTATCTATCTATCCACCTATCTATCCCATATCTATCTATCTATCTATCTATCTATCTATCTATCTATCTATCTATCTATCTATCTATCTATCTATCTATCCCATATCTATCTATCTATCCTATATCTATCTATCTATCCCATATCTATCTATCTATCTATCTATCAATCTATCTATCTATCTATCTATCTATCTATCTATCTATCTATCTATCTATCTATCTATCTATCTATCTATCCCATATCTATCTATCTATCCTATATCTATCTATCCCATATCTATCTATCTATCTATCTATCTATCTATCTATCTATCTATCTATCTATCTATCTATCTATCCTATATCTATCTATCTATCCCATATCTATCTATCTATCTATCTATCTATCTATCTATCTATCTATCTATCTTTCTATCTTTGTATCTATCTATCTATCCCATATCTATCTACCTATCTATCCCATATCTATCTATCTATCTATCTATCTATCTATCTATCTATCTATCTATCTATCTATCTATCCCATATCTATCTATCTATCTATCTATCTATCTATGTATCCCATATCAAATTCAAATTCAATTCAAATTCAAATGAGCTTTATTGGCAGGACTAAGTACATGTTAGCATTGCCAAAGCATATGGTAAAAATACAGGGGTAGGGGAGGGGGGGCATATAGAGGTCCAGGGAATATCAAATTTCTTTCAGAGGATAGGGGATGTTTCCAGGGTGGGGTATAGGAGTCCATGACATATCAGGCTCTTTAGTCAGGGGGATAGGGATATGTCCAGTGTTGGGGTACAGGAGTCCATGACATATCAGGCTCCTCTTAGTCTGTGGCAGGCACTGACATATTCCGCTGCTACAGCCACTGCACTTTCCTCTTCCCCCAGTATTATCGGCAGTTTCTCTTCCTCCTCCTTGGAGGTGAAGTCTGGGAGGAGATCAGACAGTCTCTTGAAGTGAGTGTCCCTCACTGCGGAGTATTTGGGGCACCTCAGCAGGAAGTGGGCCTCATCCTCCACGGCCTCCTGGGGGCATTGCTGGCAGAGTCTGCTCTCTCGAGGCTTGTAGTTCTGTCGGTGCCGCCCGGATTTGATGAGTAGGCTGTGGGCGCTCAGTCTGTACCGGCTCAGGATCTGTCGATCTTTGGGGTTTTCTAGTTTCTCTAGATATGGGGCCAGTTTGTACTCCCTCTGTAGATTCCGGTATATTGTCAGTTTCTGGGATTTGTTTATGTCGTTCCTCCAGATGCTGAGATATTCCTCTTTGACTTTGTGTACCATTTTCTGGATTTCACCTTTTGTCAGGCCATGGAGGTTGATGGCTTGGTCAGACTGGCTTTGGGTACTTTTTCTTGGGAGGCTTCCTGAGGCTTCCTGGTGTAGGAAGGCTTTGTGATGGTAGGAGCTGGGACTGCTACTTTGTAGATGAGCCTTGAATGACAGCGCCTTCTTCTTTATTGCGATGTGTAGTGGGAATCTGCCCAGCTCTGCTCGGCAGGCGCTATTTGATGTGCTCCGATGGACTTGGAGAAGATGCTTGCAGAACTCTAAGTGGAATATTTCTGTCGGCCCAGAGTCCCACTTTGACCAGTTTGGGTATGAGACTGGGCCCCAGACCTCACTACCGTATAGAAGAATTGGGGCAATGATGGAGTCAAAAATTTTTAGCCATACGGTTACTGGTGCCTTGAGGTGGTACAGACGCCTTCTGATGGCATAGAAGGCTTTGGATGCCTTGTCTTTTAGTGACTCTATGGCTTGCTTGAAGCTCCCTGACTGGCTGAGTTCTAGGCCCAGGTAGGTGTACCTGTTGGTTTCAGTAAGTGGACGGTTGTCTATCATAAAGGTAGGATTGCCAGTGGGTTTCTGCTTTCTTTTCTGGAACACCATGATATTAGTTTTTTTCTCGTTGATTGGCAGTGCCCATGTGCTGCTGAAGGTCTCTAGGATTTTCAGATGATCTTGGAGGCCTTTCTCAGTTGGTGATAACAGCACGAGGTCATCTGCATACAGCAGAAATTTCACCTGGGTGTCATGGAGGGTGAGTCCTGGTGCTGAGGAGGACTCTAGGGCCACTGCCAGCTCATTGATGTAGATGTTAAAGAGCGTTGGACTGAGGTTGCAGCCCTGTCTCACTCCTCGACTTTGTTGGAAATAGGCTGTCCTCCTTCCGTTGACCTTCACACTGCAACTGTTCTCTGTGTAGGAGCTTCGGATGACATCATATGTTTTGCCTCCTATTCCGCTCCCCAGCAATTTTAGGAATAGTCCTGGGTGCCACACTGAGTCGAAGGCCTTCTTGAAGTCCACAAAACAAGCGTATATCTTCCCGTTCTTTGTATTGTGGACGTGGCTCTTGATGACGCTGTGCAGAGTGTAGATGTGGTCAGTGGTGCGGTGGTTTGGCATGAACCCTGCTTGGCTCTTGCTGAGGACGTTGTGCTCGGTGAGGAAGGTGAGGATCCTCTTGTTCAGGATGCAGTTGAAGAGTTTACCCAGGTTGCTGCTGACACATATCCCTCGGTAGTTTGCTGGGTCGTACTTGTCCCCATTTTTGTGTATAGGGGTTATGAGGCCTTGGTTCCAGTTTTTGGGGAAGCAGCCGGCCTGCAGTACAATATTAAATAGTTTTGCTATCGCAGCCTGGATGTCTGGAGGTCTGTATTTCAGCATTTCTGGGAGGATCCCATCTGGACCACTGGCTTTTTTACCTTTTATCTGTGTGATCCTTTCTGTTATTTCTGTCAGTGTGATTGGTGTATCCAGAGGATTTTGGAAATCTTTGAACTTTTCCTCCATATTTTTCAGTTTTTTTACAAGCTCTTTTTGTGCCAGGTTCAGGTCTTCACTTGGGATGTCATTGTAGAGGTCCTTGAAGTACTGGAGCCAGATGTTGCCGCTCTGGATGTGGAGGCTGTTGCTTTTCTGGTTGGATCCAAGGTGATTCCACAGTTCCCAAAATTTGTTGTCTTCAAGGGCATCTTGGAGTTGGAGGAGTTTGGTAGAGATGTCGTTTTGCTTTTTCTTTCTGAGGATGGCTTTGTAATTTCGTTGTACGGTGTGGTAGGCTTCTCTCAGAGTGGGGTTATTGGGGTCTCTGTGTTTTTTATTTGAGGCCTTTCTTAGGGCCTTCCGTATGGTCTTGCATTCTTTGTCAAACCAGTTGTTGGGATTTTGTTTACTCGGTCTCTTGTTGATGCTTCTTTTCAGGTCAGACATTTCTGCCATGGCATATAGAATGTCGTTAAGGTCTCTTACCGCTAGGTGTACTCCTTCTGGGTTGAGTTCATACACGTTATTATGGAAACATTGGAGCTTCTCCTTGATCTCTGGTCTGTTGATGGCATCTTTGTATTTTGGGGCCGACATCTTGGACCATGTGAAGGATGGTGGCAGGCTAAAGAGGCCGGTCTTTTGCGGGGTTTGTGAGGGTGATTTCTTTGTGGATTTGATGTATAGGAGCAGTTGGTTATGGTCTGACAGATGTCTTTGTGGGGTGACTATAAGGGCGCCAATATTTGTAGGGTCCATATCTGTGATGGCATAGTCTATCACACTGCTGCCCACATGGGAGTTTAGGGTATGTCTTCCCAGTGAGTCTCCCTTGGTGCGGCCATTGAGGATACGAAGTCCAAGGCTTCGGCATAGGTTCAACAGCGTTCTGCCACTTTTATTAACTGTGCAATCATAGCTGTCCCTGTCGGTGTGCACTGGGTTGTCACAGTCGGTATCTGCTCCAAGTATATAGATGTTTCCATCAGTGGTCAGGTAGTCTCTTTCTCTTCCCGTTCTTGCGTTGAGGTCTCCGTAGATGAGAACGTTCCCAAGAGTCTGGAAATGGGCAGCTTCAGTCTTTAGGGTCTCAAAGCTGTCTGGGTTGAAGTATAGAACTCTGGAGGAGCTACGTACACTGCACAGAGGTAGATGTCGGCCACGGATGTGAGGATGGAGCGGCTTATTCTTATCCAGATATGGCTGTCTCCTCTCTTCACTGCTCTGATATGTTCATGGAGCTCTTCTGTGTACCATACTAATATTCCTCCTGAGCTCCGGCCCTGTTTGATGTTTTTATTTTTCAGGGCGGAGACAGAGAATTCCCTGTATCCGATGGGAACATAGGATTCATTATTGGCCTTAGTCCATGTTTCAAGGAGGATCTGTATATCAATGTCTTTCAGTCTTTGGTTAAAGTCTGGGTCATTTGTCTTGTATCCAAAGGCTGAGGTGTTCAGGCCCTGGATGTTCCAGCTACTAATGATTAGAGTTGACATTGTGTAGCTGTATACCTTGTAATGGGCTGTCCTGCATAGGACATCTTGGGTTGCTGACTGGTGAACTTGTTGTAGGCAATTGGTCCAGTCGCGTGAGTTTCTTGCATATGGAGCTGATCATGGTCTTTATTTCTGCCAGCTCACTGCTCTTTTTCACTCTGTGTGGGGAGGGTGGTGTCTTCCATGGTTTGTGTCTCTCATAGACTGGTTTTCCATACAGGTTGCAGTTTTCAGTTCGTTGAGCATATTCCATTTTAGGTCTGTTAGTTGGTGCTCTTCCTATAGGTTTTCGGTTTGTATGGGTTCTTGGTCCAGGGACTCTGTTGAGTACAATGTCTTTAAGTTCTTTGGCAAGAAGGCTGACTCCTTGGTTGCTAAGATGTTTGTCATCATACAGGTGGTGGAGGTTTATGATGGGATGTTGTGCCAGGGTGATGTCTAGCATCGTATTGATCTTGGCTATTAGTTCTCTGTTGACGTCTTGGGTGATGTATTGGAAGGAATCTTTTCTTGGCAGCAGAGATGACAGGATGATCTTGATGCTGGTGAACTTCTGTTGTGTGGTCTCTGCCAGCTGACACAATTGTCCTGCTACCTGCTGGTGTTGGTCCTGGAGATTGTTGGTGCCAGTATGTATGACGATGTGGTTTGGGTTGGTGAAATATGGATTGTCAATTACGGCCTTTGCTTGTTCTATAGTTGAGCAGCGGATTTTGGAGACCTTTTTTCCTGGGAAGAGTCGCCTTGTATTGAGGTATTTTCCGTTGGAGTCTATAATCAGGACTATATCAGGACATGTTGGTTGGCTGCTCCTATGGGAGATTCTGTTTACGTTATCTATCTATCTATCTATCCCATATCTATCTATCTATCTATCTATCTATCTATCCATCTATCTATCTATCTATCTATCTATCTATCTATCTATCCCATATCTATCCATCTATCCATCCCATATCTATCTATCTATCTATCTATCTATCTATCTATCTATCTATCTATCCCATATCTATCTATCTATCTATCTATCTATCCCTAATCTCGCTCTCTATCTACTGTATATGTATCTTTCTCTTAGAATTAGCTACTACATTAAATCTGTGCTCCCATTTATATTAATCAAGGAAATAAAACTTGCCTGCTTTCAGATAAAGTTTCTTCGTCCCATAGACAATATGCGCACCATAGCACTACGCAGAACGTACACTGGCATCTTTCTCAAAGTCAGCTCCTAGTGCGGACCAGCATTGTACGTTGTGATTATTATATTCAATGTATGCATTTTTTCCCAGCTCCTTCTGCTGACTCATTCAGTGTTCTCTTTTACTGAAAATAATGTTTTTATTAAGTAAGTAGATGTTGAGGTGACAAAAGCTTTTCATTTTGCAAACTTTATATAATAATATGCACTGCCATATTTCCCTCCAGTTCCATGGACAGGCTTCTGCTGACATCTTCAGTGTATACATATTACAGGCACTATATACAGTTAGGTTCATATATTTTTGGACAGAGACAACATTTTTCTAATTTTGGTTATAGACATTACCACAATGAATTTTAAACAAAACAATTCAGATGCAGTTGAAGTTCAGACTTTCAGCTTTCATTTGAGGGTATCCACATTAAAATTGGATGAAGGGTTTAGGAGTTTCAGCTCCTTAACATGTGCCACCCTGTTTTTAAAGGGGCCAAAAGTAATTGGACAATTGACTCCAAGGCTATTTCATGGACAGGTTTGGGCAATCCCTTTGTTGTGTCATTCTCAATTAAGCAGATAAAAGGCCTGGGGTTGATTTGAGGTGTGATGCTTGCATTTGGAAGGTTTTGCTGTGAATTAAACATGCGGTCAAAGGAGCTCTCCATGCTGGTGAGACAAGCCATCCTTAAGCTGCGAAAACAAAAAAAAAACATCCGAGAAATTGCTACAATATTAGGAGTGGCAAAATCTACAATTTGGTACATCCTGAGAAAGAAACAAAGTACTGGTGAACTCATCAACGCAAAAAGACCTGGGCGCCCACGGAAGACAACAGTGGTGGATGATCGCAGAATAATCTCCATGGTGAAGAGAAACCCCTTCACAGCAGCCAACCAAGTGAACAACACTCTCCAGGAGGTCGGCGTATCAATATCCAAATCTACCATAAAGAGAAGACTGCATGAAAGTCAAGCCACTCATAAGCATCAAGAATAAAAAGGCTAGACTGGACTTTGCTAAAAAACATCTAAAAAAGCCAGCACAGTTCTAGAAGAACATTCTTTGGACAGATGAAACCAAGATCAACCTCTACCAGAATGATGGAAAGAGAAAAGTATGGCGAAGGTGTAGTGCTGCTCATGATCCAAAGCATACCACATCATCTGTAAAACACGGCGGAGGCAGTGTGATGGCTTGGGCACGCATGGCTGCCAGTGGCACTGGGTCACTAGTGTTTATTGATGATGTGACACAGGACAGAAGCAGCTGAATGAATTCTGAGGTATTCAGAGACATACTGTGTGCTCAGATCCAGCCAAATGCAGCCAAACTAATTGGTCGTCGTTTCATACTACAGATGGACAATGACCCAAAACATAAAGCCAAAGCAACCCAGGTGTTTATTAAAGCAAAGAAGTGGAATATTCTTGAATGGCCAAGTCATTCACCTGATCTCAACCAAATTGAGCATGCATTTCACTTCTTAAAGACTAAACTTCAGACAGAAAGGCTCACAAACAAACAGCAACTGAAAACCACCGCAGTGAAGGCCCGGCAGAGCATCAAAAAGGAGGAAACACAGCGTCTGGTGATGACCATGAGTTCAAGACTTCAGGCAGTCATTGCCAACAAAGGGTTTTCAACCAAGTACTAAAAATGAACATTTTATTTAAAATTATTGAATCTGTCCAATTACTTTTGGTCCCTTTAAAAACAGGGCGGCACATGTTAAGGAGCTGAAACTCCTAAACCCTTCTTCCAATTTTAATGTGGATACCCTCAAATGAAAGCTGAAAGTCGGAACTTCAACTGCATCTGAATTGTTTTGTTTAAAATTCATTGTAGTAATGTCTATAACCAAAATTAGAAAAATATTGTCTCTGTCCAAATATATATGGACCTAACTGTATGTATTCTTTGCTTGGATTGGGATTTATTTTTCTAAGTATCCCACTTTGACATTTTTACTTTAGTGAACCAACAGTTTTATGCTTCTTTAGAACTGTAACTTATGGATTGAATGAACGGTGAGGATTCCCGGTATGTTTGTATAGCTATAGCATCCTGACATAATACTAAAAAAGACTTCCTAAAAGATAAGTTCGAATTACTCTTGCCTCCTCGCTTTCTGGCTGATGACACTACAGAGAACAGTATCAAGGAAGCCTAAACTAGACAACCGCACATGCCATTACTGTAAAATCATTTCCAGAGACAATTTGCTGCAGGCAAGAACTGAACACAAATGTTACTGGGACCCTC
The DNA here is from genome assembly GCF_032444005.1 of Ranitomeya imitator. NCBI lineage: Eukaryota > Metazoa > Chordata > Amphibia > Anura > Dendrobatidae > Ranitomeya > Ranitomeya imitator. The sequence continues at coordinate 386,673,080 of NC_091284.1, forward strand.
GTGCACTGCTTTTTGACATGGCTGCTTTGCTTCATTATATTCATTTCTCGTGTTAAATAAAAATGAGGGATGTTAAGTACATTGCTTGTGATCAAACAAATATTACTTTACAGTTGTGCCAAATTCTATTCCAGGTGACAGCCTGACAGCTAAAACTCAAGCAGTAAGTCAAATTGATATCCCAAGTCAAGAGTAGGCAACCTTGGTGAGGTCATCAAATCAAAGTCACTAAGTATGTAGTACACATATGTCAAACTGTGGCCCGCAGGGTGAGTATACTTGGCCTACGAGGCATGATGCCTCCCCTGAGTATATATGGCCTTCGATGCCAGCCAGGTGTTGCACTTTCTCACAGCACCTCACTTTCAGCTATATCAGCATCGTAGATGTCGATATTGTTGAAAGCAGTGATGCAGGAGGGAGCATCATTTGACGCTCCCTCGCCTATCATTCTCCCTCTGTGACAGACATCTCAGTGCAGTGGTCGCGATGACTTCATTACAAGGCACCCGCTGTACTGAGGTGTGCAAAGGATCTGAAGAGACCAAAAAGAGACTGGAGCAGCGGGGGAACAGGCAGAGGTGAGTATTTATTTATTTTTTTAATGTTGGGCCTACTGTATTGTATGGAGCATTATGTCGCGTCATTATACTTTATGGACCACTATATGAGGCCATTATACTATATTGAGCATTACGTGGTGCCCTTATACTGTATGGAGCACTATGTGGGGTCATTATACTATATTGAGCATTACGTGGTGCCATTATACTGTATGGAGCACTATGTGGGGCCATTATACTGTATGGAGCACTATGTTGGGCTATTGTACTGTATGGAGCACTATGTGGGGCAATTATATGTATGGAGCAATATGTGGGGCAATTATACTGTATGGGAAGCAATGTGGGGCTACGTTTTACTGTATAGAGGATTATGTGAGGCCCATTAAACTGCATGAAGGACTTTTTTGTAGCCATTATACTCTAAGGAGGGCTGTGTGGGGATTACAGTTGGAGAATCATACTGTGATGGGGGTCACCGTTCTTTGTTGCGGTAATTGATGAAAGGGGGTACAGTATGGTCATCAAACCATGTGGCGGTATTCTCAGTGGGGGTATCACACTGTGTTTGGGGGCATTATTTTTTGCATCATACGTTACCTGTATTAGTCAAAGTTTTTTTATACTTTATTACATATTTAAATTAGACCACTAAGCCATGTGCCTTTTACTGCTCTTACATAACATATTATATTCCAGTATGGTAACAACTATTAATTAAAATGTACTTTGTTAGTGGAACAACCTCTTTAAGTTTGTTTCCATGTGAAAAAGTTCATTGTTATATTTAATGATAAGGAAAAACTTCCTCAATTGTAGACATTTTTGTAATAAATATCAAGGTTGGCCCGCTACTTTGTCCAAGCTTTTAGTTTTGGCCCTCTATATATTTGAGTTTGACATTCCTGATTATATCATGATAAAAACATCTTGTTTTGAGACTGAAGAAAAACTACCATGTTTCAGTCATAGATTGCATTTACAAGGTGATCTCCATTTAAAAGTATTTTTTCTCTCTATGCTGGTACTTGAAATGGTTTTTGTTTTGTTTTTTCACAATGTTTATCGTGGAAATTGAAAATGTTTGTGAAGTGGTTTGTTTAGTAAAAGTGATCTGTTTAGAAAAAATAAAGTATTTTGCCTTTGACAAAAGCATTGGCCTCAATTCATCATTGCCTTTGTTTCTGATTTTTTTTTTCGGTTTGTGCATTTTGTGCCTTTTTTTTGGTTTGAATCCAATTCATTATTCTATTGGTGCCTTTTTAAGTCTATTTTATATGTGCTCAACTGTTTTGTTTTCATTCTCTGCTTTATGGGCAGAGTCTATCATCTCCAAATGTTTTAGCATGATTCATCAATTGTGCGCAAAATTTGTCGCAACTTCACTCTAGCTCCCCGTGGTGTATTTTTTATTATGCCAGCATTTTGATATAATTTTTGCATTGCAAAAACAGTTCAAGACAGGATTAATGTCCATTTTTGACTTTGTGTAAAATTCATGAATTGTGCGCACCATTTGGAATCTGCAAACAATTCATCTTTATTGCTATGGGTACGGATGCCAACTTGTCACCTAACTCATCCCTATGATCTATATGGTTTAAATCAGGTGATGGGCTTGGCCAGTTCCACAGGTGAATATTTTTCTTTGCTAACCAATTTTTGACTAGATTGGATGTGTGCTTATGATCACTGTCTTGCTGGAATTTCCAGCACCTGCCTACTTTGGTTTTACCATGTGGCAACATTACATTCTCCAGTATATCCTTGTACATGGTAGCATTTCACATTTCCATCAATTCTATGCAGAGGACCAATGGCAAATGCAGACAAGCAGCCCCAAACCACGACATTGCCACCACGTTTCACTGTAGGTGATTGGTACCTTACATCATGACGTTTTCCAATTGGGCAGCATATATAGTGCTTGCCATCGCTACCAAACAGATTGAACTTGGATTCATCTGATCAAAACACCTTGGACCAATCTGTCTCTTTCCATTGGCTGTATTCTTTGGCAAACTCAAGTCGAACCTTCCAGTTATTTGCGGAGATGAAAGGCTTCTTGACTGGAACTCGTGCATTCAACCCTACTGCTCTTAGCCAATGCCTCACAGTTTGGTGACTCACTTTGACTTTGTTCAATTCGTGCAAAATCTGTACAGCACTTTTATCGACATCAGAAACTGGCTTTTTCTTAATGTGATAAACTTTGGAGGAAGTACTCCATGGTTGTTTACTTCTATTTTTGTCAGCTGTTCCATATCCTTCTTTTTCTTTTTTTATTATACATGACACTTGACTCTGAGAGTGTTACGGGTTGTGTCAGATGCAACAGACAGTCGCTCTACATCTGGCTGAAGAAAGTCGCTGCATTTGGCAGTGCAGACACCTTCTTAATCCTTCTAATTGTTGGACGCAGTGGCAACCTCCCTCCAGCTCTAATTGACAAACTTGGACATTGGTTTTTATAAAATTCCAGCCTGCTTCACGGAGTCACCGGTGATATTCACTTTTTTCCTTGTGAAGGCGTGGAGCTGGAGCTGTCGGCTAACATCCTCTCTTTTGCTCTTGGAAGACATTTGGTGTGATCTCTCTGGAGTCTGCTGAAGCTAAGTTCCTCCCTTCTTTTTTGTCTCCCTTGTTGTCTTTAGTTATCAGTGGGGACTGGCCAGTGCTCATCTCTCCCCCCTCCCTATGCAGTGATGGGAGGGTAGGCAGGGTGTTATAAGGGTCTAATGTCTGCATTTAGTGACTGTCACCCAAAATGTTTTCCATGTACAGTAGGAGACAAAAATAAAGCAGAATAGGACCATTCAGATACTTAATGCACTTTTCTATTTAGCTACTATTATCATTACTCTATATTATTATAAGAAATACAGTATGTAGAATATTAGAGGGTAATGCTTAAGAGACCAGGAAAAGCTGGCTACATAATTACTTGTAAGATTTCTTGCTTCTGCTGTATTTTATCACTGTCCTAACTAAACAATGAAGAATGTGAAGAATCAATAACAATATTTGGAAAAATACAGGTTTGTAAATAGCTAGACCTGAATACTGTCCTTAAATTACCTAGCTTATGAGCAACCTCTTCACCTTGCTCAATCGGATAAAAATTTCATTTGAGAGCTGTAATTTTACCTGGGCATCAGAATTTTATGTGTTTTGTTGACCTGAGTAAACTAGATGTCTGAAGCATCCACGAATCATGCTCAAATGTCAAGTGACAAGAGTATTCCAACTGCATTATATCTGTGAAATGCAAGTTACTGCATTTTAACATGGAAATGTGATTGTCAGTCACTTCTGTCATGAAACAATGTGCAATTTATTCTCATTCATTTAGCTGTCTGCAACATATCATATTGTAGACTGTGAGCCCTCACGGGCAGGGTCCTGTCTCCTCCTTTATTAGTTGGTGACTCATTTTGTTCAAGATTATTGAATTTGTTTTTTGTTATGTGTACCCATTTTCACTTGTATAGTGCCAGGGAATAAATTACGCTATAATAATAAGTTTACTAAATCTAATGAATAGATGGAAGATGTGACTTGACCAAAAAGTTCGTCCTTCCTTCCTTCCTTCCATCCTTCCTTCCTTCCTTCCTTCCTTCCTTCCTTCCTTCCTTCCTTCCTTCATTCCTTTCTCCCACCCTTCCTCCCTTCCTTCTTTCCGTCCTCCCTCTCTTCATTCCTTCGTTTTCCTTCCTCTCTCCCTTCTGCTCTCCCTTTCCTACTCCCTTCCTTCCATCCTTCCTTCCTCTCCCCCTCGCTTTCTTCCCCCATTTCTTCTTTTTCCTTCCTTCCTTCCTTCCTTCCTTCCTTCCTTCCTTCCTTCCTACCTCCTTCCTTCTTTCCTTCCAACCTCTCTTCCTCCCTCCCTTCTTCTTTCACTGCCTTTCTCCTCCTTCCATCCTCCCTCCTTTTACTCTTTCCTCCATTTCTTCTTCCCTCTCTACCCTCTTTCTTCTTTTTCCATCCTTCCTTCCTTCCTCTCTCCCACCCTTCCTCCCTTCCTTCTTTCCGTCCTCCCTCTCTTCATTCCTTCGTTTTCCTTCCTCTCTCCCTTCTGCTCTCCCTTTCCTACTCCCTTCCTTCCATCCTTCCTTCCTCTCCCCCTCGCTTTCTTCCCCCATTTCTTCTTTTTCCTTCCTTCCTTCCTTCCTTCCTTCCTTCCTTCCTTCCTTCCTTCCTTCCTTCCTTCCTTCCTTCCTTCCTTCCTCTTTCTCCCTCCCTTCCTTGCTTCCTTCCTACCTCCTTACATTCTGTCCTCCCTTTCCTCCTCCCTTCCTTCTTTCCTTCCTCCATTTCCTCATCCCTCTCTCTCTCTCTACCTTCCTTCTTTCCTTCCAACCTCTCTTCCTCCCTCCCTTCTTCTTTCACTGCCTTTCTCCTCCCTTCCTTCCATCCTCCCTCCTTTTACTCTTTCCTCCATTTCTTCTTCCCTCTCTACCCTCTTTCTTCTTTTTCCATCCTTCCTTCCTTCCTTCCTTCCTTCCTCTCTCCCTCCCTTCCTCCATTCTTTCCTTCTCTCCTTCCAATCTATAGAATTATAAAAATAGCCTAAATGGTAAACCAAGTAAAGTGAAAAAGGTTGACATGTAAGAATTGCCTTTTTCTCAGTGACTACACCTCTGGAAAAAAAAGTAATAAAAAGGAATCAAAATGTCATATGTACCCCAAGTTGGTATCAATAAAAATGTCAGCTTGCAAAAAGCAAACCCTCTACTGCATCCAATAAAAAAAGAAAAAATATATAATTCTCAGAAAATGGCACACAAACACAATTTTTTTACCACTTAAATAAAAAAAAACTACGCAAGTTCAGAATTACTTCAATCATACTGACCTACGTACAATAAATTTTTTAAACATAAAGCCCAAAAACTATTAGAAACAGAATGCCCCATCTATTATTTTTTGTGTAAACTTGTCATTAAAAGTTGGTCTGTGAAATTTTTTTCTTAATGACAATGTCCTAAAATAAAATGACAATTTGTGGATCTAGGATGCTGCTCTGATCTGTCATCTAGGTTTCTTTTGATGATGCGCAAATCTGTTGCCTGAAACAAACATTTTTAATAGTATCAATGACTGCACGACAACTACAATAAAGTTCAATATATCAGATGAGATTTTTCACAGAACCGTCCTGTGGTCATTATCAAACATAGTCGTTCATGTCATATAACAAGGGTGACTGACAGCCATGAGTGCACAAAATCTGTCATTGTGTTGACCAACTTTACTTCAACTACAGTAACTTGATTTTCTAAGGGAACATACACCGTATACTTCATCTTGCTCAATTTTTTAATAGAATAGAAGCCAAAAATTATCATGTGGAAACCTTGGCCCCGATTCATCATTTACAATTTTTTTAAAGTCAATGTACTTTATGTCTTGTGATATCAGTCAGTCACCAAAATTAATATTTGGTGTAAGGGTGAACATACCTTAATGAAACTCATGCACAAGGAAGCTCTCTGTGAATTTTGTATTGTGGACCTGATGCCAATCTATTCCTCTTGGGAGAAATTTTTCATTTTGCTGCAAATGCAGAACAGATGCTCCCCATCTTTTGTCCACCAACTTCTGTAGACCTGGTCCTGACTCCTGTACCACAGCAACCTTTGCGGGGAGAAATGTCAGCAGACATCTGACCAATTAGGAGAAAGAAGCTCTTATTGGCCTACCAGGTCTTCTGACTTTTTTTTTCTTTCCTTGTGGGGTGGGATTGTGGGGTGTGCAATAAAAAAATCATGTATAGAGGTACACACTATAAATTTGTTTCATGAACCTATAAGCACTTTGTGAGAAATTGTGTTGTGAGTGACCAAAGTGCAATGATTCTAGGAGAGAAAGTCTCTATATCATGATGTTTCACATTCTTCATCCCTGTAAATTGACTATCCATTCACATGCTGAAAAATCATATTTATGTCACCTATTGGTGATATTCTTTTTCTTTTCAATGTTCTTTTTATTGATTTTCATTAAAGAACAGATGTACAAACATGAATAAAATACAGAAAAAGAAAACAGTTAATAGAACGACATTAGATAAACTCCGAGTATGAGCTCCTAGGACAATCATAGAGCTTTGAAGATACTCAGATTATATGTATGTAAGACATTTGTAATATATGTATGATGGGTAGTTGTCAACTGGAGGGTACATAAATCTTGTTTTATACTAGTAGGTAGGAAGGTATTCCTGCAATCAAACGTTAATTATGAACAGTCTATTAATGCTGGTCGTCAAAAGATAAAAACCACTCAATTGAAAGAGAAAGATTTTAGAGAAGGAAAGGAGGTAGAAAAGAAGGGATCGGAATTCAGGGATAAAGATGGGGGGGTAGCACCTTGTTCTGTAGTCGGTTTTGTTTAAGATAAATCTTCAGATATCAGATATTTGCTAGACCTATAGAGGACCCAAGGGTGCCATGTTTCTTTGAATGTTGGGGGTCGTATGATTCACGGAGGCTGCTAAATCAGCTATTCTGTAAAGTTGGTCAATTTTGGATAATAATTGTGGAAGTGTGGGTATTTTTGTTGATTTCCAGAGTGTTGGCACCAGTAGCTTAGCAGCCGCTATGATGTTGTAGGCTAAGGAAGAGGAGCGACGGGGTAGATTGGGCCAAATGGGTAGATTTAAAAGAACAGACTCTGGTGTCAGCTTCAATTTTTTACCTACGATATCCAGGATAGTCGTCTCCACAAGAGACCAAAATTGTTGTAGGGTGGGGCAGGACCACCATTGGTGAAAATAGTCACCTGTTCCTTTTTTGCATCTCCAACATGAGGTAGAGGTGTCGGGTTTCCAGATTCGTATTTGGGTTTGTGAAGTGTACCACCTGGATACTATTTTAAAGGAGCTTTCCTGTGTTTTCACACAGCACGTGGGGCCATGTGAATTATTGTAGCTATGGTTTTTATTAAAGGTATATCCCAAATCTTTTTCCCAGCTTGTTATATATGCTCTTTTAAGCAATGGTCTTCAGTCAGAAGAGTTTGGTAAAGGGTGGATAACATTTTCGGTGGTTTGGATACTCTGGCACATTGGGTTTCGAAGGTTGTGAGATTTTGGGTGGTGTCGGAGTTGTATTGCATTATTCTCAGAGATTCTTTGAGGGCGGAGTATTGAATGAAATGAAAATTCGGTAGACCCGTTAGTTTTTTAATTTCAGAGAGGGGCAGAAGCACTCCCTCCTCAAATAGTTGGCCTATGGGTGTGTCTGGGCCTTTCTGGCTGCTATGTACTTTATTGTCAGTTTTGATTGTGTGGGTTAGAATGTCTGAAAGTTTGAGTAGTGGTGATGAAGGGGGTATTAGTATGTTATGTACTTTCGTCCAGATCCTGATGAGTGTTTGTGTGAGTGGGTTAGATTGTGAGGGGGGCGGTCGCTTCTTGACATAAGTCATCAGGAGCGATCTGATAGGCTGAGGTGAGAGCTCATTCTCTATCGTAAGCCACTGTTTACTTTGTGTGCCGCGTATTAGATCCACTGAGCGCGTCAATATTGCAGCATGGTAGTATTTTCTGGCATCTGGTGCGCCCATTCCGCCGTTGGATTTAGCCAATACTAGCGTGCGGTAGGTTATTCTTGGTTTGATATTTTTCCAAATGTACTTGAGGAACAATGAGTTCACCTTAGCCAGGTAAGAGTCTGGGACGTGAATAGGTAGCATTTGAAACAGGTAGACAAACTTGGGGAGTATTAAACTTTTTAATATATTTTTCCTCCCTGACCATGATAGGAATTGGTCTCTCCAGGATTGCATGGTAGTCTTAGCTTTGTCGATTAGCGGGTCATAATTAAGTTTAAATAAGTCTTTGTGATTTCTGGGTGTCTTAATTCCAAGGTACGTGATGTATTGTTTGGGCCAGGTGTAGGGATACAGTTTTTTTCAATTTAGCAAGGGTGTGGGTAGGTATGTTGAGATCTAGGGCTTCTGATTTAGAAAGATTAACTTTAAAGTTTGCTAGGGTACTATAATCCTCCAGTAAAGACATCAAAGCTGGGAAGCTTTTGAGTGGTCTAGTCATCAGAACAAGAAGGTCGTCCGCAAAGGCTGCTGTTTTGTACTGTGTTTTCCCTATCCTGATGCCCTCAATTTCAGGGCTCTGCTGAATAGCACATATTAGGGGTTTCATCGCTAACACGAAGAGTATCGGCGACAGGGGGCAACCCTGGCGAGTGCCATTTGAGATAGTAAACGTGTCTGTCAGGGAGCCATTTATTCTAATGCGTGCCTTGGGTTCTCGATACATACTCATTATTGAAGAAGTTAGTTGGTGAGGGAATCCAAAGCAGGCCAAGGTCTCTCCTAGATAAGTCCAGTCCACCCTGTCGAAGGCTTTCTCTGCATCAGTCCCTAGGAGAACTAAAGGTATCTTTCTTTCTCTAGCATGATGCATAAGGTGCAATATTTTATAAGCATTATCTTTCCCTTCTCTTCCCATGACAAAGCCTGTTTGGTTTAAAGAAATCAATGAAGGCAAAGATCCTGCTATTCTGCGTGCTATCATACTTGCAAATAGCTTCAGGTCCACGTTTAATAACGAGATAGGCCTATAGCTATTGCATTGCTCTGGGTCCTTGCCTTCCTTGTATATTAGTGAAATCTTGGCTTCTAAGGCCTGCGTAGGGAATTGTTCGCCATTCAATACTGAGTTACACATGTTTAATAGGCGTGGGAGTAATACTTGGGGAAAGGACTTATAGTATATTATGGGCAAACTGTCGGGACCGGGGGCTTTCCCATATCATCCTATTCGTGATAGTCAACTATTCAACTCCTATTTGCTTGATTCAGGCCTTCTTGTTTGGCATCTTTTTAACTCAGCTGTCAGTGTCATTGGTTTGGTTCTGGGATTTTCACTACCTACAGTGTCTACAGGAAGTCTAAGGTAGTCAGAAATTCACCTTATGTCTGGCTTTGGCTCAGCCATAGTATGGCAATGTCCGTGAGCCCCAATGTTTGTAAGAGATAAATGTGAGAAGCAGGGTCTGTTATCTTATTGGAAAAGAATTAAGAAAACTTTGCTTAAACATTGACTTTGAAGAACATGTGGATTAACACTGCATATTATAAATCCTTAACACCATGTACAGTAACAATTATTCAAGTATTCAGATACATATTTATTGCAAGTTATTATGGCAATACAGCACTGTGCAAAAATATTTGGCATGTATGAAAAAAAGGACAGAAGATAAGAATGCTTTCAAAAATAGAAATGTTATTAATTTATTTGTGTCAATAAACAAAATGCAAATAGAATGAACAAAATAGAAATATAAATCACATCAATATTTGATGTGACCACCCTTTGCCTTCAATACAGCATCAGTTCTTTTAGGTACACTTAAACATTGGTTTTGATGGAGCTTGACAGGGAGATTGTTCCAAAAACTTTGGAGAACTAACCACAAATCTTCTGTGTGTTTAGGCTTTCTCAAATTTTTGTGCCTCTTCATATAATGCCGGACAGGCTCAATATTGTTGACATCAGAGCTCTTGGGGGCCATATCATCAATTCCAGGAATCCTTGCACTTCAATATGCTGAAGATAGTGCTTAATGACATTGGCTGTATATTTGGGGTAATTTTCCTGCTGCAGAATACATTTTGAGCCAATTGGATGCCTTCATGATGGTATTGTATAACGGATATGTATCCTGTATTTCTTAGTGTAAGGGCACCATGAATTGGGCAATGTTGAGGACCACAGACGCTGTGGTTGGCCAAATAAATTTAGTTCAGCGGAAAAAGACACATCCTGCTTACTTCCCATCAAAATCAGAAGATGTCCAGCTTTTCCAGCACCTCAGAACTGGCAGAAACAAGTGAGACACAGCTATATCCATCTACTGTTTGGAGAAGTTTGGGCAAAAGTGGTCTACATAGAAGAATTGCAGCAAAAAAAATATACCTATGACATGAAAACAAGGCAGTGACTCAACTGTGTGCAAAAATAAAAGAAGAAAAGTAGCATGTTACCAATGGATAATATGGACTTCTTGTCCATTATTAATGCAAGGAACCTCCAACATTTCCTATTTACTGATGAGTCAAAATTTGAAATATTTGGCTTTAATTGAAGGCAGTTTACTGAATGGCTTGAGAATGGCACAATATTGAGTATTTGCAGGGAACAGTAAAACATGGTGGAGGTTCATTGCAAGTTTGTGGCTGCATTCAGCAAGTGGAATAGGAAATGTGGTCAATGTTGAAAATACAGGCAGTTACATATCAATCATGCAATAGCATCAGGGAGACAGTAGAATTAGTGAAAGCCTACATTCACAGAAGATCTGTGCTAAATTAGCAAAGATGGTTAGATAAACTTCCTTGCTGATTTCCTTCAAAAACTGCATGCAAGTGTACAAAGAAGAATTGATGCTTTCATGTCATTTTGAAAGCAAAGGATGGTCACTAGGTATGGGCAGACACATGGATGTTAGAGTCCGTCATGCTTGGCCAAACTTTATAAAAAAGTTCAGTTTTGGAACTAGAACAGTGACTGAACTTGATCTCTAAGCCGAACCCCATTCAGGTGGGACTGAATATCCAGTGGTTCCCATGCTGTCCTCTGTGTGACCCATGTCGTTATTTTCATTTCTTTATTTCTTAGTATTTTTCATTTATTTATTTGTAATAAATAAATAAAGAAAGAAAAAAATGGCATTGGGTACCTTCTATTTTTGATAACCAGTCAAGGTAAAGCAGGCGACTGGGGGCCATGGACATTTGAAGGGGCCATGGACATTTGCCCTCCCAAGCCTAAAAATAGCACCTCGCAGCCACCCTAGAAAAGGTGAATCCAATAGATGCGCCAATTCTGGCACTTTCCCTAGCTATTCCCTCCTGTCCTTGTGCATTGGCAAGTGGAGTAATATTTTGTGGATGACGTCAGCTGTGTAATGTCCACTTATATAAATCCCAGAGGTTAGTAATAAAGTGGTGTCTATCAGGCACCCCCATTACTAACTCAGTAAATGAGCAGTTAAAAATACACAGACACACAGGTAAAAAATACTCTCACGACGATACTCCATAGAATTTTATGTGAATTGTGGGACATTTCACTATTGGATTACTGTCAGAACTTCCTGGATTTCTTTTTAATGAACAAAGGGGTAAACAAGGGAGTGTGGGGATGTCTTTATTCAAATAAAATATTTGTTTTCTGTTTGTCTATGCTTTATGTAACTACTCCCCCGGTCAGTCTGATAGATGCCGCCCCATTACTAACCTTTGGGCTTTATGTCAGCAGACATTACACAAAGAACATCAACCCCAAAATATTACCCAGCTTGCCAACGCCTAAGAGCAAGTGGAAGTGCCAGAATTGGTGCATCTAATCGGGGGGTTTTCCGGGTCTGCTGCAGGCTACTAATTTTAGGCTGAAGGGGGCCAAATATCCATGGACCTTCCAAGCCCCTGCCATTTTTTTAAATTATTTATTTAAATAATTTAAAAGAAAACAGCATGGGGGCCACTTTATTTTGGGTAACCAGCCATGATAAAGCAGTCAGATAAGGGATCTATTCCGCAGCTGTCTTCTTTACCTTGTCTTTTTTATTTTACAAAATCACAACCATGCCAATACTTGGAATGGCTGTGATGGAACCGGAAGAGCCAATACCGGAAAAGTATGTTGATTGGCTGCCCTGCAGCCTTTCAACCAGCTTTATTTGGGCTGCCAAACCTGAACAGTACCATGGACTTCGGTGAGGTAAAAATACATTCATTTTTTAAAAGTATTCATACTTTGCTTTTTGAAAACCAGCCTACAACTTTTGCACATTACTGAATATGTAGATCATGATAGATTGTAATTTAGCTAACACCTCAATAAAAGATTTGCAAATGCTTAACATCTTCATTGGTGTCATTCATTGACAATTCCAACTAATTAAGTCCGAGGGGAAGAAATGATTGATTTACTGTTTGTTGAAGAGGAGCAGGAATCTGCCAACAGTCTCTTTGCTTCCGGCATTTTTCCTCTGGTGACTTTTTTTAGGCTTTGTTTTAGCATTTTCAGTAAGAACAGTAAGTGATAAACTGCACTTCTCACCAGCCTGTCAAAGAATTTCCAATGCAGTTTTAAACAACACAGTCTATTTTTAATATCAGCACAGTATGATACAGAACAGAATGATTTAAACTGCTTTACATTGACATTTCCTAGAAATTGATTTTTCTGTTTCAGTTTTTATTATTGAGTATAAGCACATGAAGGAAGAAAGCTTAAGGTACTGTATAGCTTTTGCTATTGACAAGTCAGTGCTTTTGATATTTAACCCCTTAGCGACCGCCGATACGCCTTTTAACGGCGGCCGCTAAGGGTACTTAAATCACAGCGCCGTTAATTAACGGCGCTGTGGAAAAAGTGAATAGCGCCCCCCAGAGGCCGATTTTCTCCGGGGTCTCGGCTGCCGGGGGTGGCCGAGACCCCAGAGAACATGATTCTGGGGTTTTTTAACCCACCCCGCATTTGCGATCGCCGGTAATTAACCGTTTACCGGCGATCGCAAAAAAAAAAAAAAAAAAAACGCGATCTCTTTTTAATTTCTCTGTCCTCCGATGTGATCGCACATCGGAGGACAGAGAAAAGGGGTCCCAGGTGGCCCCCCAATACTCACCTAGCTCCCCCGATGCTCCTCGTGGCTCCCGGTGGGCGCCGCCATCTTCAAAATGGCGGGCGCATGCGCAGTGCGCCCGCCGGCCGGCCCCGCGAGAATCTTTGGGGTCTCGGCTGCCGGGGGTAGCCGAGACCCCGAAGAGCATGATCGGGGTCGGTTTTACCGACCCCTGTTTTGCGATCGCCGGTAATCAACTGTTTACCGGTGACCGCAAAAAAAAAAAGTAAAGTGTAATTCTCTGTCCTCTGATGTGATCGCACATCAGAGGACAGAGAAATAGGGGGATTCGGGGACCCTACAATACTCACCTGTGTCCCTGGATCCTCTTGCTGCTCCTCCTGGCCGCCGGCAGAAGAAAATGGCGGGCGCATGCGCAGTGCGCCCGCCATCTGTCTCCATCTGCCGGCCAGCAGGAGAACAGCAGTTGGGGCTAAAATTAGGGTTAGGGTTAGGGGTAGGGTTAGGGGTAGGGTTAGGGGTAGGGTAGGGTAGGGTTAGGGGTAGGGTTAGGGGTAGGGTTAGGGTTAGGGGTAGGGGTAGGCTTAGGGTTAGGGGTAGGGTTAGGGGTAGGGTTAGGGTTAGGGGTAGGGTTAGGGGTAGGATTAGGGGTAGGGTTAGGGTTAGGGCTAGGGTTAGGGGTAGGGTTAGGGGTAGGGGTAGGGTTAGGGGTAGGGGTAGGGTTAGGGTTAGGGCTAGGGTTAGAGTTGGGGCTAAATTTAGGGTTAGGGTTGGGGCTAAATTTAGGGTTAGGGTTGGGGCTAAATTTAGGGTTAGGCTTCTTTCACACTTACGTCGGTACGGGGCCGTCGCAATGCGCCGGCCCGACATACCGACGCACGTTGTGAAAATTGTGCACAACGTGGGCAGCAGCTGTAGTTTTTCAACGCATCTGCTGCCCAATCTATGTCCTGGGGAGGAGGGGGCGGAGTTACGGCCACGCATGCGCGGTCAGAAATGGCGGATGCGACGTACAAAAAAACGTTTCATTGAACGTTTTTTTGTGCCGACGGTCCACCAAAACACAACTGATCCAGTGCACGACGGACGCGACGTGTGGCCATCCGTCACGATCTGTCGGCAATACAAGTCTATGGGCAAAAAACGCATACTGCGGGCACATTTGCAGGATCCGTTTCTTGTCCAAAAGTACGGATTGCGACGGAATGCCAAACGACGCAAGTGTGAAAGTAGCCTTAGGGCTAGGGTTAGGGTTGGGGCTAAAGTTAGGGCTAGGGTTGGGGATAAAGTTAGGGTTAGAGCTGGGATTAGGGTTAGGGTTTGGATTAGGGTTGGTATTAGGGTTAGGGTTGGCATTAGGGTTACGCTTGGGATTAGGGTTAGGTTTGGAATTAGGGTTAAGGTTAGGGTTGTGATTAGGGGTGTATTGGGATTAGGGTTAGGTTTGAGATTAGGGTTGAGATTAGGATTAGGAGTGTGTTGGATTTAGGGTTTTGATTAGGGTTATGGTTAGGGTTGACATTAGGGTTGTTTTGGGGTAAGGGTTGTGATTATGGTCAGGGTTAGTGATTAGAATTATGGATCAGGTTGGGATTAGGGTTAGGGGTGTGTTGGGGTTAGGGTTGGAGCTAGAATTGGGGGGTTTCCACTGCTTAGGTACATCAGGGGGTCTCCAAACACGACAGCCAATTTTGCGCTCAAAAAGTCAAATGGTGCTCCCTCCCTTCTGAGCTCTGCCGTGCGCCCAAACAGTGGTTTACCCCCACATATGGGGCATCAGCGTACTCGGGATAAATTGGACAACAACTTCTGGGGTCCAATTTCTCTTGTTACCCTTGTGAAAATAAAAACTTGGGGGCTACAATATCTTTTTTGTGAAAAAAAAAAAAAATTTATTTTCATGACTCTGCATTCTAAACTTCTGTGAAGCACTTGGGCATTTACAGTTCTCACCACACATCTAGATAAGTTCCTTGGGGGGTCTAGTTTCCAAGATGGGGTCACTTGTGGGGGGTTACTACAGTTTAGGTACATCAGGGGCTCTGCAATCACAACATAATGCCCACAGACCATTCTATCAAAGTCTGCATTCCAAAAAGGCTCTCCTTCCCTTGTGAGCTCTGCCGTGCGCCCAAACAGTGGTTTACCCCCACATATGGGGTACCAGCATACTCAGGACAAATTGGACAACAACTTTTGGGGTCCAATTTCTCTTGTTACCCTTGTGAAAATAAAAACTTGGGGGCTAAAGTAATCTTTTTTGTGGAAAAAAAAAATATTTTTTATTTTCACGGCTCTGCATTATAAACTTCTGTGAAGCACCTGGGCATTTAAGGTTCTCACCACACATCTAGATAAGTTCCATGGGGGGTCTAGTTTCCAAAATGGGGTCACTTGTGGGGGATTTCTACTGTTTAGGCACATCAGGGGCTCTCTAAACGCGACATGGCGTCCAATCTCAATTCCAGCCAATTCTACATTGAAAAAGTAAAACGGCACTCCTTCTCTTCCAAGCTCTGCGGTGCGCCCTAACAGTGGTTTACCCCCACATATTGGGTATCAGCGTACTCAGGAGAAATTGCACAACAACTTTTGTGGTCTAATTTCTCCTGTTACCCTTGTGAAAATAAAAATTTGTGGGCAAAAAGATCATTTTTGTAGAAAAAATGCGATTTTTTTTTTTCACGGCTCTACATTATAAACTTCTGTGAAGCACATGGGGGTTCAAAGTGCTCACCACACATCTAGATATGTTCCTTAAGGGGTCTAGTTTCCAAAATGGGGTCACTTGTGGGGGGTTTCCACTGTTTAGGCACATCAGGGGCTCTCCAAACGCGACATGGCGTCCAATCTCAATTCCAGCCAATTCTACATTGAAAAAGTAAAACGGCGCTCCTTCACTTCCAAGCTCTGCGGTGCGCCCAAACAGTGGTTTACCCTCACATATGGGGTAACGACGTATTCAGGAGAAATCGCACAACAACTTTTGTGGTCTAATTTCTCCTGTTACCCTTGTGAAAATAAGAATTTGTGGGCGAAAAGATCATTTTTGTGTAAACAAAAGCAATTTTTTATTTTCACGGCTCTACGTTATAAACTTCTGTGAAGCACTTGGGGGTTCAAAGTGCTCACCACTAGTGTTGAGCGATACCGTCCGATACTTGAAAGTATCGGTATCGGATAGTATCGGCCGATACCCGAAAAATATCGGATATCGCCGATACCGATATCCGATACCAGAGGAAACTCTCCTTCAGGCCCTGGGATCCATAGGGATGTGTAAAATAAAGAATTAAAATAAAAAATATTGATATATTTACCTCTCCGGCGGCCCCTGAACTCAGCGCGGGTAACCGGCAGGCTTTGTTGTTCAAAATCAGCGCTTTTAGGACCTGAGAATCACGTCCCGGCTTCTGATTGGTCGCGGGCCGCCCATGTGACCGCCACGCGACCAATCACAAGCCGCGACGTCACCGCAAGCTATTAACGCGCTCATTTTTAAAAATGAGCGCGGTAATGACTTTCAAAGACGTAGCGGCTTGTGATTGGTCGCGGCCACGCGACCAATCACAAGCCGCTACGTCTTTGAAAGCCATTAACGCGCTCATTTTTAAAAATGAGCGCGTTAATAGCTTGCGGTGACGTCGCGGCTTGTGATTGGTCGCGTGGCCGCGACCAATCACAAGCCGCTACGTCTTTGAAAGCCATTAACGCGCTCATTTTTAAAAATGAGCGCGTTAATAGCTTGCGGTGACGTCGCGGCTTGTGATTGGTCGCGTGGCCGCGACCAATCACAAGCCGCTACGTCTTTGAAAGCCATTAACGCGCTCATTTTTAAAAATGAGCGCGTTAATAGCTTGCGGTGACGTCGCGGCTTGTGATTGGTCGCGTGGCCGCGACCAATCACAAGCCGCTACGTCTTTGAAAGCCATTAACGCGCTCATTTTTAAAAATGAGCACGTTAATAGCTTGCGGTGACGTCGCGGCTTGTGATTGGTCGCGTGGCGGTCACATGGGCGGCCCGCGACCAATCAGAAGCCGGGACGTGATTCTCAGGTCCTAAAAGCGCTGATTTTGAACAACGAAGTCTGCCGGTTACCCGCGCTGAGTCCAGGGGCCGCCGGAGAGGTAAATATATCAATTTTTTTATTTTAATTCTTTATTTTACACATCTCTATGTATCCGATACCGATACCCGATACCACAAAAGTATCGGATCTCGGTATCGGAATTCCGATACCGCAAGTATCGGCCGATACCCGATACTTGCGGTATCGGAATGCTCAACACTACTCACCACACATCTAGGTAAGTTCCTTAAGGGGTCTAGTTAACAAAATGGTGTCACTTGTGGGGAGTTTCCACTGTTTAGGCACATCAGGGGCTCTCTAAACGTGACATGGCGTCCGATCTCAATTCCAGCCAATTCTGCATTGAAAAAGTCAAACGGCGCTCCTTCACTTCTAAGTTCTGCGGTGCGCCCAAAAAGTGGTTTACCCCCACATATGGGGTATTGGCATATTCAGGAGAAATTGCATAACAAAATTTATGGTTACATTTCTGTTTTTACACTTGTGAAAATAAAAAAAATGGTTCTGGATTAAGATGTTTGCAAAAAAAAGTTAAATGTTCATTTTTTCCTTCCACATTGTTTCAGTTCCTGTGAAGCACGTAAAGGGTTTATAAACTTCTTGAATATGGTTTTGAGAACCTTGAGGGGTGTAGTTTTTAGAATGGTGTCACACTTCATTATTTTCTATCATATAGACCCCTCAAAATGACTTCAAATGTGATGTGGTCCCTAAAAAAAATGGTGTTGTAAAAATGAGAAATTGCTGGTCAACTTTTAACCCTTATAACTCCCTAACAAAAAAAAATTTTGTTTCCAAAATTGTGCTGATGTAAAGTAGACATGTGGGAAATGTTATTTATTAACTATTTTTCATGACATATCTCTCTGATTTAAGGGCATAAAAATACAAATTTTGAAAATTGCAAAATTTTAAAAATTTTCGCCATATTTCCGTTTTTTTCATAAATAATCGCAAGTAATATCGAAGAAATGTTACCACTAACATGAAGTACAATATGTCACGAAAAAACAGTCTCAGAATCAGCGGGATCCGTTGAAGCATTCCTAAGTTATAAGCTCATAAAGTGACAGTGGTCAGAATTGCAAAAATTGGCCTGGTCATTAAGTACCAAATTGGCTCTGTCACTAAGGGGTTAAAGAGAATCTGTAATTTTTCTGACATATCTTTTAGTAAACATTTGTATTTCCCATAAGATAACAATTCTGTAACATTTTCTTAGAACGTTGCATTGTGCCTTTCTTCTGTTATTCCTGAAAGTGTATAAATAAATTAACCATTTGTAAAGAGGTGTTTGGGTTGTAGGGGCTTCCTTCCCAACATGCGACGTACTAGTACTGCTCTGTGTGAACTGAGGTCCCGCAAATTACGATCGTGCGGTTTCACAGTGAGCACCGCGGCGAGTGCGTGCGGGTGTCAGCTGTATGTGACAGCTGACACCCCGCAGCAATGCCAACGATCGGAGCTAGCGCCGATCGTGGGCATTTAACCCCTCTGATGCCGCTATCAGTAGTGACAACGACATTGAGGGGCATTGCGCAGGGACGGGGGCTGCCTGCGCTCTCCCACCGGAACAACGCGTTGTTCCGGTGTTCTGGAAGGAGTCCCCAGATCCAAAATGGCTACGGGGCTCCTTCCGGGTCCTTCACTGAGGTGGCTTGCCGGCGCCTGCTCAGACCAGGCACCGGAAAGCCTGCTGCACTGCCTGTCAGATCGCTGATCTGATACAGTGCTATGCAAAGTGTCAGATCAGCAATCTGATGAAATATAGTGATGTCCCACTCTGGGACAATGTAATAAAGTAAAAAAAAAATAGAATGTATAGAAAAAAAATAGGAAAAACAAAATCCAGCTCACCATACCGACATTCCCAGGAGCTCGGAGCACGGAACCGCTGTGTCAGGGCGTGGACGAACAGGAAAGAGAAGGAGATCCAGCTCAACGAAATAGTGAAAAATCCATAATTTATTTCACTTAAAATATAGTGAAAGGACACTAATTGCATTAAATTGATTACTGTACTGGAAGACCACAGTGATTGGATTTTGAGGAGATAAACTTTGGTTTTGTTTACTATGAAAACGAGGTCGTCGAGCGACAATTTTTTCTGCTCTTTTTAAATGCCAGTCACTGTAGCCTCTCTGCACAAGTCTGTCCTTTATACCCTCAATCTCTTGGGAATAATCTTCCAATGTGCTACAATTACGTTTAGCTCTTACCATCTCCCCTATAGGGATACTTTTGATAGTATGTTTAGGATGGTGACTATTTGCACGCAAAATTGTATTCCCTGCTGTGGTTTTCCGGAAAGTGGAGGTAACAATCGGGGTATTAGGTATCCCCTTTAATTTTAAATCTAGAAACTCTATACACGTGTGGTCCAACGACCAGTAATAAGGATGGACTACTTGATAATTTGTTATCATGCAAACCAGTGGTGTCTCAATGGGTGCCAAATATTCACCTTCCATTGCTAATCTGGTTATGAGTTGGTGGGAAGAATCTTACATATATAATGATGAGAATCCATTTAAAGACTGTATACGATGGTACGGTAGATACATTGATGACCTGATATTTATCTGGAGTTCTGATGTATCTACCGTACAGGATTTAACAAACTATTTAAATTATAATCCATTCAATCTCAAATTTATTTCACGCCAAGACCACACGTGTACAGAGTTTCTAGATTTAAAATTAAAGGGGATACCTAATACCCCGATTGTTACCTCCACTTTCCGGAAAACCACAGCAGGGAATACAATTTTGAGTGCAAATAGTCACCATCCTAAACATACTATCAAAAGTATCCCTATAGGGGAGATGGTAAGAGCTAAACGTAATTGTAGCACATTGGAAGATTATTCCCAAGAGATTGAGGGTATAAAGGACAGACTTGTGCAGAGAGGCTACAGTGACTGGCATTTAAAAAGAGCAGAAAAAATTGTCGCTCGACGACCTCGTTTTCATAGTAAACAAAACCAAAGTTTATCTCCTCAAAATCCAATCACTGTGGTCTTCCAGTACAGTAATCAATTTAATGCAATTAGTGTCCTTTCACTATATTTTAAGTGAAATAAATTATGGATTTTTCACTATTTCGTTGAGCTGGATCTCCTTCTCTTTCCTGATAGAAAAAAAATCCCCAAATAAAGAAAAAAAACAAATACTTTCCAAAAAATCCATTTATTTATGTAAATAAAAAATAAAATAAAAAAAGTACACATATTTGGTATCGCCGCGTCCATAACGACACGCTCTATAAATCTATCCCACTAGTTAACCCTTTCAGTTAACACCGCAAATAAATAAATAAAAAACAAGGCAAAAAACAATGCTTTATCATCATACTGCCGAAGAAAAAGTGCAATAAAATGTGATAAAAAATGTATATAAATAACCATAGTACCGCTGAAAACGCCATCTTTTCCCTAAAAAAAAAGCCGCCATACAGCATCATCATCAGAAAAATAAAACAGTTATAGCTCTCAGAATAAAGCGATGCAAAAACAATTATTTTTTATATAAAATTGATTTATTGTGTAAAAGCGCCAAAACATAAAAAAATATAAATGAGGTATCGCTGTAATTGTACTAACCCGAAGAATAAAACTACTTTATCAATTTTACCACACGTGGAATGGTATAAACGCCCCCCCAAAAGAAATTCATGAATAGCTGGTTTTTGTTCATTCTGCCTCACAAAAATCGGAATAAAAAGCGATCAAAAAATGTCATGTGCCCAAAAATGGTACCAATAAAAACATCAACTCGTCCTGCAAAAACAAGACCTCACATGATTATAAAAGTAAATCAAACCCCGCTTCATCGACCCCTTAGTTAGAAAAAAATATTAAAATTTAAAAAAATTTATTTATTTCTATTTTCCCATTAGGGTTAGGGTTGGGGCTAAAGTTAGGGTTAGTGTTATGACCTGGTGGTTAGGAGCACCCGGAATGACCTGATAGTTAAACCTCATACAGGACGAGCTCTGGGATGTGGGAGCTCTGCTGACCGCAATCCCTAATCCTATCACACACACTAGAAATAGCCGTGGAGCGCTCCTGACCAGACCTAGGCGCCTCGTCACAGCCTAAGAGCTATCTAGCCCTAGAGATAGAAAATAAAGCCTACCTTGCCTCAGAGAAATTCCCCAAAGGTAAAGGAAGCCCCCCACATATATTGACTGTGAGTAAAGATGAAAGTCACAAACGCAGAAATGAAACAGGTTTCAGCAAAGGGAGGCCAGACTTACTAAATAGACAGAGGATAAGAAAGGTAACTTTGCGATCAGCACAAAAACCTACAAAAGACCACGCAGAGTGTGCAAAAAAGACCTCCACACCGACTCACGGTGCGGAGGGGCCACTCTGCATCCCAGAGCTTCCAGCTAGCAAGACAAAATCATGATAACCAGCTGGACAAGAAAACAGTGAACAAATAATGACTATCAGGAACTTAGCTTCTGCAGGAGAAGGCAGATCACCAGAGAGATCCAGGAGCGAACTGAACCAATGCAAAAACATTGACAGATGGCATGGAGTAACGATCTGAGAGGATTTAAATAGAGCAGCCAACCATAGGATAAACCATGTCACCTGTGTAAGGAACCTCAGAAGCAGCAGCTTCACTCATAGCCACCAGAGGGAGCCCATAGACAGAACTCGCCGAAGTACCATTCACAACCACAGGAGGGAGTTCGACAACAGAATTCACAACAGTACTTCCCCTTGAGGAGGGGTCACCAAACCCTCACCAGAGCCCCCAGGCCGATCAGGATGAGCCAAATGAAAGGCACAAACAAGATCGGCAGCATGAACATCAGAGGCAAAAACCCAGGAATTTTCTTCCTGACCATAACCCTTCCACTTGACCAGGTACTGGAGTTTCCATCTCGAAACACGAGAATCCAAAATCTCCACCACATACTCCAACTCCCCCTCGACCAACAGCGGGGCAGGAGGATCAACGGAGGGAATCATAGGCGCCACGTATCTCCGCAACAACGACCTATGGAACACATTATGGATGGCAAAAGAAGCTGGAAGGTCCAAACGAAATGACACAGGATTAAGAACTTCAGAAATCTTATATAGTCCAATGAAACGAGGCTTAAACTTAGGAGAGGAAACCTTCATAGGAACGTGACGAGATGACAACCAAACCAAATCCCCAGCACGAAGTCGGGGACCAACACAACGCCGGCGGTTAGCGAAACGTTGAGCCTTCTCCTGGGACAATGTCAAATTGTCCACATGAGTCCAAATCTGCTGTAACCTGTCCACCACTGCATCCACACCAGGACAGTCCGAAGGCTCAACCTGCCCTGAAGAGAAACGAGGATGGAAACCAGAATTACAGAAAAAAGTAGAAACTAAAGTAGCCGAGCTGGCCCGATTATTAAGGGCGAACTCAGCCAAAGGCAAGAAGGACACCCAATCACCCTGATCAGCAGAAACAAAGCATCTCAGATATGTCTCCAAAGTCTGATTAGTTCGTTCGGTTTGGCCATTAGTCTGAGGATGGAAAGCCGAAGAAAAAGACAAATCAATGCCCATCTTAGCGCAAAAGGACCGCCAAAACCTCGAAACAAACTGGGAACCTCTGTCCGAGACGATGTTCTCTGGAATGCCATGCAAACGAACCACATGCTGGAAAAACAATGGCACCAAATCAGAGGAGGAAGGCAGTTTAGATAAGGGTACCAAATGGACCATCTTAGAGAAGCGATCACAAACCACCCAAATGACTGACATCTTTTGAGAAACAGGGAGATCAGAAATAAAATCCATGGAAATATGCGTCCAGGGCCTCTTCGGGATCGGCAAGGGCAAAAGCAACCCACTGGCACGAGAACAGCAGGGCTTAGCCCGAGCACAAATCCCACAGGACTGCACAAAAGAACGCACATCCCGTGACAAAGAAGGCCACCAAAAGGATCTAGCCACCAAATCTCTGGTACCAAAGATTCCAGGATGACCAGCCAACACTGAACAATGAATCTCCAAGATAACTCTACTAGTTCATCTATCAGGGACAAACAGTTTCTCCATAGGACAACGGTCAGGTCTATCAGCCTGAAACTTTTGCAGCACACGCCGCAAATCAGGGGAAATGGCAGACAAAATGACCCCTTCTTTAAGTATACCCGCCGGCTCCGGAACACCCGGAGAGTCAGGCACAAAACTCCTTGACAGGGCGTCAGCCTTCACATTCTTAGATCCCGGAAGGTATGAAATCACAAAATCAAAACGGGAGAAAAAGAGCGACCATCGAGCCTGTCTAGGATTCAACCGCTTGGCAGACTCGAGATAAGTCAAATTCTTGTGATCCGTCAAGACCACCACGCGATGTTTAGCTCCTTCAAGCCAATGTCGCCACTCCTCGAATGCCCACTTCATGGCCAACAACTCCCGATTGCCCACATCATAATTGCGCTCAGCAGGCGAGAATTTTCTAGAAAAGAAGGCACAGGGTTTCATCACCGAGCCATCAGAACTTCTTTGCGACAAAACAGCCCCTGCTCCAATTTCAGAAGCATCAACCTCCACCTGAAAAGGGAGCGAAACATCTGGCTGGCACAACACAGGGGCAGAAGCAAAACGACGCTTCAACTCCTGAAAAGCCTCTACAGCCGCAGAGGACCAATTGACCACATCAGCACCTTTCTTGGTCAAATCAGTCAACGGTTTAGCAATACTGGAAAAGTTAGCGATGAAGCGACGATAAAAATTAGCAAAGCCCAGGAATTTCTGCAAGCTCTTCACAGATGTCGGCTGAGTCCAATCGTAAATGGCCTGAACTTTAACGGGGTCCATCTCGATAGTAGAAGGGGAAAAAATGAAACCCAAAAATGAAACCTTCTGAACTCCAAAGAGACACTTTGACCCCTTCACAAACAAGGAATTCGCACGAAGGACCTGGAACACCATTCTGACCTGCTTCACATGAGACTCCCAATCATCCGAAAAGACCAAAATGTCATCCAAATATACAATCATGAATCTATCCAGGTACTCTCGGAAGATGTCATGCATAAAGGACTGAAACACAGATGGAGCATTAGAAAGCCCGAATGGCATAACCAGGTACTCAAAATGGCCCTCGGGCGTATTAAATGCCGTTTTCCATTCATCACCCTGTTTAATTCGCACAAGATTATACGCACCACGAAGATCTATCTTGGTGAACCAACTATCCCCCTTAATCCGAGCAAATAAATCAGACAGCAGCGGCAAAGGATACTGGAATTTGACTGTGATCTTATTAAGAAGGCGGTAATCAATACAAGGTCTCAAAGAACCATCCTTCTTGGCCACAAAAAAGAACCCTGCTCCCAATGGTGACGACGACGGACGAATATGACCCTTCTCCAAGGATTCCTTTATATAACTCCGCATAGCGGCATGCTCTGGCACAGAAAAATTAAACAGACGGCCCTTAGGAAACTTACTACCAGGAATCAAATTAATAGCACAGTCGCAATCTCTATGAGGAGGTAGGGCACCAGATTTGGGCTCTTCAAATACATCCCGGTAATCTGATAAAAACTCAGGGACTTCAGAAGGAGTGGAAGGCGAAATAGACAACAATGGAACATCACCATGTACCCCCTGACAACCCCAGCTGGACACAGACATAGAGTTCCAATCCAACACTGGATTATGGACCTGTAACCATGGCAACCCCAAAACGACCACATCATGCAGATTATGCAACACCAAAAAGCGAATATCCTCCTGATGTGCAGGAGCCATGCACATGGTCAATTGAGTCCAGTACTGAGGCTTATTCTTGGCCAAAGGCGTAGCATCAATTCCTCTCAATGGAATAGGATACTGCAAGGGCTCCAAGAAAAAACCACAGCGCCTGGCAAACTCCAAGTCCATCAAATTCAGGGCAGCGCCTGAATCCACAAATGCCATTACAGAATAGGACGACAGAGAGCAAATCAGAGTAACGGACAAAAGAAATTTAGACTGTACCTTACCAATGGTGGCAGACCTAGCGAACCGCTTAGTGCGCTTAGGACAATCGGAGATAGCATGAGTGGATTCACCACAGTAAAAACACAGCCCATTCCGACGTCTGTGTTCTTGCCGTTCAGCTCTGGTCAAAGTCCTATTACACTGCATAGGCTCAGGCCTATGCTCAGAGAATACCGCCAGATGGTGCACAGCTTTGCGCTCACGCATGCGCCAATCGATCTTAATGGCCAAAGACATAGACTCATTCAGACCAGCAGGCGTGGGAAATCCCACCATGACATCCTTAAGGGCTTCAGAAAGGCCCTTTCTGAAAATTGCCACCAGGGCACATTCATTCCACTGAGTAAGCACAGACCACTTTCTAAACTTCTGACAGTACACCTCCGCTTCATCCTGACCCTGACACAAAGCCAGCAAGATTTTCTCTGCCTGATCCACTGAATTAGGTTCATCATAAAGCAATCCAAGCGCCAGAAAAAACGCATCAACATCACGCAATGCCGGATCTCCTGGCGCAAGGGAAAATGCCCAGTCTTGAGGGTCACCACGCAACAAAGAAATAATGATTTTTACCTGTTGAACGGGGTCACCAGAGGAGCGGGGTTTCAAAGCTAGAAACAGTTTACAATTATTTTTGAAATTCAAGAACCTAGATCTATCCCCAGAAAATAAGTCAGGAATAGGAATTTTAGGCTCTAACATAGGATTCTGAACCACAAAATCTTGAATGTTTTGTACCCTTGCAGTGAGATGATCCACACAAGAGGACAGACCTTGAATGTCCATATCTACACCTGTGTCCTGAACCACCCAAAGGT
Organism: Ranitomeya imitator; assembly: GCF_032444005.1. Taxonomy (NCBI): domain Eukaryota; kingdom Metazoa; phylum Chordata; class Amphibia; order Anura; family Dendrobatidae; genus Ranitomeya; species Ranitomeya imitator. The sequence continues at coordinate 386,699,163 of NC_091284.1, forward strand.
CTAGGGGAAAAGAAAGACAAAACACAGTGCAAAGAAAAAAAAATGGTCTCAGAAATTCTGTTATCCCTCTATTGAGATGCATTAATACTTTTGGCCAGCTGTACTGTTATGACCTGGTGGTTAGGAGCACCCGGAATGACCTGATAGTTAAATCTCATACAGGACGAGCTCTGGGATGTGGGAGCTCTGCTGACCGCAATCCCTAATCCTATCACACACACTAGAAATAGCCGTGGAGCGCTCCTGACCAGACCTAGGCGCCTCGTCACAGCCTAAGAGCTATCTAGCCCTAGAGATAGAAAATAAAGCCTACCTTGCCTCAGAGAAATTCCCCAAAGGTAAAGGAAGCCCCCCACATATATTGACTGTGAGTAAAGATGAAAGTCACAAACGCAGAAATGAAACAGGTTTCAGCAAAGGGAGGCCAGACTTACTAAATAGACAGTGGATAGGAAAGGTAACTTTGCGATCAGCACAAAAACCTACAAAAGACCACGCAGAGTGTGCAAAAAAGACCTCCACACCGACTCACGGTGCGGAGGGGCCACTCTGCATCCCAGAGCTTCCAGCTAGCAAGACAAAATCATGATAACCAGCTGGACAAGAAAACAGTGAACAAATAATGACTATCAGGAACTTAGCTTCTGCAGGAGAAGGCAGGTCACCAGAGAGATCCAGCAGCGAACTGAACCAATGCAAAAACATTGACAGCTGGCATGGAGTAACGATCTGACAGGATTTAAATAGAGCAGCCAACCAAAGGATAAACCACATCACCTGTGTAAGGAACCTCAGAAGCAGCAGCTTCACTCATAGCCACCAGAGGGAGCCCATAGACAGAACTCGCCGAAGTACCATTCACGACCACAGGAGGGAGTTCGACAACAGAATTCACAACAGGTTAGGCTTGGGGCTAAAGTTAGGGTTAGGGTTGAGGCTAAAGTTAGGGTTTGGATTACATTTACTGTTGGAATCAGGGTTGGGATTAGGGTTAGGGGTGTGGTTAGTGTTTTGGTTGGGATTAGGGTTAGGGGTGTGTTTGGGTAAGGGTTTCAGTTAGAATTGGGGGGTTTCCACTGTTTAGGCACATTGGGGGCTCTCCAAATGCAACATGGCGTCCGATCTCAATTCCAGCCAATTCTGCATTGAAAAAGTAAAACAGTGCTCCTTCCCTTCTGAGCTCTCCTGTGTGCCCAAACAGGGGTTTACCCTAATATATGGGGTATCAGCGTACTCAAGACAAATTGGACGACAACTTTTGGGGTCCAATTTCTCCTGTTACCTTTGGGAAAATACAAAACCAGGGGTTAAAAAATAATTTTTGTGGAAAAAAAAAAAAAAGATTTTTTTATTTTCGTGGCTCTGTGTTATAAACTGTAGTGAAACACTTGGGGGTTCAAAGTTCTCACAACACATCTAGATAAGTTCCTTGGGGGGTCTAGTTTCCAATATGGGGTCACATGTGAGGGGTTTCTACTGTTTAGGTAAATCAGGGGCTCTGCAAATGCAACGTGACGCCTGCAGACCATTCCATCTAAGTCTGCATTCCAAACGGCGCTCCTTCCCTTCCGAGCTCTGCCGTGCACCCAAACAATGGTTCTCCCCCACATATGGGGTAACAGTGTACGCAGGACAAATTGGACAACAACTTGTGCAGTCCAATTTCTCCTGTTCCCCTTGGGAAAATAAAAATTGGGGGCTAAAATATAATTTTCGTGGAAAAAAATATATTTTTTCTTTTCATGGCTCTGCATTATAAACTTTAGCGAAACACTTGGGGGGTCAAAGTTCTCACAACACATCTAGATAAGTTCCTTGGGGGGTCTACTTTCCAATATGGGGTCACTTGTGGGAGTTTCTACTGTTTAGGTACATCAGGGGCTCCGCAAACGCAATGTGACGCCCGCAGACCATTCCATCAATGTCGGCATTCCAAAACAGTGTTCCTTCCCTTCTGAGCTTTCCCATGCGCCCAAACGGTGGTTCGCCCCCACATATGGGATATCTGCGTACTCAGTACATATTGGACAACAGCTTTTGGGGTCCAATTTCTCCTGTTACCCTTGGAAAAATAAAAAATTGTGGGCTAAAAGATCATTTTGGGGGAAAAAATGATTTTTGAATTTTCATGGCTCTACATTCTAAATTTAGTGAAACAATTGGGGGTTCATAGTGCTCACCACACATCTAGATAAGTTCATTAGGGGTCTTCTTTCCAAAATGGGGTCACTTGTCTGGGCTTTCCACTGTTTAGGCACATTAGGGGCTCTCCAAACACGACATGGTGTCCGATCTCAATTCCAGGCAATTTTGCTTTGAAAAGTCAAACGGCGCTCCTTCCCTTCCGAGCTCTGCCATGCGCCCAAACAGTGGTTTACCCCCACATATGGGGCTTTGGCTTACTCACAACAAAATATACAACGACTTTTGTGGTCCAATTTGTCCTCTTACCTTTGGAGAAATAAAAAATTTGGGGCAAAATATCATTTTTGTAAAAAGATATGATTTTTTTTACTGCTCTACATTATAAACTTCTGTGAAGCACTTGGAGGTTGAAAGTGCTCACCACACATCTTGATTAGTTCCTTAGGGGATCTACTTTCCAAAATGGTGTCACTTTGGGGGGTTTCCACTGTTTAGGCACATCAGAGGCTCTCCAAACACAACATGGTATCCGATCTCAATTCCAGCAAATTTTGCATTGAAAAGTCAAATGGCGCTCCTTCCCTTCCGAGCTCTGCCATGTGCCCAAACAGTGGTTTACCCCCACATATGGGGTATTGGCGTACTCAGGACAAAATGTACAACAATGTTTGTGGTCCAATTCCTCCTGTTACCCTTCATAAAATGAAACAAATTGGATCTGAAATAAAAATTTTGTAAAAAAAAGTAAAATGTTCAATTTTTTTTAAACATTCCAAAAATTCCTGTGAAGCACCTGAAGGGTTAATAAACTTTTTGAATGTGGTTTTGAGTACCTTGAGGGGTGAAGTTTTTAGAATTGTGTCACTTTTGGGCATTTTCTGTCATATAGACCCCTCAAAGTGACTTTAAGTGTGAGGTGGTCCCTAAAAAAATGGTTTTCCAAATTTTGTTGTAAAAATGAGAAATCGCTGGTCAAATGTTAACCCTTACAACTTCCTAACAAAAAAATTATGTTTCCAAAATTGTGCTAATGTAAACCAGACATGTGGCTAATTTTATTTATTAACTATTTTGCATGATATGACTCTCTAATTTAAGGGCATAAAAACTAAAAGTTTAAAATTTACAAAATTTTCAAAATTTTCACCAAATTTCAGTTTTTTTCACAAATAAACGCAAGTCAAATTGAAGAAATTTCACCACTCCCATAAAGTACAATATGCCACAAGAAAACACTCTCAGAATCACCAGGATCCGTTGAAGTGTTTCAGAGTTATGACCTCATAAATTGACAGTGGTCAGAATTGAAAAAAATGGCCTGGTCAGGAAGTTAAAAACAGGCTTCGGGGTGAAAGGGTTAAATACAGTTTTTTATGATACAGTGGCTCTTGGTAGAAGAGTAAGTTTCCACTCAAGGATGATGGTAAAAATACAGGCATAGAGAAAAGACAGTTCAAAACAGCTTTCCTCATGAAGAGGCAACAAGCTTGATGATTACTGTGTCTTACAAGAGGCAACGGTGGGCTGACATTTGCAAAACTTTACAAACTGACAATCTCTTCAGGAATGCCTCATTGACTCTTGCATAGTCTTTGATCCCAGTTCAGTGCTGCACACTCTTACAGAGCCTGTCACCGCTCCCTTTTTGGCCACCTCTCTTTTAGCATAACTTGTCTGATCCTGTCAGTCCGTTTTACTCTGAAATCAGTATCCACGCCAAATTTGTTGTGGCAAATCTCGTCACTTGTAGGACGCTGAATACAAAGTCACTTTGTTGTGAACTTCTCGCCTCTTGTGAGCAGCTATACTTGAGCTATTTGGTGGATATGCTCTTCACTAACAGGAATAAGCCTTTTTTCTCTTTTCTTTACTATCAATACTCTTTCTCAATATGCAGGATGTATACAGTATGAAACGTTTTATATGCTCCTCTATGACCTTCTCCAGCCCTGGAGTAACACACCATTTATGCTGAGTACTACTCACCCCCACTTGCTAGTTATGAACCACACACTTCTGTTGGATCACACAGATTATACTTCTGACTAGTTGTTGGATTTTCATGTATCTGTAATCTACTGGTGGGAAAAATGAACCTCTTGTGCTTGTCAGCAGTGTTACCAGTAAGGCTAGTTATGCCACCCTTTGCTCTACGCATGTAATCTAGTAAGGTGGTGTATAATATTAAAGGATACAATGCAGCCTTCACCTACAATGTAGTATCCTGCCCAATTGACTAGGGCTTTTTTGCAATATATTTTCACTTACTCAGTTACGCAGTCACCAAATTGTCGCACAATTTGGAGGACATCTGTCGCACATTAGTCCTAGCAGTCACATAATTCAATGTCAATAACAACTGTTAACGCAGTGCGTACCTAACTGAAGCAGCATGATACTTCCTAACAGTGAGACATTGACGTGGGTACACAGCAGGTGTAACTCAACATACAATAGCATAATGCATGTCATAACTGTGACATTTGCATAGCAATAAAACAACTTTGTTAACCAGGTGGCATCTCCGTGACAACGGGGTTAATGGCAACTTTTAGAAACCGGTGAAGGATTTTTCAGTCACACAGTTCAGAACGTAATATTGTAATTCATTGTAAGATGGAGGAGGGTTTTCAACTTTCTGGATACTGGGTTTTATCATTTTTCTTGTCCGCATGTTGTGATTTGCCACAGTTTGACAGTGTCAGTGCTTATTGGACAGTTCTCAAACTGTGTATGTACTGAGCATGCTAAATTGATGAGGGAAATGGTAACTGCCAGTGACAATTATCATTGTATTCACATATTTCTAGGATGATAAACAGAGAAAGGCATGGCACAAGCTTCTGAGAAAAGGTGCTCCAGAATTCTTAATTTATGGAGAATACAATTATTATTTACTAAATGGTGGCCCGATTCTAACGCATCGGGTATTCTAGAATATGCATGTCCACGTAGTATATTGTACAGCCACGTAGTATATTGCCCAGCCACGTAGTATATTGCCCAGCCACGTACTATATTGCCCAGCTACGTAGTATATTGCCCAGTGACGTAGTATATTGCCCAGTGACGTAGTATATTGCCCAGCCACATACTATATTGCCCAGTCACCTAGTATATTGCCCAGTCACATAGTATATTGCCCAGTCACGTAGTATATTGCCCAGCCACATAGTATATTGCCCAGTGATGTAGTATACAGCACAGAGCCACATAGTATATTGCACAGCCACGTAGTATATTGGCCAGTCACGTAGTATATTGCCCAGCTATGTAGTATATTGCCCAGCCACGTATGTCACAGGTTAAAAAATAAAAAATAAACCTTCCGAGGGAGCCCTTGTAGTCATGTCGCCTGTGAGTGGTGCACTCGGTGGGTTCCGGTCCCAGGGTTGGTAGCGCAGGACCCGTGATGACATCGCGGTCACATGACCGTGATGTCATGGCAGATCCTTCTCACGCAGGCGCGCAGGACTTGTGATGAGGTCGCAGTCACATGATCGTGACGTCATGGCAGGTCCTTGTTGCATACCATCCTTGCCACCGGAACCTGCCGCTTGCATGGAGCGGTTACCGGAGCGTGGCGAGGAGTGGGAAATTTGGCGGAAGGGGAGTATATAATGATTTTTTTATTTTTTTATTATTTTTAACATTAGATCCTTTTACTATTGACGCTGCATAGGCAGCATCAATAGTAAAAACTTGGTCACACAAGGTTAATAGCGGTGGTAACGGAGTGAGTATGGCTAGGTTCACATTGCTAACGGAATGCGCTAACGCAATGTCCAAAAAGGGATTGCGTTTAGCGATCCTGCTAGCGCAGATGCCCGATCTGCGCTAGCGAGAAACGGACCTCGAACGCTGCAAGCAGCGTTCGATGTCCGTCAGAAAATAACGGGACATCGCTAACGCATGCCAAAAATGGCATATGTTAGCGAAGCGTTAGGTACATTGCGGTCAATGGGTGCGCTAACGGATCCGTTACATAGCGTTAATTGCGCCACGTAATGGATTCCGTTAGCAGACACCCACTAACGCAATGTGAACCCAGCCTTACCCGTTGCATAACACTGTCCGTTACCGCTGGCAATAACCCTGTGTTAGCGGTGACCGTACGGGAGTATGTGGGCGCTGGGCACTGACTGCGGGGAGTAAGGAGCGGCCATTTTCTTCCGGACTGTGCCCGTCACTGATTGGCCGTGGCTGTTTTGCCGCGACCATTCAGCGTCTTGGATTTCCTTGACAGACAGAGGCCGTGACCAATGAATATCCGTGACAAACAGACAGAAAGACAGACAGACGGAAGTGACCCTTTGACAATTATATAGCAGATGTCCAACAGAAAGATAAAGGGCAGCACTCACCGTACCGGTCGTGATTCTTTATTCAAAGTGCATTAAAATATAGCTGTGGGGAGAAGAGGTGGAGACAATGACAGGACTATGGACGTTTTGTTCTACAAATGCTTCCACGGGTCCAATTACTATTTATACAGACATATTTCAACTTGTGAAAACTACAGATATAGAATGAGACTATTGCCATTAAAACCAGCTTTTTTCCTGACAAACTTTAGATCACAATAAATCTTGTGAATACAATTCTTATTATGCTAGCTTTAAATATTTTTTATATTGACTTGATTTTTTTTATTAATAAAGAGTTAAAATGCTTGATGCTACTGAATTCAGCTTTGCTAGGATAGTTGTCTGTTCTGACCAATTTGCCCACTAAATGATAGCACAAAGCCCTGGCTAGAGACTCTACCGTCCTTCAGAGGCTTCTGTGAAAACAGCATGGTAGGGGTAGGCCTCAGGCTTCTTCCTGTGGTGGAGAATGCTGATGATGCACAACTCTCAAGTCACTGAGCTGGCGATCAGCAAACATGACTTTATAAGATCCCTACAGATACATATACGGTATCCCACAGAACATACCACTCATAATTCATCAAGTAAGCAAAAATAACAAATAGTTATAGAAAAAGCTATGAAAGAAAAGAAAGAGTGTGCATGAAAAGTAGAACTCCTAAGGCCTGGTTTTAAGTCAGCTCTTCTACAGTTAAGGGGAGTGGAAAGTTCTGTGACTCCTGGTGTTGTTTTCTGTCATTTTCTATTATTTTTAACATCATGATATTTTTTTAATCTTTTTATGTTTTGCCATCTGTGTATTTTTTAGCTGGAAAACAAAACCTTTCAAAAATTCATGAACAATTCCTACAAATATATTTTTCTAACGAAAAGTTCTGGGACAGGGTATTGTAACACAAAGTGTCAGGAAAATATGCACATATAAAAGACTCTTTTCTATCTAGGTCCCATAAGGACCTTACCTGGACCCATTGAAGCATCTGATGGACCGTGGTCCTTCGCTGCACCTGCTCCCCTGCATTCATGTACTACATGCATTGAATAAAGAAAGGATTATTTTACTGCATCACGGAGTGCCATATATTTTTTCCCCTTTGGCCTGGACTTTGTACTACTCTGATCGTTTCAGGTGTTGCACCTGTGATTTTGCGAGCCGCACACTGCAGGTCCGCCAAGCTTGACAAGGTATGCTTTAAGTTGTTTGGTGCTGGTTTTTCTAATTTTACTTATCATTACAAGTTTGTTTATCAGCAAATAGAGGCCACATGGCCTGCATATACTACTGTGGATGCTCCATGTACATGGCTCTGATGGGTTTGTATTGGACTTAGTTTAGGTCTTAGAGACACTTCTGGTAGATTCTAATATACTGCGCAACTTCTGCTAAATAGTTTATTTTTGTACCTGTACCTGCATTAAACCCTCCACAACATGCTCCGTACATGTATGTTGCATGTCAGGTCTCCTCCTTTAATGTGGGCTCTGGCACTGAACCCACATCTTTTCCGGCACATATCAGCTGATTTTATCAGCTGACATGTGTCCTTAACAGCCGCGTGTGGAATCGCAATCCATCCGAGGCTGTTACATGTTAAATTTTGCTGTCAATCTCTGACAGTGGCATTTATCATACTTGCGTTAGAAGTACTCACAAACCCCATCTATCGACGCCCATGTCACATGACCCTGGGTCACCGATGTGTTGGCATGACAACCCGGGGTCTTCAACCAAATAGCTCTGAGCGCCGCCCAACGTGATCATTTAGCTACACATTTTAGCTACATAAATCACCCCTCATTCGCCCCATTCAAAATAAAACAATTTGAAAAAAATACACGTATTTGGTATTGCCTCATTCAGAAACGCCCAAAATATTAATATGTAAAAGGAATTAATCAGATTGGTGAACACCTTAACGAGAAATTGCACTTTTTTTTGCAATTTCACAGCACTTGGAATTTTTATCCTTATTTTCCAGTACATTGAATGGTAAAATCAATGGAGTCATTTAAAATTACAACTCGTCCCACAAAAAAGCCCTCACATGGCCATATTGATGGAAAAATAAAAAAAATGACTCTGAGATGAAGATGAGCAAAAAACAGAAACGCAAGAGTGGAAAATGGCCTGGGGGTGAAGGGGTAAAAGATCAAACAAGATGACGACAACTTACAAAATGCTGGCAGTCAAGTTACGTGTAAATATACAGTACATAGATATTGTGACAGGGTCATTGGCAATGTATGTGAAGGGAGATACAGTATGTGTCACAAAGGTTGATATAAAATGTGATCTGAAACCTAGAAGCTTCTCTTCCAACATGTTGTGTACTGAAGGGTTAATTGGCCATGACAAAGGGTTTTTTTTGTGAGTAGATGTAAGAGACGGGCAGGATGCCTACTCACTATATCTCCGCCTCAAGGGGGTAATTGGTGAAGTTAAATGTCCAGCTACTGAGTTTTTTTCTCTGCTGTGTGTTTGGAGGCAAGGAAATCTCCAGTCAGCAGTTCCTGTTGGAGCTGAAGGTTTACTGTATCCTGAGCGGGCAAATCCCGCAGGCATATGGTATATGCTGTAAGTTATCTTTTGTTTTGCCTTTATGCCAGAAATGCCATGTTTATTTAGTTAAATCCTGCACTGCTACTAGTTGTCATTCCAGGAATTCCTGTATATAAAGTGTTAGGAGTCGAGTTTCCTCTGCTGCACAGGGGGAATCTCGATCCGTGTCTGCTGCGGTCTCCCATTCTGCTTCGGCCGCAGTGGGCTCTGCTCAACGGAGGCGTCGCTCCCAGCGTCTTGCTGGGACTGATTCTGTGCAGGAGGTTACTGCTGCCTTTTCTGGCTCTCCTGTTGTACCCTGCACTGATCTGCGGCGAGCGGGCTTCTCTGGGACTAAGTCCTTATTTGCACACACTGAGCATGCCCAGGGCAAGATCTCCCGTTGGAGATCGAGGGTCACATGCTCAGGCACTGCAGCACATCCCATTGGTCCTCTTGGCAGGTCCTGAAAGGGCAAAACCTCTGTAGCTGCTTCCTGTGCAGCAACTATATAAACTGTGCATGACCGCACGGCCATGCGCTAGTATTGTCTTGATATTATGTGTGTGTGTAGATGGATGTATGTCGATGGATAAAAGCTCCTAAGTATCCCTCCCTAGAGTTGTTGACTGCTCGCGGATGATGGTAGCTATCTAGCGCCCGACTAGCCATCTGCACGTAACACACATCACAGCGTCCTGTTGCTGTGTCCGCCAGTACGGCGCCGTGCGCTTCCTCTGCGCTTTCCTTACCCAAGCCTGGGTGGTTAGTGGCGTCCGTCAGTGCGGCACCGCACGCACTCTTGTGCCTATAGATTCTGTTTTATAAGTTTCCTTACACACCCAGTTGCGGTGTTGTACCAGCAAGTGTCTAATCGGACTTCAATCCTGTGTAGGGGTTGAGTTCGCTGACTCCTTGCTCGCGCTCTATGTGCGGTACTGCGCTCCTGTGATGCAACAGGATCGCTTCCTTCACGCAGGGTGAAGTTAACCCATGTGTGTATTCTTAGTACCGCCATATAGTACGTCTTACTAGCAGCAGGGTCTTTTACCTGCACGGTGGACCTCGGACTGCGAACGCACCTAGTTTCATATCATCTTTACTTGGTGCGTTCCGCCGGTCCTTAACATAAAGGGTGGGCCATTTATATGGATACACCTAAATAAAATGGGAATGGTTGGTGATATCAACTTCCTGTTTGTGGCACTTTAGTATATGGGAGGGGGAAAACTTTTCAAGATGGGTGGGGACCATGGTGGCCATTTTGAAGTCGGCCATTTTGGATCCAACTTTATTTTTTCCAATGGGAAGAGGATCATATGACACATCAAACTTATTGAGAATTTCACAAAAAACAATGGTGTGCTTGGTTTTAACATAACTTTATTCTTTCATGAGTTATTTACAAGTTTATGACCACTTATAAAATGTGTTCAAAGTGCTGCCCATTGTGTTCGATTGTCAAAACAACCCTCTTCTCCCACTCTTGACACACTGATAGCAACACCGCAGAAGAAATGCTAGCACAGGCTTCCATTATCCGTTGTTTCAGATGATCTCGTATCTTCACAGCATAGACAATTGTCTTCAGATGACCCCAGCATCTGAAGCAACGGATACTGGAAGACAGGCTGAATACATGTGGGGGTTGCCTGTTTATTAGGGAATTCCCACATGTATTCAGCCTGTCTAACAGTCGCAAATCATGCAGCTGCGGTGACAAAAACTAAATATTCAGCACGCCAAAATACTCAGAGACCACCGGAGCATGATCGGGGAAACCCAAGTAATGAGTATACTTGCTCATAACTAGTATCTGCAAATATGACTTGGATTTTTATGTTTTATCGTTTTGGAAGGTTCTTCATCAAATGTGGAATATATTTGCTGGTGAAATGTTTTAGTTACACATTTGGCCTGCCATTTATAGAATTTATAATCTACATTTTAACCCCTTAGAGAAGGAGCCAAATTTTTGAAATCTGACCAGTGTCACTTTATGTGATAATAACTCTAGAACGCTTCAACATACGCCAGTGATTTTGAGATTGTTTTTTGTAAAACATTATACTTTATGATAATGGTAAATTTATGTTGATATGTTTTGTGTTTATTTATAAAAAATATCAGAAATTTGAGAAAAATGTAAAAAAAATAGCAATTTTTGAACTTTGAATGATTATCCCTTTAATCCAGATGGTCATACCACAGCAAAACATTAATAAATAACATTTATTACATGTCTGCTTTACATCAGCACCATTTGTAAAATGTTCTTTTGTTTTGTTAGCATTTTAGGAGGTTTAAAAATGTAGCTTTAATTTTTCATTTTTTTCAAGAAAATTTACAAAATTTATTTTTTAGGGACCTATCCATGTTGGAAGTGCCTTTAGGGGTCCCATATATTGGCAAACCCCCAAAAGTGATACCATTTTAAAAACAGCACCCCCTGACATTGAAAACTTCAGGTAGTTTATTAACCCTTGAGGTGATTTTCAGGAATTAATGCAAAGTGGCACGACAGAAATGAAAATGTGTATTTTTACCACCTAAATGCCTCTAAGTTCTGAACAGGTTGCAACAGCCGTCAGACTAAGGCCGCTATTTGGCCGTGAGTTGCCATGGCAAACATCAGGACTACACAATCATGATCTGAGGGCACCAATTGGGATAAAGAGGAAGCCCCCACACTCTGTTAACCATTTATATGATGTTGTCACTATTGACAGCAGCATGTAAGGGGTTAAACAGATTTGGATGGTGCAAACACTGATAGTGGCTGATGCAGCAAGTTGACAGATATAGTGTACAGCTGACAGCTGCTGGATTGTCACCTGTATGGGGAGGCTATTCTCTTATATATCAGGTCAGTTAAAAGATGTATTGGCGGTCATTAAGGGGTTAAGTTACCTCTAGATAAAACCCATAAAACTCATATTCTCTATTTTTTTTCTTTTTCGAGGTAAGACCATGCCAACTCAGATTCCACACACTGCAATAAACTCACCTATGTCAGGTGGCCAGTCGGCACCATTGGAAGGTGGGGTTAAAATTGCTTGTGATAGCCAGTACATTTATCATTATCCTTGGATGAAGACTGAATAGATTATTGGTTTGAAAATGGCTCAAAACATAATGCTTCTATTCTTCAATTACTTTCAGCAGAAAAATTCTAAGTGCTATTTATTTTGAAAGACTATCAACCCCTCAAAATTACAATTCACAACAATTACATTTCACAAGTAAAGACCTGAAAGATGTTAAAACACACCATACACAAATGTTATGTTTTAGAAATTCAACTATACCAAGATTAGTGAAAGAATTCGAAAAAAGATGTGCTTTTATGTTATTTGGTATGCAAATTGGACTAGCAGAACAAAAGAATTAAAGAAACAAATTACGGTACTAATCTTGCTAAAGAGTTATTGGGTCCTTCTTCGAGATATCTAGTTTTTAAACTTGCGTTTAATTGAGCCTTGAGCGTGATGTTCTACTCCAAACTTAGCTAGTCTGTTTAAGGAGAACCAGTACTGTCCTCACTTTGTTATTAGGAAACTGGAATGCATATAATATTACAAATGTTTTTCATTTTTGGTTGGGTGCCAGTGAAAACTCTCGGATCAGTTGTCATTCTCTTCAGTGAAAACCAGGTCCACTGCTTACATCATATATATTTTATACTGCCAACACAACATGTTCTCTGGCATGATTTTATTGTTTATCAATTATATACTAGTTTTTTTTTACCAAACTGAAAAGCAAGTTCCCTGATGACATTACATAAAGTACATCTAATCCAGTAAGGTAGTTCACATCTCTGAGACTTCTAAACCTAAATCAATTATTCCTAGCTCTTGGAGAAAGCTGTAGTATAGACCCAGTGGTACATATACACATCATACTGCCTATGAAAAGATTCATAAGCTGTATCGAAAATTTGCCTCATATTTTTAATATTAACAATAGACTCCTCATCATTGAAATTGGAACAGCAAGAAGGAAGCGTCATGGCTCAGATTCAATAGACATGTTGATGATATGCACATGATGAAAAATGGATACAAACTTCTCAAATATATTGATTTATTCAGCATGCAAAAATATGCATGCCTTAAAATACTATCTGTGAGGTTATTAATGGTTGACTGAGGAATGTACTGCCATGTTGAATACTCTTGGTTACATAAATCAATATCTGCTATATGATGTCCCATGATGCAGGCCATGGTAACAAGTTTAAGCTACGCAAGCTCACCACAATAGCATGAGCAACATGTAGTCTGGCATTTTGTTGAACCACATCCACTGGAACACTGTGGAAAAATGTCCGTGCCACTTTTTCTACCATGGAATCAATGTACAGGGGTTCAGTTACCATACATTTTTGCCAGTCCAGACCACCGTTCCAGAATTTTGTCTATCACACTGCTCCTGCTCCCAGAATTATGCTATAGGGAGGCATAATATCCTATCACTGGGCCCCTCTAGTCTTTATTTCTAGTTCAGTAACAGCTCAGGGTTGAATTTATTTAGTCATGGAACCAGTAGTACAATCATTTCTCCAATATGTCTGAGGAGTCATTTTTCAAAATGACAATTCCATACTCATGATACTGTCAACAGCCTGCATAGCTTAAATGTTCTACCATGGCCTGCAGCATCTCTGGACTTGTTTCATGTTGAACAAATCTGGTTGACCTTTGCAACAGGAGTTGCCACCAGCAGACCATGATGATTTGCATGTCCAAGTGCATTCAGCATGGCAGAACATTCCTCAGAAAATTGACAACTTAATTCATAACAATCCGAGGTGTGCAAGTGTGGTTATTTCTAAGCGTGGAGGTAAAACTTGTTACTAAATGTATCAAGATGTTTTTGAAAATTTTGTTTCCATTTTTCATCATTTTCATGTCATTAACATTTCCATCATGTCACAACTTTTCCTTCTTAGTGTTGACATTTCAATGTTGAGGAGTGTAGAGATAATAATGTTTTCGAAACCCCTTTCAAATACTTTAAAAAAAACAGTTTTGAAGGAGGCATGCTATGGCAAGTAAAATTCAGAAAATGGTAATTCACTTATATCATGCACCATAAATAAATGTACTGTAATTAAAATAATGTGTAAGCCTTCCAAGGAAATTCACTTAGGACAACAAAGAAATAAAGCTGGTGGCAGGATCAAACTCCCCAATTCCCGTTTAGTATAGGGTAGTGGCATTAAGTATAAAGTATTAAATACATGTGTCCTATTAGGGGTTTCTTGTTTTAGACATGTACAGCACCATAGAATCAATAGTGCTATATAAATCAATAGTTATAATAGACAACCCCTTTAAATGATTGTATCTAATACTGAATGGGTAAAATCTGAGAAATCTGTATATCATGTACATGTATGTAAATCCTTGTGTACATATTGCAGGTTCACATTATAGAATTTGCTGCAATTTTTAACCACCGTGCGCTAAACTAAGCCTTTTTATTTTTTATTAGGCTCATGTCAAGAGACCATCATAGCATCTGTTAATACTTTTGTTTTTAACCAAACTGATCCTAGGAAAATGAAAAATAAACATTAACAATTTTCTTCATCAATTTAGCGTCTAATATAAGTGTGAATTTAGCCTTTTAGCTACAATTTTCATCGTGTCTACGGCTCAATATTTTTAATTTTAATTTAACTCCACGGAGGCACATTAACAATGCATGAACAAGGCGAAGAATTTCATGGCCCAAGTAAACCATTTCACATGAAACAGAATGCATTGCGTTTCTACAACAGCATATGGAGGCTATAAACTCATGCACACGCTGCAAGACACTAGCTCTGTTATCTGCTTTATGTCCTTTTTTTCTCTTTAATTTTCTTGGGTATTGCATTTATTAAAACAAAACCAAGTTAAGTGAAGCTAAAGATTGTAATGAAATCCAGCTGTCAGGCAGGAAAACGATTTAAATAAAATTACCGTCGTACACAAGCGAGGAGAAAATGTGCTACAGCTTGGAAATCTTTGAAAAAAAAAAGCCATCAAAGCAGCCCGAGCAATAGAGTACAGTATGAAGAGGAAATGTCTTCGGCCACGATTTCGAAAGGGAAAGCCTGTAATCCACATATCCACATACACGCTGAAGCTTATTGCATTCCTGTATCTCTAGATTTGAGTAGGCAATATGGGAACCATTGGTGGCAATAGAAATCAAAGGCTAAAGAGTCGTTTTCAACCATGGATGAGTGGAACCATGGAAGTTCTGGTTCTGGTACCTGACCCAAACTTTATTCCAAAGTTCTGTTCAGGTACCAGAACTGTACGAAACTTGAGCCAGAACCTGGACCCAAATGAAAACAATGGAAACCTGAACTTTTGAACTGAAAAATCTCTCTCTCTCTCTCTCTCCCTTCCCCTCTCGGAAATTCCTTGGATCTCTAAAGATTGCAACAGACTTCCGGGAGTCCGTGTTCGCGTTTATCACCAGACACTAACTATCTGACACTAACCTTGAACTTTTAAGTTTGGGTTCGCTCATATCTATTTGCAACATGTCAAAGGGAACATGTGACTTGATTCTAGTGGAAGCATAAACCAGAGCCAGGCTGCACAATTGCAGCCGGATATATTTTTCTGTGAAATGCTCCGGTGCTTCAGAGCAAATAGATTTTGAGGAACCGGTGGGAGATCATAGACAAAGAGGAGACCAGTCTAGCTCCGCTCCGGTCCATCTTCTCTCAGCCATTCCTAAAGTGAGAAATCTATCAATTACCTGGAGCAATGCTGGCTGGAGACCATACCCATAGATTAGACTAGTCTGGCTCCTGTGATTATAATGTTCCTGCGTTCCAGAGAACTATATACACAGCTGCAATCACCCCTTCATACACGGATTCATAATGCCAAAGGATTGGACAGCATGAATCAAATGGCAGATTCCCTTTAATGTTTCTGTGATCAGGACCACACATCAGATTTTAAAGAGTTATTACACCCAACAGCTTAATGCAGACTATCAGCTCAGCCTATAGAGACTATGGTTAGCTAGCGTATTGGCAATTTTTATTTATGCGAAATATATCCTCTCCTCTTGGTCTGCAGTTGCAAGGAGTCTGGAGCTCTGTTTACACTACACTTTACCTACCATTTAAAGGGACTTTTTATTTTACTCACTTACATAGCACCATTAATTCCTCAGCGCTAACAAACTCCTTGTTTGGATTTGATCAGAAGACCCCAGCATTACTAGGCTACGGCGCTGACCAGGGAGTCACTGGGCTGTCCAGAAGTTCATGTACTTGCTGCCAAAACAAAGCTAATTTCCTGATTGGAACTTGTCTGCTGATTATGAATAATTCCTTTTGATTTTAACTGTGTAGATTGTTCTATTTTGCTACTTGCCTTACCTTGCCTTGCCATTACCCCACAGATTAATCTTTATCACCAATAACACTATCGCATTATCCAAGCTAACAGGGTCCCTTTAAGAGTAATGTTGTAAAAGCAGTTAGCAAGATATAATGGGGATACATTGAAACCAGTCTGAGTTAACTAATGCTTTGGTGTTTAATGGATTACATGGGATTATTATTTATTATATCTAAATAGTGTTACATCAAAGCATAAGTTAGGAATAAATTTAGTGGAAAGAATGTCAGAAAGAAATTAATGATAGCACTATGTTGAAGCGAGCTGTACCCTGTAGAGATAAATAAAATATTTGTTGTCCAGCTTTCTAAAATACATTCATGTTAGTAGATAAATAAACACTTTGAGAATAGCAGTGACAAAAATTTCTGCATCGGCATGCATTAAATAGTTTACAGTCTGCTTTTTGCGCCTTAATACTTATTTTACTAAATTGATTTATTTAATTAAGAAATGTATTGAGAAATATACATTTTCTGAAAATAAACCAACATAAAAGTGTTTGATAAGAATATCTTTTTATTGACACATAAAAAAACATAAGACAACATAAGACAATGAATTCAAAGGATAGATCTGTATCTGAAAGTCAAATATGTTCCATACTAAATGGAGGCCTGGTGCTATCGCATCGGGAGGGTGGTAATGTCACGATTGGGGCAGGCTTTGCAGCTTTGAGAATCTCTCCCCCTAATGTGCTCACCCACCTATCCACTCTCTCTTTCCCCATGTGCTGACTTCTGCACATGCGCTCCTACTGTACAAAGATGGCAGCGGTCGGTGAATCATTCGGCTGATCCTGGCGTGATCGCGGTGTGTTCGCGACGGTGTTCCGCTGGTGGTACCGTGCAAGAGGCTGCGTACGGCATATACAGTGTGTGTGTATATGTGTGTGGTGCGTACGGTGTATACAGTGTGTGTATGTTTGTGGTTCATACGGCGTATGCAGTGTGTGTGTGTGTATGTGTGTGGTGCGACAGTGTTCCTCTGGTGCTATCATGCAAGAGGCTGGTACCACCTGCAGTTTCCATATTGAGGCACCCATCATTTGGGTGGCCCATTATAGTGGTCGGTGAACTTCCACCTCTTGGAATTCTGGGATCCGGACACATCTGGATGAAACAGGATGTGAAAACATTACAAGATAAGCATATATTAAGATAAGGCACTAAATACTGATAATTACGTTAAATTATTTATCACATTTGGCCAGACAAAACTTTGAATATAAGTTTATGACACGGGCTTGAGTGCATGATCAAAGGCTAGCTAGCATCCTATGGGCCACAGCGTAGAATTTGGACCTAGAACCCCACCTACGTATTGGTCAAATATTTTAGCCCTTGTAGCATTCTAAATCCTATAAAGCCATATGAGTTGCCCCCCCATAATGTAATAATGTTACCCATCCTGTTTTAATGTCACCCATCCTGGAACCTTTCCTGGTATAATGACCTCCATCCTAAGCACATTTCTGCTATTATGCCCCCCATACTGAACCCCTTCCTATAATAATGTCACTATCCTGGCTTCCTTCTGGTATAATGTCTGCCATCATGGACCTTTCCAGTAATATATGTCCACCTTACTGGGCCCCATCCAGTAATATCTCCCATTCTGTTGCAATGTCTACGTCCTGGCCATCCAGTAATATATGTCCCCTATTCTGGGAACCTCGCACTAACATATGTCCTCCATCCTGGGTCTCTTCCTGTAATAATGTCCCCCATTCTGGTATATTATCTGTTATGAAAGGCAATTCAGTACTACAATGGACATAGCGGTCAGAGCACATACGGTGATCTGACAATAACCCAAAATCATAGAACGAGCTCTGAGACGTGGGAACTCTGCAGACCGCAATCCCTAATCCTCTCCAAACAACACTAGAGGCAGCCGTGGATTGCGCCTAACTCTGCCTATGCAACTCGGCACAGCCTGAGAAACTAACTAGCCTGAAGATAGAAAATAAGCCTACCTTGCCTCAGAGAAATACCCCAAAGGAAAAGGCAGCCCCCACATATAGTGACTGTGAGTTAAGATGAAAAGACAAACGTAGAGATGAAATAGATTCAGCAAAGTGAGGCCCGACTTTCTTAACAGATCGAGGATAGAAAAGGTAACTTTGCGGTCTACACAAAACCCTAAAGAAAACCACGCAAAGGGGGCAAAAAGACCCTCCGTACCGAACTAACGGCACGGAGGTACACCCTTTGCGTCCCAGAGCTTCCAGCAACAAATTAGACAAGCTGGACAGAAAAAATAGCAAACAAATAGCAAAGAAGAACTTAACTATGCAGAGCAGCAGGCCACAGGAATGATCCAGGGAAAAGCAAGTCCAACACTGGAACATTGACAGGAAGCCAGGATCAAAGCATTAGGTGGAGTTAAGTAGAGAAGCACCTATTGACCTCACCAGAACACCTGAGGGAGGAAACTCAGAAGCCGCAGTACCACTTCCCTCCACCAACAGAAGCTCACAGAGAGAATCAGCCGAAGTACCACTTGTGACCACAGGAGGGAGCTCTGCCACAGAATTCACAACAGTACCCCCCCCTTGAGGAGGGGTCACCGAACCCTCACCAGAGCCCCCAGGCCGACCAGGATGAGCCACATGAAAGGCACGAACAAGATCGGGAGCATGGACATCAGAGGCAAAAACCCAGGAATTATCTTCCTGAGCATAACCCTTCCATTTAACCAGATACTGGAGTATCCGTCTAGAAACACGAGAATCCAAAATCTTCTCCACAATATACTCAAATTCCCCCTCCACCAAAACCGGGGCAGGAGGATCAACAGATGGAACCATAGGTGCCATGTATCTCCGCAACAATGACCTATGGAATACGTTATGTATGGAAAAAGAATCTGGAAGGGTCAGACGAAAAGACACAGGATTAAGAACCTCAGAAATCCTATACGGACCAATGAAACGAGGTTTAAACTTAGGAGAGGAAACCTTCATAGGAATATGACGAGAAGATAACCAAAACAGATCCCCAACACGAAGTCGGGGACCCACACGGCGTCTGCGATTAGCGAAACGTTGAGCCTTCTCCTGGGACAAGGTCAAATTGTCCACTACATGAGTCCAAATCTGCTGCAACCTGTCCACCACAGTATCCACACCAGGACAGTCCGAAGACTCAACCTGTCCTGAAGAGAAACAAGGATGGAACCCAGAATTGCAGAAAAATGGCGAAACCAAGGTAGCCGAGCTGGCCCGATTATTAAGGGCGAACTCAGCCAAAGGCAAAAAGGACAACCAGTCATCCTGATCGGCAGAAACAAAGCATCTCAGATATGTTTCCAAGGTCTGATTGGTTCGTTCGGTCTGGCCATTAGTCTGAGGATGGAAAGCCGAGGAAAAAGACAAGTCAATGCCCATCCTACCACAAAAGGCTCGCCAAAACCTTGAAACAAACTGGGAACCTCTGTCAGAAACGATATTCTCTGGAATGCCATGTAAACGAACCACATGCTGGAAGAACAATGGCACCAAATCAGAGGAGGAAGGCAATTTAGACAAGGGTACCAGATGGACCATCTTAGAAAAGCGATCACAGACCACCCAAATGACTGACATCTTTTGAGAAGCGGGAAGATCAGAAATAAAATCCATAGAGATATGTGTCCAAGGCGTCTTCGGGACCGGCAAGGGCAAAAGCAACCCACTGGCACGAGAACAGCAGGGCTTAGCCCGAGCACAAATTCCACTGGACTGCACAAAAACACGCACATCCCGCGACAGAGACGGCCACCAAAAGGATCTAGCCACCAACTCTCTGGTACCAAAGATTCCAGGATGACCAGCCAACACCGAACAATGAACCTCAGAGATAACTTTATTGGTCCACCTATCAGGGACAAACAGTCTCTCCGCTGGACAACGATCAGGTTTATTAGCCTGAAATTTTTGCAGCACCTGCCGCAAATCAGGGGAGATGGCAGACACAATTACTCCTTCCTTGAGGATACCCGCCGGCTCAGACAAACCCGGAGAGTCAGGCACAAAACTCCTAGACAGAGCATCCGCCTTCACATTTTTAGAGCCCGGAAGGTACGAAATCACAAAGTCAAAACGGGCAAAAAACAGCGACCAACGAGCCTGTCTAGGATTCAACCGCTTAGCAGACTCAAGATAAGTCAAGTTCTTATGATCAGTCAATACCACCACGCGATGCTTAGCTCCTTCAAGCCAATGACGCCACTCCTCGAATGCCCACTTCATGGCCAGCAACTCTCGGTTGCCCACATCATAATTTCGCTCAGCAGGCGAAAACTTCCTGGAAAAAAAAGCGCATGGTTTCATCACTGAGCAATCAGAACCTCTCTGCGACAAAACAGCCCCTGCTCCAATCTCAGAAGCATCAACCTCGACCTGGAACGGAAGAGAAACATCTGGTTGACACAACGCGGGGCAGAAGAAAAACGACGCTTCAAGTCTTGAAAAGCTTCCACAGCAGCAGAAGACCAATTGACCAAATCAGCACCCTTCTTGGTCAAATCGGTCAATGGTTTGGCAATACTAGAAAAATTGCAGATGAAGCGACGATAAAAATTAGCAAAGCCCAGGAACTTTTGCAGACTTTTCAGAGATGTCGGCTGAGTCCAATCATGGATGGCTTGGACCTTAACAGGATCCATCTCGATAGTAGAAGGGGAAAAGATGAACCCCAAAAATGAAACCTTCTGCACACCAAAGAGACACTTTGATCCCTTCACAAACAAAGAATTAGCACGCAGGACCTGAAAAACTGTTCTGACCTGCTTCACATGAGACTCCCAATCATCCGAGAAGATCAAAATGTCATCCAAGTACACAATCAGGAATTTATCCAGGTACTCTCGGAAGATGTCATGCATAAAGGACTGAAACACTGATGGAGCATTGGCAAGTCCGAATGGCATCACTAGATACTCAAAATGACCCTCGGGCGTATTAAATGCAGTTTTCCATTCATCTCCTCGCCTGATTCGCACCAGATTATACGCACCACGAAGATCTATCTTGGTGAACCAACTAGCCCCCTTAATCCGAGCAAACAAATCAGACAACAATGGCAAGGGGTACTGAAATTTAACCGTGATCTTATTTAGAAGGCGGTAATCTATATAAGGTCTCAGCGAACCATCCTTCTTGGCTACAAAAAAGAACCCTGCTCCTAATGGTGACGATGACGGGCGAATATGCCCCTTCTCCAGGGATTCCTTCACATAACTGTGCATAGCGGCGTGCTCAGGCACGGATAAATTAAACAGTCGACCTTTTGGGAATTTACTACCAGGAATCAAATTGATAGCACAATCACAATCCCTATGCGGAGGTAGGGCATCGGACTTGGGCTCATCAAATACATCCCGGTAATCAGACAAGAACTCTGGAACCTCAGAAGGGATGGATGACGAAATTGACAGAAATGGAACATCACCATGTACCCCCTGACAACCCCAGCTGGACACCGACATGGATTTCCAATCTAATATTGGATTATGGGCTTGTAACCATGGCAACCCCAACACGACCACATCATGCAGATTATGCAACACCAGAAAGCAAATAACCTCCTGATGTGCAGGAGCCATGCACATGGTCAGCTGGGTCCAGTATTGAGGCTTATTCTTGGCCAAAGGCGTGGCATCAATTGTTGGCGGGGTTCAAGAGAGGCCTGGATGTCTTCCTGGAGCAGAACAATATTGTATCATACAATTATTAGGTTCTGTAGAAGGACGTAGATCTGGGGATTTATTATGATGGAATATAGGCTGAACTGGATGGACAAATGTCTTTTTTCGGCCTTACTAACTATGTTACTATGTTACTATGTTACTAATTCCTCTCAATGGAATAGGACACTGCAAGGGCTCTAAGAGAAACCCACAACGCTTAGCATACTCCAAGTCCATCAAATTCAGGGCAGCGCCTGAATCCACAAATGCCATGACAGAATACGATGACAAAGAGCAGATCAAGGTAACGGACAGAAGAAATTTTGACTGTACCGTACCAATGGTGGCAGACCTAGCGAACCGCTTAGTGCGCTTAGGACAATCAGAGATAGCATGAATGGAATCACCACAGTAGAAACACAGCCCATTCAGACGTCTGTGTTCTTGCCGTTTAACTCTGGTCAAAGTCCTATCGCACTGCATAGGCTCAGGTAATACCGCCAAATGGTGCACAGATTTACGCTCACGCAAGCGTCGACCGATCTGAATGGCCAAAGACATAGACTCATTCAAACCAGCAGGCATAGGAAATCCCACCATGACATCCTTAAGGGCTTCAGAGAGACCCTTTCTGAACATAGCTGCCAGCGCAGATTCATTCCATTAAGTGAGCACGGACCACTTTCTAAATTTCTGACAATATACCTCTATCTCATCCTGACCCTGACAAAGAGCCAGCAAATTTTTCTCTGCCTGATCCACTGAATTAGGTTCATCGTACAGCAATCCGAGCGCCAGGAAAAACGCATCGATATTACTCAATGCAGGATCTCCTGGCGCAAGAGAAAATGCCCAGTCCTGAGGGTCGCCGCGCAAAAAAGAAATAACAATCAAAACATGTTGAACAGGATCACCAGAGGAGCGAGGTTTCAAGGCCAGAAATAATTTACAATTATTTTTGAAACTCAGAAACTTAGTTCTATCTCCAAAAAACAAATCAGGAATAGGAATTCTTGGTTCCAACATAGCTTTCTGATCAATAGTGTCCTGAATCTTTTGTACTCTTGCAGAGAGCTGATCCACAAATGAAGACAGACTTCTAATGTCCATCGCTACACCTGTGTACTGAACCACCCAAATGTCTAGGGGAAAAAAAAGGCAAAACACAGTGCAAAGAAAAAAAAATGGTCTCAGAACTTCTTTTTTCCCTCTATTGAGAATCATTAGTACTTTTGGCTTCCTGTACTGTTATGAAAGGCAATTCAGTACTACAATGGACATAGCGGTCTGAGCACATACAGTGATCTGACAATAACCCAAAATCATAGAACGAGCTCTGAGACGTGGGAACTCTGCAGACCGCAATCCCTAATCCTCTCCAAACAACACTAGAGGCAGCCGTGGATTGCGCCTAACCCTGCCTATGCAACTCGGCACAGCCTGAGAAACTAACTAGCCTGAAGATAGAAAATAAGCCTACCTTGCCTCAGAGAAATACCCCAAAGGAAAAGGCAGCCCCCCACATATAATGACTGTGAGTTAAGATGAAAAGACAAACGTAGAGATTAAATAGATTCAGCAAAGTGAGGCCCGACTTTCTTAACAGATCGAGGATAGAAAAGGTAACTTTGCGGTCTACACAAAACCCTAAAGAAAACCACGCAAAGGGGGCAAAAAGACCCTCCGTACCGAACTAACGGCACGGAGGTACACCCTTTGCGTCCCAGAGCTTCCAGCAACAAATTAGACAAGCTGGACAGAAAAAATAGCAAACAAATAGCAAAGAAGAACTTAGCTATGCAGAGCAGCAGGCCACAGGAATGATCCAGGGAAAAGCAAGTCCAACACTGGAACATTGACAGGAAGCCAGGATCAAAGTATTAGGTGGA
Organism: Ranitomeya imitator; assembly: GCF_032444005.1. NCBI lineage: Eukaryota > Metazoa > Chordata > Amphibia > Anura > Dendrobatidae > Ranitomeya > Ranitomeya imitator. The sequence continues at coordinate 386,723,200 of NC_091284.1, forward strand.
GTTAAGTAGAGAAGCACCTAACGACCTCACCAGAACACCTGAGGGAGGAAACTCAGAAGCCGCAGTACCACTTCCCTCCACCAACAGAAGCTCACAGAGAGAATCAGCCGAAGTACCACTTGTGACCACAGGAGGGAGCTCTGCCACAGAATTCACAACAATTATCCCCACCCTTACCCCTTCTAGTAATACATGTCCCCCATCCTGAGTTCTTTCCTGGTATAATATTTCAGCTCCATGGCCCATCCTGTAATAATTCTCCCAATTCTGATGCTGTTCTCTAACACATTTAAATAAAAAACAAAATATGTTTCTTCTCACTTTCACCCATTCCCATTGTGTATGTCATCCTCTTCTGTAGCTGGTGCAGAGACTGGCAGCTGCTTTGGTGTGCCTGCTACGGGCAATTCATGACATTACTGCTATGCGCTGCCTGTGACTGGTATGCCAAATCATCTGCCAGTCTCTGATTGGCTGGCAGCATGTATTGTGGTGCAGGGATCAGTCAGGTCTCTGCACCCCAATATATTTCATCAGAATGTGCATCTTTGGATGAACATCCAGCTGAAATATATGCTGGTGTCGTGGACCCCCCTCCCTCATGGACTTGGTTATGCTTATTATGTCCTTGCGCACCATAATATATTGTTTGCTGGCCTTTAGCTGGACAGGAGGTGTTCCTACTTCTCCTGGAATTATTTAATATGATTGTTAATAACAGGAGTGAAAGTGCACATTCACAGTATCAGTGGGGATCTCCTTCACTTTAGTTTCATGCAATCTGGAAAAAAAAACGGAATATGCATTCAATTAAATTAGGAAAACTAGGAAATGCATTTATGTCAGTGCTAGCCTAAGTAGGAAAAATGGAAACAAGGCTTATATGTGAGTTCCCGTTGTTGTGCTGTATCTTTAATTAGAAATCAGAACAGATGTGAAAGATTTATCACAGGGAAATTTGACTCTAAATGCATTCTGTGTCTTTTCACAATTAATCTATTGCTTTTCAGCAATGGAGTGCGGAGACTCTCCCCAGCTCTGAGGCATTGTAAAGTACCAAGCTTCTTCACCCAGTGTAGATTTCCTAAAGCTTTATTGACATTGTACATCAAAATTCTTTATGTTTTTTCTACTATTAATACATATATCTGATTCAAAACTAGAGATGAGTGAAGAGGGGTTGTTCATTTTCTGAGAAAAATAGAGAAAGGAAGGTAGCAAATAAGCATAACTTTCATGTTGAAGTCACCATTTTTCTGAATCGTAAAGGGCCATCTAAAGGTAAAAAAAAGTTAAAATCCTCATACTCTCCTTACTGCTCACCTCTACAGCCCCTTTGCTCCTCACCCGGCTGATCCTCACCACGTCTTCACATCACCACCATGTGGGCAGAATTGCTGAGCCTCCTCACACTAGGCAGGGACTTCCATCTTTGAGGAGGTCTGGGGTGTGTTTGAGCATGAATGGGCAAGTTCACAGCCCATGAAATGACGGCATTGTGATCTTGTCCCAGGCCTCGTCAGAGCAAGATGAGGACTGGGGATTCAACACTGATGGCAGTTAAAAGAAGATGGCCCCGGAACATAGTAAGGTACAGTGATTTTAAATAACTTTTATGGGAATTGAATTTCCCAATGAAAATACACGCAAACAGGTGAAATTTTGCGTGATCCGCTCACATCTAGACATCAATACTACATGTGTCGACAACCCCTTTGATCTTCAAGATCACTTACTTATGTACCAGATCTGGCAATATGATGTATATGAAGATTTACAAAATGGGAAGGTGACTTTTGGGCAAACATTTTGTAGGCCCTTGTGACAGATGTGTTTCCTAATGTGGTCTCCACTCAGGACTTCTGCTTTAGGGTCATTATCACTATGCTATATACAACCATTTATTAGTCACAAATGCAAAGTAATTATTTTTCTGCTGTGTTGCTGCAAGGAAAATGAAAAAAATTATTTCTAGTCTATATATGTACCCTATAAAGGCTATAGACCACTATATAACCATACCATGTAGTATCCTGACGAATGCTCGGGGGATCTAAACTACAAATTTCCCTGTCCATTCTGTTGTTTTTAGGTATCACCTGTGCAGTTTCTGAAATCAAGTATTATAAACGAAGGTCCTGTTAATTCTTACACACTGTACGTTAGACCAAATTTGGATACGCGCCACTGCATGCTGGCAATGTGTAGCTGCCAACATGGTTAAACTCAGGTGTTTCTGTACGGAAAAAAATATGCATATAAATCTGTTGCGATGAAAGCATATTTTAGCACTGCCAACATAATAATGTGTTCATGAAGGTATATTGTATTTTAAAACTAGCTTTTCACCCCCTTCTTTGTGATTCCCAACCATGTGGGAAAGTGAATTTTCAGTTTGAGATAAAGTGATGAGGGAATAATGAGTATTTTATGTGCTGCAGCCTTATGTTGTGGCTGAGATTCCGGCACAAAACGTTTTCCTAAATAGTCTCTGTGGAGTGCAGAACCCAGACAGCTCCCTAATTATCTGATGTGTCATCTGCTACTGTACCAATGTAAGGAAGGAGAAGTGTAAAGCTGCATCGAAATATAAAATTAAATGGGTGGGAAGTTATTTCTCCTTTATCCATTGTGGTCATCCCAAATCTTCCTTTTTTATCATAAATGTCTTTTATGCATCTTTCATTTTGCTTAACACAGTCTATAACTAATGGTAAATTTTTAACAATGTTTCCCATAGACTTGTAAGTTTTTGCTAAAATGCCAAAAGTCTACATGAAGCAATTGCAATGGAGGGAAGAAGTTATAGAGGACCTGTCACAAAGTCAAACATCTTCTTCTTTTAGCATTAAATTTCACGACGGTGCCGTCCTAACGGTGGGCTATAGTTGAGCACATTGATTTCGCAGTGGGCTTCAAAAAAATTATGCCGATGTTAGCGCATGCGCACATTGACCTCCCGACGATCTTCAGTAAAATGGCACCTGTGGCAGCGCATGCACAGGCAGAGATCTTGGCTCATCATTAAGCCGAGATTTAAACCTGCTCATGCGCTAACACTGGTGCCATTTTGCTGAAGCCCATCGTGAGATCAGTGTGCGCAAAAGCTACCAGCGGTTAGGATGGCAGCAGCGTGAAACTTAAAACAGTAAGAAGATACAGAGTCCGAAAGGAACGGAGGGGCTGTGGCAGAGCCAAAGACCCAACCCACAGTCCCACCCCGATACAAAAACAGCTTATTGCACCTAAACTTCTAATGATAATTGAACAATAACAAGGCTGTGGTTTTCCACACTGAAGTTACCTCTAAAATGAATATAACAGCTCCTTCATGCCCATGCCTTTAGTTCAAAATTTGCACTAAATAAAAAGGCCCATACCTCTGGAATCTTATTGTGGATTTTAAAAAAATACTAAAAAGAGCTACAGAAAAAAAATAAAAGCAAAAGCTGGTCCCTTTTGACCTGGTGGCGACTCCTCTTTAAAAAAAAATCACTGCTTGTAAATCAGTATAATACTCCATAAGAAAAAGGTTAATAGGTAGAAGAAAAATTGCTTGAAGAGGATAAGTAATTTCTGTTCATCAAGCAGATGTTGACCAGTTGATTGGGTGGCCAGATAAATAGTGCTCTATGTTGACATTTCTTGGCCTTCTTAACAGCCAAGTTAATGTGACTGCATAGATTCATCCTTTCCATTTAAAGAAATCATGTCTTGTGTTTTTACAACCCTAAACCAACACAACTTTACATTACTTTTCCTGACAATCTTTCTAAACCTTCTCTAATCTGTATTTTTACATAGTAACATAGTTACATAGTTATTAAGGTTGAAGGAAGACTTTAAGTCCATCTAGTTCAACCCATAGCCTAACCTAACATGCCCTAACATGTTGATCCAGAGGAAGGCAAAAAAAAACCCATGTGGCAAATAGTAAGCTCCACATTGGGGAAAAAAATTCCTTCCCGACTCCACATACGGCAATCAGACTAGTTCCCTGGATCAACGCCCTATCAAGGGATCCAGTATATATATCCTGTAACATCATACTTTTCCAGAAAGGTATCCAGTCCCCTCTTAAATGTAAGTAATGAATCACTCATTACTACATCATACGGCAGAGAGTTCCATTGTCTCACTGCTCTTACAGTAAAGAACCCGCGTCTGTTATTATGCTTAAACCTTCTTTCCTCCAGACGTAGAGGATGCCCCCTTGTCCCTGTCCCCCTTGCCCTATGATTAAAAAGATCATTTTTAGATGAGGCAAAATAAATAAAATCAATTTTAAAGCTGGTGCGCTGTATGATAATGATCTTTGACAAGTCATATGGGCTATGGCGAGTCAGGAAGTAGGTGTTCTGCCCTGCCCGTCCATTCTTGATTGTTGGCTGTTGTAGTTACCATCAACCTTCTTCAAGTCTCCCATGTACATAGCTGTCCTGCGCTCTCCAGATGTGTGCAGTGTATTGAAATGTACTGTGACAAAGCTGGGCACAATATTCCTCGTTCTTTGCTTGCTTAGAAAACACAATACGACAATGCATGTACAATATTTGGAAATATCTGGTAGTGACTACAGTGGAAGAGGGGATAGTAATGAAGAAAGAACAAGAAGTATTAGACACCTGATTGCCTGACGCTTCAGTATAGTGATAATGCTCATCTTACTCTTCACAGACCATTGGCAGAAGTATTCTGCAGTGTATTGCACACACCTATGAAACACAATCATCAGTCCATGAGAAAATTGGGGGCAGGCTTGTGATGACCTCAGCAACTAGCTGTATGTTAATAAAGATTGACGAGGAAGGGGTGGATACTAAACTGCCTGATTTTTGCATACACCGTTAGCGTCCACTTGACTCTTCACAGATAATATGCAAAAAGCATACGTCGCTTGAAAATTTTATTAATTTTGCTGGATCTGAAAAAACATAACAAGACATGGTGGCATATTTAGAGTCGTAGAGTGACGGTTTTTCTTTAAATGTTATTTTTCTTAATTTGTCTAAAATACGGAACAGTGGCTCAGTGGTTGTCTCTGTTTCCTTAAAGATGTCAACAACTCTTTGGAGTTTGTATGTTCTTCCCATGTTTGCTTGGGTGTTCTTTCAGTAACTTCAGTTTCCTCTTATGTTTCGAAAACATACTGATATTTTTTTCTGGAACTTAGATTAGGATAGGCAGTAATGTGTTACTAGTCTCTGTATAGTGCTGTGTGGTATGGTACTAATGTACTCTTTCATTAGAAAACCTGAAACCTAAATCTGTCTTTTTTTTTGTTGATGCGCGTCTCTGTTCCTGCGATATGCCACCTCTTCTGTTTTGTGCTTTGTATGTCAGTCTTGTCTTCTTAGCCACGGGGCAAGGTGTAAGAGTATGACAGAGGAAGAAGCACCCCCTGAAGATATAATGTGGATTGTAATGCATAATGTAATAGTGGATATAGGATGATGACTGTAATATTACTTCAATTTAAATATATGATGTTTAATGGTATTATTATAATCTGCTGAAGTAAGATTAACGCACTTGCGTTGGGATAGTGAAGGTATAGTGTAGATGACGAATTCCAAAAATTTAACTGTTTAGTCAGCCCTGCAGATGGGAGTATTATTTAGGAGGAAGGAGAGACTTACTTCTTGGTTACTGTGTTTGTGAGTATTTCTGGTAGAAATATGTGGGTCACATCACGTGTGTGTGTGTGTGTGTGTGTGTGTGTGTGTGTGTGTGTATGTAATAGGAAGACTGCTGATGAAGCAAACCTTGAAAGTAACTGTACTGGAAAAGAAATGTCAGAGATACCCAGACACAGCAAGAAGATCCTTATTACTGAGAAAAGAGCAAGACAGGAGCAAGCCAACTGGCATGAGTACAGCTTGAAGCCAGAATTAGAGCTGTTGGTTGTGGGCTCAAGGCAACTAGAAGTAGTGGCGCTGAAGAGGCAATGTGTAAGCCTGCCCTGGAAGCATAAGAGCAAGACTAGGCAACCAGGTCAGGGCACGGGTACTGCTGCAGAAGTGAGCTATAGAAAGACAGAAAGAAAATAACATGGAGATGAAGAGTTCATGTTGTTTATGTCCTGTGATTTACAAGTACTTTGTAAACCCTATCCCATCATTCATAACTATTATGTCTGTGTTTCTGAGAAAAAGTGTGCTATACCGTAACCCATATGACCCTTACAAAGGTCCTCAACTCTTCTCTGTGGGCATCTTCTCGAAGACCATGGTTGCATTTAGCCCAGGTCAAAATAGGAAAAACAGTATTAAATTTGGTAAATGATAGGTCCGCTTTAACCCCTTAGCGACCGCCGATACGCCTTTTAACGGCGGCCGCTAAGGGTACTTAAACCACAGCGCCGTTAATTAACGGCGCTGTGGAAAAAGTAAATAGCGCCCCCCAGAGGCCGATTTTCTCCGGGGTCTCGGCTGCCGGGGGTAGCCGAGACCCCAGAGAACATGATTCGGGGGGTTTTTAACCGACCCCGCATTTGCGATTGCCGGTAATTAACCGTTTACCGGCGATCGCAAAAAAAAAAAAACACGATCTCTTTTTAATTTCTCTGTCCTCCGAAGTGATCGCACATCGGAAGACAGAGAAAAGGGGTCCCAGGTGGCCCCCCAATACTCACCTAGCTCCCTCGTGTCTCCCGGTGGGCGCCGCCATCTTCCAAATGGCGGGCGCATGCGCAGTGCGCCCGCCGGCCGGCACCAGGAGAATCTTTGGGGTCTCGGCTGCCGGGGGTAGCCGAGACCCCAAAGAGCATGATCGGGGTCAGTTTTACCGACCCCTGTTTTGCGATCGCCGGTAATTAACTGTTTACCGGCGATCGCAAAAAAAATAAAAAGTAAAGTGTAATTCTCTGTCCTCTGATGTGATCGCACATCAGAGGACAGAGAAATAGGGGGATTCGGGGACCCTACAATACTCACCTGTGTCCCTGGATCCTCTTGCTGCTCCTCCTGGCCGCCGGCAGAAGAAAATGGCGGGCGCATGCCCAGTGCGCCCGCCATCTGTCTCCATCTGCCGGCCGGCAGGAGAACAGCAGTTGGGGCTAAAATTAGGGTTAGGGGTAGGGTTAGGGTTAGGGGTAGGGTTAGGGTTAGGGGTAGGGTTAGGGTTAGGGTTAGGGTAGGGTTAGGGTTAGGGGTAGGCTTAGGGTTAGGGGTAGGGTTAGGGGTAGGGTTAGGGTTAGGGGTAGGGTTAGGGGTAGGGTTAGTGGTAGGGGTAGGGTTAGGAGTAGGGTTAGGGGTAGGGTTAGGGTTAGGGGTAGGGGTAGGGTTAGGGGTAGGGTTAGGGCTAGGGTTAGGGCTAGGGCTAGGGTTGGGGCTAAGTTTAGGGTTAGGGTTGGGGCTAAATTTAGGGTTAGGGTTGGGGCTAAATTTAGGGTTAGGCTTCTTTCACACTTACGTCGGTAAGGGGCCGTCGCAATGCGTCGGCCCGACATACCGACGCACGTTGTGAAAATTGTGCACAACGTGGGCAGCAGCTGTAGTTTTTCAACGCATCCGCTGCCCAATCTATGTCCTGGGGAGGAGGGGGCGGAGTTACGGCCACGCATGCGCGGTCAGAAATGGCGGATGCGACGTACAAAAAAAGTTTCATTGAACGTTTCATTGAACGTTTTTTTGTGCCGACGCTCCGCCAAAACACAACTGATCCAGTGCACGACGGACGCGACGTGTGGCCATCCATCACGATCCGTCGGCAATACAAGTCTATGGGCAAAAAACGCATCCTGCGGGCACATTTGCAGGATCCATTTCTTGTCCAAAACGACGGATTGCGACGGAATGCCAAACGACGCAAGTGTGAAAGTAGCCTTAGGGCTAGGGTTAGGGTTGGGGCTAAAGTTAGGGCTAGGGTTGGGGCTAAAGTTAGGGTTAGAGCTGGGATTAGGGTTAGGGTTTGGATTAGGGTTGGTATTAGGGTTAGGGTTGGCATTAGGGTTACGCTTGGGATTAGGGTTAGGTTTGGGATTAGGGTTAAGGTTAGGGTTGTGATTAGGGGTGTATTGGGATTAGGGTTAGGTTTGAGGTTAGGGTTGAGATTAGGATTAGGGGTGTGTTGGATTTAGGGTTTTGATTAGAGTTATGGTTAGGGTTGACATTAGGGTTGTTTTGGGGTAAGGGTTGTGATTATGGTTAGGGTTAGTGATTAGGATTATGGATCAGGTTGGGATTAGGGTTAGGGGTGTGTTGGGGTTAGGGTTGGAGCTAGAATTGGGGGGTTTCCACTGTTTAGGTACATCAGGGGGTCTCCAAACACGACAGCCAATTTTGCGCTCAAAAAGTCAAATGGTGCTCCCTCCCTTCTGAGCTCTGCCGTGCGCCCAAACAGTCGGTTACCTTCACATATGGGGCATCAGCGTACTCGGGATAAATTGGACAACAACTTCTGGGGTCCAATTTCTCTTGTTACCCTTGTGAAAATAAAAACTTGGGGGCTACAATATCTTTTTTGTGAAAAAAAAAATATTTTTTATTTTCACCACTCTGCATTCTAAACTTCTGTGAAGCACTTGGGCATTCAAAGTTCTCACCACACATCTAGATAAGTTCCTTGGGGGGTCTAGTTTCCAAAATGGGGTCACTTGTGGGGGGTTACTACAGTTTAGGTATATCAGGGGCTCTGCAATCGCAACATAATGCCCACAGACCATTCTATCAAAGTCTGCATTCCAAAAAGGCGCTCCTTCCCTTCCGAGCTCTGCTGTGCGCCCAAACAGTGGTTTACCCCCACATATGGTGCATCAGCGTACTCGGGATAAATTGGACAACAACTATTGCATTCCAATTTCTCCTGTTACCCTTGTGAAAATAAAAACTTGGGGGCTACAATATCTTTTTTGTGGAAAAAAAAAATATTTTTTATTTTCACGACTCTGCATTCTAAACTTCTGTGAAGCACTTGGGCATTCAAAGTTCTCACCACACATCTAGATAAGTTCCTTGGGGGGTCTAGTTTCCAAAATGGGGTCACTTGTGGGGGGTTACTACAGTTTAGGTACATCAGGGGCTCTGCAATCGCAACATAATGCCCACAGACCATTCTATCAAAGTCTGCATTCCAAAGAGGCGCTCCTTCCCTTCCGAGCTCTGCCGTGCGCCCAAACAGTGGTTTACCCCCACATATGGCGCATCAGCGTACGCGGGATAAATTGGACAACAACTATTGCAGTCCAATTTCTCCTGTTACCCTTGTGAAAATAAAAACTTGGGGGCTACAATATCTTTTTTGTGGAAAAGAAAAATATTTTTTATTTTCACGACTCTGCATTCTAAACTTCTGTGAAGCACTTGGGCATTCAAAGTTCTCACCACACATCTAGATAAGTTCCTTAAGGGGTATAGTTTCCAAAATGGTGTCACTTGTGGGGAGTTTCCACTGTTTAGGCACATCAGGGGCTCTCTAAACGTGACATGGCGTCCGATCTCAATTCCAGCCAATTCTGCATTGAAAAAGTCAAACGGCGCTCCTTCACTTCTAAGTTCTGCGGTGCGCCCAAAAAGTGGTTTAACCCCACATATGGGGTATTGTTGTATTCAGGAGAAATTGCATAACAAAATTTATGGTTACATTTCTGTTTTTACACTTGTGAAAATAAAAAAAAATGGTTCTGAATTAAGATGTTTGCAAAAAAAAGTTAAATGTTCATTTTTTCCTTCCACATTGTTTCAGTTCCTGTGAAGCACGTAAAGGGTTAATAAACTTCTTGAATGTGGTTTTGAGAACCATGAGGGGTGTAGTTTTTAGAATGGTGTCACACTTCATTATTTTCTATCATATAGACCCCTCAAAATGACTTCAAATGTGATGTGGTCCCTAAAAAAAAATGGTGTTGTAAAAATGAGATATTGCTGGTCAAATTTTAACCCTTGTAACTCCCTAACAAAAAAAAATTTTGTTTCCAAAATTGTGCTGATGTAAAGTAGACATGTGGAAAATGTTATTTATTAACTATTTTTCATGACATATCTCTCTGATTTAAGGGCATAAAAATACAAAGTTTGAAAATTGCAAAATTTTAAAAATTTTCGCCATATTTCCGTTTTTTTCATAAATAATCGCAAGTAATATCGAAGAAATGTTACCACTAACATGGAGTACAATATGTCACAAAAAACAATCTCAGAATCAGCGGGATCCGTTGAAGCGTTCCAGAGTTATAACCTCATAAAGTGACAGTGGTCAGAATTGCAAAAATTGGCCTGGTCATTAAGTACCAAATTGGCTCTGTCACTAAGGGGTTAACTTCTCATAAGACATCATATTGAAATATGAATTCTGATTACCAAAGAGGTTTTAAAATATGAACATTAACACTGCTAAATATGCTCTGCAGATTAACATTTGAAAAAAGCAGGAAACACTTCCATCACCTGGTATTTAAGAACCTTACTCAACACACAGTGATTTGCACAATGCCTTTATGTGTATGAGCACGAATGATTCCTAAATTTTACGAAATACCAGTCGTTAAAAGGAATGTATTGTGAGAAAAAGCTCTATGGTTTAATTTTTAACATTTTTAACAATTCTTGTTTGTTCATATCACAATTAAAAAAGAATGAAAAATTGTATGCTTTACAGAAGTCTTATTGTCATCACAGGCACAATTACAATGACAGGTAAAACCTATAAATATATGATAACATAGGGTCCTCAATAGTACCAGTGGCTCAGTGTGAAAATTGTGAGATTTTTATAACATTATTTAATACAAATCACAGTATGAAAAATTAAAACAAAATTGCCTTTTTTTTTTTACAAAATACATTTCAGATAAAAACCTAATTTAAACAGTAAATCATTTTCTTATGATACATTCCCTTCAACAAACCTTTCACTGAATGCTGAGTTTAAAAGGGGCTGTAGGAAGTAACCCAAATAATATTTAAAAGGAAATTTTGCTTAAAAGAGGTTTTTTGAAGAGGGAAATGAATTTTCAGAAGTAAAAAGATTGGATCACTCGACCTAGACAAATATGTTATAAAACCATCAACTTGGAAAAATATCTGATCTAAAGAAATATGGAAGTTTGAAAGCAAAACAGAAGATTTTCCATTTTTTACAAGGAAATAAAGAACGGTAAACAGCTCCATAATTTTTCATGATCCAATCAAAGCTTATTGACATAAGATTCAAGAACTCATTTATTATAATTCTGTGTTCTATTGTCCATGGCTAAGCATGTCTGATCTGCTACTTACTGTCGTCTGTTCTAAAATCAATGGTGTAGCTTGTAAGATGCTGGTTTGTAGCAAAATTTCCTGCTGTATATGCAACTGAGAAGTGCCTCGAAGTGTCAAAGATTTCTTTCTGTTTGGATAAACTAATTTTAAAGTTTCCCTTGACCAATTTGTAAGGGTTCTTGGTAGTTCCATCTTCACAGGCTGGTTTTATATCAGAATTATTTCAGTGTGATCTCAAAGAGAACCTGTCAGAACTACAGACAGTGCCATATTAGTGCTGTAATACTGATTAAAATGATACCTGCGGTAAAGAAATCCATTTTGTGGTTGTTGTGTAATGAGTGTTTAAAGTTTTGCTGTACTCATGTCTTCATGCATGATGGCGTGACTATGGGGCAGGACTATGGGCAGTCTCTTTACTTGTTGCTCTGGCCTGTTCTTCTGTCTCCTGTTTGACAGGTCACTGATCCGTCAATATATATATATAAGAAGATCCCGGCACTCAACTTAATGCTGTGCGTTGCACTCAAGTTTATTTGTAGTACCAACAAACATTTCGGTCGGCAAAGACCTTCATCAGTTACGTACTAGTGATGGGATAATAGTAGAAGGTAGTATATTATAGGACCGTTTATAGCAGCATCTGCGAGGCACAAGTATGTTGCCGTAAGATCAATCTCAGGTAGCTCCTTGCTTAAATGAATGTGGAAGGCTGTGTCCAGATGCGGTATCCACATCTTGTCTCGTGCTGTAGGTAGCGTACAAGATCCGTCAGTGACCTGCCTCCGATTTTACATATCGTGCCTGTGCAGTATTCTATTTTGTCTCCAAAAACATTAGATCTCCCAAAAAATGTCACTGGCTGTGGCGGCGCATGCACGGTCGCATCTGAAGGTTGATACTGATTCTTAATCTACACATGCACCGCCCACCGTGCCCAGAGGACACGTCGACCTGTGAGGGCTTGTTTTTTTGCGAGATAAGTTGTACTTTTGAATGACGTCATCCATTTTATCATACAATGTAATGTAAAGTGGGAAAAAAAATTCCCAAAAGTGTGGCAAAATAGCAATAGAAAGTGCAATCATGCCATTGCTTTAATTTTGGTGTTTTTAAATTTTTTTCCCCATTTACAGTGTTTATTGATCAGGTTAATTATTTTTATATTTTAGTAGGTCTGTTTATATATATATATATATATATATATATATATATATAGCATTGCTGTAAATAGCAGAAATCACAGACCTGTGGCCGGTCTTCAAAGGAGCTCTGTCATGACAAGCACATCACTGTCGCGCTGATGGGCGCATAGCATGTAAACCCCCCATGCCGGCACGAGTTAAATGCCGCTGTCGGAGATTGACAGCAGCATTTAACAGGTTAATAATTGTTAAAGGCTGTAACACACTGTCATGAGTTGTCAGGTACACCGGATTCCATCTTGCGCCATACATGTGGAGCGTATTTCGTGAAGTGGTTAATAAACACTGAATGTAATGAATAAAAGAGAAAAAAAGACTGAATAAATATATTAGTACAATTTTTATGATAACTAATAACAGCTGACTGGAGCAAGAATTAATTGTAACTTATGGTAGGTGTCATCATTAGCTGACAAAAATGTAATATGCAGAATAAGCTGCATATAATCAGTTGTACGTATGAAAGTAAGTAGAAGCCTTGACATTTGGTGACATTACCCACCTTGTACAAATCTTCTTTGTTTTTATCATTAGCAGTAAACCATAACATTTTCTTCATTTCTTCCCCTTCAGAAAAATCCCAATGTAAAAAATAGTGTAGGATTACCAGGTTCATTTGCAGTGGTATTTTGAAGGGTACTGACACATTTTAATAAATAATTCTTATTTCAGGCTGTTAATGGCTGATTCTGCATTAATCAAACTCAGAGCATGCTCTAAGGATTAGAGATTGATATTCATTTCATGCTTTTAATTCACAGTTAAATCTCACAGCTGTGATTTCAAAGTTTTCTTTGTGTCCCAGAAAATAGAATAATCTTTAAACTTTTCAATTATCACCTCATTTTATTAATTCCTACAAATGGGGGACGAGGGTTGGGTAGAAGAGGGAGAATATATGTTATAATAAACTTCAATGGAAGTTGTTGAAATTTTAACAGTTTTTTATTAGATTCGGTTAATTCATTATGACATAATGATATCACAAAAAAGAGCACTCTGCTTGGGCTAAGAAATGGCTCCCTAACAATTAATGCATGAAGGCATGAATGGTAGCTGTGCATCCAGCCAATAAGCAGCATAGAAAAGTCACAGAAGGACAACATCCACGATTCTGTTGTGTACTGCAATGCTAGTAAAAGATAACACAGAAGATCTATACATAGAGTATGGTCCCATTAATTAGGGCAGAATATCTTAAGCAACAAATCCACTATAAAGGAATTGCCACTACTTTGCAAGTGAATAATCTGTCATAAATAAGCACTTTATTAAATACTTTGTTTTTCCAAATCATTAACCAGAGCTGCTCTTCTGGGCACATAATCTCTGGCTTCCTTAGATGTCCTATCAAAATCTTTCTAAGTTCTGGGCTCTGGAAACTGACAGGTGGGTGTGACTCACCACATGGATGGGAGTGGCTCCATTCAGCAGATCTCACATTGTTCCTGCTCATTTTGCTGCTGCAAACATGGCTTTTCTTGCACATACAGCTCACCCTTGTATCTGCTTTTAAATAGCCCTTGAGGCTTGAGAAAGGCTCATTTGGAGCCGAAACGTTGCCCAGACATGTGGGTCTTAATAAATCCTGCACATTTATTAAGAAAATGGAGTGCTGCCTTCTCTTTTGAATTCTATCTATCTATCTATCTATCTATCTATCTATCTATCTATCTATCCCATATTTATCCATCTATCATCTATCTTTCTATCTATCTATCTATCTATCTATCTATCTATCTATCTATCTATCTATCCATCCACCCATCCATTTATTCATCCATCCATCAATCAGTGAGATGGAGTAGCGGATAATCTTTATTGTTGGAGCTGCCATTCTGGTGTTTTGCCCATTACTTCTATTTCCTGCAGTGTTCTGTGCAGGAGATCATGTGGGACTGTGTGTCATGCTGGGGCAGGAATGGTAGAGGTTAAGATGGAGTTGCAGCTCTGCGCTCACTGCTGGCTTGCAGCCCAGCACTAGGACTGATAGTCCCATAGTCCTAATAAATAGTAGCTAAGGTCACTTCGACAGTGGTAGATACATATTCAGATATGGAATACCATATGAGAAAAGAAGTGATAAAGGAATTGATATTAAAAGGTTAATTTTATTACATAAATAAAATTTATGTAATAAAGGGAAAGACCATGCCTGATGTGCAGTGCCAATGCTAGGCTTCCATGCCCGACGAGCGCTTTTATGTGCAGTGCCGTGGAGCGGAATCAGGTGACACTTCCGGGTTTCGCTCCACGGCACTGCACATAAAAGCCACTCCAATGCCTTTCAAACTTGTCTATGCCCCAATTGAAGAAGCTAATGCGAAACGGCGCTCGTCGGGCATGGGAGCCTAGCATTGGCACTCCAGATCAGGCACGATCTTTCCCTTTTGACTTACATCAGCACTACAGGTATTTAACCCCATGTTGTTAAGCTGTTCCTTTCTATTGGCATTTCTGGGCACACTTAGCGTATTTAGTTACCAGCTCATTAACAACCTTGGTCGTATTTTCTGGATTCCTTGTCCCATTTTCTTGCCATTACTCATAGGAACCTGTTTGCTTTGGGATATATTAATAATCATCCTGAATATGTGCATATACCAATAAGACTGTGCCGTTAAGTGTTTTTCACTTACACAACCCTTATTGTTACACAGCATTGTTGAGGGCTGTTTGTATTGTATTTATTTACGTTTCTTGTGCCTGTGCTATCTCCCGTTGTAGTCCGGTGGTTTTTTACCCCCCTCCCTCCCAGATTTTATTGTCTCTATGTAAAAATTATTTATTTATGTAATATAATTAACCTTTTAATATCAATTCCTTTATCACTTCTTTTCTCATATGGTATTCCATATCTGAATATGTATCTACTGATGATAAATATAGTAAGAAGGGAGCAGAGATATCTGAAGAGGAAGTGATCGCTGTGACAGCAGAGCTGGTGCCAGAGCACAGGAAATTAAGTAGAAAGGCGCAAAACAACATGAAACTTGGCAGAAAAGGTATATGGAAATCTTTAGGGCTATATCCTTAGTCATGTATGTCAAAACCAGTAATTGAGTTAGGGTAGTGGACAACCCCATTAAGACTCTATTCACACATTGCAACTAGTCTGTATTTTTTTCCTGCCTCATTTTTCTGTTCTAAAAACGCACAACACAACTGTAATATGAAAAGGGTATGTATATATGATGTATTTGTGATCAAGGTTTTACTTCCATACTCCTATCAGCTTTCCTGTGCTCCTATAAACTGTATTATCCTTAAAGTGTAGTATTGCATTGTGACATCACACAAAAATGATTGCCACCCCTACCTCAAATGTAATTCAACCCTGTTGGATTGTTCTCATAAGATGCAAGCTACTTAGCCCCACAGTCTTTCATAAAAGTCGCATGTAACTTGCAATTCTCATGCAACCTGTTTCTTTCACAGCCAAATGGCAGCTCTAAAAAGTAGTGGAACAGAAAGTCACGGACAAATTGCACAGATGGCTGAACCAATGACATTGGCAGAATTCATTTTATTGTGGTGAAGATGGCTCTATTTATCGATATGAGATTCCAAATTGCACAGTGACCCCTTTAAAGCCAAATCGCATCTCTAAAAAAAATGTGAAACAGCATGTCACAGACAAGCTGCGCAGTTGTTTTTGGTCCATCGTGTAGCCCTGGCCAAAGATGAGAAACTTTATAATACTATCAGGTCGAGGAGAGTGAAGCTGAGACACGGACAGTCCTGAAACTTTTGGTAAATGTTTTATCTGACCTCAGGGCTAAACGGACAGATGGATATGGAAATAAGATCTCCACTTCTCAGTGTGTACAGTGTTTAGGAGACATCACTGGAGCTAGTCTCCACTTACTGTCTCAGGAGGACTGATAATTACAATTTGAGGATACTAAATGTAAAACTGCTAAACCCCCCCCCCAGGATACAAGTCATAGATTGGTCAGATATAGTGTTATTTCACTTGAAACACACATGAAGGTTATTCTGAAACGTCACCTGAAACGATTCTTCAAACTACTGTATTAGGAAATGGTGAAAGATTTAAGCTCTAAAGCACGCAGAATTGGAAATACATCAGCTACCAGGATCAATACAAGTTGGGCGTTTCCGTGCATTTACAAACTTTTTATGTAGGTTCATTCTATATGTAAACTTTAAAATGGTGATGAAAGTTGAACTTACATTTCAAGCTTCAAAGAGTAAAAAAAAGACTTTGAAAACGGGAGATTGCAATCAGAAAGCACAAAATAAATCGCACAGTTTAGCTCAGATTTATGGAGCTGCTTAAACTCCAGTCTTTAAGATAAAAGGCCAGAAAAAGTGCCTGCGTTTATATACTATTAGTCGGGCAGGGGAAGCTTTGGATGAAGCTAGGAAAAGTGCAACTGGGGAAGAGAAGTGCTTCTTCTTTGTCTTTAATTACACTTTCATAGTAAGGCTTGTATTCACAAACTGCAGTTGCTCATTTTGTGCGGTGTAGATAGGAGCTGGGACCCCTCAGTCTAAATATTTATTTTTTCACTCTAAATGATAATGTGTATGAAAGAAATTGCACACGCTACATTGGAAGTCATCACAAATCATGGAAAAAAAAGCTCCTCTAATTGCATTTTTAATAACATAGCACCTGCCTTTTTTTGTTACACAAATGAAGTAAACAGATGGTATCTTGGTTAGGTGACAATTAGTAATTTCCAAAGACCCTGCATCATTATCATAGTAAATATTCCATGTATTCAGAAGAGTGCGGATTCAGCAGGAGAAATCTGTAATAAATTCAGAAGTGCCGTACATTTGTACAGACGCTTTGCGATGTTCAGACACATGAAGGATTTTAATTAAGTTAAAATAAATGTGCTGGTGTACAGTACAAAGTAATCATGTTTGGTAATTAGAAATGTCCTCCTTGGGTGAAGGCTCCATGTACTTCATTTTAAACTTCAAGGAAACTCATAAAGTGGGGGAACCAATTTTAACTCTAAAGTTTCTTTTTGTAGATATGTTTTACTTACCCATAACCTTACTACCTACTTTTCAAAACTGAAAGGGGTTATCCAGTCTTTGAAAACTGATAGAGTAATCCTAGGATAGGAAGTAAAAACGTATCTTTAAAAATTCAAATTTGCAGAATTTTCCTGTAAAATTTAATTTGCTGTGAATAAATTTGCGCAAATCTTTAATACGGAAAAACTTGTAATTATTTGGAAAATACACATGAGGAAAAGGAGAAAGAGAACCCTGCTGACCATAAACGCTTATACTCAAAGGAGAGAGAGAGGAACCCACTGACCATAAGAACTTATGCTCTACAAAGAGAGACGGCCCTACCGATCAAAACACCTTACACTCTGTAGAAAAGAGTGGATCCGACTCAATATTTGAGTTTATACTCTCGGGAAGAGCGAGTGAGAGGGTCTTGCTGACTATAAAAGCTTACACTCTACAGGAGAAGAGCGAGGACCCCACTGACCATAAGATATTACACTCTACAGGAGACAGAGAGGACCCCACTGACCCTAAGAGCCTATACTCTACAGGAGAAGAGAGAGAGGACCCCACTGACTCTAAGAGCCTACACTCTACAGGAGAAGAGGGAGACGACCCCACTGACTCTAAGAGCCTACACTCTATAGGAGGAGAGAGGACCCCACTGACCATAAGAGCCTACACTCTACAGGAGAAGAGAGAGAGGACCCCACTGACTCTAAGAGCCTACACTCTACAGGAGAAGAGGGAGACGACCCCACTGACTCTAAGAGCCTACACTCTATAGGAGAAGAGAGAGGACCCCACTGACCCTAAGAGCCTACACTCTACAGGAGAACAGAGTGAGGACCCCACTGACTCTAAGAGCCTACACTCTACAGAAGAAGAGAAAGAGGACCCCACTGACCCTAAGATCCTACACTCTACAGGAGAAGAGAAAGAGGACCCCACTGACTCTAAGAGCCTACACTCTACAGGAGAAGAGAAAGATGACCCCACTGACTCTAAGAGCCTACACTCTACAGGAGACAGAGAGGACTCCACTGACCCTAAGAGCCTACACTCTACAGTAGAAGAGAGAGAGGACCCCACTGACCCTAGGAGCCTACACTCTACAGTAGACAGACACTTACCCTGTGACTCTGGAGATGGAAAACAACTCTGCTGTACAAACTGTTCTCCGATGGGAACTGCTGATCTGTGATAACCTAGTTACTGGCCACCAATGTACTAGGTGTGATAATTCATAAGATGTCATAGTCACAGGGAGGTATGGGGAGGCCCGTTCGGCAACACAAAATAACATTAGCCTTTTTTGCTTCATCAGTGTAGGAAATGGTCCTGGCAAGTTTTTTTATTTTTGCAACCCGCAAATCTAAAAATGGCCAAATTTGCATTAAGCCGCAAATTTCAAAACGTTTGGCTTAAACTCAATGCTGATTTCTAAAAACATCTATCAGATTTTTTTGTATATGAGAAAAATGAATGACTTACTGATGGTAAAATAGACATATAGAATAGAAATGGATGAAAACAGTCGCACTAATGTAAAAATGTGAATAGGACATTTGTTTTTTTTACCAGATTTACACTGGTTTAAAAAGGTAAAGGAAAATCAAAGAGTGATGCAGAACACAGAAGACAGAGCCTGCCCTGGGGACCAGTTTGGGAGATTTTCCCGCCATGACCGCCAGGAGAGCACCTAATTTAGGTAACCTCCTGGTTAGGAGTCATTATGTTCCACCAATTCAAAATATTTTTGGCACTCGGGGTCCCCTTCTGGGGTGTTTTCAGTGTGGCCACTGCCTGGCCTGCGCGAATGTTTAACGCATCTCTACTTTTGATACATCAGATGGCCTAAAACAATTTTCAAATCAGACAGCACATCACGTGTGGCACAAGTAATGTTGTATATTACGCCACATGTGCCTGTCCCCGTATATATATAAGCCTAACATCTAGGGAGCTCAGAATTAGGGTGCGTGAGCACGTTCGAGACATTCGCGCGGCTGGCACAGTGGTCGAGCCCTCTGAGCTGAAGACTATCCCGCGTCACTTTAGGACCTTTCACAATTGTGACGCGGGGTCTCTTCGGGTCACGGGGATCGAAAGTCTTCACCTTGGGGTGGGGGGTGGAAACTATAAAAAACTCTTAGCCCAACGTGAGGCAAACTGGATTGTCCGCCTCAATACTATGGTACCTAATGGGCTTAATGAGGCACTAAGTTTTTCATCCTTTTTATAATATAAGTGACCGTATTCTGGGGCTCATCTGTTCGCCCCCTCTTTTGACATCATTATGCACCCCCTGGATCATACAATCGGATCCTAGTATTGCTCTTTATGGTTTTAACTTTTATTTTTTCACTATTTCTTTAGTTTTTATGAATTTATGCATGGATCAACATATCCAAGATACTTCCTCACGTGCCTCCACTCGGACCCTAAAGTCTCCAATGCATGCGCCTGATACAAAGGCATCTCTACTTCCATTAAGATGCACACAACATCTGATGAACAGAGAATCTTCCCTTGACCGCAAACAGAATAAGAACGATGGACCTTTTTTTTATATACGTTTATGTGCACATACTCTGTATCGGCGGTTACATGCTGTGGGGAGCTGTATGGGTTAATCTTACCCAGTCGTGCGCATGCGCGCTGCTGACGTGGCGGCTCCTTCCCCTGCCTTGGCGTCTTTAGGCTTTCTGCAGCTGCGTAGTGAATTACTATTCCTGCGCGTGCGCAGCTACGCCTGACGCCGACGGCCGGTGCAGGACCTGCGGCTCACAGTGCGCAGGCGCCGCCTACGCTGGAGTGATTGGCCGGTTCACAGCATGTCACCGGCCCCACAATCACCCCCAATGGGATATAAAAGGTCATTACAGGGACATAGAGCTATCCCCTTGGTAAAGCTGACATACTAAAAAGCGAAACATATGTTGGGGAGCTCTTGGATGCGATCTAGTGCCACTTCCACCATCTATCCTTTGGTGAGTGTTGTTCCTGCTGCATATTTGCACATTTTTGACCACTTGGTCAGAACATAGATTTTTTTTTTTTTTTAAATTTGGAACATACTTTCCCCTTTTCCTCTCACTATGTATTATGTACTATTGGGGCATAGGTGGCGCTATTGATCTGGCACATCATCCGGTTTTAGTATCACTTTTTGGAATATATTTATATGACTTGATATGTTTTTGTAATAAAGCTTACTATTTATTAACCCTAAATACTCCTGTTTCCTCTGATCTTCTAACAATATAACCATGTCTTTAAATAGGACAGATTTTCTTAGAAACCATTGGCTCACTACTAGCGATATGAAGGAATCAATTAGACATTAAAGGAGTTTTCCCACAAACAAAAATTCATTTTATTTACTTGAAGTAATAATAAGTTCCACAATAGGATGTGATTAAAAAATGTTCCTGTGCTGAGATAATCTTATAATTGTGCCCCTTCTGTGTACTGTGTGATGACTGTGAAAATCATATCATATTTATCTAATAAAATATTTGTCATTTTTTTCATAACAATGTTGTCGGGTGTTTTTGATCGTGGTTTTTTCTATGGTAGTTTATCATGTCCCTGTATGGTCAGACACAGCCATTATACAGCAGATAGCAGAGGCACATATATAAGATTATCTGAGCATAGGAACATTTTTTAATCACATCCTGTTGTGGAACTTATTATTATTCCAAAATCTAGTGAATAAAAAGAACTTTTGTTTGTGGCTGCTGACATGGAGGAAACTCAATCACTGTTAGGCGAGGGAGCATCATTATTGCCCAGTGATCGCTTTCACTAGAGTTATGGATATAGGTGCTTTATTCTTTTGGATGTTAAAGCTTTGGATATTTCACTTTGCTCATCCCCCAAGCACTTATGCCATTCCTTTATCTGGTACCCTCCTTAGCTCACTATGCTACCAGCAGGATCTACGTTTGCTGAATGTTCCATCAATATCAATCGTTTTTAAGCTATCACGGATAATCACAATCAATGATAAAACAATAGTTTTCATTTTTTTCGCTGTTTCCTGCTCTAGTATTATTATTACAATTACTTTAAAATGAGAAATCTGATAAAAAAAAATTGTGTGCATGTATTTTTTGTGTTTGGTCTACTGTAGATTAGATATCAAATTACTTTTAGTTAAAAAATTAAATACTGACAATTGCATTTAGTCTAAAGATTCAGGTATCTATCACCAGTAATATGTGATAATTGTTCTTTTGTACCTGATAATGAATGAAAAAACAGTCACCTCATCTTAAACCGTGATTTACGCAATCAACAGAAATGCCCACTACATAAGATGGAGATGGCTGGTTCATCCTTAATCAGGATTGTACCGTGCGTTAATCACATGGCAGAGTTCTTCTGTTCTCCTAATTCCACTGTCATTCGTGAATAGTAAAGGGCCTGAAAGAAATCTGATAAAGAGAAACACCGGTGTAATCTAGCTTTCAAGCCTTCATTCGTCTATCCTCGTGCCGAATAAACACCAATGTAAAAAAAAATTCTATCGGCAAGAAATTGTCACTTTAATGATACAGAAAAGAAAACATCTCAATTTGTATCCCATGAAATATACGTAATCTGCTTTTTCAGATCCTTCCTGACTTCATCAATCAGTTTGAATGAGCGAGTCAATAGGTGATAAATTGGACATACAATCAATGTCATGGCTTAGCCTGTATTCATTATGACACACACAAGGCATTTTTGTTTGTTTTTTTTCTTAAATATTTTATGGATAATTTTCAAAATTTGTATTTGTTTGTTTTGTTTGACAAAATGCATTGTAAAGGATTGTATTCAAGTAGTTTCTTGGGCAGATCAGAGCTATGCAGGCTCTCCTCCTTGAGTGACAGCTCTGGTGAATAGTAGAACTGTAGTATTAGTAGAGCTATAAAGCTCAGCACAAGTTCTGCTGTAACACATTCTGCTATCAGTGGTTTGTTTTGGAGTCTACATTTCTATCACTGCTATTGACACAGGGCATTTGAACAAAAAACACAACTCTGGGCAGTGCTTTCACACTGCAATTTGGCCCCAACTTGTTGGTTCCATCGGGGCTTATGTCCGAACCTATCCGCAAAACAGGATTTGGTCTTATGCGCTGACGGGGCCGTAGACTATAACTTTGCCGACAAAGTGAACGTGTGCTCTGTCGTGCTTAATTTTCCAGTGCGTATGCCTACTGGAGGCAGAAACTCATACGTAATAGACTGATCTATGTCAAAAGCAGCAGGGCAGCTAGCTATGTGCAGACGTTGCACAGATTCTACAGTAAGTTGAAAGCAAAATAACGTACTGTAGATACAAATATGTCCCTATCCCTTAAAGGATATATCTACCTTTACAATCACTTATCTTGCTGGTATGTACAGCACTTGTGTAGACCTATATGTAACAGTTTGATGCACTATGACTACAAGCAAACCTTCTGTGTAGTCTGATTCTGCATTCGTGTAATACATCCTTTCTTCCCCACCTGCTTCTCCCTAATTCTTCTTCAAAGCATTTTGAAGCATCTGTGGTCACTGCATTGTTATTGTATTGTTCACAACCAGCATGTTGTATATCCCTGAAGACAGTTTTAACCTGCATTTTCTCACAGAAAGCACAGCTTGAACAGTTATATCTGTATGACCAAGGGATAGGCGTAGACACAGGAACATAAGCTTGAGCAGTTTTTCCTGACCAAGGCTACCAGCAACCATGGAGTTTCTTGGAATCTGATCAGGAGATGCCCTGAACACTGCAGCAAAAGACATCTGTTTTACACTGCAGATGGGAAGCAGTTTAGCTTGTTCATGAAGAAGAGCAAACATTTCAGAGTATAGAAATGCATAATGCTTTTTCTGTCCCTATTTTAAGCTTATTTTAATCAGAATTGGCAGTATATGTTCTTTGTGAGTCAATAATTTTTTGATGGTGTCCTCGGTGAGAGTATAGTTGTGCATCTCTCTGTTAAAACTAGAAGACAGGAGCCTTTTGCACTTCAGATTTTCAGTTCTACAATCAAGCATGTCGATGAAAGCCGTTCCTTGTAATAAAAGAAACAAAACACAAATAAGCTAACAGCATGTTAGGGCTAGCGGAACGCACCGAGTAAATATAGATGTTTATTATTATTGATGCGTTCGCAGCCCGGGGTCCACTGTGCAGGAGAACCTGCTGCTAGTAAATGGTGGAACTATTTGGCGGTATAGACTAGCTCTGTTACTTCACAGAGTAGCCGTGAAAGGAAAGCACTGCACCCTGTTAGGCTGCACAGGTGCACAGGCTAACTGCCCAACAGATAGCAGTCAGTGGTCATGCATGTACACAAAACTCCTCACCAGAGGTGCCGGTATTCTAAGGGCTTATTTCAGCCAGGTCCCTGAATACAATCTCACATGACCACACAGGCACAAAGCACATAACTCAGAAAGATACTAGCGCATGGCCGTGCGGATATGCGCACCTTATATAGCTGCAGCAACTACAGGACATTCCAAAAAAGGACCAATGGGAAACTGCCACAGAACTTGAGCAACTTCAGGACCTTCCTTGAGTACCAATGGGAATAGCTGCAGTACCTGAGCATGTGACCCTTGATCTCCAATGAGAGATCTTACCCTGGGCATGCTCAGAAGGGGAAAAGTAGGAATTAGTCCCAAAGACATCTGCTCGCTGCTGACCAGTACTGGCTACAATGGCAGAAGCTGGAAGGACAGCAGTAACCCTTCGCACAGTGTCAGACTGAGCATGACGCTGGGACCGACGCCTCCGCTGAGCAGGCTCCACTGCGGCAGGAGAAGAATGGGAGACCGCAGTGGAGATGGCTCGAGATTCCCCCTGTGCAGGGAACTCGACCCCTAACACAGCATAGTGCAAAATTGGATTTCCATTTTAGGAACTTTTAGAGACAATATATTTGAATAGCTTGTGTGTATTGCAATAATTTATGCTTTTTGTCCTTGAACCTACCTCAATAAAACTATAGAAGCTATTTTGTGCAAATCTTTGTTCTGAAATTGACCTTATTACACCCACACAGTAATTGCTAGGATGATTTCATACTGAGACATACGTACATGTTCATCAGTGGCATAATGCTTGAAGTCTTGAGGTAACAAAAGAGCTTCATATAATTCAATTGTGATTGCTGTTTGTCTCCCTGCTGTAATGCTGCACCATTGTTATTTAGACGATTATGAGGCTCTGTAGTCTTATTCTGGGTCTCGTAGACTTGTATTAACAAAAGTGACTTCTGAAACACATAGAGATCCGGCAGGTAACAAAAGCCATTACATGATGCCGGAGTCACCAGAGCAGGGCTGAAAACAGGTAAAGACGCCTACCAGAGAATATGCAACTACATACTTTACACTTACATACTGTACATGATTCCTAACCAATGGTATAAAAACAGAAGTAGTGCTTTAAGAAACAATCTTGATTCTGTAATATTCTCATAAAAATGTGTACAAATATTATTTTTTGCTAAATACAATATATCATAATATCATGATATTGTAGTAAAGAATCACCAGTCATCACTTTCTATTTTCTTCTCTATCCGTGACCATACTACCATAAAGATTTCATCCAGACATAATTTGTCTCTGCTCACAAACTCCCCATTCTACAGCTATCCCTAATGCCCCTTTTAATGTCCGTCACTCATCAATTCACAGAGAAATTATTTCCCATTTGAGTTGCTCATACAGTAATAATTCCACTTTGTGTCCTCTACATAGTAATTCTGTCCTTTTTGTGTCCAGAAAATAAAATTTCCATCCCCCACAAAGACGTAGTGCCACCATATACAGTGGGGCAAAAAAGTATTTAGTCAGTCAGCAATAGTGCAAGTTCCACCACTTAAAAAGATGAGAGGTGTCTGTAATTTACATCATAGGTAGACCTCAACTATGGGAGACAAACTGAGAAAAAAAAATCCAGAAAATCACATTGTCTGTTTTTTTAACATTTTATTTGCATATTATGGTGGAAAATAAGTATTTGGTCAGAAACAAAATTTCATCTCAATACTTTGTAATATATCCTTTGTTGGCAATGACAGAGGTCAAACGTTTTCTGTAAGTCTTCACAAGGTTGCCACACACTGTTGTTGGTATGTTGGCCCATTCCTCCATGCAGATCTTCTCTAGAGCAGTGATGTTTTTGGCTTTTCGCTTGGCAACATGGACTTTCAACTCCCTCCAAAGGTTTTCTATAGGGTTGAGATCTGGAGACTGGCTAGGCCACTCCAGGACCTTGAAATGCTTCTTACGAAGCCACTCCTTCGTTGCCCTGGTGGTGTGCTTTGGATCATTGTCATGTTGAAAGACCCAGCCACGTTTCATCTTCAATGCCCTTGCTGATGGAAGGAGGTTTGCACTCAAAATCTCACGATACATGGCCCCATTCATTCTTTCATGTACCAGGATCAGTCGTCCTAGCCCCTTTGCAGAGAAACAGCCCCAAAGCATGGTGTTTCCACCACCATGCTTTACAGTAGGTATGGTGTTTGATGGATGCAACTCAGTATTCTTTTTCCTCCAAACACGACAAGTTGTGTTTCTACCAAACAGTTCCAGTTTGGTTTCATCAGACCATAGGACATTCTCCCAAAACTCCTCTGTATCATCCAAATGCTCTCTAGCAAACTTCAGACGGGCCCGGACATGTACTGGCTTAAGCAGTGGGACACGTCTGGCACTGCAGGATCTGAGTCCATGGTGGCGTAGTGTGTTACTTATGGTAGGCCTTGTTACATTGGTCCCAGCTTTCTGCAGTTCATTCACTAGGTCCCCCCGCGTGGTTCTGGGATTTTTGCTCACCGTTCTTGTGATCATTCTGACCCCACGGGGTGGGAGTTTGCGTGGAGCTCCAGATCGAGGGAGATTATCAGTGGTTTTGTATGTCTTCCATTTTCTAATTATTGCTCCCACAGTTGATTTCTTCACTCCAAGCTGGTTGGCTATTGCAGATTCAGTCTTCCCAGCCTGGTGCAGGGCTACAATTTTGTTTCTGGTGTCCTTTGACAGCTCTTTGGTCTTCACCATAGTGGAGTTTGGAGTCAGACTGTTTGAGGGTGTGCACAGGTGTCTTTTTATACTGATAACAAGTTTAAACAGGTGCCATTACTACAGGTAATGAGTGGAGGAAAGAGGAGACTCTTAAAGAAGAAGTTACAGGTCTGTGAGAGCCAGAAATCTTGATTGTTTGTTTCTGACCAAATACTTATTTTCCACCATAATATGCAAATAAAATGTTAAAAAAAACAGACAATGTGATTTTCTGGATTTTTTTTTCTCAGTTTGTCTCCCATAGTTGAGATCTACCTATGATGTAAATTACAGACGCCTCTCATCTTTTTAAGTGGTGGAACTTGCACTATTGCTGACTGACTAAATACTTTTTTGCCCCACTGTATATAAGTAATATTTCAATACATTAATAGTTCTGCTTTAGCCCTCCACAGTCTGTAGTGCCCATCACAGATTAATGGCTTCCCCTCTATGTAACAATCCCTTTTGTGCCTCTTACTTTCCTCCTACAATAAAGTTATGTTCTTTGAGTGCCCCAAGGTAAATGCCCCAAAAGTTAATCAATTATTTTCTTTGTGCCCTCCACACAAAATTAGTGATCCTTTTTGCAAGTAAAAATTAATGTCCACCTAACATCTTTCCCACATTCAACATTCAAGTTGGCATCTTGTAGGCAGCAACTGTGAATCTTAGGTCATGGAGTTGGCATAGGATCCAATTATATCCACATATAGCGGGGACAATAAGTATTTGATACAATGCCATTTTATTGCATGAAATAAGTATTTGATCACTTAACATCCAGCAAGAATTCCGGCTCTCACAGTCCTGTTAGATAGTCTTTAAGAAGACCTCCTACTCTACACACATTACCTGTATTACCTGTTTGAACTTATTACCTATATAAAAGACAACTCTCCACACAATCAATCACACTCCAAGCTCTCCGCCATGGCCAAGACCAAAGAGCTGTCTACGGATACTAGGGACAAAATTGTAGACTTGCACAAGGCTGCAGTTGGCTACAGTACAATAGGTAAGCAGCTTGGTGAGAAGGCAACAACTGTTAAGGCCCCTTCACATTAAGCGACGCTGCAGCGATACCGACAACGATTCGGATCGCTGCAGCGTCGCTGTTTGGTTGCTGGAGAGCTGTCACACAGACTGCTCTCCAGCGACCAACGATACCGGTAACCAGGGTAAACATCGGGTAACTAAGCGCAGGGCCGCGCTTAGTAACCCGATGTTTACCCTGGATACCATGCTAAAAGTAAAAAAAAACAAACACTAGATACTTACCTACCGCTGTCTGTCCTCCAGCGCTGCGCTCTGCTTCTCTGCTCTCCTCCTGTACTGTCTGTGAGCCGGAAAGCAGAGCGGTGACGTCACCGCTCTGCTTTCCGGCTCACAGCCAGTGCAGGAGGAGAGCAGAGCACAGCGCCGGGGACAGACAGCGGTAGGTAAGTATCTAGTGTTTGTTTTTTTCTACTTTTAGCATGGTAACCAGGGTAAACATCGGGTTACTAAGCGCGGCCCTGCGCTTAGTTACCCGATGTTTACCCTGGTTACCAGTGAAGACATCGCTGGATCGGTGTCACACATGCCGATCCAGCGATGTCAGCAGGAGTCCAGCGACGAAATAAAGTTCTGGACTTTGTTCAGCGACCAACGATCTCCCAGCAGGGGCCTGATCGTTGGTCGCTGTCACACAGAACGATTTAATTAACGATATCGTTGCTACGTCACAAATAGCAACGATATCGTTAACAATATCGTTATGTGTGAAGGTACCTTTAGTGCCATTATTAGAGAATGGAAGAAGCACAAGATGACTGTCAATCTTCCTTGGTGTGGGGCACCATGCAAGATCTGGGCTCGGATGGTAAGTATGATTCTGAGAAAAATCAGGAAACAACCCAGAACTACATGGGAGGACCAGGTAAATGACCTGAAGTGAGCTGGGACCACAGTATCAAACAATACAGTTAGAACACAGTACTTTGTCATGGATTAAAATCCTGCAGGAAACGCAAGGTCCCACTGCTGACATCAGCACATTTCCAGGTCCGTTTGAAGTTCGCCAATGACCGTCTGGATGATCCAGACAAGGCATTGCAGAAAGTCATGTGATCAGATGAGACCAAATAGAACTTTTGGTATCAACTCCACTTGCCGTGTTTGGAGAAAGAAGAAGGATGAGTACAACCCTAAGAACATCGTCACAACCATCATGGGGGAAACATCATGCTTTGGGTTGATTTTCTGTAAAGGGGACATGACGACTGCACTGTATTGAAGGGAAGATGGATGGATTCGTGTATGGTGAGATTTTGGCCATTAATCTCCTTCCTTCTGTGAGTTTAAAGAAATTCAACTTGAACTTAATCCTCTGTGGATTGATCAACTCATCTCTAGATGTTACCTAGATTGTAGCTTGAAACTTAATGCAATCTATTTTTTCAACTTAAAGGGGTTGTCTACTACTTGGACAAAGGCTTTTCAATCCTCATGTTTGCCCTTTGTAAATTAATAACTCTTAGGTCGGGGTCACACTGGCGATGAATACGGATGAGTGTGTTGCGATAAAATGTTGCATAGCACTCGGACCAGTATTCATCTATGGGGCAGCTTACATCAGCATTTTTTGTCGGCCGTTTTCAGTGTGCGAGTGAAATCGGTGCATGTTGTGATTGTCACCGACACTCAACCGAGTCTTCGCTCACTCGCACCTATATAAGCCTATGGGTGCGAGTGAGACAACGCACCTCACTCGGATATCATCCGAGTTATGTGTGATATATGCTGACACCAGCAATGGAGGAGATGGAGAAATTCATTTATCCACCTCCTCCACAGCTGTGCTCCGAACCTCTCTGTGCGAGAGGCTTGGAGCACAGACGCATGACACTCGGCTCCTGCTCACAGCAGAGCAGGAGCAGAGGGTCATTAGCATATCGCATCCGATGCTCTCACATCAGATGCCATACGCTAGTCTGACCCCGGCCTTATACTCACCTCTAGTACCAGCTCCATTGAAGCAGTGGCGGTTCTGGTCCTCCTGGGATTCATGTAACATTGTTATGTCAAGCGATCCCTTTGGATAGTCAACACTCTCTTCACTCTCCCCACCTTTGGACAAATCACATACATCCACAGGAAGTCAGAATGTAATCATATTCTACAGCGCTTTACAGATGTTGTTATCACTGTCCCCATTAAGGCTCACAAAATAAATTCCCTATCATTATGTCTTTGGAGTGTGGGAGAAAACCAGAGAACCCGGAGTAAACCCACACAAACACTTGGGAAAATTATAAACTCCTTGCAGATGTTGTCCTTGGTGGAATTTGAGCCCAGGACCCCAACACTGCAAAAAAGAGTGCAAACCACTTAGCCACCATGCTGCCTTTATTAACCTGTAATTAGTATGATTACTGTTGTGAATTCTGTGGCTGAATTCACTCCTGTGGTCACAAGTGGTACTGCAGCTTCTGAGCTTCCTTCCTCAGGTGTTCTGGTGAGCTCATTAGCTGCTTCGTTACTTAACTCCACCTGATGCTGCTATCCTTGCTCCTAGTCAATGTTCCAGTGTTGGATCTGAGCTTCTCCTGATTGTTCCTGTGACCTGCTACTCTGTATATCTAAGTGCTTTTTTGCTATTTTGTTGCCTTTTTTCTGTCCAGCTTGTCTTTTGTTTTGCTGGAAGCTCTGAGATGCAAAGGGTGTACCGCCGTGCCGTTAGTCCGGCACGGTGGGTCGTTTTGGCCCCCTTTGCGTGGGTTTTGCTTTAGGGTTTTTTGTAGACTGCAAAGTTCGCTTTACTGTCTTCGCTCTGTCTAAGAATATCGGGCCCCACTTTGCTGAATCTATTTCATCCCTACGTTTTGTCTTTTCATCTTACTCACAGTCATTATATGTGGGGGGCTGCCTTTTCCTTTGGGGTATTTCTCTGGGGGCAAGTCAGGCCTATTTTTCTATCTTCAGGTTAGCTAGTTTCTTAGGCTGTGCCGAGTTGCATAGGTAGTGGTTAGGCGCAATCCACAGCCACTTTTAGTTGTGTTTAGGATAGGTTCAGGTGTGCAGTCTACAGAGTTTCCACGTCTCAGAGCTCGTTCTTTTGTTTTTGGGTATTTGTCAGATCACTGTGTGCGCTCTGATCGCTAGGCACACTGTGTCTCTGGATTGCCTTCATTTCACCTTTCATTAGCAGACATAACAGTACTAGTAGCCAACTAATGATTCTCAATAGAGGGAAAGAAAAAGTTCTGACATCATTTTTTTTTTTTTCTCTGCTCTGTGTTCACTTTTTTTTTTTTTCCCCTAGACATTTGGGTGTTTCTGGACACAGGTGTGGACATGGATTTTCAGGGTCTGTGCTCTTCAATGGATAATCTCGTTATAAATGTACAAAAGATTCAAGATACTATTGATCAGAAATCTATGTTAGAACCAAGAATTCCTATTCCTGATTTGTTTTTTGGAGATAGAACTAAGTTTCCAAGTTTCAAAAATAATTGTAAGCTATTTCTGGCCTTGAAACCTCATTCTTCTGGTAATCCTATTCAACAGGTTTTGATTATTATTTCTTTTTTGCGCGGCGACCCTCAAGACTGGGCATTTTCTCTTGCGCCAGGAGACCCTGCATTGAGTAGTGTCGATGCGTTTTTCCTGGCACTCGGATTACTGTACGATGAGCCTAATTCAGTGGATCAGGCTGAGAAAAATTTGCTGGCTTTGTGCCAGGGTCAGGATGATATAGAAGTATATTGTCAGAAATTTAGGAAATGGTCAGTACTCACTCAGTGGAATGAATCTGCGCTGGCAGCTTTGTTCAGAAAGGGTCTCTCTGAGGCTCTTAAGGATGTCATGGTGGGATTTCCTATGCCTGCTGGTTTGAATGAGTCTTTGTCTTTAGCCATTCAGATCGGTAGACGCTTGCGTGAGCGTAAATCTGTGCACCATTTGGCGGTATTGCCTGAGGTTAAACCTGAGCCTATGCAGTGCGATAGGATTATGACCAGAGTGGAACGGCAGGAATACAGACATTTGAATGGGCTATGTTTCTACTGTGGTGATTCCACTCATGCTATTTCTGATTGTCCTAAGCGCACTAAGCGGTCCGCTAGGTCTGCCGTCATTGGTACTGTACAGTCCAAATTCCTTCTGTCCATTACCTTGATATGCTCTTTGTCGTCGTTTTCTGTCATGGCGTTTGTGGATTCAGGCGCTGCCCTAAATCTGATGGATTTGGATTATGCTAAACGTTGTGGGTTTTTCTTGGAGCCTTTGCGGTGTCCTATTCCATTGAGAGGAATTGATGCTACACCTTTGGCCAAGAATAAACCTCAGTACTGGGCCCAGCTGACCATGTGCATGGCTCCTGCACATCAGGAAGTTATTCGCTTTCTGGTGTTGCATAATCTGCATGATGTGGTCGTGTTGGGGTTGCCATGGCTACAAACCCATAATCCAGTATTGGATTGGAATTCCATGTCGGTATCCAGCTGGGGTTGTCAGGGGGTACATGGTGATGTTCCATTTTTGTCGATTTCGTCATCCACCCCTTCTGAGGTCCCAGAGTTCTTGTCTGATTATCAGGATGTATTTGAAGAGCCCAAGTCCGATGCCCTACCTCCGCATAGGGATTGTGATTGTGCTATCAATTTGATTCCTGGTAGTAAATTCCCTAAAGGTCGATTATTTAATTTATCCGTGCCCGAACACGCCGCTATGCGCAGTTATGTGAAGGAATCCCTAGAGAAGGGACATATTCGCCCATCGTCATCACCACTGGGAGCAGGGTTCTTCTTTGTAGCTAAGAAGGATGGTTCGCTGAGACCGTGTATTGATTACCGCCTGCTTAATAAGATCACTGTTAAATTTCAGTATCCCTTGCCATTGTTATCTGACTTGTTTGCTCGGATTAAGGGGGCTAGTTGGTTCACTAAGATAGATCTTCGTGGTGCGTATAATCTGGTGAGAATCAGGCAAGGAGATGAATGGAAAACTGCATTCAATACGCCCGAGGGTCATTTTGAGTATCTAGTGATGCCGTTCGGACTTGCCAATGCTCCATCAGTGTTTCAGTCCTTTATGCATGACATCTTCCGTGAGTACCTGGATAAATTCCTGATTGTTTACTTGGATGACATTTTGATCTTCTCAGATGATTGGGAGTCTCATGTGAAGCAGGTCAGAATGGTTTTTCAGGTCCTGCGTGCTAACTCTTTGTTTGTGAAGGGATCAAAGTGTCTCTTCGGTGTGCAGAAAGTTTCATTTTTGGGATTCATCTTTTCCCCTTCTTCTATCGAGATGGATCCAGTTAAGGTCCAAGCCATCCAGGATTGGTTTCAGCCGACATCTCTGAAAAGTCTGCAAAAGTTCCTGGGCTTTGCTAATTTTTATCGTCGCTTCATCTGTAATTTTTCTAGCATTGCCAAACCATTGACCGATTTGACCAAGAAGGGTGCTGATTTGGTAAATTGGTCTTCTGCTGCTGTGGAAGCTTTTCAGGAGTTGAAGCGTCGTTTTTGTTCTGCCCCTGTGTTGTGTCAGCCAGATGTTTCTCTTCCGTTCCAGGTCGAGGTTGATGCTTCTGAGATTGGAGCAGGGGCGGTTTTGTCACAGAGAGGTTCTGATTGCTCAGTGATGAAACCATGTGCTTTCTTTTCCAGGAAGTTTTCGCCCGCTGAGCGTAATTATGATGTGGGCAACCGAGAGTTGCTGGCCATGAAGTGGGCATTCGAGGAGTGGCGTCATTGGCTTGAAGGAGCTAAGCATCGCGTGGTGGTATTGACTGATCATAAGAACTTGACTTATCTCGAGTCTGCCAAGCGCTTGAATCCTAGACAGGCCCGTTGGTCGTTATTTTTTGCCCGCTTCGACTTTGTGATTTCGTACCTTCCGGGCTCTAAAAATGTGAAGGCGGATGCTCTGTCTAGGAGTTTTGTGCCCGACTCTCCGGGTTTATCTGAGCCAGCGGGTATCCTCAAGGAAGGAGTCATTGTGTCTGCCATCTCCCCTGATTTGCGGCGGGTGCTGCAAAAATTTCAGGCGAATAAACCTGATCGTTGTCCAGCGGAGAAACTGTTCGTCCCTGATAGGTGGACTAATAAACTTATCTCTGAACTTCATTGTTCGGTGTTGGCTGGTCATCCTGGAATCTTTGGTACCAGAGAGTTAGTGGCTAGATCCTTCTGGTGGCCATCTCTGTCACGGGATGTACGTACTTTTGTGCAGTCCTGTGGGATTTGTGCTAGGGCTAAGCCCTCCTGTTCTCGTGCCAGTGGGTTGCTTTTGCCCTTGCCGGTCCCAAAGAGGCCTTGGACACATATTTCGATGGATTTCATTTCTGACCTTCCCGTTTCTCAAAAGATGTCAGTCATTTGGGTGGTCTGTGATCGCTTTTCTAAAATGGTCCATCTGGTGCCCTTGGCTAAATTGCCTTCCTCCTCTGATTTGGTACCTTTGTTCTTTCAGCATGTGGTTCGGTTGCATAGCATTCCTGAGAATATTGTTTCTGACAGAGGTTCCCAGTTTGTTTCAAGGTTCTGGCGTGCCTTTTGTGGTAGGATGGGCATTGACCTATCCTTTTCCTCGGCTTTCCATCCTCAGACTAATGGCCAGACCGAACGAACCAATCAGACCTTGGAAACATATCTGAGATGTTTTGTTTCTGCAGACCAGGATGATTGGGTGTCCTTTTTGCCGTTGGCTGAGTTCGCCCTTAATAATCGGGCCAGCTCGGCTACCTTGGTTTCTCCATTTTTCTGCAATTCTGGGTTCCATCCTCGTTTCTCTTCAGGACAGGTTGAGTCTTCTGACTGTCCTGGTGTGGATTCTGTGGTGGACAGGTTGCAGCAGATCTGGACTCAGGTAGTGGACAATTTGACCTTGTCCCAGAAGAAGGCTCAACTTTTCGCTAATCGCAGACGCCGTGTGGGTCCCCGACTTCGTGTTGGGGATCTGGTTTGGTTATCTTCTCGTCATATTCCTATGAAGGTTTCCTCTCCTAAATTTAAACCTCGTTTTATTGGTCCGTATAGGATTTCTGAGGTTCTCAATCCTGTGTCTTTTCGTCTGACCCTCCCAGACTCCTTTTCCATACATAATGTATTCCATAGGTCATTGTTGCGGAGATACGTGACACCTATGGTTCCATCTGTTGACCCTCCTGCCCCGGTTTTGGTGGAGGGGGAATTGGAGTATATTGTGGAGAAGATTTTGGATTCTCGTGTTTCTAGACGGAAACTCCAGTATCTGGTTAAATGGAAGGGTTATGCTCAGGAAGATAATTCCTGGGTTTTTGCCTCTGATGTTCATGCTCCCGATCTTGTTCGTGCCTTTCATGTGGCTCATCCTGGTAGGCCCTGGGGGCTCTGGTGAGGGTTCGGTGACGCCTCCTCAAGGGGGGGGTACTGTTGTGAATTCTGTGGCTGAATTCACTCCTGTGGTCACAAGTGGTACTGCAGCTTCTGAGCTTCCTTCCTCAGGTGTTCTGGTGAGCTCATTAGCTGCTTCGTTACTTAACTCCACCTGATGCTGCTATCCTTGCTCCTAGTCAATGTTCCAGTGTTGGATCTGAGCTTCTCCTGATTGTTCCTGTGACCTGCTGCTCTGTATAGCTAAGTGCTTTTTTGCTATTTTGTTGCCTTTTTTCTGTCCAGCTTGTCTTTTGTTTTGCTGGAAGCTCTGAGACGCAAAGGGTGTACCGCCGTGCCGTTAGTCCGGCACGGTGGGTCTTTTTGGCCCCCTTTGCGTGGGTTTTGCTTTAGGGTTTTTTGTAGACTGCAAAGTTCGCTTTACTGTTTTCGCTCTGTCTAAGAATATCGGGCCCCACTTTGCTGAATCTATTTCATCCCTACGTTTTGTCTTTTCATCTTACTCACAGTCATTATATGTGGGGGGCTGCCTTTTCCTTTGGGGTATTTCTCTGGGGGCAAGTCAGGCCTATTTTTCTATCTTCAGGCTAGCTAGTTTCTTAGGCTGTGCCGAGTTGCATAGGTAGTGGTTAGGCGCAATCCACAGCCACTTTTAGTTGTGTTTAGGATAGGTTCAGGTGTGCAGTCTACAGAGTTTCCACGTCTCAGAGCTCGTTCTTTTGTTTTTGGGTATTTGTCAGATCACTGTGTGCGCTCTGATCGCTAGGCACACTGTGTCTCTGGATTGCCTTCATTACACCTTTCATTAGCAGACATAACAGATTACTATGTGGAAGCAAAACAAAATTAGTTAATTGGTTAAAGGTTAAAAATCTGATCATTATCCTGCCATATTTTATACTGAATGGATGGGGATTGGTAAAATAAGCATGACGGCCATCCTGCCTCAAGATGGAGCGTTGTTATGGCATGGACCAGCAAAGATAGTGGGCCCTAATTTGAATTTTATCTGTAAGCCCACTACTGACAATGTCCTATGATGCTCACCAAGAGGGGTCAATTTCCATATTGTAATTTATCCCTTCCTCTGCAATTTAAATCTCTTTTTGAAATCCTCATTCCTTTTGAAGAGAGTTGCAGCAAGGGTTTGAGAATTTAATGCACTTATTAGATATCCAAAATGTAAAATCCATTTTAAAATCTTTTACTACCACTATGGTTCAGAATGTTCATTTACACTTGCAGTTATTTGCAGTATATCGTTAAATTTCTTAGGTGACAGTATCTTTTATATGCTCTTCCTTCAGATCACTTTGTGATCAGTAAGACTTCCCAGACAAGGCTGTATTCTGTGATTCCAGGATAGCGGTAGACACTGCCTTCTATGACTTTGAAAAGCTGACATTTCAAGGCAACCGATCTGTCTTTATTCAATGGTTATTACCATTTACGGCCTAACAACAAGATATGGACCACTGGTCCACAGCATTCAGTGCTCAATTAAACACACATCTCACTTCTAACTGCAATTAATGGAGACTTTCAGAAGAGGACAATTTATTGATATCTTATGGCTCCATCGCCTGT
Organism: Ranitomeya imitator; assembly: GCF_032444005.1. Classification (NCBI taxonomy): domain Eukaryota; kingdom Metazoa; phylum Chordata; class Amphibia; order Anura; family Dendrobatidae; genus Ranitomeya; species Ranitomeya imitator. Next base: position 386,759,628 of record NC_091284.1, read on the forward strand.
TATTAACATGAGCACATTCCACACTTTCATGGTCAATTGTATAGCATGTAATCACCCTACTATGGACTTTATAGCCTAAGACGTGTCTTTAATGTATTTTATATGAATGGGATTTCCATTGTGGCATCTGAGCACTAAACATAAAGTTGCTTATTTCAGATCTAAAACTAGTCTTAGTAGTAAGCCGGTGTCACACTTGCGAGCTCAATGCGAGAAACTCGAGCGAGTCTCTCGCATCAAGTCCCGGCATGGCTGCCGACACTCGGGAATGGAGCTTGTGGCTGCATAGACATGCATGCTGCTGCACACACTAGTCCCGAGTGCCGGCGGCAGTGCCGGGACTTGATGCGAGGGACTCGCTCGAATTTCTCGCATTGAGCTCTCAAGTGTGACCCCGGCCACAGAACTATTCTATTGCACTATAGTCTGTAAGTTTAGCATGCCTTTAAATAATAACATTTCTTTAGTAAGCGCAAAATTCTTATTGCGGCATAGTAAGGTTTCCAAGCATCTCGGTAAGCAGAATCAGGCTAATGTAGCACTATGGTTTACTCGGTAGTAGATGGTTTATTTAAACACCTGCATCTCTTCAATTACTTCTTTTTCTTAGCGTCCATTAGGTTTTTTGCAGAAATGAGCTGGAGAAGTACTACAATCAGCAAGGTAGGGTTTCATGGTCATTAAAAATAGAAGCATTATATTACATATTCATAGCTAAAGCTCGGACAGTTTGCTAGGTTCAGCAGCATGCGCAGGATGCAGGTCTTGTTCAAGATTCATGCCAACAAGGGCACCGTGAAGGTTTTGAAGCTTTCAACCTATAATGAGCCAAGAATGATGAAAGATTCAGATAGTAAGAGTTTCCCAGCTGCTTATACTATAATGCAGAGTTTACACTATATTTAACCCCTTCCCCTTTTATTTTTGCAGTTTTGTTTTTTCCACCTAATTATCCAAAGTTATAACTTTATTTTTTCTGTACATATAGGGCTTGTTTTTCCAGGATGAGTTGTGCTTTTCAATGACATTATTAATTTTACCAAACAAATGTAAAATAATTCAATTGCGGTTAAACAGCAAACAAAATGTTCGGGGTCGAGTTCCCACCTCTGCACAGGGGGAATCTCAAACCATTCTTCGCCAGCCGCAGTGGAGCCTGCTCAGCGGAGACGTCGGTCCCAGTGTCTGGCTCAAGCTGATACTGTGCGACTGGTTACTGCTGCCCTTCCAGGCTCTACCTTTGTAGTCAGCACTGATCAGCAGCGAGCAGGAAATTCTGTAACTAATTCCTGCTTTTTCCATACTGAGCCTGCCCACAGGAAGACCTCCCATTGGAGGTTGGGGGTCACACGCTCAGGTCCTGTTGTGGCTCCTATTGGACCATCTGGAAGGTCCCATAGCACTGCTGCTATAAAAAGTTTGCATGGCCGCTCGGCCATGCGCTAGTGTATACTTGAAAACGTGTGTGTGTAGATGTGTAACTGTCGCTCTTTAATCATCCCCCTTCCTAGTGTAGTTGACTGCTTGCGAATGGTGGATGCTTGCTATCTAGCGCCCGACTGCTATCTGCACCTAACACACGATACTGCGTCCTACTGCAGTGACCGCCAGTATGGCGCCATGTGCTAATAGAGCGCTTTCCTGATCCAAGTCTGGGTGGTTAGTGGCGTCCGCCAGAGCGGCACTGCATGCACTCTTGTGCATTTAATTATTATTTCCGTTTATTTTGACACCCCAGTAGCGGTGTCGAGCGCAAGAGGTCTAGAGGAACTCTTTCCGAGTCTTGGAATAGAGTTCTGTGACTCCTTGCTTGCGCTCTTTGTGCGGTACTACAGCTCTGTGACACAACAGGGTTCACTCCCTTCATACCGGTGAAGCTAACCCGTGTGTGTATCCACATTGTACCATCATATAGTCTGTCATTACTCAGCAGCAGGTTCCATCTCTGCACGGTGGACCCAGGGCTGCGAATGCACCTTATACCATCATCCTAATTATTTGGTGTGTTCCGCTAGCCCTAACACAAAAAAACACAAATATGCCATTTTGTTTTTGTGTTTTGCTTTTACAGCATTCAATGTGTGGTAAAAATGACCTGGTAACATGGTTGACCACATTTGTACAATCATGATGAAAGTAAACTTGTCCAGTTTAATTTATTATTTTACCGATGAAAAAACATGGCCATTTATAAAAAAAGACCTTTTTTTGTTTGTGTTGCCATTATCCAGGACCTGTACCTTTATATTTTTTCCATGGATCGAACACTGATATTTATATTAATACAATTTTGAGAAATGATACTTAGATCTCTTCTTATTGTATTTATTTACAGCTTTGCGGCAACCAAAAAAATCCAGCACTTTTGGTGTTTTACATTTTTTTAAGGGTATCACATGGAATCATCTTTTTCAAGCGGAAAAGCACTAAAAAACTCCAAAACGAATGAACAGATGTATAGCAATGTCAAAATAAATTTCATTGCATATGTGTTAAGGGTCGAGTTCCTGCCTCTGCACAGGGGGAATCTCAGGCCATCTCCGCTGCGGTCTCACATTCTTCTCCTGCCACAGTGGAGCCTGCTCAGCGGAGACGTCAGTCCCAGCATCTCGCCCAGTCTGACTCTGTACAAAGAGTTACTGCTGCTTTTCCTGCTTCTGCCATTGAAGTCAGTGCTGGGCAGCGGCGAGCAGACGCTTCTGGGACTAAGTCCTGCTTTTCTCGTTCTGAGCATGCCCAGAGTAAGATCTTTCAGTGGAGAACGAGGGTCACATGATCAGATACTGCAGCTAAAGCCATTGGTCCTTCAGGAAGGCCCTGTAGGTGCTCACGCTCTGTGTCAGCCTCTCATTGGTCCTTCTAGGAAGGTCTCGTACGTGCTGCAACTATTTAAGGCTCGCATGGCCGCACGGCCATGTGCTAGTATCGTTCTATGAAATGTGCTTTGCGCCAGTGTGGTCATGTGAGTTTGTGTTCAGGGACCCGGCTGAAATAAGCCCTTAGAATGCTGGCACCTCCGGCGAGGAGATTTTGTGTGAATGTATTCAGGGACCCGGCTGAAATAAGCCCTTAGAATGCTGGCACCTCCGGCGAGGAGTTTTTGTGTGCATGCATGACCACTGACTGCTCTCTGTTGGGTAGTTAGCCTGTGCCAATGTGAAAGTCAAACAGGGCGCAGTGCTTTGAGTTCAAGGCTACTCTGTGAAGTAACAGAGTTAGCTCATACCGGTAGAGTTCTTAGGGTGTTAATGGGTGTCTGATGTGCTAAAGGGGGGCAGATGTTACTTCATTTTTGGGATCACTTGGGGTCTCACCAGCCATTCCCTTCTAACATTTTTCTTTAGGTATAGGGGCCCTTTAAAATTACCTGAATTCAGTCTGTGTGTTTTAAGTATTTCCTAGAGAGTTACCTAATTGTTCTCCACTCTGCCGGGAGGTACTCAGCTTGTTACTTATCTTCCTGTAATGATATTTAATGCAGTATGTGCCATGTTTCTCAAGCATTGTTTATGTTAAGCTGGCGTTTCTGTGGCTCAACCAACTTCTTCTCGCTAACTTGTTTATTGCGTCCAGTACAAGCTGCTAACACACAGCATCAGATGAAAGTGTGCAACATCCTAAATTATGGAAGGCCTGTTAAATAAGGAGATGTCACGCTTCACTGCTCTCCCATTATAGTGGTTTTATAATATACAGTTCTGCGCGACTCTGGACATGTGCCTGGTATCGGGAATCAAAGTACACCCCTCCGTCTGCATTAGGCTTTCAAATCACTTAGAAAAAAAACTGCAGATGTAGGAAGAGTCCAAGGTATAAAATGAGAAATCAAATTGCTTTAGTCCTTGAGAAAAGTAATTTTCAATATTTTATCAAAGCATAAATATGTATGTGAGTAAGTCAATTTACGCTGCGCTGTATATGGAACTTACACTGTTCACATGTCAGAAAAATAGGGGTAATTAATACTGGGGCTTAGAGTAGGTTAGAATGTATAAAGGGACCACATTGATTTTTTTTGTGCTCTTGAAGCTTTTTATTATTAAAATTCATATAGACAGAGCAAATATAATATGGTTATATCTGAAAACTATTTTATATATCTGAAGCATCAATGTCTATATGTATTGACACCTTCGTCCCTACTGTCATGTCTCTAGGTATAATCAGTGACTCATGTATTAATACTGTACACTGTTCAATCGAAATGAAGCGTCTCCCGCTCCACATTGCGTCAGCCAAAATAATTGTTACATTATTCCTCAAAATGACGCCTCAAGCAAATAAACAAGTACATTAGCACAAAACAAGCAAGTAGTTAACATTTATATTCGCCAAGTTATTAGAATATTTCTGTTCGCTGGTGATCAAATATTTTAAGGTCTGGTGCACACAGACGGCTTTAAAGCAATAGTACAGTCATGGCATAAAAAAATCTTTTCCTTATAGTAAGCCAATTTGTGGCACTTTCTAGTTTATAAAACTCTCCCATTCTCATATTTTGTGAAAAATTACACTTAAAAAAGAAAAGCATCACTATCATAGTTCCGAAGGCATAATAGCAAAATCAAGAATGTGTTACATCTGTGCCGGATCCTGTCTGCTTCAGCCACTGGGTGTAACTGCTACAGTCTTGTTTTATTCTTATTTTGATTAAGCTAAATCCGGGACCTATGGGGTTAATTCTTGTCTGGTTTTGATTACTCTTTCCTTGGAGCTCTGTTATGAAGGGGGGGGGGGGGTGTTGCTGTCTGCTGTTTAAACCCATGACCCTCTGACTTCCATTGCCAGATGATAAGTTGTGTTTGCTTGATTTATAGCCTTAGTTCATGATCCCCTTTGTGTCTGCTTGTTTATCACGTTTTCTGACCTTGGCTCTAATTTTGACCCCTTGCTTGTGTTTTGATTTTGTCCTTGATGTAACCTCTTGGCACTGACCCTGAGTGATGAACTTTCTTGCCTTTAGTTTTCTCCTCCGGCCAGCAGCCCTTACATGGAAGCAATTTAGTAGACCCCATTGTAAGACCAGATCTCTGTACAGAGTTTAAAGGATGAAGTCAAGGCATATTTTGGAATCTGCCAGACAAAATTGCACGCGTCATTTGAGGGATGGAACAGAATGGATTTGGCCAAGATTTATAATTATTATGCATTTTCTTATATGCACATATAGTAAATTGAACATATCTTTATATTATTTGGGTATAAATCTCAAAGGCAAAGTAACGAGCTGCTGAAGGAAAACAAGGAAAAATTTAAGTGGAGCCTCATTTCCATTTCTAGTTATTTCTTTGTGGTAAGTTATCTCCGCACCTCTTTATCTCTCTTCCGCTTTCTTTATTGGAAAGACTTCTTCCTGTCTCCTCGTTTAGTAATGGTTTGCTGGCATTTCAAAAGAAGCCCTACAGATGCTTACCTAACCAACATGACAAAAAGAAGCCGCAAACAAGGACAGAACAGGATATTAATACATACTTATGTTGTAATGTCTTCACATCCTGCTCCAACCAGATGTGTCCGGATCCCAGAATTCCAAGCGGCGCAAGTTCAACGACCGCCATATTGGGACACCCAAGTGATGGGTGTCTCAATATGGAAAATGCTGGTGGTACCAGCCTGTTGCTCGGTACTAACAGTGGAACACCGTCGCACCACACACACACAGTATACGCCGTACGCACTACACACACAAACACACACTGTATATGCTGTATGCACCACACACACTGTATACGCCGTACGCAGCATCTTGCTTGGTACCATCAGTGGAACACTGTTGTGAACACGCCGCTGCTGGGATCAGCCGAATGATTTACTGACCGCCGCCATCTTTGTACAGGAGGAGCACATGCGCAGTTTTAATGAGACCAACACTATCTGTCTGCACAAAGATGGTCGCGGTCTGATTAACTGTGCCTGCGTGAATTCCGTGCAGGTTCATTGAATCATTCGGCTGATCCCTGCGGCAGATGCGCAATGTATCTACAGGAAGAGAAAGTTCATTTTAAAAATGTCATGATGGGGGCAGGCTTTGCAGCATTGAGAATCTCTCCCCATGTGCTCACCCACCTATACACTCTCTCTTTCCCCATGTGCTGACCTCTCCCATCTGTGCTCTCTTCTTTGACCTGTCTGCCCCATGTGCTATCCCCCTTATCTGCTGTCTCTCTCTCTCCTTCCTGTGCTGTGTTCTCTCTCAACCCTGTGCACTTTCTCTCTTCCACATCTGGTTTGTTGTCTTCGACGTTGTGCCTTTGCTGCTTTCCTTTCATTGTCATTGGCGTACTTTTTAGGAGGAGCCATGTTGGCGTTAATATTTGCTTTTTAAAGGGGTTTTCCCACGAACGAAAGTTCATTTTAAAAATTGTCTGTGTCTGACCCTGTGCGGAGCATACCACATCTCCTGGGCAGAGGAGGACGCAAAAGACAATACTGACATTACAGCAGGGGAAGCACACAGGGGTGATAGAGACAGAGCACAGGGGAAGACAGCTCAAACGGGACAGCACATGAGGGGAGAACACAGCACAGGAAGGAGAGACAGCAGACAAGGGGGATAGCACATGGAGTAGACAGGTCAAAGAAGAGAGCAAAGATGGGATAAAGAGAGAGTGGATAGGTGGGTGAGCACATTGGGGAGAGATTCTCAGTGCTGCAAAGCCTGCTCCCATTGTGACATTACCGCCCTCCCAATGCATTAGCATCGGGCCTCTATCTAGTATGTACATATTTTCCCCTTATTACATTCCATCTTGCATATTAATATCTACCTCTTTTAGTTACAGATTTTTTTTATATGTCCTGCTGGGTTAAAACCGATCCAAAAAAATGGAAATATGCCACTGAAAATGACTTCTTAAATTAATACTGGACAACATTAAAATAACTCAAAAACCTTCAAATTAGAAAACATTGAAACTACTTTGCATTTTATAGGAATGTTTCTTGCGTTCATGTGCTGCAGACTTTAACTCCAATCATCTCAGCTTATACTTTACAATCTTATTGAACATTGTACATCAGGCAGAACATATAAAATAATAATAAAAAAGAAAGGTTCTAAATATTTGTGGTCCAGTCAGATGGAGGTCCAATCCATTGGGATTTGTTGCTTTGAGCTGAAGATCTTTAGATATGTCAGTAGATCTGTTTGAACCAATGGCAGGTGTAATGTGCTGCTGCAGTGCAGTATAGAGCAACCTCCACCAGGGGGTGCTGGATAAGGAAACGAGGCTGCACACACAGCGCAGCAACACTGAACAACAACACAGGTGTCACAGGTAATGAAAGGGACATGAAACAAGCCAAAGTCATACACGGAGATAGCAACGCGGTACAGAAGGGGAGAGCAGAGAAACGTCGGGGACAAGCAAGACGTCAGAACCTACCAGGAACGCGGTAACCAAAACGTGAGACGTAAGACAGAGTCGGGGTACAGGCCAAAGGTCAGAACAAGTAATATACGGGTGCAGGCAATCAGAGGCAAAGAGGAACACTAGTACAGGGATCCAGGTCAGGAGCTCAAACAGTGCAGGATGTACTATAGCTGACACTGGCCCACAGGCTGCAGAGGACTTAAGGCCCCGTCACACATAGCGAGATCGCTAGCAAGATCGCTGCTGAGTCACAAGTTTTGTGACGCAACAGCGATCTCAGTAGCGATCTCGCTATGTGTGACACGTACCAGCGATCAGGCCCCTGCTGTGAGATCGCTGGTCGTGTCGGAATGGCCTGGGCCATTTTTTGATCGCTGAGGTCCCGCTGACATCGCTGAATCGGCGTGTGTGACGCCGATTCAGCGATGACTTCGCTGGTAACCAGGGTAAACATCGGGTTACTAAGCGCAGGGCCGCACTTAGTAACCCGATGTTTACCCTGGTTACCATCGTTAAAGTAAAAAAAACAAACGCTACATACTTACCTACTGCTGTCTGTCCTCGGCGCTCTGCTTCTCTGGTCTGGCTGTGAGCACAGCGGCCGGAAAGCAGAGCGGTGACGTCACCTCTCTGCTTTCCGGCTGCCTGCCGCTCACAGCCAGAGCAGAGAAGCAGAGCGCCGGGGACAGACAGCAGTAGGTAAGTATGTAGCGTTTGTTTTTTTTACTTTAACAATGGTAACCAGGGTAAACATCGGGTTACTAAGCGCGGCCCTGCGCTTAGTAACCCGATGTTTACCCTGGTTACCGGGGACCTCGGGATCGTTGGTTGCTGGAGAGCTGTCTGCGTGACAGCTCTCCAGCGACCAAACAGCGACGCTGCAGCGATCCGGATCGTTGTCGGTATCGCTGCAGCGTCGCTAAAGTGTGATGGTACCTTTAAATAGCTCAGCCAGCTCCAGAATGAGGCAGAGAGGATTAACTCCCACATGACCAGTCCAGAGAGAAGAGAGCTGAACATAATCTCAGAACTGGATCATGACAGCAGGGAAGCTGCTAATTCTTTTACTGATTTCTTTGCTTTTATCTACGTGGCAATGACATCTAATCAACGGTATCTTTCATCAAGGCATTCAAAATCCTTCTTTTCTCTGACAAATACATTGAAATCCAATGTTATGAACCAGACAGGATTATCTCAAGTCATAAAAGAATCTGTGATTAATTCATGCACTTGTGAAACTTCACAGAAAAAAACACACATGGGTACACCTTAAAAAATTCAAAAGTTGCATGGTGTAAAATCTGAAATGCTATTTCCAAGAAGCTCTTATAGATTTGGATTTTCCATTATTCTACAATAACTACTAACAGTAGCCACCAGATGGGTCACACTTGAAAGATAATAAAATAATCCGCAATTATCACATTCCATTTCTGGTACTTGTGTCTTCTTGTGCGACCCGTTGGGTCTTTTCAGGACCTTGATTGTTAGTTTATCGGTTGCTATACAGGTATATGCACATTTGCTTTTCCAATAGTTATAGCACTCTGTTGTGTAGAGTTTGGTAAGAACGAAATGTAGGATTTTCCCTTATTTACAGAAGTACAATCCAAAAAACTTTTCCAAATGAACCATTTCTCTAAGGGTACCGTCACACTATACCATTTTGATCGCTACGACGGTACGATTCGTGACGTTCCAGCGATATCGTTACGATATCGCTGTGTCTGACACGCAGCAGCGATCAGGGATCCTGCTGAGAATCGTACATCGTAGCAGATCGTTTAGAACTTTCTTTCATCTCTGGATCTCCCGCTGTCATCGCTAGATCGGTGTGTGTGACACCGATCTAGCGATCTAGCGATGCGATCCAGCGATGCGTTCACTTGTAACCAGGGTAAACATCGGGTTACTAAGCGCAGGGCCGCGCTTAGTAACCCGATGTTTACCCTGGTTACAAGCGTAAAACTAAAAAAAACAAACAGCACATACTTACATTCTGGTGTCCGTCAGGTCCCTTGCCGTCTGCTTCCCGCACTGTGACTGCCGGCCGTAAAGTGAAAGCAGAGCACAGCGGCTGTGCTTTCACTTTCACTTTACGGCCGGCAGTTACTGAGTGCGGGAAGCAGAGATGGCAAGGGACCTGACGGACACCAGAATGTAAGTATGTGCTGTTTGTTTTTTTTAGTTTTACGCTTGTAACCAGGGTAAACATCGGGTTACTAAGCACGGTCCTGCGCTTAGTTACCCGATGTTTACCCTGGTTACCCAGGGACCTCGGCATCGTTGGTCGCTGGAGAGCTGTCTGTGTGACAGCTCCCCAGCGACCACACTACGATTTACCTACGATCACGGCCAGGTCATATCGCTGGTCGTGATCGTAGGTAAATCGTATAGTGTGACGGTACCCTAAGTCAACAATTGTTGTCTTTGTCTCTTGCTATCAATACTGTATAAAGTTAAAATTGGAAGCTGTATTAGAGGCATTTCATAGAAACTTTAAAGAAAAAGCAAATAGAGAAATGACTATAATATTAAAAATTTTGAATATACAGATACATCAATGTATCAATTTTTTAAAGAAAATAAAGCTTGTTTTGTACTTACTACTTCATGTTAGAGAAGTAGCTGTTTGTGTCTTCAGTAAAGGGATGCGTTGGGATTTACTGTGCGAAAGGCAAAAAGTTTTTCTTTAGAATTTTATATTTTTTTACTCAATTTGACTGTAACTCTGCAGGAAATGAAAGGGGTTCTCTCACCAGGGGTTGCCTTTGGAAACCCATACTGAGATAAGCGTGGCACTCAGTAAAGAACTCTACACAACTATGGCATGCAGGATGAAACAACTTGTTTTTTGAGAAAGAAAAGATGGGCAAGTTGCTGAGCACGGAGAAACAAGAGTGTAAATTGGCTGTATCAATTCTTAAGCAGTTTGGAGAACTAGACTAAAAGCGTTGTCCCACTATAGATAATTTATAACTATCTATTTGCAGGACTCCAGTCCATTGGCCACGTCAGCAATTTTGTAACCGTTGGACTGTGAATCTTTATACCTCTCTGCATTCCAAGTTCTTTTTTGATTAGCCATGGTGGCATGAGGTAAACATACGGTATGCTGCGCAAACAACGTCATACCTGCCAAGCTAATTAAGAGAAGGGCTGAAAATGCCAGGAGGTAAGGAGATTCGCAAGACTGCGACCCAGCAGTCAGACATTACTGACATGGCCCAGGGACCGGAGTCCTGTGAATTAATTCTCACATCAATATATTTATAACATGTAATTTATACATGTTATAATAGAATTATATGTTGCTGTCTGACTTTCCAAATCATCAATATTACCAAGAACATGACATCCCAAGTCCTCATAGCATAAAATTGTAGGCAGTATGTTCCCGTTTATTGGCATCCACTAGATTTGCTGAAATAATCCAAAACTGGTGAAAAAAGCATATTGAGAAGATGCTCACTAAATTATTTCTCAAATTAATTTATGGCTCATTTTAATAATAAATCCAACCCGTTCTCAGTCTATAAATCATCCATGATAGCGAATGAGGCAGGCTTAGCTAATAAATAAGTCAGCCCTCTTCATATACAGTACATGACCAACACAGAGATAGCAATAAGAATTTTTTTTCCACCTGAACAACACTTTTAATAGGTATATTGCCTTCAAATGAAAGTCTGACATCAAAGTTGGAAACCTTGTAATTCAAAGGAAACTTTCAAGAGTCTTTTTTCCTAACTCAATAATTCTAAAGATTTAAAAGCACAGGCCATCACAGAGCTGCAAAGGATCATTACCTTCACAAATACCCTCATCCTTTCTTGTCCACCCATCATCAGAGAAGTAAATTGCTAGATTATTAATGATGGCTCCTTGAAATATAGATCGATGTGTAATAAAAAAAAATAGCCTCTTGTCAAACTTATGCTGGAAAAAAGTGAAGTTGTGGCATGGTTTTTGTACGGTGCATTTAAAAAGTACCTATCGTTATCCTCTTGTAATGGGTAGCAGATCGGTGGTTCATGAGATCTCCATTGATCGCTCACAAAATTCTCCGTAGCATACTGCTCGGTAGGATGGAACATGTTGGAAAGCATTTTTTTTATCAATCGATGAGAGTCTCAGTATGTATATCCCCACTAATCTGCTGCGACTTTTTAGAATAGGATGAGATGATAAATAAAAAATTAAAACATATAGATGATTTTTACACAAAGTGCTCCATAAACGTTTTATCAGTTCCATGTCTGGGGCTGGTATAAGGAATGCTACTTCAATATGACAGAGCTACGTTTCCCTTGATTTCTTCAGCAACTACCGTAAATGTATGTTTTCATTCTTATGAATGTGAGATACGGTCTTGCTATTACAGCATTTTTTTTCTCTCTCTTGCTGGTTATCTAGTAAGCTGTAATTGCTAAAGTAGGAGAAATGCAAATACATATATTTTACTGATTAGTCTAATTTAATATGAGCGCCTAGATATCTCCCCTCCAACTCATACTTGAAGTACCCTTGGCACTTCTAATGTTCAACAGGGACAAAATACATTGGATCTACTTAACCATTTAACACTTTTCACATCTTCTCAACTTTTATATAATATTTCTGATTTGTTCTGAGCTACACGGATATATTCCAATTCATATGCATGTAGAATATATTCCTCAAATAATACTAAGACAAATTGAAAAAGGTAAAATATGTATTATTGTATTAATATTATTTATGTACAATGTCCATATACAGGGTGGAGCGCGGTAATTTGCTTTTTTGCACTGCATGCTGTGGCGGCACTGTCGGTCGAAGAGAGGGGAGAGTGGGTGTGGCTTACAGTGGCTGATGGGAGATTTGTATTCCTCTGCCTTTCAGTTGCCATCATGCAGTGGACACGTGAGGAGAGGTCATTTGGTGTTGAAGCGTATTTTTCAAATGCCCACTCGATCATTGCAGTGCAGTGTGCTTTTCGTTTACAATTCGCTGTTCCTCCACGCGGACGTGTTCCTGGACGGCAATCAATTGTAAATTGGGTGAATGCATTCAGAACAGCAGGGAATGTGTCATGTGTACGAAGGGGACCTGAGAGAAGGATTACAACACCACAAAACATCGAGAGAGTTAGAGCAGCAGTACTACAATCTCCGAAACGCTCTGCTCGGAAGCAATCATTTGCTCTTGGCATTTCAAGACGTTCTCTCCACCGGATTCTTCATGATGAACTGAATTTTCACACGTATAAAATGTGCGTGGTCCAACATTTGTCAGCATGGGACTATTTGACACGGCGGACCTCTTGTGAAGACATGTTAGCAACGATACCCCGTGACGCAATAGTGTTTTTTTCTGATGAGGCACATTTTCACCTCAGTGGGTGTGTAAACAAACAAAATATGCGTTACTGGAGTGAAACAAACCCCAGAGAAGTTCACGAGAGACCTCTGCATTTTGGACCGCGTCACTGTGTGGTGCGCCATATCACGAGTAGGCATCATTGGTCCTTACTTTTTTCAGGATAATGGTCGTGCCATAACTGTGAACTCCGAACGGTACTTGTCTATGATACAGGATTATTTTCAGCCGGCTCTTGAGGCAATGGAACTAGAGGATACATGGTTCCAACAGGATGGTGCCACTGCACACACAGCGAGGGTTACCATGAATTGTTTGAGGCAAATGTTTCCTGGACGGCTTATCTCTTTGAGGGGAGATGAGAACTGGCCAGCACGCTCACCAGATTTAGCCCCATGCGATTTTTTTCCTTTGGGGTTACCTGAAGTCTAAGGTGTATATCAACCGTCCCAACACCTTAGAAGACCTAAGGAACAATATTGAAGCTGAAATTGGCAGAATACCAGTGGACATGCTTGTTAGAGTTCATGAAAACTTCAGAAAACGTATGCAGCAGTGTGTGGATAGCGAAGGTCGACATTTGCCAGATACACTATTTAAAACCATGTAATTTAAATATTCCATTACTGTTCAGTATAATTAAAATATGAAATACATTTTTCTAATGATCATAATTTTTTTATTTCATTCCCAAATCAGCAAATTACCGCGCTCCACCCTGTATAAATATCCATGTAATTAGTCTATTCTGCCATCAACTTCTAGACCTGACAGTAGATCTTTTTGCTCTGTGCTTCCACAGCCTCACTAGTAGTGTTGAGCATTCCGATACCGTAAGTATCGGGTATCGGCCGATACTTGCGGTATCGGAATTCCGATACCGAGTTCCGATACTTTTGTGGTATCGGGAATCGGTATCGGATCCATATTAATGTGTAAAATAAAGAATTAAAATAAAAAATATTGATATACTCACCTCTCCGGAGGCCCCTGGACATCACCGCTGGTAACCGGCAGCCTTCTTTGTTTAAAATGAGCGCGTTTAGGGACTTCCATGACGTCACGGCTTCTGATTGGTCGCGTGCCACTCATGTGACCGCCACGCGACCAATCAGAAGAAACGACGTCATTCTCAGGTCCTAAACTCCTCATTCTAGGAATTTAGGACCTGAGAATGATGTCGCGGCTTCTGATTGGTCGCGTGGTGGTCACATGAGCGGCACGCGACCAATCAGAAGCCGCGACGTCATTCTCAGGTCCTAAACGATCTCATTTTAAGCAAAGAAGGCTGCCGGTTACCAGCGGTGATGTCCAGGGGCCTCCGGAGAGGTAATTATATCAATATTTTTTATTTTAATTCTTTATTTTACACATTAATATGGATCCCAGGGCCTGAAGGAGAGTTTCTTCTCCTTCAGACCCTGGGAACCATCAGGATACCTACGATACTTGGTGTCCCATTGACTTGTATTGGTATCGGGTATCGGTATCGGCGATATCCGATACTTTTCGGGTATCGGCCGATACTATCCGATACCGATACTTTCAAGTATCGGACGGTATCGCTCAACACTACTCACTAGCTCTCAATTAAAAGAAGACCCAAAGCCACATATTAGAAAGCTAGACTGTGTTCTTATTTATTATTCTCTTGTTTGACATGGAAACCCTACTTTTATTTTTGCAAAGAGTTTCTGCAACTGAAAAGGAGTGCCCTTTCTCCCCTTAATAAGGTTATTTAGCAACTAAATTATGAATTATAATGGATAGATAGATATTGCCTATGTACTTTTTGTGAACTACTGCTATATATTCTCACAGCTGATTAATGTAGATGCTGTGTACTGCATACCATGTCTAGTATTACCATTTTCCTCTTTCCTTATTTTTTTACTGGAGCCATAAGAAGCCAATTATTTTTAAGCTTTTAGGAGATCTTTCTAAAAAAGTAAGGATCAAAAAAAATACTTAAACCCTTGATCACATCTTAACATTGTCAGCACTTTAATTTGTTTTTCTACTCAACTCTATTGGATTAATCAGGAATTTACTCTTTGACTGCACTTTATGTTTTTTTTTGCTAGTTATATTTTTGGAATAATTCACTACCTAGTATTTACTGACTTTGTGACAAGCACTAAGAGTTTTGTACCACATTTATTTTACCTAGATGTCCTTTTGTATTGCTTTGATTCATGGGTAATACTTTATTTCCCCTTTGGCTCACCAAAAAATTTTGTCTATGTTTGTTATGTCAGATATTTGTTAAATTTTTAGCAAATTATCCAGAAATAGATTTTTTGATTACTTTTTATTCATTTAGCCCTTGCACATTTCCTTTTCGATTTCACGACAAATAAAAATGTTGTCCCTGGTCAGTGTAAAATACGAGATCTGATTTGTCTAGGCAAGAGGCTTAAGACTGGGTTCTAAGGGGTAACATTTCTCCTTGTGGAGAGTAATGAGCCAGGCCTGGCATGCCAGTATGAATACACTTAAATATCTTACATTCTCCTCTGGAAAATTAAATATGTAAATTGTCTCTTCAGAGGTGAAGAGGACTTTTTGAACTCTAGTGCCACTATTGTAAGTAGCAATCCTAAAAACTCAATATCAGCACTTTAACGATCCTTGCAATATGACTTAGGGAAAAAGCCAAACCTGATTTTCAATTTGCAGGAATGGTGTTACAATGTATTGTCTCTCATCAATGCAAAGATATCTGAGTGGTGGGAGTGGTGATCTTACCAAGGTGATCTGGGAACACGGACTCAGTGGCCTGCGGTAACCTTAATGATGTCACAGCTAGACACTGACACTGTGCTCTCAGCAGCTCATTATCCAGTGGTTTTAAACCTGGATGGTCGCATCCAGGTTATCTTTACTTGTCAAGTGATTTATGAAAAAAATAAAGGTGTAGTTACAATTTAATCAAATTTAATCATGGAAACAACGCCTTCATAATTATGTAATGGCTGGACAGGAATTTTAAAATAACATGTGTATTATTAAAGAAGACTTTTACAGGCTGAGTATAAATCTCAGTGTAATATATTAACCAGTCTGAGGAAGTGTTCATCGTTATAGTTTTGTCAACCCCTTTCAGTGTCAATGCTATAATCCGCTTTCCATGGCTTCAGAGTAACATGCAGCTCTCTTTGGGTTAATTATAGACTAATCAGGCTTGTTAATTTCTGCGTTTCTCACCTTGTCAACCCAGGAGCTCAGACATGAAGTGGCACATCCACATTTCAAGCAAACGATTTCCGATATTTTATATTTAACCTCGGCTTCGGATGAAAATCCTAATGCAGCGTATGGCCAATGTTTGATATTTACCATTCTGTTTCATAAATGCAGCAGACGAGATACAGTATTAATCCAGAACATGCAGGAGTGAGTAGCAAAGTCAAGGATGATACAGTGCAACAGAAATGTTTTTCCATAGTAATAAGATCTCCAAAGTAATAACACATATCAAAAGGATTATTTTGGTTTCCCAATGACTCATTTAGATGAGCAGAAGGGCTGTCTGCAAAAGTAACCAGGTCATGATGTGTCTCTTGCAGAAAACGGCATAAGCAAAAATGTATAGCACTTCTGGAAGTGCTGATGGTTTTGTGGGACAGGTTATCTAACCCCTCTACAGCTTGGAGAAATTCCAACAATAAGAGTATTAAGAATGAATGTTTAAAGGTACCGTTACACTAAACGATTTACCAACGATCACGACCAGCGATACGACCTGGCCGTGATCGTTGGTAAGTCGTTGTGTGGTCGCTGGGGAGCTGTCACACAGACAGCTCTCTCCAGCAACCAACGATCAGGGGAACAACTTCGGCATCGTTGAAACTGTCTTCAACGATGCCGAAGTCCCCGGGTAACCAGGGTAACATTGGGTTACTAAGTGCAGGGCTGCGCTTAGTAACCCGATATTTACCCTGGTTATCATTGTAAAAGTAAAAAAAAAACCAGTACATACTCACATTCCTGTCACGTCCCCCAGCGTCAGCTTCCCTGCACTGTGTAAGCGCCAGCCGTAAAGCAGAGCAGTGACGTCACCACTGTGCTCTGCTTTACGGCCGGCCGGCGCTGACACAGTCAGTGCAGGAAGCTGACGCCAGGGGAAGTGACAGGAATGTGAGTATGTAGTGTTTTTTTTTTACTTTTACAATGGTAACCAGGGTAAATATCAGGTTACTAAGCGCGGCCCTGCGCTTAGTAACCCGATATTTACCCTGGTTACCAGTGAACACATCGCTGGATCGGTGTCACACACGCCGATTCAGCGATGACAGCGGGTGATCAGCGACCAAAAAAAAGGTCCTGATCATTCCCCAACGACCAACGATCTCCCAGCAGGGGCCTGATCATTGGTCACTGTCACGCATAACGATTTCGTTAACGATATTGTTGCTACATCACAAAAAGCAACGATATCGTTAACGAAATCGTTATGTGTGAAGGTACCTTAAGCAATTCACTTAATGCAAAATGTTAGTGTAGGTGCACCACTGTTGACTGTACATATGCTATCTTCACAGACACCTGTAAAGCTAAGTTTCAACACTAACATGCTCTACCCCATCTCAGAAGCTGCTTTAACTCTGTAGCCTGAGTGTTTTAAATAAGACCATATTCTTCTTTACAAATCAATTGAAATGAGTTAATACCCTTTATGAGACAGAATTATTATTATTGGTTTCAATATATATATATATATGTATATATATATATATATATATATATATATATATATACTAGCTGAAGAGCCCGGCGTTGCCTGGGCATAGTAAATATCTGTGGTTAGTTATAGCACCTCACCTCTCATTTTCCCCCTCACTCCTCTTATTTTCCCCCTCACTACTCTCATTCCCCCCTAACACTTGTCATTTCGACCTCACATCTGTCATTTTCCGATCACTTCACTATTTTCCCTCTCTTCTCTCATTTTGCACTCACACCTTTTCATTTTCACCTCACACCCCTCATTTTCACCTCACACCTCTAATTGTCCCCTCAGTATATACATGTTTGTCATCTCCTTTATATATAGTATACACCTGTATGTCATCTCCTGTATATAGTATATACCTGTATGTCATTTCCCCTGTAAGTAGTATATACCTGCTGTATGTCATCTCCTCCTGTATATTGTATATACCTATGTGTCATCTCCTCCTGTATATAGTATATATCTGTATGTCATCTCTTCTGTATATACTATATACATGTATGTTATCTCCTCCTATATTTAGTATATACCTGTATGTCATCTCCTGTATATAGTATATACCTGTATGTCATCTCCCCTGTATATAGTATATACCTGATGTATGTCATCTCGTCCTCTATATACCTATGTGTCATCTCCTCTTTTATATAGTATATACCTGTATGTCATCTCCTCCTGTATATAGTATATACATGTGTCATCTCCTCCTGTATATAGTATATACCTGTAAGTCATCTCCTCCTGTATATAGCATATACCTGGGTTTCATCTGCTCCTGTATATAGTATATACCTGTGTGTCATCTCCTCTTGTATATATTATGTACCTGTATGTCATCTCCTCCTGTATATAATATATACCTGTGTGTCATCTCCTCCTGTATATAGTATATACCTGTGTGTCATCTCCTCCTGTATATAGCATATATCTGTGTGTCATCTCCTCCTGTATATAGTATGTACCTGTATGTCATCTCCTCCTGCATATAGTATATACCTGTGTGTCATCTCCTGTATATAGTATATATGTGTGTCATCTCCTCCTGTATATAGTATATACCTGTATGTCATCTCCTCCTGTATATAGTATATACCTGTGTGTCATCTCCCCTGTATATAGTATATATATGTGTGTGTCATCTCACCTGTATATAGTATATACCTGTGTGTCATCTCCTCCTTATATAGTATATACCTGTGTGTCATCTCCTCCTGTATATAGTATATACCTGTGTGTCATCTCCCCTGTATATAGTATATACCTGTGTGTCATTTCCCCTGTAAGTAGTATATACCTGCTGTATGTCATCTCCTCCTGTATATTGTATATACCTATGTGTCATCTCCTCCTGTATATAGTATATATCTGTATGTCATCTCTTCTGTATATACTATATACATGTATGTTATCTCCTCCTATATTTAGTATATACCTGTATGTCACCTCCTGTATATAGTATATACCTGTATGTCATCTCCCCTGTATATAGTATATACCTGATGTATGTCATCTCGTCCTCTATATACCTATGTGTCATCTCCTCTTTTATGTAGTATATACCTGTATGTCATCTCCTCCTGTATATAGTATATACATGTGTCATCTCCTCCTGTATATAGTATATACCTGTAAGTCATCTCCTCCTGTATATAGCATATACCTGGGTTTCATCTGCTCCTGTATATAGTATATACCTGTGTGTCATCTCCTCTTGTATATATTATGTACCTGTATGTCATCTCCTCCTGTATATAATATATACCTGTGTGTCATCTCCTCCTGTATATAGTATATACCTGTGTGTCATCTCCTCCTGTATATAGCATATATCTGTGTGTCATCTCCTCCTGTATATAGTATGTACCTGTATGTCATCTCCTCCTGCATATAGTATATACCTGTGTCATCTCCTGTATATAGTATATATGTGTGTCATCTCCTCCTGTATATAGTATATACCTGTATGTCATCTCCTCCTGTATATAGTATATACCTGTGTGTCATCTCCCCTGTATATAGTATATATATGTGTGTGTCATCTCACCTGTATATAGTATATACCTGTGTGTCATCTCCTCCTTATATAGTATATACCTGTGTGTCATCTCCTCCTGTATATAGTATATACCTGTGTGTCATCTCCCCTGTATATAGTATATACCTGTGTGTCATCTCCCCTGTATATAGTATATACCTGTGTGTCATCTCCCCTGTATATAGTATATACTTGTGTGTCATCTCCCTTGTATATAGTATGTACCTGTATGTCATCTCCCCTGTATATAGTATATACCAGTGTGTCATCTCCTCCTGTATATAGTATATACCTGTATGTCATCTCCTCCTGTATATAGTATATACCTGTGTGTCATGTCCTCCTGTATATAGTATATACGTGTGTCATCTCCCCTGTATATAGTATATACCTGTGTGTCATCTCCTCCTGTATATAGTATATACCTGTGTGTCATCTCCCCTGTATATAGTATATACCTGTGTGTCATTTCCCCTGTAAGTAGTATATACCTGCTGTATGTCATCTCCTCCTGTATATTGTATATACCTATGTGTCATCTCCTCCTGTATATAGTATATATCTGTATGTCATCTCTTCTGTATATACTATATACATGTATGTTATCTCCTCCTATATTTAGTATATACCTGTATGTCATCTCCTGTATATAGTATATACCTTTATGTCATCTCCCCTGTATATAGTATATACCTGATGTATGTCATCTCGTCCTCTATATACCTATGTGTCATCTCCTCTTTTATATAGTATATACCTGTATGTCATCTCCTCCTGTATATAGTATATACATGTGTCATCTCCTCCTGTATATAGTATATACCTGTAAGTCATCTCCTCCTGTATATAGCATATACCTGGGTTTCATCTGCTCCTGTATATAGTATATACCTGTGTGTCATCTCCTCTTGTATATATTATGTACCTGTATGTCATCTCCTCCTGTATATAATATATACCTGTGTGTCATCTCCTCCTGTATATAGTATATACCTGTGTGTCATCTCCTCCTGTATATAGCATATATCTGTGTGTCATCTCCTCCTGTATATAGTATGTACCTGTATGTCATCTCCTCCTGCATATAGTATATACCTGTGTCATCTCCTGTATATAGTATATATGTGTGTCATCTCCTCCTGTATATAGTATATACCTGTATGTCATCTCCTCCTGTATATAGTATATACCTGTGTGTCATCTCCCCTGTATATAGTATATATATGTGTGTGTCATCTCACCTGTATATAGTATATACCTGTGTGTCATCTCCTCCTTATATAGTATATACCTGTGTGTCATCTCCTCCTGTATATAGTATATACCTGTGTGTCATCTCCCCTGTATATAGTATATACCTGTGTGTCATCTCCCCTGTATATAGTATATACTTGTGTGTCATCTCCCTTGTATATAGTATGTACCTGTATGTCATCTCCCCTGTATATAGTATATACCAGTGTGTCATCTCCTCCTGTATATAGTATATACCTGTATGTCATCTCCTCCTGTATATAGTATATACCTGTGTGTCATGTCCTCCTGTATATAGTATATACGTGTGTCATCTCCCCTGTATATAGTATATACCTGTGTGTCATCTCCTCCTGTATATAGTATATACCTGTGTCATCTCCTCCTGTATATAGTATATATCTGTGTGTCATCTCCTCCTGTATATAGTATGTACCTGTATGTCATCTCCTCCTGTATATAGTATATACCTGTGAGCCATCTCCTCCTGTATATAGTATATACCTGTGTGTCATCTCCGCGCGTGGCGAGTTTTGAGCGGCGACTTTTGTGTTTCAACTTTTATGTGGCGAGGTTGGTGTATGTGTGGTGAAATGTGCGCTGAGGGTGGTATATGTGTTTAAGCACGTGGTAGTGTGTGGCGCATTTTGTGTGTGTGTTCATATCCCCTTGTGTGGTGAGTCTCCCATGTCGGGGCCCCACCTTAGCAACTGTACGGTATATATTCTTGGGCGCCATCACTCTCACTCTTTAAGTCCCCCTTGTTCACATCTGGCAGCTGTCAATTTGCCTCCAACACTTTTCCTTTCACTTTTTCCCCATTATGTAGATTGGGGTAAAATTGTTTGGTGAATTGGAACGCGCGGGGTTAAAATTTCGCCTCACAATATAGCCTATGACGCTTTCGGTGTCCAGACGTGTGACTGTGCAAAATTTTGTGGCTGTAGCTGTGACGGTGCAGATGCCAATCCCAGACATACACACATACACACATACATTCCGCTTTATATATTAGATATATATTTAATAGATGACACATAATTAATTATAAGCTAGCATTAAATTCCCATCTCTAAAAGTCCAATATTTCACACCAATAGACAAGTAGAGACTGCCTGAATGTCTAAAGAACAATATAGAGTAAATGCATTTGCACATGATACAAAATAAACAGAAGCATGAATCAGTGGAATTAGTGAGGTCAATATGTGTGCTCCTTTCCTAATAACTCTGAAATGTCATCACCTGTGGGATTTTCCTTCTAAGAAGAGAATATTTTCTGGAACAGTCCATATTGCAATGTGACATTAATAATTGAAGATAGGAGAGAATGGATGTTTTGTGCTTGGAGCTTTGTACTGAACATGCACAGACCATCAAGTCATGCTTCTTGCACAATGTCTCTCAATTAAGCTTTATGTGCAGTATGTAATTCTGGATTTGTAATTACGAGAACTTATCTTTTTTTAGAATACAATAAATGCTTAGGGTTCGATCAGCAGATTTCAATGGCCCTTCTTAATGACTTCACTAACGTCCCTTGTTGATTGTGAAGCCCCATTGTTCTTCTGAAATGATCTACGGAGCAAGTCATATTGCAGTAAATTCCGATTAGAGAAGCTTGGTACCATGGCAAACTGATAATCAGATGTAGAAACAAAGCTGTGCATCACAATACTAAGATGCCATTCAGACTGCAATATTGCTCAAACCTTCCTGTGTACTTTCTATGGCATTTGATCAGCTACGAGTCAAACCCTTTAAAAATAAATGAATAATTGCTCTTTAATTGGTGACTGAACTATGCGTCGGTTAATCTCTTTGTGCCCTTTGGGAGAGTGATTTAATTGAAAGATTTATTGCTAACATCAGATTTAAAAAGAATGTACATATAAAAGGTTCAGCATTGTGGACTTCAAAGACCACTGTCATCACGAGTCACTTTGTAAGTAGGCCTTGTCCAAGGACTCAAACCACTAAGAAAGCCACAGCCAAGCTGCACCACATTTCTTTACCAAAAGAGGGGTCCTGGTTGTATTTTTTTTGTTAGTGTAACAAATTGTTTTAGGCAGACTATAAAGTTGATTTAATTGAAAGCTGAGAAAGATTTGTGTTAGGAGTCGAGTTTCCTCTGCTGCACAGGGGGAATCTCGATCCGTGTCTGCTGCGGTCTCCCATTCGGAATCGGCCGCAGCGGGGTCTGCTCAGCGGAGGCGTCGCTCCCAGCGTCTCGCTGGGACTGATTCTGTGCAAAGGGTTACTGCTGCCTTTTCTGGCTCTCCTGTTGTACCCTGCACTGATCTGCGGCGAGCGGGCTTCTCTGGGACTAAGTCCTTATTTGCACACACTGAGCATGCCCAGGGCAAGATCTCCCGTTGGAGATCGAGGGTCACATGCTCAGGTACTGCAGCACGTCCCATTGGTCCTCCAGGAAGGTCCTGAAAGGGCAAAACTTCGGTTGCAGCTTCCTGTGCTGCAACTATATAAGCTGCGCATGACCGCACGGCCATGCGCTAGTATTGTCTTGTAAATATGTGTGTGTGTTGTGAGTGAAAGTCGCTCTTTAAATAACCCTCCCTATTGAATGTCTGTTCGCGGAAGGTGTATGTTTGCTATCTAGCGCCCGACTTATCCAACAGCACGAAACACATATTACAGCTACCAGTTGCTGTGTCCGCCAGTACGGCGCCGTGCGCTTGCTCTGCGCTTTCCTGACCCAAGCCTGGGTGGTTAGTGGCGTCCGTCAGTGCGGCACCGCACGCACTCTTGTGCCTTAATATTATTATTTATGTTCCTCTGACACACCCAGTTGCGGTGTTGTGCCAGCAAGTGTCTAATCGGACTTCAATCCTGTGTAGGGGTTGAGTCCGCTGACTTCCTGCTCGCGCTTTATGTGCGGTACTGCGGTCCTGTGACGCAACAGGATCGCTTCCTTCACGCAGGGTGAAGTTAACCCATGTGTGTATACTTAGTACCGCCATATAGTTCGTCTTACTAGCAGCAGGGTCTTTTACCTGCACGGTGGACCTCGGACTGCGAACGCACCTAATACCATAACATCTGATTCTTGGTGCATTCCGCCAGTCCCTAACAGATTTGTGTTTCTATTATAGAGTGTAGGAAAGGTGTTTGGAGATGAAAAGTCACAAAACAATCTTAGGAGACATATTGATCATTTTGATGTTGTTGAGCACCATTAATGAATTCACAAAGAGAAAACTGGGAAAGAGAAAAAGGGGTTACAAGTGGGTGTAGCAGAAATGAACATTAAAGTCTAACTTTTATTCAACATGAGAATGGATGACGCCTATGAGAGATGGATGGCATAGATGTAGGCATCCATCAGGTTTATACATCCTGAGAAATGTCAGGTTTTAAGACAAGTTAAGAAAGGACACATTTGTGTTTCAGAATCTCTTTCCATTTCATTCCATGCTAAAATTTCTTTCTGTAAACCTGTAAAATGACATTACCAGACTACGAAATGTTGCCATTAATACTTGTTATTTATAGGTAAGCTGTCAGGAAAAAGGAACAAGATATGTTTTGTGTTATGATGACATATTAATTTCTTTTGTCAGTGGAAAACAGAAAAAGTAAGGTAACATCAAAATAATCAGTACAAATGAAACAAACAGTATTATAAAGTCTAACAGACTACAGTAACGAATGTAGTGGTGATATTGGTGTTTTAAAGTGTTAGCTGTTCTTTTAAACCTATAGAATTATGTTATCTGTGTATGTCAGACAATTATATTGATTTCATGATCAGATAAAAAATTACAAGCTGGAAAGGTAAGACTTAGAATGTCATACAGACGAGATAACCAATAGCTAAATACTTGAATATCAACAGCATCTTCATTTTTATTTTAATAGGAAGAACTTATTTCTGATGGTGTTTAGCTCCAGGTGAAAAAATGATCAATCATTTACTCCCCTATCAGTATTCTTTCAGGGTACCCCATTGGCCAATCCTGCCCCAAAGGACATTTTTTGTTGACTTTAAGAACTCACAGAAAGAAAAAGGAATTTTTCATCTGTTAGCAGTTTGTTTGTAGTGTAGAATGAATGTGTTCCCTTATGGGATTGAAGTCTTCTCCTGTTCCCAGCACCATGCCAATTCTCTTCAGAGCCACATGATTGCAATTCAGCTTTGTCAGCTCACACAGTTTGTTCTATATGGAGCAGAAGTCGTTTTCTTAGGCCTTGTTCACATGTTCAGAATTGTGAACATACTCATCATATAGTCACTACACTATACTCAGATCAAGAAGTGTTTTCAAAAAAACTTTTTTAAATACCTTAAAATACATGTAAATACAAAGAATAATCTTAAAATGGTGCCTCAAACCGAACACATATAAGCAAAGCAAATCACATAAATACCCAGGGAAAAACATATATAGTGTCACAAATCAATTATTGCAGTATTTGTATTCATAGTTATGGATTAAGCCTGCATATATCAAAGTGCGTGTGCATAGAAAAAAGTGTAGTGTTTGTTTCACACATTACAAAGAATCATTAGTTCAATGGCAACGGAGCTCCATGTAAATAAGAGTCACCGCACCGCCTACTGCCGTCACTGCATCATTACTGTTGTTTGCCTAAACAAAATTAACATCTCATGTTTTATACATATAACCTGGGTCTGTGTCCGCTATAAAAGTGCAGTGTCTGGTGACACGCTGAACCTCCAAACTCTGACGCGCGTTTCGCGAGTGGTCCTTCCCCAGGAAGAAGCACTCTCGAAACGCGCGTCGGGTTTTGCAGGCTTAATCCATGACTGTGAATACAATTGTAGCTTCATGATGACAATATGTATTAGCTGATTCCATATATTTGCATGTGCTTTGTGCAAATATCATATAGTAGCCACGATGGTTAATTTAATGTATTAGTCAGTGCGTTACACTATATAATGGACAACTGCAATAATTGATTTGTGGCCCTATATATGTTTTTCCCTGGGTATTTATGTGATTTTCTTTAACTGACCTCTTTGTTTATATGTGTTCGGTTTGAGGCACCATTTTATGATTATTCTTTGTATATACATGTATTTTAAGCTGTTTAAATAAAGTTTTTCTGTTTTACTAACATTTTGAAAACACTTCTTGATCTGACCATAGTGTAGTGACTATCTGATCAATATGCTCACATATTACGTAGAGTGTTGCCCATCCCTTGCATAAGGAAAATGGGCTTGGGTAGTATGTTTATCATGTTCAGAATTTGGTCAATATTTGACATCAGTATTTTTAAGCCAAAAATGGAAAATTCAGAGGAAAAGTATAATAGAAACACGTCACCACTTCTGCATTTTTCACCCACTTCTGATTTTGTCTTACAAGTACTGATGAAAAATGCTGACCAAATACTGAATGTATGACCTGTCTTAAGGCAAGCCTACGAGAGTCTCTACGTCTTATAGTCTTACATTGGGAGATAAACTATTATGTGAGCAGGCTAAACAAAATTGTAGTCATGCAGCTGAGAAGAGTATCAGAACAGGAGAAGATAGTGATCGGTAAAAAGTCCACGGTCTGTTTAAAGTCTCATATAGAATGTTTCTAGGCATAATTCTAGAAGTATTAATCTGGCAAAATGTATGGCTTGGTATGCGGTATGAGAACCATGATAATTATATGGGTTAACCTAATGTCACTGATGAGTTTTTATGGAGAACCACAAAAAATTACAAAGGGGAAAATGTTTTGCCAGAATCGGAGCTCCCTTGCCTCTTCGTTCTGTGAATGTCAGCATGACAGCTGCTGGATGGACATTTATTCTAGTAATTGTTTCCTGGGCAAGGTCTCCTTAGATCCCAGCGCATACAGCATTATTCGTAGCTTGGTGACAATGTTCATTTGATAGTGAAAAGTGGAAAGGCAGATAGTGATTTAATGCGAAATTACCCCCCCCTTCCAAGTTGACCACCTACTTGTCTTACTCCTTACTGTGGCTTCTATGATGCCTAAAGTTATCTGGTGTTATTTGAAACCTTGTTTGCAGTGTAATAACATAACTTTTAAGAAGTGATTATTGCACGGATTTCACTTTGCCGTGTTATATCTTCCCAGGTGCTTCATGTGACTTGACTTACCATCCCAAGGAAGAGATGTCACCTTGTCCAAATAGTTCTTAGTGTATCCACATAAATTGAAGTTAGCAGTAAATTACTTTCATGTTTTAATGTTCATTGAGAACTTTTTGTTCTGCAGCTCAAATGACAGACTAACGCATACAATACCTGATTTCTACAAACCACTAATGTTTGCTTCCATTAAATAACTTTTCTTTTTAATCTGTTCTTATACAGCCAAAAGGCACTGCTAGAAAAAGGTATTGTGACAGTACCAATCAAACCAAGTATTTGCCCTTCTTCCACAGAAACCTCATTTTGAATTCCACGAGCAATGAGTGACAGGACATGGTTTGCAGGTGTGAGTTGAGGGAACAACTACAATTAGGTTGTTTGCGGAAGATACACAGTGTCTTCTCGGTTTCTGAATTAATAACAAAGCTTTTAAAATTCTTAAAATGCAATCTTGAAAAATTGGCTTAACCTTCCCTGTCTCTTGGAATCTTAGGATGCATGCAAACGAGATTCTGATTGATCTTTTTAATGGCGGCATTTAAACCTGTCCTCAGACATTACCTGCTTGCAAACATTCGTTTGTGCGGACAGAATTGCAAAAACTTTCTACTTATGTCTATGGGGAACAGTGTACATAAAACTCTGGCTAAGGTATTTATTTCAGCTAAACATTTCAGAAGAATGGAGCTTCAAGGTCGTTTATTGCTTTAAGGCGCGTTGTCAGTCTGTGAACCACTCAACAATTTATTTTGCTGTAAACAAAAGCACAATGTCACAGTAAGCAAGGACTACCTATCCCACCTAGTCTGCCCTTCTAATGCCTGCATTCAGTCCTCTGTACACACTGTACATGAAGCATGACCTTACAGAGTTTAGGGATAGGTTTTGTATATCTTCAACCATTGATCCTTATTCATTCTTTGGGGAGGCTGATCCATTAGTCCTATTATTCTATTCCACCTTCTTACTTAAGAACGTGACCTCTCTTATGAATTCCTCCTGGATTGTAAAGATGAGATAGAACCTATTGCAATTACAAACTGTAATTCAACAGATGCAACACAGTTACATGTAACTCCTATGAATCCTCATTCGCATTTCTCATCCATATACTGTGCTTCTGAAGGTATTTATACAGTTGTGCTAGAAATGCTGATTGTGGAGGGTTTTTCTGTGGATTTCCCTCATTCCATTTTTTCTACTACTGGGTAAAAAAGATTTGCTCTAAGATACAGTATATACATATACATTGTTAGGGTTTGGCGGAACGCACCAAATATATATTTATGGGGTAATCGGTGCATTCGCAACCCGGGGTCCACCGTGCAGGGGTAAAACCTGCTGCTAGTAACTGACTGCACTATATGGCGGTACAAGTGAACTTTGTCACTTTACAGAGTAACCAAAAACAAGAGAACGCTGTGCCCTGTTAAACTCACAGAGGAACACAGCTACCAAATAGAGTGAACAGTGATCATGCAGTCAGAATAGCACAAGCAAAACTCCTCAACGGAGGTGCCAGTATTCTAGGGGCTTATTTCAGCCGGGCCCTGAATCCACTCACACAAACTCCTCACCAGAGGTGCCGGTATTCTAGGGGCTTATTTCAGCCAAACCCTGAAACCACATACACATGACTACACTGGCGCAGAACACAAGTTATTTGATATTAGCGCATGGCCATGTAAACCTTTTATAGCTGCAGCAACTTCAGGACTTTCCTAGAGGACCAATGGGAGCTGCTGAAGTACCTGAGCAACTTCAGGACCTTCCTAGAGGACCAATGGGAGCTGCTGCAGTACCTGAGCATGTGACCCCCGACCTCCAATGGGAGGTCTTACCCTGGCCATACTCAGAAGGGGAAAAGCAGGACTTAGTCCCAGAGACGTCTGCTCGCCACTGACCAGTACTGGTTACATTGGCTGAACCTGGAAAGGCACCAGTAATCATCTGCAGCGTATCAGGCTGAGCCAGATGCTGGGACCGAATTCTCCACTGAGCAGGCTCCACTGCGGCCGGAGAAGAATGGGAGACCACAGCGGAGATGGCTCGAGATTCCACCTGTGCAGTGGCAGGAACTCGACTTCTAACATACATTTTGTCAATGTAGGTTATACCTATATATGTTCTGTTTATATGCACATTTATATATATATATATATACATATATATATATATATATATATATATATATACACAGTACAGACCTAGGTTCCTCAAAGTAGCCACGTTTTGCATTGATGACTGCTTTGCACACTCTTGGCATTCTCTTGATGAGCTTCAAGAGGTAGTCACCGAAAATGGTCTTCCAACAATCTTGAAAGAGTTCCCAGAGATGCTTAGCACTTGTTGGCCTTTTTGCCTTCACTCTGCGGTCCAGCTCACCCCACACCATCTCGACTGGGTTCAGGTCTGGTGACTGTGGAGGCCAGGTCATCTGGCATAGCACCGCATCACTCTCCTTCTTAGTCAAATAGCCCTTACACAGCCTGGAGGTGTGTTTGGGGTCATTGTCCTGTTGAAAAATAAATGATGGTCCAACTAAACACAAACCGGATGGAATAGCATGCCACTGCAAGATGCTGTGGTAGCCATGCTGGGTCAGTATGCCTTCAGTTTTGAATAAATCCCCAACAGTGTCACCAGCAAAGTACCCCCACACCACCACGCCTCCTTCTCCATGCTTCACGGTGGGAACCAGGCATGTAGATTCCATCCGTTCACCTTTTCTGCGTCGCACAAAGACACGGTGGTTGGAACCAAAGATCTCAAATTTAGACTCATCAGATCAAAGCACAGATTTCCACTGGTCTAATGTCCATTCCTTGTGTTATTTAGCCCAAACAAGTCTCTTCTGCTTGTTGCCTGTCCTTAGCAGTGGTTTCCTAGAAGCTATTTTACCATGAAGGCCTGCTGCACAAAGTCTCCTCTTAACAGTTGTTGTAGAGATGTGTCTGCTGCTAGAATTCTGTGTGGCTTTGACCTGGTCTCTAATCTGAGCTGCTGATAACCTGCGATTTGTGAGGCTGATGACTCGGATAAACTTATCCTCAGAAGCAGAGGTGACTCTTGGTCTTCCTTTCCTGGGGTGGTCCTCATGTGAGCCAGTTTCTTTGTAGCGCTTGATGGTTTTTGCAACTGCACTTGAGGACACTTTCAAAGTTTTCTCAATTTTTCGGACTGACTGACCTTCATTTCTTAAAGTAATGATGGCCACTCATTTTTTTTTTACTTAGCTGCTTTTTTCTTGCCATAATACAAATTCTAACAGTCTATTCAGTAGGACTATCAGCTGTGTATCCACCAAACTTCTGCACAACTCAACTGATGGTCCCAACACCATTTATAAGGCAAGAAATCCCACTTATTAAACCTGACAGGGCACACCTGTGAAGTGAAAACCATTTCTGGTGACTACCTCTTGAAGCTCATCAAGATTATGCCAAGAGTGTGCAAAGCAGTAATCAAAGCAAAAGGTGGCTTCTTTGAGTAACCTAGAATATAAGACATATTTTCAGTTTCACACTTTTTTGTTAAGTATATAATTCCACATATGTTAATTCATAGTGTTGATGCCTTCAGTGTGAATTTATAATTTTCAGTCATGAAAATACTGAAAAATCTTTAAATGGAAAGGTGTGTCCAAACTTTTGGTCTGTATTTGTATGTATATATATATATATATATATATATATATATATATATATATATATATACTGTATATATATATATACTGTATATATACAAAATTCCAAAAATAGGTGGAGAGAAAATAATGACATTTATTTTGATTTATATATAAAATTATGTTTTCTAACACAAGCATAACACTGACAATTAAATTTTATACTGAACAATAATACAAAGGCCCTTAAATTTTATCAACGCAGCTGCTCAAACTGTTTTCCATCACAATTTGCACAGCTTTGAAGTCTGCCTCTTACGCTTCCACAAACATTTTTGCACAAGGCTCTTTGGGTATTAATTTCTTGAAATGCATCTCTTATGTAATTTTTCAAATCACTGACACTTTTTGGTTTTCGACTATAAACTTTGTCCTTGAGTACTCCCCAAAAGAAAAAATCCATTGGGGTCAAGTCTGGGGAACATGCCGGCCAATCAAGTAGGTCTCTTCGGCCAATCCATTTATTTATTATTAGGAAATGTTTCATCAAGATACTCGCGGACAACTCTTGAATAATGCGGTGGGGCCCCATCTTGTTGGAAATAAAGGTAATTTGAATTAGGCTGTTGCTGTAACTGGGGAACAACTTGATTCATTAGAATTTCGAGATACTTATCTCCTGTGACTGTTCCATAAAAATGGTCCAAAAACACCAGAACTTGAAATACCCCCTTCATAACCCTATTACACATACTGTCTACCTACTTTTGGACCACCCTGTATGTATAAATGTGAATATAAAATAACTTCCTTCCCATCCCCAATGGGAGTAAGGTTTGTTTTGTTGTCATTCTTGTGTCCTCTACCAGAGGCCTGGGAGTTTGAGAGTTCTGCGCAGGATCTTAGCTGTCCCCAGCATTGCGCTTTTCTGGACAGAGAGCTCAGATTTGCTCCTGGGATCTGTTGTAGCCATTTTTCCCAACTTAGGGGTCACTTCTCCAAGTGCTTGACTTTTCTCTAGAATATGATTTCTATGCTTTTTAAAGGTTGTTCTTAACCATAAGCTACTCTCCTCCTCACCAACATGTGATGTCAGAGGGGAGAAGGAGAGAAGCTTACAGCATGCTGAATGGCAAAGCTTGATGCTTTGTTTCCCCAGGAGTTACAAAGGTGTCTGGCAGTGGAGTTCTCCACTGTTCCCATTCAAGTACACAAATGCTTGGCTCACTTAATATACATGTGAGAATGTAGAGAGATAACTCTCAAATGCCTCATTCAGACAGTCATTTTTCATGTGCTTCATCCATGTTTGTTACAAATAGAATATTTATCCGTTTTAACCTATGATGCTATTCACATGCCTGTGTTTTTTGCAGATTGTGTCCTAAAAAAATCATGGAGACATGTCCATTTTTGATTCAAGTCATGGATTAAAATCACCCGTACAAGTCTATGGGTCTGTGAAAATCACTGTCAGAATGAGCCCTAAAGTATATAGGAACCTTATCAGTGTTCAGATAGTCTGATAATGGCATGGTTATTCACAGTCTCCATTGACACATGCTGGTTGTATTGCCCAAGTCAAATGAACTAATGGATGCTGAGTAATACAGTCATGGCCAAAAGTATTGACACCCCTGCAATTCTGTCAGATAATACTCATTTTCTTCCTGAAAATGATTGCAAACACAAATTATTTGGTATTATTATCTTCATTTAATTTATCTTAAATGAAAAAACACAAAAAGAATTGTCCTAAAGCCAAATTGGATATAATTCCACACCAAACATAAAAAAGGGGGTGGACAAAAGTATTGGCACTGTTCGAAAAATCATGTGATGCTTCTCTAATTTGTGTAATTATCAGCACCTGTAACTTACCTGTGGCACCTAACAGGTGTTGGCAATAACTAAATCACACTTGCAGCCAGTTAACATGGATTAAAGTTGACTCAACCTCTGTCCTGTGTCATTGTGTGTACCACATTGAGCATGGAGGAAAGAAAGAAGACCAAAGAACTGTCTGAGGAATTGAGAAACCAAATTGTGAGGAAGCATGAGCAATCTCAAGGCTACAAGTCCATCTCCAAAGACCTGAATGTTCCTGTGTAGGGTTGAGCGAAACGGGTCGAAATTTTTCAAAAGTCGCCGACTTTTGGCAAGGTTGGGTTTCATGAAACCCGACCCGACCCCAGTGTGGGGTCGGCCATAAAGTCGGCGATCTTTTGAATCTAGAATCGGAATTCCGATACCGATTCCCGATATGTTTAAGATATCGGGAATTGGTATCGGAATTCAGATTTAAGTGTAAAATAAAGAATTAAAATAAAAAATATCGCAATACTTACCCTCTGACGTGCCCTGGTACTAACCGGGAACCTTCCTTCCTTAGAATCAGCCTTCCAGGACCCTGCGGTGACGTCGCGGCTTGTGATTGGCCGCGCGGCCGCCCATGTGACCGCTCGCGCGGCCAATCACAAGCCACGACGTCACCCGCGACGTCACCGAAGGTCCTGGAAGGGCTGATTCTTAGGAAGGAAGGCTGCCGGAAAGAAGCAGGGCGCGTCCAAGGGTGAGTATATACCTAATAGGAATATACTGTGACTTAACAGGGTTCGCTTCCTTCACACAGGGTGAAGTTAACCTGTGTGTGTTTTCACATTGTACCGCCATATAGTCCGTCATTACTTGGCAGCAGGTTCCATCTCTGCACGGTGGACCCCGGGCTGCGAACCAACCTTAATCTATCTTAATATTTGGTGCGTTCCGCTAGCCCTAACATTACACTAGCGCCAGGGTCTGGCTAGTAATGATGGACATACAGCAATCCTTGTGGTATATCCAGCAGCTGGAGGGTAGGTTGACAGCTCTCGAGAGCTCAACCTCAGCTGTGGATGTTACCGCAGTTGCTGTACAGGCTGCTAGCGTGGCTACAGCAACCTTGTCCACTGCCACCCCTGTTCCGACATTATCTCACCTCCCGCTGCCAGAAAAATTTTCTGGAGATAGCAAATCTTGTAGGGGATTCGTGAGTCAGTGCTCTATTCACCTCGAGCTCCAGGATGCACATTTTCCCACAGAGCGGGCTAAGGTGGGATTTATTGTGTCTCTCTTGTCGGGCAGGGCGTTGGAATGGGCTACGCCGCTGTGGGAGCATGGCAATCATGTGGTGCAGAGTGCTCCACTGTTTCTGAGCACTCTGAAACAGGTCTTTTTAGGACCTCAAGTCACCCATGATACTGCGCTCCAACTGCTGGCATTAACTCTGGGTGAGTCCTTGGTCAGCCATTTTGCCATCCACTTCCGCACTTTAGCTTCTGAGCTGGAGTGGTCGGATAAAGCCCTTATCCCCATATTTTGGAAGGGGCTGGCTGATCACGTGAAGGACGCTCTGGCCACTAGGGAGATTCCTGCCACACTGGAGGAGTTAATAACTATCTCTACTTGTATTGACCTCCGTTTTAACGAGCGGAGGTTAGAACGAGCCCAGTGTAGGCAGAGGTTTCTACCTTCGCCAAACCTCTGGAATCTCCGGTCCTGGTTCCTGAGTCACATGAGGCCATGGAAGTGTCACGAGCGGGATCTAAGTCCCGGACCGCTTGTGCACTCATGGTCTCTCATGTTTGCCAGCAGTCAGGACATCTTGCCACCAGATGTCCCCAGCGGTCGAGGAAACGTCAGCATCTAGTGGTAGTGGGTAGAGGTACACTAGACACGGCGACGTTTGCCTCCAAATTGTCCTTTAAGGCTACAATTATTATAGGCTCATCCTCCCACTCGGTAGAGCTCTGCGTGGATTCTGGGGCGGAGGGCAATTTTATGTCTTCTGCCTTCGCCCAATGTCACGCAATACGCCTGGTTATGCTAGCTCAACCAGTAACGGTACGAGTGGTGAATGGGTCGACACTGCCCTCACAGATAAAACACCAGACCATCCCTTTTACTCTGTCCATGTCGCCATCCCATCAGGAGATTATATCTCTGCTCGTCATTCCTGAGGGAATTGATGAGGTCCTGTTGGGAATACCTTGGCTACGGTACCACTTTTCTCATATTGAGTGGTCCTCAGGCAGAATTCTTGGATGAAGTGAATCTTGTGGGGGTAGGTGTCAGAGGGAGTGCGTTCAGTTTGCTACTACAGAGGTACCCGCAGATCTTTCCTCTCTCCCCAAGCAATACTAGTCTTATGCAGACGTGTTCTCCAAAAAGGCGGCGGAGACCCTTCCGCCCCATCGCCCCTATGACTGTCCTATTGATATCTTGCCTGGTGCTGAGCCTCCCCGGGGTCGAGTCTATCCGTTATCTCTCCCGGAGATGGAGGTAATGTCACAGTACATCCAGGAAAATCTGGCAAGGGGATTCATTAGGAAGTCAGTTTCACCAGCTGGGGCAGGGTTCTTCTTCGTGCAGAAGAAGAATGGGGAATTGCGTCCATGCATAGACTACAGGGGTCTTAAGAAAAAGTATCCTTTGCCCTTGATATCTGAGCTCTTCGATAGGCTTCAGGGAGCAAGGGTATTTACTAAATTAGATGTGCGGGGTAGGGTTGAGCGAAACGGGTCGTTCATTTTCAAAAGTCGCCGACTTTTGGCAAAGTCGGGTTTCATGAAACCCGATCCGACCCCTGTGTGGGGTCGGCCATGCGGTACGCGACTTTCGCGCCAAAGTCGCGTTTCAATGACGCGAAAAGCGCCATTTGTCAGCCAATGAAGGTAAACGCAGAGTGTGGGCAGCGTGATGACATAGGTCCTGGTCCCCACCATCTTAGAGAAGGGCATTGCAGTGATTGGCTTGCTGTATGCGGCGTCACAGGGGCTATAAAGGGGCGTTCCCGCCGACCGCCATGTTACTGCTGCTGATCTGAGCTTAGGGAGAGGTTGCTGCCGCTTCGTCAGAAGCAGGGATAGCGTTAGGCAGGGTCCATTAACCACCAAACCGCTTGTGCTGTAGCGATTTCCACTGCCCAACACCACCTTCGGTGTGCAGGGACAGTGGAAGCTACATTTTTTTTTTTTTCCCCTCTGCGCTGTAGCTCATTGGGCTGCCCTAGAAGGCTCCCTGATAGCTGCATTGCTGTGTGTACGCCGCTGTGCAAACCAACTGCTTTTTTCAAAGCACAAATCCTCTTGTTCCTTCCTTTCTGCACAGCTATCTTTTTTGTTTGTCCACACTTTTTATTTAATTTGTGCATCAGTCCACTCCTTATTGCTGCCTGCTATACCTGGCTGAGATTACTGCAGGGAGATAGTAATTGTTGGACACTCCCTGTTTTTTTTTTTTGTGGGAGATTAAGATTGACATTTCTGCTAGAGTGCCATCCCTGTGTGTGCCATCTCTCACTCAGTGGGCCATAGAAAGCCTATTTATTTTTTTGCTTGATTTGGGTTATAAAATCTACCTGAAAAAATCACTACATCAATCAGTGGGAGAAAAATATTGGCCTCAGGGCTTGTGTGCCACTCTTGACTCCTGTGTGTGCCATCTCTCAGTCAGTGGGCCATAGAAAGCCTATTTATTTTTTTGCTTGATTTGGGTTCTAAAATCTACCTGAAAAAATCACTACATCAATCAGTGGGAGAAAAATATTGGCCTCAGGGCTTGTGTGCCACTCCTGACTCCTGTGTACATCATCACTCACTCAGTGGGCCATAGAAAGCCTTTTTTTTTTTTTTTTGCTTTATTTGGGTTCTAAATTCTACCTGAAAAAATCAATAAATCAATCAGTGGGAGATTAATATTGGCCTTTGGGCTTGTGTGCCAGTCCTAAGCGTGCCATCTCTCTCTCTCAGATAGTGGGCCATAGAAAGCCTATTTATTATTTTTTTTATTGGGTTTATAAATTTTCACTGGAACAAAAAAAAAAAAGTGGGAGATTAATATTGGCCTCTGGGCTTGTGTGCCAGTCCTGAGCGTGCCATCTCTCTCACAAATAGTGGGCCATAGAAAGCCTATTTATTTTTTTTTTTTTTTGGTTTTATAAATTCTCCCTGAAAAAAAAAAGGGAGATTAATATTGGCCTTTGGGCTTGTGTGCCAGTCCTAAGCGTGCCATCTCTCTCTCTCAGATAGTGGGCCATAGAAAGCCTATTTATTATTTTTTTTATTGGGTTTATAAATTTTCCCTGGAACAAAAAAAAAAAAGTGGGAGATTAATATTGGCCTCTGGGCTTGTGTGCCAGTCCTGAGCGTGCCATCTCTCTCACAAATAGTGGGCCATAGAAA
Source organism: Ranitomeya imitator (assembly GCF_032444005.1). Taxonomy (NCBI): domain Eukaryota; kingdom Metazoa; phylum Chordata; class Amphibia; order Anura; family Dendrobatidae; genus Ranitomeya; species Ranitomeya imitator. The sequence goes on from NC_091284.1 coordinate 386,796,338, forward strand.
GCCTATTTATTTTTATTTTTTTGGTTTTATAAATTCTCCTTGAAAAAAAAAAGGGAGATTAATATTGGCCTTTGGGCTTGTGTGCCAGTCCTAAGCGTGCCATCTCTCTCTCTCAGATAGTGGGCCATAGAAAGCCTATTTATTATTTTTTTATATTGGGTTTATAAATTTTCCCTGAAAAAAAATAAATAGTGGGAGATTAATATTGGCCTCTGGGCTTGTGTGCCAGTCCTGAGCATGCCATCTCTCTCACAAATAGTGGGCCATAGAAAGCCTATTTATTTTTTTGGTTGATTTGGGTTCTAAATTCTACCTGAAAAAATCAATAAATCAATCAGTGGGAGATAAATATTGGCCTCTGGGCTTGTGTGCCACTCCTGACTCCTGTGTGCGTCATCTCTCACTCAGTGGGCCATAGAAAGCCTATTTTTTGTTTTATTTGTTTTATAAATTCTCCCTGAAAAAATCATTTTTATTTTATTTGGTTTCTAAATTCTTCCTGAAAAAATCTTTTTTTTTTTTTATTATTTTTTTTTTCTAAAGTCTCCCTGGAAAAAAAAAAAAAATCAAATCAGTGGGAGATTAATATTGCCCTTTCTGCTTGTGTGCCAGTCTTGACTCCTGGGTGTGCCATCTCTCTCTCTCTCTCCAATTGTGGGCCATAGAAAGCCTATTATTTTTTTAGCTTGATTTGGGTTCCAAAATCTACCTGAAAAAATCACTACATCAATCATTGGGAGAACAATATTGGCCTCTGGGCTTGTGTGCCACTCCTGACTCCTGTGTGCGTCATCTCTCACTCAGTGGGCCATAGAAAGCCTTTTTCTGTTTTATTTGTTTTCTAAATTCTCCCTGAAAAAATCATTTTATTTTATTTGGTTTCTAAATTCTTCCTGAAAAAATCATTTTATTCTATTATTTTTTTTTCCTAAAGTCTCCCTGAAAAAAAAAGAAAAATCAAATCAGTGGGAGATTAATATTGCCCTTTCTGCTTGTGTGCCAGTCTTGACTCCTGGGTGTGCCATCTCTCTCTCTCTCTCCAATTGTGGGCCATAGAAAGCCTATTATTTTTTAGCTTGATTTGGGTTCCAAAATCTACCTGAAAAAATCACTACATCAATCAGTGGGAGATAAATATTGGCCTCTGGGCTTGTGTGCCACTCCTGACTCCTGTGTGCGTCATCTCTCACTCAGTGGGCCATAGAAAGCCTTTTTTTGTTTTATTTGTTTTCTAAATTCTCCCTGAAAAAATCATTTTATTTTATTTGGTTTCTAAATTCTTCCTGAAAAAATCATTTTATTCTATTTTTTTTTTCCTAAAGTCTCCCTGAAAAAAAAAAAAAATCAAATCAGTGGGAGATTAATATTTACATTTGTGCTTCAGTGACAGTCCTGCGTGTGTGGCATCTCTCTCATTTGTTGCCACCAACAACAGAGTGTGTAACATTGTGCCTGATTTTCGTTGTGGTCTCACTCACCGGTAAAGGGGTAGCTAAATCATACTGAAGTTATAGCTCACCATGTAAGTTGTGTGACAGCAACAAATACCGTTAGTTTGGTTACGTTTTTAAAACAATGAGGAAGTATGGTGGAAGAGGTCGTGGCCGGGGGCGTTCATTGTCAGCTGGTAATGAGGGTAGTGGTAGTGGTGGAGCATCAGCTGGTCGTGAGAAAAAAAATATTGCACCTAAGTCTGGAGCTGTGGAGCCAGGTTCGTCGTCTGGCTACACAAGGCCTCGAACGCTCCCTTTTCTGGGAGTAGGAAAACCGCTTTTAAAGCCGGAGCAGCAAGAGCAAGTTTTGGCTTATCTTGCTGACTCAGCCTCTAGCTCTTTTGCCTCCTCTCGTGAAAATGGTAAATGTCAAAGCAGCGCGTCGTTAGTGGATGTTCACGGTCAGGGACAAGTCGCTTCCTTGTCCTCTTCAGCAGAAACAACAACAGAGAAGAATGCAGCAGGCGACACAACGGGTTACTCCATGGAGCTCTTTACACATACCGTCCCTGGCTTAGAAAGTGAAGCAGTTAACAGTCCATGCCCATTACAAGTTGAATCTGACATGGAGTGCACTGATGCACAGCCACAGCCAGACTACTATGCTGGTCCTTTGACTCAGACCACAACATTGCCCTCGCAGGGTAATGATCAAGAATCAGACCCTGATGAGACTATGTTGCCCCATCACGAACGCTATACCACCGACCGACACGGTGACACAGACGAAGTTGCACACGAGCTACAAGAAGAGGTAATAGATGACCCAGTTCTTGACCCCGATTGGCAGCCATTGGGGGAACAGGGTACAGGCGGCAGCAGTTCTGAAGCGGAGGAGGAGGGGCCGCAGCAGGCATCAACATCGCAACAGGTTCCATCTGCCGGGCCCGTATCTTGCCCAAAACGCGTGGCAAAGCCAAAACCTGTTGGAGGACAGCGTGGCCATCCGGTTAAAGCTCAGTCTGCAATGCCTGAAAAGGTATCCGATGCTAGAAAGAGTGCAGTCTGGCATTTTTTTAAACAACATCCAATTGATCAGTGCAAAGTCATCTGTCAAAAATGTTCAACTACCTTAAGCAGAGGACAGAATCTGAAAAGTCTCAATACAATTTGCATGCATAGACATTTAACCACCATGCATTTGCAAGCCTGGACTAACTACCAAACGTCCCTTAAGGTTGTAGCACCCTCGGCCAATGAAGCTAGTCAGCAACACAACATCCCTTCCGGCAGTGTAGGGCCACCATTTTCCGCACCACCTGCAGTATCTGTGCAGGTTTCTTTGCCAGGCCAAAGCAGTCAGGGTCAGGGAATCACCAGTTTCGTAGTAGGAAACACTGCATCTAGGGCACCGGCGGCAACAATACCATCTCCCACCGTCTCTCAGTCTGCCATGTCCACCGGCACCCCCGCTAGTTCCACGATCTCCAGCTCTCCAGTCCACCTCACCCTACATGAGACTATGGTTAGAAAAAGGAAGTACTTAGCCTCGCATCCGCGTACACAGGGTTTGAACGCCCACATAGCTAGACTAATCTCGTTAGAGATGATGCCCTACCGGTTAGTTGAAAGCGAAGCTTTCAAAGCCCTGATGGACTACGCTGTACCACGCTACGAGCTACCCAGTCAACACTTTTTTTCCAGAAAAGCCATCCCAGCCCTCCACCAGCATGTTAAAGAGCGCATCGTCCATGCACTCAGGCAATCTGTGAGCACAAAGGTGCACCTGACAACAGATGCATGGACCAGTAGGCATGGCCAGGGACGTTACGTGTCCATCACGGCACACTGGGTGAATGTTGTGGATGCAGGGTCCACAGGGGACAGCAAGTTTGGGACAGTTCTGCCTAGCCCACGGTCTAGGAAACAGTTGGCTGTAGCCGTTCGCACCCCCTCCTCCTCCTCTTCGTCCTCCTGCAGAAGCGAGAGCTCGTCCACAGACCGCAGTCGCACAACCACTCCATCCGCAGCTGCCACTGTTGCACACCAGGTCTCCCATTATGGGGCAGCTACTGGCAAACGTCAGCAGGCTGTATTGGCTATGAAGTGTTTGGGTGACAACAGACACACCGCGGAAGTTCTGTCCGAGTTCTTGCAGAAAGAAACGCAGTAGTGGCTGGGCACTGTAGATCTTGAGGCAGGCAAGGTAGTGAGTGATAACGGAAGGAATTTCATGGCTGCCATCTCCCTTTCCCAACTGAAACACATTCCTTGCCTGGCTCACACCTTAAACCTGGTGGTGCAGTGCTTCCTGAAAAGTTATCCGGGGTTATCCGACCTGCTCCTCAAAGTGCGTGGACTTTGCTCACATATCCGCCGTTCGCCCGTACACTCCAGCCGTATGCAGACCTATCAGCGTTCTTTGAACCTTCCCCAGCATCGCCTAATCATAGACGTTGCAACAAGGTGGAACTCAACACTGCACATGCTTCAGAGACTGTGCGAACAGAGGCGGGCTGTTATGTTTTTGTGGGAGGATACACATACACGGGCAGGCAGTAGGATGGCAGACATGGAGTTGTCAGGTGTGCAGTGGTCGAAGATTCAAGACATGTGTCAAGTCATTCAGTGTTTTGAGGAATGCACACGGCTGGTTAGTGCAGACAACGCCATAATAAGCATGAGCATCCCCCTAATGCGTCTGCTGATGCAAAGTTTGACGCACATAAAGGATCAGGCGTCTGCAGCTGAGGAAGAGGAAAGCCTTGATGACAGTCAGCCATTGTCTGGCCAGGGCAGTGTACAGGACGAGTTAGCGGGCGAAGAGGAGGAGGAGGACGAGGAGGATGATGGGGATGATTATATTTTTAATGAGGAAGCTTTTCCGGGGCCACTGGAAATTGGTGGCGCGGCAAGGCCGGGTTCTGGTTTTTTGAGGGACACAAGTGACGTTGATTTGCCTGAAACTGCCCCTCAACCAAGCACAACCGCAAATTTGAGAACTGGAACTTTGGCCCACATGGCGGATTATGCCTTACGTATCCTCAAAAGGGACACACGCATAACTAAAATGATGAATGATGACGATTACTGGTTGGCCTGCCTCCTTGATCCTCGCTATAAAGGCAAATTGCAAAATATAATGCCACATGAGAACTTGGAACTAATATTAGCAACCAAACAATCAACTCTTGTTGACCGTTTGCTTCTGGCATTCCCTGCACACAGCGCCCGTGATCGTTCTCACACGAGCTGCAGGGGCCAGCAGACCAGAGGAGTTAGAGGGGCAGAAATCAGAGGTGGCGTTGGCCAGAGGGGTTTTCTGACCAGGTTGTGGAGTGATTTTGCTATGACCGCAGACAGGACAGGTACTGCAGCATCAATTCAAAGTGACAGGAGACAACATTTGCCCAGTATGGTTATAAACTATTTTTCATCCCTTATCGATGTTCTCCCTCAACCGTCATTCCCATTTGATTACTGGGCATCAAAATTAGACACCTGGCCAGAATTGGCAGAATATGCATTGCAGGAGCTTGCTTGCCCGGCAGCTAGTGTCCTATCAGAAAGAGTATTCAGTGCTGCAGGTTCAATACTAACAGAAAAAAGGACTCGTCTGGCTACCCAAAATGTAGATGATCTAACCTTCATTAAAATGAACCACAACTGGATTTCGAAATCTTTTGCCCCACCTTGCCCGGCTGACACCTAGCTTTCCTATGAAAAGGTCTTGCCTGTGGACTATTCTGAATGCCTTTTCCAATCTCGTAATTTTCTGCACCTGATTGTCCAGCATACGACATGTTTACACCTCACTAAATGGCCAAACTCCTCACACGGGGCCGTGGTATCGACACTTAGCGACAGCACCCGTGAGAGTGCTGTTTGTCTGAAGAGGTGGGTGAGCCCGCTTTTGGTCGACGGCACTGCCACTGGGTCCCTCCTAGTACAATAAAGTGTCTCTGGCGGTGGTGGTGCGCACCCAACGTCAGACACACCGTTGTAATATGAGGGGCCCTGGGCCTGTACCGCCGGCCACAAGACAGTTCCCCCCACCCCAAGCTCAAACAGTGCTCTACCACTTGCAAAATTATCTCACAGCTCCACCAATGTTTAGTCTATGCGCTGACATCCTTCAATGCCTGCCACTGACAATACCATTGTATTGACATTTTTGTTATGTTAGGCCTTCGAAGCCTGTCTGCGGTCACTCCTTCCACTATGCCTCCACTGGTCACACCACTGCTGCCCGTGTACCCCTGGAACCAATTTAAAATTGCCTACAGCCAGCCCAATTTTTTTATTTTAGGCCTTAGATGCCTGTCTGCGGTCCGTTCTTTCTACTACTACTACACTGACCAGGCCACTGCTGCCCGTGTACCCCTGGAACCAATTTAAAATTGCCTACAGCCATGTGTTATTATTTTAGGCCTTCGATGCCTGTCTGCGGTCACTCCTTCCACTAGGCCTCCACTGACCACACCACTGCTGCCCGTGTACCCCTGGAACCAATTTAAAATTGCCTACAGCCAGCCCAATTTTTTTATTTTAGGCCTTCGATGCCTGTCTGCGGTCACTCCTTCCACTAGGCCTCCACTGACCACACCACTGCTGCCCGTGTACCCCTGGAACCAATTTAAAATTGCCTACAGCCATGTGTTATTATTTTAGGCCTTCGATGCCTGTCTGTGGTCACTCCTTACAATATGCCTCCACTGACCACACCACTGCTGCCCGTGTACCCCTGGAACCAATTTAAAATTGCCTACAGCCAGCCCAATTTTTTTATTTTAGGCCTTCGATGCCTGTCTGCGGTCCATTCTTTCTACTACTACTACACTGACCAGGCCACTGCTGCCCGTGTACCCCTGGAACCAATTTAAAATTGCCTACAGCCAGCCCAATTTTTTTATTTTAGGCCTTCGATGCCTGTCTGCGGTCCGTTCTTTCTACTACTACTACACTGACCAGGCCACTGCTGCCCGTGTACCCCTAGAACCAATTTAAAATTGCCTACAGCCATGTGTTATTATTTTAGGCCTTCGATGCCTGTCTGCGGTCACTCCTTCCACTAGGCCTCCACTGACCACACCACTGCTGCCTGTGTACCCCTAGAACCTATTTATAATTGCATAGAGCATCCTTTTTTTAATAGTAGGCATACAAAGTCTGTCTGCGGTTCACTATTGAAATTGTCCTCCACTGCCCAGAGCACTGCAGCTTGTGTACCCCTGTAACTTTTTTCTGCTGCAGTGAGCCACATTTTTGGTTTGAGTCCTACTACCTGTGTCTGTCTGCGCCACTCAATTCAGCTGTGTTCCTTTGAAAAAAGCTGAGCGTCAATAGTCTTGTTTTCAGCCTCTAGGAATTTTAAAACTGCATTGGGTGTACAACTTTGGTAGGGCCTACTAACGGTGTCTGCCTCCCCAAGGTGTTCCCCAGGTTTCCTCTCCATTGCTTCAATCTCCATGCTCTCGTTTAGTAGTTGTTGGAAACTACGCTGCATTAGGCCTACAAATTGGGTATGGGGTGTAGAGAGATGGTGTGTTCCACTCCAAGGTGTTCTCCAGGTTGCCTTTCCTGAGCTTCAATCTTCATGCTCTCATTTAGTAGTTGTTGGAAACTACACTGCATTAGGCCTACAAATTGGGTATGGGGTGTAGAGAGATGGTGTGTTACACTCCAAGGTGTTCTCCATGTTGCCTTTCCTGAACTTCTATCTTCAGGCTCTCATTAAATTGTAGTTAAATGGAACAACTGCATTTGGCGTACTAGTTGGTTTGGGGCCTACTATCGGTGTCTGCCACTCCTTGCTGTTCTCCTGGTTTCCTGTCCTGAAATTCCATTTTCAGGCTCTCGTTAAGTAGTTGTTAATGTTAGACTGCATTTGGCCTACTAGTTGGGTTGGGGTCTACTATCGGTGTCTGCCACTCCTTGCTGTTCTCCTCCACTGAACAAAGCTGTGCCGCCTGTTTACTACGGTTGCCAATTTTGAACTGCATTTCGACTACTTACTGATTTGGGCCTACTCTCTGTGTCAGCCTCTCATTCCAGTTGTCCTCCACTGCAATGCCCCCTGGTTAGTCCTGTGTTACCAATTTTGAACTGCATTTAGCCCACTTTATTCCTTGGGCCTATATCTGTGTTTCCTCCTCATCCTGCCCATTGCCCAGCCAGTGATAGATGAGTCTGCTGGTACATTGACCCATAACGCAAAATTCCCCGTGCACGCTACACAGCAAGATTGTGACCCTGCTGAAAGTCAGGTTCCTCTTCCCGCATACCATACCACCTTACACGGGGACAAAGAGGAAGGTGCAGATGAAAGTGCAGGTTCCTTCATCAGGAGGGGGGAGGAATACTAGTTGGCGACGTCACTGGCACAGGGCCTCTCATAGTACGCAAAAGTGTTGCTGCCGGTGGGAGGCGCCCCCGCCGTGCAAACACACCGCTGTACTTTGAGGGGCCCTGTGCCAGTGCCAATGCCAACGAGTGGGCCCCCCCTGCTTGCTCAGGATCACAGCACTTGCAAAGTTGAAATACTTACCTCTCCCTGCTCCACTGCCGTGACGTGGTCCAGATTTACTGGGCCCACTAATTACTTGAACCAGCCCTACCCCCCACAACTTTAGCCAAATGACCCCCAATTTCAAATGCCTTCCAATTATTATAAGGTAAATTACGATTGACAAGCTTCTTTAACAAGAATGGATGTTTTTGCCATTAAAATGGGCAGTGTAGGTGCTTTCCTGGCCTCCACTCACTGCCGACTATGCTCCCCCATTGACTTGCGATACCCGACTTTTCGCGATAATCGGCCGATTCCACTCGACTCGACTTCTAAGATAGTCGGGTTTCGCGAAACACGGCTCGACTCTAAAAAGGTCAAGGTCGCTCAACCCTAGTGCGGGGTGCTTACAACCTGATTTGCATCCGTGAGGGGGACGAATGGAAGACGGCTTTTAACACCAGGGATGGGCACTATGAATATCTGGTGATGCCCTTCGGGCTCTGTAATGCCCCAGCCATCTTCCAAGACTTTGTGAACGACATCTTCCGGGATATGCTCTCCACCTCGGTTGTAGTCTATCTGGATGATATTCTTATCTACTCTCCAGATATTGACTCCCACCGGAGAGATGTTTGCAAAGTCTTCGACCTCCTACGGGCAAACTCCCTCTATGCCAAGTTGGAGAAGTGTATGTTCAAGCAGGAGTCCTTACCTTTCCTGGGCTATATCATCTCTGCCCAGGAATTGGCTATGGATCCTGCCAAACTGCAGGCTGTGATGGACTGGCAGGAACCCCATTCACTTAAAGCGGTGCAGCGCTTTATGGGGTTCATTAACTACTATCGTCAGTTCATCCCACACTTCTCAACTTTGGTAGCTCCCTTGGTTGCCCTCACCAAGAAGGGAGCAAATCCCAAGTTGTGGTCAGAGGAGGTCTCCAAGGCCTTTCTCTCAATTAAGTCACACTTCGCTAGTGCTCCCATCCTACATCGCCCCGATGTAGATAAGCCATTTGTCATGGAGGTGGATGCCTCTTCCGTTGGTGCTGGAGCAGTCCTTTTCCAAAAGGTTGCTCAAGGTCGGAAGCATCCTTGCTTCTTCTTCTCCAAGACCTCCACACCAACGGAGAGGAATTATTCCATTGGGACAGGGAGTTGCTAGCCATGAAGTTAGCTTTTTCAAAGTGCAGACACCTCTTGGAGGGAGCTCGCTTTCCCTTCCAAGTGTTCATTGACCAAAAGAACTTGGTGTACCTGCAGACAGCCCAGCGGTTAAATTCTCGCCAGGCCAGATGGTCCTTGTTCTTCTCCCGGTTTCATTTCACCCTCCATTTTCTTTCTGGGCAGAAGAACATTCGGGCTGACGCTCTCTCTCGCTCCTTTGTGTCATCTGTGGAGGAGGAAGAGGAGCCTCGGCTTATTGTCCCCACCGAGTGCTTGAGAACTGTGGCCCCGGTTTCGCTAGAGTCTGTGCCTCCGGGCAAGACTTTTGTACCATCCAGTTTGCGACCGGAGGTTCTCTTTTGGGCACACTCGTCCAGGGTGGGTGGACATTTTGGTTCCAAAAGGACATCTGAGTTACTGACGAGGACATACTGGTGGCCGCATATGGCTCGTGATGTCACAGAATATGTTCGAGCATGTGTCTCTTGCGCCAAGAACAAGTCCCCTCAGCAATGGCCAGCTGGTTTGCTTTACCCTCTGCCGGTGGCGGACAGGCCCTGGGAGATGGTCAGGATGGACTTTGTAGTGGGCTTACCCAAGTCTCGTAACTGCACCATTATCTGGGTGATCACTGACCATTTTTCCAAAATGGTGCACTTGGTGCCTCTTCCACGGCTACCTTCTGCATGGGCTCTGGCTGTGTTGTTCATCAAACACATCTTTCGCCTATACGGTATGCCAGACAAAATTGTCAGTAACCGGGGTCCCCAGTTTGCTTCTCGATTCTGGAGAGAGCTTTGTCATCTACTCAGTATTGAGTTGAATCTCTCTTCGGCATATCATCCCGAGACGAATGGGTTGGTAGAGAGGGCCAACCAGACCTTGGTCACATATTTACAACATTTTGTCTCTGCCAGGCAGGATGACTGGGCATCCTTGCTACCGTGGGCAAAGTTTGCGCTTAACAACGCTGTAGCCGACTCCACCGGTCAGACTCCATTCCTCCTAAACTATGGCCAGCATCCGCATGTCCCTGTGCCCATGCCTGTGTCTTCCGCCGATTCCAGGATGGCAGACTGGGCTGTGAAGGCAAGGGACATTTGGGACCGGACTCAGGATGCCATTCGGGCCTCCAAGGAGAGAATGAGGTCCTCCGCCGATGCTCATCGGTGCCCCGTTCGACCTTTGCTCCTGGCGACTTAGTGTGGCTTTCTACCCGTAACATCAGGCTGCGTGTTGAGTCCACTAAGTTTGCACCTCGCTACTTGGGTCCCTTCAAGGTCCTCGAACAGGTTAACCCTGTGGTCTACCGTCTGGCCCTTCCTCCACGCTTGGGTATCACTGACACCTTTCAAGTGTCCCTCTTGAAACCCGTATACATGTCCCGGTTTTCCGAGTCATCTGCCGGGACATCGGGTTCGTCTACAGACGATTACGAGGTGAACACTATTTTTGGGTGCAAGGTGGTACGTGGCAAAAAATTCTTTTTGGTGGATTTGAAGGGTTATGGCCCAGAGGACAGGTCCTGGGAGCCTGCTGAACACATTCAAGCTCCACAGCTCATTGCTGCCTTTGAGTGTAGCGAGGTCCAAGGAGGGGGGCCCTAGGAGGGGGGTAATGTTAGGTGTCGAGTTCCCGCCTCTGCACAGGGGGAATCTCGAATCATCTCTGCTGCGGTCTCCCATTCTTCTTCAGCCGCAGTGGAGTCTGCTCAGCGGAGACGTCATTCCCAGCGTCTTGCTCAGTCTCACTCTGTGCATAGGATTACTGCTGCTTTGCCTGCTTCTGCCATTGAAGCCAGTGCTGGGCAGCGGCGAGCAGACACTTTTGGGATCTAAGTCCTGCTTTTTCCCTTCTGAGCATGCCCAGGGTGAGATCTCCCATTGGAGATCGAGGGTCACATGCTCAGATGCTGCAGCGGTTCCCATTGTTCCTTTATTGGAAGGTCCTGAACGTGCTGCAGCTATATAAGCTGTGAATGACCGCACGGCCATGCGCTAGTGTACATTTGTTAACGTATGTGTGTTGTGAGTGAAAATCGTTCATTAAAATCCCCTCCCGATTGGATGACTGTTCGCGGAAGGTGGGTGATTGCTATCTAGCGCCCGACTTAGCTACCAGCACGTTACACACCATACAGCGTCTAATTGCTGTGACCGCCAGTGCGGCGCCGTGCGCTTTCACAGCGCTTTCCTGACCCAAGCCTGGGTGGTTAGTGGCGTCCGCCAGTGCGGCACCACATGCACTCTCATGCATCTTTTATTATTACTTTGGTTACGCTGACACCCCATTAGCGGTGTCGAGCGCAAGTAGTCTAGTCGGACTCGGATCCCAAGTCTTGGAACTGAGCTTGGTGACTCCTTGCTTGCGCTCTTGTGTGCGGTACCGCGGCCCTGTGACTTAACAGGGTTCGCTTCCTTCACACAGGGTGAAGTTAACCTGTGTGTGTTTTCACATTGTACCGCCATATAGTCTGTCATTACTTGGCAGCAGGTTCCATCTCTGCACGGTGGACCCCGGGCTGCGAAAGCACCTTAATCTATCTTATTATTTGGTGCGTTCCGCTAGCCCTAACAATAATTTCAGCCATAAATATTTGACTCTGAAATGTTGTAACATTTCAGAAAAGACATACGGTACTTTAAAACTCGATTGTGGACCAATCTGCATAGGTAACTAGACAAATGGCCTGTTCCTGGCTTCTTCACCCTGCCAGCTCCCCTTGAGCTTCCTATTGGTCTGATCTCCCATGCAGCTTGGTTTTCACATGGCTTTTAAATTACTTTCTTCTCTGAAATGCCGCAGGATTTCAGAGTCAAACATTCCTATTTGAGATCTTGCAGCCAGTGCCTGATTCATGCTGCTCATGGTTCAGACTATTCGGGTTCTCTTTAAACACACTTACAAAGTACAGTATACAGGAGCCAAGATATGAGTCCTCTCATACTGTATCACCTATTCTTGCCCATATTTTGCTGCTGTTTTCGAGTCACTCCATCACCACAGGTCCTGAGCAAAAAAAAAAAACGCTCCCTCCTGATCTTGTGTTTCTCATGTATTTTGTATTGCAGTAGTTACATTGACAAATGATTCTACCAAAGGCTGTTGTTGTCTAAGAATACTGTTTGCCAAAAACACAGATGTTCCTTTTTAATTGCCTAGCTGACGCCAGGAGTATCTCCAAGATAATCCAACCTCCTATTTTGTATTTGTGCACATATTAACACTCGGTGGCGTTTGGTCAGCATGTGTGTAATAAAGGCATATTTTATAGTTTGACCTTGGAAATTACAATGTTTTTTTTAATTAGCTTGCTTATTGACAAGTGGCTAATGACTGATTTAAAGTAAAAAAGTGTGATTTTGGGTTTCACAAGCGATTTTCCCCCAAAATTTCTAATGAACGCGTCATCTAGTTGATGGCATTAGTAATAGGAATTTTGTTTGAAAACGCAAACATATTACAATGGGCTTATATCTTAGCCACACTGAAGAATTTCAGCCTCCTTATTATACATATGTGGTGCTTTTTTTTCTAGTAAAGCTATCTTTTAATAGCTTCTCATCAACTTGAAGTCATTGCATGGCTGAACATGCGTCTTTAACTTAAAGGGAATCCATCAGCAGTTTTTTTCTTTGTAATCCGAGGACAGCAAACTGTAGAGGTTAAAATACATATTTCAGCGATAATCCTTTGATCGAGCTTCATGCGTTCACTTGCAATGATTGTTTTAGTAGTAGGAACTTAGCATTGCTGGGATACAGCAGCAAGTGTACTCTAATTCGACACACCCCTCCTGTGATAAGCAGCTCACTGTCTATAAACATTGTAAACACAGAACCTGGTGTGGGCGGGGTTAGCTTCCTCAGCACTGCTGTATTGTAAAAGCTAAAATCTTTGATTGGGTCAGAATGGCTGCACCCAGTAATCTAAGTGATATTTCCTTGGATTCAGGGTCTCTTTGCTTAAATCATGCTGCTCTTAGCTGAGGTAACGAAAACATGCTGACTGAATCCCTTTAAAGAGTTTACACCACCGGTAGTAACCTACATAACAGCAGAACAAAAAGATTGAAATCCAACATGACCAACCCTCATTTTCACTGACATTTGCTTTCATAGAATATTTGGACAGCCCCAAAAGTACAGGCTCACCAATTTGTCAGCATTCTATGACAAGAATCCTCCAAATCTAAATTTTCATCCACATTTGCCAAGAGTATGATATCGCCATAATATAGTTTCCAATGACACATGATCTTATTTATTTTCTGGTGTGAACAGAGGCACACAGAAATACTATATAGGCCCGTAAACGTCTATGGGCGCTATTTTATAGCTGCTGTATATAAAACTTGGCAGCACGTTAACATCAACATTGTTATGGCTCCATTTTATTTTTGTTGGATGCTTTTCTTCCTATACAACATTTTTTTGTATGGATCTCTCAAAGTTCATTCAATAATCCAGAATGTTCGATAATCTGGCTTTTGTCATGTTCTTCCCTTTGACTTGAATCAGCAGTGTCAGTTTTAAGTGTTATTGTTTCATTTTCACTGACTCGGTTAAATAACACTTTATTTTCTTCAAGCATCTTACACCCAAAAAAAACCCTTTTTCCTCTGGCTTGATTGCTTCTACCTCTATGGGGAATACAATTTATTGTAATCACAGTTCAGCAAGAACACATAAGAACCGAACATGATGTTTTGCGTAAGACTCTGTTCAAGCTGCAAAGATGGATAATTATCTTTTTAAGTGTTTAGAATATTTTTTTTTTGTAAGCTATTTGTTACTAGCAGAAACGGGCAAAGAAAAATGGCAAAGAAAGACGAGGCAGTGGAGCATGAACAATTCCCATTCTTGTGGATTCTTTGAGTTCAGTCTGGGTTAGAAAGGGAAAAGACGTGTTGGAATGAAATTTACAATGGCTAGACCTAGCGTTTTACATAAGACACTGGTGAACAATTTATACTGCAAGGCTCAACGAAGGGGGAGTTTTGATCAGTGATATATATATTCTAATCTTCAAGTTTCAGTAACCGATGTATTCCAGTATTCAAATCTACAAGTAAAAATACTTTGTTTGCCGGTATATGAGTAACTTTACAAGAATATTTTATACATAGATATTGTGCATTCAACTCTTATTTACAAACTATTTCCCTTTACTATACCTCAAGTATATTTCTTGCATGACATGTGCATACAAGATCTTAGTAAAAAGATATTTAAGCATTCCCATCCAAATGTTTATCCTATATATATGTTGCAGTCATCATATTGTATAGCACTGTGTACTTACAATTGCTCATTTTGCCCTTCTACTTGGGTAATTCTTCTGTTTTCCATTAGGTCTATGACATCACGTGATCAAAAGAGACTGGCTGAATCCTAAGCTCTATGTAGAAGTTGTGCCAATTACGAGGTTTTTGTCATGTAATCAATTTGGTGTGATTTTAGACTGTCCTAAGTAGAGATGAGTGGATCTGCCAAATTCATCAAATCCAAAGGCTTTTAACAGAAAATTTGATTGACTGTGAATATATTCCCCATGAATTGAATGTTCCTTGTTATGATGTGGGATGTATAGAGACCCCAGAACATGATAAATGTAATATGTAGAAACAAAACAACCAACATTCACCTCACTGTTCTCCTGAGCTTCTCACCATTCCCTTACAATCCTTGCCGCCATACCCGTAAACCCAGGGCATTTTCATGCTAGGCCCGGATGTCCCATTACCTAGTCATGGCTGCAAGTCCCAGCCTAGAGTGCACGTTTTAAGGTTGCGGTGCATATATACGCAACCTTGTGACATGCATGAGCATAGATGTCTTGGCCTATTGTGAAGAGGCTCGGGGTTTCAGCACATGGTAAGAAAAGGCAGCAAAGATGATTCAAGGGAATGCTTGCGGTGGAGGTGGCCGGAAACTAAGCATTGATGTGATTAGAATTTTTTTTTTACATTTTGTCGGCCCTCTATGGTTCAGCAAAATGGCCAGCTGGCCACCATTTTGCTGAATATTCACAGAGAGAATTGCAAAACATTCTGCATTCTGGAGAATACAGATTGTTGTAAAATGTAATTCCACAGAAATAAGAAAATTATATCTAAACCACTTATGAATAGGTGCAGATTTGTGACAAAATGTGTGTCATTTTGGGGGGTAAAGCTTAAAAAGGTCTGTCTAAACATTGTTAGCTAAGCTTCCTACACGTTTACTTTTTCAACTTACGGCAAATATTGTGAAAAAAATGGAAAATATGAGGCAATTTGTGGCATTTTACAAGATTCAGGAAGAGACGTGCACCTCTTCATGAATAAGGAATGTCTGACTACAGCACGCCCAGAGACCAGTGTGAACAACGCTGGTCTTGATGAACCGGTCACACTGTACATTCAGAAATTAGCTAAGAAATGTAAATTTAATAAGCATAGTAAAAGTGATTCTCCTTGAACCCACTCTGATCTAACAGATGATGGTCGGTTTTCAAAACCATGCAACCTTTTCAAATTAATAGAATTATTGCATGAGCTAAAAGTGATTGCTTGAATTTATTTCATTTGCTTATGTTTAGCTTATTTAACCAAACCATTTGCTCTGCACATGCTCCAGTAAATAAAAATATATTCTAAACCTTGCTTTAAAGTAGGGATATTTAACACTTTTTAGAATTTTGGGGGGAAAGCATAGAAAGCAGAGCAATGCATGGTGACAGGTTTAGGCTATGCACACGTTCAGGATTTGCATGCAAGAAATTTGCATGCATTTTTACCGCGTTTTGGTGCGTTTTTTTTGCGGATTTTTCCGGACATTTCCCAATGCATGATATAGTGGGAAATCCGAGAAAAATCTGCAAAATTAATAAACATGCTGCATTTTTTAACAGCGATGCGTTTTTTTCACGGAAAAAAATGCATCATGTGCACAAAAATTGCGGAATTCATTAAAAATGATGGGATGCATAATGTATGCTGTTTTTTTGCGGTTTTATAGCGTTTTTATCGGGAAATAATGCGAAAAAATGTGAAAAATCAGCAACATGTGCACACAGCCTTAGAATTAGAATGTTTATGTCTAAGTGCAAAGTAACTTGGTTTCACACAAGCCTAAATTGGAAAGAATTTGGACACAGCACAGCCAGAAGATGTAGAGATGTGAAGAAATCCCTTAAACGGAAACTGTATGTGTCTCATTGATTAAAAGACACATTCCATCCCCCTGCAGGGTCCATTCTGTGACGGAAAAAGCAGATTTCTTTCTCCCCAATGGGCAAAACTAAACTTCCTTTCGCTCCGGCACATTCAGATAATTCTACATCACATTCCTTCAGGGGAATATGTTTTTGACATTTGCAACTTTATTGCTTTAGCGTGAACAGATTATATTACTGTTTCTTTTCACCTAATAGAATATAAAATGTGTAATCGCAGGAACAGAGTCGGTTCCAAATTCACTAGAAACTAATTCTATTTTCCTTCCTGGACTCAAAGAAAAGCATTCCTAACAGGTTAAGGACTGCATGTTCTTTTTCGACTGTACCTAAATCCGTTTTGCCTCCCTTTTGTGTGAAATTTAATCGCATCAATTAATCTCATTTACTCCATGTTTGTTGTTCTCAGAAGATCCACTTAAAGTGTCAAAATACATAACTCTTCAGCAAAATCCTTGAATGTCTTCTTCTGAACTGTTAATATCTATTCAAGAAGTTTGAGAGTGAAAGTGTCTGCGAGAGAAAGAGACTAATCTACAAGATGTGCAGAAAGACTAGTTCCTGGCATATATACGGCAACATACGTTGTGTAAATCCACCATATATTGTAGCTAGCTAAATATTTTTTATAACATAGCCTAACTATAATTATATTTAATATTTAATAAATCGCTTTCTATTAATACTTCCCATAGAATAGCGGGCAAAAATAAAGGCATCGCTGTCATTAGGAAACTCACGAACCCTACTAAGGCTTGTTGTGAATGCATAATTGATGTTTACCCTGCATATAGTTGTCTTTTTTTACTTATTTTTCTTCTGCTTGCCTTTACTTTAGTATAATTTTATGGCTTTCTCAACTAGTGGTCCCGTACATAGCACCTAGAAGATGTTTTCTTTTTCTGCTCCACCACTCCTTGCTCTATATAAGGTTTTATCAAAAAACCTTACCGCCTCTTACAAATGTGACTGTTCCTATACACTGTGTGTAGAACAGCCAATAGAAACCTTGTTGTGCCACATAGTGAAAAATGAGCTAAAAAGTATGATGTTGGTTTGTGGCTGAGATGACGTGAGAGGCAGAGGTCCCCACTGCTGAGGAAAGCACAAACTTGGGTTTAGACATTGAGTAGTTCACATCTAAGGGTCTACAAATGTGAGTCATTGCAGTAACACTCAAGGTACCATCACACATAACAATATCGTTAACGATATCGTTGCTTTTTGTGACGTAGCAACGATATCGTTAAGGAAATCGTTATGTGTGACAGCGACCAACGATCAGGCCCCTGCTGGGAGATCGTTGGTCGCTGAGGAAAGTCCAGAACTTTATTTCGTCGCTGGACTTCCCGCTGACATCGCTGGATCGGCGTGTGTGACACCGATCCAGCGATGTCTTCACTGGTAACCAGGGTAAACATCGGGTTACTAAGCGCAGGGCCGCGCTTAGTAACCCGATGTTTACCCTGGTTACCAGCGTAAACACTAAAAAAACAAACACTGCATACTTACCTTCCGCTGTCTGTCCCTGGCGCTGTGCTTCTCTGCACTCCTCCTGCATTCTTGTGTCAGCGCCAGCCAGCTGGAAAGCACAGCGGTGACGTCACCGCTCTGCTTTCCGGCTGATCGGCGCTGACAGTGCAGAGGAAAGCAGAGCGCCGGAGGACAGACAGCTGAAGGTAAGTATGTAGTGTTTGTTTTTTTAACGTTTACGCTGGTAACCAGGGTAAACATCGGGTTACTAAGCGCGATCCTGCACTTAGTAACCCGATGTTTACCCTGGTTACCGGGGACCTCGGCATCGTTGGTCGCTGGAGAGCTGTCTGTGTGACAGCTCTCCAGCGACCAAACAGCGAAGCTGCAGCGATCAACATTGTTGTCGGTATCGCTGCAGCGTCGCTTATTGTGACGGTACCTTCAGTTCTGCTCCTCTGAGGCGTGCAAAGAACTGTGGACTGTAGACTTTTTTTGTGAACTTTTGTAAACAAAAGAGAACATGAACTTTGAGGAGGGTTAATATGCATCTCTTTTCCAAAAACTCTTGGCCATAAAAAGCACTGCATGCTGGCAGTGTGTGGATAATTTGTGTAGTTAGTAGTGTTGAGCATTCCGATACCGCAAGTATCGGGTATCGGCCGATACTTGCGGTATCGGAATTCCGATACCGAGATCCGATACTTTTGTGGTATCGGGTATCGGTATCGGATACATAGAGATGTGTAAAATAAAGAATTAAAATAAAAAATATTGATATATTTACCTCTCCGGCGGCCCCTGGACTCAGCGCGGGTAACCGGCAGGCTTCGTTGTTCAAAATCAGCGCTTTTAGGACCTGAGAATCACGTCCCGGCTTCTGATTGGTCGCGGGCCGCCCATGTGACCGCCACGCGACCAATCACAAGCCGCGACGTCACCGCAAGCTATTAGCGCGCTCATTTTTGAAAAATGAGCGCGTTAATGACTTTCAAAGACGTAGCGGCTTGTGATTGGTCGCGGCCACGCGACCAATCACAAGCCGCGACGTCACCGCAAGCTATTAACGCGCTCATTTTTAAAAATGAGCACGTTAATGGCTTTCAAAGACGTAGCGGCTTGTGATTGGTCGCGTGGCCGCGACCAATCACAAGCCGCGATGTCACCGCAAGCTATTAACGCGCTCATTTTTAAAAATGAGCGCGTTAATGGCTTTCAAAGACGTAGCGGCTTGTGATTGGTCGCGTGGCCGCGACCAATCACAAGCCGCGACGTCACCGCAAGCTATTAACGCGCTCATTTTTGAAAAATGAGCGCGTTAATGACTTTCAAAGACGTGGTGGCTTGTGATTGGTCGCGGCCACGCGACCAATCACAAGCCGCTACGTCTTTGAAAGCCATTAACGCGCTCATTTTTAAAAATGAGCGCGTTAATAGCTTGCGGTGACGTCGCGGCTTGTGATTGGTCGCGTGGCCGCGACCAATCACAAGCCGCTACGTCTTTGAAAGTCATTAACGCGCTCATTTTTCAAAAATGAGCGCGCTAATAGCTTGCGGTGACGTCGCGGCTTGTGATTGGTCGCGTGGCGGTCACATGGGCGGCCCGCGACCAATCAGAAGCTGGGACGTGATTCTCAGGTCCTAAAAGCGCTGATTTTGAACAAAGAAGCCTGCCGGTTACCCGCGCTGAGTTCAGGGGCCGCCGGAGAGGTAAATATATCAATATTTTTTATTTTAATTCTTTATTTTACACATCCCTATGGATCCCAGGGCCTGAAGGAGAGTTTCCTCTCCTTCAGACCCTGGGAACCATGAGAATACCTTCCGATACTTGATGTCCCATTGACTTGTATTGGTATCGGATATCGGTATCGGCGATATCCGATATTTTTCGGGTATCGGCCGATACTATCCGATACCGATACTTTCAAGTATCGGACGATATCGCTCAACACTAGTAGTTAGTCAAAGGGTTTGCAGGTCCCAATGTGCAGGCTCATGAAATTCATCCATACCCTGTAATATTCATGTAATTTTGTTGTGCGGTACATTGCTCGGGCAGTGCCTAGCTTGTACAGTATGACCTGGTTCTGTTGTCATTACTTCTTGTGTTAGTTGAGGACACCAGGAGCAGTGTTATTCCATGACAACTTGCAGTAGGAGGTAGTGTTATTAAGCAGGTGCCCAAAGCTGGCCTGTGAGTGGAAATTGTAATGCCAGAAGCATTGAAACACATTCATGAAGACTTTTATGGCAGCATTGTGGCATAAAAAGCTTTGAAAAGTGTCAAATCTTTGATGCAACGCAAGGCTGCTCTAAAATTTTGTGACATATGGTCTTTTCACAACATTTTCACCCACCTTGACAAAGTGAGTGGAGGAGCAGTGGGTCGAGGCATTACAACCACCACTCGTCAAATGCATGACAAGCTAAAGTCCTTGATTGGAGTGAGATTTGTGGTGAGGCGCACACAGAGGATCATGCCACTTGTCAAATGATCTTGATTCATTAAGAGGCATGCACCATTTCGATGACTTTGGCGTAAAAAACACCTGCCAAAACCACAACTGAATAAAGTAAAGTGACTAAAATACACATATGATGAATGACTATATTGAGACCTAAAGACTTATTTGTTAGTTGTGATGTTTCTACAAGTTGAAGTTAATGTGGCACTCATTGGGAAGTAAGAACAAAATTGTATGATGCGTGAGTGTCCATATAAAATTTGCATGTTTCTGCCACCTCAACACAAAATAATGAGCAGCCTCACTATGATAACTGTATAGGCAAACTACCTTATATTTGTAATGTTCCACATAGATATTCATGAAGTTTGTTGCATTTGTTATAACGCACACAAAAATAGTCACAATATTAGAATAGGTAAACTTTATTGACCACACCAGCATTTTAGCTTACTTATATTTTGAGCTTAATTACATTTGTGAATACATTGTAAATGTTCCTATATGGAGCAAACATCACAATTACAATAAAAAAGACCCTTAACCCTGCTGTTCTGTTCGGTCTGGGGAGACCTATTTTGAACTTTGGTATTTTTTGGGGTGTTCAAGATGCGGTTCTGAAACTTGTGGTTGATTGACTTAAATGAGGATGGGTCGGTCGGCCACGGGTTTCAGAGCCGCATCTTGAATATTTTAAAGAATATTGAAGTTCAAAGTCGGTCATTTTTGACCAACAGAACAGCAGGGTTAATGAGGCTAAGTCCATAGAATGTGTTGCATTACAAAGAGC
The DNA here is from genome assembly GCF_032444005.1 of Ranitomeya imitator. Classification (NCBI taxonomy): domain Eukaryota; kingdom Metazoa; phylum Chordata; class Amphibia; order Anura; family Dendrobatidae; genus Ranitomeya; species Ranitomeya imitator. The sequence goes on from NC_091284.1 coordinate 386,817,394, forward strand.
TAACAGCTTATGTTGAATAAAAAGGTAGCCATGAAATTGTTACTCAGCATAACGTGCTGCAGAAACTTATTCAGGTAGTATATGTTTCCTGAGAGAAAGAATGAGCAAGCAAGGAAGAGATTTTATTGATTTAACTTAAAAAAGTAGCTATACATGTAATAGCTGTAGACAGTCTTAGATAGTTTGATAAAGCCTCTGGGCACATCTTACCTTCAAGGAGAATAATCCAATAAAACGGTCAAGATGGAGAATGTGTCTTCTGGAAACTGCCGAAGAATGTTGCAAACTATGGAAAAATTCTGTATGTTTTCTAACATAACACCAGCAATAAAAAAGCATTATAATTATCAAACAATTTAAAGATGAACCATTAAAATCAGTTGAACTTTAAGGGCAAATAAGACAAGAACATACAACATGAACCATTTAATAGATCCATTTTGATAATTTTAGCATTTACTGAATTTCTAGCTTTGTACTTTAGAAACATAAATTTTTTTTTTAAATGTAGCTGTCAAAATATGTGTTTACATTGCATATCCTAGTAGCGAGCCTCAGGGCGTTTTCGGTACAAAGCAGGTTACAATTTATTAAAATTAATGGTTTCATGTTATCTCATCCTAAACTGAGGTTTGTGGATCAATATTAAAATAATTTACCTTAATTGTAAATAATGTGAACTTTTTCTTGCAGAATAAGCACCAATCATGTCTACAGGATTGTCTTTTATTGTGGCTACCACAATTAAGTAGGTAGGACAGAGCTAAAACAGCAGACAAATCCCATACACAAATTACATTATTTTTAGGAAATAAAGTAAACCTTTCTCCCTAATCCCATTTAAACACTCAAAAAAAAAATCCCAAAGCAGCAGATTTTGGGAATGACCTCTCTTATGTCTCACTGTGCCTAAAACTAATGCTGTTGAAGTGCATCTCCACTGATAAAGGAACACCAAGCCTAGAAGTGAATGTGCGCATAAAGCATGATCCTGATATGGTTTTGTAAAATGCACAGGCGATTTTTTTTTAAATTCTTTCTGGATGGCAATTGGGTAACAGAAAGGACTCGGCATTACCGGTCTCCTATTGTGGATAGATGAGAGGGGAGAGGCTCCTGATGCAGCCAGTTCCATTACAGTTGAGCATAAGGTTGTGAAATAAGTATGTTGGAATGGATGATCTCCAGGTGATGAGAAATGCATTTTTTTTACAGTTCTAGCAGTTTAATAATATCAACAGAACAAAATGAAAAGAGAGGTGGAAGTTACGGGAAGAATTACTTACATTTTGTTATATTATTGTGCCTTTTGTACATTTAGTTTTCTTTTAAACTGTTTTGTTGCCTATTATGCAGAGAGCTAGGTAATCACCAGTAAATTTCCTTCCTTTTTTTCCTTCCAGTAAAATGTTTTTAAAAATTATATTAATTTGTTGATAAAAAAAAGATATTCAATGCTGATTATTTTTACAAATGCACGCATAATGCAGAACCAGTTCTTTAGATAAAGCCCAAGCAAACAGCAGCGCAGATGTCAGGTTACTGGGCATGTACTATATACTGGAAATTTGTCAAGTTGGATTTGAGTTGTCTTTTAGTTTTTCATCTTTGTATTTTACTATACTGACAAAATAATGGAAATGACTAGAGATGAGCGGACCTGTGGAAGTTTGGGATCTGTAGCCTACCAAACTTTAGTTTATTGTTCGGTTCAGGAACCAGACCTGTACCCGAACTTGAATCTGAGCACCGAACTTTGGAGCTGGAAAATCTCACTCTTTTTTCTGTCTCTCTCTCTTCCTCTATCCTCCCTGAACTCCCTAACTATAAAACGGACTTCCAGGAGAAATCCGTGTTCGGAGTTCAGCACCGGTACCAACCCAGAAATTTACAGTTCGGGTTGTCTCATCTCTGGAAATGACACATGTACTGTATTATAAATCTGTATTCATATAAGACCTCTACAATGTCACATTGAAACCATGATATTAATTTCCAACTGAATGACCACCTAAATGAGAGGTGTTTACAAGCCAACATTTCCCTAGATAATAAGTAGATTGCATCGACCAAAAAGACAAAAAACGGCACTGTCTGAACAAAGCCAAGGCCGCTCCACTCCTGGAGCCAGGTGTTAATCAACAGTCATTGCACTGCCAGCCACATATGCTCAGATCGGGTGCTCTTCAGAATGAAGCAGACAATTCCAATAGTGCAGGCAAAGTTGGCAATCTTTATTCAATCTTCATATAAAAACTTCATGAGCTTCTTTCCTCACTCCCCCGGCCATGAAGTTTTTATTTGAAGATTGAATAAAGATTACCAACTTTTAGATCGGTGAGTGCCTTCTTTTTTCTTGCCTGTACTAATAATTAGATTGTCTCAGATGCAAACTCCTACATATCAATTAACATTACAGGACACTTAAGTGCTTACACATCCATGATCGCAACAGAACCAGTTTGTAAAATCTCTTTGTCAAAGATTTCCAGTGAAATCTAATTAATTTGTTCACAAAACCTGAATTGCGACAGCATCCAAATTGCAGCCCAGGGGCTGATTGACTTGTGTTTCCCTACTCAGCAGCTTGGCCATTGCATGATAATATAATTTGTTAATTTTCTCCAGCTTATCACAGCATACATTACTTAAAACACATGTGGCCCATAACATAATAAGCTTGGACAACCCTAAAATCAGTACAAGCAATTACTGAGTAATAGGAAGGGATATTTCATAAGGAAAAATGCTGGAGCAAGTGGTCATTGGGGATGTAAGAACGTAGCACAAGCTCTAAAATATAGGTAATTAAAGCAAAGACACTATTTTTTCCGTAGAGCCTTTGTTCTGAATGAATTTAGCGGTGGTGCAATAAACATTAAGGCTTCACAAATGATGGCAGAAATCAGAACAGAAAATATTAGATTGGTATTCGAGCATTGCTTATCGAAAGGGAGACAGATCCTAAAATGCAATATATTGTGTTAGTGATTATGTTACATCCACTTATAGCTTTCATTATACCGTACAGCTTCATCTAGGGATTTATTCTCCATACATGACAAAAAAGGAATATTGCAACGTACATAATGACACATTTAGCTCTAAGGGGTTTTCATTTTTATTTCCCCCTGGATTAACCTAGTATGATAGTACCAGATTAATTTGACTTTTTCATCGAAATTTTACAGATTTGTGAATTCTTAGAAGCAGTGGCTGTAGGCACAATGCTCGCATGTTGTAAAGCTGAAACCCTTAATAATTAGGTATATGTAAATAATACATCAAGAAAGTAGTGACATTGCCCATCACAGTCAACCAGGTAGGCCAATGAAAGCTAAAATGTCAACTCTTCACTTTATTATTAAGAGATTACACTTTCGCAAAATATATAGACTATTGTTCCTAGTACAGTACTTATTAAGGCGTAAGCAGGGGGAGTCTGTGCCTGTCAGAGATTCAAAGGACATTGAAGAATTCTTGTTAGTCATGCACCACCACCCTTCTTCCAGTATCAGTGCATAAGTTGTGGCTGGACTGAAAAATCAGACTGAACACATTGGGGTAGAATAATGAGTTGTACTAATTAATAAACTTACCTATGTCATATCTATAGCTTTTCTCCTTTGTCATTTTCAAAATTTTAAGCAGCGGAGGGTCATCTACTTAGATAGCATAGACATGCTCTAATATTATCTAGGATGAAAACAACATAAGCACATACCCTGCAGTAAGTAAATAAACAGTAGTAGTGAATATATATAACAAAGTGTACTTAGGGTACTTAGTTGACACTACTTTGATCAAACAAGTGTAATAGCCATTCAACAGTGACAAGGTGCACCCACTCAGGAATAGACCCTAATCCTTGTAGATCACCTCATTGTGCCAACAGACCTCAAAATAGACAAGGGAGAGCAGGACCTAAACCTGACTGTTTTAACATCTACCTGTGGAAAGCTATATGTACAAAATGCCCAGCCCAGAAAGAGAGGGAGATACCTCTGTATGTACAAAGTACTTCAAAACTAAAGCAAAACCATAGAAATGAACCAGAGCACATTTTTTGTTGTTATGCTATGACATCGGCATGGCATACTTTATCTACCAATTGGATGTGCAGCGCCCCAGAGTCCTGGTCGTTGCAGTAATGTCATTCTTCCACCAGGGGGAGCGATGTTATGTCTGATGGCACCAAAGGAGTTCACCCTGCCAGGTATCACAGCCACACACACACTTCACATGCCGGCCACCAGGGGGAGCAAAAGGTTCAATCTATTAGGCCACTCCTCACACTTGGGTAAAACTGGGGGTTGGGTTAGGAAGTTAGTCAGTCAGAGGCAGTGACAGAAGCTGACTGGAGGGAGAATGAGATAGTCAGCAGGAGAGGAGAGGAGCAGACTGGGCTCGGCCCAGGAAAAGAAAAGAAGGACATGGATCTGCGCCTGCAACCCATGCGGGAGACTCCTAAGAAAGGACAAGAAAGGAAGTGTGCCATAGTGAGTGAGCACAGAAGTCGAAGCAACAGGAGTAAAACACCAGTGGGAGACCAGCTAGAAGCAGGCTGCCTCCCACTGAGCGCAGTACCGGTGGCCGGAACACCGAGGGAGTAATAGACTCTATGCTTTACTTCAGAGACCGGCAGGACAGTCGATTCCAAGTTGGCTGCCCCACCTAAGCAGACAAGGTGGCAATGTGGAGGAGGGGTGACGCTAGGGTCCCTATAAAATAGCCTCAGGCCACCACCGTCATACGAGTTTGTCCTATCCATCTGGGGGACCGAGAGAAGAGTAACAAGAGTGAAGACCCTATGGGAGCTAATGCACGTAGGGACCTACTACATTACTGTGCGCAAGGGGAAGGCTACTGATTTCCACCTGCATAGGGGGACTCTGGAATTGCCATCAGACCGACCGGACTCTGCCTACCCTGTTATCCGGCACCCTGGACTGTGGATGCTGAAGCCTTCAGTAAAGGTAAAGAGACTGCACCCATTGTGTCCTCGTCATTCACCGCGCCTTGCACCATCTACCATCAACATCTACACTTCTGGGAAGCCCTGGGGATATACTTCACCTGTGGGAAGGTATACCATCTAGCTGCCATTCCATCACCCCAGCGGACCCCTAAGCAGCGTCGGTCACCCTGACCGAACACCCCAGGTGGCGTCACGAACACTCAAATACAAACAATATTTTCCCCCTATTTAATTTGGGCGCCCCTCATCTAGGGCCATGGTCCGGGTCGGGCCACCGTGACATCCCAGCTGAGGGAACCGAAGGACCCGGTACCGAGTACCCCATTGCCCTTACGTGGTGGGGTGCCACAGATGTTTAAAGGCAACTTGTCAGCAGAAAAATGGCATTTACATGCAGGGATACAGGTAGTTGTAAGCATTTTCAGCAGTCGAATTGGAAGTTCAGATACAGGGAGAACGTAAATTATACTTTCTCTTCCTGCAGCCGCTCTTTTACAGTCACTGACTACTGCAACAGTGAACAATCACTGCCCATTAATCTTGCCCCTCCTTCTTGACTGATTTCCTGCTCAGCAGCATGTGTATGCAGCATATGGATAGAGCAGGATATCAGTCAAGGACCACTGGGAATGATTGCAGTGTGCTCATTAGGGTTGAGCGAAATGGGTCGGCCACTTTCAGAAGTCGCCGACTTTTGGCAAAGTCGGGTTTCATGAAACCCGACCCGACCCCTGTGTGGGGTCGGCCATGAGGTTGGCGATCTTCTGAATGTGGTATCGGAATTCCGATCCCGATTTCCGATATGTTTGCAATATCGGAAATCGGTATCGGAATCCATATTTAATGTAAAATAAAGAATTAAAATAAAAAATATCGCTATACTTACCCTCTGACGCGCCCTGGTATTAACCGGGAACCTTCCTTCCTTCGAATCAGCGCTTCCAGGACCTTGCGGTGACGTCGCGATGACGTCGCGGCTTGTGATTGGTCGCGCGGCCGCCCATGTGACCGCTCGCGCGACCAATCACAAGCCGCGACGTCACCGCGACGTCACCGCGACGTCACGCAAGGTCCTGCAAGCGCTGATTCTTAGGAAGGAAGGCTGCCGGAAAGAAGCAGGGCACGTCCGAGGGTGAGTATATACCTAAAAGGAATATACTCACCCTCGGACGCGCCCTGCTTCTTTCCGGCAGCCTTCCTTCCTAAGAATCAGCGCTTGCAGGACCTTGCGTGACGTCGCGGTGACGTCGCGGCTTGTGATTGGTCGCGCGAGCGGTCACATGGGCAGCCGCGTGACCAATCACAAGCCGCGACGTCATCGCGACGTCACCGCAAGGTCCTGGAAGCGCTGATTCGAAGGAAGGAAGGTTCCCGGTTAGTACCAGGGCGCGTCAGAGGGTAAGTATAGCGATATTTTTAATTTTAATTCTTTATTTTACACTTAAATATGGATCCCAGGGTCTGAAGGAGAGTTTCCGCTCCTTCAGACCCTGGGAACCATTGGAAACCCAATGCACTGCATTGGGTTTCGAGTTTCGGCCGACCCCGACCCCGACTTTTTTATAGGATCGGCCGATTTCACTCGACCCGACTTTTGAAAAAGTCGGGTTTCGTGAAACCCGACCCGATCCTATAAAAGTAAAGGTCGCTCAACCCTAGTGCTCACGGTGTACAGTTACCTGGGCTGCTCTGAAGACTACAGGGAGAGTAAAGTGTCATTTTCTCCCTGTAGCCACACTTCCAATTAGACTTTTGCACATGTGTAAAGTGGTATTTACAGCAGATTACCACTATAACTACAGTTAAAGGAACCTGTCAGCTGATACATGCTACACAAACCATGGAAAGCATATATCAGCCCCTGGCTGTGCGATCTCAGCTAGACATGTTTTACTCTTAAACGCTGTGGCATTTCAGAAAAGAAGCATACTTTTAATCTCCGCATGGGACCGAGCCGCATTATTGACTATGCGTTCAGGCGGTTAAAAGGAGGCGTCTCCCACCCACTGTGATCACGCAGCCAGGGACTGAAACATGCTGCCCACGGTTTGGCATGTATCAGCTGACAGGTTCCCTTTAAATACCATTTTTTGCTGACAGGCTCCTTTTAAGCACATTTGAACATTCAAAGCAAGGCATTAAAAAAATGAGCGTTTGCTGTCCGTGGTCCTGAATGGCTGAGTGAATTGGAAATACTTTACTTAAACGTTATCCCATAATCAACATTATTAACCTATTTGGACAGTATTACCACCTGATATACAGTGAATATACTGCATCACGTTTCCCTATAAGAATGAGTTTTAGCCATGGAGTGTACGTTTCTAGCAATCAGCAAACAGCTCAGCAAGTCCAATTCAGTGTGTCAGATAGGCCTCACAGTCTCTAAAACCCCAGATAAATTGAAACACGCGACAAATGTATTCTTAGGATAGACATATTTGTATCCAATAAAGTGCAAAGATACAGTCAAGCAAGGATATATACAAAAAAAGTAGTCCGCTTTTGATGCATACCGCTACCCTAAAGGGACAGAGCTGTAGATCCACAGGAGAATCTCCTACATGCTGAGACACTGCAGGGAGGAACAGGGCGCCGTGTCGGAAGTAACTTCCCCCTTCTTCAAGCATGCACAGTGTATCCCAGCTACCCTTTAAATTAGCATATGTCATGTGATCACTTCTTAAAAACATTGATTTTTACTTTATATGTAGTTTCAAGTGCACATAGATAGTGAGAAGTCAGTGGCAAGCTGTTACTAGCACACTCTGAGCATATCCCTACAGTTCAGTGCGCTAACAAACCGCCATGTCACTTATTCAGCTGCAGATATCACCGTTCGGCTGTGTGCGTCCTGCAGTGTTTTGCAATTCAACAAAACACGAGACAAAGCATTTCGCTGCAGTGCCCTCTGGCATGCAATGTTTGGTGGTTCATCTTACATCTGATCTCTACTTCTCTTTACTCGTGGAGCAACGCCAGCTCCTGTCATCACAGGCAGTTCAAGAGTCATTGTAACTGGTGTGCCCCCAGGAAAGCCATTTATGTCTAAAGCCTATTTGTTTCTCTGCTCTTCCTTGTCTTTGCATGGCTGGTCTGGTATACTGACAAGATGATCTGAGCTCGGCCAACAGCTGTCACCAGACTTTCTTAAGAGTTCTTATGTCATCTCAGAGAGGCACAAGCTCATTTTTGAAGTAATTAACTGAGGACATGGAAGATTATTTTCTTTGGATTATTGCATGTTACTGTATTTCTGATTTGTATTACCGAGCTACAAAAAAGGTCAATTTTAATGACTAAATATCGTCTACAGGTGCCATTCCTCACATATATGTCAATATTCTTTGTAAAAGAAATGGCCTAGCATGCTCCACAATCACTTCATATATTTAAAGATTAATCCTCAGCTTTGTAATGAAAGTCAATTCTGTGCCCAACAGAATGGCATTGGCTTGCCTGCCTGCACTGCCAAGCAATCTCAGAATTCTTTGGAAGTTGGCTAAGGAAATGAATGACACATTGTTGTAACACTCCCGGGTTATAGGACTGCCAGCATTCACTCCATGTTATATTAGAACATGGCCAGAGGAAAGAGAATTGAACAGAATGGAAGCTAGAGTTCTGACAGCATGTAATTTGGAGGCTACTTTTAACATAGGCAGGCCAATTTTCTTTCTTTTATTGCCTCAATTTTTTTAACAATACATATTAATAAACAAATGGTATCAGGAGAATTTGCATCTTAGAATAATGTCAGTCTATGAATGTTTTGAAAGGAATGGTCGATAAAGGATTTTTACTGAAAAATGGCTGTCCATCTGGAGCATTTGTGGATAGAGAAGATGTGCACCACTTAAAAGCAGCTGTAGATAACTTTAAACAGTTTGCATGGCTTTCGTTTCAGTGGTTAAAGAATAAATTCCTGACTTTGAGCTTTCTGTCTTTGTAATCTGTCTTTATAGTAAACCAAAGTATAGCGATTATTACATAAGGGTCGCACAAGCTGAGGTGTTCTACTGCAAACCTAGACATTACGGAAATGAGTCCTTGGAGGTGGGCATGATCCGTCCCTATGACCACATATTGTGAGATGATGCAACCCACCACTTTAGTAATGAAGGAGCCAAAACAGGATAAAAAGTAGAGTTTATTCTGTAACTGATGAAATTTATGGACAGTAGCAGATACAAAGCTTGTTTATGACATCTTTTGCTTTACATAGAGGTACATATATTATGGCTATGGGTGTCAGAATACATCTTGTGAAGAGCGTATCAGTTTCACAGCATTGTTAAACAGTGCCCTCCATTTCCCATGATTGCTTCCTTCCAACCACAGCTCAATTTGGAGAGGTACCCATGCCCCAGCTTAGCAAGCTCTGCCTCTAGAACTTCCAAATCTGGCCTACACCTAGACTCTTTCCTTTTTTCCTGTGCAGTCTCCGTATCCTCACTGAACTATGCATATACCTCTCAGATCTCCATCTCTATACTGCTGAAGCCATACTTGCTGGTCTGATTCCTGTCCTATATTCTTCTGAGAACTATTGTATTCAGATGCAGAAAGCCACGTTTCTGATCCGGGTGCAGTCTTGCTGCTTGTGCACCCTTCCTTATACACACACACAATCTGTGGCCTACCATATTACTGACCTCACTCTCCTCTACTTAACTGAACTCTATTTCTCAACTGTAACTTACTAGAAAACTTCCATTTCTTGCCAATAAAGTTCCTCACAGTTGTTGGGCATTGGCTAACTGTTAACCCCTCTTTACCCTGCACCTTTAATTTTGCTTTTAAATCTCCCATCTTTACATATGGAAGGCATAATAATAATGTAAACAGTTCCTTAAAATGCTACCGTATAAAGAATGAATTAATATTATTATTATTATTATTTATTTATATATATAGCACCATTGATTCCATGGTGCTGTACATGAGAAGGGGTTACATACCAATTACAGATATTCACTTACAGTAAACAAACTAACAATCACAGGCTGATACAGAGGGGAGAGGACACTGCCCTTGCGGGCTTACAGTCTACAGGATTATGGGGAAGGAGACAGTAGGTTGGGGATTGAAGAAGCTCTGGTGTTGTATGGCTTTGTAGGTCTGTATTAGTAATTTGAACTGGATACGCTGAGGGAATGGAAGCCAGTGAAGAAATATGCAGAGGGGAGAAGTGGAGGAGAGAGATGAATTAGTCGAGCAGCAGAGTTAAGGATGGACTGGAGAGGTGCAAGGGTGTCAGCAGGGAGGCCACAGAAAAGGATTTTACAGTAGTCAAGGCGGAAGATGATGATGGCATGCACAAGCATTTTAGAAGACTGAGGGTTGAGGAAGGGATGGATTCTGGATATATTTTTGAGCTAGAGGTGACAGGAGGTGGAAAGAGCTTGGATGTGTGGTTTGAAGGACAGGGCAGAGTCAAGGGTTACTCCGAGGCAGCAGACTTCCGGTACGGGGGAGAGCATGATGTTGTTAAATGTGATAGAAAGGTCAGGTAAGGAAGATCTGTGAGATGAAGGAAAGATGATGAGTTCAGATTTGTCCACATTGAGTTTGAGGAAGCGAGAGGAGAAGAAAGAGGATATGGCTGATAGACATTCCGGGATTCTGGACAGCAGAAAGGTGACGTCTGGGCCAGAGAGGAAGATCTGACTGTCATCAGCATAAAGGTGGTACTGGAACCCATGCGAATTTATGAGTTGTCCCGGGGCAAGTGTATAGATTGAGAAGAGTAAGGGTCCTACAGCGTAGACTTTGGGGACTCCAACAGAGAGAGGGTGGGATTAGCAATAAGTGTGGGAGAGGGAGATACTGAATGTGTGGTTGGAAGGGTATGAAGAGATCCAGGAAAGGGCGAGGTCTTTGATGCCAAAGGAGGAGAGGATCTGTAGTAGGGGCAGTGGTCAACTGTGTCAAAAGCAGAGGACAGGTCTAGGAGGAGGAGTATAGAGTATTGTCCATTAGTTTTGGCTGTAAGTAGGTCATTAGTAATTTTGGTCAGGGCAGTCTCAGTGGAGTGATGGGGCGGAAACCAGATTGTAGATTGTCAAAGAGCAAGTTAGAGGAGAGGTGGGAGGAAAGTTCAGCATGGACATGCTGTTCCAGAAATTTGGAAGCGAATGGGAACAGTGATATTGGCCGATAGATGAACATAGCGGTTGGGATGAGGGTTGGCTTTTTAAGGATATGCGTGATTGTGGCATGTTTTAAAGCAGAAGGGAAGGTACCAGAAGTAAGTGATAAGTTGAAGAGGTGGGTTAGAGATGGCATACGAGTGGTGGTGAGGTTGGGGAGGAGTGGTGTGGGATGGGGTTGAGCGCACAGGTGGAGAGGTGCGATTTGGAGGGGAGACAATTAAGCTCCCCTTCAGTGATGTTGGATAAGGAGGTTATGGGGTTTGGGCATTGGTCTGGTATATAAAGGGGTTGTGGTGGTTGAACAATGAAGACTTGCCTTGTTTGGTCGATATTTTTTTTAAAATGTGTGGCAAAGTCCTCAGCAGAGTTGATAGAGGTTGGAGAGGGCAGTGGTGGGTGGAGGAGGGAGTTAAAAGTTTTGAATAACTCTTTGGGGTTGCAGGATAGGGAAGATACGAGAGTTGTGAAGTACGCCCATTTAGCAGAGGTGAGGGCAGATTTGAAAGTGAGTGTTGCCTGTTTGAATGCAGTGAAGTCGTCTTGCGAATTCATTTTCTTCTAACACTGCTCTGCAACCCTGGACATTTGCCGGAGCTTTTTAGTAGTGTTATTTTGCAATGGTTGTCTGTTGATGTGTCGCACTCTGCCATGAATGAGAGGGGCAACCGCTTCAATAGCTGATGCGAGAGTGGCATTGTAGAAAGCAGTGACACTGTCTGTGTCGTGGAGTGAGGATATAGAAGCCAGTGGTAGAATAGAGTCAGAGAGCGTGTGGGTGTCTTGGTGTTCAAGGTTTCTGCGGGGGGTGCGCATGGGTGACAGGATAACACAGCACAGCAAGAACTACATATTAAGAAGTTGTCAACCATCTTTTTCACCATTACAGCTACATAAAAGCTGTGAGTAAGATTTTGGCAGAGAGCTGCTTTAATGCATATAACTTCCCTAATCTCTAGACTTGTAATTCCAGTGCTAAATTAGTTTAGCGGTGGTTCTTGGATTTGTGTTGGATTCTGTCATAAATTCTCCTGAATGGAGGACATTTAAATGTGGTCCCTTGAGAGTGCTGATAAGAGTAGCTTATTGTGTGTACATGTAATTACAGGTCGTCACCACCAATGATATTTAAGAGGCATGCGGGATAATGGTATTTTCTGTAATTGAGTGAGAAGCACTCCACCCACCACCTCTCTCACCCACAGCTTTTTGTTCCAGAAGTGAAAGGTATATATAATACAGAAATCAATGTCAGTCATCTTCTGTTGTCCTATTTAGCCCAAATCACAAGAAGGCTGTCCGTAGTTACAGATACTAAGCTGTGGAACACTGTGTGAATTACTGCAAAACATAACACTCAAAGACAACAGCAAAGTAGGTTCCTTTAACATGTCAGCTCATGGAAACCAAGGTTCAGCTAATGTTAGTAATTTACTTTAGAACATGTCTACGATAGTAGTTCCATGATATCTTGCTTCTCCCACTCATAAGCATAAATTGCTAGACAAATCAAACACAAAATTAAAGAGCATTTTTTTATTTTGCGCAAAACACATGAGCCACATGCATCATTTTGAAGAATTTGGTGCGAAAAAAATTAGTGAGTTCCACAATACGAAGAAGAAAAGGGACTTTAAAAATGTATGATGCTCAAAACCAGATAGAGAATGTTGACACATTTCATAAAATATCACCTTTGAATCAACATTACCAATTCATCAAATCTATTCTACCAGAATTTTGGTGTGAATGTTTTGTAAAGTTGCAAAATTTAGGCGCAACTCAGTGTTGCACAAAAATATTGCAGGTTTTGGAGCTTTTACCCCAGTTTCTCCCAGCTTCAACAAGATTGGCAGAGTTGGGCCAGTTTGGGGGCTCGAAGAGGACAAGACACCACAGTTCATCTAATTCACAACAAGCTGTGGCATTTCCTTACTCTAAGTAAGATTTTTGGCGTGGCTCACGGAGGCGCATTCCACCCGTCCGATGCTCCGGATTAATGAAGCGACATGCATATCTTCATCAATCAGGAGCACCTAACTCCAGCACGCCCCTCTCATCAAGACCGATGTGAGCAATGCTAGTCTTGATGAATCAGTCTCTATGTATGTTTCCTTTTTGGATGGTAATTTCAAGAGAGTGGTGATGTTTGCACATATTATTTTGGAACAATGGCTGTATTTTTATTGAAAGCTATTCCTGTAACTAAAGTGAGTCAGTATTCTGCAAACAATGTAAAATTCTCATTATAAAATCTTATCAAATTTGATGACTAAAGAACATAATGTCACATCAGTCCTCGCTTACAGTCCTCGATGCAGAGACCAATCATTAAAATATTGTAAATAGGAGGTATACCATAGTTGCAGATTTTTTTACAGCTCACTAAACACAAGATGGTTATGAAGACTATTGTTTTGCTAACTAGCTGTAAGTCAGTGGGGCCCTGGATCCTTAGGTCATCCTCATTAGTGGCAGATTTGTGCCCATATTTGTGTCATAACACAGACATTTCTTCACATCAGCAGTAACCGTATTCAGGTGGCTTTCCCTGCATGCATTGCTTTAGGGCAAAGAATCCTCTGCTGCTAATTAAGAGAAATCATTTACAAACTAGACCTAAGTCTGAAGTTCTGCCAAAGTTGGTAGTAATTCCATTATCATACCTAGCTTATCATTTGATCATTTGTCATAAGCTACCTGAACTCTTTTTACATCATAATGCTACCAAATGAATAATAAGTAGATTCGAACAGTTTTTATGTTTGAATGACTTCACATTTTCCAGGATATTTTGTTATATAATAGTTAGGAATATGTTCAAGTATAAGGCTATGTGCACACGTTGCGGAATTGCCGCGGAAATTTCCACAGCAATTCTGCAACTCCCTGCTGCAGGAAATACGCATGCAGAATTGGCATGCGTATTCCCGCTAAACACTAGCGTTTTACAAGAGCAATTAGATTTCAGAATGCTAGCTTTTCCAAAGTGATCTATAGCATCGCTTGGAAAGCTGATTGACAGGTCGGTCACACTTGTCAGACATAGTGTTTGACAAGTGTGATCAACTTTATACAATAGTAAAAAGATATAATGTTAAAAATAATAAAAAAATAAAAAATTGTGATATTCTCATCTTCCAGCGGCCCCCGCAGCCTTCCCTATGGGCAGGGGATGAGCTACTCACAAAGCTTCTGAACTTTGCTATCTGTGTTTTTGTCTTCCTGCACCTCTCCTGTCTATGTTTTGGTACCAAAGTCCTTGTCTTGATTCCTGTTTTGTCCTGTTTTTGTGCCTGTCCTGGAGGCGGTATATCCAGGCCTGAATCCTTGATCCTGTACCTGTCCTGTACCTGAACCTGTCTGAACTGTGTCTGTTGTGATTATGTTTCTGGAATCCCTCTGCATCTGGAGCCTCAATCCCTGTGACTTTGAGGCTATGTGCACACGTTCAGTATTTTTCGCGTTTTTTTCGTGTTTTTTTTGCTATAAAAACGTGATAAAAACGCGAAAAAAATGCTTACATATGCATCCTATTATTTAAAGTGTATTCTGCATTTCTTGTGCAAATGTTGCTTTTTTTTCCGCAAAAAAATCGCATTGCGGAAAAAAAAGCAACATGTTCATTAAATTTGCGGAATTGCGGGGATTCCGCACACCTAGGAATGCATTGATCTGCTTACTTTCCGCATGGGGCTGTGCACACCATGCGGGAAGTAAGCAGATTATGTGCGGTTGGTACCCAGGGTGGAGGAGAGGAGACTCTCCTCCACGGACTGGGCACCATATAATTGGTAAAAAATAGAATTAAAATAAAAAATAGTGATATACTCACCCTCTGATGGCCCCGGAGTCTTCCCGCCTCTCATCGGTGCATGCTCTCTCTTCCATTCCTATAGATGGTGTATGAAGGACCTGTGATGACGTCGCTGTCTTGTGATTGGTCGCGTGACCGCTCATGTGACCGCTCACGTGACCGCGATATCATCGAAGGTCCTGCACACACATACCATCTATAGGAACGGGCGCCGCTGAGGAGATCGGCTGTCTGCAGGTAAGTATAACCATTTTTTTTTTTTTATTATTTTTAAACATTCTATGTTTTACTATAGATGCTGCATAGGCAGCATCTATAGTAAAAAGTTGGTCACACTTGTCAAACACTATGTCCTGGGCTGCCACGCCAGTGTCCCAGCCGATGACCTGGGCTGCCACGTCAGTGTCCCAGATGTCTATCTGGTATTCCTGATGTCCTGATGTAACCTGATTACCTGGGCTGCCACACCAGTGTCCCAGCTGATGACCTGGGCTGCCACTCCAGTGTCCAGGGTCCCAGATGTCTGTCCAGTATTCCTGTGTCCTGTTGCCCTGCCTGTGTCCTGATGTCCTGAGGTCTTTCCTGAGTCCAGATGTCATGATGTCCTGTTTGTGTCCTGATGTCTTGCCCGCACCCTGATGTCCTCATGTAACCTGATGGTGCCACCATCAGACCGGAGGTAAAGTACTACTACAAATAGGTATCTTGGTTACTGTGCTGCCGGATTGGACTGTAGTTTGGGGACATATAGTGTTGGTGCCGTTTAGGCATACAGTGATAGTGCCGTTTAGGCATAGGAGGTTTCCCTTCTTGGAGCTACTAATACATTCTCCTGGCAGTGGGTTATATGAGATATAACATGCTTACCTCTGGTCTGGGGTGTTTTTTATATAGTACCATTATCCATCACAACTGTATTTTAACATTTTTTGTTATTGAATAAAATATACTAGTTTTTTGTACGATGAGGTCTCTGTGCAAGTTTTTTGTAGGTCATTTGCATTCCTATGTGTGCAGAATCACCGCAATTCTGCACAAAGAATGAGCATGCTGCATATTTTTCCGCAATGCGATTCTGCCACGGAAAAATACGCAACATTAGCACAGCATTGCAGAATCCCATTAAATTCAATGGGCTGTGTTGTGTATGCTTTTTCGCAGCATTTTGCAAAAATGCATACAATCCACGACATGTGCACATAGCCTAAGAAGTCCACAGTTCAAGTCAAACTGTAATGCTAAAGTGACCAAATGTGTTGGAGAGAAGTTGATGATAGGCTTAGATTTTTCCTAAACTATGAACCATTATGTTTTATTCTTTCAGAAAATTGTGTTAAAAATTATATTCCTGCATTTTTTACTTCCATATTGAACCATAGCAAATGATCAGCTGCTGAAATTTAGCAATTAAATTTACCAATCAAAGTCCATAATCTTCAGAACACAAGTCTAAAATCTGCTAGTGAGGATACACAGATCATGAAACCATAAATGCATGATTGCTCCTAACCCAATGTTGGGCTATAAAATCCTGCTGCATTATCATAATTTCACTTTTGCAATACATTGGCCATTACTTCTCTGGTGTAATCAAGCATGAATGGCCACTTTGAACAACTGTAATGGCCAATGTAATGTAAAATTTCTTTGTCTGTGTTGGCACAATATTAATTTGCAAAGTGAATGTTTATTCAAACACATCTGATTTCATTTTAATCTGCAAGGCAAACCTTTGCACATGGATTATGTTTGCAATACCTTTATACTGTAGAACATTTTTTCTTAAAGCAGATCTGTCGGATCTATCATCAATTTTTTCATGTTGAACTCATGGCACAATGTAATTAATAGTGGCAGCAGAGCAGTATAAAACCTTCTTTTTCTCCTAAGTGTTGCGAAGATCTTAGCAATCAAAATGTTTCGCACCTAATGAGTTAATTTTATAAAGTCAAAGTAGGTGTTATCAGCATTATCATGGGGGAGGGATTGTACTTCTTCCCCCTATATGATGCTGACCAATCACAAGCATGCAGGAACACTCATAGAAAATATCATGTCCATACAATAGCTTAGAGCAGATTTCTCCGAGTGTGAGAGATGCAATGATATGGCTCTGATCTCCTGGTCTAACCTCCTGCATGAGTCAGTGTTGGGTCAGGGGTAATACAGCTGAGTTTAGCTGTGTCACATTGCAAGCCCTTCTATTGTTTCTCTTGATTACTGAATCTCAGTAATTACACTTATGTCTGCTGTGCTCAATCAACTTGTACTCCCTCTGTAGTAAGATCAGAGCTGTCATTACATCTATTTTTTTGGATTCTCATATGTGAGATATAATGATACACTGCTCTTCTCTCATTACAGAGCGATTAAAAGTTGAGCACAACAGACATATATGTGATTACTGACATTTCTGGACAGACGGTGTGACGGAAGAGCAGTGCTGCATAATGTGCTAGGAGAGGAGAACAGCTGGTATAAGGCTACATTCACATGATAAGCTTTTGGTGCATTTTTGATGCTGCATGTTTTTGCTGCATCAAAAACACAGCATCTTACAGTTCTAGCAAAGTGGAAGGAATTTATAGAAAACTCCTGACATAGGGTATACGTGAGTTCCGTGACCTGGAAAAAATTACCCCAACCCCCTTAAACAGATCTCTTAACAATCTAAAGAATAAACTTCTAACGTACTCAAAACAGCAGACGGAGACATATGTTGGATTTAATTGGCCACAGCAGCCATTTTATTAAATAAAAGATAACAGAACTTTTATGACAACCCAGAATAGGAGGGGCGGTCCTCGAAGCCCCAAAGTTATAAAAAACTCAGTATCCCAAAAACTCCACAATGTTCAGCCCAGGATGAGTCTTACCCCCAGCCGTAAAGCACCAGCTCAGGGATAGATAACAACCAATCCTGGTCCACCGAACCCACCCCCATGCCAGGGGTCCATAAATCCACCTCACGCGGAATAACCGTACCGCGCCTTGTTAAATTCTCTCATGGGGTGTCCAGGACCTCTCAAGATCCCCACCCCATTGAACCACGATTTACCATTTCCACCGACTTCGAGGACCTCCACCCCCGCCAACTGCCGTGACAATACCCTGACAGCATTCACATAACAAAATAAATACATTTAGACGCCTCTTAAAACAATACTCCAAAAGCCCACATATGCCGACTTCACCCCCCCCATTACCCTAACCAAAAAAGGGAGGGTGGGCGGGAGATTCCTCACTTGTCACGCAGGCACCTAAAATGGATGCCTGCGTGAGGAGCGTGCCCCTTTTTATGTGCCCCCTCCCCACAGTCCCCTAGTTCCACCCCTTATTTTCAAAAAATGCCCCTAAAGCCACCCCTCAAGTTCCCAGTTAACCCCTTACCACCGTATCCCTTCTAACTGCTCCAGCTCCCCAGGTCCCACGTAACCCCGTCATGGCGGCCTCCCTTTACGTGCCGTGGGCCCCCAGTACGGCCTTTCTTGCCCACTGTGTTTATTTTTAATTCTGCGTGAACTGACCTGTGGTGCATTTTTCAAATCCGCAGCATGTCAACTTGTCTTGCGGGTACACTGAGTTTTCTGGTTGGAATTTCCTCATAAACTTTCATTACGTGATGAAATTCTGCAGGTTAAAAAATGCACAGTGCATTTCCGTGATGAAAACGTATCAAAAATTCATGTGATCTGCACATAAGTATGTCAATAAATATGTTAAGTATCAAAAACAAAGAAGCTTTATTTATAGCATGACACACCAAATAAAAGCAAAAAACAGCATCAAAAACTTGATAAAAATGCATGTTAAATAATGCACACAAAACACAATGAAAATACTTAAGTAACTGAATTTAAATAATAGGTGCAGAAATGGTGCATAAATTCAGCAACATCAAAAACTCACCAAACTCTCATAGTGGGAACAAAGCCTAAGGGTTTGTAATGTGACAGAGCTAACCTCAGCTGCACTGCCCATCCCCTCACACTGACTCTTGCAGGAGGTTAGAACAAGAGATCAAAACTGTATCTCTACATCTCACACGCTGAGAAACCTGCTCTAAGATATTGTGGGGCGTGAATTTTTTTTCTTTGAGTGTTACGACCTGCTTATGATTGATCAGCATTATACAGGGAGAAGTACATGACCCCAGTGAAAATTTTTTGATAAC
Organism: Ranitomeya imitator; assembly: GCF_032444005.1. NCBI lineage: Eukaryota > Metazoa > Chordata > Amphibia > Anura > Dendrobatidae > Ranitomeya > Ranitomeya imitator. The sequence goes on from NC_091284.1 coordinate 386,836,515, forward strand.
ACCCACTTTAACATAACAAAGGTAACTCATTAGGTGCCAATTACTTTGATTGCTAATACCTTCGCAATGGAGAGGAAGAATTAAATGAAAAAAGTTTTATTCTGATTTATAACATCATATGTTCAGTTCAACATGAAAAAGTTGGTCAACGGTTCTCTTTAAAGGAAATCACGATAAGACAAAACACAACTTAGGCTTAAAATTGCATGTAAAATCAAAGAATATGAAAGCAACAGGAGTTCTAACATAAATGCAAGATATCACATATCCTGTGGATAGGTCTCAACACTGGGGCCTCGACCAATCCAGAGAATGGGGTTTTGGAGAGCCCTGTTTGAATGAATCTATGGTTCCACATACTCACATACAGTAATGACTTAATGCTCCATTTACTGTCTATGGGACTGTGGGACTGCCAGTCTTACAGACATTTCTTAATGCTGTGTTTATATAAAACGTTTAGTAGAAAGTAGTTCTGATGACTGTACTGCAATTCTTTTCAATGTAGACTGGACTATACTACCATATTTTTTTTAATGTTTGCCTCTCAACACATGCATGCTTCCTGCTTCACTTTATATAAATTATTACACACAGACGATACATGAATTGTCATTTGATAAAATATTTAAGTAATTGTTTCATTAAATGAGCAACTCCTGTCTTTCCAGCTGTTTTTGAACTTTGTCTGACAGCAGCTCACAAAACTCCTGGAGTGTTGCAGTATAAAAAGTACAAGTCACCTCTTAAAGTAGCTCACTCCAGGATTTGCAATGCATTATTTTACCATGTATTGAAACAAAAGACTACACTTCAAGCTAGATTATTTTTGAAGCACTGGAAAAGCTAAGATGAACATCATACTGCCAGATCCAGCTGCTCACCATTTTCTCTTCCAAATGGATCTGCAGAGAGTTTTCCTAAAACTGTATCACATAAACAATAATGCCCTCATCATTTAATTTCTTCTACTTTTAACTGCAGTCATCATCCTGGAATATAAAACACAGTTTTACTTAAGTGTGCAGAATGCAAATCTTCCAGAATCTCAGTAGTTGGATAAAATGTCATGTAAGCATCAGTTGATTATCGACCTCATTGGTCCTATGTCTAATTTAGTTTTTTCATTTTCGTCTTGATAGATTCTATGACGGATTTGCTTTATTTGCCGTTAATCGTAATGAATCTTAATTTTTTAAATAGACTTACACACATGCCCAATACCAAATATCCTTGCCTCCAATAAGTTAATTTAAAGGGGTTTTCCATGAAAGAAAGGTAATAATTGTCTTTTTAACACAGACCCGCTTGTTAAGACTCCCAACAAATACAAGAATGATGGTCTTAATTCCCCCTTCCTTCTCATAGTGGTAGCAAGTGAACAGAGCAGCATGGTCCCAATTAATTCTGTTTCTCCAGTCAATGTTTATAGGACTAGGGAACTGAGTATTACCAAGGCACGAGAGTTATAGTTTCATTTCTTTACTATCCAAAATGCATCATCATAGCAACGTTTCGAACAACAAATGGCCTTTTATGTTTGAAAAAGCCATTTGTAGGCAGAAACATTGCTGTAATGATTTATCTTCTGGGGTCTAAGCAGATACATTATAAATGCTTTTTGAAGGAAACAAACACAAAAAAACCAAATGGCTGCAGCAGAAGCCTTTCCCTGCCATATACTGTATGCAGCAGAACAAGAAAAATCATTAATCTCTTCTCTTTCAGAAGTTCTCCAGCCAAAAATGGAGCAGACCAGTCGAAAACTAAAGGACCCCCAAACACATTAAACTAATGATGGCTTAACCTGCCAATATCGAAGGGTTCAGACAACTGTTGTACATGGTTCTCACCCAACCGATGTTGGGAGATAAGAAACCAGCTTGTCTGATTTCGGACTCATGATACATTTTTTTATCAAAGAGAAACGTCACTGCAAAGATTTCTGGTGGAGGCTTTCTCACTCGTAGATTACACAAGAGCGCTCAGCAGTGCGAGCGAGCGAGCCCTCCCGTGCATAGAAGGAGACAATGCTGTCAGCCAAAAAACATGACAACTATTCAAAGTGTATGTGGGGCTTAAGCTTTGTGTTCCCTTCAGAATTTTTACAACTTTGTTGAATTTCAGGAACATGGAGAGAATACTGACAAACTGATAAACCATGGAACCAAGATATCTCCTGCTAACTTAAAGCATTTATTTCTAGGTTTATCATTCCTTTAAGAAAATTAGGCACCTTAAAAAATTCAGAGCAGTAAAAAATATAAAAAAGGTGCCAGCTTTTTTGAGGCTCACATGGCTATGAGACTTCCTTTTAACCCCTTCATGACCCAGCCTATTTTGACCTTAAAGACCTTGCCGTTTTTTGCAATTCTGACCAGTGTCCCTTTAAGAGGTAATAACTCAGGAACGCTTCAACGGATCCTAGCGGTTCTGAGATTTTTTTTTCGTGACATATTGGGCTTCATGTTAGTGGTAAATTTAGGTCAATAAATTATGCGTTTATTTGTGATAAAAACGGAAATTTAGCGAAAATTTTGAAAATTTCGCAATTTTCACATTTTGAATTTTTATTCTGTTAAACCAGAGAGTTATGTGACACAAAATAGTTAATAAATAACATTTCCCACATGTTTACTTTACATCAGCACAATTTTGGAAACAAAATTTTTTTTTGCTAGGAAGTTATAAGGGTTAAAATTTGACCAGCGATTTCTCATTTTTACAACGAAATTTACAAAACCATTTTTTTAGGGACCACCTCATATTTGAAGTCAGTTTGAGGGGTCTATATGGCTGAAAATACCAAAAAGTGACACCATTCTAAAAACTGCACCCCTCAAGGTACTCAAAACCACATTTCAGAAGTTTATTAACCCTTCATGTGCTTCACAGCAGCAGAAGCAACATGGAAGGAAAAAATGAACATTTAACTTTCTAGTCACAAAAATGATCTTTTAGCAACAATTTTTTTATTTTCCCAATGGTAAAAGGAGAAACTGAACTACGTAAGTTGTTGTCCAATTTGTCCTGAGTACGCTGATACCACATATGTGGGGGTAAACCACTGTTTGGGCGCACGGCAGGGCTTGGAAGGGAAGGAGCGCCATTTGACTTTTTGAATCAAAAATTGGCTCCACTCTTTAGCGGACACCATGTCACGTTTGGAGAGCCCCCGTGTGCCTAAAAATTGGAGCTACCCCACAAGTGACCCCATTTTGGAAACTAGACGCCCCAGGGAACTTATCTAGATGCATAGTGAGCACTTTGAACCCCCAGGTGCTTCACAGAAGTTTATAACGCAGAGCCATGAAAATAAAAAATAAATTTTCTTTCCTCAAAAACGATTTTTTAGCCTGGAATTTCCTATTTTGCCAAGGGTAATAGGAGAAATTGGGCCCCAAATGTTGTTGTCCAGTTTGTCCTGAGTACGCTGATACCCCATATGTGGAGGTAAACCATTGTTTGGGCGCACGGCAGGGCTCGGAAGGGAAGGCACCCCATTTGGCTTTTTAAATGGAAAATTAGCTCCAATCATTAGCGGACACCATGTCACGTTTGGAGAGCCCCTGTGTGCCTAAACATTGGAGATCCCCCAGAAATGACCCCATTTTGGAAGCTAGTCCACCAAAGGAACTAATCTAGATGTGTGGTGAGGACTTTGAACCCCCAAGTGCTTCACAGAAGTTTATAACGCAGAGCCATGAAACAAAAAAAAAATTATTTTCTCAAAAATGATCTTTTAGCCCAGAATTTTTTAATTTTCCCAAGGGTAACAGGAGAAATTTGACCCCAATATTTGTTGTCCAGTTTCTCCTGAGTACGGTGATACCCCATATGTGGGGGTAAACTACTGTTTGGGCACATGCCGGGGCTCGGAATTGAAGTAGTGACGTTTTGAAATGCAGACTTTGATGGAATGCTCTGCGGGCGTCATGTTGCGTTTGCAGAGCCCCTGATGTGGCTAAACAGTAGAAACCCCCCACAAATGACCCCATTTTGGAAACTAGACCCCGAAAGGAACTTATCTAGATGTGTGGTGAGCACTTTGAACCCCCAAGTGCTTCATAGAAGTATATAATGCAGAGCCGTGAAAATAATAAATACATTTTCTTTCCTCAAAAATAATTATTTAGCCCAGAATTTTTTATTTTCCCAAGGGTTACAGGAGAAATTGGACCCCAAAAGTTGTTGTTCAGTTTCTCCTGAGTACGCTGATACCCCATGTGTGGAGGTAAACCACTGTTTAGGCACACGTCGGGGCTCAGAAGGGAAGTAGTGACTTTTGAAATGCAGACTTTGATGGAATGGTCTGCGGGCGTCACGTTGCGTTTGCAGAGCCCCTGGTGTGCCTAAACAGTAGAAACCCCCCACAAGTGACCCCATTTTGGAAACTAGACCCCCCACGGAACTTATCTAGATATGTGGTGAGCACTTTCAACCCCCAAGTGCTTCACAGACGTTTACAACGTAGAGCCGTGAAAATAATAAATCATTTTTCTTTCCTCAAAAACGATGTTTTAGCAAGCATTTTTTTATTTTCACAAGGTTATCAGGAGAAATTGGACCCCAGTAATTGTTGCGCAGTTTGTCCTGAGTACACTGATACCCCATATGTGGGGGTAAACCACTGTTTGGGCACACGTCAGGGCTCGGAATTGAGGGAGCACCATTTGACTTTTTGAATACGAGATTGGCTGGAATCAATGGTGGCGCCATGTTGCGTTTGGAGACCCCTGATGTGCCTAAACAGTGGTAACCCCTCAATTCTACCTCCAACACTAACCCCAACACACCCCTAACCCTAATCCCAACTGTAGCCATAACCCTAATCACAACCCTAACCCCAACACACCCCTAACCACAACCCTAACCCCAACACACCCCTAACCCTAACCACTACCCTAATTCCAACTGTAGCCATAACCCTAATCACAGCCCTAACCCTAACCCCAACACATCCCTAACCCTAATCCCAACTGTAGCCATAACCCTAATCACAGCCCTAACCCTAACCTCAACACACCCCTAACCCTAATCCCAACTGTAGCCATAACCCTAATCACAACCCTAACCACAACACACCCCTAACCACAACCCTAATTCCAACCCTAACCCTAAGGCTATGTGCCCACGTTGCGGATTCGTGTGAGATTTTTCAGCATCATTTTTGAAAAATCCGCGGGTAAAAGGCACTGCGTTTTACCTGCGGATTTTCCGCGGATTTCCAGTGTTTTTTGTGCGGATTTCACCTGCGGATTCCTATTGAGGAACAGGTGTAAAACGCTGCGGAATCCGCACAAAGAATTGACATGCTGCGGAAAATACAACGCAGCGTTTCCGCGCGGTATTTTCCGCACCATGAGCACAGCGGATTTGGTTTCCATATGTTTACATGGTACTGTAAACCTGATGGAACACTGCTGCGAATCCGCAGCGGCCAATCCACTGCGGATCCGCAGCCAAATCCGCACCGTGTGCACATGGCCTAATTCTAAAGGTATGTGCACACGCTGCGGAAAACGCTGCGGATCCGCAGCAGTTTCCCATGAGTTTACAGTTCAATGTAAACCTATGGGAAACAAAAATCGCTGTACACATGCTGCGGAAAAACTGCACGGAAACGCAGCGGTTTACATTGCGCAGCATGTCACTTCTTTGTGCGGATTCCGCAGCAGTTTTACAACTGCTCAAATAGAAAATCGTAGTTGTAAAACCGCAGTGAAATGCGCAGAAAAAACGCGGTAAATCCGCCATAAATCTGCAGCGGTTTAGCACTGCGGATTTATCAAATCCGCAGCGGAAAAATCCGCAGAGGACCAGAATACGTGTGCACATACCGAAACCCTAACCCTAACCCTACCCCTAGCCCTACCCTACCCCTAACCCTAACCCTACCCCTAACCCTACCACTACCCCTAACCCTAACCCTACCCCTAACCCTACCCCTAACCCTACCCCTACCCCTAACCCTAACCCTAGCCCTAACCCTACCCCTAACCCTAACCCTACCCCTAACCCTACCCCTTACCCTATCCCTAACCCTAACCCTAGCCCTAACCCTACCCCTAACCCTAGCCCTAACCCTACCCCTAACCCTACCCCTAACCCTAACCCTATTCTAACATTAGTGGAAAAAAAAAATTCTTTATTTTTTTTTATTGTCCCTACCTATGGGGGTGACAAAGGGGGGGGGTCATTTATTATTTTTTTTATTTTGATCACTGAGATAGATTATATCTCAGTGATCAAAATGCACTTTGGAACGAATCTGCCGGCCGGCAGATTCGGAGGGCGCACTGCGCATGCGCCCGCCATTTTGGAAGATGGCGGCGCCCGGGGAGAAGACGGACGGACCCCGGCAGGATCGGTAAGTATGATAGGGTGGGGGGGAGCACGGGGGGGGATCGGAGCATGGGGGGGTGAATCGGAACGCAGGAGGGGTGGAACGGAGCACGGGGGGGGTAGAACGGAGCACGGGGTGGTGGAACGGAGCACAGGGTGGTGGAACGGAGCACAGAGGGGGTGGATCGGAGTGCAGGGGGGGTGATCGGAGCACGGGGGGGTGATTGAAGCACGGGGGGAGCGGACAAGAGCACGGGGGGGAGCGGAGCACAGGACGGAGGGGAGCCGGAGCAGTGTACCGGCCAGATCGGAGGGCTGGGGGGGCGATCGGTGGGGTGGGCTGGGGGCACATTAGTATTTCCAGCCATGGCCGATGATATTGCAGCATCGGCCATGGCTGGATTGTAATATTTCACCAGTTATAATAGGTGAAATATTACAAATCGCTCTGATTGGCAGTTTCACTTTCAACAGCCAATCAGAGCGATCGTAGCCACGAGGGGGTGAAGCCACCCCCCCTGGGCTAAACTACCACTCCCCCTGTCCCTGCAGATCGGGTGAAATGGGAGTTAACCCTTTCACCCGATCTGCAGGGACGCGATCTTTCCATGACGCCACATAGGCGTCATGGGTCGGATTGGCACCGACTTTCATGACGCCTACGTGGCGTCAAAGGTCGGGAAGGGGTTAAGTATGATGAATCTTAGCCCTTCCTAGGGGATCATATGGATGTATGGATGTAAAATTGAGTATATTTGGTTTCCATCTTATTACACGTGTTTCTCATAGCATGACCCCATACATGCATGCATACAATGTAAAGAAAACAAGAATGTAATGATTCAGAAATCTCTCATAGCCATATTTTATTCACAAAATAACATAGTACACTGATTAGTTGAAAGTTAGACATTTTTCCATTTCATTTGAAAAAAAGGAACTTATGTAGAAATTGATGGCAGAAGCAGATCTCAAAAAAGTCGGGAGAGTGTTAACAAAAAGCTGAAAAAGTAAATGGTCATGTAAAGGCCAATTTTCAACTAAGTGACACTGTGTATAAAAAGAGCATGTTATAGAGGCAGAGTCTTTCAGAAACAAAGATGGTCAGAGGTTCACCAATCTGTGAACAACTGCATCTAAAAAATGTTGAACAATTTCTGAAAAAATGTACTCATAGTAAAGTTGCAGTCAGTTTGAATATTTCACCATCTACAGCACAAAATGTCAAAAAAAAATTCTGAGAAATCTATGAATACAAGGGACAAAGCCGACAGTCAGTCCTGGATTCTCAGGATGGGCGGCATTAAAAACACGTATGGTTCACTTGTGAAAATCACTGTATGGGCCCAGGAATACTTCCAGAAATTTTTGTCTATGGATAGGATTCAATTCATGGTGAAATCCACAAATGTAAGTTAAATCTTTCATGCACAAAAAAAGCCATATATCAACTCAATCCAAAAATGTTGCCGTCTTTTCTGGCCTAAAGCTCATTTAAAAGGGATTGATTATTGCCACAAAAATCTTACGCTGGCAGATTCTATTTAAATAGACAACATTTTTAACTGGCTTAATAATCATTTTTCTTATAAAACGTAACACCTGAGTGTCACCGCATACAGTTTTGCTATATTGTATAGGCTTATTCCATTTAATGACTTTAATTTCCTTTAAAATCATGGATAATTGGCAAGCAATGAGCTACTATTGTGCTTTTATAATTATAACACGCAAATCAATATCCTGATGTTTGATGAACCATGAATGTGACACATTGCATTCATTGCCGAACATGTTGCCGTCAAAGTTGCTGTTTTCCATAGGGATCAACAATGTTTCTATAATCAGTCTACAAGCATCAAGACTGATGGCAGTTCAAGAGAACTATAATAGGGAATAAGGAATACGCTGTCAAAGCACATAGTAAACATAATCCTAAATTCTTTCTTTGCTCCAACATTTATTATGTTGGAGCAATAAATTATTACATAACTTCAAGAAGACCTCTCTAAATATGTATTATGATGAGGAGTTAGAAATACTTTGTATCTAGTATAGTGAATATTCACATGTTCTGCAATACCAACTGTGACATAACCGCTTCACAATCTGTGATCCAAAGAAAGATTTATTTTATTTTTCACGTTATTTGAGTAGGCTTATAGCACAATAATGGGCCTGTGCTAAATGCGTTTTCAATATGACCATTGTCAAGCTACTAAATAAATGCATGTATCATCCAAGGTCACATTGAAGATGAAACATTTGGAAGTAAAAACAAAGTTAATTCAGCTCACATCTTTTAGATGTTTTTGTACCTAATACTAAATAATAAATCTCTCCAATCCAACATCTTTGAGTATTTGAGTATTTTTTAACCTTCGTCCGGCTGACTAGGTACAATTGTAACTATTCCGTTTTAAAATTGCAATAACTTTTTTTTTCGAAAAGCCGTAGGGGGCTGAAATTTCGTGACATCTCTGCAGTTTTGGTCCAGAATATATTGCCCAAATATCACAGTGGAGGTATATATGAAGGTACAATTGTACCTCTGCAGCCTGTTAACGTTGTAAAATTATACAGCCTGACAAAGGTTAAAAAGATCTGTCAACTCTCCTGACATGTCTGTTTTATTAAATAATTGTATTAGTTATAAAATAATAAAACCTGAGAAAAAAAAACAAATAAAAAGAGCATATACCCTAGAGCAAGTACATAAGTAAATAGTAATAGTACATGTAAATTACATAGGGCACTTGGTTACAACTATTTTGATTTAAAAAAGGCATAAAAGCCATCCCACCATGACAAGGTGTACCCATCGGGATGGTCCTAACTTGTCTCTAGTATTAAAACCCTACCATGTGTCAAACAACATCAATGTGAATAAGGGTAGAGAATGACAGGGTCCCGAGTGAGACACCCATACATGGGAAGCTATACAGAGAAAATGCATAGCTGAGAAAGGGGGGGCACACCCTCGTTTGTACAAATAACATGAGATTACTGCAAACTAAATAAATGAGTTGGACTACAAACTGGTATACAGTTGTGTGAAAAAGTGTTTGCCCCCTTTCTGATTTCTTGTTCTTTTGCATGTTTGTCACACTTAAATATTTCAGATCATCAAACAAATTTAAATATTATACAGAGATAACACAATTTAAAACAAAATGCAGTTTTTAAATGAATGTTTTTATTAAGTTAAAAGAAATCCATTATCGGAATAGAAAGCAATCAAAAAATGTTTTATTACCGAAAATGGTACCAATTTATTTATTTATTATGCTTTGTGTCATAATCGGGGTCGGAGTTTGCTTTGTTTCTCCTACTCCGGCCTGGTCATGGTGGGGTTGACTATTTCTGCCTCTCTTTGATTTGGGACTGGCTATTTCTTGATGCTCTTGCTGGCAGCTTGTGTCAGTGATAGTTTTGGGTTTGCTGGGACTCCTAACCTGTGAAACCCCAGTGTTCCTTTTTGCCTCTGACCTCCCTTACCTGTATCTGACCTGTCTCCCGTGTCTGACCTAGTGTGACTCTGGTGTGTATCCCCTCGGCTAAAACTCTGACTTCGTCATCTGTTTTCCATATTTGCTGCCACTCGTCTGTCTGGCTTTTTGACCTTTTGGCTTACTCTGACTCTGTTCTCTGTCTCACATCCCTTGTACCTTTGCTCCTGGCTGGTTCTGACCCTTGGCTGGTATTTTTGACCACGAGTTCTGTTTTCCCCTTTAAACTATACGCTTCCCGACCGTTACTGACTTGGCTCATTTTGACCACTCTCTGTCGCCACCTGGTGGTGCAGTGCAGCGTGCACTGGGCTGCGGTGCAGCAAGTGTGACCTCTTTTTCTCTTACCCACTCTCCCTTGTGGAGCCTGCACATACCTGCATTGCTGCAACGTTACATTTTGCTTATATAACTCTATCTTTTTCCACAATGCTTTACATGCATTGTCATCGCTGTTCCCATTGGGGCTCACAATCTAAATTCCCTATCAGTATGTCTTTGGAATGTGGGAGGAGACCAGAGAACCTGGAGGAAACCCACACAAACATGGGGAGAACATACAAACTCCTTGAAGATGTTGTCCTTGGTGGGATTTGAACCCAGTGCTGCAATGCTAATCATTGAGCCACCGTGTTGCCCAATAAAAACTTAAACACATCCAGCTAAAAACTAAAATGTTCCCAATAAAAACTTCATCTCAATCAACAACAAAAAACATGTCTCCACTCAGGCCTATCATCTGTCAATGGAAATATTGGGGGCTTTCATGCTACTGGTAAAACAAGATCTCTGGAAAAGCGAAATGGCTCCTCACCCTCCTAGTTAATGATAAACTTACCTGGAGCAGCCAGTGCCAGGCAGCAGCTGCCAAGGCAAACAGGATCATGGGGTGCATTAAAAGAGGTCTGGATACACATGATGAGAGCATTATACTGCCTCTGTACAAATCCCTAGTTAGACCGCACATGGAGTACTGTGTCCAGTTTTGGGCACCGGTGCTCATGAAGGATATAATGGAACTAGAGAGAGTACAAAGGAGGGCAACAAAATTAATAAAGGGGATGGGAGAACTACAATACCCAGATAGATTAGCGAAATTAGGATTATTTAGTCTAGAAAAAAGACGACTGAGGGGCGATCTAATAACCATGTATAAGTATATAAGGGGACAATACAAATATCTCGCTGAGGATCTGTTTATACCAAGGAAGGTGACGGGCACAAGGGGGCATTCTTTGCGTCTGGAGGAGAGAAGGTTTTTCCACCAACATAGAAGAGGATTCTTTACTGTTAGGGCAGCGAGAATCTGGAATTGCTTGCCTGAGGAGGTGGTGATGGCGAACTCAGTCGAGGAGTTCAAGAGAGGCCTGGATGTCTTCCTGGAGCAGAACAATATTGTATCATACAATTATTAGGTTCTGTAGAAGGACGTAGATCTGGGGATTTATTATGATGGAATATAGGCTGAACTGGATGGACAAATGTCTTTTTTCGGCCTTACTAACTATGTTACTATGTTACCCTCCAAAAGAGATCCAGCGAATTCTGGGCTCCTAAATCCAAATCCCCCTCTCCCTTCTGAGCCCCAGTGTGCCTAAATCGCAGTTAGTGTGCACATGTGTCAGTACTGTTGCAATTAGAGCCTGCTTACAGCGTGAGCACAATGTATGGGCACTACAATATACTGGGCACTACAATGGCAAATTCACAACTTTTACTCAGCAACATCCATTGCTGCTTGTTTCTGGGCAAAAGCAATGTAGTCAAAATCATCACTACATTGGTAGATACATTCTAAAAGGAGTGTAATTTCCAAAATAAGGACTCTTGAGTGGGGCTTCTGCTCTTCTGAAACTTATGGGCTCTGTATATGCAGTTTACAAACTTTTGAAGGAAAATCTGTGCTCCAAGAGCCAAATAGCGCTACTTCCACTCCGTGTGGCCAAACAGTACTGTACAGCCACAATTGTGTGATAAATTTGCCTGTCATTTTTACCCATTTCACCATGTGTAAATGTAAATTTTGGGGCTAAAACAAAATTTTGGGAGTAAAATGTAAATTATTTTTTCTTCACGTCGAATGGTATAAAATTCTGTGACATACTCCTGGTATCAATATGATCACTGCACCATTAGATGAATTCATTGAGTGGTATAGTTTGTAAAATGGGGTCACATATCAGGTGGTTCTATTGTTCTGACACCTCTGGGGCTCTGTCAATGTGGCATGGTTCAGATAACTATTCCAGCAAAATCTGAAATCTAACAAGGCATACTTTCCTTTCTGAGCTTTCTACTGTGCCTGAAAAGTAGTTCTCAATTACATGTAGAGTATTGGCACACTCAGGAGAAATTGCACAACAAACTGCGTGGCCCTTTTTTCCCTATTAGCTCTTATGAAAAAAAAAAATAAAACTGGGACAAAAACAAAATTTTAGTGGAAAAATTATAATTACTCTTTTTTCACCGCCCAATGGTGTAACATTACATGACACATATATGGTATTAATATGCTCACTGCATCCCTAGATGAATGCGTTGAGGGGTGTAGTTTATAAAATGGTGTTGCTTATGTGTGGTTTTTACTGTTTAGGTACACCACAGGCTTTGCAAATGTAACAAAGGGTCCGCTATCTATTCCAGACAATTTTGCGCTCCAAAAGTCAAATAGTGCTTCTTCTCTTCTGAGCTCAGTAGTTTTCCATCACAACATTTATAAAAATGTGGCCAGGACAGAGCCTTGTGAAATTCCACTTGAAACACATTTATTATCACTCTTTGAGTACAATCAGTGAGCCAGTTACGAATCCACCTAACTGTAGGCTTGTCAATCCCATACTTGGTCATTTTTTTCCATAAGGATAGTATGAGTTGCTTTATAAAATACTCTACTTATGTCGAGATCTACTATATTTACCGCACTTCCCTGATCCACCCAGTCAGTGATTCCATTATAGAAGGAAATTAGATTAGTCTCGTATGACTTGTTTGCTGCAAACCCATGCTGGCTCTGGTTAATTACTGTATCTTATCCAAGTACTTACTCTATATACTTGTTATTTAGTAATCTGTTCAAAAATCTTTCCTAGTATAGAAATAAGGCTCACTGGCCTGTAATTTCCTGGCTACACCTTCTTTCCTTTTTTGAAGATAGGGACAACATTTGCCATTCTCCAATCTTCTGGGACTTCTGTTCTCCAGGAATTTTCAAATATTCAGGGTAGTGGTTCTGCTATTTCCTCTGCTATCTCTTTCATCTGGACCAGAAGATTTTAATTCATTTAAAATAGCTAAATCTTCTATCACCAAAAATTGCTCTTTATTTTTATTTATAACATTTAATGCAACTTTTTAGCATGAAAAGTTGCATGTTCCAATAAAATGATTTAAAATATGTGCAAAAATTTTAAATGTACATAAAGTCATTTCAGAGAGAGGGAGACTGGAATATATTTGCTCACAAACGCTGTGACTTTTTAAAAAGTCGCAATCAATAAATCATCTGAAAACATCTTGAAACCCTAAACTCCACCCAAAATGGCAAGCTTAAAGAACAGCCAAGCGAGCGAATACATATAAAATAGACCATAAAAAAGCACAATTTAAATTAGAATAAGGTGAAAATAAAAAACAAACAAAACACCACGTTAGGGGTCGAGTTCCTGCCTCTGCACAGGGAGAATCTCGGGCCATCTCCGCTGCGGTCTCCCATTCTTCTCCTGCCGCAGTGGAGCCTGCTCAGCGGAGACATCGATCCCAGTGTCTCGCTCAGTCTGACTCTGTGCTAAAAGTTACTGCTGCATTTCCTGCTTCTGCCATTGAAGTCAGTGCTGGGCAGCGGCGAGCAGACACTTCTGGGGCTAAGTCCTGCTTTTCACATTCTGAGCATGCCCAGAGTAAGATCTCTCAGTGGAGATCGAGGGTCACATGATCAGATACTGCAGCTAAGGTCCTTGTAGGTGCTAGGACAAAATCTTGCTTTGCACTCTGAGCATGCCCAGGGCAAGATCTCTCAGTGGAGATCTGGGGTCACATGCTCAGGTACTGCAGCTCTCCATTGGTCCTTCTTTGAAAGGTCCTAAACATGCTGCAACTATTTAAGGTTCGCATGGCCGCACAGCCATGCGCTAGTATCAATTCATATATGTGCTTAGCGCCAGTGTAGTCATGTATGAGTGTGTTCAGGGACCCGGCTGAAATAAGTCCCTAGAATACCGGCACCTCCGGTGAGGAGATTGTATGAGTGTGTTCAGGGACTCGGCTGAAATAAGCCCCTAGAATACCGGCACCTCCGGTGAGGAGATTGTATGAGAGTGTTCAGGGACCCGGCTGAATTAAGCCCCTAGAATACCGGCTTCTCCGGTGAGGAGATTGCATGTTGCATAACCACTGACTGCTATCAGCTTGGCAGTAAGCTTGTGCTCCTGTGAGGCTAACAGGGCGCAGTGCTTCCCTTTCACAGCTACTCTGTGGAGTAACAGAGCTAGCCTATACCGCCTAACAGTGCCGCCATTCGCTAGCAGCAGGTTCCTCCTGCACGGTGGTCCCCGGGCTGCGAACGCACCATTTATAATAAACATCTCTATTTTCTCGGTGCGTTCCGCTAGCTCTAACCAGGGCTGCCACTAGGGATTTCAGGGCCCCATACTGTCAAAATTTCGGGGCCCCCCCTCAAACTCCGCCCAGGCTCCACCCCCAGTTCCACCTCCACCCTAGCTCCGCCTCCACCCATCGAACCTTCCACAGTCCCTCCGCCCACTCTTGGGAAAACTCCACTTCTGCACCACGTCCTCACCAATCACACATTAACACCATATCATATACATAGCCATCAGCTTTTGTTTTGACCAAAAGATGTTTTTAAGCCGCCACGACCACGACAAGGTAGACTCTTGATCTAACTAGAGGAATCTGACTAGAGGAACCGTTGGTGAATATCGGTCTGCACTTGGGACAGGCCGCGGGTCTCCTGACCTGAGCTCAGCAGCCTCACAGCATGTATGAGGATGCTGGTCAGGACATCGGCGCCCGATCCATGCACTGCTGTGTGAGCGCAGACCGATTTTCCCCTTTCGAACATTACGCTGCCATAATAATAAAGATGCTTCCCAATCATATATACTCACTTGCATGAATTATTCTCCACCCCACTTCCCAAGCAAAAGTTATAAGTTACTGGATGATCCTGAGCTGCTGCCTGATATTGTAATTGGTCATTAGGTTTTGCAGCAGGTCAGGATCATCCAGTAACAAATATACATTGCTGTTGGGGAGTGAAAGGGGGAAGGAATGATTGTATCATACAATCACATACTGAAATGGTGGACAAACGAATACATGGACTTGTTATTTACTCACACAGCCGATGTTGCCACAGCGCGCACCACCCAGTCAAGAAGAATCTAATGGTCGCCTCAGCCTGCTCACCGCTGCCGCCTCAGCCTGCCCACCAAATAAATGGAAACAGTGTATATTATTAGATATATAATCACTTATTATGCAAAACTAAAAAATATCTTTATTGGTATTTATTAAAAATCTATAAAGCGTAGAACATAAATACACCTCAAAACTTAACTCAAAGTGATCGTATAAAAAATAAAAAGTAGTCAACAGTAAAGGGGAGATCACCCCATTTATTTACTACCCAGGTTAATACGATTAATCCCCAATCCCCACAGTTTTAAGCGTGCCCTAAAAAACACATTTGTTCAGACTGGCCTACCGCCTCAACGCATTAACCTTACTATCCCTGTGTGGCCCATTCAAAAAACAAACCATAATCAGGTTCCTCACATCATGTTCTCATTCACTTTATGCAGTATTAGCCCTGTGTCTGTACTGCTACATACTTAGGCAGGTAACTGGTTCATGCAGCTTTACATGAACACCTGAGTCTTACACTATGGCCGGTCCGAATAACTATAGCAATTGTTACCATCCACCTCTCGTGTCTCCCCTTTTCCTCATAGTTTGTAAGCTTGCGAGCAGCAGGGCCCTCACTCCTCCTGGTATCTGTTTTGAACTGTATTATGTCTATTGTCTGTACAAGTCCCCTCTATAATTTGTAAAGCGCTACGGAATACGTTGGTGCTATATAAATAAAATTATTATTATTTATTTTACTTACTTTTATAGCACCATTAATTCCACAACTCTTTACAATTGTCAACTATTCTTGTTTGCTACCTGTTCGCAGAGGTTGGCACCCTCTTGAAACGCATCGTCGACTAGCCCTGGCTGTCCTCGCCATCTCCACAGCCTCCCCACAGCAGATTCCTCCTGCGGAATGCAGATTCACCCTAGCAGCCTCCACCAATGGGACGCAGACTCCCCGCAACAGATTCCCCCTGCAGGACGCAGACTCCCCCTAGCAATCTCCACCTGCTGGATGCACACTCCCCTTAGCACCCTTACCCTACTAGCCTCCCCTCACTCTGTTGGACGTGGCCCCCAGTTTCCACTAGCCTCGCCCTGGCCCCTGTTGGATGTGGCTCCAGTCCATGACTGGCTGCCACATCCAACAGGGCCCAGGGAAGGCTAGAGGGCTGCAGGGCAAAGGGGGAGGATAGTGGGGACTGTGGGACTGCATGGTCCAGGGGGAGGCTAGTGGGAACTGGCGGGCTGCAGGGTCCAGGGGGAGGCAGCGGCTAGTGGGGGCTGCAGGGTCCAGGGGGAGGCAGTGGCTAGTGGGGGCTGCAGGGCCCAGTGGGGAGGCTAGTGGGGGCTGCAGGACCCCGAGGGGAGACTGGTGGGGGCAGGGGGCTGCATGGTCCAGGGGGAGGCTAGTGGGACTGGGGGCTGCAGGGCCCAGAGGGGAGGCTGGTGGGGACTGGAGGTTGCATGGTCCAGGGGGAGGCAGCGGCTAGTGGGGGCTGCAGGGCCCAGGGGGGAGGCTAGTGGGGGCTGCAGGGCCCTGAGGGGAGACTGGTGGGGACTGGGGGCTGCAGGGCCCAGGGGGGAGGCTAGTGGGGGCTGCAGGGCCCTGAGAGGAGACTGGTGGGGACTGGGGGCTGCAGGGCCCAGGGGGGAGGCTAGTGGGGGCTGCAGGGCCCTGAGAGGAGACTGGTGGGGACTGGGGGCTGCAGGGCCCAGGGGGGAGGCTAGTGGGGGCTGCAGGGCCCTGAGAGGAGACTGGTGGGGACTGGGGGCTGCAGGGCCCAGAGGGGAGGCTGGTGGGGACTGGAGGTTGCATGGTCCAGGGAGGAGGCTAGTGGGGGCTGCAGGGCCCTGAGGGGAGACTGGTGGGGACTGGGGGCTGCAGGGCCCAGGGGGGAGGCTAGTGGGGGCTGCAGGGCCCTGAGAGGAGACTGGTGGGGACTGGGGGCTGCAGGGCCCAGGGGGGAGGCTAGTGGGGGCTGCAGGGCCCTGAGAGGAGACTGGTGGGGACTGGGGGCTGCAGGGCCCAGGGGGAGGCTAGTGGGGGCTGCAGGGCCCTGAGGGGAGACTGGTGGGGACTGGGGGCTGCAGGGCCCAGGGGGGAGGCTAGTGGGGGCTGCAGGGCCCTGAGAGGAGACTGGTGGGGACTGGGGGCTGCAGGGCCCAGGGGGAGGCTAGTGGGGGCTGCAGGGCCCTGAGGGGAGACTGGTGGGGACTGGGGGCTGCTGGGCCCAGGGGGGAGGCTAGTGGGGGCTGCAGGGCCCAGAGGGGAGACTGGTGGGGACTGGGGGCTGCAGGGCCCAGGGGGAGGTTAGTGGGGGCTGCAGGGCCCTGAGGGGAGACTGGTGGGGACTGGGGGCTGCTGGGCCCAGGGGGGAGGCTAGTGGGGGCTGCAGGGCCCTGAGAGGAGACTGGTGGGGACTGGGGGCTGCAGGGCCCAGGGGGGAGGCTAGTGGGGGCTGCAGGGCCCTGAGGAGAGACTGGTGGGGACTGGGGGCTGCAGGGCCCAGAGGGGAGGCTAGTGGGGGATGCAGGGCCCAGGGGGGAGGCTAGTGGGGGATGCAGGGCCCAGGGGGGAGGCTAGTGGGGGATGCAGGGCCCAGGGGGGAGGCTAGTGGGGGATGCAGGGCCCAGGGGGGAGGCTAGTGGGGGATGCAGGGCCCAGGGGGGAGGCTAGTGGGGGCTGACAGTCCCACTCCCCACTATTCTCCCACTGAACCCTGTAGGATGCAGCCCCCACTCGCCTTCCCTCATCAGCCACCCACTGCCAGGCGCAGCCACCTGAAGCCTCATCTGCTCATGAGACTCAGAGAGACTGGCCGCAGTGCACTCTGCCTGCCTGACAGCCCGCTGCCTCCCCCTCCTCCTCCTACTTTATCCGACGACATCTGGCACACCGCACGCTGCTCTGCTCAGTGCTCAGAATGAATGAGGAAATGCGAGCAGAGCAGCGTGACTTCAGGACCATGATGCACCGCCGGTCTCAACTTAAAGGTACAGCACCCATTTTCGTCCGCCCGATGCATTAAACAACACTGTAGGTGTATCTTTAAATGCCACAGTGTTGTTATGCATCGGGCGTTCGGCAGAAGCAGAACACAGATTAAAATGCCCAGGGGCCCGATGAACAGAAACAAAGAGGAGGGGGCCCGAGCCCGAGCGGATTGACCTGCCAGCGTGTTCGGGCCCCCCCTTTTGCCTCTGACCACCGGGCCCCATACTGTAGTGATGGCTGTCATGCCCTGATGGCGGCCCTGGCTCTAACACACCATAA